>NC_069658.1:246534686-247784686 GCF_027244095.1 Hemicordylus capensis | reverse complement strand
AGCGGCTTCTCCAAGGTTGCAGGCGGGAATCTCTCTCAGCCCTATCTTGGAGAAACCAGGGAGGGAACTTGAAACTTTCTGCTCTTCCTAAAGTGGCTCCATCCCTTGAGGGGAATATTAGGGATGTGCACGGTCCGGAGCAGTCCGGACCGGCACCGAAGGGGGGCCTTACTATAAGGGCGGGGAGGGCTTACTTACCCCTCCCGGCGCCTCTTTGTCCCCTCCAGCGCCCGTATTCAACAGAATAATGGGGCGCTGGAAACCAGCCACCACCACCCCGCTTTGCGGGCCTCCGGAGGTCGGCGTGCTTTGCGGTGCGCGCATGCGCGCGCGCGCAAAGCTTCTTCAGTATGGTACAGGACTCCCTAACGAGAGGAGCTTTGTTCGCTAGCTCCTCTCATTTTTTTCAAAGAGATTGGGTGAGGACTTGGGCGGGCGGGCGGGCAGCTAGGAGGGAGGGAGGGCTGGCGGGCGATGGCGGCGGCATTTGTACCTTGAGTTTTTGGCCAAATCTGCCCGCAGCGGGGGGGGGCGGCTGGTTTCCAGCGCCCTGTTATTCTGTTGAATACGGGCGCTGGAGGGGGCAAACAGGCGGGAGGGGTAAGTAAGCCCTCCCTGCCCTTAAAGCAATACCCCCCACCCGGACCCGGACCAGCCAGGGCCGAACCGGTCCGGCAGTTCGGCCATTCTTTAGAATGGCCGCCGGACCGGTTCGGACACACCCCTAGGGAATATCTTACAGTGCTCCCGCTCCCAGTCTCCCACTCACATGCAACCAGGGCAGACCCTGCCCAGCCAGGGGGACAAGTCATGCCCGCCACCACAAGACCAGCTCTCCTCCAAAGAATCTTGAATTGGTCCCCGAAACAGATCCTTATTTGTCGTTACATTTTTATATCAGCAGATCATGAACTCTCTTGGGGATGGACTAATAATTAAAACAATAAAACAATTTAAAACAGCTAAAACAAAACGTCGACCAAATACCTGATCAAACGTGTATCTAAGGCTTTCCTAAAGGCTGCCAGAGATGTTTGGTCTCTTATCCTGGCAGGGATTACATTCCAAAGCTCAGGGGTGGCTACAGAGAAGGCCAAACCCTGAGTCACCAACAGGTGAAATAGAATCCGCTTCAGGCATTCTCCCTAGTTTAAGGGCTTTAGCTTCTGCTCTGCTTATTCAATGCTCTAAATGGCTGTCTTTCTTGGTAAGCCTTGCCCTGTATCCCTCGGATTCTAAAATTAGTTTTGGCTCACATTGCCTGTGTGAGGGGAAGGCATTCATGGCAGGACTCTCTGTTTAACCCAGCAGGTGATAAGAAAGAAATGG
Source organism: Hemicordylus capensis (assembly GCF_027244095.1). Taxonomy (NCBI): domain Eukaryota; kingdom Metazoa; phylum Chordata; class Lepidosauria; order Squamata; family Cordylidae; genus Hemicordylus; species Hemicordylus capensis. The sequence continues at coordinate 247,783,357 of NC_069658.1, read as the reverse complement.
GTGTGAGGGAGCAAAACCAGCCAGAAAGTTCTAGAGAAATGGATTCATGTGACTTGTGGTGGAAGAAAGCCAAACTGAAGACGGCACTTCTTAGCGGTTCAGAAGAAGGCTCGGAGAAACTGCAGGGCTACTACCCATATGAAGACCAAGTCAACCTAATCAATTTCTTGGGAGGGTACGAGGAACCTGATGGCAGCTTGGTCCAGTGGGCAACCTCCAAGACCGGCCGAGGATTGGAAAGTGAGAAAGCCTTTGGATGGGGACCCGATCTTCTGGCACGTGCAAAGAAGCTGACGGGAGAAAAACCGCACAAGTGCGCCGAGTGTGGCAAAAGCTTCCGCTGGAGGACAAAGCTGCTTGTGCATGAAAGGACCCACACAGGAGAGAAGCCCTTTAAATGCCCCGATTGTGGGAAGGGCTTCAAGCAGCAGGTGCACATTAGCATACATCAGAGAACCCACACGGGGGAGAGACCCTATCAGTGCCCCGAGTGTGGGAAGAGTTTTGCTGACAGCACCTCCCTCAAAAGGCATCAGAGAATCCACACGGGAGAGAAACCCTTCCAGTGCGCCGACTGTGGGCGGCGCTTCAATGACCGGACATCCGTCAAGAGGCACCGGATGATCCATACAGGTGAGAAACCCTACAAGTGCACAGAGTGTGGGGAGAGCTTTCTGTACCAAGTGCAGCTTATTAATCACGAGCAAATGCACCCAGGAGAAAACCCATATCAGTGTTCCGTTTGCAAGCAGATCTTCAGCAAGCCACAGTCCCTGGCCAGCCACAAAAAAATCCATGCAAAACAAGAACGTAGGAATGAGCAGATGCACCCGGGAGAGAAGAAAGCGTATCCATGCTCAGTTTGTAAGCAAAGCTTCAGTAGGCTGCAGTCTCTTGCCAGCCACAAGAAGATCCACTCAAGACAACTGGGTGAGAACAAGGAGATGCAATTAGGAGGAACGGCATATCGATGCTCAGTTTGCGAGCAAAGCTTCAGTGAGCCACAGCCTTTTATTGACCACAGGAAAACCCATGCTATGGAGCAGTGCCAAGACAAGCAAATATATCCAGGAAACGAAATGTATCAGTGCTCCGTCTGTAAGCAGAGCTTTGGAGAGCTCCAGTTCCTGCTTAGCCACAGGAAAATTCATGCCGAGGAGCAACAGGAGGACAGGCAAATGCAGCCAGGAAAAGAAATGTATCAGTGCTCAATTTGCCAGCAAACCTTTGGGAAGCTGCAGTTCTTTATTAACCACAGGAAAATCCATATTAAGGAAGAACGCGAGCATCCACAGGACAGAAAGGGCTTCCCACAGGAAATGCAGCTGGCTGTGCATCAGATGATGCCTGTGGCAGAGAAGCAGCAGGGACTGGAGTGTGGCAGAGCCGTGCCTGCCAAATGCGCTTTTGTGCAGGTGGACGGAGAGAAGGCATTTGTGTGTTTGGAATGTGGGAAAAGCTTTGCTCAAGGGAAAAGCCTGACTGAGCACGGGAGAACCCACACAGGAGAGAAGCCCTATGTATGTGCGCACTGTGGGAAAAGCTTCAGTGATCGGTCATCGGCGAGGAGGCATAAGAGAATCCACACAGGAGAGAAACCCTATCAGTGCCCTGACTGTGGGAGGCGGTTCAACGACGGAACGTCCTTCAAGAGGCACATGACCACTCACACGGGCAAGAGGCCGCATATATGCTTACGCTGTGGGAAGAACTTTCTGTATCACTCACAGCTTATTAATCATGCGAGAATCCATGCAGGAGACAATCTGTAGAAATGCTCTTGTGTGGGTTGGGGGGAGAGGGGTTGGACATTTCAGTTCAAAAACCATTCTTGTTCATTTGAAGTATATATCCAAAAGCAGGCAACAGAATTCGGGTTCCTGAGAATTGTAGCAAACAAATAAATAAATATTTAAAGCACCTTCCTCATCCATATGACTCACAAAATATACTTGAAAGCATGTAGTAAAAGCTGTGAAGCTGGGACCAGCGTATGTAGCTTCAGTTCCTCTATAGTCCCTTGCCTTCCTGTGACTTGTGGAAGTAGAATTATCTGCATATCTGGGCAACTGTGCTTAATTTGCATAATATGGCTCCTAGGATTTGGTTTTTAGGCAGGATGAAGAGGGCAGCATGAAACTGTCCCCACCACATGCATTAGGCCTGGTAGTAGAACAAAGTTGAAACTTGGCAAATGGACTGCACTAATTTTGACTGCTGTGGGGGGGGGGGATTCTAGTTTTGAATACTTTGTGTAAAGAAAAGGGGGAGAAACCTCCCTGCAAATAGAAAACTAGGACAGCACACATCTGTCTAGCCCAGCTGCTCTGTGCCAGTTGAGTTGTGTTTCTGATTGCAGCTCTTAAAATGGATTATTTTAAAAATATTACTCCTCCACTTGCAGGTAGTGTGAAGTGGTACAGTCTGTTTTCCTGTCTCCGCAGTCTAACACCTCGCTTTGCTGCATGTATAAACCAGTTTCTAGTTCCTCCAGATTAAAAAAAGCATTTGTTGTGGCCAATACCGAAAATCAGATTTGGTGTCCAAAATGGAAAAATATCTGGCTAATATTTGGCGTACAGTAGAAATAGATAAATTGTCATATTAAACACACTTGAGAGTATGAGTGGAATTTATGTTTTGATCATATTTTGTTAAAATTCTGGGAAGCTGTTAAAATGCAGATTATAGTTGTAATTAACTAGTTTATATGTCCCAATTTTTATTTCCCCCCCTTTGTTTTGTGTCTTCTGTATGAGGTATGTTAAATATATTTTTAATTACCTCTCTTGCATAATAAGCTTTTTGTTTGCTCATTATAGTACTGTAACAAGAAATGCAAGAAAAAAGAGACTATAAATAAAGAGTTCTTTGCGGGGAGCGGGGGAGTCCTGTAGATTTCAGCCCTCCAGCTACATTGATTTTTTAAAAACATATAATTTATATTCATGGCACTTTTCTCGGTGTTCCAATTTTCCAAATATACAAAAAAACTCCAACATCCATGGGAGAATAGAATTCCAGTTGGAGTGTGTAGATGGACATGGACAGGAAGAGGAGGAAATAGACAGGAAACTGCCTCATACCAAATCAGATTTTTGGTCCACCTTGCTCAGTATTGACATTGTAGCTGGGGATTATGGGAGTTGTAGTTCAGCAACATCTGGAGTAACACAGGTTAGGCACCTCGATCTGCACTGACTGGCAGCAGCTATCCATGGTTTCAGGCAGGCGTCTCTCCCAGCCCTCCTGGCGCTGCTGCCAGGGATTGACCTTAGATGCTTTCCCACCAGCTATGGCCCCATCCCTTAAGAGGAATAGTGCTCATGCATGTACTTATTTTATTTTTATTTTATTTATTTACTACATATACATATACCGCCCCAAACCAAAGTCTCAAGCCTGTTCACAATAATAAAACAATACAAATTAAAACATTAACATCAGTGAAAACTCCAAGAAGCTGCCTAAAATGAAAACAATTTACAGTATTTAAAATTACAAAAGCTAAAAGGCCTGGTTAAAAAAAATGAGTCTTTAAAGATCTTTTAAAAACCGCTAGAGATGGGGAGAGTCTTATGTCAGCGGGAAGTGCATTCCAAAGTCTCGGAGCGACAACGGAGAAGGCCCATACCTGAGTGGCCACCAAATGACTGAACACCAAATGTTCACGAAGAAGTGAACCCTCTTAAATACACTGGGCCAATGGTGCAGTGGAGAAGTGGTTGCTGGTTCGAATCCTTGCTGGTATATTGGGTAGCAGCGATACAGGAAGATGCTGAAAGGCATCATCTCACACTGCGCGGGAGGAGGCAATGGTAAACCCCTCCTATATTCTACCAAAGACAACCACAGGGCTCTGTGGGCGCCAGGAGTTGACACCAACTTGATGGCACAACTTTAAGCCATTCAGGGCTTTACAGGTAATAACCAACCCTTTGTATTTTGCCCAGAAACTAATTGGCAGCAACTAGTGTAGTTCTTTTAAAATAGGAGTAATGTGGTTTCTATGGGCGCCGCCAAAGACCAACCTGGCCGCGGCGACACATGAGTAGACCCCCGCCAGGAGGCTGCAAGCAGCTTCCCGGGCTCGGGGAGGGGGGTTCTCTCCAGGATGCCCCTCGTGCTTGCTCAGGGCATCCTGCAACTTCTGGGGGCTGCACGGCTCCCGATCCTCACAGCCCCTGCCGGCTCTGTGCAGACCTCATTTTGACAAGTCTCACTGATCGTGAGACTCGCCACTCTGAATCACCTAGCCCGACCAAGGAAGGTTGGTGGCAGGCCTATAATTGCCTAGCTCTGACGGCAATCGCCTTCTTATTTATCTTATTTATTTGTTATTTCTCTGTGTGAACCGCCCTGAGCCATTTTTGGAAGGGTGGTATAGAAATCGAACAAACAAACAAACAAACAAACAAATAAAATATTTAGAAGGAGCATCCCAGGTTGGAAAAGGTTTCTACAAGATGGTTGCTACGAATGTTGACGGATGAGCAAATGGCAACTCAATTGCAAGTCCCCTGCTAACTGCTGGGCAAAGAGGCACCTTTTTAAAGTGACAGTTCTCTTTACTGAGCAGGGGGAGAACAACTGGTCCTATCCATCCCCAGCACTGCATCCCTCCAGCTGCTGTTGCTGGTTTCTATCTTACATTTCTGTTTTAGATTGTGAGCCCTTTGGGGACAGGGAGCTAATTAATTAATTAATTTTAATTGAGAGCCCCTGGTGGTGCAGTGGTAAAACTGCCGCCCTGTAACCAGAAGGTTACAAGTTCGATCCTGACCAGGGGCTCAAGGTTGACTCAGCCTTCCATCCTTCCGAGGTCGGTAAAATGAGTACCCAGAATGTTGGGGGGCAATATGCTAAATCATTGTAAACCGCTTAGAGAGCTTCCAGCTATAGAGCGGTATATAAATGTAAGTGCTATTGCTATTGCTATCTATGTAAACCGCCTTGGGGACTTTTGTTGGAAAATGGTATATAGATATTATCATATTTGTATTCACAACTTTTGGAACAGTTCATTTGAGATTCTGCAGACTTTGAGTTTCGATATGTTATCATGGATGGAACATGGGTTCACTGTTTCAATCCTGAGACAAAACAGCAAAGCATGGTGTGCAAACACATCTTCACCACCTCTGATGAAATTTCATGTTTCACAGTCAGCAGGCAAGGGCATGGTGTCCATTTTTGGGGGTGCACAAGGAATTTGGATGATCAACTGTATCCAATGTGGAGCAATGATCACTGGTGGACTACTATGCACGGTTGACTGGGAAATTATGGCAGGCTATCAAAAATGAACAGCATGGCAAATTGTGCCATGGTGTGCTCTTTTACCAAGACCTGCACACAGGTCCATTGTTGCAATGGCTGCCATCAAAAAAGCGAGGATCCAATTTGTTCCACACTCTCCTTATTCCTCAGAGTTGGCCCCCATGACTTCTACCTCTTCAAAAACATGAAGGGGAACACTTTTTCACACTTGGAATCCATGCACTGGAGCACCACTAGGAAAGGTGTTTTGACCTTCAGGGGGTCTATGTGGGGTGTGGGGGCAGGAAATTCCTGCTCTCTATGTCATTCTGTGGACCTATTGATTGGCCCTCATAGATGGCTTGAAAAGATTAGACAAATTAATGAAGGACAAGTCTATCAGTGGCTTCTATGCCACTCCAGTTATGAGGGAGCAACTGTTATGGGCTTCCCAGGGGCAACTGGTTGGCTACTGTGAGAGCCAACGCTCATCTAGTCCATCCCCTGGACTAGATGCTGGACTAAATGGATGGATCTTTGACCTGATCCAGCTAAGCTCTTCTTAACTCTCCCCTCCCTCCCTGTAGAAGAATATTCATTCATGTGCCTCCCCATTTGCACTCTGAAGTGGTACAGCCCTAAACCAGGTTATCACTTCAGCGAGAGAGAACCAGAATTAGTTTTTCCAATGGATTGGTGTCATAAGTCCAATTCCTCCAGTGTTATTCCTCTTTAATGGCTGGGCTCTTGGGGCTGAAGCTTTCCTTCCTTAAAAAAAAAAAAAGCAGAAGAATGCAAGGGGCTTTATAGAGTTTCAAAAGTAAAAACACACACACACACACACACATCTAGGAAGCTTTACAATCTAAAATACACGGTGTATGAGACAAGGACAGCAAATAAAGAATAGAAGGAAATGCTAACAGTTTTTTAACACTAGAAAATCCAGCGCTGGGTCAAGATCAGGGAATTTCCATGTTGTTGGGCAGAACTGCATCCTTTGAAATTCTATCTCATGCATTCGGTAAAGACGCAGGACGCTGCTTTTAAAAAAAGAATTAAACGCTTGACAATCCTCAGTATTCATTGTTTTCTGTTCCTCTCTCAAAGAGTTAAATAAACCGAGGCTTGATTCCTAGAGAGGCCGGGGTGGGGGTGGGGCAGAGGATGTAAAATGAAAAGAGTTGCTTCCTGCCCTGCTTAATCCTGAGAAAATACTTTGAATGGTCTGTGACATCTGATGATTAGTAGAGCAGATGCTTTGTGGTGGGCTTCTGAGAAGAGATCAGGTGAGTGTAAACATGTATGTAGATGAAGAGGGGATGAAATTTAATAATATTAATTTTTAATTAGGACATTTTGAAATGGGGTTGCAGGAATGTACCCAGTCCTATTCCAGCAGTGTGGTACAATAAAAGCAGTGCAAGGAACGTGTTTGGTTTCGGGCAAATTCTTGCTTTGCAGTTGAGGAATTCTGGGATGCCTGAGCAAGTGATTCTAAACCTTTGTCTGTACCTCTTCAGATTACTGGTAGCAACTGATACAGTTGCATGCTCTTCCATAACAAAATTCCTATGCATAGAAAACCAGCACATCGGGACGAAGACTGAGCTAAAACCATTTTTGTTATATTTTTATGGGGAAGAATTTTTGTTTGTTTTAACAGAGGACTAGGATGTGAGTCCCTGCCTGTACAGGTTGAGTAGTGATAGTGATATACCACTGATAGGTTTTTTGGTGTAGTGGTTAGAGTGTCAGACTAGGACTTGTGAGACTCAGGTTCAAATCTCCTCTCTCCGACATGAAGCTCGCTGGATGACTTTGGGTCAGTCACAGACTCTCAGCCTAACCTACCTTACAGGCAGGTGGTTGTAAGGACAAAATGAGGGCTGGGTGAAGATGCCATGTACACTGCCAAGTTCCTGACAAAATAAGAATACTGAGAACCATGTCTATCTTCCAACCTAACCTGCCATGCAAGGTTGTTGTTGAAGCAAGGTTTACCCTCTAAGCTTCTTGGAGAAAGCTGTAATGGACAAACAGTAGTATGAGTACCTCAATTAATAGTGCTAGTTATGTGGGGCAAGTTAAAAGCCCCACAGGACTATCTTCTCACAAGAAAGAGCTGGTCTTGTGGTAGCAAGCATGATTTGTCTCCTTTGCTAAGCAGGGTCTGCTCTGGCTTGCATGTGAATGGGAGACCACATGTGTCAGCACTGTAAGATCTTCCCCTTAGGGGATGGGGCCACTGAGAAGAGCATCTGCATGCTTGCAAGCAGAAGGTTCCTTCCAAGTTCCTTCCCTGGTATCTCCAAGATAGGGCCGAGAGAGACTCCTGCCTGCAGCCTTTGGAGAAGCCACTGCCAGTCTGAGGGTAGACAATACTGAGCTAGATGGACCAATGGTCTGACTTGGTAGAAGGCAGCTTCCTGTGTCACTATGATCATATGTTCATGGGGAAGGGGAAGGGGCAGGAAAAAACAATGTCTACTGCCCTGAGAAAGAGTGGGATATAATTGTAATGTAATAAACCAATATGCTGTTCTTAAGACTTAGAAAGATGGACTGCTTTCTAAGGTTTTCAGATGTGTAGTTCTCAGCTGGACTACAAATCCCAGCCACTGTGGTTGGGGATGATGGGAATTGTAGTCCAAGAAATTCCAGCAACCCAAGTTTGAAAACCCCAGGGCTACTGGGTTCAGTCAATGGTCTAGTGTTACACTGGTAGAAGTCTTTCCCATGAGTAATATCCATTTTGATGGCTAACGCTGCTAATAATAATACCCCTGCTAACTTGGCATTGTTAGTAATAATAATACCCCTGCTAACTTGACAAAGAGACACCTTTTAACGTGGTGATTCTCTTTATTTAGCAGGAGGAGAGTAACTGGCCCTATCCACCCCCAGCACAGTACTTTCAGTGACTGTTGCTGGTGTCTGTCTTGTGTTTCTTTTTAGATTGTGAGCCCTTTGGGGACAGGGAACCATCTTCTTTATTTATTATTTCTCTGTGTAAACCATCCTGAGCCATTTTTGGAAGGATGGCATAGAAATCAAATAAATAATAATAATAACAATACTATTTTAAGAAAGGTGGTGGTTGTTTAATGGGATTAACAAATGACTTTTCTTTGATAAGGAAAATGGCTTCAGAGCACAGAGCATTGTCGACCTTGGGTTTCCAGCTGCAGGCTGTGTTAGGACAAGGAATGAAGCAGGAGGAGTTGGATTCAGTGTGCCTGCAATCTGAGAATGGAGCTGGAAAAGACCTCCCTGTCATCCCAGCCAGACTGACAGGGGAATTCTGGGACGGTACTTCCCCGGAGCAAGTTGAATGGGACCTGAGGGAGCGGTTGCAACACCGCTGGGAAGCCCAATGGCAGGAATTCCTGAAGAAAGTGGAGTCCAGCCCCTCAGGGCGGAGCAACCCGCCAACTGATGATGCCAAAGGCACAGCAGGTTGCAAGCAAGTGAAGGAAGAAATCCTGGATGAGGAGGCTAGCAGCACAGAGGCACAGCGCCAGCACTTCAGGCAGTTTGGCTACCAAGAGGCTGAGGCACCGCGGGCGGTTTGCAGCCAACTCCAGGAACTTTGTCATCAATGGCTAAAGCCAGAGAGACACACCAAGGAGCAGATCCTGGAGCTGGTGACCCTGGAGCAGTTCCTGGCTATCCTGCCCCAGGAAATGCAGAGCTGGGTCAGGAAAGGGGGGCCGGAGACCTGTCCCCAAGCAGTGGCACTGGCCGAGGGTTACTTGCTGAGGCAGCGAGAGGTCAAGAGGCAAGAAACACAGGTGAGAGTGTATGCAAAGATACAGAGGCAGATTCTGCTCGGAAGGCAGGCCTGTAGTCAGGGATCCACAAATTTAAGCTTCACTCACTAGTCAGCCATGACTTGTGGTCGCCACCAGTGTCTTCCCTCAGACCTTTTTCTGGCACACAGGCAGAGGGGCCTAAGAGAGAAGCAGGTCTTCTGTCATTAACGTTGGGAGATGGAGGTGGTAAGGAATGGTGGGAGGTCGCTATTGCTGAGCTACTGCTCAGGAAGGATTCCTGCTGTTTCTTATCTCCTTTAAAATGGAGACCTTGGGGGAGGAGATCTGTGTGGTACCAGGTATCCGGTTGGGGGGGTACTTGCCGCTGGCCACCTGGCAAGTGGATTTGTAGATGCCTGCCTGTAGTCGTGAGGCACTTGGTGGCCCGTGGCAAGTGCTGAGTTTTAACTAGGCCTGGAAAAATATTGGGGGTATTTGCAAGTATGGACCCACAACAAAATGTTGTAGTGCAAGTGGACCTCGTCATCCGTGGGGGTTCCGTCCTGCCCTACAACTGCGGATAATGAAAGCACAGATAACAAGGCATTGAGTGAATGGGAATTGAGGGGTTAGGTTCATGGAGGGCAAAAAAAAAAAAGCAGAAATAGGAGGAGAACAGCAATGTACCATGTTCTCCAGCTGTCCAGCAATGTCCCCCAAAACTCCCAATTTGGCCAATATTCTGTGAAAAATTGTGGGGAATATTTTTTAAAATAAACAAAGAGTCACAAAATGGCTCTTTTCAGCAAAATGGTGGCCAGAAATGACCTTGGAGATCATTTCTAGCCACCTAGGAACTGTGGATATGCGGATTTAAATGCTTTTAAAAACCGTGTATACCGGTTGGGTCTCCATTGTTGGGTGTTGGGTCACAATGTTGGGTCACAATGTTGGGTCACAATGTTGGGTCTCCATTGCCTGACCACAGATACGCGAATGGGTGGGTGTCGGGACTGTGTACGCTGAAGCCCACCTGTGCAAATCTGATTCTCCCTGGTGTGCAAGTGTTATCTGAGCCTGAGCATAGTGAAAAAACCAAAGTTAGCAATTAAGCCCGGAGTGCCTGCTCTAACTTGCATCTTTCCTCATATGCAAATTTGATTCCCTCCCCCCTGTTTTGTTTTTTGGTTTGTTTGTTTGTTTATTAAAAACTTCTTGTATATTGCCTCCTCCAAAGACTCTTGGCAGTGAACAATAACAATAGCAATAATTTTTTTAAAACTGCTCCAGGAACCGTTTTCTGGGTGCCTTTAGGTTTGGGCACTGGCGCTTAGTCCCAGGCTTTGTGGGGGGGGGGAGCTGCGAAGGCAGCCTGTCTCAACCACCCACCTTGCCTCCACCAACCTCGCTACGCGCCCATTTCAGATCATGGCTTATTTCAAGTATATAGGTTCGAGCAGGGCTTCTTAGCCTTGGGCCCTCAGATGCTGTTGGACTACAACTCCCATCATCCCCAGACATGGCCTCTGTGGCTGGGAGTTGTAGTCCAACAACATCTGGGGGCCCAAGGTTAAGAAATCCTGGGTTAGAATGAACCAAGATGGGTCAGTTCAGACATCATGTCTGATCTTGGTTTATTTTAACGTAAATCGGAAGGAGATGCTTACGTGGGCATGGGAGAGGGAGTGCGTGCTTTTGAGGCTCAGGGACATCGCACAGAACCACTCTTTAATCAAGGTTCTGAATGAAAACAATTTGTTATGGGATGGCTAACAAAGCTGATGATCTGAACCAGCCAACTAGATCGCACTCAAGGGGAGGACCGGGATCCTGGCTTTCAAGAGAAATCAGAAACTGTAGACCTCCGGAGAGAGGACGCAATACTTACTCTGCATCTTTCATTCCATATTCCTGTTTCTGTTCCTTGAACGGGATCCTCCTTGTTGCTGTGTTTCAGGATCTGGAGCTATTGAAGAAGGCAGCAGTGGATTTCCCTGAGACAGAGGGTGCTCCTTCTGATGCCTGGCGAGAGACACTGTTCCGCGATATTAAACAGGAGAATGGTGGAGTTACCAGTTTCTTGGGTAAGTAGCCTTTGGGTTCCCAACCCACCCTGGGATCAGAGTGTCCAAAGGCCTGCTTTCCCTCCTGTGAACCTGCTTATTTGCTAAGATTATTTGCTAAGGCCCTGCTTCAGTGCCCTCACCTTTGGAAGCTGGGTGGGGGCTAACTGATATGGGGCCTTCTTTGTGGTGGCACCCCATTTATGGAACACACTGTATTTAGAAGTATACTGCTCCTGTAGACTGAAGCTCTGTTTGTTTTTTAAATGGGAGGAGAGCTGGTCTTGTGGTAGCAAGCATGACTTGTCCCCATAGCTAAGCAGGGTCTGCCCTGGTTGCATATGAATGGGAGACTTGATGTGTGAGCACTGCAAGATATTCCCCTCAGGGGATGAAGCTGCTCTGGGAAGAGCAGAAGGTTTCAAGTTCCCTCCCTGGCTTCTCCAAGATAGGGCTGAGAGAGATTCCTGCCTGCAACCTTGGAGAAGCCGCTGCCAATCTGTGAAGACAATACTGCGCTAGACAGACGAATGGTCTGACTCAGTATTTGGCAGCTTCCTATCCCCCCCCCCCATAAATAACCGTGATAGCTACTAGGCACTGATGTACATAATTTCCATGAAGTGTAATTCAAAGTTGGCAGAAAGGGACCATCTGCCTGCTATTGTAGGCAAATGCAGTGTCCTCTTTCTCTTTTGTGGTGCCAGAAAAATTCACACGAGAACTCCTTTTTTTTTTTTTTAATTCCACCAGCTGAAGAGTGGGTGAGTGGAGAGAAGAAAGATTGCCTTGGAAATTCCACAGATAAGGAAACCTGCAGGATGTTGTCGGGAGGAGCTGAGCAGAACACGTCTCAGTGTCTTGATCATGGAGATTTGGCCTCTGGGAGTCATCAAGGCAATCCAACAAAAAGGGAAGAGAGTACATTAATTAATTACCAGAGCAGGTACATGGAACTGGAGGACAGAACACCCCTGCAGGGTATCCCTAAGGAAAAGACAGAGAATGCTCACTTTGAATGCGGAAATGTCTTTCAAAAAAAGTCTGATCTTGTGGATGAAATAACTCAAACAAATAAAGGGCCATTTAAATGCCCAGATTGTGGGCAGACTTTTAGCAGGCGATCAGTCCTCGTTAACCATCAGAGAATCCACACCGGGGAGAAGCCATACAAGTGCTCAGTTTGTGGGAAAGGCTTCCGTCAGCACTCGCAGTTAATTAACCACCAGAGAATCCACACAGGTGAGAAACCATACAGCTGCCTTGACTGTGGGAAAAGTTTTGGTGACCCCTCACACGTTATCAGGCATAAGAGGACCCACACGGTAGAGAGGCCGTACAAATGCTCGGCCTGTGGGAAAAGCTTTTGCACGGGGACCGAGCTTCTTGTGCACGAGAGAACCCACACGAGTGAAAAACCCTGCCAGTGTCTTGACTGCGGACAAAGCTTCAGCAGGATGTCAGTCCTCATTAATCACCAGAGAATACACACAGGAGAGAAGCCGTACAAATGCACACAGTGTGGGAAGTGTTTCCGCCAGCATTCGCAGCTCGTTAACCACCAAAGAATCCACACGGGAGAGAGACCCTACGTGTGCTCGGATTGTGGGAGAAGCTTTAGTGATCCATCGCATCTTATTAGGCATAAGAGAACCCACACAGGAGAGAAGCCTTGTAAATGCTCAGTTTGTGGAAAGAGCTTCAGTACCAGTGCCTACCTTATTACTCACTTGAGAATCCACACGGGAGAGAAACCATATCAGTGCTCGGAGTGTGGGAAAAGCTTCAACCACAGTTCGGCACTTATCGCACACGAGAGGCTCCATCGAGGAGAGAAGCCGTACAAATGCCCAGACTGTGGGAAAAACTTCAACAGCAGCTCACAGCTTATTACGCACCGGAGAATTCACACAGGAGAAAAACCATATAAGTGCACTGATTGTGGGAAGGACTTTACCAGCCGAACCGAGCTCGTCACTCACCAAAGAATCCACACCGGAGAGAAGCCGTACATGTGCTCCGAGTGTGGGAAAAGCTTCAGTCAACGATCGCACCTTATAACACATGAGAGGATTCACACAGGGGAGCGACCGTATGTGTGCTTAGACTGTGGGAAGAGCTTCAATAACAACTCAAGTTTCATTGTGCATAAGAGGACTCATACTGGAGAGAAACTGTACACCTGTTCCGTCTGCGGGAGAAGCTTCAGCGACCATTCAAACTTCAATAAACATCAGCTTATGCATGGCTAAACCGTTTACTAAAACCCACCATAAATACTATTACGATTTAAAGTGTTTTTATCCCATCTCTCCCCCAGCACACTGCTGCTGGAAGTAGCTCACTATAAAAACTATAATTACAATAAAAATCAACACAAAACAAGAAGCAAAAGTTCAAAGCAACAACACAAAAGCCAAAACTGAGTTAAAATGGAGAACTGATTCAAGGTTCTCCTTCACAAGCAGAGACTGAGTGGCAATTGGTTAAGGCTGCTGTCGCAGATTCCTGCACTGAGCAGGGGGTTGGACTAGATGACCTCCAAGGTCCCTTCTGGCTCAAATCCTAGGATTCTGTGAAAAGCAGATTTAAAATGCCTCTGGGAAGAGGAGAGTGATCAAGCTCTTTTAAAAACTCAGCAGGGTGGGAGACTAGTGAAGCTTTTCAAGGAGGACATTCCAAAGACAGGGGGCCATTATTGAAAAGGCCCTGTCCATGATCACTGCGAACTAGTTCTGTGTCAGTGGTGGGGCAAAGAGTTAGCGAAGAGGAATGAAGGAACTTGGCAGATTCACATGGGCAGATACAGTCTGATAGATGTTTAACATGAAGGCAGTATTTGCATATTCTATACCATGCAAGGATGGTGGGAATGACAGACAATGGTGAATAATACTGACGTGTTAGGGAGCATGAATATTAAAAATAATCAGTCCACAATTCTCTCTTTTGCCTACATTATTGATAAAAACTGCACAGGGTTTGGATAAGTCCCTTAATATTAAAGCTACTAATTTGGTTAAAGGTAAAGTGTGCCATCCAGTTGATGTCGACTCCTGGCATCCACAGAGCCCTGTGGTTGTCTTTGGTAGAATACAGGAAGGATTTACTATTGCCTCCTCCCGCACAGCATGAGATGATGCCTTTCAGCATCTTCCTATATCACTGCTGCCCGATATACGTAAAGCTAAATAAAGCATATTTACTGTTTCAATGAGAACAATGAGCTTGCCTGTTCCTGCTTTAGGTTTTCAAACCTTGGCTTTTGAGGCTTCAGCCTCAGAGGCAAGATGCCTCTTAATGCCAGTTGCAGGGGAGCAACAGCAAGAGAGAGGGCGTGCCCTCACCTCTTGCCTATGGGCTTCTCGGTGGCATCTGGTGGGCCACTGGGTGAAACAGGATGCTGGACTAAATTATGTGGCTCCTAATTGAATTTAAGGTTCCATGTCTGTTTTTTATCAGTATTTCCTCTTTATAGTGGCAGCTCCTGAAAACTCTGATTCACACAACTAGGAGTTTGCAAAGGGATTAGGTTTTTTTCATAGTTTTCTCTCTCCACCCTATGCTAACTGAGCAAGGTAAAAGGTAAAGTGTGCTATCAAGTCGATTTTGACTCCTGGCGCCCACAGAGCCTTGTGGTTTTCTTTGGTTTACCAGGAGGGGTTTACCATTGCCTCCTCCCTCACTGTATGAGATGATGTCTTTCAGCATCTTCCTATATTGCTGCTGCCTGATCTAGTAGCAGCGGGGATTTGAACCGGCAACCTTCTTCTTGTTAGTCAAGCATTTCCCCGCTGCACCACAAGAGGCACCTTTTTGAAATGGTGATTCTCTTAAGTGAGCAGGGGGAGAGCATCTGGCCCTATCCATCCCCAGCACATCATCCCTCCAGTGGCTGTTGCTGCTGGGTCTGTCTTATGTTTCCTTTTTAGATTGTGAGCCCTTTGGGGACAGGGATCCATTTAATTAATTTGTTTATTCCTGTCTTTAATTCTTGGGGAACTTTGGTTAAAAAGCGGTATATAAATATTTCTTGTATTCGTATTCATTTGCTGTACTCGGCTTGCTTGCATGCAACTCCAAAACTCAGGAAGAGACTTCAGCTGGTATGTAAAGTGGCTCTGGAGAGAGCTGCTCCAGTGTCTCCGTGGCGCAGGCAGGCAGAGAGGGAGGCACTGAGGACAACCACCCAGCGGCTCATCTGCTGCTCACAAAGCTGAGTGCCACGGTGCTTCTTTGGCCAATGGGTGGGAAAACAGTTCCCCTTCGGGAGACTCTTGCTAGAGCTGCCAGTGTGCCTGCCCTTGGCTTTGTGAGAGGAACAGAGTGGTTATCAGCTCCTTTGTCTGCCTCATGGGAGCTGCTGTATACCGAGTCAGACCATTGGTCCATTTAGAACAGGGCTGCTCAACTTTGGCCATCCAGTTGTTTTTGGACTACAACTCCCACAGTCGCCAGCCACAGGGGCCAATAGTGAAGGATTATGGGAGATGCAGGAGAACATCTGCAGGAGGGCTGAAGCTGAGCAGCCCTGATCTGGAACTGAGGAGAACATAAGAACAGCCCTGCTGGATCAGGCCCAAGGCCCACCTAGTCCAGCATCCTGTTTTGCACAGTGGCCCACCAGATGCTGCTGGAAGCCACAGGCAAGAGGTATGTGCACGACCTCTCTCCTGCTGTTACTCCCCTGCAACTGGTACTCGGAGGCATCCTGCCTTTGAGGCTGGAGGTGGCCTTTAGCCCTCCAACCAGTAACCGTTGATAGACCTCTCCTCCATGAAGTTATCCAAACCCCTCTCAAAGTTATCCAAATGGGAGGAGAACTGGTCTTGTAGTACCAAGCATGAATTGTCCCCTTAGCTAAGCAGGGCCCACCCTGGTTGCATTTGAATGGGAGACCACATGTGAGCACTGTAAGATATTCCCCTCAGGGGATGGAGCCACTCCAGGAAGAGCAGAAGGTTCCAAGTTCCCTCCCTGGCAGCATCTCCAAGATAAGGCTGAGAGAGATTCCTGCCTGCAACCTTGGAGAATCCGCTGCCAGTCTGTGTAGACAGTACTGAGCTAGATAGACCAATGGTATGACTCCGTATATGGCAGCTTCCTATGTTCCTAAGTTAAGAACTGCCCTGCTGGATCGGGCCCAAGGCCTATCTAGTACAGCGTCCTCTTTCCCACAGACTGTGAGAATGATGTAAAAATAAATGTGATGCCCTTGATATGGAAAACAGAACTATCCGCCACTGAGTCAATGTGTGGAATTCTTTGCCATAAGATGTAATGATGGCCTTTGACTCAGAACAGTTCCTCAGTCTTGTAAGGAGCAAGTATTCGCTGATTTCTGAAATGTCAAAGCACAACCTCAGTTTTGCATTGGTTTTTATATTTACAGCAAAATGTGCCATAGGTTGGAAGAAGTTGTAGTTCCAGATCTGGGGACCCTGCCACGGGATGTGTGGTGGCCACTAGCTTGGATGATTTTAAAAGAATCTTAGACAAATTTATAGAGGACAGGCCTATCAATGACTACTAGTCAGAGGGCTATAGGCCACCTCCAGCCTCAGAGGCAGGATGCCTCTAAACACCAATTGCAGGGCAGCAACCGCATGAGAAAGGGCATGCCCTCACCTCATGCCTGTGGGCTTCTCAGAAGCATCAGGTGGCCTACTGTGTGAAACAAGATGCTGTTCTGTTGGGCCTTGGGCCTGATCCAGCAGGGCTGTTTTTATATTCTTGTTTTTATGAGGCAAGCCCAGAAGGCCTCAGGACAAGACAGACCATGTGAGATAACTTGGTGGGGGCAGTTTCAGTTTTGCAGCAGAAGTTGGTAGTTTTGCAGTAGAAGTTGGCTTGGGCCTCTATGATCTCCTCAGGGGCCTGGGCAGTCATAGGCTCAGATGGGTGAAAAACTCAGGTAAGCTATGCTTTGCATGCCATAATATAAGTTTTATGCACTGGCCTTTTTTCATTGAGTCGTTAGCAGTCAAATGGTGGTGTTATTGGAAGAGGTCTCCTGTGTGGTGCCGTTCTCACATATTGAATGCTCACTGACTGACAGCCCCACACCATCCATTTAGCCACAATCATGTGCTCAGTATACGGCTGATGGTAAAAATATTTCCTCAAAGAATGCTTATAATGCTTATAGGGGAAATCAAGTGTTTCTCAAAGTGCTGCTTCTCTGAGCAGGAGAAGACAAAGCAAGAGGCTTCAACAATCCTATTGGTATGTTTTATAAGCACTAATTAAAAGAACAGCATTCTCTTTTCTTCAATTTGGCAATGGCATTTACTTATGTCAACTCAGTGTGCAGCAGTGACAAATATGATCGATTCCATGGTACTGATTATTAGGAAAGGGACTGATAATAAAACTCCCAGAATCAGATTGCCTTTATTTAAATTAGTTATTATTAGCTACATATGTATCCTGTCCAAGGAGTATCAGAGTGGTGTACAACAGTGTTTCTCAACCACCGGTCCCTGGACCGCTGCCGGTCCCCGAAGGCTTGAGTGCCGGTCCCTGACTGGGAGTCAACCCCCCCCCAACTGAAATCAAGGCACTCACTTCCTCAATTTTGCACATGGCACGGAAGAGGAAGAGTATCACGGAGGCATGGGACCCTTCTTGTGCCTTGCCTCCATGTGCTGCTGAGATCTTCCTACAGCTATCTTATTCCCTATCTTTACAGCTTCAAACTGTATGCGGTGCGGGGGCATGGAGGAAAAAGTATGGCAGTGGGCGCCACTTGAAGGGCTGCTGGTTCTTGCATGCTCATTGTTTGCAGCCAAAGGTTGGTTGATTGAAACCCAGCTGCCTGTTGTGGTCGAGGCGCCTTGAGAGGGAACGCTGTTTCCCTTTTGCATCAGTGGGGCTTGCTTGTATGTTGTTTTCATTGGCCCCATGTAGCTTTTGAATTTTTCTAATGGCCCAACATACCCTCTCCACTGAGTAATCAGAAGCACCTCCACCCCCACCCCACACATACTGAAGACATACTGGAGACAAATTTGTTCACCCAGGCTTTTAGATTCAGGGGTTCTCAACCTTGGGTACCCAGACGTTGGTGGACTTCTACTCCCATAATCCCCAGCCATAATGGCCAAATGCCATTGTTGTTGGGGGTTATGGGAGTTTAACTGAGGGACCCAAGGTTAAGAACCCCTAATATTCCATGTTTGCAAAAGATTCCAAATTTAATTATTTTAATGCTTATATTATTTTCATTCTAAACTGCCCAGAGATGCATGTTTGGGGCAGTATAGAAGTCTGATAGATAGATAGATAGACAGACTTGAAACCAACCCCTTTACTAACTGCTGGTCCGGGAAACTGCGCATGAAGAATGTAGCGGTCCTTGAAACTCTGCACGAAGAATTTAGCGGTCCTTGACTCCAAAAAGTTTGAGAAACACTGGTGTACAAGGTTCTCCCCTCCTTTTCTCCTTACAGCATCCTTGTGAGTTAGGCTAGGCTGAGAGTAGAATAGAGCTTATTCATAATTCTGTTTTGATCTTCCGGTTCTTGCTTGGAAAAGTCCCAACTTTGGTTCAAAGCTGTTTGCACTTATATGAGGCCTATCACTGACCAGGCAAAGTAATTTTGCAGAGATTACATCTATAGGCAATTTGAAGAAATTAAATATATGTAATAGAATTTTTCAATTAATGTGCTTGCAAACAGTGTTAATGGAACTGCTCCTGGGGACTTGGCAGGACTCCAAGCTTCCCCACACTTTTAGGCTTGTGTGGGGAATTGGCTATTTTGAATGGAGCAGCCCCAACTTCATAATAGGTTTGTCCAAAGCTTTGATTGCGGAAAGAACTGAATCAAGAGGTTTGAGTTCAAAAACAAAGTAGGCTTTTATTTGAGGGTTTGGGGGTACAGAAAGGGGAGGGGGGAAGATAGTTATTAAGCAGTTATATTTAAGTAATAAAGACTAATGAAACCAACAAGTTAAAGAGACCTTAAGGTAAGGCTCACAAGGTGGCAATTTGGCTTTTGAATTAGATTCACTCAAGGCTGGTGAGAGAGAAACAAACAAGTTTGGATTTTTGGAGAAATGAGGGGAAAGGCAAGTATAGTTCAGGGATAGGGGTTATATACTACCTTGCTTCCTCCATGAGAGAGGCGTCGAAACCTTGCAGCTCAGTCTTGGCTGAGAGGCTTCTCTTCTCTGGGGCAGGAAGGCAGAAAGGCAGGAGCAGTGATCCAGAGACCAGGCAGAGGTCCAGGAACCAAAAGGAAATCCAAAAACAAACAAGACCTTGCAGCCACATGTGCTGGGCAGACAGAGTTAGGAAAAGCCGGTATGGAGGTGTATGCCAAGGCAGTGCAAAATGGAAGCGCCGATGCCAAGACGTGAGGAAGAAAATGGTGGTTCCGAGGCTCACAGAAGGCATGGGTGACCCAGAAGACAGAACAGACTGATGGTGTCCTCACTAGTTATAGGGAAATCTTTACCTGAGGGTGTTATGCACCTGGCAAAGGTGGACAATAGGGACAAAACGTGCCATTGTGCTTTTTAAAAGTGAGGAGTGGTACTCTGCAGGGGCAGAGCCACCATTGGGCCAACGGGTTCAAAGAACCCGGTCCGCGCCCAATCAGGGGCCGCGCCTTGTGGCCCCAACACGCGCCCCCCCCAATCTGATGTCGGACACGGGGGTGCTGGTTTAGCTCCCGAGCAGGGGCCGCACAGCCCCTTCAGGAGCTAAACCCAGGCTGTTGCTGCGTTCACAGTGCAGCCAGGAGCGGCTCTTCCCTGCAGGGGAATGTCAGACACAGGGGGCTGCCGGCGGTCAGGCTCCGCGCCTGGTACTCTGCTTGGACAAAAGCAGGAGAAGGTGCTAAGGGCAGTACTGGGCAATATGTGGTAAACAGATCAGTGGATATCTGCATCTTTAGAAAACAGCCGTCAAGTCAACAGAGCCATGTGGTTTTCTTTGGTAGAGTACAGGAGAGGGGTTTACCATGGCCATCTCCCGCGCCGCATGAGATGATGCCTTTCAGCATCTTCCTATATCGCTGCTGCCTGATACATGTGTTACCAGCAGGGATTTGAACCAGCAACCTCTTGCTCCCTAGGCAAGTTACTTCCCTGCAGGGCCATTAGGTGGCTAGCCTTAAAAAACCGTGGAAGTGACTAATATTTGCAAACCCGCAAGCCTCCTGCACCTGGCGTTGATCATTAGCATACTAATTAGCGAAGAAGATACTTGCTGCCTAATTAGCGAAGAAGATACTTGCTGCCTTATCAGTTCTTTCTGAGCACAGATAGCATTATTTAATCCGTGATGCTGACACAGGGAGAACTCTTGGCTTTTCTTGAAAGAATAGCCCTTGAATGAGTCATGCCATCTCCTTGGCATCTTCTCCCTTGAAGGTACACAGGGAGTTGTGCACTGAGACAATATCCTTCAGTCCCGAGTTAATTATCTTGACCTGAGAGCAATGATCTGAGGCAGCTCATCAGTGACATGCCCTGTTAAGTTAGCTGTAAGCAAATTAAAAATTGAGATCTCATGGTCCCATGAGGTCTGAGCAACAGAGGTGGGTGCTATGGTCCTGTAGCCCCAAAACTGGTTAGAGGGGTACTCTGGGGAGCCCCCCAAACAGGCTATCTTTGTAACAAGGGGAAGTAAAAGAACAGTTTGAAATGTGTGGGATTTCAACTTCAAACATTTATTTTGTTGAATAATGACCATATATGGTAAATTTAAATGGTAAATAGTAAATCTGAATCTGAGAAAGGACTCCTGCCTTTCTTGGGCATGAGGTTGTTTTGGCATAAATGATCTGATTGTTAAAAATCTGTTGAGGGGGAAAACCAGTTAAAATATGATGAATATATTCAGAAATTTGTCTAACAAAAATACAGTGTTAAAAACCTTTCCTTGAGCATATTCTGGTGTAAAGCATGGCACATTCAGCTAATTTAAGTGGCAGGATTGTTCATGCAAAATTTGGTATTTATGCGTAATCGGGAAGTATGATATTTTGAATTTCTTCCAAAAAGTACCAAAAAAAACCCTTAAATTTTCACCATGCATATTTCAGTGTAAAATGTAGTGCATTCATGTAAAATTTGCTACCTGTAGGTCATCGGCAAGCATTACTTTATTTCGCACAAACAAATTATTCAATACACACACACACTTTTTAAAAATCCCAATGCAGTTCACAGTTCACAGACATCTCTGCAAGAAAAAGTTCACAACCGATAAAAGTAAAAATACAGCACACCAGAGAGCACCAATAATAAAAAGGAGAACCTAAACAGCTTAAGCCCTGTGTATTTAAGAGAACGTCTTCTTCGCCATGAGCCCCACAGCCTGTTAAGATCATCCAGAGCGGTTTGCCTGAAGCTCTTGCCAACTCCTCTGGCGGCTACTCAGGAACGGGCCTTCTCCTTGCTGCCCCTGGACTTTGGAATTTGCTCCCTGTTGAATTAAGAGCCTCCCTATCTCTGGCAACTTTTAAAAAGGCACTACAGACACCTTTATTCACCCAGGCTTTTAATTAGATTTATGGTTTTAATATTTTAAACATTGGGTTTAAAATGATTTTAATTGTTTAATTGGTTTAATGTTTAAATGATTGTAATTGTAAACTGTCCAGAGCGGCAAGTTTCAGGTGTTATAGATATATGTCAAATAAATAAATAAACAGTATCCCTTAAAACCCAAACGCCTGAGTAAAAAACCCGGCCTTTGCCTGCCTCTTAAGGGCAGTGAGGTGACTGAGCAGTGAGTGTCTTTTGAGAGAGCATTCCAAAGCCTGGGGGGCAACAATTGAGAAGGTCCTGTCCCACATGCACGTCATGCTACTTACCCATACCTTTGGGGTGCCTTTTAAGTTAGCCAATGACTGGAAGACAGAGAAATTGCAAGGGAGCTCAATGGATTATTTAAGAACATAAGATTATTTAAGAACATGAGCCCCTGGTGGCGCAGTGGTAATACTGCCGCCCTGTAACCAGAAGGTTACAAGTTCGATCCTGACCTGGGGCTCAAGGTTGACTCAGCCTTCCATCCTTCCGAGGTTGGTAAAATGAGTACCCAGAATGTTGGGGGCAATATGCTAAAATCATTGTAAACCGCTTAGAGAGCTCCGGCTATAGAGCGGTATATAAATGTAAGTGCTATAAGAACAGCTGGATCAGGCCCAAGGCGCACTTAGGTAATCTTGGACCCTGGACCTAAAGAACTTTGAATCCGCCCACCCCCCCCCCCCCCGGCTGCAAATTATCATCCCTCTACACACACACACACACACACACCCCGTGACAAACATGGTATTTTAAAACATGGGTTCTTGAGAATTAGAGCCCAGTCAGGCACCAGTGGCCTCTTCCCTTACCATGGCAGCAGACTTGGCAGGCCAGCAATAGCAAGTCCAGCCAGTGGCTGCAAACCACCATATTTTTTTCACCTATTCGGTCCCGTATAGTATCACTTTGGCTACTACAGTGAGGAGAAGGGGGCCCACTGAGGCAGTGTCTGCACACAGGCCTAGCAAGGCAGCAGCCCTTCCTGGCTGGCAGGCTGGCCCTGAGCCAGAGCAGTTGCCTGAGCTCACCTCTCCCTCCTCCTGAATAGGCCCATTGGGAGGTGTAGGCCCAAGCAGCCAGCTGAGTCCTCAGATTCTGGTGCTGGAGTTTGGTCCTGGCATGGTGTCACCTCTGTTTCTAGGGTCCTGGGGAGATGGGGAGGGTTCTGGGGACAGGATCCCTTTGCTGGGGCACCAGATTCCCAGAGCTCAAGGACTTCTCTGAGGGGGTGACTGGAGGGGTCACAGGCTTTAGCTGCTCGGGGTCTGTTTGATGATGATGTAGGGAGTCTTACTGAGGTCGGGGTCTTGACTGAGGCATCCTCGTTCTCCTCTTCCTCTGAGATGCTCTCCTCCACGTCAGAGTCTGGGTGGGTCCCATGAGAGATCACTTTGCCAAGGGATAGTACTCAATCTTGGCCAAACCTCCCTTAAAAGCTAAAAGCCTTCTCAGCCAGTGTAATGGGTTGGGCTGACACACTCATTCTCAGGTGAGTTGACTCATGAGCTACCAAGGGAAGATGCTCCTCGTTCCCTCGCAATGCCTGTAGACGACCCCCCACCCCTACTTTTAATAGACAGACTCTCTCCCTGCCTTTTTACATCTTCACACTAACCAGAATGAAACAGGCAGAGAGATGCAGTGATTGGCAGAAGGAGACTTTATTGTTTAAAAAAAAATACAAATGATGAAGGAGAAGGGGATATGAAAAAGGGTTATAAAATAATAAATCAGGAGGGAAAGTGCTTCTGAAATTCTTCTCCACACCATGGAATGGGTTCTGAAGACAACAAAGATGGTGAGGGGTCCAGAAACCAAATCCTAAGGGGCTGTGAATATCCGCAAGTTTCACCACATACACTGATCCTCTGGCTCAATTTCTGGGGTGTCCAATTGAGAAAAGTGTGGCAGCTTCAGACATCTATGCACCAACATCATCCACCGACAGGCTTCAACAGGGTGAGTTCCACCAGCTTTCATCTACAAACATCCACCAGCTTCTTCCGCCTTGCAGCAGAATCCAGCGGCTTCCAAATACAGACGTACGGCCACGGGCTTCTGTACCCACAACATCCACCAGCTTCTGCCTGGTCTGCTCAGCTGGCATCCATCAGCAGGCTTCATGAGCAGACTCGCCTCCATGCTTCTGTACAAGTCAAGAGAACTTGCCTCGTCTCTGCATCCACTGCATGACCGGCTTCCGTCTGTGTAGAGATCGCTTGGGATGGGTTCCGAAGACAACAAAGATGGTGAGGGGTCCAGAACCGAAGTGCTAGGAGTTGGTGGGAATCCACAGGTTTCACCACGTCCACCCATCCTCTGGCTCAATTTCTGGGGTGCCCCCATGAGAAAAGCACGCCAGCTTCAGACATCTCTGCAAGAAAAAGAAAGACAGCCGTGGAAGGGGTCGGCTTATCCGCACCATCCGCGAGCAGCGCCCGGGCATATCCGCCAGTTTCAGCCAGTCAACATCATCCCCGACTTCCACCTATCAACTTCCACATAGCTTCCACTGCTTCAATCCACCGGTTATCCTTTCACACATCACTATTTACTAACATTCGCCTCGACCACATTCACAACCATGCACACACACATTCGCACACCAGGGCAGCCCGTGAGGGACACCACCGACATCCATTCACTCCCTTTCGGTCACCAGCCATTCACATACACTCCCCAGCTTCAATCCACAAGTATCTACTAGCTTCTGGAGATGGGCTTCAACAGGGGGACTTCCAGCAGCTTTCATCCACAAACATCCACCAGCTTTCATCCGCCTAGCGACAGAATCCAGCGGCTTCCGAATACAGACGGCCACGGGCTTCCGTACCCCCAACATCCACCAGCTTCCGCCAGGTCCACTCGGCCGGCGTCCACCAGCTTCAAGCCACTGGCATCAGCAGGCTTCATGCGCAGGCTCGCCTCCAGCCTTCCGTGCAAGAGAACTTGCCTTGTCTCCGCAGCCACTGCATGACCCGCTCCCGTCTGTGTAGAGATCGCTTGGCTCCACTGCTGCCAAATCGTCTCCTCCAACCTGGTGTCAGTCAGGCTTCCTCTGCATGCTCCCAGCAATCTTCCTGGGAGGGAAACAATTGAGAACTGTTATGGATATTTGGAAGGAAACCACCCCATCTCTCCTTGATTCCATTTTGATTCAGCTAGGCCTAGAGACGATGGCCTACTTGGAACACTTTTGACCTACAAGCTTTGCGCCTTCAACTCAGTCTTTTTCAAAGATGCAGCTTACGTGAACTAGTGGTTGCACAGGATGTTTGAGGAACTCATTTGCTCTGGCTTCTTACACATTATTATTTATTTATTGAATTTTTATACTGCCCCTCCCAATTTAGCCCAGGGCAGTTTACAAACAAAAGAAAAACATTTAAAACCATTAAACAACAACAAAAACACCATACCATAAGACGAGCCTGGTGGCTTACAAGTGGCTAACCCACTTGAGAAGCCCTCCCCTAAGCCCAGGTTAGCAGAGCGAGCGCTCTGCTAACCGGGGTTAACGGATCGTGTGCTGCTGCGGCGCGACTCCGCGCTGCAGCAACTCATGAGGGGACCCCTGATCAGGAGGCTAAAAAGCAGCCTCCTGGCTTGGGGGTCTCTCCAGCATGCTCTGTGCACTCGCGCGGCCCCCGAACTCCCAAGCCCCCGCCGGCTCCATGACGGAGCCAGCAGTCGTGTGGGCAGCTGATCCGGCCGCCCAGGCAGGGCTTGCTGATTGTCTGCGAGGAAAGCGGGCTAAGCCCTCTCTCCCCACAAACCATTTCAAAGCGGATCTCAGTGATCATGAGACCCGCCTCATTGTCTTCTAACTTGTTAAAAACAGTTGGGAACCCTTGGTTTATGTTATTGTGCCAACATATGCTGTTAAGTTGTGCCGTTGAGTTGTTGTTGACTCCTGGGAACCACAGATGCCTGGAAATTTTCTCTTTAAATATTTGTTTATTTATTTATTTATTTATTTAATTTCTATACCGCCCTTCCAAATATGGCTCAGGGCAGTTTACATATTTTCATTACAAAACCCTTGTGAGGAACATGAATCCGGTATAATTTCTAGGTCGGAGCCGTGCCCGGGACAGTTTCTCGATATAGCTTAGAGCTAATCTAATTTAAATAGAGACATGTGAAGGGGTTATTCACCACAGGCAAACTCTAAGATGCTTGTTTTAAAACGACTTTTAAAAACACACCTGTTTCATGTTCTATTCTTAGGTTTAAGTTGCTGTTTGTTTACTTGTATATAAGGCAGTATATAAATGTGTTAAATAAATAAAATAATATGGATTCATTGAAGAGTGCAGGTACAATTCTGCCTCAGTCCCACCAAGTGACAGATGGCACACACACCCCCAAGACAGGTTCTCATGATGTACATGTTCTTGGGAGCGTCAGGGACCAGTCCTCACCTTGGAATACTTTAAATCAAGAACTCCACAGGCCAGGTGAGCGTGACCCTCCTGTATGTCCTGCTGGCCCCGTCTCGCCGTTCCTGTCCCTTGGCCCCAGCTTCTTCTGGCCTTCCCTCCTTCTCCTGGGACTCCTCTCGCCTCCATCCCTCCTTGGCACTGGCAGTGGCTCACTTCACCTCTAGCTCAACCCTTTGTGCTTCACGCTGCCCATGTCCCTTTGTGACATCACAAACAGCCAGCAGCCAATGACAACAGCTGGGGAGGCATCACCAGGATCCCCTGACTTTTTTTCCATGTTATTCAGTTAAATCATTCATTCTTCATCAATGTATATACACAGACAGACAGCTTGCTTTCAAGTAAAAATCCATCCAAACATAGGGTTGCCTGCTTTGACTGAAGCTATTCCTGCAGATTATCCCCTCAGTATTTTTTATGCAAAACCAAAGCACCGAAATGAAATGAGAATGTGTTCAAGAGTCAAGATCAATGTCCATCCTGGAGAGCTGGCCACCCACAATAGCATAGCAATGTGACCACAGTGCCACAAGCCCTCTCAGGCCTCGCACATTGGTTAGATGCTGATCTCTACAAGGAAGCTTAGACTTGCCAGAGAGAAATCCTGTTTGCTCACCTACTGGAAAGGGCAGCTCCAGAGTGGGGGGGAGGGAAAGTGCACCCAGAAAAGTGGCTCCCCCCCACCGCCCCCATTTCTGTTTCAGAAATTTAACATGTGAAATGCAGCTCACCCACCCCAAAAAACACTTTGCCCCTTCTGTGCCCACCCCCAGTTGTTGTTTTTCTGGTCCTGCCACTGGCCCAGTGGCAGAGTTTGTTCTTTGCATGCAGAAGATCCCAGGAAATCTTCCACATGGGGGTTTTAGCTCTCAGCTTCTCCAAAATGGGGAGTATGCATTCACACATTGCCTGGATTGGCTCCGAATTCTGTGTGAGTTATTGTAGGCAGGGCCGCAGGGGTGTAGCGAGCTTCCCGGTGGCCGGGGGGGCGGGGGACAAAGTGCAGCCAGGGGTCTTCCAGTGTGTGTGCACGAAGCGCATGCGTGTGCCCCAGGCCACGCCCCTAACATCTGATGCCAGACGCAAAGGGGCAAGGCAACCTAACCCACCCAAGCCTTCCCCTCCCCGTTTCTCACCACGGGGCCAATTTGCTGTTCGGGGCTGGTCCCATTCTTGCAGCCACCATCATGGTGGCCGCTGCCCAACACCGAGCTGTTGCCTGGGGGCGGGGTGTGTGTGTGTGCCAGGGCTTGGTGCAGAGTGCGATCTGCAGGGTGGCTGAGGGCGGCAGCAGATTGGGGCCAGGCAGTCCCTCCTCTGATGGCTCCTGCATGGCTGTGGCGGCCAGGGAGCGGAGCAGTATCAAGGGCGGTGAGGGGCTGTCTGTGGAGGAAGGGCGGGGGGGGCAGAAAAAAGGAAGCCCCCACCCAAGCACACTTCTTCCCATCACACATGTGCGCCCCAGCTGCAGGGCACCAGCACCCTGGGGTGGAAAGGGGGAGCAGGGAGCATCCCAAGCCTTGTGGGCCCCGTGACCCTCTGGGCCTGGGGACCCAATGTCCCCCGCCCCCTGTCCAATGGACGCTACGCCCATGCGGGGCTGGGAAGGTCCCTTGCCCGAAGCCAGGGTGGATGATAATGAGATGATAATGAGCTGAGTTATACAGCAGGGTTCTCCTGCCTTTTTACACGAGGGAGGGCCACATGGCCATTTTTAACTTCATTCATTCATTCATTCATTCATTCGATTTCTATACTGCCCTTCCAAAAGTGGCTCAGGGCGGTTTACACAGAGAAATAATAAATAAATAAGATGGATCCCTGTCCCCAAAGGGCTCACAATCTAAAAAGAAGCATAAGATAGACACCAGCAACAGTCACTGGAGGTACTGTACCGGGCATAGATAGGGCCAGTTATTTAGTGGGCCATGAGCAAATTTTAGAATAATAAGGCTAGAAATGTCTTGTACTCTTATCAGATTTGCTAGCCTGCCTCATATAATACCACTTGACATTACATTCCTTGAAAACAGCTACTTTTTCCAGACACAGTCTGCTTCTGCTGTGCTGCAGAACAACAAAATAATCTGTCCAAGACAGAGGTGCACCTAGGTAATTTTGGAGCCCCTGGACCTAGAGGCCTTTGGAGCCCTCCCCCGCTCACTGCAAGGTAAGCATCATCCCACTACACACACACACACACACACAAACATGCGCACAGCATGACACAAGCAGTATTTTTAACACGTGGGTTCTTGAGGGCACAAACAGCAACTGAACTCACAAGAATGTAAGAATATAAAACAGGTATATTTATGCAAATATATATTAGCCGAAATATCTCAACAGGCAAGGTAACATAGTCCAATCCTGCATATTTCTTTCCCCACTTCCCCTCTGTCTCTAAAGCACCCAGATTATGTCACAATCACACTTGGCCGCCTGGCGCAATGCAGGCCAGCGGCGTCCACACTACCCAGGACAGACTAAATTGGATTTGGGGGCCCCAGGGGGTGTGGAGGCCCTAGACCTCGGGCCAAGGTCCAGGGGTAAGAGTGCCACTGCATCGTCCAGCATCCCCCCTGCTTCTGGGAAGCCCACAGGCAAAAGATGAAGGTGTGCCCTCTCTCTTGCTTTTGCCTGGAGCACCTTTCTTATGAGGCAAGGGGGCTACAACACCTGGGGCTTTTTAGTTTAGAAAAAATATGACTGCAGGGAGACATGATAGAGGTCTATAAAATCATGCATGGAGTGGAGAAAGTGGATAGAGAGAAATTCTTCTCCCTCTCACAGAACACTAGAACCAGGGGTCATCCCATTACATTGATTGCCAGGAAATCTAGGACCAACAAACGGAAGTACTTTTTCACACAATGCATAATCAACTTGTGGAATTCTCTGCCACAAGATGTGATGACAGCCAACAACCTGGATGGCTTTAAGAGGGGTTTGGATAACTTCATGGAAGAGAGGTCTATCAATGGCTACTAGTCTGAGGGCTATAGGCCGCCTCCAGCCTCAGAGGTAAGATGCCTCTGAGTACCAGTTGCAGGGGAGTAACAGGAGGAGGGAGGGCATGTCCTCAACTCCTGCCTGTGGCTTCCAGCGGCATCTGGTGGACCACTGTGCAAAACAGGATGCTGGATGAGATGGGCCTTGGGCCTGATCCAGCAGGGCTGTTCTTATGCTCCCCCTGCGACTGGTATTCAGAGGCAACTTGCTTCTGAGAGCAAGGCATCTTGCCTCTGAAGTAAGGCTTTTGCAGTGGTCTGCACTATAGAATGCCTTGGAGAGAGATCCACAATAATTGTCTCTACAAGTGTGTTCTTCAACCTCTGCTAAGGTATACCCTTTGTACTCTGCACATGCTCAGGGTCAGCTTGAGCTTAAGTCAGTTATAGAGAAATAGAACTTGGTTCCCACCTGGTCAGAATCCTATCAGCTTGACTAGAGCAGGGCATCTCCAACTTGGATCCCCATATATTGTTGGACTACAACTCCCATCATCCCCAGCCACAATGGCATTGGATGATGGGAGCTGTAGTCCAACCACATCTAGGGACCCAAGATTGGGAACCCCTGGGCTAGAGGATTTCATTATCCAAGTTTCACTCCTCTCTATGATGATGTAAACCTATTCTATATTCTCAGAGGTGAATGGCATTCTGCCCATACCCATCCTTGGAGGTGCACAGGTCCATTAAAACAAAAACAAAAAAACTTGCATCCCCTTGCCTTTCATAGAAAAGGCAGTCTGCACTTGCTCATTGCTTGAACTGAGAGAATACTTGAAAACAAAGTGGCAACCCAGCT
The DNA here is from genome assembly GCF_027244095.1 of Hemicordylus capensis. Lineage (NCBI taxonomy): Eukaryota > Metazoa > Chordata > Lepidosauria > Squamata > Cordylidae > Hemicordylus > Hemicordylus capensis. The sequence continues at coordinate 247,753,474 of NC_069658.1, read as the reverse complement.
CCATCTGATACTGGGGAAGAAGCTTCACCTGATGAATGCTTGCCTGTTATGCAGCTGCTAAAGGCTTCTGATGGGGAGGTTTTTTTTAAAAGCTAGCAATTCTCTTCATCCCGTCTCTCGCTTTTGTCCTGAAGGGTTAAGTTGCTCGAGTCCTTGTTCCTAGAGAGACTGGAATATTTGAGAGGAGGGTCCTGAATTGCGGACCGAATCATTTCATTTCCTCTGCCCTTTTAGTGTAGCAGAAATGCAGCTCCAACTTCCTCACCAACCCCCTCATGCATGCACACACCCACCCACTCCCCTCTTGCACCTGTGACTTACAAGACTTTCCTTCTAATCAATTAGAAGAATCTAAGAATCTGGTGAGTCAGAAACGTATTTGCTGCTACAACAGTTCAAGTAAGGATGTGATTCTAGATGGGCAGAAATCTCAGACAAGAGGCAGGAATTTGAGGGGGAAATGGGCACCACAGGAATAATCAAAGCAGGATCAGGCCAAAGGGCCAGCGTCCTGTTTCCAACAGTAACCAACCAGACATCTCCAGAAAGGCAGGGTACAGGGGCGGTGCTGGCTACTTAAAAGATCTGGGCCTGCAGGCCCACAGCCTCAGCAGCTGCTGAATGCTAATAATTAAACCTTTTCATGCTCTGAAAACCGTCCTGAGCCATTTTTGGAAAGGCAGTATAGAAATCAAACCATCAAACAAAAACAACCAAATAAAGGAATCCCAACACTCTTGATGTCATGAATCACCAGGAGCTTCTTCAGAGAGCGACTTTACCGCAACTTTACTTGGGAGGAGTGTGTGTGTTCATATATTGGCCAGATGTACCCCGAAGTCCTTGCGATACTTCAGAGATGCTTCAAATTCACACATGATTTGGATTTCTCCCTCCATATTGGAACCTAGCCCGATTTATGTCTGAGGTTAAAAAATCCTCCTTTTGCATCAGAGTATCAGTTATGCCCTGATTGCGCAGTAAAAGCTGGCGGTAAACCCGCAGTAAAGCTTGCTTTCTGGAAAAAACCTCCAGGACATCCTTGTTATATCTGCCATGTTTTGGCCAGGGGTGTTGCTAGGGTAGAGGTGCAGCTAGGTAATTGTGTACCCTGGACTTACTGGGCCAACAGGGGGCCCTTTGCAACATAAGCATCCTTTCCATCTACCTACCTATATACATACCTATACCTATACACATACACACCAGCTTTTTGAGAGAGAGAGACACATATGCATACGCACTCATTTTTGCTGGCTTGGTGCACGAGATCTGGCTAATTTCTTTGAAGCTCCATGTGGATATGCACATTTAGACATTATGAAAGCACCTGTAGAATAAACAAAGTGTAATAAGCAAGATCTCAGAAGACACTTGTTTCCTGCTTTTCCACCAGCAACATCTTACAATAGAACATTACATACACAGATAGTAAAAATAAAGCATGTATGTAACCATGCTAGCTGGGGATAAGCAAGAACTTTTTATTCCTTTTGTCTTTAGCCCCATGTTATGCTGTTATCCAAACATCATTGTGGCCTTGAAGCTTATATCATCTCATACCATTATCATCTCATACCATTATATCATTGTATGATACCATTACTGTATATCACACCACAGGAACCATGAATATTGCAATCCCCAAGTTTTTGTGAAAACAGTGGCATTTACCATCATTGTGTCTGCCAACATTTAAATAGCAGTGACAAACACAGATTCAATCCTGCCAGTTAAATTGGCTCACACCACAATATGGTTAGGGAAAGGTTAGAACTTTTTTTTTTTTGGTGGGGGGATATTTTTAGAAGAAATTCTGAATAGGAGACACTTCCAACTGACCAGCAGATACCACATTTTGCATGGACAATCCTGCCACTTAAATTAGCAGAATGCATTACTTTTCATACCACAATATGCTCAGGGAAAGGTTGAAACATTTTGGAAGGGCTATTTTAATAAGAAATTCTGAATCAGACACTTCTCACTGACCTGAAGATATAAATTGTGTATGGGCAGTCCAGCCGCCCTGTTTGAAGCCTGGGAGTGAGAACTAGTCCCAGTAAAAGCAAGTGAGGCAGGGTGAGGGGACACAACACTGAGGCAGGAAGCAACTCATCAGCAGGCATGGCTGGAGTGCGTGGAAGGTATGTGGCGGTGGAAGGAAACAGTCCCGACGAGTGGGGAAGAATGCCACTGCTTTAGCGGGCAGGGAGGAAGAAACACGAAAACAAGCAAATCTCCTCCCATCCCTGTCCCACAGCAGTCAGAATACAGCCCTCCCCCCACCACTACGGTATTGCCTTTCTCCCACCGCTCACCAAAGTGGAAACATTTCACCTCCTCGCTGGGGCTGGCTCCCATCGCCACAGCATTCCTCCCCCCAACTCTGCCTGCACCTGCTGGCTGCTGCAAAAAAGCCAAAGTGGGTGCCACAGAAGTGTGCACAGGCATGGTTGGGAGGCACGACTCATTCTCAGTCGTGCAGGTGAGTAGGCTGTAGCAGCGCCGTATCACACAGGTCAGTGGTGGCCCACCACTTCTCTGCACCTGGGAGGGAATTTGAGGGCCCCAAGGCCCACGGGGGACTGGACTTCTGCCCAGAAGGCTTACCTCTTCTGTCTTCCCATTCCTTTGTAGCAATTCTTGACTTACCTCTTCTGCCCTCTCTATTCCCTTTTGTAGGCTTACCTCTTCTGCCACCTGGTTCCTTTGTAGGAATTCTTGACTTGCCTCTTCTGGTCTAGAAGAGGAGAAGTACTTTCTCAGCCTTACAGTCAGCAGGATGGCATCCCTGACGCCCTCTGGGTCACCCCATCTTCACAATGATGTTGCAACAGCTACTGTGGAGTCAGCACAGGTAGGCAAAGGGTCATTCTCTGCGTAGCTTTCACTCAGAGAACAATGGTTATGGGGCGACTGACCAAAAAAGTTGTTATTATCAGGGTCTGACATGGAGTGGTGGGTGGTTTGCAGTCTGCCAGCTTCCCTTTGCTTCTGTATCAGCGGTGACTTATATGTGGTGGGCCCCTTCTGTCTCCTTTCAGGTGCTGGTGACATTTGAAGAGGTGGCTGTTCACTTCACCAAGGAAGAATGGGCTCTGCTGAATCTAGCCCAAAGAGCCCTCTACAAGGAAGTCATGGTGGAGAATTATGTGAATGTGGCCTCACTGGGTAAGGATCGCTTTGCCCCAAGCTGGCTGGTGCCAAAATGGGAGGGGGGGCGGGTGAACATACGGAAGCATGCAAGTGTGATTTCCTTGTTTTTCATTCTGCATGGATGAGATTCCTTAAGCCAAAGGTTCTCAGTCTTGGATTACAAGTCCCATCATCCCCAGCCACAGTGTCCTTCAGGATTATGGGAGTTGTAGTCCAATGATATCTAGGGATCTAAGTTTGAGAACCTCTGACTTAAACCAAGTGAAGAGGAAGGTTCCATCTCCCATTCTATAAACACTGCCTTTCCTCACCAGGCATTGGAGATATTCCTTGTTCATCTCCTACCACCTAAACTGTGTCTTTTATGAAGCCCCACTTCTTCTCCTGTCCTATTCACAACCAGGAGCCCATGAGGCATGAGAAGGCATCTCAAGAGTGACAGACCCAGCTGTAGTCTGTTAGTTTATCTGTCTACTGGGGATGGGGTCACACTCCCCCTGGAAGGAACAGGTACACAGTCTGGGGATGCTTCTGGATCTGATCCTCTCCCTGGTGTCCCAGGTTGAGGAGGTGGCCAGTGGTGCTTTTTATCAGCTTCAGCTGATACGCCAGCTGCATCCGTTTCTTGAGAGGAACAACTTCTGAACAGTAGTACATCTGCTGGTCACCTCCAGACTTGACTACTGCAATGCGCTCTATGTGGGGCTGCCCTTGTATGTAGTCCGGAAACTACAGTTGTTCCAGAATGCGGCAGCCAGGCAGGTCTCTGGGTCATCAAGGAGAGACCATATTACTCTTGTGTTGAAAGAATTACACTGGCTACCGATAAGTTTCCGGGCAAAATACAAGGTGCTGGTTATAACCTATAAAGCCCTAAACAGCTTAGGCCCTGGGTATTTAAGAAAATGTCTTCTTCACCATGAGCCCCACCGCCTGTTAAGATCATCTGGAGAGGTTCGTCTGCTGTTCCACCAACTTGTTTGGCGACTTACTTAGGGACGGGCCTTCTCCGTTGCTGCTCCTGGACTTTGGAATGTGCTCCTTGTTGAAATAAGAGTCTCCCCATCACTGGCAACTTTTAAAAAGGCACTGAAGACATATTTATTCACCCAGGTTTTTGTTAGATTTATGGTTTAAATTTTTAATGCTGGCTTTAAATGATTTTGATGTTAATGTTTATAATGTTTACATGATTTTAATTGTTTGACTGAGTTTTGATTTTAACTGTTAATTGATTTTAATCATTTTTATTTTTTGTAAACCGCCCTGAGCCGTTTTTGGAGGGGCAGCATATAAATCAAATGAATAAATAAATACCAGGTAGAGTGAGGTGAAGGCTTCAGACAGCTCCAAGTTGGCAAATTGCTCCAACAAGGTTTGGAGCTCAGAGGTGGCTTTATATCCCTCTTGTGCCAGAAATCAGTGGGCTTAAGTGCACTTAATTCTGTGTCAGTTTACACCACGGCTGCCCAACTTTGGCATTTTCCTTAAAAGAAGCCCTATAATTTTGTAGTTGGACGTGTCAAAAGTAACTGACCGGCATGATGCGCAGCACAATGTCTGTTGTGGGTGCTGGTTGTTGTCTGGTTGGCTGGTGCTGCTCTGCATGTGACAGGTAAGGCCCGGTGCTATTGTGCAACTGTTTAAAACTGAATGCCCACATATACACAGGGCTCACTGGCATTGCTAGCGCATGGGAGGCCCGTGTTCACCCCCTGGCGTTTGGCCTACCGGTAGGGTTGCCAACAGTCCTGGATTAGCCGGGATGTCCCGTATTAACAGGGGAAAGTGGTTGTCCTGTCTGGGATGCCATTTCCCCCGTATTTGGGCTCCATGGCTCATGCGCACCATCAGTGGTTTGAGGGAGACACGTTTCCCCTACTTGCAGGGAGCCGCTGTCTGCTCCGCCGAGGACACTGAGCGGACAGGTGAGAAAGGGCTGGGTGGAGCAGTTGCACAGGAGCTGGGCCCCTCTTTTCCAGGCGGCCACCACCTCTGTGGCAGACGTGGGCCATCCTCTAATCCAGGGGCGTAGCAAGGTTGGAGTGGGCCCAGAGACAAGATTTTAAAATGGCCCTCCCTCCTCACTGAAGCTCAGCTCATGAAGTAAAGAAATCTTAAATGAGGCTGAATAGTGGTAACAAAAAGCATAGTAAAATATACCCTATGTGCCACAATAGAACATCATCCTAAATTATTTTTAAAAAGGTTTTGTAAATTGTGGACGATGCAAGTCATTGAATGGTCCTAGAGAAAGACATGCTGTTCTGGTAGCTCCAGGTCTTAACACTCACATCAGTTTTGGAGAATGAATACAACTGAAGGAAGCCTGGGTGGGTGTGCAGCTGCGGGAGTCAGTCCTGTGACTTGCCTCTCGGGGGGCCCCCAAGGCAGTGGGCCCCCAGACAACTGTCTCCCTTTGCCCTATTATAGTTACGCCCCTGCTCTAATCCAATATGCAGTCACAGTGACCTTTGTGTGGGTTCTCCTCTGCCAGGGGCTTCAACCAGCACGGAGGTTAGAAGGGAGCTGTCGCCGCCTGAACTTCGTGGGTCCCTGGCGAGTGGCGATGGATTGGGCCTAAGCAGGCTGGCCCCGCCCTTGCGATGGCCCCGCCCTGAGGTGCCCCACCCCCAGACTTGTGTACTGTATTCAGGCAACACCGGTGGTATGCGCTGCATGGGCATCCTCACTCACCTGCAGTGGTGGGGCCGTGGGGGCCAATTTACTCTCTACCACCGCCATTGTCCTCTCCCTTCTCTCCTCTCCACCTCCTTTTCTTTTCATCTCATCCTCGTTTGCCCATGCTGTTTGCCAGCTGTTTGCCCATGCTGTTTGCAAGCACTTCCTGCTTCCACAGGAAGCGGGAAGTGCTTGTAAGCAGAGGTGCTCTTACTACTAGACTTCGGGGCTGAAGTCTAGGGCCTCGGGGCCGAAGTCCAGGGCGTCCACAGCCCCTTGTGGCCCCCAAATCCTCTTTAGTCTGTCCCAGGTGGTGTGGTCGCCCAGCAGAGCATGATGATGCCTAATTTTCAGGGGAGGGGATCCTCCAAAGTCCAGGGTCACATAACCTAGGTGTACCCCTGCTTGCAAACAGCACGTGGGCAGAAGGAGAGGGAAAGAGGAGGCTGACAGGGAGGGAGGGGAGAGGTGGAAACAAGCAAGTGGGTATAGGCGGCAGGAACAGCCAGGTGGCTAGAGTGGGGGCGGGGGGGGGGATGGACACCTGTGTTGGATGGGCCCCTGCTCTGCTGGCTCCACCCCTGGCAAGGCTACTTATATTAGAAGCAATGCAGGTAGCACTGTGCAAATGTGGGGGTGTAGTTTTAAGTAGCTGCACCACTGCCCACTTGTGCAACACCTCTGGGGCTGTGTGTCATGTGCACAGCAGCGCCATCTGATGGCCAGCACCAGCATTGTGTGCTGCACATCATATCAACCACTGTTTTCTTAATCCTGCTTATGCACATTTCTTTCTGTCCAAAGGAGGATCTGTATTCCCCAAGCCTGACCTCATTTCCTGGTCTAAAAGAAAAGTGCAGTGTTCAAGGCGCCAAGGAAAGAGAAAGGAGCAAAGTATCCAAGGTGCCAAGGAAACAGAGAGACTCACAGGTAGGCAATGAAATACAAAGCATGTTTAGGGTTGCTTGTCAGTTCACCTGAATCTTATTGGTTTGGACAGATTTTCATCTTGCTGTCTGGTTGCCTGAAAAGAGAGATATAAGGCCAGCTAGTACAATGTGTTTTGAGATTTTTAATCCACGAAAGGAACTGAGGTGGATTGCAGCCCATTGGAGAAGGAAACAAATTATAAAACTTTTTGTTCTGCAACTCCATGTTCCAGGTCAGGGCTCAGTCTTAATGAGGTTAATTACCCTCTGGTGTTTCATTCATTGCCTTCTGGTAATATTGTTTCAAATTGCAGTTTTTACTAATATGGAGATTGGGGTATCGACAGCCTCTATTGCATTGCATGGGGACTGAAATTACTATGCACCTGCTGGATCAGACTGAAATTTCACTTGGGGCTCTTCCAGGCAAGATTAAGAGCTGCTGTTCCAAGTGCAGTTTAATTTGGCTTCCACACACAAGACAAACCCATGCTCTGTCTATATACACAGCAGGGTCCTTGTGCAATTTTAGCAGTTCCACTTCCTGGCCGGCTCTTGCATTCTGTAAAGAACCACCATTTGCCAAAAATATAGTAATCAGTTCTTTGCAGAAAACAGGAGCTGATCAGCAGGTGATGCTGCTAAAATCATAGGAAGGCCTTATATAGAGCCAGGCTGTCAGGATGTATAAAAGAACAGATTTCCTGTAAGGCAGTGCTAGAACAGAAAGTGCAAGTCATTGATGATGTAACTCAGATAGAAACTGCTGACAGAGTGAAACTATGCAGAGGTTATGTAACAGATTATGTGAGTGAAACTGAAACTGAATGTGATTGGCTAGGGTCAGTATATATACAGACCCTATGTAAAGAATCCTTTGTCCACTTTGTGACTCACATCACACTGTGTACCTTCTGCTGCAATCTATGTTCCTGTATTATGGGTATCTGACTTCTGAACCGTCCTTGGACTTTGTATCTTGTAAATGTCCTTCAACTTAATACAACTGTGATTCTGCTTGCGTCTCTGAGTGTTTACTAAGACCTTGCTGAGGTCTAGCAACTTTGCTCTTCAACTACTGCGCAGTTCCAACACAGGCCCTTGGTCCATCTAGCTCAGCTTCGGGCAGGGATCTTTCCCAGCCCTACCTGGAGATGCCAGAGAATGAACCTAGGACCTTCTGCATGCAAAAGGGGTGCTTTGCCATTGAACTATGGCCCCATCACAAAAGGGCCCTGAAGTGTGTATGGATTTGTGAGAATTTGCAATGGAAATGGAATTTGCAAGCCTGCTGAAGTGTGTGTGTCCCAAATAAAATTGTGCTTGGAATGTACTTCTTAATGTAATTTGGAAGACCCCCTAGTCCAGCATCCTGTTTCCAGCAGTGGGCAGCAAGATTATTTCCAGAAAACCCACCAGCAGGACATCAAGGCGACAGTTTGTTTGTTCCCCAGCAACTGGCACACAATGGTAGACTGCCTCTGAACCTGGAAGTTCAGTTTAGCAGTCCTACCTAACAGCTGTTGATAGACTTCCCTTCTTCCATGAAGCTGTCTAACCCCTTTGCAAAGCCACCTACGTTAGTGGTCATCTCTGCATCCTGGGGCAGCAAATTCTATACACTATGTGTGAAGAAGTACTTTCTTTTGTAAGTGATTTCCTCCCCTTCTGGACACACATTGATGTCCCACTCACTCCATTTTCTTTCTGCCTGTCCTAAAAGGTGACGAGATAGTATGCAAGGTCAAAGAGGAGAACGTACAGCAGGAAGATTCACTCTTGAAAAAGACCAAGGTTTTACCAGGAAGACCTCGGCAGCCTATTTCCTCTTTGGGTGAGTCTGTGTTTCAAAGGAAAACACGTGGAAATCATGTGTCAATCTGTACCCAGGTAGAGGCACAGAATAATTGAATTGTATACAGTAGTTTGAAGGGGCATAAGAGGTCTTCTAGACTAGGGCTGAGCAGATTTCCAAGAGCTTCCAGGAGTTACTCCTCCCACCCCTTTGTCAGAGCCTTAGGTGCTGCCAGAATCTTTCCCAGACAGCAGGCTTTACTGCAGGTTTTCTGTGAGACTTAGTGAGTTCAAAGTTGCCTCCCAAAAATGATGCAAAAAATGGATTTTTTTTAACCCCGGATATAAATCGGTCTACACTCTAACGCGCGATGAAATACCCGAATTGTGTGTGAAGTGCTTCTCGATAGTTCGCAAGGACTTTGGGGTAAATTTGGCTGATATGTGAATGCATACCCTCCATTTCGGAGGAGATGCGAACTAAAAGCCGGGTGTGAAAAACTTCCTGCATGAAAAAGTGGCTTGGGGAAGCAAAGCGTCACAAAATGGCGGCTTGGGGAGGTTGAACCGGTTGCAAAATGGCAGCTTCTAGAAAAATTTGCATCCATTGAATAAGGGACTTTAACATCAAAACCCTGAATTCCGGGACAATTGTGTTGCAGAACAGGAGGGGAACAAGAGAGGCAGCTTTGTGGGAAAAGAAACTGGGAAGAAATCAATGGGAGACAAAAATCTGAGAAAGGAAATCAAAGCACGCAAAGAGAGAGACTAAAAACGGCGTGGCCATGCCCATCCCATTCAGCCAGCCAATCGGATTTGCAGTATTGGCTGGGAGAGGAGGGAGGGAGAAGCAGGCCCAAAGGCCTGGAGAGCTACTTCAGATCAGCCTGGCCCTCCCGAGTAAGATTGTCAGCATTCCATTGTCGGGATAAGGGACATAGAGGGGGAATATGTGGGGGTAATCAGGGGTCCCTGAGTAGCAGTGCTGTATGTGTTTTAACCACTTTGGACATAAACTATGTGGTTACAACTTAGATTGCTTCTCCTCTGTTTATTGATATAACCATGGTTAGCTGAGTTGTTGTTAGCCAGCAGTGATAGGTTTCACACACGAGTACTATCTAGTAATCATCACTTGCATTATTTTTATGATTCTGACACCTGGAGAATGGTAAGTTAGCCAATCATTGATGGCTGTTAATGTGAATGTCCCCAATATGGGACTGTTGGCAACCCTAGAATATTCTGGGAGGGAGGGAGAAGAGAAAGGAGTCAAAGCTCATGAACATTGCCTTTATTTCATTCTTAGTGAAAATAACTGATTTGATCTAAGCCATAGGTCTAAAATCTAAGCCAAGAGGAGAGCTGGTCTTACATAGGAACATAGGAAACTGCCATATACTGAGTCAGACCATTGGTCTATCTAGCTCAGTATTGTCTTCACAGACTGGCAGCAGCTTCTCCAAGATTGCAGGCAGGAATCTCTCAGCCCTATCTTGGAGAAGCCAGGGAGGGAACTTGAAACCTTCTGCTCTTCCCAGAGTGGCTTCATCCCCTGAGGGGAATATCTTGCAGTGCTCACACAACAAGTCTCCCATTCATATGCAACCAGGGCAGACCCTGCTTAGCTATGGGGACAAATCATGCTTGCTACCACAAGACCAGCTCTCCTCTCTCCTTGTGGTAGCAAGCATGATTTGTCTCCTTAGCTAAGCAAGTTCTGCCCTGGTTGCATACAAAAGGGAGACTAGAAGTGTGAACACTCTAAGATATTCCCCTCAGGGGATGGGGCCACTCTGGGAAGAGCAGAAGGTTCCAAGTTCCCTCCCTGGCTTCTCCAAGATAGGGCTGGAGAAGCACTTTTTTTTTCGTGCGGAAACATATCGGCAGCCTGTTAATCTCAATGCGAGAGCACACACACAGACGCACACTTTATGGGGTACCTGAACTGAACGTTTGCATTAGAAGGGGTACACTTATTTAAAAATGTCAGGATGCCCTGAAACAGGAGAATTGGATGTTGCTTCAGCACTAGCTCTCTCAGACTGAGGCCGTAAATAGCTCTGACCCAGGACTCTTGTCACAGGCTCCTCCCCTATCTTCCAGGAACTGCTCAGGCTTAAAGGGATGGGGAACGTTCCACAGACCTAGGCTTCTCCTATGGCGGGGTGATGCCTCCTTTGGAGAAGGCTGAGGAGTCTTCAGGCATGGAGGGTAAATGCAGTGGTGGGAGGTAGCAAAGGAAGTGGCTCCAAGGGTCCAGGGCCTACTCCCCAGCCTCATCCCCAGAACCCCCTGTGGCCACCACTGACAAGGGTGCCTGCAGGATCAGTTTCATGACCATTTCCTCTCTTTCCCCCCTCTTTGACTGCTAGGTCTAGCATCTCGTCCTTCCGATCTCCAGAGTGTGGGGTATGAGACTGTCTTTGTGAATGTCGCAGATCAGGAAGAATACTCTGGAGACTTGGAAACGGAGAGCTTGCCATTGGGAAGAGCGGGAGAGGAGGGAGAGGCCTCCAGGAACCTCCTTGTGGGGGAGAGGGAAGAGATCTGCATCCAATATGGCAGAATCTACCGATGGAAGTCTTACCTTATGCCGCGCCAAGGGAGCCCGATGGGCGAGAAGTCACACAAGTGTGCCATCTGTGCCAAGCGCTACAGCACCAGATCCATCCTCAAGACCCACCAGAGAATGCACACTGGAGAAAAGCCCTATAAATGCTCCGAGTGTGGGAAGAGTTTCAGACAGCGAACACACCTAAAAATCCACGAGAGAGTTCACACAGGCGAGAAGCCATACACCTGCCCGGAGTGTGGGAAGAGCTTCAGGCACTACACCAGCCTGGTGGTCCACCAAAGGATCCACACGGGAGACAAGCCATATCTGTGCTGTGCATGTGAGAGGAGCTTCTGCGAAAAATCTAACCTCACTAAACACATGAGGACCCATTTGGGAGAGAAACCGTTCAGCTGCACCGCGTGCGGGAAGAACTACAGCAACAGATCAGGCCTCATGAAGCACACGTGGATCCACAAGAGAGAGTGACCTACTCTGCTGTGAACTCAGTGCGTGATCCTGTAATATTAGCATGATGGCAAACTCTGTCATAGGCTGGATGTTGACCGGAGGGGCTCTCAAACATGGATCTGCAGAGTTGTTGGACTACAGTTCCCACCATCCCTAGCCTTCTCAAGAGTGCAGCCTAGACTGTGGAACATCTTGCCACTAGGAAATCCAGCTAGTCCTGCTCAAAGGCAGTTCACATGATCATGAGCTGGGTAGGACGGGGCCCTACCCAGCTTTGGGAGCTGTAGGCACTCTCAGTTTTGGGTCGTGAGTGAGTTAAAAGCTTGGTTGGAGGCGGGGGAAGTGATCGTGGGAAGTGATCGGGCACTGGTTCTGACCACGTCCTACCCAGCATTTTTACCCAGCATATTACCAAGGTAGGAGGAAGCGCCGTAAAAGCCTGTGTCTGCCTCTCACATGACCACTTTCGCCTCCTCCAACTTAGCTTTTCACTCTCATACAACCAAAGATAAGAAGCATGCAGAGCAGCTCCTGACGCATGTCCTACCCAGTTGATAATCATGAGAACAGCCCTAGTGTATGTTTTCAGGCACGAACTGAAGACCTTTTTCTCCAGGGACACCTTTCCGTAACTTTCTGTGATTTTGTTTATTGCTTGTAAATCTGTAAATTTTTAAATTTAATTTGTAAATCTGTTAATTTAATTTGTTGCTAGTATTGCTGCTGCTCTTTCTTAAAGTTTTATTTTTAAAATTCTGGTTCTAAATTACATATTTTTTTCCAACAGAAGTTGTTCACTTCTTTGGTCTTTTCACTTGTTTAATTTTATTAATCTTTTATTTTACATTGTATCAATTGTATTAATGTTGTGAGCTGGCCCGAGCAGTAGTGTACTGGAGGGGCAAGGTATAAATATTTAAAATAAAATAAAATAAAATAAATGTGTGGCTTCATTGTGGAACTGAAAGGCAGGTTAGTAATACTTTTATAAAGAAATCAATGCTAGGCACTTTGTATATCTGTGCCTCCTTTTTAAAAAAAGTTTTATTGAAGTTTTTCATGAAATAACAAAGCTCCTATGGAACATAGGAAGCTGCCTTATTCTGAGGCAGCCCACTGGCCCATCTATCTCAGTACTGTCTACTCTGACTAGCAACAGCTCTCCACAGTTTCAGGCAGGAGTCTTTCTCAGCCCAACCTGGAGATTCCAGAGACTGAAACTGGAACTTTTAACATGCAAAGCAGATGCTCCACCACTGAGCTACAGCCCCATCTAACAAAGGTGGGGGACAAGGGAGGAAAAAGGGGCTGGGATGGGGAAAGGGAAAGGGAAAGAATGCAGGGAGAGAAAGGAATCAAGACAATTATTGGCCAGAGAGAAATGGGAAATTATGCCAATAGATTTAATAGTCTTTCCACAGGTTGGTATGTGACTCTTCTCTCATCAGATGACACTATGGTGCAAGTTCAAATGTAGTCAAGATGGAGAGCTCTTTCATCTATTATTATTGTTATTATTATTATTATTTCTTCGATTTCTATACGGCCCTTCCAAAAATGGCTCAGGGTGGTTTACACAGAGAAATAAGAAATAAATAAATAAGATGGCTCCCTGTCCCCAAAGGGCTCACAATCTAAAAAGAAACACAAGATAGACACCAGCAAAAGTCACTGGAGGTACTGTGCTGGGGGTGGGTAGGGCCAGTTTCTACAAGCAAGAAAATACCCTGTGTGTATCTACTTGGGGATGGGGCCATATCTCAGTGGTAAAGAATCTGCTTTGCATGCAGAAGGTTCCAGGTTCAATCCCAGGCAGCAGGTAGGACTGGGAGAGACTCCTACCTGAAACCCTGAAGAGTCACTGCCAATCAGCATAGACCAGGCCTGGGGGCCAAATCTGGCCCGTGTGGACATTTTTGATGGCCCAGGTAGCCAGCAACAGTGGGAGCCCCAAAATTTGGCATTTGTGTGGGGCTGGAACAGTCACGTGCCCACTGACTGAGCAGGGACAGGACTTATTTTCTGGCTACTATCCTTGGTTAAAATTGTGGGCCCGTGTGGGGAGGGAAGGACCCACAACTAACTAGTAATAACTAATATATATCTTTATAATTAATTTTATTGCCAGCGTGGTGTAGTGGTTAGAGTGCTGGACTAGGACCGGGGAGACCCGAGTTCAAATCCCCATTCAGCCATGAGACTTGCTGGGTGACTCTGGGCCAGTCCCTTCTCTCTCAGCCTAACCTACTTAGGAGAAACATACGTATGTAGTACATTGCTCTGGGCTCCTTGGAGGAAGAACGGGATATAAAATGTAAAAATAATAAAAATAAATAATAATCATCAATGCACTGAAAATGGACTTCGGCCCCTGCCAGGGTGGTTTTGTTTCTGGTCCGCTGGGACGTTTGAGTTGTGCACCCCTGGTGTAGACAATACTGAGCTAGATGGACTAATGGTTTGACTCGGTATAAGGCAGCTTCCTATGTTTCTGGGTACTGAAGGACAGGTGTGAGCTTTCCAGTACTGCAAAATAATATGCTTGCCAACCAGCGGTGCCTGGGAAGAAGCCATGACCAGTGGACCCTGGAGAGATTCCAGACTTTGGACTGGTATACAAGAAGGAATGTGTTGCCATTAAATCTAAAATCTAGATTCCACACCACATTGATGTGAAAAAAAATACTTCTTGCTAAAAAGGAGTTTTCACACGACAGTCCCACGCCCTGTGTTTTAAGAGAGCCTTCAGCAGCGCCAAGGCCGTGGTGTGTGCACATGTTGGCACATTTGCTTCATTTGCATTCCACCTTTCCTCTTAAGTTGGTAAGGATGGCACATGTGGTTCTCACTTGCCAGTATTGGACCGGGGAGACCCGAGTTCAAATCCCCATTCAGCCATGAAATTCCCAGGGTGCCTCTGGGCCAGTCACATCTCTCTCAGCCTAACTTACCTCACAGGGTTGTTGTGAGGACAAACATACACCACTCTGGGCTCCTTGGAGGAAGAGTGGGATAGAAATGTAATAAGTAAATAAATAAATATCCTTACAACAGCCCTGAGGTAGGTGAAGCTGAGAAAAAGTGATTGACCCACAGTTACCCAATGAGCTTCAGGGATGAATAGGGAACCCTGGTACAGTGGTAGTCCAGCTCTCCTCAACTGCAGTCCAACTCACACTATTTGGAGCAGGGCACCGGGCACAGTGGTGCAGTGCTGCAGGGATTGCTAGGGGCGCAGTCCACTACTACTACAATGAATATTTATATACCGGTTTTTAACAGTGACTTTAAATTAACGTCTGAATAGGGCTTGTGTACCTACGTTCATTCTAAAAATAAACCTGTGTACAAACCTCTTCCTACAGAGAGGAAGTGTTCTGCTGGTTCAATACAATGCTTGTGTGCAGATCTGTACTTGTGCGCAGTGCACACTTGTACAAGTGTTGAGATTGTTTGTTTGTTAGTTTAACATATTTTTATACCGCCCCAAACTCACGTCTCTGGGCAGTTTACAACAAAGCAAACAAACAGAAAAAGCTAAAACATGAGTTAAAATAAATGACAACAGAAAACTTAAAACATTAGTTAAAACAAAATAAACAATACAGTACAAGTTAAAACATTACAATGATTTAAATTTTAAAACTACATTTTAAAAGAATGTTAAAATAATATTTAATTAAAAGCCTGGGTGAATAGATGCATCTTTAAAGACTTTTAAAAAGTGGTCAGAGATGGGGAGGCTCTTATTACAGCAGGGAGCGTGTTCCAAAGCATTGGGGCAGCAGCTGAGAAGGCCCGTCCCCAAGTAGCCACTAGAAGAGCCAGTGGCAACTGCAGACGGACCTTTCCTGATGATCTCAGTGGGCAGTGGGGTTAACATAAGAATATAAGAACAGCCCTGCTGGATCAGGCCCAAGGCCCATCTAGTCCAGCATCCTGTTTTACACAGTAGCCCACCAGATGCCGCTGGAAGCCACAGGCAGGAGTTGAGGGCATGCCTTCTCTCCTGCTGTTACTCCCCTGCAACTGGTACTCAGAGGCATCCTGCCTTTGAGGCTGGAGGTGGCCCACAGCCCTCTGACTAGTAGCCATTGATAGACCTCTCCTCCATGAAGTCATCCAAACCCCTCTTAAAGCCATCCAGGTTGTTGGCTGTCACCACATCTTGTGGCAGAGAATTCCACAAGTGGATTATGCGTTGTGTGAAAAAGTACCTCCATTTGTTGGTCCTAAATTTCCTGGCAATCAGTTTCATGGGATGACCCCTGGTTCTTCTGTTATGTGAGAAGGAGAAGAATTTCTCTCTCTCCACTTTCTCCACACCATGCATGGTTTTATAGACCTCGTATCATGTCTCCCCGCAGTTGTCTTTTTTCTAAACTTAAAAGCCCCAGGTGTTGTAGCCATTGCTGACACAGATCCTGCTGGTGGGGACCAGGGACAGAGTCTTCTCGTTAGGAACGGCCATCTTTGCAATGCCCTCCCCTCCCTTCATCTGTCTCCTTACTTGATTAGTTTTTAAAAGAATCTGAAAACCTCCTTTTAAAAATAGCACACAGGACTAAAACTGACTAAAGCCATTTTTAAAATGCTTGTTTCTCTTCCTGTCATTCTGTTGTAAGGTTTGTTTTAATATTGTTTTCTTGTTTGTAACGTTCTTTTATTGTAAGCTGCCCCTAGCAGCAGGGTTCTGGCTAAGCAGAACAGAAATGTTTTCATTAAATGAAATACAATAAAATACAGGGTGCTGTCATAGGAAGCGGCCTTATACTGAATTGGACCACCATTCAGTCCAGTATTGTCTACACGCCACAAAATATCATGAAACACAATTATAAGTACATAATTAAACTTTAAAGAAATTCCGATTCCAAAAACAGACAGTACAAGAAGGGGGGCTATCCTATGGGGGCCATGAATCATCAGAGTCACAATTCACTGGCCCCAAACCCAGACAAAAAGGACACTATTTAAACGTCTGCAAAATACCAGGAGAGAGAGATAGTGTAGATATAAATACATAGACATAGAGAGATAGAGACAGATGGTTCTGTTTTTCTCTCCTGGCAAGAAAATAGAAATAATCACCTCTTGCCTTTGCGGTTTCAAAGGGAGGTGTTTGTCTTTGAAGGGTTACACTGAACGAGTCTGAGTCCAGATGACTAGAGAGGCTCTTTGGGAGGAAGGCATGAATGAGTCGTGAAAGTCACTTCCTGCCACTCCTCTTGTGGGAAAGTTGCCTTTGAATTTCCAACGCGCGAGCGGGTAGTACGCACCAGTGGCTGGGCTAGCTGGGCATCGGGTGAGTGCTGCCTGATTGTAGCGGGGCCGGGGCAGAAGATTGGGGAAGGCCAGACTTGGACGAGCCTGGGTAGGGTGGGTGGCCAAAGCTCCAGCAGGATGGGCGCTGAGACCGGACCACATCCACATGTTACATGACTGCAGTCCTGGGTTTGGAGAGTACGCTCAAGCTGCCGTCATCTTGGCCCTTTGATTAATGTGCCTGTACGACGGCTGTGAGCCCAGGCAGCTAAGAATGGACCCTCCATGTTCAGGGGCAGTGTACCGCTGCATTCCCGTTTCTGGGGGATATGCAGTCCAAAGAGGAGGGTTGTTGCATTCCTGCTTGTGAGCTTCGAGGAAACTTCCGGACTGGTACGCCAGTGCTGAAGACAGGATGCTGGGCTGGATGGCTCCTTGGGTCTGATCATTACCTCTTATGAAATTGTTTAGAACTAGCGTGATGTAGGTCAGTGTTGGACTGGGAGTGGGACCAGGGAATCCTGGATTTAAAGCCCCACTTGGCCCACTTTGGGCCAGTCATTCTCTGTCAGTCTAAGGAAGAACATGTACACCACCCTGAGCTTCTTGCAGGAAAGGTGGGATAATGCAATAAACAAACGAACAAATGGAGCATTCATGGAGGAGAAAGATATCAATGCCTATCAGCAATTAAGCTAAATGGAACCTCCAGATGCAATGGCAGTGTATCTCTGGATGTCAGTTCTGACTGAAGGCAGGCAAGATAAGAGAGAGGGTTGTTGCTTTTTATGCACTCCTGGAGGCATCTGGCTAGGAACACAGGAAGCTGCCAAATCAGACCATTGGTCTATCTAGCTCAGTATTGTCTACACTGACTGGCAGCAACTCTCCAGGGTTTCAGGCAGGAACAGAGAGATGCATGGTCTGATCTGGAAGGCGCTCTCTCTCTCTCTCTCTCTCTCTCTCTCTCTCTCTATATATATATATATAAAATGGGGGAGGGAAGTTTAAAAAAACACACCTTAGACTACACAGATCCTTTTAGATCCTCATGATTTATATATGAAGACCCTCTCCCCATCCCAAACTGACCAAAACTCACATCTTACCATATGGTCCATGGACAAGGATATGAGCTTTGATTTGAGGGGCCTGCACCCAGATTCACTTTTTAAATGAATTCATGTACAGCAGTGTTCCCTCTGACAAGGATTCCCAAATGTTGCTGACAACAACTCCCAGAATCCCCAACTGCAATGGCTTTTGCTTGGGGATTATGGGAGTTGTAAATAACATCTGGGAATCCCTGTTAGAGGGAACAATGATGTACAGCCATTCTCACAAAACATTGACTTCTGTACCAACACCTGTGCACATGTGCAATGTACTATCTGAATAGTGCTAATGTGTGAACTGCTGCACACAGTTTGCACTGCATTAAGCATCATGTGGGGATAGGGCTTATCAAGAAGCTGTTGTCTACTGAGTCAGACCATTGATTCATCTTTCTCAGTGCTGCCTACTCTAACTGGCAGGAGCTCTCCGGGGAATTTTTCACACAGGAATGTTTCTCAGCTCTACCTGGAAATAGCAGAGATCGAACCTGGGACTTCCTGCATGCTAAGATGTAGCTCATCTACCACTGAGCTACAGCCTCATCCAATTGTACATATGTATATAACAGAGCCAGCGTGGTGTAGTGGTTAGAGTGCTGGACTAGGACCGGGGAGACCCGAGTTCAAATCCCCATTCAGCCTCAATACTAGCTGGGTGACTCTGGGCCAGTCACTTCTCTCTCAGCCTAACCTACTTCACAGGGTTGTTGTGAAAGAGGAACTTGAGTATGTAGTACACCGCTCTGGGCTCCTTGGAGGAAGAGCAGGATATAAATATAATAATAATAATAATAATAATTAATAACTTTTCATATGTGAACATATGGAAGTTTGTTCTGCTGAGTCAGACCACTGGAGTCCCTCTAGAGCCCTATTCAGACATTATATCGTACATGAGCTCAAGCATCCATACACATGCACAGGTTCTTCTGTGACTGACTACATGCATTTGCTTTGAAAGTGGACCTGGGTAGAGGCCCCCTCAAATGCAGGGTGTTGATAGAAAGTGTACAACTGTATGTGAATTACTGTACATGTATACAGATCCATACACCAATTGTACATGTGTTGAACAAAATAGGCCCATTCACATGGTATGTTCAACACCTGTACGAGTGTACAGTGCACACAGGTACACAGGTACAGTCATTCACACGTTATATTGAACAGCAGTACACTTCCTATTTGTACCATGCATTTGAGGGGCCTGTACCCAGGTTCATTTTTAACATTAACCTGGCAGGCAGGCAGGCAGGCACAATCATTCACACATGTGGAGTGTACAGACATCTGTACACTTGTTCAGCATAATGTCTCAGTGGGTCTAATGCCAGTATTGTCTATTGGTAGCAGCTCTCCAAGGTTTCAGGCAGGGACCTTACCCAGTCCTATATGAAAATACCAGGGATATTGAACCTGCTACCTTCTGAATGCAAAGCGGTGCTACAGCCTGTTCCCTTGTGACTTTTACACATAGGAAAATTCTAGAAAGCCATTCTTTATTGTAGGAACTTCGACTGCCTGTGGCCTCTTATATTCTCTCTGATTCATCACATAGGCTGAAGCCTCCGTCGCTAGGAAAATTGGCTGGCAAAACAGCTGGGAGCACCAGATCTTGGTGGTATCGTTATGAGACAACCAGTGATCGCGAGAGATTGACCAATAGCTCCTGAGGCAGCCTCATTTGGCTGGAGAGGGAAAATGGCGACAAGGCACAGAGAGGCACCAGCGCTAGGCCTCAGCCTGGAAGCTACACGACAACAGGGCTTGAAGAGGCAGGAACTAGTCTCAACAGGCCCTGCACTAAAGAAGGGAACTGGCGAAGGCCATCCCATTGTCCAGGTTGGGGATATTGGGGAATTCTGGGATGGAAGTCCAGCGGAGGACGTTAAAGGGGAACCCAACGAGGGGCTGCTGCAGCGCTGGGAAACCCAGTGGCAGCACTTCCTGAAGACGTTGGAGACCCCTTACTCAGAAGAGAGCAAGGCAGAGCTGCCCACCCCAAGTGGTGACTCCCGGGCTGTCCTCTCTGCCTTCAAGGGGGCACCTGATGCCAGTCAACAGCCTAGAGAGAAGAAGGTCCTCCAGCTCTTGCTTGACTTCACTAAGGAGGCCCATCGGCCTGCTGACATCACCTTGGCCAAGGACAAGGTAGACTGCAGGGAAGTGAAGGAGGAAGTCTCCAATGAGGAAAAATATGAAGAAGTTATCCTGGGTGAGGGCGCCGTCGGCTTGGATGCAGAGCGCCAGTGCTTCAGGCGGTTCTGCTACCAGGAGGCCGAGGGGCCTGGGGAGGTCTGTAGGGTGCTCCGGAAGCTTTGTTGTCGGTGGCTGCATCCAGAGAGACACACCAAGGAGCAGATCCTGGAGCTGGTGATCCTGGAGCAGTTCCTGACCGTCCTGCCCCAAGAAATGCAGAGCTGGGTGCAGAAACACGATCCGGAGACCTGTTCTCAGGCAGTGGCTTTGGCGGAGGATTTTCTACTAAGGCAGGAACAAGAGGTGAGAGCATTCATCCTGTTACGGGTATGATAAGGTATGGTTTTCTTCCCCATTGTGCACATCTGTATAGGGAATGGAAGCTAAGAAAGTCACTCTCTGCCTGTTGTCTGCCTCTGTTAGATTAGTTCGCTCTCCAAATCTTTAATGTCTGAATTAATTTTACCATTTAATTTAATTTCCTGCATTTAATTTTGCTGTCCCCCAATTACTATTGTATTGTATTGTATTGTATTGTATTGTATTGTATTGTATTGACATTTACATTTCTGTACCGCCCTCCGTCCTAGGATCCCAGGGCAGTGAACAATAAATTAAAAATAGCAGATAAAACAATCACCAAAAGATCACTAAAATGTTCTAAAAATAACAAACAGCTACAATCAAGGGAAAACACAGGGGAGTTACTCATTAACCCAGGCCTTGACAAATTTTCTTTGGATCTAGGTGCCAGCCCCCAAATGGCCAGATTGGACATTTGAGAAAATTACCAGATTTAGTGATGGACATTGTGGAGAGGGAGGGTAAATAGCCTTCTGTTTATCCCGTTTACAACTAATATGCTTAGAACAGAAACAGGGCTACCTGGGACAAAGAAAGGTTTTCATTAAATAATTCTACCTCTGAATATCCTAGTCTAGGCACCACAGTTAAATGGTGGTCTAGTAGTCTAGACCACCATGGTGGTCTGTAGTCTAGGCGCCACAGTTAAATTTCTAGGTGCCATGGCTCCCTGGCACCTGGGGTTTGTCAAGCCCTACTTTAACCAACAACCTAATTAAAAAGGGCAGTCTTCAGTCACCTCCAAAAGTGAGGGAGCCATGTGGATTTCATCTAAGAGTGAGTTCCAAGGCCCTGTACAGCCTTCTCCATTATATAAAAATCCAATATGAAAGCTGCTTTCCTCCTAAATCAGAGAGTTTTTTTCCTCTCTTGCCCATAAAACAAGAAATGAAGTGGTGGTATAAATTCAATGGTGGTTTAAATAAAAAGACAAATGAAATCATGTATTACTTTGTAAAAGAGAAATTAATTTATGGAACTCACCACCACAGGATTTGGTGATGGCCGTTGACAAAGATGGCTTTGACAGTGGGGTTTAGACAACGTTCCTGGAAGAGAGGTCTATCAATAGCTAAATGGGACATTCACAGTCAGAGGCAGTATATCTCTGAATACCAGTTGCTGGAGGGTGGGAGAGAATGCTTTGCTGTCATCGTGGCCTTCTAGTGGGATCTGGCTGACCACTGTCGGAAACAGTAAGACAGATGTTCCTTTGGCCTGCTCCAGCAGGGCTTTTTGTAATGTTCTTATTTCTGCTGAAGGAATTTGAATCATGGTGGCTTTAATAAAATAAACCCTCTTTGTAGGAAGGTTCCACTGAACTTTATTTAATAATAATATATCATAATTTTACCTATACCTAATATTGTCCTTTTGGAGCCTAGTGCTGCCTGGGGAGGTGCTGGGAGAAGAGTTAGCGGCAGGAATCAGCAAATGGGGAAGGGTGAGCCTTTTGCTCCTGCCAAGGTTCCCCTAGAAATGTTCCCCCTCCAGCTTAGCCACATTACCCCCATGGGTTGGTGGTGGTAGTACTAGTAGTGGTAGTGGGTGGTAGTAATAATAATAATTAATAAATACAAACATTTATACACCACTTTTTAACAAACACCTAATGGCACAGTGGGGAAATGACTTGACTAGCAAGCCAGAGGTTGCCGGTTTGAGTCCCCGCTGGTATGTTTCCGAGACTATAGGAAACACCTATATCGGGCAGCTGCGATATCGGAAGATGCTGAAAGGCATCATCTCATACTGTGCGGGAGATGGCAATGGTAAACCACTCCTGTAGTCTACCAAAGACAACCACAAGGCTCTGTGGGCGCCAGGAGTCGACACCGACTCAACGGCACACTTTACCTTTAACAAACAAATTATCCAAAGAAGTACCTCCATGTTTGCTGGGGGTTGTTATGGTGGTGGTTATTAGTACAAATACTTATACACCTTGAACACAAAAGTAGTTCTCAGAGTGGTTTATATAGAAAAGTAAAATAAAACGAAGAGATTGTTCCTCATCAAAAAGGTGCTCACCATCTAAAAAGAGACACAAGGGAGACCCCAGCCACAACCACGGAGAGGGATGCTATCCTGTGCCGAACAGGGGAGTTGCTCTCCCCCTGCTAAAGACAAGGCAGCCACCACATGAAAAAGTGCCTCTTCGCTCCGTCAGCTGGGGTGATTCCCAAACCGTATGCCCCAAGAAGGCCTGAAGATGGCTCCCTGTTGCAAAAGGGCTCCCACTCTAAAAAGAAATGTGAGGGAGAGACCACCAGCAACAGACAGTGGGAGGGATGCTATCCTGGGCTGGATAAGGACGGTTGCTCTCCCCCAGCAAGGGGGGGGGTGGTAAGAGAGCCACCACTTGAAAGAGGTGCTTTTGGTGTCATGCTTTTGGTGCCCTGACTCTTCCGGTTATCTTCATTCTTCCCTGAATGGCACCTTTGCTCTTGTTTCAGGTGCCCGTGCAATTCGAGGAGGAGGGGAAGGAGGCTGGTTTCTCCAGAGCAGAATGGGCGCCATCAGACTGTCCGGAATGGCTGCTCTTCAGAGAGATCAAGGAGGAGGAGGAGGAGGAGGAGGGCCATGCTACCTCACTGGGTCAAGGCAAGAGTTTCGTCTCGTCTTCTCCAGGCTAAACATACCCAGCCCCTTCAACCGTTCCTGACAGGTCTTGATTTCCCGATCCCTCCCCACCTTTGTTGACCTCCTCAGAACCTGTTCCAGTTGATCAGGATCCTTCCTAAACTGTAGTGTCCAGAACAGGGACGCAGTATTCCAAGTGAGTTCTGACCAGCACCCAATAGAATCTCTGGGTTCAGAGGCAGTCTAGCTCTGAATGCCAGGTGTTGGGGGACAATCAAGCTTGTAGAGTTTCCTGGAAACATCTGGTTGTCTGCGCTTGAAAACTAGACTGGACCTTTAAACTGATCCAGCAGAACTGATCTTGTGTTCTAATAAAGCTTTCTTATTATTTAGACATTTTGACCCCGATAGTTAAGAGTAGAGGCCGGCATGATGGGCAGCTGTCCCATCTCTGGAATGCCGTACATCGCAGCAGAGATGGGACTGTAGCTCAGTGGTAGCGTATCTGCTTCGCATGCATTCCATAGCATCTCAGGTGGGACTTCGGAGATTTTATTTTTTTAACCTTTTTATATTCCGCTCTTCCTCCAAGGAGCCCAGAGCGGTGTACTACATACTTAGGTTTCTCCTCACAACTACCCTGTGAAATAGGTGAGGCTGAGAGAGAAGTGACTGGGCCAGAGTCACCCAGCAAATATCATGGCTGAATGGGGATTTGAACTCAGATCTCCCCAGTCCTAGTCCAGCACTCTAACCACTACACTACGCTGGCTCTCTTCCAGGAATTTTCAGGAATTCCTTCCTGAAATCCTGGAGAGCTGCTGCCAGTCAGCGTAGACAGTACTGAACTAGATGGGCCAATGCTCTAACCCTGTAGGCAGCAGCTTCTTATGTTTCTAGAGTCATTGAGATACTGCACATCATGTTGGTGACTATCCCTATGTACAGAGGTAGTTTCTCAGTGCAAGATTTTGGGGACAAACAGTAGGAAGAACGATAGCCCTTGTACACAGGTTGTGAGGCATCTGATTGGCTACTGTGAGAAACAGGATGGTGAACTAGATGAAACTTCAGACCAATCTCTTCCTTGCTCCCGTTTTGCTCATCCATGATTTGACCTGGTTTAAAGTTATTTTTCTCCCTGGCGCAGGGAATAGGAACATAACATAAGAAAATAAGAACAGACCTGCTGCATCAGGCCCAAGGCCCATCTAGTCCAGCATCCTGTTTTGCACAGTGGCCCACCAGATGCCGCTGGAAGCCACAGACAGGAGTTGAGGGCGTGCCCTCTCTCCTGCCATTACTCCCTTTGCCCTCTTACCTGCCATTACTCACCTGCCATTACTCTCACCTGCCATTACATAGGGACTGCCTTATATTGAGTCAGACTGTTGGTCCATCGAGCTCAGTGTTGTCTACACCGCCTGGCAGCGGCTCCCCAAGATGTCAGGCAGCAGTCTTTCACAGCCCTATCTGGAGATGCCGGGGATTGAACCTGAGACCTTCTGTATGCAAAGCAGGAGCTCTACCACTGAGCTATGGTGCCATCCCAATCACTGATGGGAGGATACTCTCCTTATTCTTGCAGGTGGTGAGAGACTGCGTGCGGAGGAGGATCACCCGGCAGGAAATGCTGAGGAAATGGAGCCATGTTGGGTTTTATCAGGCAAAGGGAAGCGGAACATTTCAGACTCCTTCAACCAGCGAGAAGACGCCCCTGAAAGCCAGCAGAATGGCCCTGAAAAGGGGGAGGACAATTTTCTTTATTCTCAGGAAATCCACTGGGGACTCAGTGAAGAAAGACTCCAAGAAAGAAGCCTTGCAGGTGAAACAGAAAAAACATGCATCCAGTCTGGATTAATCTTTCAGTGCCCAGCTGAATTAATTCAGGATCAGAGGACCCACATCAGAGTGAAACCATACGGCTACTTGGGCTGTGCCCAAAGCGTCTGTGATGAAAATACACGTGTTGTTCTCCAGAGGATACACACAGGAGAGAAGCCATATATATGTTCGGCATGCGGGAAAAGCTTCGGCAACCACTCAATCCTCGTTACACACGAAAGAACCCACGGCACTGAGAATGCATATCCATCTGGGGAATCAGGCCCCAAAGTGCCTTGTGGTTCTCTGCTCACTAAGGATAAAAGGATGTCTGCGAGAGAGAGACCTTACAAATGCACGGACTGTGACAAGTGCTTTGGCACCAGGGCCATCCTGATTAGCCACCAGAGGTCCCACACAGGAGAGAAACCTTACACATGCCCCGAGTGTGGGAAGTGCTTCAGCATGGCATCCGCCCTCATTCGGCACAAGAGGACCCACACAGGAGAGAGGCCCTACCAATGCTTAGAATGCGGGCGCTGCTTTGGCAACAGGTCCGGCTTCAGTACCCACGCGCGGACCCACACGGGAGAGAAGCTGTACCATTGCCTGGACTGTGGGAAAAGCTTTGGACGGCAGGCACACTTGGTCGACCACGAGAGGACCCACACGGGCGAGAAGCCGTACAAGTGCTCCGAGTGTGAGAAGTGCTTCAGCAGCCTGTCGATCCTCATTAAGCACAAGAGGACCCACACGGGAGAGAAACCATATAAATGCCCCGAGTGTGGGAAGTGCTTCAGCATGGCGTCCGCCCTCATTCGGCACAAGAGGACCCACACAGGAGAGAGGCCCTACCAATGCTTAGAATGTGGGCGCTGCTTTGGCGACCGGTCTGCCTTCAATACCCACGCGCGGACTCATACGGGAGAGAAGCTGTACCATTGCCTGGACTGCGGGAAAAGCTTTGGACGGCAGGCGCACTTGGTTGACCACAAGAGGACCCACACGGGCGAGAAGCCGTACAAGTGCTCCGAGTGCGAGAAATGCTTCAGCAGCCTTTCAATCCTCATTAAGCACAAGAGGACGCACACAGGAGAGAAGCCGTACAGATGTTCATTCTGCGGGAAAAGCTTCAGCCAGAGCTCGAGCTGTATGAAACACGAGAGGACCCACACAGGAGAGAAGCCATACAAATGCTCGTGCTGTGGGCAAAGCTTCAGTCAGAATTCCAGCTGCGTAAGGCATGAGAGAACCCACACAGGAGAGAAACTGTTTAAATGAGCCTGTTGTGAGAGGAAAAAGTTCATTCAGCAGCAACAACAAATATTTATATACTGCTTTTCAACAAAAGTTCCCAAAGTGGTTTATATAGATATAAATAAACAAACTCTTTCCCTTCTTTAAAAGCTGGGGGCAGGGTGGTGTATTGCTATCTCACTGGAGCTCCAATGCTCTGCTGCCTGAGGTGACCACCTCACGTTGCCTCATGGACGAAGGGAAGAGAGCTGGTCTTGTGGTAGCAAGCATGACTTGTCCCCTTAGCTAAGCAGGGTCCGCCCTGATTGCATATGAAAGGGAGACTCAAAGTGTGAGCACTGTAAGATATTCCCCTCGGGATGGAGCTGCTCTAGGAAGAGCATCTAGGCTCCAAGTTCCTTCCCTGGCATCTCCAGGATAGGGCTGAGAGAGATTCCTGCCTGCAACCTTGGAGAAGCTGCTGCCAGTCTGTGAAGACAATACTGAGCAAGATGGACCTATGGTCTGACTCAGTATATGGGAGCTTCCTATGTTCCTATGAAGGGCCCATCCCCAATTCAGGGCCAAACTAGATGTCCTGAGATCTGAGTCTTGGCTGTATGTCTAAACCAGTGTTCTTCATTGCAAGGCCCACAAGCCAGTGGCTGCTTCCCCTGACCCTAAGTGTGCCCCCGATTATTTATTAGGCCTAAGCAAAACTTCGGCCAAAGCCGAATAATCCACATCTCCCCCAGCACTGTTCAGAACCAACAATTACCACCACACAGTCTTCTGTACTCCTCAGCTTTTGTTCCTCCCTCCCTCCTTCCTGTCTTTCCTTCCACTAACATATTTGTATATCACCCATAACTTAAGTCTCTGGGCAGTTTACAATAAAATGCAAATTACAACAAATAAAAAGGTTAAAAAACATCACAATAATTTAAAATTTAATGTTAAAACTATTAAAACAAACAAACCAACTATTAAAACAGTATCAAATTATCTCCACAGTATCTTCACTTGCCTTTCCCCGGCCAGGGTTCCCAAATGTGGGTTTGGCGTGGTTGGGAGAAAGACATCCGAGAGAACGGTGCGCTGAGGAGAAGTGGCGGGAGGAGAAGAGGTTTATATATTTTATATATGTGTTTCTCTGTCTTTGCATCTCATCCGTGGGACACCCAAGGCAGCTAGCAGCAGCAGCAAGACTTAGAAACACTTTTAAAAAGAAGAAGTTGCAGATAAGTTTACAGAAAACCAAGAGGTGAATACATATTCAAGAATCAGTCATGCCGTAGGTTTGGCCATATGCAAACATTTTTATTTGGTGCCTAGAATCCATCAGGGAAGGAGCCTGTGAGCCAAATTAAAAGGTGCCTCTTTGCCAAGTTAGCAGGGGTATACCATATATGCTTTTGCCCTTTCTTCCTGGCTGTCAGGCAGAAGCAGACTTAATCTGCTCATTACTCTGGGAAATCCACGACTGATTTCCAGATACATATGTCAACTAAACGCAGCTGAGAATACATGCATATGATATGAAGCTGCCATATCCTGAGTCAGAATATTGGTCCATCTAACTCAAGATTGTCTACTTTGACTGGCAGCCGCTTTCTAAGATTCCGAAGAGGGATCTTGCCCAGCTCTACTTTGTGTTACTATGGATTAAAGCTGGGATCTTTTATGTACAAGGTATGTGCGCTACCACTGAGCTGCACTCCCTCGCTGAAAGCAAGAGCTTGCACAAACTGGCAAGTTCATGGTGTTGATAAAGAAGTGTTTAATCCAGGCCCACAAATAAGTGTATAAAAGTTTGGTTCAGGCTCCTAAACAGAATGTAAGGCCAGTAGGCCAGAATGAAATTGTTTGAGTCAAGGATGTGAGGCCCATCAGCCAAGAGGTAAAAATACCAGAGCCTGACAGGAGACAATGTATGTGACAAGGGTCACGAGACAAATCCCCCACTCAATAGAAAAGAAAAATAGCTGGCACCAGGAGATACTGATAAGGAGTAGGGTCAGCAGAAAGGCCAAACAGTAACTCATGTCCAAGGCTCTAATTGGCACCACGGGAAAACATATGTTTCACCACAAATGATGTGTGTCGATGGATGTACTGACTTGCTTTTAACCTATATAAACTGACAACTGTGTGCCCTGAGTGCGCAGTGCTTGTCAGAATTCTGGCTTGTACTCTGCCTTCATGATTGTGAATAAAAGCTAATTTGAGCACCACCCTCGTTGTGTTGACTTGTAAAAAGGGAATTTCTCTGTCAGGCAACGAGCTCTATTGCGGGAACCTTGTCTAATCCTCTAGTTCGGTTAGACACCCCATTCTCTGTCAATTTGATGGAAGGATGATCGCAAGGGGGTGAATTCAACAGGAGGGCAAGGTTCCAGAGGATTTTCCCGCAACAGTGTATACTGTGCAGGGATCTGAAATGGTGTCCTCCTGCTATTGTTGGACTATAGTTCTGATCATTCCCAGTAATGATGGCCAGTAGGGACATAGGAAACTGCCATATACCGAGTCAGACCATTGGTCTATCTAGCTCAGTATTGTCTTCACAGACTGGCAGCGGCTTCTCCAAGGTTGCAGGCAGGAATCTCTCTCAGCCCTACCTTGGAGAAGCCAGGGAGAGAACTTGGAACCTTCTGCTCCAGTAGCCATCCCAGTAGCCAGGGATGAAGGGACCTGTAGGCCATCATCTGCAGGAGGGCTTCTGTTTGAGAACCCTGATGTAGGGCCTGGCAGAGTCAGCTGTGTTCGTTTCCATATGTTCCACAGGGGAAACCAGTATTTTTAAGTCAGATCAATGGGACCTCTTTCCACTCCTTTTAACAGGGTGACTCTTACCTATGACCCCATGTGCTGTGAATTTGTTTTGTATCTGACAGCACAAAAGGGTTTTGTCAGCATAAAGGGGTGCCTATACTTTGAGTGGCCACCATCTTGAATCAACATGGCAGAGCTGCAAAATAAAATAAAATAAAATAAAATAAATAATTTAAAAATGGAGAGATTCCTTAGGCCCTCCCCTTCATGTGCAGTGAATTTGGTTTGTATCAGACTGTCAACACAAGAGTTACCAAGGGGTGTTGCTTGTACTTTGAGTGGACACCATGGCAGCTAACCAAAAAACAAACACCAAACCCAAACCACTGCGGATCCCCTAGGGCTCTCTCTTATGTGCTGTGCATTTGGTTTGTATCTAATTGTAAACACAAAAGTGTTTAGCGTGGAACACACAGCACACACACAAACAAGGCGATCTCCTAAGCCTTATGAACATAAGAACAGCTCTGCTGGATCAGGCCCAAGAAGGCCCATCTAGTCCAGCATCCTGTTTCACACAGTGGCCAACCAGATGCCGCTGGAAGCCTACAGGCAGGAGTTGAGGGCATGCCCTCTCTCCTGCTGTTACTCCCCTGCAACTGGTACTCAGAGGCATCCTTCCTTTGAGGCAGGAGGTGGCCTATAGCCCTCCGACTAGTAGCCATTCATAGACCTCTCCTCCATTAAGTTATCCGAATCCCTCTTAAAGAAAGCAGGCTAAAAAATACAAATGCCTGTTCCTCTTACCCCTGAGCAAATAGGGTTGGTTCGTTTGGGGGTGCATCTAATCAGGAAAATGATACAGGGAGAGAGGATTAAACCACTCCAGATGTTGCATCACTCACTGGATCAAAGCATAATTAACCTATGGAATTCTCTGCCACCAAGATGACAGCCAACAGCCTGGATGGCTCTAAGAGGGGTTTCGATAAATTCATGGAGGAGAGGTTTATGAATGGCTACTAGTTTGAGAGCTATAGGCCACCTCCAGCCTCAGAGGCAGGATACCTCTGAATGCCATTTGCAGGGGAGTAACAGTAGGAGAGAGGGCATGCCCTCAGCTCTTGTCTGTGGGCTTCCTAGAGGCACCTGTTGGGCCACTGCGGAACAAGATGCTGGAATAGATGGGCCTTGGGCTGTTCTTATGTTCTTCTAAATTAGCAGCTCCACCCAACACTACATTTATTAAACAAAAAAATTGATGGGGGGATCTGTTATAGATCCCTTAGAGTAATGTGCAGTATGGCCCTTAGACATATTTATGTGGAAGGAATTGCCACTGAGTTCAGCAGAACCTCCTTCATTTGAAGTATGCGGCAATCTAAAAAAAGTGCCAATCTAAATAAGGAACAGGGGAAAGCACCTTTGCCCAATGTCTAAAATGCCTGCAAAATTTAGGATTTCCCTCCAGAGAGTATACAGGGAGTACAGCAGGATTTCCTCCAGACAATCTGTGTCATAAATGCTTGAATTGTTTTCACTTTGTTTTGAAGTTCTGTTTGAAGTATACAAAATTAGGCTCTCGTTTTGGATCTGCAAAGAAACCTGAAAACGTGTAAAATAAAAATAAAAAGGTTCAAAATAAAATGTGGGCAAGAGTGTAAATGAGAAGTCTGTTCTTTTTATATGCATTTTTATCCCATCTGTTTTCCAGGGAAGGTCAGGGTGGCATATACAGGGAGTTAGCCCAGTGTTCTTCATTGCAAGGCCCGTGAGCCCCCATCAACCCTAAGTATGTCTCCCTAATTACTTATTAGGCCTTTGCAAAGTTTTGTCCAAAGCCAAATAGTCCACACAGCCCCCCTAGGACCACATGGAGGTGACAATTCCCACCACGCAGGGCTGTATTTCTCCCAGTGCCACTGGCCTCCTTTCGGAGCCCTCTCAAGCCCCAGCCGCCACCTTGGAAGGCACGCATGGAATGCTGGGAACAGAATTATTTATTATTTATTACATGTATAAACCACCCTATCCAGAGGCTCTGGGCGGAGTACAATGGTAGTGTTCTTCATTGCAAGGCCCGTAAGCCAGTGGCAGCTCCCGTCAACCCTAACTGGGGCTCTCTAACTACTTGTTTATTAGGTCTCTGTGAAGCTTCAGCCAAAGCTGGCTATTCCACACAGCCCCTTGGCATTGCACTGAGGCAACTATTCCCACCATGCAGTACTTTCCCAGGCACTGGTGGTGGGGCTCCTTTAAGAGAAATGGAACCCTCTCAAGCCCCAGGGCCATCTTAGAAGGCATGCACATGGAGTGCTGTGTAGATCTTTCCAGCACTTCCCCAGAGGGCTCTCTGGGGAAACCTTGGGAAGGACTACATAAGAACAGAGGAAGCTGCCATATATTGAGTCCGACCATTGGTCTATCTAGCTCAGTATTGTCTACCCAGACTGGCAGCGGCTTCTC
This sequence comes from Hemicordylus capensis, assembly GCF_027244095.1. Taxonomy (NCBI): domain Eukaryota; kingdom Metazoa; phylum Chordata; class Lepidosauria; order Squamata; family Cordylidae; genus Hemicordylus; species Hemicordylus capensis. The sequence goes on along the minus strand of NC_069658.1, from coordinate 247,722,056 downwards.
CAAGGTTGCAGGCAGGCATCTCTCTCAGCCCTATCTTAGGGAAGCCAGGGAGGGAACTTGGAACCTTCTGCTCTTCCCAGAGCGGCTCCATCCCCTGAGGGGTAATATCTGACAGTGCTCACACTTCTAGTCTCCCATTCATATGCAACCAGGATGGACCCTGCTTAGCTAAGGGGACAAGTCATGCTTGCTACCATAATGATGTATAGCCTGAACCACAGTAACGCCATTTGCTTTTAGGATCATGCATGTGGCACATAAAGAGCGGGGCGGGGCTGTGGAGTACTATTTTATTAGGAGCTGTTATCCTTGCTGTAACGGCCATGCAAGCAGGAAAGCTTGGGCATACGCTTAGGTGGTCAGTGGAGGAGTACTGACTGTGAAGATGATTGGGGGGAGGGGAAACCTATTTCTTCTGTCTTATCTACATGGTTGGGGGACTGAGCTCATCTTTTCTTGAGAAACGAAACTTATTTCTTATCTTCTCTGTATAAATACGCTGCCACGTCAAAGAGCAGGCGTTCTGGAGTTTGAGCGTGAGCAGACCAGAACCTCTGCTTACCATGGAGCAAATAAAAAGCCTTTTGAACCCTTTCTCATCTGGTGAAGTCTTTGGCTCGCTGACCCAGAAAAGAGCCACATTTGGGGTGGTACATCAAGACCAGCTCTCCTCTCTACAATTCCCAACACTCCATGCACACCTTCCAAGTTTCTGTATGTTTATATTACAAATATTATAAAGAACAAAAACATTAATAATCAATTTTAATCCATAATAATAATCATCTTAGTCCATTAAGATTTATTTACTTGAGTAACAGTCATAATTGAGATTAACGGAACTTACTGCCAAGTAAATGAGATTTTGTTAAAAAGAGGATTTGAATCAGAAGTTGTATCCCCTTTAAATGAATCTTTCACACATTACCCTTCCCTCTCCTGTCTTGAATCAGTTTTCATAATCACTACAGGATATACTTTTTGACTGTAAAAACCCTACATTGCCTGTCATGCAGCTCTGAAAGGCACAAAAACCCTGACAGGGGAAAAACAAACATGGCAAGCACAAACTATTTGGTTGCACTTTGCATATGCTCACAAATTATCTTGTCTTGAGACACACATGGTAGTACAATTCATCTAAAGCGAGTTGTGTTACAGCTCTGGCCAAAGACCTTGGGAATTGTAGTTTGGGATGGGGAAGAAAGGCTGAAGCTCTCAGCTGCAACAAAGTCAAATTTCTGCAGAAGGAAGCGGGGGGCGTGCCCAGTGTCTCCCACCCCCTAATATTAAGGGGGATTGAGTTCAACAAATCTAGTGAATGGATACCCTTTAAAGAGCTAAAACTAAAAGAGTCCAGACTCCTAGGCAAGCTTGAGTGTGGGGGGAAAGAACAGGATCGTGGAGACCCCTGAACAGGAGTTTTCCTAGCTGACCATCGCTGGAAACCGAATGCTGGGACGAGGCGGACCTGGAAAAAACAGCTATGTTACCTAAGTTCTTCTCTTATGTGACTGCTCAAAGGGGTTAAGGCGAGCGAGCGTTAATTCTTAGAGAGGCAGGAAGTGTTCAATCGTAGGAAAGCAGCACACTGAAAAAAGCCACTTCCTGTTCCGGTTCCCGTGGGAAAGCGGCCTTTGAAATTTCCCACGCGCATCATCAAGGGCTAGAAGGAGCTTTTCGGTGAAGGAAGCAGGCAAGTTGAATAGGGCTCTGGGAGAGGAGAGGTGGCGCCCTTAAGAGCTTCAGGACAGGCAAAATATCAGCTGGAGGAACTCTCTTTTGACATAGTGCTTGTAGACGCTTCACTGGTTGAATGTCTACCTGTCGTGCAGCGGGAGAGAAGTTAAAACAAATCAAAAGCTGCTTAAAACGGGGAGAAAGGGGTGGGTGTTGTAGGTGGCACAAGCCCCGACAGGAGCAGAGAGGGGATGAGGCAAGAAGGAACAGGGTAATGGATTATTGCTTCTTTTCTTCATCATCCTCATCATCATCATTAATAACAATAATAGTAACATTATATTTTTCTAATTTTTAAAATGCCCAGCTGACTCTCAGCATGCAAATCATCATAATAAAATTCCATTATGTTGAATGAAGTGGTAGAATTTTGGACAACTTGCACCACTTTAAGCTGTATGTATATATTTTTAAATGCTCCCTCACATTTAAAGAAAAATAATATACCTTTTATAATAACTGGCCCTCACAAAGTAGCATTCAAAATTTAAAGTTCAACAAAATTCAAGCAAAAGAAGCATTATGTTGTATTTGGAAGCTTCCATGATGTTCGTGTGTGTGCATGTGTGGAACATACCATATACAATACTGCCATATATAATGTACTTTTGTATTATAATGGTAATATTGAGTCAGACCATTGGTCCATCTATCTCAGCATTGTCTACACTCCAAGGTTTCAGACAAGAGTCTATTGCAGCCTTTCCTGGAGATGCCAGGGATTGAATCTGGGATCTTCTGCATGCAAAGCAGGTACTCTACCACTGAGCTATAGTCTCTTGCAAAAGGAATATATGTGTGAAACTGCCTTATCCTGTTTGAGACTATTGGTCCATTTAACCCAGTGCTGTCTACTCTGGGGTCTTCCCCAGGTCTTGAGGCGGGGGAGGGATGCTTACCTCTGCCCTTTTAACCTGGAGATGTCAGCAGTGGTCCCTCTTAATTTTTTTCCATCTCTGTGTGGAATAAGTTTTGTTCTGGGCAGCAGTATTAAGGCAATGTGCACGCACATGTACTCATGTGGGGCAGTGTTCCCTCTAACAGGGATTCTCAGATGTTGTTGACTACAACTCCCAGAATCCCCAAGCAAAAGCCATTGCAGCTGAGGATTCTGGGAGTTGTAGTCAACAACATCTGGGAATCCCTGTTAGAAGGAACACTGGAGTGGGGCCTTCCTGATTCAACCTGAGCGGGTTCTAAAATGAACTGAGTGGACATCTAGAAACTTGTGAGCACATGCATGTGCGCACGCCTTAGAGGGAAGAGTGGATGTCAGGGATTGAGCCTAGGACCTTCTGTATAGAAAGCAGGTGTTCTACCACAAGAATATCCCCCAACACACCCCATGAAACATATTATTTTACTGTCCTGTGTTGAATTTTTCTAAGGGACAAACATGGTGATGGGTGCTTCTTTTCCTGTCTGCTGTAAAGAAGCAAATCTGAGACAAAGAGTAATTACTTTGAAAACTGGCGGGGAGGTGGTGGATGGCAAGAACCCAAGAGGAATGAGGAGAGGGGGATGCTGGGAGAGGAAAGAAGTAACAGGTTATCAAACCTTTCTGTACATTATGCAGAACAAGGCAGTAGAATTTTAGACTGGCCCACCTGCTTCATGTTGCAAATGGTGTGTGTATGAGAAGATCATGTTTTAAACATCCCCCAATTAAGAAAACTTGTTTTTCATAGGATTATTATTATTTTGAAATTGCTTTAGATCAGGGTTGTTATTTTTCCAGAAAACTTTTGCATTGGAAAATTTTCTAGGGAAACTAGGAAAAAAACCTCTGAAAAAAATTTCCATTGCAAATTTTTCCCATTTACATTACATTCTCAGAAAATTTTATTGCGCAGGTTTTCCTAATGCCCTAAATAGGTTATGATCTGATTTGGCATGCTGTTTGACCTATATACAAAACTCTATACTACCTTCCTATTTATAAATCGATAAAACATATCCATACTCACAAACTTCCTAGGGGTAATAAATTGAAAAACATTAATTATAACTTTGAAATTGCCAAGCTTGCCTCATATTGCATTAGTATCCATCCATTCATTGTTAATAACTTATTTTATGAAACAATGAATTTTTAGAAATTCAGATTTATGCACAGAAAAATAAAATATGGGAATGCGGGGGCTGGGAGATTTTCCATGGTTCAACCTCTGATCTCTGCTTTAGTACTGAATCAGTCCATTTAAATACAAATTCTTACATACAGTCAAATATGTTTGATATCTAATGTATTATTACAGAGCTATAAAATCTAGGTATAGATTTCTCCCTTCCTATTTTTGTTATCAGCTCTTTCAGTCATGAGATTGTGCGACTAGGCCAACTTTCCCTCTGCAATTTGGAAATGTATGATCAGTAATGTTCTTGCATTTGTTTTGTTCCAAAAGACTGCAGGTATTTCTAAATTCTTGTTACCATTTTTAAATTTGCTGTGGTGATTGGCAGACTGTATCTTATATGAATTTGTATGAAATCTTGACCATCATATTGAATATAAAAACAGGACTTGACAAATCCCCGGTTCCAAGGAGCAGAGATGCCTAGACTAAGAATATTCAGGGACTTAAGATTTAATTAAAAAGATTTAATAAAATATTTTTGTCCCAATCAGCCCAGTTTCTGTTCCAAGTGTGTTACTTGTAAAAGGGATAAAGAGGAGTCCGTTTATCCTCCCCCTTCACTTTGTCCATTGCTAAATCCCGTAATTTGGCCAAGTGTCCATTGCCTAGTTCTGACATTTTGGGGCTGGCTCCTAGATCCAAAGAAAACTTGTCAAGGCCCATTTTAAAACTCTCCCTCCATGTAGAAAGCTAGTGTTTGAGGGAGAAAGCGTTATTCCCTCTCCACCACTCAGAAAGTGGTGACTCTCAATTCTATATGATGTTTTTGTTCTCCTTTTGAGAGTAGAGCTGTCACCTCACTCGGCATCTTAGTGGAGAGAGGATGGCCCACCTCCTGCCAGATCTTTGCAGAGAAAGCCAACTGACTGACAGCAATCCATGGGCCAATGACAAAGCAGACTGCTTGAAAGTGAAGGAGGAGGTCCTGGATGAGGAGACCACCACCTCTGAGATTCAGCGCCAGCACTTCCGTCACCTTGGTTACCAGGAGGCCGAGGGACCTCGAGAAATTTGCAATCGTCTCTGGGAACTTTGTAATCTGTGGCTCAAACCAGAGAGACACACGAAAGAGCAGATTCTGGAGCTGGTGGTTCTGGAGCAGTTCATGGCCATCCTCCCACCAGAAATCCATAGCTGGATCCAAGATGTGGACCCTGAGAACTGCTCCCAGGCAGTGGCCCTGGCTGAAGACTTCCTGATGAGGCACCAAGAAGATGAAAGGCAGGAAGAACAGGTGAGGGCATCTGATGCGGGAGCAATTGCTCTGGACGTGTTAGCAGAATTGAGTGGCAAAGCTTTTCCTCAACTGTGCCTTTTCAGGTTGTGGGTGAGATGCTCCAATCTTAAATGCTTTAAAGTACAACAAAAGGCTCCCAGCATGTAGAAAACTAGTATGCAAGGCTACAATGGGGAGTTCTTTCTAGCATGTTGGCTTGCTGTAAAACTGTTTCCTTTTGGAATGCTGCTTGAAGCATAGTACCATGTTTGATGCAGTGTGGTGTAAATGCCTTTGCAGCATTGGTTCTAAAAAAGTAAACTCATTTACAAATACACACATACACAAAAACATACTTAACTAGAAAATACACATACCTTAGGTGGACATAAGAACAGCTCTGCTGGATCAAGCCCAAGGCCTATCTAGTCCAGTCTCCTGTTTCCCATAGTGGCCCACCAGATGCCTCTGAGAAGCCCACAGGCAACAGGCGAGGACATGCCCTCTCTTCTGCTGTTGCCTCCCTGCAACTGGTATTGAGAGGCATTGTGCCTCTGAGCTTTGGTTTTATTCAGAATCCTGATACTCCTCTGGAAGATTCAGAAAGTAGAGCAAACTTCGAATCTGGTCTTTATTTTACCTTATTTATTGTATTTATATACCACCCGATATATGATCTCTGGGCAGTTCACAATTAAAACTCAACAATAATTAAAACCTAAAATCATATAAAACAAATTGAAACAACCATCAGCAAAACTTTTAACACATTTTGAGAGAAATAATAATCTAGCAGGGGTAGCCAACCTGAGGCTCTCCAGCTGTGGTTGGACTACATCTCCCATCTTGCAATAACTTGCAGTAGGGGTGATGGGAGTTGTAGTCCATCAAATGGCTGGAGAGCTACCCCGATCTAAAGCCTACATTTTCTTGAAGGACCTCAAGGACGGTGTTTCTGGGTGTTGCCGCCCTGCTGAATATCACAGTTGATATTTGCAGTTTCATAGGCTCCTCCCTTGACCAGTATATCTTTCTATCTCATCCTGGTGTTGTCCACATTATGGAACCTGGGCTGCCATTTCAGCTGCTGGGGCCGTTCAAAGAGGAGGAAGCTCATTTTCCTGAGGCTGAAGAAGCTTCATCCGATTCCTGGCAGCAAGTGATCTTAGGGGAGATCAAGGAGGAGGACGATGATGCCTTGCTGGGTAAGGACTTCTCTTGCATGAGTTATGGAGTGCTCTGAAATTCCTACAACAAATTTAGCAACCTCCATGCAAGTAAAAAACTAGCATATTCAAGGAGACAGGTTCCATCCCTGCTGCGCTAGTTTTCTACTTGCAGTGAATGTATAAAAAGTTGTAGGGAAACATTGAAAAATATCTTTTGCCTGAATAGAAGGTGACTGAGCTTAAAATAAACCCCTTAAACAATACCTGTATAACCTGTATTTACCTGAAAGAAAGGAAACTCTAAATTTAAGATGACTTCCCAGTTTCTCCCATCAAAGAACTTGGAAAAAACCTAGTTAAGAGAGCTGGTCTTGTGGTAGCAAGCATGACTTGTCCCCTTAGCTAAGCAGGGTCCACCCAGGTTGTATATGAAAGGGAGACTAGAAGTGTAAGCTCTGTAAGATGCTCCTCTTAGGGGATGGAGCCTCTCTGGGAAGAGCATCTAGGTTCCAAGTCCCCTCCCTGGCAGCATCTCCAAGATAGGGATGAGAGAGATTACCTGCCTACAACCTTGGATAAGCCACTACCAGTCTGTGTAGACAACTCTGAGCAAGATGGACCTCAGTATATGGCAGTTTCCTATGTTCCTAGTCTTGGATCCAGGTAAATACAGTATAATTCCTCTGTCTTCAGTCTGAACAACTCACAGTCTATTCTGTTGCCTTATACCTGTTCCATCTCAATCCAGTACTTGTGTGGACTTACACACTTTGTGTAAGTTGATGTGCTCTGTCTCCTGGCTCAGGGAGTGAATGAAGAGAATGGGTCCTAGCTTTGCATGTTTTGCATGTGAAAGGTTCACTCTCCAGCAACTCCAGTTAGAAGGTGCTTAAGTACCAGGGATGGGAGAGATCTTATTTATTTATCATATTTATATACTTGCTGACAGGTGCATCCCCAGGCGGTGAACATAACTTAAAATACAAGGATAAAACAGGATAAAATGATTAAAACAATTTCATGATATAAAACAAGCCATTTACAATCAATCGATTAAATGCCTGAGAAAGCAGGTTTGTCTTAAAGGTCTTTTTTGAAAAACAGCCAGTGAGGGATCTTACAAAGGACATTACTGTCAAGAGTAGACAATATTGAGCTAGGTGGGGATGGGGCCATGGCTCAGTAGAAGAGCATCTACTTTGCATGCAGAAGGTTCCAAGTTCAGCCTGGCGGCATCTCTAGGTAGGGCTGGGAAAGACTCCTGCCTGAAATCTTAGAGAAGCTGCTGCCAGTCAGTGTAGTGCAGGCCTGCTCAACTTGGGGCCCCCAGCTGTCTTTGACTACAATTCCTATAATCCCCAGCCACAGTGGCCAATAGCCAGGGATTATGGGAGTTGTAGGCCAACATCTTCAGGAGGGCTGAAATTGAGCAGCCCTGGTGGAGACAATACCGAACTAGTTGGACCAAGTGTCTGACTCGGCATAAAACAGCTTCCTTTGTTCCTATGACCAAGAGTCTGTCTCTGTATAAGAGTGTCTGTATAAGACAGCTTCCAATGTTGTGCTTTGGATTCTTGGACAGGTGATGAGAGGGTGTATGGGGAGGAGCCAGAACGTTCTGGGGAACTGAGACTGCATGGGACATTGTTGGGAAGAACCGAACTGAACGTTTCCCACAATCCCGAGCTGGGGGAAGCCTCCAAGAGCCAGCCAGGCGGCTGCCATGGGAAGGAAAAGGAAAAATTAATTTGCAGTACGCAGGGGTACCAGCAAGTCAAGGGAGCAGCAGGCCAGCCAAGAATCCAAGATGAGCGGTTGAAAAAATGCCCGGAATGTGGCAAAGGCTTTGTGTGGAGATCCGAACTTATTGAACACCAGAGATCCCACACGGGAGAGAGACCCTATTCATGCTCGTACTGCGGGAAAAGCTTCAGCCGCAAATCATACATCATTAAGCATGAGAGGATACACACAGGGGAGAAACCTTACATCTGCTCCCACTGTGGGAAAGGCTTCATTTCCAAGTCGGACCTTATTAAACACGAGAGAACCCACACAGGAGAGAAGCCCTACATCTGCTCGGACTGCGGGAGAAGCTTCAGTAGGAAGCAGTTCCTTGTCACTCACCGGAGGACGCACACGGGGGAGAAACCCTACAAATGCTCCGAGTGCGGAAAGAGCTTCAGTCAGCGGACGTGTCTGGTCATCCACGAGAGGGCCCACACCGGAGAGAAACCGTTCAAATGTTTGGTTTGTGGGAAGAGCTTTGGCCGGAGGGACATCCTCATGACGCATCAGAAGCTGCACAACAGAGAGAAGGCATACCAGTGTGCTGACTGGTTGTGAACTGGTTGTTTGTAGCAAGCATGTATGCTTTGAGTTTGAGGGCGGCTTCACACGGCTGGCGGCAAGTCTGGTTGCCACAAACCACCCGTTCCTGGTGAGCACACGCTTCCAGCATGAGCCACGAGTTCCAGTCCTGGCAGGTCATGCAAACCCGCCCATGTCTGGTTCCTTAGCCACCCTTCCCTTTGCCACCTGACATCTGTACCCAAGATTTGAAGTTGGGTGCCATGTTCATTTTTTTTCATCTGTGTGCGGAATGAGTTTTGTTCTGGGAGGCAGTATCAAGGCATTGTGTAAATATGTGCATTCAGAGTTGGGCCTTCCTGATTCAACCTGAGCAGGATCTAAAACCAGGGAGCCAGCGTGGTGTCGTGGCTAGAGTGCCAGACTAGGACCGGGGAGACCCAAGTTCAAATCCCCATTCAGCCATGAAACTAGCTGGGTGACTCTGGGCCAGTCACTCTCTCTCAGCCTAGCCTACTTCACAGGGTTGTTGTTGTGAAGAGAAATCCAAGTATGTAGTACACCGCTCTGGGCTCCTTGGAGGAAGAGTGGGATATAAAATGTAAAAAAATAAAAAATAAAATAAAATAAAAACTAACTGAATGGACATCAGAAAACATGTGAGCGTGCGCATACACACATACCTTAGGGCAGGCCTGCTCAACTTAGGCCCCCAGCTGTTTTTGGACTACAACTTGCATCATCCCCAGCCACAGTGGCTAATAGCCAGGGATTGTGGGAGTTGTGGGCCAACATCTGCAAGAGGGCCGAAGTTGAGCAGCCCTGCCTTAGAGGGAACACTGGTTGGGTGGCGGAAGGAAGGGCATCTGGACATTAGCGGGTTTGCACAATGTGACAGGATGAACTCATGGCTCAGGCTAGGAGTGCATGCACACTAGGAACTGGTGGTTTGCAGCAACCACTCTGTAACTGTATATATTTGAGAAGTACATTAAAAAGCAAAGCTGAGAGTACAGGAAAAGAACTTGAATGGTGTAAAACCACAGGGCCCCTTCACATCTAACGCTATTCAGTCTCAGATGCTTTTAAGTGAATATCCAGACATGTAATGTGTGAATGAAGCACACCCTTGTACCAGACAGATAATGCTGATCAGAGAGCCAAGCCTGGCTGCATTTCCCTGATGAATTTTCTGTTTACATACATCAGTCAAGAAGTTTCTCACAAGCCCTAAAAAATAAGAGTCAAACCCTGTTTTTTTAGATTGTATGCCTGGGCCATAAACTCTCTTTTAGTATTGTACAGCATCTAGTGTTCCTTTCAAGCCCTTGATAGAAAATAAATAAAGGAATAGGTGTGTGTGTGTGTGTTCTTTCTGAGGAGTGTGGGGCAGATGACAATTAGAAAGCATTGATTTATTTTTATTATTATTAAATGTTTATTTAAATGTTGATATAGTGGAACAAAATAAAAAAACAATTTTACCACCTATCAGTACACAATTTCCAGAGTGCATACTCTATGCAGGAATCCTTCCCAATCCTCACCCCACCCCACAATACATAGAAATGTTTTTTTTTAAAGAAATTTTAAGAAATGTTTATATCCCCATAGTAGACAGAATGACATACAAACTAAGTGTACTAACCAATATCAAGTCTGTGAACCAAACTGGACATTCAGAGCATAGGCTCAAAAATTTGGCCACTTGTCCCCCCCCAAGACACTTTCTCCTGGGCTGCGAAGCCTTCTGTTGTCCAGCCTTCAGTGTCTGAGAGTGATGCTCCTTTCCAGTGTCAAATGATTTAGCTACAAGGAAGGCTGTGTGTACCCATCCTATTAACCCACACTTCAGCCAACCTTCTCATGGCCTAATTCCCAACCATATAAAACTCTGGAATTGTAAGGAACAGGAAGAATTAAATGAATTGTCTTCATTGCTTCTATCCGAAAGGGCTGGATGACTTTGCAGGACCAGAACAGGTGAGTTGTGTTAGTTCCTGGAAAGCTGATGATTTAATTTCCAGGCTCTCTGTGTGATTTATTGTTACAAGCTTACAACTACCGTGCAGAGTATTATTATTTTATTTATTATTTATTCGATTTCTATACTGCCCTTCCAAAAATGGCTCAGGGCAGTTTACAGAGAAATAATTAAGATGGATCCCTGTCCCCGAAGGGCTCACAATCTAAAAAGAAACATAAGATAGACACCAGCAACTGTCACTGGAGGTACTGTGCTGGGGGTGGATAGGGCCAGGTACTCCCCCCCTGCTAAATAAAGAGAATCACCATGTTAAAAGGTGCCTCTTTGCCAAGTTAGCAGAGGTTAGGAGTAGAGTAGCAGGGGTTAGGAGGAGTAGGGCAGTGCTCTCCTCCTGCTCTCTCATAGTGGTTTAAGGTTGAAGGCCAATGCTTTGCTTGAGCCCTGTTGGGGTTTATGAATATTTAGCAAAGTGCCAAAAGAAGCTACCCACTCCAGTTACAGAGCAGAGTGCAGAGTGGTTGCTGTTATTTAAAGAACATGTATGTATATAGTTGTACAATCTAAACTAAATCGATGTATTGGTGAAGTACATTTGAGATAGGAAAGACCTAGTCCTATTTAACAGCTACATAATGAATAGGTAGGGAGAGAGAGATGTCTCCATCTGTTCTCTAAGAGGAAAGGATGAGGACTGACTCACTTCAGGAAGTACTGGAGGAGTCAAGGCAGGGGTCATAGAGCAGAGGCAAGCAGGGACAGGTAAGGAGACTCTCACTAACTACCTCTACTCTCAGTGCCCCTAGTGGTCCTTAGGATAGTTGGTGCAAAAGGTCAATGCACTGGAACTCCGTCTCCAACAAGTCCACCAATTGAGTTTGTGGCTGAGATCAGAGTTGAGCCCAGAGACTGCTTTCCAGCTCACGATCTGCGGGCGAGCGTTTGTAGATTTCAGCATGTCTGCATGCTAAAGATTCATGGACAAAGGGAGCCGGCTAGGGAGAAGGCTAGACTGCAACTTACTCCCTGGTGTGCTAGCTTTCACCATGCAAGGCATTTTTGTATGCAATGGAGAAACATTCCAGCATGTCATCCTTTACCCGCAGGCTGAAGCACTACAACCTAGGAAAGGTTTTACTACTTGTATTTGGCTTGACTGCTTGCATAAACTGAGCCTGGATTTTCTGATCCTGGGTAGTGACCTGCCTGGCCTTTATGTGTTCCCACTTTGGCCTGCAGCTCCAGCAGGGGTTCCCAAACTTTGGGTCTCCCAAAGGTTATAGGATTATACCACCCATTATCCGTTACCACAATGGCCAGGACATTGTGACAGGGGAGGATGAGAGTTGTAGTCCAATAACCTCTGGGGGGGGCCAAGATTGGGGACCTCAGCTCTACAGCAGTTCCTCTGATTAGGTTTGATCTGGTTTCTAGCTGAGCTGAAAAATCAGAGTTGGGTGTGTTTGTCATAAAAGGGGAGGGCTGAAAATTAGGGGTAAAGCACAGGAACACAGGAAGCTGCTTTTTATGGAGTCAGCCCATTGGTCCATCTAGCTCAGTATTTACACAGACTGGCAGCGGCTTCTCCAAGGTTGCAGGCAGGAGTCTTTCTCGGCCCTATCTTGGAAATGCCAGGGAGGGGACTTGGAACCTAGATGCTCTTCCCAGAATGGCTCCATCCCCTGAGGGGAATATCTTACAGTGCTCAGACTTCTAATCTCCCTTTCATATGCAACCTGGGTGGACCCTGCTTAGCTAAGGGGACAAGTCATGCTTGCTACCACAAGACCAGCTCTCCTCTCCTTATATACCTTTCTCCCATACAAATATTTTGTATGCTTATTCTATCCATATTTACCCATTAAGCAGTGCAAGACCAGGTCCGCACTGCATGTAGAATGTTCCAGGTTGGATCCCTTGTGTCTCCATATAAGGCTGGGAAATACCCATCTGAAACTTTGCAGAACTGCTGCCAGTCAGTGAATACTAGGGATTTCCACCCTTGGGCTGCCAGATGGTGCTGGGCTATAATTGCCATCATCTGGTGCCACAATGGCAAATACCATTGTGACTGGGGATGATGGGAGTTGTAGTCCAACAACATCTGAGGACCTAAGCCCCTGAGGTAGACATTTGGGATGAAGGGTCCGACTCAGTAGCAGGCAGCTTCTAGAATGAGAATAAATACAGCTCACCACTGTGAAGCTGATGACCAATGAGCTGTCTGCTCTCAGTCCGAGTTCTCAAGGTCCCTGCTTCTTAACCATCAGTTCATCTCCTGGTTAGGTTTACCACACACACACAGGCCTCCTCCCTGACGGGTCGCCCAACCTGCTGCTCTCCCCAGCCAGGCCAGCAACTTCACCTCTTTGGCTCGAGGCAGGGCCTCTGCATGCTGGCAGTCTCCCACTCATTCTCTATGACTACAAACATTTAACAGCTTTTCAGCTGGAGGTTTCATGGTGGTTTCCACAGAAAGATAAATAATAAGAGGTTTCCCTGTCTCCAAAGGGTTCACAACCCCAAAAAACACACAAGGTAACACCATCATCAGCCACTGAAGGGATGCTGTGCTGGGTCTGGATAGGGCCAGTTGCTCTAAATCAGGCCTGCTCAGCTTCAGCCCTCTGACAGATGTTGGCCTACAACTCCCATCATACTCCTGGGTATTGGCCACTATGGCTGGGGATTATGGAAGTTGTAGTCCAAAAATAGCTGGCAGTGCGGGGGGGGGGGGGGAGCTGAGCAGGCCTGCTACTAAATAGAAGAGATTTGCCTCTTTAAAAGGTGCCTTTTTACTCAGCAGGGGTCACTGCTGAGTAAAGTTAGTTACCTAATTGCTAACCTAGTTAGTACTTAATAAGTAACTTAGTTACATAAGTTACTAAGTTAGTTAGCTAACTGCTAATGTGCTAACGGCCCACAAGAAGGAAGCAAACTTAACTTGCTGGGCCCACCTATTTATGCTCCTGCATCACATGGCTCTGCAACTTGCCACTCAAGCAGAACCTCCCCTCTCATTTCCCCATTGGATGGATTGTTAAGTAGGATGCTGGCAGGGGAAGGAGACAGGAAGAAAAGCTGCTCATTAGAGCAAAGTGTTCTGAATGAACAAAATGTTCCAGCTGCTCCACAGAACTTCAGACACCACAACAAATGCAAGAAAAAGTTGTTTGGTCTCCAAAATAGTCTCTTTTCCTCCTAATGCAAAAAAAAAAAGAAAGAAAGAAAGAAAAGAAAAAAAGGGCCACTTGGTCCTCCAAATAGTCGCATGTCCTCTATAAAAATGCCTAGTTGGCAACCCCATACCTGACACCTCTAGGCTGGGAAAGACTCCTGTCTGAAACCTTGGAGAGCTGCTGCCAGTAAGTGTAGACCAGGGCTGCACAACATCAGCCTTCCTGCAGATGTTAGATTACAACTCCCATATAATCCCTGAAATCTGAACTGAACATGAGAAGAGATCTGCTGGATCAGGCCCAAAGTCCATCTAGTCCAGCATCCTGTTTCACACAGTGGCCCACCAGGTGCCGCTGGGAAGCCCATAGGCAGGGGATGAGATCATGCCCCTTCTCCTGCTGTTACTACCCTGCAACTGGTGCTCGGAGACATCCTGCCTCTGAGGTTGGAGGTGGCCTATAGCCCTCCGACTAGTAGCCGTTGATAGACCTCTCCTCCATGAAGTTATCCAAACCCCTCTTAAAGCCATCCAGGTTGTTGGCTGTCACTACATCTTGTGGCAGAGAATTCCAGAAGTTGATTATGCGATATGTGAAAAAGTACTTCCATTTGTTGGTCCTAGATTTCCTGGCAATGAAATTTCATGGGATGACCCTTGGTTCTAGTGTTGTGTGAGAGGGAAAAGAATTTCTCTCTCTCCACTTTCTCCACACCATGCATGATTTTATAGACCTCTATCATGTCTCCCCATAGTCGTCTTTTTTCTAAACTATAAAGCCCCAGGTGTTGTAGCCTTGCCTCATAAGAAAGGTGCTCTAGGCCCCTGGTCATCTTTGTTGCCCTCTTCTGCACCTTTTCCAGTTCTACAATGTCCTTCTTTCGATGTGGTAACCAGAATTGTATGAAGTACTCCAGGTGTGGCCGCATCATAGTTTTGTATAAGGGCATTATAATAATAGCATTGGTTTCATGGTATGGATCTTTCTTGCTAGTTGCTGTAGATCAATCAGCTCTCCAAGGAACAGCTATATCCGTGATTTAAAAGTTGCAATTTATTAGAGCTATCAAAACAATATATTCGGAGCAATGTGCTAAAATTATCATAAATGGGGAAGTTTCAAATAATTGTAAAATTCAAAAAGGAACTAGACAGGGTTGTCCGCTTTCTCCATTACTTTTTATATGAGTTCTTGAAGTGCTTTGTAGAAATATTAGAGAAGATGATCAATTACAAGGACCAAAAGTAGGTAAACAGGAGCATAAACTTAGAGCCTTCACAGATGATGTGGTTTTTTCCCTGGAAAATCTGTTAGAAAAGGTTGGAAGGCTTTTGCAAAAAATAGAACAATTTGGCCAACTGGCTAGGTTTTATATTAATAAAAACAAAACTAAGGTGTTGACAAAAAATATGGATCAGAAACTAAACGATAAATTTTATGAGATAAGTGAATTGAAAGTGGAGAAGAACATTAAATATTTGGGTGTCGGGTTGACAAACAAAAACTTTTTATTGTTTTCAAATAACTATGTTTTAAAATATGGAATACAGTGAGAACTGATTTGCAAAGATGGTCTAGAATGAACTTATCTTTAATGGGAAGAATTTTGGTGGTGAAGATGAATGTCTTACCTAAGATGTTATTTCTTTTTCAGACTATTCCTATAATTAATACATTAACCTGTTTCAAGCAATGGCAAAAGGACATAACTACATTTGTTTGGCAAGGGAAAAGACCGAGAAATAAATTTAAGAATTTAAAAGATGCAAAAGAAAGAGGTGGTCTTACCCTGCCAGATTTAAGGTTGTATTTTGATGCTGTTTGTTTGACATGGTTGAAGGAATGGATAACATTAAGAAATCCCAGAATACTTGACCTGGAAGGATTTGACAGAAGGTTTGGCTGGCATTCATATTTGTGGTATGATAAAGTCAAAGTACATAAAGACTTTCTTAATCTTTATGTGAGAAGGAGTCTGATGGGAATATGGGTAAAATATAAAGAATGGTTGGAGTGTAAAACTCCATTATGGGTATCCCCGATCGAGGATTTGGCACGTAAAGAGATAAGCATGCAATCTAAATGGGGTACTTATAGGGATCTGTTATGTTTTCAAGAGAAGGGCTGTAAATTAAAAAATTTGAGTGAAGTATAAAGTATGGTTAGTAATTGGTTTCAGTATCATCAGCTAAATGAAATTTATAAAAAGGACCTTAAGGTTGGGTTTGTAGATCAAATTTCAAGATTTGAGAAGGATATGTGTGAAAACAATGAAAGAATAGTCTCTAAGATGTATAAGTTGTTGCTTTTGGAGGAGACAAGAGATGAAGTGGTCAAAACGACAATGATAAAATGGGCTCAAGATGTAGGTCACAATATAGATATGGCTGCTTGGGAAAAATTATGGAAAACGGATTTAAGATCTACTGCATGTTATACCTTAAAAGAAAATTATTATAAGATGATGTATAGGTGGTTTTTGACACCAAAAAAATTAGCATTGATGTATAAAAATGTTTCAAACAAATGTTTGAAATGTGGAGAATGTGAAGGAAATTTTCTACATATGTGGTGGTCATGCAGGAGGGCAAAGGCCTTTTGGGATATGATATATAATGAACTGAATAAAATTCTCAAAATGACATTTTTCAAAAGTCCTTCCTGCTGGGAATAATTCAAGAAGAGCGTCTAAAAAGATATTTAACATTTTTTATGTATGCAACCACAGCGTCCAGGATAGTTTATGCGCAGAAGTGGAAAGACACTAAAATGCCCTCAAAAGAAGACTGGTTGATAAAAATTTTGGAATATGCTGAGATGGCAAAGCTTACAACATTTATAAGAGATGATAATTTCAAATGCTTTAAAGAAGATTGGGAACCTTTTTTCCTTTATTTAAAGAATAATTTTCCCAATATGGACTTCTCGGTAGGGTTTGAAATATAGTAATAGGAGCAGGTTGGGGTGGGTAAAAATTGAGCAGTAAGTATTGAATGCAGTTTGAATATTTTGAATTATTATAGCAGTGGCCTATATGTATAGTTATTGTGAACCGTGCAGATAGGTGAGCTGGAAGTCAACATTTATTTATGTGTAGAGTTAGGAAATGAATGTAATTGAATGTAAAAGTTATTGTAAAACCTAACAAAAATTTAAAATGCAAAAAAAGAAAGAAAGAAAGAAAAAGGTGCAGATCTATATATAGCAGCATCATGTGGGCATAATTAGCATTTCTTGGCTATGAAGGGGTTAAAGTGCTGGAGTCAGTTCTAGAGAAACAATGTCTAAGTAGGAGTCTATGGTTGCTAAAGTCACTTCCTTCCGGCTCCTGTGGGGAAAGTCACCTTTGAACATTCCAAGCTTGCTATCTGTATGAGGGGCTTCAGTCTTAAAGGCTTTCTGAGAGACTTCTGGTTCCTAATTGCAGTTGGAAACTTGGCAGAAACCTCCATGCGTGGAGCAAAAGTGCTGGAAATGTATAGGAATTTGATGTAAAAACTTCAAATCAGATAGAGTTGAGGCTTGCTTGAGAAACCTTGTTACTGTAAATGCTCTGCAATAACCTTACATAGGAAGCCACCTTATAGCAAATCAGACCATTGGTCCATCTAGCTCAGTATTGTCTATACAGATTGGCAGCAGCTTCTCCCAAGGTTATAGGCAGGAGACCCTATCTGGAGATGCCAGGGAGGGAGCATGGAACCTTCTGCACGCAAGTGTAACTGGGTTCTGAAGGGCCCAAACAGCAATGGAATTTTGCAAGAGAGCATTAACCATCCCCTAGGCTCAAACTATCATACTTTGGACACATTATGCAAAGACCCACCTCCCTTGAGAAGTCCATAATGCTGGGAAAGGTTGAAGGCAAGAGAAGAGGACGACCAGCAGCAAGGTGGATGGCCTCGATTAGGACAGCAATGAATGCACCACTGAGAGACCTTAAAGGCCAAGAAGAAGACAGATAATCCTGGAGAGAATCTATCTATGTGGTCGCTAAGAGTCGACACCGACTTGACAGCACTTAATGCTGTGCCGTGCTTTAGAAGCCTCATCCTGTATTTAAAAAACAGAAAACAAACTAAACCATGTTTTAAAATGTGTGTGTGTGTGTGTGTGTGTGTGTTGGGGTTACTTTGCCTTTCAGGATTGTGTATCAGGCATAAATGATTGCTTGGAGATTATTTCTTATTAAAGGAACTCAAGGTTTTCCAATGCAATTGATCATTGTTAGATTCAGGACATAAAACTATCCAAAAACAGCATTTTGTTTCTATTGTGAGCGCCTTGGGGCAGAGAGCTGTTTTCT
This sequence comes from Hemicordylus capensis, assembly GCF_027244095.1. NCBI lineage: Eukaryota > Metazoa > Chordata > Lepidosauria > Squamata > Cordylidae > Hemicordylus > Hemicordylus capensis. The sequence continues at coordinate 247,704,014 of NC_069658.1, read as the reverse complement.
TGTGTGTTACTCAGTAAAGCCCCATACATTTACCATATGTAAATATTATTATTTATAAAGCAGTGTGGTGTCATGGTTAGAGCATTTGTGCAGGACTAAGGAGACCTACATTCAGATGCCTGCTTACCATGTTAGCCGATCTTAAAGGTAAAGGTGAAGTGTAAAGTTTGTCGTCGAGTCGGTGTCGACTCCTGGTGCCCACAGAGCCCTGTGGTTGTCTTTGGTAGAATACAGGAGGGGTTTACCATTGCAGTCTCCTGCACAGTATGAGATGATGCCTTTCAGGACCTTCCTATATCACTGTTGCCCCATATAGGTGTTTCCCATAGTCTGGGAAAAATACCAGCGGGGATTCGAACTGGTAACCTCTGGCTTCCTGATCAAGTCTATGCCAGATCTCTCAGAGGAATCAAACACACAGGGTGGTTGTGAGGAATAAACGTGGGTGGGATGAACCATGAACTCCGGGATTCTTGGAGGAAAAGCAGGCCATCCAATAAATCTGAATATGGCCCCATTATTTAGCTGGAGATTTGTTTGTTTTATTCATTATATTTCTATACCACCCACTCAAAATATCTCTAAGTGGCTTACAAAAATATTAAAACCAATATTTAAAAACAAATTAAAATGGTTAATGCAACACAGCACTGATTTAAAAAGTGTTGCGAAGAGATGACATTAGCCATATTTAGACATTGTGTGGTTCATGCATACGGAGGTTTTTGTATGAACGACAGTACATGTGTGTTCACTAAAAAGTGAACCTCTCAAACCCTCTCGAATTCATGGAACAGATAGGAAGTGTACTGCTGTATGTGGTTTCAACATAACATGTGAAACACTGTATGTGCGTATAGATCGGTACACAGATATATGCGCATTTAATATAATGTGTGAACGGGGCTTTAATTTTCAACAAATTGTATGAAGAAGGGTGAGGAAAGGGAGAGAGGCTCGCTTTAATTCCATACCCCCCCAACCCCGCAAAAGAACATTAATGTCTTAATTGGATCAGCCTGCTCCCTTCTTTGGCATGATTCTTTCAAAACACTTCAGACAAAAGTAAGCCCAGCTTCCTCTCCTGTCTGATTTATTACATTTTTGCCCATTGATTCCTGTGGATATTTGCACGCTTTCCGCCTCACATGGAGGATGCTAATAGGAACCGGAAGTGAGGGCTGCGAAACTCTTTTTGTTTTTTACTGCTCTTTGAATCGGAGGTTGGAAGACTCTTGTTTGCTTCAGGGGGGGCAATCAGGTGAGTGCAAATTAAAGGAAACAAAAAAGGGGACAGAAAAACAAAGAAACGCAGGAATGTGAGAAATCGGAAGAGCAAGAAACGGGAATCCAGAAGAGGGCGGGGGATAGGAAGCGATCATCTGTCCTAAGTTGCTGGAAGAGCTGCTTATGTTCTTCATCTAGGGGTGCCAAATGACCAGGAAACAAGTGAACTGCCCTGCTCCTACTCCTTAGAGAGAGGTCTGGTGAGCAGAAATCTGCAGAGGAAGCTTTTCACAGAGTGGAACTAAACACAATCGTCTTCTTACTGCTGTATATCAGACGCCTGTTAGAAGTAGAGGAGCAAGGACAGGTTGCAAAGTTGGCAGTCTTAGCTCTGTCTCTTTCTCCCATCCTTTTTGCCATTCTTTTCTCTTCTGCTGTCCTAATGAATATGTAAAGCTTGTACTAAGTCAAGAATCCATATAGTTCACTTTTGTTTGCCCTAACTACCAGTAATGCTGCAAGGTTCTGGACAGAGGTACTTGCTATCATCTGCTACCTTTTAAAAACTGGATTGAACCTGTCCTTTTTGGGGGGTGGGTGGGTTAAATTTGTATACTGCCTTTCATTAAAACAATCCCAAGGTGGTTAAAACTGAATTGATTATAAAATTATAAACCACCCAGAGATTTATATATGGGGTGGTATAAAATGTGTTAAATAAAGAGATATTATTGTTATGAATATTTTTATATACCCAGGGGTGAGGAAATGTTGGCTCAAGTTTATCAGCCAGACAAAATATTTTACTCGTCAAGCGATGTTGGTACATTACTCATCAGGACTTTTTTCACGTGTCAAGCATCGTTTTTCACTCGTCACAGACAAGTAGACTAGTGGATTTCTGCAGCCTTGTATATAACTATATAAAATATGATTGCACTTTTGAAAACTGGGATAGGGGGAGACCCGGGGGCAGTGACTGTGTGAGCACTGCAGCAAAAATAACTAAGTCATGTGGTACCTTAAAAATAGCACATTTATTGTAACAAATGTTTCTGGCTATAATCCTCAAAAGCTTTTGCTATAATAAATTTAAGTTTAAACCCTCATTGTGGCTGGGGATGATGGGAATTGTAGTCCAATAACATCTGGGGATTCAAGCTTGAGAATCCCTGGCCTAGAGCTCACAACACAATAGATCTATAATCTTTAATGTGCCACAAGACTCTCTTCTCTTTTTTGTCGTATTTACTGTTCAGTTTTTATACTGCCTTTCATAATGAATCTCAAGGCAGTTTACAAAAGTTAAAATACAATAAAATTCCATAAAAGTTGCATTTAAAACTGTAAAACCAGTTAAATATTATTTGGTGTAACAGACTAACGCATCTACCCCTCTGGAATTTGTCACTCTTTAGTATTAGAAACCCCAAATAATTTTGTGGCAACAATTACCCAACCTAACAAAAATCCAACAATTTTAATGAAAGAGAAGCAAGCAAATAAATAAATAACCTAACAAGTTTGCAGTGTCTGAGCTTTTACTATTATTATTTTTAAATGTTCCCACAGGTAGAAACAAACAAAAATTAAAACAATTTAAATATAGCAGAATATGTATCATGTCAAAATAAAAAATAAAAAGATTATTAATACAATCTATATATATTTCTCCTGGGTGTGCCCAGGAAAAATGCGTCCCGGCAGCCCAGCTGATTGGCTGAGCTGCGGGGGCACCTGATTGGTCCTGGCGCACGCCCAGGAGAATTATGCGAGGCGGCGGAGGCCATGGCCGGGGAGCCAGGCGGGCCCAGCCGCAGAGGCGAGGTGGCAGGCCTGGCCGGGCCCAGCCGCAGAGGCGAGGCGGCGGCGCTCTGGGGCCGGCGGCGGCTGCACTCTGAGACCGGCCGCGGCGGCGGCGGCCGCACTCTGGGGCCAGCCGCCGGAGAGAAGAGTGCAACAGGAGCCGGTTGGGCCGGCAGGCGGAGCGCCGCCACTGCCACAAGGAGGAAAAGGGGTGTGTGGAGGGAGGAGGCAGCGGCGGCATGGGGGGCGAGGCGGAGGGAGCCGCCAACGGCGGCGGCACAGCTGGCTCTGCCCCCAGTCCCCGAGACGGCAGGGAAAGGCTGTGCCACGCTAGAGGCGCAGATGCTCTGCGCCCGGGCCCACTAGTCTAACTATATTACACCAGGTGAAAGAAAAGGCTGACTATTACCTCACATTGCATTTCAGGTGGTTTTTCGAACTACCTCCCAGCTGGCTGCATATCTTACAAACCTAAATCAGAGGAGAGCCTTTTCAATGGCTTGGTTTAATGCCTTTGGAAGGCAGATTTTATTTTATTTTACATTTTATATCCCGCTCTCCCTCCAAGGAGGCCAGAGCGGTGTACTACATACTTGAGTTTCTCTTCACAACAACCCTGTGAAGTAGGTTAGGCTTATCTTAGATTTAAGATAATGCTCCTCAGGAACCGTCTGTCACGGGTAACATGGAGTCTATTACATATGTTTTTGTAATACTGTCTATTTTACAGATATTTGCATTGCTATGATTGAACCACTTATAAAGAATGGCTACTAGTCTGGTGACTACAGGCCAGCTCCAACCTCAGAGGCAAGATGCCTCTCAATACCAGTTGTAGGGGAGCAACAGCAGGAGAGAGAAGGCGTGCCCTCACCCCCTGCCTGTGGGCTTCCCAGAGGCATCTGGTGGGCCACTGCACGAAACAGGATGCTGGACTAGATAGGCCTTGGGCCCGCCTGACCCAGCAGGCCTGTTCTTATGTTCTTGATATGCCAGGTAGATTGGATGAGTATTATGTTTCTTTCCTACTAGCAGACCGGCATGCACCAATCACGGTTGGGGCAGCAAGATTCTGTGCTGCAGCATGTAAGCTGAGATGGGAATTAGTTGGCCAATTAATAATTTAGATTCCTGTATGTATGTTATGGTTTTTCCTCCCACCCAGCTCTGCGGTTCTGATTTTGAATTTTAACTGCTAGTCACTGACTGTAATAAAGATTCATTCATTCATATTGTATTGCTCCAAAAAAATTATAAGATTCCAGTTAAGTTGGGTTCTCAAACTTGGGTCCCCAGATGTTTTCGGTAATCTCACAACATCTGGGGACCAAACAACGTCTGGGGACCCAAGTTTTAGAACCTCCGAATTACCCCTGCTAAAAGAGCAAAGAGGCACCTTGTAAAAGTGGTGATTCTCTTATATTTAGCAGGGGGAGAACAACTGGCCCTATCCATCCCCAGTTCAGCATTCCTCCAGTGGCTGTTGCTGGTGTCTATCTTTATATTTCTTTTTTAGATTGTGAGCCCTTTGGGGGACAGGGAGCCATTTTATTTATTTATGTATACTTATGCAAACCACTTTGGGGACTTGGGTTGAAAAGCAATATATAAATATTTGTTGTATTCGTATTAAGTATAAATTGACCTTCTGGATATCTACCTTCGCACTTTCAATTGTAGTTGGTCAATTTAACCAGTCAGTTTAAGATTCCATGTTTTAATTAAATGAGGTGTAAGCTTTTGTAGGCAAGAGCCATTTTGGAAACCTTGACTAATGAAGAGGCCTAAATATTTTTCAGATAAAATAAATCCAATGTGATTATGGAAACTCTAGTCAATCCTCTAGGCATGGTCTGTTTTTGATAACTCTTTCCTTTTCTACCCAGGGAGAAGCCTCTGGTTCTTCACAGATTCTAAATACTGCATCAACCACTGTCTGGTCTGGAGACCAATCCATTCTCAAGAACTTGCACGCTATTCAGGCCACCCTTCTCCCGAGAGGGAAAATGGCAGCAGAGCAGCAGCAACCTGTATCTGAAGTGGCATTCCAGCTGAGGGCTGCACCAGAGAGTGGAATGAATGTGAAGAAGTTGAACACAGCAGGCTCCAAACTTGAAAAGGGGGTGGAACAAGGCCTTCACATTACCCAGGTTGGGAGTACTAGAGAATTCTGGGAACTAACACAGCAAGTGACGAAAGAGGAGCCGGAGCAAGAAAAGCAACGGTGCTGCGAAGCCTAATTTCAGGGGGTCATGAAAACACTGGAGTCCCCTGAGTCAAGTGGGGAAAATGTTCAGCAGCTGCAGTCTTTGCCAAGGGATGACAGCAAGGGTTTTTTGTCTCCTCATGAAGGCCTTGCTGACTCCAGCCAGCAGCCTAAAGAAGTGAGAAAGGCCCAATTCCTGCCAAGCCACTGTATGGCATCGCAGCTGACTGACATCTCCTTGTTGGCCAAGGTCAAGGCAAGAAACAGGAAAGTGAAGGAAGAGATCCTGGAGGAGAAGGCTGCTTGCTCAGACTCCCCATGCCAAAGGTTTAGGGGGTTGTCTTACCAAGAAGCAGAGGGGCCCCGGGAGGTTTGCCAGAGCCTGCAGGAACTTTGCCATCAGTGGTTGAAGCCTGAGAGCAACACGAAAGAGCGGATCCTGGAATTGGTGATCCTGGAGCAGTTCCTGACTGTCCTGCCTCAAGAAATGCAGGCATGGATAAAGGAATGCAACCCAGAGACCTGTGCCCAGGCAGTGGCCCTGGCAGAGGATTTCTTGCTGAGGCAGCAAGAAGATGTGAGGCGGGATGGGAAGGTGAGGGTGCTTGTTCTGTCTTGTCTTGGTGCAAGTTGGCCAACTCTAGGAGACTGGCAAGGCCTTGTGGGACATTACAGCACTGGGGACTTAAGGGGTTTTAGTAATATTTGCTTTATGTACAAATACAGGTGAAACTCAGAAAATTAGAATATCGTGCAAAAGTCCATTAATTTCAGTAATGCACATTAAAAGGTGAAACTGATATATGAGACAGACGCATTACATGCAAAGCGAGATAAGTCAAGCCTTAATTTGTTATAATTGTGATGATCATGGCGTACAGCTCATGAAAACCCCAAATCCACAATCCCAGAAAATTAGAATATTACATGGAACCAAGAAGACAAGGATTGTAGAACAGAACAATATCGGACCTCTGAAAAGTATAAGCATGCATATGTATTCAGTACTTGGTTTGGGCCCCTTTTGCAGCAATTACTGCCTCAATACCGCGTGACATGGATGCTATCAGCCTGTGGAACTTATGAGGTATTATGGAAGACCAGGATGCTTCATTAGCGGCCTTCAGCTCTTCTGCATTGTTTGGTCTCATGTCTCTCATCCTTCTCTTGGCAATGCCCCATAGATTCTCTATGTGGTCAGGTCAGGCGAGTTTGCTGGCCAATCAAGCACAGTACGCTGTATACTTTTCAGAGGTCCGATATTGTTCTATTCTTCAATCCTTGTCTTCTTGGTTCCATGTAATATTCAAATTTTCTGAGATTGTGGATTTGGGGTTTTCATGAGCTGTACGCCATGATCATCACAATTATAACAAATTAAGGCTTGACTTATCTCGCTTTGCATGTAATGCGTCTGTCTCATATCAGTTTCACCTTTTAATTTGCATTACTGAAATTAATGGACTTTTGCACGATATTCTAATTTTCCGAGTTTCACCTGTATGTGAGTAGATAGATAAGAATAGCACTGCTGGATCAGGCCCAAGGCCCGTCCAGTCATAGGAACATAGGAAGATGCCATATACTGAGTCAGACCATAGGTCCATCTAGCTCAGTATTGTCTTCACAGACTGGCAGTGACTTCTCCAAGGTAGCAGGCAGGAATCTCTCTCAGCCCTTTCTTGGAGAAGCCAGGGAGGGAACTTGAAAACCTCCTGCTCTTCCTAGAGTGGCTCCATCCCCTGAGGGGAATATCTTACAGTGCTCACACTTGTAGGCTCCCATTCATATGCAACCAGGGTGGACCCGGCTTAGCTAGGGGGACAAGTCATGCTTGCTACCACAAGACCAGCTCTCCTCTCCTGACCAGCTCTCCTCTCCAGCATCCTGTTTCACACAGTGGACCACTGGATGCCTCTGAGAGCCCACAGACAAGGTGGGGGCATGCCCTCTCTCCTGCTGTTGCTCCCCTGCAACTGGTATTTGGAGGCATCTTGCCTCTGAGGCTGGAGGTGGCAAGTTGGCCAACTGTAGGGGAATGCCAAGGCCTTGTGGGACATATGTTTGGACTTTCAGCACCCCACCTATCCACTGCTGGCCTTCATCCCCCCCCAGCCCACCCCCACCAGCTTGCTTCCGTTTGCCAGCTGCGGCGCGGGATGATGATGTCACTGCCCCAGCGTAAGTCCACCCCAGGTGATGTCATTATGATGCATTGCAGCTGGCAAACGGAAGCAAGGCAACGTGAATGGGGACCGCGGGGACCAGCAACAGGTGCTGTAGTGGAAGTGAGTGGCGAGTGAGCATGGCAACCCCATGGGCCTCTGGCAGCCTGTGTGCAGAACACATGGTCGCTCAGTGGTAGATCTGCCCTTGCTCACATGGGAAGGGCCATAGCTCTGTTAGAGGTGGTTGATTTTTACCCACAATAAGTAAAACAGCAGAGCACTAAGGAATGAGCACACACTCCAGTTACAGAGAAGGTAGCAGAGGATGGTTTGGATATTGCAGCTATTTAGAGAAAACACATGGAGATCCTTGTGTGACTAAACACTAAATATTTATTGGTTAAATACACTTAGATAGGAAAGACCTATCTCTAATCTAAAGGACTACATAGTGGATAGGTAAGGAGAGAGAGAGAGAACTTTCCATCTGCTCTCTAGGAGGAAAGGAAGGATTGTGACTCAGCACAGGAAGTGCTGCAGAGTCAGTTCAGGGGTCATAGAGTAGGGACAGATAGGGAGACCCTGACTCACTGTCTCTACTCCCAATGCCCCTAGTGGTCATTAGGACAGTTGGTGCAAAAGGTCGATGCACTGGAATTTCATCTCCAACAAGCTCAGTGGCAGATCACCTGCTTTGCAGGCAGGAAGTCCCAGGTACAATCTCCAACAACTCCTGTTGGAACAGTGGTTGCTAAATTTGGGTCCTCAGATGCTGTTGGACTACAACTCCCATCATCTGCAGCCCCAATGGCCTTTGGCAGTGATGGGAGTTGTAGCCCTAGAACATCTGGGGACCCAGATTTGAGAACTCCTAGTTTAGGGTTTTAAATGGTAAAAGCAGCATCATGAGCTTTCCCTGACAGCAGGCTTTACCACAGATTTTCTGCAAGGCTTTACTGTGAATTCAAAGTTGCCCAAAAAAACCAATGCAAAATGTAGATTTTCTTTTACCCCAGATATAAATTGGTCTACATTCTAACACATGATGAAAAACCCGAATTGTGTATGAAATGCTCCTTGATTGCTCACAGGGACTTCGGGGGAAATCTGGCTGATACGTATACGCACACCCTCCATTATGGAGGAGATGCGAACTAAAAGGCCGGTGTTAAAAACTTTCATGGGAACTTCCATGTTTCAGTTCTCAGAAACATGCTGGGCTAATAAAGTTCTTTTAACAAAGGTGAAATGTGATCAGACAGGTGCCTCCTGGTTGGTAATAAAGCTGCCAAATTCTAAACAGCTTAATTTTCTGAATGGTCTTCAAGGGCAGCCCCACGTATAATGCACTGCAGTAATCTAACCTGGATGTCATAAGAGCCTGGATATTTGTAGCCAAACTATCCAAATGGAAGGGGGAAAGCAGAATATGGCCCTTCCTGTCCTTTTCGACTGAATGGTGTCCTCGTGATGTTCCAGGTGTTGGAGCCATTTAAGGAGGTGGTGGTTAATTTTCCCAAGGCAGAGACAGCTCCAGCAGGTACCTTTGTGGAGATCAAACAAGAGAGCAACTGGGATGCTACTTTGCTAGGTAAGATTCCCTTTCCATCTGAGCTAACAGATGCTCTGAACTTCCTAGTAAAATTGAGACCTCACATACACTCCAGCCCCCTACTGAAAATAGCCACCCCAGATTATTAATTCCTTTAATTACATTTAAAATAAGTGCTGTTTTATTCAATGGAGGGCTGTGTTTCTGGAAAGGACAGCAGGCAACAACATGAAACAGAGTAAAAAATAATGTTGATAGAAAAATAAAAATACCTGTTAGGGTCATAAGAACAGCCCTGCTGGATCAGGCCCAAGGCCTCTCTAGTCCAGCATCCTGTTTCACACAGTGGCCCACCAGATGCCTCTGGGAAGCCCACAGGCAAGAGGTGAGGGCACGCCTTCTCTCTCCTGCTGTTGCTCTCCTGCAACTGGCATTTACAGTGAGGGAAATAAGTATTTGATCCCCTGCTGATTTTGTCTGTTTTCCCTCTGACACAGAAATGACCAGGCTATCATTGGAATGGTAGGTTTATTGTAGCTGTGAGAGACAGAATAACAACAAACAAACCCTCAAAAGCCCAGTGCCCAAAAGTCAGCGATGGATTTGCATTGTAGTGAGGGAAATAAGTATTCGATCCCTTCACAAAAGGGATTTTCTATGGGATTAAGGTCTGGAGACTGGCTGGGCCACTCCAGGACCTTCATGTGCTTCTTCTTGAGCCACTCCTTTGTTGCCTTGGCTGTGTGTTTTGGGTCATTGTCATGCTGGAATACCCATCCACGACCCATTCTCAATGCCCTGGCTGAGGGAAGGAGGTGCTCACCCAAGATCTGACGGTACATGGTCCCGTCCATCGTCCCTTCGATGCGGTGAAGGTGTCGTGTCCCCTTAGCAGAAAAACACCCCCAAAGCATAATGTGTCCACCTCCATGTTTGATGGTGGGGATGGTGTTCTTGGGCTCATAGGCAGCATTCCTCCTTCTCCACACACAGCGAGTTGAGTTGATGCCAAAGAGCTCGATTTTGGTCTCATCTGACCACAACACTTTCGCCCAGTTCTCCTCTGGATCATTCAGATGTGCATTGGCAAACTGCAGACGGGCCTGTACATGTGCTGCCTTGAGCAGGGGGACCTTGCGGGCACTGCAAGATTTCAGTCCTTCACGGCGTAGCGTGTTACCAATTGTTTTCTTGGTGACTATGGTTCCAGCTGCCGAGAGATCATTGACAAGTTCCCCCCGTGTAGTTCTGGACTGCTTTGTCACCGTTCTCATGATCATTGCAACTCCACGAGGTGAGATCTTGCATGGAACCCCAGACCGAGGGAGATTGACAGTTATTTTGTGTTCCATTTGCGAGTTATCGTGCCAACTGTAGTCACCTTCTCACCAAGCTGCTTGGTGATAGTCTTGTAGCCCAGTCCAGCCTTGTGCAGGTCTACAACCTTGTCCCTGACATCCTTCGACAGCTCTTTGGTCTTGGGCATGGTGGTGAGTTTGGAAGCTGAGTGATTGCTTGCTTCTATGGACAGGTGTCTTTTATACAGGTACTGTAACAAGCTGGGATTAGGAGCACTCCCTTACAGAGGGTGTTCCTCATCTCAGCTCGTTACCTGCATATAGTGAAAAGACACCTGGGAGCCTGAAATCTTGCTGGTTGATAGGGGATCAAATACTTATTTCCCTCACTACAATGCAAATCCATCGCTGACTTTTGGGCACTGGGCTTTTGAGGGTTTGTTTGTTGTTATTCTGTCTCTCACAGCTACAATAAACCTACCATTCCAATTATAGCCTGGTCATTTCTGTGTCAGAGGGAAAACGGACAAAATCAGCAGGGGATCAAATACTTATTTCCCTCACTGTAGAAGCATCTTGCCTCAGAGGCTGGAGGTGGCCTATAGCCACCAAACTAGTAGCCATTGATAACTTGTCCTCCATGAATTTGTCCAAGCCCCTTTTAAAACCATCCAAGCTAGTGGCCATCACCACATCCTGTGACAGAGAATTCCATAGATTAATTATGCAATGTGTGAAAAAGTACTTCCTTTTGTTGGTCCTAAATTTCCTGGCCATTAGTTTCATGGTATGACCCATAGTTCTAATGTTGTGAGAGAGGGAGAAAAATTTATCTCTGTCCACTCTCTCCACTCCATACATAATTTTATACACCTATACCTTTATAATGTCCCATCGTAGTTTCCTCTTTTCTAAACTAAAAAGCCCCAGATGCTATAGCCTTGCCTCCTAAGGAAAGTGCTCCAGGTCTCTGATCATCTTGGTTGCCCTCTTCTGCACCTTTTCCAGTTCTACTTTCTTTCCAATGTTCTTCTTAAGATACAGTGACCAGAACTGTATGCAGTACTCCAAATGTGGCTGCACCATAGATTTGTATAAGGGTATTATAATATTAGCTTTTTTATTTTCATTCCCCTTCCTAATGATCCTTAGCATGGAATTGGCCTTTTTCACAGCTGCCGTACACTGAGTTGACAGTTTCAACAAGCTGTCCACCACGACCCCAAGATCTCTCCCCTGGTCAGACACTGACAGCTCAGACCCCATCAACATATACTTTAAGTTGTGTGTTTTTTGCCCCAATATGTATCACTTTACATTTTCTAACACTAAACCACATTTCCCATTTTGTTGCCCACTCACCCAGTTTGGAAAGATCCTTTTGAAGCTCCTCACAATCTCTTTTGGATTTCACTAGCCTATGCTTGACTAACAAGCAGAAGGTTGCTGGTTCGAATCCCTGCTGGTCCTATATCGGGCAGCAGCGATATGGGAAGATACTGAAAGGCATCATCTCATACTGTGTGGGCGGAGGCAATGGTAAACCCTCCTGTATTCTACCAAAAGAAAACCACAGGGCTCTGTGGGTGCCAGGAGTCAAAATCGACTTGGTGGCACACTTTACCTTTAAATTGTTTAGTATCATCTGCAAATTTGGCCGCTCTGCTGCTTACCCCAACTTCTAGATCATTTATGAATAAATTAAGGAGTATGGGTCCCAGTACAGATACAGATCTCTGGGGGACCCCACTTCTTACTCCCCCCTTGTTAAAACTGTCCATTTATTTCTACCCTCTTCTTGTCCCTCGATCAGTTACCAATCCACAACTGCATTGGGGTGTGTGCGGACCAAAGTTTGTGATTGGGTCTCTGTTAATATCCACACAATGCACCTATGTGAGGGTAATTGAAGTCACCCATGATTACAACTCTTTCTCTCTTTGACGCCTCTCTGATTTGCTTCCCCAACGCCAGGTCACTCACAACGTTTTGATCTGGAGGGTGATAGCACGTCCCTAGTAACACATTCCCTTTGTCCTCGTATTATCACCCATAATGTTTCTGTGGAGGACTCCAGTCCTACTCGGTTTTCTAGCTTGATGGATTCTATCCCTTCTTTAATATACAGTGCTGCTCCACCCCCCAATCCTCTAGGACTCTGTCCCATGTGCTGTGAATTCAGTTCATATTGGACTATAAATGCAAAAGTTATTAGAGGGGGATACAGTCATGGTGATCTCATAAGCTTTCTTCTCTTTGAAAAGGAGGCTAAAAATAAAATCAGAACCAAACGAAGAAATAGGTTGGAAGAATTTCAAGAAGTTCTCCCCCCACCCCCCACTCCCGGTGCAAAAATTATTTGTGTTTTGGATGTTTTGCTTATTCTTGCAGGTGATCAGATGTCATTTGGGGAGAAGCAAAACAAGCCAGAAAACTCCGGGAAATTGCAGTTGCTAGGGATTTTGTTGGGAAGATCCAAACAGAATGTATTCCAGTATCCAGATCAGGGGGAAGCCTCTGAGATCCAGCCAGGAAGCCACCCAGAGAAGGAAAGTGAAAAATTCATTAACAGTCAGGGCAGATATGAAGAACTCGAAGAGGAGACAGGTCAGCCGAGAATCCTCCAAGATGAGAGGTTGAAAACGTGCCCCGATTGCGGGAAGGGCTTTGTGTGGAGGTCTCAGGTGATCGAACATCAGAGGACCCACACGGGAGAGAGACCCTATGCGTGCTCGTACTGTGGGAAGAGCTTCAGCAGCAAATCATATGTCATTAAGCACGAGAGGATCCACACAGGCGAGAAACCATACAAGTGCCCGGACTGCGGGAGAAGCTTCAGCCGGAGGGATGTCCTCGTTGCCCATCAAAGGACACACACAGGGGAGAAACCATATAAATGCACACACTGTGGGCAAAGTTTCAGTGCTCGTGAGCGCCTCCTTGTCCACGAGCGAACACATACAGGGGAGAAACCATATAAATGCTCCGAGTGTGAGAGGTGCTTCCGGGACCGATCGAGTTTTTATGCACACAAGAAGACCCACAAGGGGGAGAAACCCAATACTTTTCACAGATTGTGGGAAAACATATAGTTGTTGTTCAAAACTCTTTAACCTTCCAAAGAGAAGCCATATAAACGCAGGAAATGTTGCAAGGACTTGCTTTGTAGAGCTTTCTGTAATGAAATACTTGAATATCCTCACACTGGAGAAACTCTACAAATGGCTTGGTAGAAGGTCTGTCCCTAAAGGACATAATAGCAGGTGGTGGAGAATAAGAACATAAAAACAGCCCTGCTGGATCAGGCCCAAGGCCCATCTAGTCCTGCATCCTGTTTCGCACAGTGGTCCACCAGATGCCGCTGGAAGGCTATAGGCAGCCACAGGCTGCTCCAGAAAAGATACCTTGCAAGTGTCCATGCTGCAGGGAAAAGCTTTAGGCCAGGCATATCAAACTGTAACCCTCCAGCTGCTGTTGTTGGACTACAGCTCCCATCATCCACAGTCACAATGGCCAGTATCCAGATGTAGGGAGCTATAGGCCAGCAGCAGCAGGAGGGCCACAGTTTGAATCTCCTGCTTTAGATGGAGGCTTAGTTTTCATTAGGTTGGTAAAGTTGTATCTGGGCTATACCACTTAGGACTTCAGATGGGGGTTGACATAATGGAATGTTCCTACATACAAAACATTTTCCGGTTCATAGAAACCTAGCATGTCAGGGAGGAGGGCCCAAATAGAACCTGTCTCCCAGACAGGCGAGGTTTCTGTGTGCAGGAAAATGTTTTGTATGAAGGAGCATTTCATCAAGTGAGCCCCCGCCTGCAGACTGAAGTGATATAGCCCAGACACAGAATAATATAATGTGTGAAGCATCCTCTAGTGCCTGCATTTGTGAGGTGAATTGGTAGGGTTCTTAGAAGTTTTAATACATTTTAACATAAAAATAGCTGTGCTTTGTTGTTATTTGCTTTGGAGGATTTTTTGCAGGGGGTGGATTTTGTAGACATAAAATTAGATAATTTTTATTATCGACAGTTAAACATAGTTATGTGTTTGTATTTTTTTTAATTAAACAAAAAAATTAAGTAAAAACAAAGGCCGGTTTATGGTTATTGAGTGGCTACTGCTGGCTATTTTTCTTGCTTCTCAGTGTGTTTGGGTTTGTTTTTAAAATGATGTTCAAAAACTATTTATGAGCCAACTTTCCTGTCAGAAATGAATGAGCAAGGTGGCATGCAACATAAACTGAGATTCTCAGTCTATCAATACAACCAAATGACCAGGTGAAGGGCCTTCTCAGGCATGGCACCACCGTTGTAGATTGCCCTCTACAAAGAAGCTCACTTAATGCTGACCTGGCTGTCGTTTTGGCATCAAAGATAATTTGTATTTGCCCAGGCATTCCAGAAGTATGTAATGTAATCTGGAGAAACCCCACCACCACCACCTTTTTAAATTTACACTGCTTAATTTTATAGAATTTTATTACTGCCTTATTCTGAATTTTGTTTAACTGTAGTTTTATATTAGTATTTCATTGTTTCCTAGATGATTGTTTCCCCAGATTTTGTTGAATAGAGGAGTTGAATAGCCTCAGAGAGTTGGCAGTAGGAACATGGGGAGCTGCCTTCTACCATTGGTCTGTCTAGTTCAATATTGTCTACACAGACTGGCAGTGGCTTCTCCAAGGTTGCAGGCAGGAGTCTCTCTCAGCCCTGTCTTGGAGATGCTGCCAGGGAGGGAACTTGGAACCTTCTGCGTGCAAGCAGGCAGATGCTTTTCCCAGAGCGGCCCCATCCCCTGAGGGGAATATCTGACAGTGCTCACACTTCTAGTCTCCCTTTCATTTGCAATCAGGGTGGACCCTGCTTAGCAGAGGTTCTTGAAATGTGAGGAAAGTTACAGTTGGCCTTATGAATAAATCCACAAGTTACTAGTCCTGAAGACTTCTTACTAGCCTGTTTACCAACATCCACCTATGTTAATCTTTTATAGGGTTGCGATGTTACGTTATTTGCTCTAATACCAAAGACTTGAGCCAAGCCTGCTCACTTGCTGAGTGAGAGTCAGCTGCTTGGGCTTTTCAACTCTTTAGCCCTTAAAAGGAGGAAGCCTCTGCTGAAGGCACAGCCTCTGGCGCAGGTCAACAGCAGGTAGCCACCGAAGCTGGCCGCCAAAGGGGGCTGGCCTTTGTTAGCAGCCTTCAGGGGTGGGGTTGAGGGGTGGGGCCAATGCATCGTTTTAGACTGCTGGAAGGGGACCCTCCTGTTATATTGTTGCTGCCTTGTGATTAGCTGAGCCTGGTGTAGGTATACGTCTTGGGTCATCCAGAGATGGGGAGGCAGGGGGCGTCTCTGGAGCAGCTATTCCAGTGGTGGTGGGGAATCGACCAAGATTTTGCACTGACATACAAAACATAAGAACAGCCTTGCAGGATCAGGCCCGAGGCCCATCTAGTCTAGCATCCTGTCTCGCACAGTGGCCCACCAGATGCCGCTAGAAGCCACAGGCAGGAGTTGAGGGCATGCCCTCTCTCCTGCTATTACTCCTCTGCAAATGGTACTCAGAGGCATCCTGCCTTTGAGGCTGGAAGTGGCCTTTAGCCCTCCAACTAGTAGCCGGTGATAGACCTCTCTATAAAGTTATCCAAACCCCTCTTAAAGCCATTCAGGTTATTGGCTGTCACCACATCTCGTGGCAGAGAATTCCACAAGGTGATTTTTTTATTATTTATTTATTTAACATATTTTTATACCGTTGTGTATATTATATGTTGTGTGAAAAAGTGCCTCCGTTTGCTGGTCCTAAATTTCCTGGCAATCAATTTCATGGGATGACCCCTGGTTCTAGTGTTATGTGAGAGGGAAAAGAATTTCTCTCTCTCCACTTTCTCCACACCATGCATGATTTTATAGACCTCTATCATGTCTCCCCGCAGTCGTCTTTTTTCTAAACTAAAAAGCCTCAGGTGTTGTAGCCTTGCCTCATAAGAAAGGTGCTCTAGGCCCCTGATCATCTTGGTTGCCCTCTTCTGCACCTTTTCCAGTTCTACAATGTCCTTCTTTAGATGTAACAAACTGAAAGTGATTCAATTCAGTCCTACAAGAGGGGTTGCTGGGAACCTCTACAATAGAATCCGCAGTAGCCTAGTTCAGCACGGATACAACATATTTTATCTGCAAAAAAAGTTGTTAAAAACATCACGGCAAGTGACAGATGGTTCCAAGTTCAAATTCAAGTCGGAGGGGGCATGAACTAGCCCCCTCCTCACAACCCTAGACAACTCAGCTGAATGTGAATTTGTAGAAGCAATGTGGGCAGAGAAGAACCAGTTCTGTGCCATCCGCGCTGCCAGAGCATAGATCCTCAAATGAGCTCTGTGTTGCAATCTGTCAGATTTGCACTGAGCCTTCCTCTACTTGTGCTCTAGTCGTCTTCCTCGCTGTTCAACTCCCATCAGTTCATCCAAATACCACGAAGATGACTTTAAGGCATGTCAGAGAGGACACTTAGGAGCAATTGTGTCTACCACTCTAGTAAGTTTATTATTCCATATTTGCACCAGAGCATCGACAGAATCACTAGTAGAGCCAGCACGAAACGCTTCCAAGGCTTCTTGGAATCCTGTTGGATCCAATAACCTTCTTGGGTGGACTAACCTAATGGGTCCTTCACCCCTGCAGAGGTGGGTTGTGGCTGCAAGTACTACCTTAACCAGATGGTGATCCATCCATGACAGTGGGGAGATAACGGGTCCTCACCCATGGGACAGAACCTTGATCAGAGCAAAAGACCAAGTATTTTGTGTGTGACCTGCATCATGAGTTGTTCCAGAGACCACTTGGGATAGGCCCACAGTTGTCATGGCTGCTATGAACTCCTGAGCCACCCCTGACAACCCAGTCCCAAAACTGACATTGAAGTCCCTCACCAACAACAACCTGGCCCACTCTAATGCCAACTCTGCAACCAGCTCCATCAGCTCAGTTAGGGACAGTTGGACAATGGGATGATCGGTATACCAACAGAAGTCCAAATCTATCCTTGGTCCCTAGAGTTAGAAACACACGTTCAGTATAGGCCAGCTCCCTTGGTAAGGGAAATAATATTCTGGTAGACCATAGCCACTCCACCTCCCCACCCACATCTTCTCACCTGCTCCACCATTGGGAGGAGCTGGGACCAAACCAGGACACTAGCCTCTCCCTACCAGGTCTTTGTAATGCACACCGGTTGGCATCTTCATCCAAGATCAAGTCATAGCTGATCTCAGGCTTATTTTGGTGGTACACATGCTGGTAACCTCTAGGCTTGACTACTGTAATGCACTCTATGTGGGGCTGCCCTTGCACATAGTTGGGAAACTACAATTGGTACAGAATGTGGCAGCCAGACTGGTCTCTGGGTTTACCTGAAGGGACCATACAACACTGATTCAAAAAAACTGCACTGGCTGCCTATATGTTTCCGAATGAAATACGAAGTGCTGGTTATCCTATATAATAAAAGGCTACGGCGTGTTCCCGTGTGCCCGTGTCTTTTTGGCCCATTCTGGGCATGCGCGGAGCGCATGCCCAGATCGGGCTAAAAAGATACGGCCGCCCAGACACGGGCGGCCATGTTCGGGCCCAGAAGCGGCGGCCTCAGAGAAGCGGCGGCCGCCAACGGGAATAGAGTGCTGGCGAGGCGGCGGCAGAGCCGCGGCCTCGGCCAGAGGTGGCGGTGGCCACGGCGGGGCAACTGGCCCCGATGGCGGCGGTCGCCACCCTACGGGAAGTGCGGGTGAGGCAGCGGCGGGCCGACTGGCCCCGATGGCGGCGGCAGCCGCCGCGGAAGTACGGGTGAGGCGGCGGCACTCTGGCCCTGTCAGGCCCCTTTTTTGGCTCGCTGCGGCCGGGGGTGAGTGAATGGGCCGATTTGGCCCTTAAACGTGGGGGATGGGTGGAAAAAAGCAGCTGGGAGAGAAAAATAGTAGGGGGGGAGGGAGGGATCAGAAACCAGCTGGGAGGGCGGCCGGACGGGCGGCAAAGAGGGGAATGGCGGCAGGGGGCCAGGAGTGCCATAACTAGAGCCCGTATTTAAAACGGGCTTTAACATACTAGTTACCTATAAAGAGCCAGCATGGTGTAGTGGTTAGAGTGCTGGACTAGGACTGGGGAGACCAGAGTTCAAATCCCCATTCGGCCATGAAACTAGCTGGGTGACTCTGGGCCCGTCACTTCTCTCTCAGCCTAACCTACATCACAGGGTTGTTGTGAAAGAGAAACTCAAGTATGTAGTACACTGCTCTGGGCTCCTTGGAGGAAGAGCGGGATATAAATGTAAAAAATAATTTAAAAATAATAATAAAGCCCTTAATGGCTTAGGTCCAGGGTACTTAAGAGAGTACCTTCTCCGTCGTGAACCCTGCTGCCTATTAAGATCATCTGGAGAGGTCCGGCTGCGGTTGCTACCAACTTGTTTGGTGTCAACTTGGGACCGGGCCTTCTCTGTGTCTACCCCAGGGTTTTGGAACGCGCTCCCTGCTGAAATAAGAGCATCTCCTTCTCTGTTTGTTTTTAGGAGGACCCTGAAGATGTACCTATTTTCCCAGGCTTGTAACTGAAATCCAATTTTTAAATTTTAATGTGTTTTTAGTTATTATGATTTTTATCTTTTTATGAATTTCAAATGTTTATATTTTGTATTATGTTTTAAATTTTATACACCACCTTGAGATTTTATATTAGGTGATATATAAATGCAATCAATCAATCAATCAATCAATAATAAACATTCATATATAATGAATGAGCTTGCTCTTTGAGAGGTGATGCCTCCCCATTGGCTGCTGCCTGTTTGTGATGTCACAAAGGGACATGGGCAGTGTGAAGCACAAACAGTTGAGCTAGAGGTGAAGTGAGCAACTGCCAGTGCCAAGGAGGTATGGAGGCGAGAGGAGTCCCAGGAGAAGGAGGGAGAGGCAGAAGAAGCTGGGGCCACTGGATAGGAACAGCGAGACGGGGCCAGCAGGACATACAGGAGGGTTCACGCTCACCTGGCCTGTGGAGTTCTTGATTTAAAGTATTGCAAGGTGAGGATAGATCCATGATGCCCTGAGAACATATACATCCTGAGAACTTGCCTTGGGGGGTGTAATCTGTGGGACTGAGGCAGAATGGCCCCTGAGCCCTTCAATAAACACATCTTGACATTTAATTTATTTTATTTTTTACATTTTATATCCCGCTCTTCCTCCAAGGAGCCCAGAGTGGTGTACTACATACTTAGGTTTCTCCTCACAACAACCCTGTGAAGTAGGTTAGGCTGAGAGAGAAGTGACTGGCCCAGAGTCGCTCAGCTAGTATCATGGCTGAATGGGGATTTGAACTTGGGTCTCCCCGGTCCTAGTCCAGCACTCTAGCCACTACACCACGCTGGCATTGTAATTCTGTCGTGACTGCCTCTGGTGGATAACCCTTCATACCCCAGTATCTAGATTAGCTGTAAGCTTTATCAGGAAACTTTTCTGTGTAAGACTCCAATACAGACATTACACTGCATGTGGGTTCATGTTCCATGTTCCTGACAAGGGTATTGTAATGAGAGTATTGAGAAAAATTTGAGAGAAAAACATCTATAAATCAAATAAATAAATAAATATCAAATTATCCATTTACTTATATAGCAAACACTTAAGAACCATCACCCCAATACCTTATTGTGAGTAAATTTGTTACTACAAAAGTAATCTAAATGCTCCAAAAAGAAGAAAAGAGAGAAGCTATGCTCTAGCAAGAACAATCTGTTTTTGTTTTTTATTTCTGCCTTTTGGTTTATCATGGTGACTGTTGGGGTGGGGGTTGAGGATATTAGGTCCTTAATAAGGATCTAATCTGGCTTTAAACTGGTATGTGTTTTTGTTTGGTATGTATATGTGTGGCATTGCCACACATATACATACCACAAATAATATAAATAATATCACAAATATTATACCTGTATGTGATATTATTATATTTGTGTTATATTGGTATATAATATTATTATATATTTTATATATTATATTATATTCTTAAATATTAAGAATATTTATATCCTGCTTTTTAACAAAAAGTACTCAAAATGACTTTTAAAGAAAATGCCCCCCCGCCCCCCAATGACTCAAAATTCTGTGTGTAGGAATGGGAGTGTGAAGAATCATAGGTTGTTTGCTGGTGCTAAGGTGACATGATTGGGATTTTTCTCATTATATAATATACCATTTGCAGGTCCTTAAAGAGTCCTCAAGAAATTCATACCTGCCGTGTCCCAATTTTCTCATACAGGTGAATGGGAAAATAGGGACATGTTGGCAGGCATGGAGATTTACTTAGCAAAAGAAATGAGAAAATAGACACTGTGTCTATTTTATTTTGCTTTGTCCTTGTACAGGGGCGTAGCAAGGTTGGAGTGGGCCCAGAGACAAGATTTTAAAATGCGCCCCCTCACTGAAACTTAGCTCATGAAGTAAAGAAATCTTAAATGAGGCCGAATTGTGATAACACAAAGCGTGTGTGTGTGTCAAGTAATTTAATGGCACTAGAGAAAGACATGCTGTTCTGGTAGCTCCAGGTCTTAACACTCCCATCAGTTTCAGCGGATGAATACAACTGAAGGAAGCCCGGGTGGGTGCGTGGCTGGGGGAGTCAGTCATGTGACTTGCCCCCAGACAACTGTCTCCCCTTGCCCTGTTATAGTTACGCCCCTGTCCTTGTACTATAAAGTAAAGTGTGTCATCACACACACACACACACGGGGGAACAGCCCCACATTTTTGAAAGTGGCTTCACTCTTCTTCACAAACTACAAAACTGAGAATCAAGCATTTTCCCTCACCTTCCCACCCCGTCCCACCCCAAATACATAATTTTGTGATCTCTTTTTTTGCATTTATTTCAAAATAAACCTTTCTAAATCAGATCATGGGGAACCTGTTTTAAAGGCTGCCTTTTTCTCTTGCCCTTGAAATGCTTGTTTATCTTTAATTGCTAAGAAACTGGAGTAACTCCACATATGCCATTCTGCAGTTTCAAATGGTGGTTAAATAGATCTAAATTGTTCATAAGTTGATGACTTTTCCTAATCTTTGACATGCACTCTAATGTGTTGCCTCTATGGTATTAAGGAATTCTGTGTGATATGTGATTATGACTTCAAAATGAAAAAAAAAAGTTAATTGAAGAGATCAAAGTGGGCTACTCATCTCTGTGATAGCATCTATTTGATGCTATCTATTTACATCTATTTGAATTTACTTCTGGGTTGACATCTTAGGATAGAAGTGCATGTAGCTAAAGGTGAACATAAATCTGCATATGTGCATCTATTATGGAATTTATATACTGCTCTTCCTCCAAGGAACTCAGGGTGGTTTATTAGTATTATTATTATTTCTTGTTCACACAGTCAGACAGGTGTTATTGACTGGTTTGTTTTATCCAGACATTGAGTCCTTCCCAAGGACCTGGGATGCCAGAATTTTATTGTCAGTTGTTATAGATATCATCGCAGAATATAGGCTGTTCCCAATAAAACTGCTTTTTGTAATTGGCCAATGGTGATTTCTGTGGCCCCTATGGTGTTAAGGTGCTCTTCAAGGTCTTTTGGAACTGCACCCAGGGCGCCAATTACCACTGGGATTATTTTGGTCTTTTTCTGCCACAGCCTTTCCATTTCAATTTGTAGATCTTTGTATTTGGTTATTTTTTCTATTTCTTTTTCTTCTATTCTGCTATCCCCTGGTATTGCTATGTCGATTATTTTGACTTGTTTTTCTTTCTTCTTGACTACAGTGATATCTGGTGTATTGTGTGGCAGATGTTTGTCTGTTTGTAGTCGGAAGTCCCATAATATTTTTACATCTTCATTTTCTTCAACATTTTCAATTTTATGGTCCCACCAATGTTTGGCTACAGGTAGCTTGTATTTTTTGCAGATGTTCCAGTGTATCATCCCTGCTACCTTGTCATGCCTTTGTTTGTAGTCAGTCTGTGCGATCTTTTTACAACAGCTGATTAGGTGGTCCACTGTTTCATCTGCTTCTTTACAAAGGCGGCACTTGCTGTTGTTGACTTTTCTACTTTTGCTCTTATTGCATTTGTTCTTAGTGCCTGTTCTTGGGCAGCCAGTACTAAACCCTCTGATTCTTTCTTCAAGTTGCCATTCGTAAGCCATTGCCAGGTCTTGGTGATGTCTGATTTTCCACTTATATTGTGCAAATATTGACCATGCAGGGGCTTATTTTTCCATTTTTCTGCTCGGCTCTTGACTTGTTCTTTCTTGTAGGCCTACTTTGTTCATTGGTGTTGAATAGTTTCGCATTATTGACCATTTGAAGTGCATCTTCTTCACTGTCCTTGATATATTCTTCAAGGCCTCTTTTCTCCTCCTCTACTGTTTGATGGACTTGCAGCATTCCTCTTCCACCTGAGCTGCGAGGGAGGTAGAGCCTATCGACATCACTGCGGGGGTGCAGAGCATGATTGATGGTCATTATTTTCCTGGTCTTACGATCTAGCGTCTCTAGCTCTGCCTGGGTCCAGTCTATTATTCCTGCAGTGTATCTGATAACAGGTATAGCCCAGGTGTTTATGGCTTGTATGGTGTTCCCGCCATTGAGTTTGGACTTGAGGATTTTTCTGACTCTCCTGATGTATTCACTTCCCATTTTTCTTTTAACTTCAGTGTGTGCAATGTTATCAGCCTGGAGAATGCCCAAGTATTTGTAATGTTCTTTCTCTTCCAGGTTCTTGATCTTGCTTCCATTGGGCAGTTCTATTCCTTCTGTTTTTCTTATTTTCCCTCTGTTCATTATTAATGCAGCACACTTGTCTAGTCCAAACTCCATTGCTATATCGCTACTGAATATACGGACAGTGTTTAGCAGTGATTCGATTTCTGACTGGGACTTTCCATACAACTTCAGATCGTCCATGTACAGCAGATGGTTGACTTGACTTGATGTTTTAGATGTTTGGTATCCGAGGCCTGTTTTGTTTAGTATATGTGAAAGTGGGGTCATGGCGATTACAAACAACAGAGGGGATAGTGAGTCCCCTTGGAAAATGCCTCTTCTAAAGCTAACCTGTCCAAGTGCCTCTCCATTGATTGTTAACTGTGTACTCCACATGCTCATTGCTTTTTAAAAAAATAAATATCTGAATGTTTTTGTTGACACCAGTTGTTTCTAAACATTTTAGTATCCATGTGTGAGGCAATGAATCGAAGGCTTTATTGTAGTCAATCCATGCAACACTTAGATTGGTTTTTCATCTCTTGCAATTTTCTAAAATCATTTTGTCAATCAGCAGCTGGTCTTTTGTGCCTCTGGTGTTCGGGCAATTTCCTTTCTGTTCAACTGGAAGCTGTTTGTTAGTTAATAAGTGTTGCATCACTTCATCTGCTATTATTCCAGTTCTTCAGCTTCTTGTCTTTCATATCTTTCAATTTACTAGCATCTGATCTGAGCCTGGAGATTTTATTTTTTAATCTAATCTTCCATTTAGGTGATGTACTGCTTTCTTTTTTTACAGGTCCACTGATCTTATATCCGAGCTCTTGTGTTGTTATTGTTGCTGCACTGTACATTAGTTGGTTTGTTTCTTGCAAATTATTGGTTGATATTTCTGCAAGTGCAGCATTGACATCTTTTAATGCCTGAGTGAGTTGTTTTTTGGCAACTGTTTTTAGAGCTAGAAATCGAACCCTGGTGGTTGTTTGGTTCATATGCTCAGTTATTTTTTGTTTTAGTTCTTGTTGCTTTTCTGTTAAACGGCATTTGGGTTTTTGAGGTGAAGGCAAAGGGGAGGTTGCCTGGTTTTGATTTTGAAACAGTTCAGCAACAGTGGCATCCTCGATTTCCAGCATCTCCTCCACCTGCGCCTGAGCAACTGCTTCAGTTGGTGGTAATTCTTCTTCCATATCTTGAGCCTGTGTTGCTCTTTGCAGTTCTTCCAGCTCAACTCCTGTGAATACTTTATTTCTTATTATGAATCTTCTCTGGTCTGCTAGCCTTTGTTCTGTTATTTCTGTATCTGGATGCTTCTCTTTCCAAATTTGGTACATTCTTTTAAATAACCCCTTCTAGTTGGACTAGACTTGTAATAGCAGATCATTATTTCCTTGTTGGCATTTTTCGTGTTGGTTTTTTTTTTGGTTAAGCGACGTTTCTTCCAGTAACTTTGCTGTCTCCAGCCCTGGTTGCTCAACTGAAGATCCTGAGTCCTGTTGCCTACTTGCCACCAGATGTCCAGGGACTCCAGCACCTGGCACGGTCCTTGTTGACCCGGGCGACGACCGATCCGGTATAGATTTATTAAAGTTACGTCTCACCATATTGTTGATGGGAGAGGCACTCTTTGTCTGGCTCCTCTGGTGAGACCTGTCCAGTATGGTTGGACCTCTGGCATAGCTCTCACCTTCCTCAGAGCTCGCAAGCCCCACAACCAGGCCAAGGTAGTGCCTCACTGGGGGATTATTATTATTAATTATTATTATTATTATTAATTATATATTTTATTACTATATCCCACTTTTCCTCCAAGGATCCCAGTGGTGTACAACATACTTAAGTTTCTCTTCACAACGGTTAGCCTGAGAGAGAAGTGACTGGCCCAGTCACTCACCCAGCTAGTATTATGGCTGAATGAGGATTTGAATTCGGGTCTCCCCTGTCCTAGTCCAGCACTCTAACCACTACACCATGCTGGCTCCCTGGTTTACATGGTTCTTCCTCTCCAGTTTTATCCTCACAACAATCACGCAAGGCAGATTAGGAGTGGGGGGAGAGTGTCTGGCCTAAGATCACACAGTGAGCTTCATGGCTGAGTGGGAAAGGACTTGAACCCAGGTCTCACCAATCTTATTCTTAACCACCACAACACACTGGCTCGCAACTGTGTGGGATAGATTACAGGAGAACTCTTCTGCAAGGAATAAAAGAAGATTTAAATCTTCATTTTAGCTGTGAAGCAAACAAGTGAAGAAGATTACTTTAGAGAGCATGAAAAGGTTTAATTATCAAAATGGGAGGCCTGCTAGGCCTTGGATCTTTTCAGCATCACCAAAGACCCTGTTTGAAACACGAGCAGGATACTTCCTGAACCATCCTGTGATGTGGATGTGCTGAAATCTGTGGATACCCACCGCCTCCTAGGACTGGGTTTGGAACCTATTCCATGGTAAGGAGAAGAACTTCAGCACCCTTTTTGACATCCCCCTCTCCTTCATGGTTTCTGTGTTTGACAGGAGGAGAGAGAGAGTGCTGGCCTAAGTGAGCTTCACAACAGAGTGGGAAAGGACCTGAACCCAGGTTTTCCCCACCCTTGTCTTAACCTTGAAACCACCACACCACGACCACACCAGCTCTCCATTGTGTGAGGTATTGATTACAGGAGAGATCTGGTGCTGGAGAAGAAGAAGAAGAAGAAGACTGAAATCCTCGTTCTACCTGAAGCAAACTAGTGGGGAAGAGATGGCTGGATTCCTTTAGAGAGCATGAAAATGAAAAGCTTTAATGATCCAAATGTGGGGAGGCTATGAAGAGATCTGGGGCCTGGATCTCTTTAGTATCAGCAATGCCCCAGTTTGGGAAGCAGTGTTGGAGATGAACTTCCAGTGCATCGACCTTTTGCACCAACTGTCCTAATGACCACTAGGGGCATTGGGAGTAGAGACAGTGAGTCAGGGTCTCCCTGTCTGTCCCTAGTCTATGACCCCTGAACTGACTCTGCAGCACTTCCTGTGCTGAGTCACAATCCTTCCTTTCCTCCTAGAGAGCAGATGGAAACATCTCTCTCTCTCTCCTTACCTATCCACTATGTAGTCCTTTAGATTAGAGATAGGTCTTTCCTATCTAAGTGTATTTAACCAATAAATGTTTAGTGTTTAGTCACACAAGGATCTCCATGTGTTTTCTCTAAATAGCTGCAATATCCAAACCATCCTCTGCTACCTACTCTGTAACTGGAGTGTGTGCTCATTCCTTAGTGCTCTGCTGTTTTACCTATTGTGGGTAAAAATCAACAACTTCTGAGCAAATGAGTTCCGCAAATGAGTTCCGCAAACATCCTGTGCAACCACTAGTTCACGTAAGCTGCATCTTTGAAAAAGACTGAGCCGGGTCTCACGATCAGTGAGACCTGGTTTGTGCAGCAGAGTGGGGAGAGCAGGCTAAGCCCACTCTCCCCACAGATGATCAGAGAGGGAGCCCTGGGCAGCTGAATCGGCCGCCCACATGATTTCCGGCTCCATGACGGAGCCAGTGGGGGCTGGGGGGAGCAGGGGCCGATCAGCCCCCAGAAGCTCCAGCATGCCCTGTGCGAGCGTGCAGGGCATGCTGGCAAGACCCCCGGAGCCAGGAGGCGGCTTTTCGCCTCCCCTCCGGGGGTCTCCTCATAAGTAGCCGTGCCGCAGTAGCCGTGCAGCTACTCATGATTTAAAAAAAAAAAAACGGGTTTGCGGAGTGCTCGCTCCGCAAACCAGGTTTTAGCGGAGGGGTACTTAGGCGTGTTAACCGCTTGGGAGCCACCTAGGCTCCCCTAGCCCGATTTTGCCTGATTGTGGGAATAGCCCCACTGAGTTGCAGGTGCAAAGCTTGTAGGTAAAAGGAGTTCCAAGTAGGCCACTGTCTCTAGGCCTAGCTGAATCCAAATGGAATCAAGGAGAGATGGGGTGGTTTTCTGCCAAATATCCATGACAGTTCTCAATTGTTTCCCTCCCAGGAAGACTGAGGTGAGCATGCAGAGGAAGCCTGACTGACACCAGGGTGGAGGAGACCATTTGGCAGCAGTGGAGCCAAGCGATCTCTACACAGACGGGAGCGGGTCATGCAGTGGCTGCGGAGACGAGGCAAGTTCTCTTGCACGGAAGGCTGGAGGCGAGCCTGCGCGTGAAGCCTGCTGATGCCAGTGGCTTGAAGCTGGTGGATGCTAGCCGAGCGGACCCGGTGGAAGCTGGTGGATGTTGGGGGTACGGAAGCCTGTGGCCATCCGTATTCGGAAGCCGCTGGATTCTGTCGCTAGGCGGAAGAAGCTGGTGGATGTTTGCAGATGAAAGCTGGTGGAAGTCCCCCTTCGGAAGCCCGTCTCCAGAAGCTAGTGGATACTTGTGGATTGAAGCTGGGGAGTGTATGTGAATGGCTGGTGACCGAAAGGGAGTGAATGGATGTCGGCGGTGTCCCTCACAGGCTGCCCTGGCGTGCGAATGTGTGTGTGCGTGGTTGTGAATGTGGTCGAGGCGAGTGTTAGTCTATAGTGATGTGTGAAAGGATAACCGGTGGATTGAAGCGGTTGAAGCTATGTGGAAGTTGACAGGTGGAAGTCGGGGATGATGTTGGCTGGCCGAAACTGGCGGATATGCCCGGGCGCTGCTCGCGGATGGTGTGGATAAGCCGACCCCTTCCATGGCTGTCTTTCTTTTTCTTGCAGAGATGTCTGAAGCTGGCGCGCTTTTCTCATGTGGACACCCCAAAAATTGAGCCAGAGGATGGGTGGATGTGGTGAAACCTGCGGATATCCACACACTCTGAGGACTTGGTATCTGGACCCCTCACCATCTTTGTTGTCTCTGGAACCCATCCCAAGGTATGGAGAAGATCTTCAGTCAGCACCCTTTTGACGTCCCCCTCTCCTTCATGATTTGTATGTTTGCTTGGAGGGGAGAGAGAGCGCTGGCCTAAGTGAGCTTCGTGGCTCAGTGGGAAAGGACTTGAACCCAGGTTTCCCCCATCCTAGACTTAACGTTCTAACTGTTGGAAATTCTCTATGGTAAGAGAATCCCTTTCTCGTTATAGCAGAGTGCACAGAGGCACAACACAGCGGAATTCACTTAGGCATGCGTGTATGCTGAGAGTAAAGTAACTTGGAGCCAATTCATAGTTTCAAATCAATATATAAGGCATTTATTAAGGAACTCCATTCTAGATAGGAAAGTGAGGAGTTAGGATCTCTAATCTATCTGTCTAGCTGGATGCAGATGGATTCTGCATCTTGTCTGCACACATGGTGCAGGGAGAGGAGCTTGCCATGTTGCAAGGTAGAAGGACAGGAAGGGAAGAGAGAGAGGAAGGAAGTTAATCCCTAAGAGTATCAATCTACATTTCAAAGGGATAGTGTCAGAGCAGTGGAGAAGGGATGACCAATGTCTTGACCCTCTAGCCCTCTGACTCACTAGTCTGTCCTCCACTGTCTGAGACAAGAGACAGCGCAAAGTCCTTAAACTTCCAACACTAACAACCACACTGGCTCTGCATTGTGTGGGGTATTGATTACAGGAGAAATCTGGTGCTGGAGAAGAAGAAGGCTGAAATCTTCGTTTTAGCTGTGAAGCAAACTAGTGGGGAAGAGATGCTTGGATTCCTTTAGAGAGCATGAACATGAAAAGGTTTAATGATCCAAATGTGGGGGGGGGGGGGGGCTGTGGGCCTGGGCCCTGGATTTTTTCAGTACCAGCAACGCCTCAGTTTGAGAAGTGAGATCAAGTGGCCACTCCAGAAATTGAGCCAGAGGTTTGGTGGATGTGGTTAAACCTGCGTATATCCACAGCCTCCCTTGATTTGGTTTCTGGACCCCTCACCATCTTTGTTGTCTTCAGAACCCATTCCAGGATGTGGAGAAGGACTTCAGTAGGAGTTTTCCTCTCGGTTTAGGATTGTATAACCCCTTCATCATTTGTACATTGAGTTTTGGCAGTATACAAATACGTTAAATAAATAAATGGTTTTTAAAATAGTAAAGTCTCCTCCTGCCAATTGCTGCACCTCTCTGTCTGTTTCATTTCTGGTCAGGGTGAAGATATCGAAATATATGGAGTCTGCCTATGGAAAGTAGTGGGGGGGGGGTGTTTACAGGCATTGGGAGTGAGCAAGAAGCACCTTCCCTTGCAAGCTTGGGAGTCAATTCACCCAGTGGGCATGCCATCCAGTGTTCCCTCTAACAGGGATTCCCATGTATTGTATACTACAACTCCCAGAATCCCCAGCCAATGGCTACTGCAGCTTGGAATTGTAGTGAACAACATCTGGGTATTTCTGTTAGGGCAGGCCTACTCAACTTAGCCCCCCCCAGCTGTTTTTGAACGATAACTCCCATAATTCCCAGCCTCTGTGGCCAATAGCCAGTGATTATGGGGATTTGTAGGCCAACATCTGCAGGAGGGCCAAAGTTGAGCAGCCCTGTGTTAGAGGGTACAGGGGTGCCAGCCCAACACAGTGCACTGCCTGAAATGGCTTCTCTCTTTGTGAGGGAGTTTTGGCCAAGGGAGAGTGACTGGCCCCAAATCAGCCAGTGAGCTTCTGAGAAAGTTAGAAGTTAGAATGTAAATTGAGAACCGAGCTGAGAGACACTCCTGCCCTGCAGACTTGGAGAAGCCGCTGCCAGTCTGTGTAGACAATACTGAGCAAGATGGACCAATGGCCTGACTCAGTATATGCCGGGTTCCTATGTTTTATACAGGGATTTTCCATAATGTTTCCCACATTAAATTAGCGCCCCAATCTCATAAATGTTTATTGGGGCAATTTCAATCGATGAAAGGCACTAATGCCAGAGTGTCAAACTGTGGTCCTCCAGCTGCTATTAGCCTGCAATTCCCATTATTGGTGGTGACTGGGGATGATGTGAATTGTAGGCCAACAACAGCTGGAGGGCTGCAGTTTGACACCCCTGAGAGCCTCAGCCAGTAGAGATGTGCACGGAACTGGTTCCGAGGCCCTTTTTGGGCCTCGGAACCAATTCAAATGGTGGGTGGTTCTGCCCATTCGAAGGTTGGGGGTGCATCTTTAAGGGCGGGAGAGGGTACACTTAGCCCTCCCTCTGCTTTCCCCCTGCTGATGCTCCATTTTCTTAAAGTCCACCGGGGCATCAGTGTACCTCCCTGCTGCCCAATTGCCCCCTTTAGCGGAAGTAATCTGAAGTATCCGATGCACTTGTGCCTCCGCCCATGAAGCGCCTGGGCCCGGCGTGTGCAGAGGCATCAGCTACTTCTGGTAAATGGGGCAATGGGGCGGCGGGGAGGTACGCTGCCGCCCCGATGGGCTTTAAGAAAATGGAGCGCCAGCAAGGGGGGAAGTGGAGGGCGGGGTAAGTGCACCTTCCCCCGCCCTTAAAGATGCACCCCCCACCCCCGCCCGGTTCTGTGCACATCCCTATCAGCCAGTGCGGTACACGTTTTGACCAGGGTCTTAACCAGGCCTGTTCAACTTAGGCCCCCCAGCTGTTTTTGGACTACAACTCCCATAATCCCCAGCCATAGTGGCCAATAGTCAGGGATTATGGGAATTGTAAGCCAGCATCTGCAGGAGGGCCAAAGTTGAGCAGCCCTGGACTCTTAACCAAGCATGTGGAACGTGATATGTGAAGAACACATCAAGAACAAAACACAGAAGTACAAGGGTTGTGTGAAGCAGTCCTGTTTTGATCTGGGGAAGACTTTGATGCTTTGCAAGGGGCTCCCCCACTGTCCTTTGGGATTTCAGGTGAGGGGCGCCAGTCCTCCAAAGCTGCACTTCTTTGGCCTCTGTCTCTCCCTGTTGAAATACTTACAGGACCACATGGGTCAAGAGGCAGACTGCTTTCCTGTATCCACATTTAAATACAAAGATGAAGAAAAATATTTATATAGGCTTTTCAGCAAAAGTTCCCAAAGATGTGTTAACTTACATAGATGTCAGTAGATAAATAAAATGGCTCCCTGTCCCCAAAGGGCTCACACTCTAAAAAAAAACCAGCAACAGCCACTGGAGGGATGCTGTGCTGGGGATGGATAGGGCCAGTTGCTCTCCCCCTGATCAGTAAAGAGAATCATCCCTTCAAAAAGGTGCCTTTTTGCTCCGTTAACAAGGGAGCTGTATTTCCTTTAACCACCGTGGGACGTTTTGTGAAGATGTGAGATATACCTATTTTAAACAAGCATTTTCTTTCTCAGTAGTGAGGGAGCAGGAAGTGTTTTCTGCAATCTCTATATAAAATCGCTTGAATGAAAACAAACAAACAAAAGTCAACATGCTGCACAACATAGCACCAGAATTAGGAACTTGCCAGGACACCAGCCCTGCTGGCGCAGTGTGACAAGGAAGCTACACAATGACTGAAACCACTTTGGGACAGTGATGCCACACAACTTCAGTTGTTCTCAACAGAGGCAGGGTCACACAACTGTCCCAAAAGGTCACTGAACCGTCAGGGTTGCCTTTCAAGTCGCACAGCAGCTCAAGCAAGTCCTGAACTCTGGTGTGGTGTTGCACTGTGCGGCATGTCAGCCACTGTCCCTGGAGTCCTAAAACTGGCACTGGTGCTCCTGGGAGTTGTAGTCTTTTCTGAGGCTGCAGCCATTTTCTGAAGGGTTTGGTCTAGTTTGCTTTCCTTTAGTCTGGATTTGACCCTAACCAGATGGTGTTTTGCTTTAGGATGACGCTAAACAGGCCCCAGAAGACTCACACAGCCCTAATAATCATTTTAATTTTAATGAGTTTTAATCTGGTTTAAATGTTTTCTGATTTCAGTTTTTTTATTACGAACACAAACCTTTCAAGACCGCTTTAATGCGCAAATAAAACAAAACATAAAACAAACGTTTCGATGTTACACATTCGCTTCAGTGCTATACCGTTTTGCTGAAACGTGCTCTTAAGTACAATACCTCCGGTACTGCATGTTTCAGCCACCATGGTATAGCATTGAAGCTGATGTGTAACCTCAAAACATTTGCTATTTTAAATATCTGTTTATGTTTTATTTTATTCACGCATTAACGAGGTCTTGAAAAGTTTGTGTTCTTTTGGAGAATGTGTATTTCATCACCGTTAAACCATCTTGTTTTATTATGTGTTTTTTATTTTAATGTAAACCGCCCTGAGCCACTTTAGGAAGGAAACTGAATGAATAATACACCAACAAATGTATACTTTGTCACTAGTAACAGGACTTATTTAGAACACATGACCCAACAAACAGGCAATCAGTTAATATGGTGACTGACATGGCCAGCATTACAGAGCTGTTGACACAGTGCCCTGGGTGGGGCTGGGGTGTGTGTGTGTGGAGGGGGGCACTAAGAACCTCTGGAGGACCATGAAGCAGAAACACAGATCAAGGCATCTAACAGTCTGCCAAATCAACATTAAAAAAAACCAACCCTCACACACATAATCTGGGGCAAATTTATTAAAAATTTATAAACGCTCCAACAATGTTGTGCCACGAGAAATTCAAATTTGTTTCATGTCCTTAAAAATGTGGAGTATACAATACAGAGATTGCTTTGCTCTATCTAATGGTTCCTCTTGTCCAGGATGCTGTCCTCAGGCAGATGTTTCTGGGGAATTCCTGAGCAGGTCACGGACATGTTGAGATGGAGAGGCTATTTGTCCCTAGCGCTTAGTAGTCAGAGGTATTCTGCCCTGGCAAAAGGAGGGTCTGTTCTTGGGTGTCGTGGATGTCTCACTATTATAGAGCTCTCCTCCATTAATTTATTTCTGCTTTAAAAAATAAAGCTGTTGGCTGGCCACACATCCTGTGGCAATGAGTTCCATAAATCAATGTTGCATTGTGTGAAGCAATACTTCTTTTGCCTGCCCTGAATCAACTGCTGAAGTATCAATTGCATTAGGGAACTTGCAAGTTTTCAGGTTATGGGAGCGGGCAAGTCTCTTTAGTTTCTACACAATATTCATAAATACAACTCTATCATGTCTCTGTTCATTTTTCCTAAACTCTTTGCCTGTTGTGACAGGGAAGGCTCTTCAGCCTCCAGGGCTGTCATTTTGCCCTTGTCGACACCTTCTCCAGATCTATGGTATCCTTTTTGAGAAAGGAAACTAGCATGCATTTGGTATACCCAACAGCTGCCGCTTGTTTGAATGCTGTTTGGTGCCACACCTGGGAGGTCGGGTCATAGGATTGCCAACTTTTTAACCTGCTACTGCACCAAGGTCTTTAACAGCCACTTGGTCAGTAGACATTAGCAGAGGGAGATGATTATCTCTTGGTTGTGAAAGGTTTCACCTGACGATTTCTGCAAATCAAGGTGCTAGACATAGGAACAGACCAGGCCATTTTTTGCTAGTCGGTTGGAAGACTGACAGTGGCCACTGGGTGGAAGAGATGAAGACAACTAATAAGAAAACCTCTATACATCAAAGGAGCGTGCTGAATTCAACGTGTAGCTAAAATGCTAGTTAGTCTGTTACAATAAAGGAAAAACTAAAGTGGTTGGTGTACCAACTAGAGTTCTTTGCTTCTACAATCTCAAGAGTAAACATAAAATAAATATTGTCTTGACTTTGCTTCTTTATTGCTAGGTCAGATCTGACCTTAAGTTTAGAGTCAAGTGTAAGACCAGGTTAAGTATTGCTTGTTAACAATCTCCATCCATAAACAAAAGGTTTTGTTTCGATTTTGCATCTGAGCAAGAAACGTGATGTAGGAAATAATAAAAGATATTTCTCCTTGCAAAATTTGTGGGGAGATTTTTAGGTCTGTAGCTGTGTGTGCGCAAACCATAAAAACATCCTCTTTTGCCTCGGCTGTTAGGATTGTACAACCCCCCTGCTTTAACAGAACCACAAATGATACAAATTTCGACAAAATGTCCCATCTTTGGTTCTTCCAAAGGGTGCAAAGATATTCACTGAGATTTTGTCCCGTTGTGTCTTCCGTAAAGAATGAAATGCCGCTACCACTGTGGATTCACAGCAGATTTATCAAGCAAACTGTATCAGCTTAATTAAGGTTGATGTTAAACATAAAGAGCAGCAGGGTGTTTACGCAAACCTTGGGTCCCCAGATGTTGTTGGACTACAACTCTCATCATCCATATGGCTGGGGAAGGAGGGAGTTGCAGTCCAACATCATCAGGGAACCCACGTTTGAGAAAGAAACTGGGGCTGAGTGCCACATTCTCAATCAGTTCTGCTCTATGTAGGGATAACTGGATACTTATGGGCCTCCCGTTTTCAATCAGAAAAAAAGCACGTGCCTTTAGCACCAGAAATTTGGAGAGCACTGCTAGACAGGGTTACCCACCCACTTCCCTGTATGCCTGCCCTGCACTCCCCTCTTTCACCTACTCTTTACCTCCATATCACCACTGGCTGGCCTCTCCTTCTATAGCTGGCCTGCTCAACTTTGCCCCTACCCCAGGCTGTTTCTGGACTACAGCTCCCATAATCCCTAGCCACAGTGGCCAATAGCCAGGGATTATGGGAGTTGTAGGCCAACATCTGCAGCAGGGCCGAAGTTGAGCAGGCCTGTTCTATGTAGACTTGTGCTTGAGAGGATCTGTATCCAGGTTCACTTTTAAAATGAACGCAGGTACAGCCATTCACACAAAAACATGCAGATGTGTACAGACAGGTGGACACATGCCAGAAATGTGGGGTGGAAAATGTTCCCATACTTACTTTTCCTGTGGAAATATTCCATCTCTAATACTTCTGCTTCACTAGTTGAAAGACTAGAAATACAGCAAGGGGAAATTAATATAGTGGAAGTAGTGGTTGTTGTTGTTGTTTTTACAGTATAAAAATGCCAAATCAGGTCAAAATCAATTTAGGGCATTAGGAAAATTGTGTGGTAATTTCTTTAAGGGGGGGGCGGAATAATACAATTTTGATGCAAATGAAAGGGAAATTTTCATGGGAAATTTTTCCAGGAAATCTTGCAATTCAAAAATTTCAAGAAAACTCACATCTCTGCCATACATACAACATAATGTCCAAACAGGGCTCCAGTCTCACCCAAATCTATTAGCTGAGGGGGTGGTGGTGGTGCTATGCTCGATACCCACAAGGCTGAGGGTCCCTGACATATTATTATTATCTACTGACCCCTCCCTCCCCTCGGATGTGTGTGAAACGCTTCGTGCACATCCGTACAGGATTTCCAGTGGTTGGTAGGCAGGCGGGCAGGAAGGTGGAAGACAGGAGTTTTATTGCCTTTCCTCCTCACAGCAGAAGCAGAATAAATTACACAAACTAAGGAAATCTATGTTTAATTTAAACAGTTTGCGAAATCTAACTGTTGTAGGTGAAGAATATGGGATACCAGGCTGCACAATTTTGAGGGTTATTTTGCACTGAGCACATAGAATCCTGATGTAGGCCCAGTTCATACTAAGGCGATCAGGCTATGACTGGAAGCTGAGACTTATATTATAAGTGGAGGTGCATTCAATACACACAAAATCCCTGCATACAGAAAGTCAGCATCTCAGGGAGTCAATTGAGTTTAGAAGCCTGAGGTGCCAGTTTTCTGTAAGTGGGGAGTTCTGTTTGTTTGTTGCATAGAGGTGGATTCAAAGACATGAGCCCTCTGCTGCAGAGTGAGTTGGTACAGCCTGTGCTTAAACCCATCTGCAAGAAGCAAATGAGCCCACACTTGCAGACTAAATAGGTACAGTCCAGACACAAAGTGAGAACTATGCCCAAATCTAACGAATGACATACTGCGCAATGGCATGTCAGCCTAATAGCATTGCCTTTGTGCAAGTTTAATTTCCAATGGCCTTACTTTCCTGTAACACAATTTGCTCATGTTGTGCATTTGCATGATATTTTGCATGCGCACGTCGGGTACTTCCGGTCACTTCCAGTCCAAGAAGGCAACGGGGCAGCAGGGAGGTACGCTGCTGTCCCACCAGACCCTTTTACATTGCGGCACCAGCGGGGGAAATGCGGCCAGGGGGTGTGGAGTGCACCCTCTCTAGTCCTTAAAGGTATCCCCCCGCTTGGAACCAGTTGAACCACCAGTCTTTCGAACCTGTTTGGAGGCCTGTAAAAGGGCCTCCAAACAGGTTTGTGAACATCCCTACTCCCCAGGCTGGCTGCTCAGGAAGGAATCTAGCCCTATTCAGATATTATACTCAATGCCCATATAATCCATATGCCGTGTGCCCACATGTATGCATGTATCTGTACATACGTACAGTAACTCACACATCATATTGAACATACGTACTCATCTGTACACATGTACAATTAGTTATTCACCAGTTATGTTGGACACACATACAGCTCTGTATACATATACAGTTCTTCAGATCTGTCTGTACACAAGTAGTTATTCACACGTTGTGTTCAACGCATGTATAATCTGTGTATGGTGTACACATGTGATATTCATACATCACGTTGAACACGTGCAATTTCTGTACACACAAACATCTGTATGCATGTCGAGTTCTTCAAAAGTTATGTGATATGCATGTACAATCTGTGTATAGTATATGCACATATAGATCTGTATGAGTGTATACTTATTTATACCTTGTGTCAGATGCACTAACAGCAGTACACTTCCTATTTGTGCCTGCATCTGACCAGGTGTGTACCCAGGTTCATTTTCTAAGTGAATGCATGCCATTCTCACAAGAACGTGTACATGTGTGCAGATACCTGAATGCATGCACAACATAATCTCTGGATAGGACTTCTAAGATGCCTCATTCCAGACCTCCTCTAAAGCAATGGTCAGGGGAGTGCCTCACTCTACAGATCTGTAAGGGTTGTACCCCCGTGGCAGAGTGCAAAAATACTATGCTGTGTTCAGTTACTGGGGTGTTCAGAATATGAAGTCAAGCTTCAGAGATGGCCCACAGGTTCAAAAAAATGTGGGGAGAGATTGGGCTGGAGGTATAGCTTGCAGGACAAGTGGTTTGAATCGTGTGCCGAACCCGGCAGGCAGGGAAAGGAAGGTGGAGAGGAAGGAGGGGAGGGGAGGAGGCCGTAGCGTAGCGCAGTGGCAGAACATCTGCTCTGCATGAAGAAAGACCCAAGTTCAATCCTGTGATGTCCAGGTAGGGCTGGGGAAGATTCTACCTAAAACCATGGAGAGATGCTGCCAGTCAGAGTAGACAGTACTGAACTAGATGGACCAAAGGTCTGATTCAACAGAAAGTAACATCTTATATTCCTTCCTAAAGCAAGCCAACAGGCTTGGTCCATCTGCAACAAGATGTTGTTTCCACTTGACATCTGAGTGAGAAAAGTGAGCAGGAGATAGTCAACTGCTCCAGAAAGGAATTTAAGACGGTTATAGCTTATAAGCTTGATAACAGTGGGGTGGGGAGTCTGGGCCTCCACCATCACAAAGCAGCACCTTCCGGCAGCACCTGCCCTGGCTGGATCAGCACTCCTCCCTCAACCTTGGTGGTGCAATGGGTGGGGGGCATTTGTTTGCCACCACAGTGACCAAAGGAGAAGCAATACTAGGCACAGAAGCCATGGTGGGCACCTAGCCTCTGCCCTTTCTTCCTCCCAGAAATCACCAGGCTTCTGTCACAGGTCACCCCACCACGATGCAGGGAAGGCGGTTGGTGCAACGAGCTGATGGCTAACATGGCTTCGACTTCTGCAATGATAAATGAAATAAAGCAGAGGTTCTCAAACTTGGGTCCCCCAGCAGCGTTCCCTCTAAGGCGTGTGCATGCGCTCCCAGTGTGAGAGCCAGCATGGTGTAGTGGTTAGAGTGCTGGACTAGGACCGGGAAGACCCAAGTTCAAATCCCCATTCAGCCACAATACTAGCTGGGTGACTCTGGGCCAGTCACTTCTCTCTCAGCCTAACCTACTTCACAGGGTGGTTGTGAGGAGAAACTCAAGTATGTAGTACACCACTCTGGGCTCCTTGGAGGAAAAGCGGGATATAAATGTAATAATTATTTTTGGATGGCCACTCAGTTAATTTTAGATCCTGCTCAGGTTGAATCAGGAAGGCCCCACTCTGAATGCACACGCACATACACTGCCTTGATACTGCTGCCCAGAACAAAACTCATCCTGCACACAGATGAAAGAGATTAGAGGGAACACTGGTCTCCAGATGTTGATGGAATTCAACTCCCATCTTCCCCAGTCACAATGGACAAAGGCCACTGTGGCTAGCATCATGGGACTTGAAGTCTAACAACATCTGTGGACCCAAGTTTGAGAACCCCTGAAATAAAGACTTGTCGTGCTGTCAAGGTTAAGGGAGGCCCTGGAGCCCAACCCCAAACCTGGAGCTGGCGGTCCCCTCCATACCTGCAGCAGGCCCTATCTGCCACCTCCCACTCTCTCTCTGGAACAGTTCTCTCCCCACAAAATACCTAGTTGGTTGTCAAGGCAACAGAGGGTGCACAGAACCTGTTTCAACATTTTCACTCTCCCTCCGGACTCTCCTGGCCTTCACACACAAATCCCATTGTGGCAAGGGGTGCCTTATGTTGCCTTAATAGGTTACGTTAATATGACTTTTTTTAAAAAGCAAAAGGAAACCCGATTGCCTCTCAGTGATGGTGCTTGATAAAGTTTGAGTTGTCACTGAATCTCTTCCCGCAGACAGAGCACTCGTACGGCTTCTCCCCCGTGTGGATTCGCTTGTGGACGATGAAGTTGGAGTAGTCGTTGAAGCGCTTCCCGCAATCCAAGCACTTGTAGGGCTTCTCCCCGGTGTGGATTCGCTTGTGCCTCGTGAGGCTCGAGCCCGTGTTGAAGCCCTTCCCACAGTAAGAGCACTTGTAGGGCTTCTCCCCGGTGTGGACCCTCTGGTGGATGAGGAAGGCGGCACGGCTGACGAAGCTCTTCCCGCAATCCGAGCAGTTGTACCACCTCTCCCCCGAGTGGGTTCTCTCGTGTGCGATCAGGTTGGACCGTCGGCGGAAGCCTTTGCCGCACACGTGGCAGGCATTGTCTCTCTCGCCAGGGAGGCTTCTCTGCTGCACGATGCTCTCATCCAAGTCCTCATACGTCCCCTGGGAATTAATGAATTTCCCCACTTCCTTCTCTAAGCAGTTTCCAAAGAGGCTCTCAGAGGATTCTCCACTCTCAAGACAGTGAGGAACGTTCTGTTCAGATCGTCCGGATAACATCCAATTGTCCAGCTGCCCAGAGTTTTCTGGCTGGTTTTTCTCCTTCCTGCATGCCTTCTCGTCACCCGCTAGAACATTGAAAATAAAGTAAATTTATTCTAGATTTTCAAAGAATTTGTATGTGAAAAATAAAATCATACTTCTCAATGACCTACAGATTCCAAATTTTACATGAACAAGTCTGCCCAATACACTATTTTTACATCTGAATATGCTCAGGGGAAAGGTTAATTTTTTAAAATATATATATTTTTAAGAAGAAATTCTGAATATAATCATCATATTTTAACTGTTATTGTTCTCAACAGATTTTTAACACTCAATAATCAGATCACTAATTCCAAAACATCATACCCGAGAAAAGCAGAAGA
Organism: Hemicordylus capensis; assembly: GCF_027244095.1. Classification (NCBI taxonomy): domain Eukaryota; kingdom Metazoa; phylum Chordata; class Lepidosauria; order Squamata; family Cordylidae; genus Hemicordylus; species Hemicordylus capensis. The sequence continues at coordinate 247,664,524 of NC_069658.1, read as the reverse complement.
TCCTTCTGAGATTCAAATTTACTGTGATTTAAAAAAAATATATATTTGAAGTATTTATATTTATGCCCCACCCCTACAAAATAAATCAACATCCCTGTATTTAGAAAATGAGTATGTCAAGGAGAAAGGTTTTAGTCTAGCCTTTTCCCTGACATGCTAGTTTTCTATGTACAGGAATTTTGTTAATGTTGCTGTTCTATGGAGGAGCATTCAGCTATGTGAACCTGTATCTGTGGTCATAGGAACATAGGAAGCTGCCTTATATTGCGTCAGATCATTGGCCCATCTAGCTCAGTATTGTCTGCACAGACTGGCAGCGGCTTCTCCAAGGTTGCAGGTAGGAGTCTCTCTCAGCCCTGTCTTCGAGGTGCTGCCAGGGAAGGAATCTGGAACCTTCTGCATGCAAGCATGTCGATGCTCTTCCCAGAGTGGCCCAATCCCCTAAGGGGAACATCTTACAGTTCTCACATGTAGTCTCTGATTCAAATGCAAACCAGGGCGGACCTTGCAAAGGGGACAATTCATGCTTATTATCATAAGACCAGCTCTCCTCCCTCTAAGGAGGGTACAGCCTACATGCACACTGATAATTTCCAGGAGAAACAGGTATGTTAGGCTGAGAGACAAGTGGTTGGCCCAGAGTCACCCAGTGAGTTGCATGCCTGAACGGGGATATGAACTCAGGTCTCCCCAGTCCTAGTCCAACACCCGAACCACTACATCAGCTGAGTAGCAACATGAACAGAGTGGATGTTCTGTTCATCTTCATGTGTTCATCAGAAGTTCGGCTCATCTTAGACATTTCAGAGCAACTCCGAGTCCTTACCCAGCAAGGTGGCATCTTTGCTGCCCTCCTCTTTGACACCTCTGAAGAGCGGCCTCCGCCAGGCGTCCACTGGGGCCTTCTCCAATATGTCTTCCTCTTCAAGCGGAGGCATCACCTGAAGCAGCACACAAGATCCCATTCAAGGACAAGAGACAGTGCAAGTGGCAGAGAGCAGTGTGCCTTCTAAGGCGTGCACACGCTCACACACATTTTTTGGTGTCTGCTCAGTTAATTTTAGATCCTGCTCAGGTTGAATCAGGAAGGCCCCACTCTGAATGCAGGTGCGCACAAACTGCCTTGATACTGCCTCCCAGAACAAAGCTCATTCCGCACATAGATGAAAAAAATGAGAGAGAACACCGGCAGAGGGATGAATGGAGTTTCTCCACCCACAACCCTGCCAACACCCCACTGAAAATCGGTGGGGTAGGAATCATGGTCTGGTTGTTCCCCTGCCTTGTTTCTGCTTGCTAATTTTTTATTTTAAATTAAAAGGACCACCAATGCCTACATAAACCTGATGAATATTAAGATTATAATATTATAATTTATATTCCGCTTTTCAACAAAGGCGTTCTCTCAGAACGGTTTACATAGAAAAAGAATGATAAGATAATTCTCTGTCCTCAATGGGCTAAAAGTCTAAAAATATAGACAAGGGAGACATCAGCAACAGCCACTGGAGAAAAGCTGTGCTGTGTCGGACCATCACTTTAAAAGGTGCCTCTTTGCTCAGGTAGAAGGGGCACCAGCTCAAAGCTCAAAGATGGGGGTGGGGGGTGGGGAGTCGTCCCTGCAGTTTCGTTGAGCCTCAGAAGTGCTCCAAAGCTGTCAAAAGAAGACCACTCCTTCCAAGAGATTAGGGTTGGGTTTTTTTAGCAAGCACACATTTTGACCAGAGACCAATGCCAGTGCAAAGGGATAGACCCTGGCAGACATATGAAGGTGCTCTATCTCGTGCCCGACTATTGGGGTTCATCTAGCTTAGCATGGTCTACTCTGACTGGCGGCAGCAGTTCTCCAGGGTTTCAGGCAGGAGTCTTTCCCAGCCCTACCTGGAGATGTCGGGATCCTTCTGCATGCTAGGCAGATGCTCTACCACTGAGCTGTGGCCCTGGCAGTGTGGAATGCAGGGTTTTGCCCATATCCCGAGTCCTCTTCCCCATGCCCAAGCTCTCTCAGTCCCAGCAGCATGTCTCACCTGCTCTTCCTGCAACTCATCTTGTTGCCGCTGCAGAAAATCTTCAGCCAGGATGACGGCCTGGGCGCAAGTCTGGGGGCTGCATTCCCGTACCCAGCCCTGCATCTCGTGCGGCAGGATCATCAGGAATTGCTCCAAGATGACCAGCTCCAGGATCTGCTCTTTGGTATGTCTCTCTGGCTTCAGCCACTGGTGGCAGAGCCTCCGGAGATGCCTGCAGGCCTCTCGGGGCCCTTCGGCCTCCTGGTAGCCGAACTGCCTAAAGAGCCGGCATTCAGCGTGGGAACTGGACATCTCCTCACCCAAGAGCTCCCACTTGGCTTTCCTGCCATCTGTCTTGTCTTTGGCTTGCATGTTTCTCTTGGCTTGGAGGGTTTCTCCACTGAGGCTAGGTAGGGGCTGGGCACCTCTCTCTTCTCTAGGCCGCTGGCTGCCGTCAGCCATCCCTTCAAAGGGTGTGAGGCAAGCCCGAGTATTATTTCTTGGAAAAGGCCCCAGGGACTGTGGGATGCCCGCTTCAGGGTGGGGGGACTCCAGAGCCTTCAGGAACTCTTGTAATTGGGATTCCCACCTCTGTTGCAGGCCCTTCCGTTGTTCCCGGGTCACCTCCTCTGGCATGGTCCTTTCCCAGAAGTCCCGGATGCTCTCCACATGGAGGGCACGGGAGCCTCTTCCTTCTCCCTTCCCTGCCTCAGGGCCTGCCGGGCTCTGCACTTCCATTTTCGCCCCCTTCTCCTGTTTCTCTTCCTCAGCCTGCAAGAGTCCCACGGCTGAGGCATCTCTGTGCTCTGTAGCCATTTTTCTCTCTCAAGGCAAAATTGGCCAAAAATTGATCAGTTGGTCACTCTTGGCAGTGTTAGTAACTGCTACTCTCCCAAAGAAAGGGAGAGGGCACAGAGGTAGAAACTGAAATTTCTAGATAGGGAGCAGGGCCTCTTCCTGAAACAGAGAGAGAACATCAGTCAGTATCAGCAAACCTATAAACTCTATTCAGACATTATGTTGTGCTTGAGTTCAGGTGTCCGTACACCAGGGCTTGAAAAATCCCAGGAAACAGGGAGCCATGGTGCCTAGAAATTTAACTGGGGTGCCTACACTAGGATATTGTGGCAAAGTAATTTAATAAAAACCTTTATTGGTTGCAGTCACCCCTGTTTCTATTCAAAGTACATTACCTGTAAAGAAGACAAAGAGATATCCATTTACTCTCCCTCCCACAATGTGGGAAGTCCAATAATTACTTCTGGGCTGGCTCCTAGATCCAAAGAAAATTTGTCAAGGCCTGCTGTGCGCAACATGCACATGGTTTTGTGTGAATGACTGCATCTATGTTCAAAGTAAAGCTGGATACAGGCCCCCTAAAAGGCATGGTCCAGATAGGAAGCATACTGCTGTATGTGCGTACAACATAACATGTGAATAACACAGGCCTTGACCATTTTTCTGTGGATCGAGGAGCCAGCCCCCCAAATTTAGGAGCCAGACAATGGTCACTTGACGAAATTTCTGGACTTAGTGATTCAGGATGTGCACAAATCGCAATCTGAACAGCGATTCGCAGCACATCCCTGGCACCCTTAAAAGAGAAGAAAGCGGTTCCATACCTGCTCCTCTGACACTTCCTGTTTTGGCAGTGCTCCCCCCAGCTGCCCTCATGCAACAGCAGCATACATATGGCCTCCGTGCATGTACGGAGGCCATTTGCATGTGCGTGCAACCGTCACACGAGGGCAGCTGGTGTGCAATAGGGGTGTGCACGGAACCGCAGAGCTGCAGTCCGGCACTGTGGGGTGGGTTTCTTTAAGGGAGAGGAGGGTTTACTTACCCCTCCCGCCGCTTTTCCCCCTCCAGGGCTCGTATATATTGTAATAATTGGGGCGGCAGGATACCTCCCTGCCGCCCCTTGTCCCTCTGAATGCCGCCTCCAGGACGGGGTGGGCGCGTGCGCGGCTCTGCGAAGGGAAGATCCTGAGGACTCGCGTTTTAAAAGTTAACTACCGATGGCAATGGTAAACCCCAACGAGAAGGCCGCACAGCACCGAGCCGGCCTCCAGCGCCTCTCCGCTCGGCGGCTCCCCCATCCTGAGCCGCCGCCAGCAGCCACTGCGAGGAGCTCCGCCAGGGAGGACACGCCCAGCCCACCCTCACTTCTGGCTCCCAGGCGACTTCCCCCCACATACAGCGTGGCTGCCTGCTTCTCCTCCTCCCATTGGGCCACGCTGTATGTGGGGGGAAGTCGCCTGGGAGCCAGAAGTGAGGGTGGGCTGGGCGCGTCCTCCCTGGCGGAGCTCCTCGCAGTGGCTGCTGGCGGCGGCTCAGGATGGGGGAGCCGCCGAGCGGAGAGGCGCTGGAGGCCGGCTCGGTGCTGTGCCGCCTTCTCGTTGGGGTTTACCATTGCCATCGGTAGTTAACTTTTAAAACGCGAGTCCTCAGGATCTTCCCTTCGCAGAGCCGCGCACGCGCCCACCCCGTCCTGGAGGCGGCATTCAGAGGGACAAGGGGCGGCAGGGAGGTATCCTGCCGCCCCAATTATTACAATATATACGAGCCCTGGAGGGGGAAAAGCGGCGGGAGGGGTAAGTAAACCCTCCCCGCCCTTAAAGAAACCCCCTCCACCCGAACCGAACCAGCCAGGTCCGGACCGGTCCGGACAATCCGGAAGCCTTTACAATGGCCTCCGGACTGGTCCGGACCCATCCCTAGTGTGCAATGATAGCTGGGGGGAGCACCGCCAAAACAGGAGGTGGCGGAGGAGCAGGTATGGACCTGCTCTCCTCCCTTTTAAAGGTGTCGGGGATGTGCTGTGAATCGCTGTTCGAACTGCAATTTGTGCACATCCCTAATAGTGATGGAAATTTGGGGGGGGAGAGTAAATGGATTTCAAGTAATATTACTTTGCAAGTAATATCCTTAGAACAGAAACAAAGTTGCTTGGGACAAATAAAGATTTTATTAAATAACTCAATATCTGAATATCCTAGTCCAGGCACCGCTGTCGAGTCAGTGTTGACTCCTGGCGCCCACAGAGCCCTGTGGTTTTCTTTTGGTAGAATGCAGGAGGGGTTTACTATTGCCATCTGCCATGCAGTATGAGATGATGCCTTTCAGATTCTTCCTATATCATTGCCGCCCAATATAGGAGTTTCCCATAGTCTGGGAAACATACCAGCAGGGATTCGAACCCGCAACCTCTTGCTCCCTAGGCAGGTTACTTCCCCGCTGTGCCATTAGGTGGCTAACACAGAGGGAATGTGTATTGAACATAATGTGTGAATCAGGCTACTGCCTGGGGTGACCTTAGTTCTAATCCTAAAATCAATGGTATATAAGAATAGCCCTGCTGGATCAGATCAAAGGTCCACCAAGTCTAGCACCAGGTTTCTCACAGAGACCAACCAGATGTCTCTGGGAAGCCCACAAGCAGGACAGGAAGGGAATAATCTTCCCAGCATCTTTTTCTTCTTGTTCTCCTTCCAGCAACTGATATTCAGAAACATATTGCCTCTAAACTTCCATCTCCAGGTAGGGCTGGGGGGAAAAACTATGAAGCCCTCGAAAGTCACTGCCATTTATAGCAGTCAGTATCTAGCTAGATGGACCAACGATCTGACTCTGTGTAAGGCAGCTTCTCTGTGCTTCCAATATTCCAATTTAATGAAACTGTTTATATCTAGCTAGCTAGCTATTTATTTATCCACTGTATGTAAGTGTCTGGTGATGCAGTGCTAAATAATAATTAGCATTGACTCTGCATAACGTTTTCAAATATCCAAAGCACTTCAGACACATCATTTAGAAAACCAACATGTCAGGGAAACTAGGCTAGAACTCTTCTCCCTGACATGCTAACTTTCAAAGTGCAGAGGATTCTTTTTTGACATGGGACATTTCTCTCTGCCTACTTTTTCCACTTCATTCCTAATTCTATAGACATCTCTCACATCTCCCCTTAGTTTTTCTTTCTCAGCTAAAATATTCTTTTGAAAATATTCTTTTTAAAAAAATTAAATTGTTGTTATGTTTTAAATTTTTCATTTTTGTTTTAACTAATGTTTTACTTTTTTTTTTTTGTAAACTGCCCAGAGACGTAAGCTTTGGGAAGTATAAAAATATGTTAATAAATAAAAATTAAAAAATAAATAAAACACCCCAAATGCTTTAGTCGTTCTCTTCTGCTCATTTGGTTGTCCTCTTCTGCCCCTTTCTCAGCTCTACAATATCCTCTTTTGAGAAACAGTGACCAGAACTATGCACAGTATTCCAAATGTGGCTGCACCAAAGCATTGCATAAAGGCAGCGTGACACTAGATGCCTTACTTGCAGCTCCCCTCCAAATAATCCCTAGCACAGAATTCACCTTTTCCACAGCTGCTTGCCGACTGAGTTGAAGTTTCTATGGAGCTATCCATCACGATGCCAAGATCTCTCTTCTGGTTTGTCACCAACCACTCAGGCCCTCATCAGCGTATACATGAAGTTATCACCTGCTAATGTCTGCAGATCAAACTGCTGTTAAAAGACACAGGGGCTGAAGCAATAAAAAAAAGTTGGCAGCCCTAGCCTGTACTTGGGAAAAGAACCTTCTGCTTTGTGTTTCCCCTCCATTTTGCACCATCTTCTCTGGACTGCTCACCTCCTTCCAAGCGGATCATTTCTCTTCTTCACCAAAATGCACTTTTAACTTACCTGATTCCCCTCCCAGGAGCCAGGAAAGACCTTCCAGCAAGAGTCTAGGAAATTCAAAGGCCACTTTCCCATTGTAGGCGGGGCAGGAAATGACTTCCACTGTTTACATCCCGCCCTTCCACCACAGCATCCTGTCCCTTCTAGGAAAAATAACCCTACTTGTTCCATTTAACCCTGGAAACACTATTAACATTACAGTTACATATTCAAATAAATTAATTCATAAAGTTTTTTTTCCTCCCCGAAACACACATTCCTCTTTATAAACTTACAAAATAAACAATAACCACCCTTTCTTGCTTTGCATCCTGAAACGTGTAAAGAAACTTCCTTACGTTTCAGGATGCAAAGTCAAGAGATCCGTAACTGTATCCATAGTTTCTCTCGCGGCACCTCACTATCACTAAAGAGATTCAGTGTCCGTCTAACGTTATATACTTACGCCCGATTTACTATATTACTGGTTATATTGTATTACTGGTTGTACTTCTCCCCTTCTCCAAACTTGAAGTCATTATTTGTTTGGTCATATATTGTAATGCGAAAATCTTTCTCTCTCCTATGCAGGCATCACGTTTGCATAGGTTTGATTGTACGTACATTTTTAGAACTGAAATATTTCCAATATTACACTTTTATTATTTATTTATTTATCACATTTTTATACCTCCTGATATGTATATCTCTAGGCGGTGTACAAAATTTAAAATATTTAAAAGTTACAAATTAAAATACATGACGATAAAAATAATAGAATAAAATTATTAAAACAAGTTTTTTTAATTATTAAATTTAATTATAATTAAAAGCCTGAAAGAACAGGAGGATCTTGAGGTTCTTCCTGAAAGCAGGAGAGGAGAGCTGGTCTTGTGGTAGCAAGCATGACTTGTCCCCATAGCTAAGCAGGGTCTGCCCTGGTTGCACATGAATGGGAGACTTGATGTGTGAGCACTGCAAGATATTCCCCTCAGGGGATGAAGCTGCTCTGGGAAGAGCAGAAGGTTTCAAGTTCCCTCCCTGGCTTCTCCAAGATAGGGCTGAGAAAGATTCCTGCCTGCAACCTTGGAGAAGCCGCTGCCAGTCTGTGAAGACAATACTGAGCTAGATAGACCAATGGTCTGACTCAGTACATGGCAGTTTCCTATGTTCCTAAACAGAGAAGGAGATGCTCTTATTTCAGCAGGAAGCTTATTCCAAAGCCCTGAGGCAGCCACAAGACCTCTCCAGAAGATCATAACAGGTGGCAGGGATTATGACAAAAAAGGTGCTCTCTCAAATAGCCTGGACCCAAGCCATTAAGGGCTTTATAGGTAATAACCCAGCTCTTTGTAATTCACCCAGAAACATATCGGCAGCCAGTGCAGTTCTTTTAGAACCAGTGTTATGTGGTCCCTTCATGTTGTCCCAGAGACCAATCTGGCTGCCGCATTCTGTACCAAGTGTAGTTTCTGGACTACATACAAAGGCAGCCCCACATAGAACGCATTTCAGTAGTCAAGCCTGGAGGTTACAGCATATGTTGTTGGAGATGAACTTCCAGTGCATCAACCTTTTGCACCAACTGTCCTAATGACCACTAGGGGCATTGGGAGTAGAGACAGTGAGTAAGGGTCTCCCTATCTGTCCCTACTCTATGACCCCTGAACTGACTCTGCAGCACGTCCTGTGCTGAGTCACAATCCTTCCTTTCCTCCTAGAGAGCAGATGGAAACATCTCTCTCTCTCTCTCTCTCTCCTTACCTATCCACTATGTAGTCCTTTAGATTAGAGATAGGTCTTTCCTATCTAAGTGTATTTAACCAATAAATATTTAGTGTTTAGTCATACAAGGATCTCCATGTGTTTTCTCTAAATAGCTGCAATATCCAAACTATCCTCTGCTACCTTCTCTGTAACTGGAGTGTGTGCTCATTCCTTAGTGCTCTGCTGTTTTACCTATTGTGGGTAAAAATCAACAACCTCTAACATATGTACCACTGTTTTAAGGTCATTCACCTCTAGAAATGGCTGACCTATCAAGCTGACCTATCAACCGAAGCTGATAAAAAGCACCCCTGGTCACTGCCTCCACCTGAGAAAATAGGGAGAGCTTTGGGTCCAGGAGCACTCGCAAGCTTATTAATCCCTTCAAGAGCAAACATGGAACAGAACTGTGCAACAGCCTGCAACAGCCCAGGCTATTTCACTTTTATTAACTCTTCCACAGCCGGAACTGTGTGAAAAAGCCTGGTACAGTCCAACTGCATCCCCAAAACACCCAGACCCCTACTTCCACACAAGTCACCCTACCCATGACTGCCTGGGGTCCCCTTGGGCCTAAGTTGAAGTCCCTGGAATGGTGGTGGTGTGTCTCTACGGTTTGGGAATACATTACCTGCAGAACCGGCACAACCTCCCTCCCCTCGGGTCAGTACCACCATGACACACGAAGGTCATATTAATTTTTTATCCACCCCTATCTTTGGACTTGACTGTTGGTACTGCTTGCCCAGCAACTGACTGCCTTGGAATAAGAAACTGAGGTCCCTGTCTATCTCCATGCTCAGACTTTGGAGTTGACCAGTGCAGTGCAGACCTTGAGACCTCCTCAATAAGATCTATCCACTTGGCATCACTCCCAAGACAGCAGAATCTATTAAAGATATAAAGTCTCCCCCCACCTCCCCACAACAGGACACGTTTCACAAAATGTTTTAGTTTTGCTATTGCATCCAGTTGCACAGCTTTTCTTAAAACCCCATCTCCTCCCCCACCCCCGCCTGCCCCACCCCACCCTCCTTCCTATAGAATCACAGGAGCCAGCGTGGTGTAGTGGTTAGAGTGCTGGACTAGGACCGGGGAGACCCGAGTTCAAATCCCCATTCAGCCATGATACTAGCTGGGTGATGCTGGACCAGTCATTTCTCTCTCAGCCTAACCTTATTTACACGGTTGTTGTGAGGAGAAACTCAAGTATGTAGTACACCGCTCTGGGCTTCTTGGAGGAAGAGCGGGATATAAATGTAATAATAACAATAATAATAATAAGACCTGGCAATGGCTTAAGAATGGCAACTTGAAGAAAGAAACAGAGGGTTTAATACTGGCTGCACAAGAACAGGCACTAAGGACAAATGCAATAAGAGCCAAAGTCAAAAAATCAACCACAAACAGCAAGTGCCGCCTTTGTAAAGAAGCAGTTGAAACCGTTAGATGACAACCTAATTAGATGACCACCTAATCAGCTGTTGTACAAAGATCACACAGACTGACTACAAACAAAGGCATGACAAAGTAGCAGGGATGATACACTGGAACATCTGCAAAAAATACAAGCTACCTGTAGCCAAACATTGGTGGGACCATAAAATTGAAAATGTTGAAGAAAATGAAGATGTAAAAATATTATGGGACTTCCGACTACAAACAGACAAACATCTGCCACACAATACACCAGATATAACTGTAGTCGAGAAGAAAGAAAAACAATCAAAATAATCAACATAGCAATACCAGGGGATAGCAGAATAGAAGAAAAAGAAATAGAAAAAATCATCAAATACAAAGATCTACAAATTGAAATTGAAAGGCTGTGGCAGAAAAAGACCAACATAATCCCAGTGGTCATTGGCGCCCTGGGTGCAGTTCCAAAAGACCTTGAAGAGCACCTCAACACCATAGGGGCCACAGAAATCACCATCAGCCAATTAAAAAAAGCAGCTTTACTGGGAACAGCCTATATTCTGCGACAATATCTATAACCACTGACAATAAAATTCTGGCATCCCAGGTCCTTGGGAAGGACTCAATGTCTGGATAAAACAAACTAGTCAATAACACCTGTCTGACTGTGTAAACAAGAAATAATGTTAAAGTGGAAGGGAACTTGGTGGTTGTAGAGGTTGCAAAGACAGACTAACAGCCATTTCAGAAGAAAGAGTACAACAGAAGAAGTCATCTCCCAGGAGAAGCAGCCCTTCTTTTATTTAACTCCATGTCCCCCTCACATGTTAACCGTTTAACGCTTTAAGTGCTATACACTGAGGTGGGGGGGATCTTCTGAACCTGGGATCTTCTGCATGTAAATCAGATGCTCTTCCACTGAGCTATACGAGTCATAGGAAGAACATAGGAAGCTGCCATATACTGAGTCAGACCATAGGTCCATCTAGCTCAGTATTGTCTTCACAGACTGGCAGCGGCTTCTCCAAGGTTGCAGGCAGGGATCTCTCTCCTATCTTGGAGATCCTTCCAGGGAGGGAACTTGGAACTTTCTGCTCTTACCAGAGCGGCTCCATCCCCTGAGGGGAATATCTTGCAGTGCTCATACTACTAGTTTCCCATTCAAATGCAACCAGGGCAGACCCTGCTTGGCAAAGGGGACAAGTCATGCTTGCTACCACAAGACCAGCTTGTCCAGATAGAACTATGCTAAATATGGATATTCATCTGTACCTCCTCAAAAAAATTCAGCTTACCTTGTCTCTTTGATTTCAGTGGTGTTCAGCTACAACTAACTTATTCTGGATGCTGCCCCACCCCCACCCCCCGACTGCTTCTTTTCCTGTTACGGGAAAGATGCACAGCCAGAACTAAGATGAGGTGTCATTAGGGGCTGACTCATGGGACTAGGGCCCCCAATGATGGCTCAGAGCCCTAAATCTAATCAGCCACATCCTTCTCATAAGAACAGAATAACAGCCCTGCTGGATTACTCCCAAGACCCATCCAGTCCAGCATCCTGCTTCACACAGTGGCCCACCAGATGCCCCTGAGAAGCCCACAGGCAAGAGGTGAGGCCATGCCCTCTCTCCTGCTGTTACTCCCCTGCAACTGGTATTTAGAGGCATCTTTCCTCTGAGGTTGAAAGTGGCTCATTACCACTAGATTAGTCGCCATTGATAGACTTGTCCTCCATGAGTTTGTCTAAGCCCCTTTTAAAGCCATCCAAGCTAGTGGCTGTCACCACATCTCATGGCAGATAATTCCATAGATTAATTATGCGCTGTGTTAAAAAAATACTTCATTTTGTCAGTCCTAAATTTCCCAGCATTCATTTTCATGGGATGACTCCTGGTTCTAGTGTTGTGAGAGAGGGAAAAAATTGCTCTCTGCCCACTCTCTCTACTCCATGCATAGTGTTATATACCTCTATCATATTTCCCCATAGTTGCCTCTTTTCCATACTAAAAAGCCCCAGACGCTGCAGCCTACTCAATTTCGGGGGCAGCTGGTTGTCTCTGCTGCTGCTCCAGCAACAATGAATGATCACTTCTCACCTCTGTCTCCCGCTTAAAGGGTGTTGTGCTGGGGACAAAAACCGATGTTTCAGCCCCCAATATGGTATCTATCTCCACCAGTTTCCCTTTGGGGGAATGTGAGGATTAATTATTATGTGGGGCGGGGGGGCAAGATTGAGTTTAATTATCAAAAGCGGGGCCATGGGCCCAGGGCCGAGATCTTTTAAGTACCTAGGAACCAGGAGTGGCTTGTTCCAATGATTAACCAGCCACAGTGCTCTACCTGATGAATAGCCAGCCTGCAAGCAGTGCAGTTCTCATTAACACTGGGATGGGGCAAGATGGGGGAGAAAGGAGCAAATGGGGCAAGGGTATCACTAGGAGAGAAGGGGCCCGTGTTCGTCCATCTCTCTGGTGGCCCTTCGGAGTGAGGGAAATCATGGAGAAAATAGGGAGGGGTGGAGCTGGAGGCCCTCAGGAGCTGGTGGGCCCAGGTTTTTTGTGTTGGAAGTTAAAGGAATTTGTGCTGTCTCTTTGTCTCAGACAGTGGAGGACAGACTAGTAAGTCAGAGGGCTAGAGGGTCAAGACATTGGTCATCCCTTCTCCACTGCTCTGATGCTATCCCTTTGAAATGTAGATTGCTACTCTTAGGGGATTCAAACTTCCTTCCTCATTCTCCTCTTCCTACCTGGCCTTCTACCTTGCAACATGGCAAGCCTCTCTCCCTGCACCATGTGTGCAGAGAGGATGCAGAATCCATCTGCATCCAGCTAGATAGATAGATTAGAGATCCTAACTCCTCACTTTCCTATCTAGAATTGAGTTCCTTAATAAATGCCTTATATATTGATTTGAAACTATGAATTGGCTCCAAGTTACTTTACTCTCAGCAAACACGCATGCTTAACTAAACTACTGCTGTGTCGTGCCTCTGTTGCACTCTGCTATAATGAGAAAGGGATTCTCTCACCACAGAGAATTTCCAACACTTTGAACCCCTTCGCTCAATTATAGCGATGCCCCTGAAATGGAGCTGCTAGGAAGAAAGGCAGCTATGCCTCCTTTGCTGCCACCCCCCTCCTCCCACTTGGTCGGATGAGCTGTTCCTCCTAGGAATGCCCCTGGAACTATGGAATTGAGCACAAGTTCAACCCTACCATTTGATTTTGGCCATAGAGCTAAGAACACACTCCCCCCCTGCACACTCCCCCCCCCTGAACACACTCCCCCCCTGCACACTCCCCCCCCGAACACTCCCCCCCCTGAACACACTCCCCCCCTGCACTGCTGGTCCTCCCCCACACCTGCCACTCTGCACAGAAGCTCTGTCCAGCAGCTCCATTTCACTACCCACCCTCTCTCTTTCACAATTAGCAAAGCAAGCCTTCTTACCAGCAAGACTGGAATAAAGCAGCAGGACAACAGAGACTGACAACTGGTGTGCCATTCTCCCTTCCCATTTGGCTAGCAAATCAGATACTGTAAATGAGTCTGGGATCTACTAGTAGGTGATGCTCTACACCCCTGCTAGAGAGATCTCCAAGATCTCCTAGAACAGGGACAGCCAAGCTGAGTCCACACTGCAAAATGCTACAATGAATAAAATGCGGGGCAAGGCTTCTTAGAATGGAAAAAATACAGCTACTTTCCTGCAGTGCATTTACAAATGGCCTAGGGCAAAAACGCATCATTAAAATTCGAATTAAGGCATGGAAAATGTGAATGCACCCTGCTGACAACTTAGCAATGTGGAAACACAGGCAATTTGGAGGGGCACTTAGAGGATGTGGTGTGAGTACTTTACAGTGTATAATCTGGAAAACACTTGGGTGTTGTGGTCTAGCAACAGCTGGAGTGCCTCAGGTTGGTGATCCTTCTCCTAGAGATTGGGAAAGTGAAGGAGAATGCCAAGAGACCATGTTGGCTCATTAGAAAAAAATCCCAAAGACCAATTTGGACAATACCTTTGTAACTAGACACAACAAAATTACACAAAAGCCTTTGAGCCCTCCAGAATTCTTTGTCATGCTGGATGTGAAGCCATGCAAACAACCAAACAAATAAAAACTGCAGGAGTTACACACAACTCTTGCTTCAGATTCCCATTTGAAGCTGCAAAGTATAGGGAGAGCATAATGAGGGGGCCATTCTATCTCAGATCTCTGTGGCTCCCTGTAGCTGCTCGCTTTACTACCTCATTCTTGACGTGTGGTTGTGCGTGTGTAGGCCAGGCCTCCAACTGAGCTACTGAGGTTCCTGAGGTCACAGAGACTGAAGGAGGGCCTTTCTCTCCTGACAAATGGCAGTGGCCTTTCAGGAGGTGGCTGTGCATTTCTCAGCGCAGGAGTGGACTCTGCTGGATTCGGACCAGAGTTTTGCATAGGGAGGACATTACAGAAATGTTTTTTCCCCTCCCCATGTTTAAATTTTTATTGATTTTAACAGTATCTTAACATTTACATCACATTAAACAAATATTGACTTCCCACTCACACCTCCTCGTGAATCACCAACTATAGAATTAACCCTTGCTATAATAGTAATTCAAAACATATATCTTAAACCTTACAAACTCGATATTGATCTACCCAACCGGCTATTATTACTAAATTTCAAACCCTATTGTAAAATTAATATTAGGGAAATAGTTCTTTAAGTATAATAAAAATGGTTTCCAAACTTCTTTAAAACATTCCACATTTTGATCTCTTATCAGTGCTGTGAGTTTTGCCATCTCCGCATATTCCAAAATTTTTATCAGCCAATCTTCTTTTGAAGGCAGTTCATTACTCTTCCATTTCTGCGCATATATTATTCTGGCCGCCGTAGTAGCATACATAAAGAATGTTAAATTGGTTGCAGAAAACACTCCTTGTGTTATTCCCAGCAGGAAGGATTCTGGCTTCTTAGGAAATGTCATTTAAAATTTTTTCTTTAACTCATTATATATCATGTCCCAAAAGGCCTTAGCCTTCCTACAAGACCACCACATATGAAAAAAAGTTCCTTCAGAGTGTCCACATTTCCAGCATTTGTTTGAAACACTTTTATACATTAATGTCAATTTTTAGGCATAAAATACTACCTATACATCATTTTATAATAATTTTCTTTTAAAACATAACATTCAGTGAACTTTAAATCAGTTTTCCATAATTTTTCCCAGGCTGCCATTTCTATATTATAACCCACATCTTGAGCCCATTTTACCATAGTCGTTTTAACCACTTCATCTCTTGTCTCCTCCATAAGCAAGAGCTTGTACATTTTGGAGACTAATTTTTCGTCATTTTCACACAGCTCCTTCTCAAATCTCGACATCTGATCCTCAAATCCAACGTTAAGATCTTTCTTATAAACTTCATTTAACTGATGGTACTGAAACCAATTACTGACCCAATTTTGTACTTCAATTAAACTTTTTAACTTACAATCCTTTTCTTGAAAACATAACAAATCCCTATAAGTACCCCATTGCAATTGCATATTTACCTCTTTACGTACTAAAGCTTCAATCGGAGATAACCATAGTGGAGTTTTAGGTTCCAACCATTTTTTATATTTTACCCAAACTCTCATTAAACTCCTTCTTATATAGCGGTTAAGGAAATCTTTATGTACTTTACTTTTGTCATACCACAAATAGGAGTGCCATCCAAATCTTCTGTCAAATCCCTCCAGATCAAGTATTCTAGAATTTCTTAATGTTATCCATTCTTTTAACCACGTCAAACAAACAGCATCAAAATACAACCTTAAGTCTGGTAGGGTAAGACCACCTCTTTCTTTTGCATCTGTTAAGTTTTTAACATCGATTCTTGGTCTTTTCCCTTGCCAAACAAATTTAGTTATGTCCTTCTGCCATTGCTTAAAACAAGTTAAAGTATTAATTATGGGAATAGTCTGGAAGAGAAACAACGACATTACAGAAATGTTAGGAATTTCAGGATGAAAATAATGGTGGTGGTGGTGGTGGTGATTGCTACTGTTGGGAATTATCTCTGATAAGAGATACCCTTCTATTACAGCAGAGTGCACAGAGGCAAAACACAGCGGAGTCTGCACAGGCATGCGTGTCTGCTAAGAGCCAAAATAAACTTGGAGCCAGTTCATAGTTTCAAGTCAATATGAGGAGTCTTTATTGGAGAACTCCATTCCAGATAGGAAAGTGGAGAGACAGGATCTCTAATCTAGCTAGCTAGCTAGATGCAGAAGGATGGTTTCTGCATCTATGCACACATGGTGCAGAGAGAGAGGCAAGCGTGTGTGATAGGGAGAAGAAGGAGGAAGGAAGGAGGGGGAGGCAGGCAGGAAGTCCGTGAGAGTAGCAATCTACATATAGGGATAGTGTCAGAGCAGTAGAGAGGAGGAATGACCAATGTCTTGACTCCTCTCAGAGGCGTAACTAGGGAAAACGGCGCCCAGGGCAAGCACTGAAATTGTGCCCCCCCCATCAGTACAATAGCAATCACATAAAGCTGTAAAAACACGCAATACACGTTTCCCATGCAAATAGCACTAGATCAGAGCATGCAATTGGTGAGACTGGAAGACATCTGCAACTCCTTCTGTTTACACCTGTAAAGTGCTGAGCCTCTCTCATGAATGTTGTGTGTCATGTATGAATATGCTTAGTGCAAAAGATATACTGAGTATACATTTTGGGCAATGGAGGTTTTACATCTGTTTTGCAGATGGATTCCAGCCCAAACAGATTTTTAAACCCTGCATGCTAAAAACACCCGGATCAGTCAGTCCTTAAGGGGGTTGATATTTCTACGCAGCCAGTATAAAAGTAATGCTTCTTACAACCTGCAATTATCTTACAAAATTCACTGCCACAAGATTTGACACTTGGTTTTAGATGGGCTTAAAATGAGATTAGCAGAATTCAGGGAGACAGAGAGGTCTAGCGACAGCAGTTCTTAACCACAGTAGTTTAGGGGAACCTCCATGTAGAAAGGTAGTATATCTGAACACCAGGTATAGTGGTAGAGCTGTGGTTTTCATGCCCTGCCTGTGAGCGTCCAAGAAGCACCTGTCTGGCAACCAAACACCACCAGACAGAACATATCTTTGATATTCTTATAGAAATTCTCCCAACACACATAATACACATGCACACACATATTAAGATAGCAAAGCAAAGGACCATGGCCCCAAATTCCATTCCACCATATTTAGTCTTTTTAATGCCCTCTTCCTCATTAGCCTAGGAGTCCTTGTTTTATTCCTCTATTCTTTTTTCCAGGACGAAAGGAATTCTGGCCTCTGCCTCCTCCTGCCGCAGCGACTGGCAGAACTGGGGTCCCTCAAAGGGGTTAATTCCTGGCAGGCTATTCCAACCCATTGGTTTTTCTTTTCTTTTCTCCTGCCTGTTTTCAACTCTGGGGCGCAAAAAAGAGGGGGCGCTTCACGTGCACTCTGCGCCCCTTGACACCAGCTAGAGTCACTTCGAAGGCTCTGGAGAACGAAGAGGAGGTGCGGGGCAGCCTTTTCCTTTTTTAGAGAGCCCTCGTCTTCCCTCAGAACTGGGGCTGGTGCGGGGAAGAGCAGGGAGGAAGGGAGGCATTTGGAGAGGATCCCTAACTAACTTGGCCGAGAGGGAGAGCAGTGTGTGTGTATATATACACACACACTCTCCCTTCTTCCTCCCTGCTCTTCCCCGCCCCGCCAGCTCCAGTTCTGAGGGAAGCAGGCTCTCTAGAAAAAGGAAAAGCGGGGGGGGGGGGGCATGGATGGTTTGCGGATTTTACTTGATCGGATCAAGTAAAAGTTGCAGCAACACAAAGATCTTAGATATATGTACATTAATTGAATAAAAGATTGCTTATAAAATAATTGCTTTTTTTTCGTCGTCCGCGGTCCGTCCCCCCGCCGCCCTTTCCCCTTCAGCCTTTAGCGAGGCTGGGCAGAGACTAGAGGATAAGTTCAGATCACACACAACACACACCTATTGTTAACTTTCCTCCCTCCTCCGTCCTTGATGCTGGCTGGCTGAATCCTTCCTCCGACTGTCCTCCCAGTCCGCTCTTCCTTGTCCAGACAGCACGTGCAGGCGGCAAGCTCTAGGCCAGACACGCATGCGCGGCGTATTCTCCCGACACGCATGCGCAACTGGTGGCAGGGCGGGGTGGCGACTGAGCATGTGTGATGTCAGCGGACTCTCTCAGAGTGTCGAGTAAATTGACGAAGAAGTCTGTGAAGCTGCAAAGCAAGCAGGCACTGCAAACAGCAAATGCGGCGCCCAGTGCAGCGCCGGAGGAGCTGAGCAATCGGGGGGGGGGGCGCCAGCGCCAGGACAGGGGAGGGGGAGGGGAGGGGGACTGCTCTTAATGCAGACTGCTGCAGTCAGTGCACACTCAAAAAAAAAAATCACAAAAAAAATTTCCCTAAAAAGGCAGGGGATTGGCGGGGGTACTTTTTGACACCCCCTAGCAAGTGGCGCCCAGGGCACGTGCCCTGCCTGCCCCCCCATCATTACGCCCCTGACTCCTCTAGCCCTCTGACTCACTAATCTGTCCCCCTCTGTCATTGAGGCATGAGACAGAGCAGAGTCCTTCACTTCCAACAATTATTTGGGGGACACTGTTCCTATTTGCCGTCCTGTTGCTATCCCCCTGATGCCACATGAGTAGTAGGGCTTAGATCTTTTGGGATAGCTCCACAGTCGTCACGGTGACCACAAAGTGCTGGGCTGCCCCAGAACAGAAAGTCTCAGCATGGATGTCAGAGTCCCTCCGTTCATAAACTTGGAGAGCTT
This sequence comes from Hemicordylus capensis, assembly GCF_027244095.1. Classification (NCBI taxonomy): domain Eukaryota; kingdom Metazoa; phylum Chordata; class Lepidosauria; order Squamata; family Cordylidae; genus Hemicordylus; species Hemicordylus capensis. The sequence goes on along the minus strand of NC_069658.1, from coordinate 247,645,828 downwards.
CAATACCGGAGCCAAGACCACTTCTGTCACACTGCATATCCCCTCATCCTTCTCCATTCGTCTTTGTGTGAAGGTCAGACCTCTGCCTGAGCTGCTGAGAGGGTTTCTGAGGTAGTGTGGAGATGGAGGGAGGGCTCTTCTCTTCTTTCAGACGGGAGTGACCTTTGAGGAGGTGGCCGCCGTGCATTTCTCCACAGAGGTGTGGGGCCTGCTGACTCCAAACCAAAGAGCCTTATACAAGGAGGTCATGCTGGAGAACCATGGGAACATGGCCTCACTGGGTAAGGAGCCCTCTTCCTCACTGGGGGTGGGGGAGGTGAGCCGAGAGAGTTTCATCATATTAAGCGGCCAAATCATTCGTTAGCTTTCGCCTAGTCCCTCTTTTCAGGAGGAGGTTTACTAAAAAAAGCCTTATTTAATTTTGGAAACTGCAATTCAGTTTCTTCTTCCTCTTACTGGGAGCCAGCATGGTGTAGTGGCCAGAGTGCTGGACTAGGACCGGGGAGACCCGAGTTCAAATCCCCATTCAGCCACGAGACTTGCTGGGTGACTCTGGGCCAGTCACTTCTCTCTCAGCCTAACCTACTTCACAGGGTTGTTGTGAGGAGAAACTTAAGTATGTAGTAGTACACCGCTCTGGGCTCCTTGGAGGAAGAGCGGGATATAAAATGTAAAATAATAAAATAAAATAAATCCAGTTTCTTCTTCCTCTTACTGGGAGAGTAAAGGAGGGTTGTGGCATATCCATCTCTCTTTGGCTTCTCAAGGCTGTTCCTCCAAGGCAGGTTAAGGTGAGGGGTGGTGCCTTCCCTGAGGCAATCCCCCCAAAAAAACTTGCTGGTGCTGAAGAATAAATAGGGCAGTTTGACTTTGGTAGTGCCGTTGGTATTTCTCTTTTTGCCATCTCATCTGGCATTCCAGCATCATCCCTTTACTCCAGGGCCAAGGAGGAAGGGCCTCGCTGTGGAGGGCTGTCCAGTTGCCTCAGGCAGAGCCTTTTAACAAACTGATTGATTGACTGATTGATTAAGTGCCATCAAGTCGGTGTCAACTCTTAGCGACCACATAGATAGATTCTCTCCAGGAAGATCTGTCTTCAACTTGGCCTTTAAGGTCTCTCAGTGGTACATAACAAACTGATTACTAATAATAAAACCCAGATTGGATTCTTATTTACATAGACATCCTGTCCTTTCTCCAAGGAATGATGTACATGGGAGATCTCCTTTCTGTCCTCACAACAACCCTGTGGGGAAGGGTTAGGCTGAGGCAGACTGACTTGCTCCCGTTGCCCAGGGAGCTGCATGGGGATTTAACAGGGGTGGGCAGATTTTAAGCGGGAGCTACCTCGACATCGACCCGATGGCACACTTTACCTTTCACTTCCTATCCCCCACCTCTCCAGAGCTCTGGGAGCTACCAGCACAGGAAAGAAGCTTCGGGTGCCAGAAAATGGTGGTTTTGCAGTGGAGCAAGTTGCAATAAGGCAGCTTGTACAAAGATTAACACCTACAGAATAAGGTATTTTAACATCCAACTCCTTGAATCTCCAGGGAGTTATTCGCACATCATCATCAATTATTATTATTATTATTATTATTATTATTATTATTATTATTATTATTACATTTATACCCCGTTCTTCCTTCAAGGAGCCCAGAGCGGTGTACTACATACTTGAGTTTCTCTTCCACAACAACCCTGTGAAGTAGGTTAGGCTTCATGCTGCGGGGTAAATGTTGAGCGAAGCCACTTCGAAGTACACTCGCAGCCTTGAGGGAGGTGGCCCCTCCCCTCTGCTCTCCGATTTGCTTTTGATGCAAAAGTTTTCCTTCTAGCCAGTGGGGGGCGGGGGGGAGAGAGATTACTAAAGAGCGACATCGGCATTTCTAAAGAGAGCATCCTTCTACATCAGTGCCTCTCCCTATTTACTCCAGTGTTTTCAGAAAAGGTAGTGTAAAACCAGCATTTTAAAAAACAGGAAATACCTCAAGGTAAGCTAGAATTCTCAAAACAAAGCCCGACTTGTGTGTGGAGTGCCTTCCAAGGATCTTGAAGGGACTTTGGGGTACGTTTGGCTGGTGTGTGAACGCACACACACTCTCCTGAAGGAGATTTGGGGTAGAAGCCCTGTGTGTAAAGCTTCCTGGGGAATTTTGCTGTAGAGCAGGAGGAGAGCAACAGACACTGCTTTATGGTGTAGTGGTTAGAGTGCTGGACTAGGTAGGACCAGGGAGACCTGAGTTCAAATCCCAATTCAGCCATGAAACTCACGGGATGACTCTGGGCCAGTCATGTATCTCTCAGCCTATCCTATCAGGGTTGTTGTGAGGATAAACATAGCCATGTACACCGCTCTGGGCTCCTTGGAGGAAGAGTGGGATATAAATGCAAAACAAACAAATATTTGTTTGAAAAAGAAATGTGATAAATGATGAGAAAGTAAAAGCAACTAGGGATGTGCAAGGAACTGGGTGGGGATGGCTAGAGAGGGTGGGAGGTCTCGCTTTAAGGGCGGGAGGAGGGTGCACTTATCCCACCTCCTGCCAGTGCTCAGTTTTGGTAAAAGACTTCGTGGCAGCAGGGAGGTGCACACGCTCACCTGATACTTCCGGCCACTTCTGGCCAAAGAGGAGGAAGAGGCAGCAGGGAGGTACACTGCCGCTCCAAAGGCTTTTACCAAAACCAAGCACCGGTGGGGGGAAAGTAGGGGGAGGGGTAAGTGCACCCTCCCCCACCCTTAAAGCGAGACACCCCCCTGCCCTTGAACCTTGAACCCACCCAGTGTTCAAACCTGTTCGGAGGCCCATAAAAGGGCCTCTGAACAGGTTCGTGCACATCCCTAAAAGCAACCTTGATCACTTGGGAAGAGGAAGAGGTTCAAAATGGTACAGGCATGCCAATGAGCCAAAGATTCAAAATGGTACAAGCAGCCAATCAGATCTGCAGTATTTGCTGGAAGGAAGGGCAGGATGAGCAAACACCTGCTTCAGATAAGCCTGGAAGCTAACAGTAGCTCCCAAGCTACCTAACTCCCTCTCCAGTTTAGAATAAAGGGCTTCCCCATACATACAGTGAAGGGAGTCTTCTCTGTCCAAAAGATTTGTGTTGGCAATGGAGCAGTGTCATTGTGGATCCTCTCCTCCTCCTGCAGAAAGGGCCTTGCATGTCTGTGAGTTGGGGATGTTTTATGATGTGTGATGGGATTCCTCCTGATGCACCGTTCCCCCCCCCCCATTTCCCATGTGGGATCTCCAGTCCCTAAACCTGACCTCACCTCTCAGCTGAAGCAAGGAAAAGAACTATGGGTGCCAGACGGTCTGGTTTTGGATGAAGTGGCAATCTTGGAGTGTGACCCCAATTCAGGTAAGGAGACTGGGGTGAGCCGGGTGAGCCACCCAAAGCCCATTGGCAATTTCTCCTCTCCTGTTGCAAAATGGCAAGCTATGTTCTTGGTCATCTCACTCAAAAGCACTGGATGAGCTGTCCACAAAAACTCTGGTCATGTTAAGATAGTTCCCTCACCAAGCCAGCCCTGCAAGCATCAGATTTAATTTAAAATGAGGACTTTGGAACCTTGTAACACCAAAGTTACTCAGTGGATTTTCAGCAAACCACAAGGGGCATCCCCGGCAATAGCTTTGTATTTTTGACATAATTGAAACTGGGACCAAGGGGAAAGCAAAAGTATATTTGGGTCAGCAAAACTGGGTCTCAAACAGTGAAAACTATAGGGACATGGGAAGCTGTCTAATACTGAGTCCGACCTCCGTGTTGATGCCACACACATGTATGTGGCCAGAAATTGGAGTGGGGACATGCAATCCCTCACCTCCTCCCAGCTGGCATTTCATTTGCTGGCTGGATGCTTTCTTTCTCACCCTTGTGAGCAGGGGTGTCGTTAGGGGAGAGGGGGCCTGTGTCCACCCCTCTCTCTGGTGGCCCCTCAGAGGGAGGGGGATCATGAAAACAGGGCAGGGTGGAGCTGAGGGCCCCCAGGAGCTGGGGGCCCGGGTTCTTTGAACCCTTTTGCTCAATTACAGCTACACCACTGCTTGTGAGCGTGAGAAAGAAAGCATCCAGCAAGCTGGCCAAGTGTGGGCTGGGAGGAGGCAAGGGGCCACAGCTTGAATTCCACACTGGCAAGTGCTTCGGGAGCTAGCTGGGTGCAGGAGGTTGGTAAGGGGTACCTTGGGGGAGTGGGGGAGAGGGCACCATAGCAGCTCCCAGACCCTGATGGCCCAGGGACATTTGTCGTCATCCCCCCACATCCATTGGTGACTATGTCCCTGGTTCTCCTGTGGTCTTAACTCTCATCTTCCATGTGCAGATGACAATAAGGTAGGCAGCCCTTCTTATTTTATTTATTTAATTTATATACTGCCTGACTCCGAAGGCTCTAGGGGTGGTTCACAAAAGTACATACACTAAAGGCAAGATAAAACAACCATTAAGACAACAATTTAAAACATTCACAGGTTACTAAAAGCCAGACTAAAAAGATGCCATCACCAATGGTTATAAGGAGGGCATTCCAGAGCCCAGGAGCAACCGCAGAGAAGGCCTGCTCCTGAGTTGCCTGAGCACACACACACGTGCAGCCCAAACACACACACACGACCCCGGCTCAGGTTAAGGGTGTGCTCGTGCCCTCTAAAGCCGGATAAGGGCCAGGGGTTAAAAGTTGGGCTTGTGGTGGAGGCAGCACCAGGATTGGCCTTGATCCAATCCTGGGATGGGCTGCTCATGTGCACAACCTCAAGGTCTTTCCCCCCTCTTGTAATTAGGGTCAAAACGGATGTTCTAAGAGACATAGCGTGCCTTTCCCTGCTCAACAAACCTCTAATTTAACACAATGGGTGATCCGATGTCATTATGCTGTGCATTGCCCCACTTTATTGCCCCACCTAATATCATTGTGACAGTGTGATGACATCATGTTAAAGACTTGGGTCAGAGAGAGATATGGAAGATATTGTGGATGCCTGCTGGTTTGTTTGTTTTATTGCAAGCCCTTTGGGGACAGGAAGCCATCTTATTTTTATTCTTTTTTAAAATAAACCACTTTGTGAGCTTTTTGTTGAAAAGGAGTATATAAATAACAGTAGCATTTTTTTTCTGAGGTTCTTTCCCAGCCAGACGATTTCTCTGCCACACCATTGCATTCTCTCAATGTCATCCAGCGGGACCTTTCTGGGTGGTGCGGGGCCTTTTGAAATCTGACCCCAGGCAAGATGTATTAGAGCCCTTGGTAGCATGCTTTGACACATTTGCACAGCACTTTGAGTGTAAGGTTGCTTGCATTCGCCAGGGCGTTTTCCAGATTACATGCTGCAACGTACTCACACCGTATCCTCTAAGTAGCAGCAGGAGAGAGGGCATGCCCTCAACTCCTGCCTGTGGCTTCCAGTGGCACCTGGTGGGCCACTGTGTGAAACAGGATGCTGGACTAGATGGGCATCCTTGGGCCTGATCCAGCAGGGCTATTCTTATGTTTCTCAGTGCCCCTCCAGATTGCCTGTGTTTCCACATCAGTGTCACTGCATTGTCAGTAGGGTGCGTTCACATTTATGTTACATTTATGAATATGTTACAGTGCTCACGCATGTCTCTCATTCAAATGCAAACCAGGGCAGAGCCTGCTTAGCAAAAGGGACAATTCATACTTGCTACCACAAGGCCAGCTCTCCTCCCTGTTAAGAGTTGGAAGAGAGCTCAGAGGTCTTGTGCAAACTCCTGTTCAGTGACGGAACCTGCTATGGTGCAGCATCCCTAGAGGAACATATGCTAGTATCGGCTCCCATCGGACCTCTAAGTGCAGCTCCCTGACTACTTGTTTACTGGGCCTGTGCAAAGCTTTGGCTGAAGCTGAACACTCTGCACAGCCCCCCTGGCCCTCCCACTCTGCAGAGCTGCCCTTGGCCCAGTGCCGGTGGGGCTCCTTTAAGGGAAACAGAGCCCTTGCACCCTCTTAGAAGGTGTGAGCAGCAGTGTTCCCTGTAACAGGGATTCCCAGATGTTGACTACAACTCCCATAATCCCCAAAGGCCACCTAGAAATCCCTGCTACAGGTAACACTGGTGCACAGAGTGCTGGGAAGACTGCTCTCTTTCCCAGTGCTTTCCCCATAAAGCTCTTAAGAGAGGGCCCCATCTCTCTTACAGGGGGCTCCCAGCACTGAGACAAGCAGAGTACTGTTGTGTGGAGGTCAGCACAGAGAAATGGCTCTCACACTGAAGTGTTTTTTTTTTTGCCAAAGTGGCCACTTCTTGAAAGATAGTAAAGATCACTGTGCTACCGTATATGTGACAAATGGTGATTCAGCCTGTTCATAAACCTCCAATGAAGGGAAGCCCACCTCAGCATGAGGCAGACTGTTCCACAGCTTAAAGTTAGGTATGTCATTTACATAACCAATACAAGTCACAGGAGTCAGTATTGTAGGGCAGAGTGCACACAGCCTCCAGTTTTAGTTAAAGTTTTATTACCAGCTTTAAACACTTGCCGTCCAACTAACAATCTATACAAAAACACACCAATTCTCTTTGAAGCTCTGCTAAATCCGTTCTCCAACAGAAGATGTCCTAACTTTGGGGGCATTCATGTAGTTCCTCTCTTCTGAGGGATTTATTGTGCGTTGGAAGGCCTGCATTGCATGGATCCTTTCATGCGCGGTAAGGTTTGCACTCTGACTAAAACTTTTCCCACAAGTTGGGCATGTGTATGGTTTGATACCCGTGTGGGTCCTGGCATGGACTATCAGAATGGACCTCTGGTTAAAGCTTTTCCCACACTCTGAGCACGTGTACGGTCTCTCCCCTGTGTGGATCCGCTTGTGCGCCTTCAGGTGCGACGGGTTGCTGAAGCTTTTCCCACAGTCCGAGCATTTATGCGGCTTCTCTCCCGTGTGGATCCTTCGGTGTGTAATGAGGTGCGACTGATGGCTGAAGCTCTTCTCACAGTCGGCGCACTTGTACGGCTTCTCTCCCGTGTGGACCGTTTCGTGGGCGCTGAGGTTGGAGCGGTGGCTGAAGCTTTTCTCACAGTTCGGACACTTGTATGGCCTCTCTCCCGTATGTGTTCTCTGATGTATAATGAGGTTCGAGCGACGGCTAAAGCTTTTCCCACAAGCTGAGCATCTGAATGGCTTCTCTCCTGGATGGGTGCTTGTCTGTGTGGCAACATCAGGATTCCAGCTAAAGCTCTGCCCACACTGAATGAATGTGTCCCCTTCTTTCTCCAGACAGCCCTTTTGATGGCTCTTGGAGTCCTTCTCTTGCTCAGGAGTCCCTTCTCTTGCTCTTGGAGTCCCTTCCCTTGTGTTCCTCTTGATTATTCCTGGCAATACCTCACTTAGTTCCACTGCCCTGTGATCTCCTGCTTGATTCTGTGGCATATCCTCTGTCTTCTCAGCACCTGTTGGTATAATGACAGATTTCTACCATGAGTGGCCCATTCAGCCATTATGTTCACTTGTACAAATGTACAGTGTACACAGTTACAGTCATTCACATGTTATGTTGAACACAGGTACAGAAATACACTTCCTATCTGTACTATCTGGTTCCTATCTCTACCATGCATTTAAAGGGCCTGTATCCAGGTTCACTTTTAAAATGAACACAGGTACAGTCATTCACACAAACATGTGAACAAGTGTACAGATATCTGTTCACTCCCACAGCATAATGTCTGAACTGGGCTAAAGAGAAGCTTATAATGGGCTGGACCAGGCAATACCTTAGCCCACATCCTCCACATCATCTTTTAACACCAGAGTGTGTGTGTGTTCATATGAATATAGGAAGGTGCCATATACTGAATCAGACCAATGGTCCATCTAGCTCAGTATTGTCTACACAGACTGGCAGTGGCTTCTCCAAGGCTGCAGGCAGGAGTCTCTCTCAGCCCTTTCTTGGAGATGCCAGGGAGGAACCTTCTGCATGCAAGCAGGCAGGTGCTCTTCCCAGAGTGGCCCCATCCCCTGAAGGAAATATCTTACAGTCCTCACACATGTAGCCTCCCAATCAAATACAAGCCAGGGCTGACCCTGCATAGCAAAGGCAACAATTCATGCTTGCTACCAAAAGACCATGCTGGGAGGTTGTTGGGACATTCTCTGCAGAAATCCTGACAGTCATGCTACCAGCGCATCCCCTTTCCAAAAATGTGAGCAGGGACTGTACATCCAAACCGGCACATTAAGGTTCCATTGTTTATCTCCTGCATGCTCTCCACAGCTGATTTCTCTTTATTGAGCAGGGTAACTGGCCCTATCCACCCCCAGCACAGTACCCCTCCAGTGACTGTGGCTGGTGTCTATTTTATGTTTCTTTTTAGATTGTGAGCCCTTTGGGGACAAGCATCCATCTTATTTATTTATTATTTCTCTGTGTAAACTGCTCCGAGCCATTTTTGGAAGGGCAGTATAGCAATCGAATGAATGAATGAATGAATAAAATCTTTGGCTTCCTAGTCAAGTCATTTCCCCGCTGTGCCATTAGGTGGCTGACAGCCTGGGTTTTAAATCCAGGCAAAAAGTGAGGGAGGAGGGTATGTGTCTGCCTACCCAGTCCTGTGGATCTAGAGTAGACTAAATTAATCATAACCAACTCCCACTGAAATTAATGGGATGGAAGTGAGTCACGGCTAACTTATCTCATTGATTTCCTATTGTGTTTAGTCACTACTAATTTAGTCTAGATCTTCCCCAACGTTATTGATTTTGTAACAGGAAAAGGTGAAACAGTGGCATATCCCACTTAGACTGAGTGGCATATTCCATTGCTTAGACTGAGAGGCCTAAGGAATCCTTACCCAATGAAGCAACGTCATGGTCCTCGTCCTCCTGTTTGATGATGAAAAGTGACCTCTGCCAAGGAGCTGAAGAAGCCCCCTCTGCCTCAGAGGAATTCACCTCCTCCATTTTGCATGGCGCTGACATCTGAAACAGCAGTAAATAGCCCACTCAGAATGGATTAGCAGTGGGAGGACCGTAGCTCAACATCTACTTTGCATGCAGAAGGTCTCAGGTTCAATCCCTGGCAGCATCTCCAGGTAGGGCTGGGAGAGACTCCTGCCTGAAACCCTGGAGAGCTGCTGGCAGTCAGTGTAGATCAGTGTTTCTCAACCACCGGTCCCTGGACCGCTGCCGGTCCCCGAAGGGTTGAGTGCCGGTCCCTGACTGGGAGTCAACCCCCCCCCAACTGAAATCAAGGCACTCATTTCCTCAATTTTGCACATGGCACGGAAGAGGAAGAGTATCACGGAGGCGTGGGACCCTTCTTGTGCCTTGCCTCCACGTGCTGCTGAGATCTTCCTACAGCTATCTTATTCCCTATCTTTACAGCTTCAAACTGTATGTGATGCGGGGGCATGGAGGAAAAAGTATGGCAGTGGGCGCCACTTGAAGGGCTGCTGGTTCTTGCATGCTCATTGTTTGCAGCCAAAGGTTGGTTGATTGAAACCCAGCTGCCTGTTGTGGTCGAGGCGCCTTGAGAGGGAACGCTGTTTCCCTCTTGCATCAGTGGGGCTTGCTTGTATGTTGTTTTCATTGGCCCCATGTAGCTTTTGAATTTTTCTAATGGCCCAACATCCCCTCTCCATTGAGTAATCACAAGCACCTCCACTCCAGACATACTGGAGACAAATTTGTTCACCCAGGCTTTTAGATTTAGGGGTTCTCAACCTTGGGTACCCAGACGTTGGTGGACAAAATGCCATTGTTGTTGGGGGTTATGGGAGTTTAACTGAGGGACCCAAGGTTAAGAACCCCTAATATTCCATGTTTGCAAAAGATTCCAAATTTAATTATTTTAATGCTTATATTATTTTCATTCTAAACTGCCCAGAGATGCAAGTTTTGGGCAGTATAGAAGTCTGATAGACAGATAGACAGATAGATAGATAGATAGACAGACTTGAAACCCCTTTACTAACTGCTGGTCCGGGAAACTGCGCATGAAGAATGTAGCGGTCCTTGAAACTCTGCACGAAGAATTTAGCGGTCCTTGACTCCAAAAAATTTGAGAAACACTGGTGTAGATGATATTGAGCTAAATTGGCTGACTCCATACAAGGCAGCATCCAAAACATTCTGAACTTTTGTATGGTGTCCCTCCGGGCTCCATATTGTCTCCAAAGTTGTTTAACATCTACATGAAACCGCTCAAGGAGATCATCAGGAGATTTGGTGCAGGGTGCTATCAGTATGCTGATGACACTCAAATCTATTTCTCCTTGTCAGCATCATCAGGAGAGGACATAACCTCCCTAAATGCCTGCCTGGAGTCAGTGATGGGCTGGTTGAGGGATAACAAACTGAGACTGAATCCAGATAAGACGGAGGTACTCATTGTGCAGGCTCGAAACTCGAGAGACAATTTTGTTCTGCCTGTCCTGGATGGGGTCGCACTTCCCCAGAAGGAACAGGTACGCAGTCTAGGGATGCTTCTGGATCCAAGCCTCTCCCTGGTGTCCCAAGTTGAGGCAGTGGCCAGATGTGCCTTTTATTATCTTCGGCTGATACTCGCCAGCTGCGTCCATTTCTTGAGATGAACAACCTCAAAACAGTGGTATGTCTGCTGGTAACCTCCAGACTGGATTACTGCAAGGTGCTCTATGTGGGGCTGCCCTTGTATGTAGTCCGGAAACTACAGTTGGTCCAGAATGCGGCAGCCAGGCAGGTCTCTGACTCATCTCGGAGAGACCATATTACTCCTGTATTGAAGGAGCTACGCTGGCTGCTGATATGTTTCCGGGCAAAATACAAGGTGTTGGTTTATTTATTTATTATTATTATTATTACTACATTTATATCCTGCTCTTCCTCCAAGGAGCCCAGAGCGGTGCACTACATACTTAAACTATAAGGCCCTAAACAGCTTGGGCCCTGGGTCTTTAAGAGAACGTCTTCTTCGTCATGAACCCCACCGCCCACTGAGATCATCAGGAGAGGTCCGTCTGCTTTTGCCACCGGCTCGTCTGGTGGCCACTCAGGGATGGGCATTCTCCTCTGCTGCCCTGAGGCTTTGGAATGCGCTCCCGAGTGAAATAAGTGCCTCCTCATTTCTGACAGCTTTTTAAAAGTCTCTAAAGACACATCTGTTCACCCAGGCTTTTAATTAATATTGTTTCAATTGTTTAATGCTGTTTTAGAATATTGTTTTAAAACATTTTAATTGTTGTGTTTTAAATTTCTTGTTTTTGTTTTAAACTAATGTTTTACTTTCTGTTTTTATTTTGTTGTAAACTGCCCAGAGATGTACGTTTTGCGCGGTATTAAAATATGTATGTTAGTTAGTTAGTTAGTTAAATAAATGTACACAGCTCTAGGCTCCTTGGAGGAAGAGCGGGATAAATAAATAAATAAATAAATAAATAAATAAATAAATAATAAACCAATCAATAATACCTGTCTGACTGTGTAAATAAACAATAATAAAACTAGCAGGTGTCATGGACCAGACGCAGCCCATATTTTTCAACACCCCCCTGCCCCACCCCAAAGTGAACAGAACTGCACAAAGCTCTATGGCTAGAGATAAGCATATTGCTGGGGAATTGTGGGCTATAGATGTGTGAGTCAGAGACACAGCTGGAACATGCTTCTGTGACTGCCTAACTACCTCCGAGCCGTCTGGCCAGTGTCTTCTCTTTACTGCTCTTCGGATGTGTATCCTAAGAATTCCCCTGGAGCTCACACCCTCCCATTTTCTTCCTACTTTCCTCCCTTCCTTCTGATGAATGGCAAAAAGACCACTCTGAGGAGACTGACCAGGGGCTTTTGCTGCTCAAGGACAATGAGTTTTTTTGTTTGTGTGGGGCACACTGGAGCTGGTAGAGGGAAGTGATAGACTGTGGAGTGATAGACTTTGATATACAATGTAGAAAAGGGGTGCAACACAGGAGAATGCTGGAAAGGTAAAGGCCAGAGAGACAGAACCCCCAAATGAAGCAAGGGGGAAGCGGAGCCTCCTCACTTTGCCAAGCTGCGGGCCCCGGAGGGGCCAACATAGGAACATAGGAAGCTGCCCTATACTGAATCAGACCATTGGTCTATCTAGCTCAGTATTGTCTTCACAGACTGGCAGCGGCTTCTCCAAGGTTGCAGGCAGGAATCTCTCTCAGCCCTATCTTGGGATGCTGCCAGGGAGGGAACTTGGGTCCTAGATGCTCTTCCCAGAGTGGCTCCATCCCCTGAGGGGAATCTTTTTCAGTGCTCACACTTCTAGTCTCCCATTCATATGCAACCAGGGTGGACCCTGCTTAGCTAAGGGGACAAGTCATGCTTGCTACCACAAGACCAGCTCTCCTCTCCCACTTTTTTGTGGAAGCTGCAGACCAAAAGTATCAAAGCATCAACAGCCCTGGGATGATATGTGAAACAGACTCTGCTTAATCCATCCTCATCCCTCTCCCTGCTGCCTCTTTTATTTTCCCATGCTGGTTCTGGGTAGCTTGACTGTGAGCTGGCTAATCAGCATCATTGCTTTTTATTATACACTTTTCTCCATCTCTCCTAAATAAATGCATAAAGGAATTTGGTGTGTGTCTCTTGTCTCCACAATCGCCAACACAAATACGGAACCCAAGCAAGGCTGTGCCAGACTCCTAGTGCTTATGCAGAGCATGTACAGACTGCCCTAGGAGTACCTGAAGCACCAGGCCTTGGCAAGTTTTCTTTGGATCTATGAGGCAGCCCAAAAATTTAGAAGTCAGACAACGGGCACTTGGCAAAATGACTGTACGTAGTGGCAGACACTGTGAATGGGGAGGGTAAAAGGGCTTCTCTTTATCACCTCTACAAGCCACATCCTTAGAACAGAAACAGGGCTGCCAGGGACAAATAAAGATTTGGTTAAATAACTCTACCTCTGAATATCCTAGTCTAGGCGCCACAGCTAAATTCCCAGACGCTAGCATTTGTCAAATGCTGAAAATCAGCATTCCCCCACCTGCGGTCTGAAGGGGTGCTCATTGGGCCGCATACACACAGACCAGCCTCTGTTCTGAGCGCTTGCGCTCTTCCAACCTCTTACCTGCTCTTCCCACTTCTTTGCCTCTTGTTGCTTAAGCAGGAAGTTTTCCACCAAGGCAACTGTCTGGGTGCAGGTCTCTGGGCCACTTTCCTGAACCCAGTTCTGGATGTCCTTTGGCAGAATGGTCAGAAACTGCTCCAGGATCACCAGCTCCAAGATCTGCTCTTTGGTGTGTCTCTCCGGCTTCAGCCACCGATGACAAAGTTCCTGGAGCCTCTGGCAAACTTCGTGAGGCTCATCTCCTTCCCGGTAGCAGAACTGCCTGAAGAGCTGGCGCTGGTGATCCAAGTGGCCAGCTGCTGCCGCTGCCTCTTCCACTATCTCTTCCTTCACTTCCTTGCAGTCTGCATCACCTTTGGTCAAGAGGTCATTCTCAGTCCATTGAATCTGCCCACTGAGGCCTGGCAGGACTTGGGTCAGCCTCTCCCCTCCAGATTGCCAGCCCACATCAGCAACATCCCCAGAAGAGGACAGAAAAATGGTAGATTTGTCCCTTGGTATGGATGGCAGCAGTTGTGGATTGCCCCCTCTTAAGTGGGGGGACTCTACTGTGTTCAAGAACTCCTGCAGTTGGGTTTCCCACTGCTGCCGCCGCCCTTTATATCGTTCTTGGGCAACTTCCTCTGGCCTGGTTCTTTCCCAGAATTCCTTCATGTGCCCACTTTGGATAACTTGGAGGTTTCCTCTTGATTCAAGGTCTCTCTCTTCCTCCTCCTCCTCCTCCTTCATTCTCTTCCCTAACAGAGCTTGCTGCTGGAAACCCAGGGCAAATTCCCTTCCTTGGTTCTCAGCCATTTCCCTCATTCGGGTCAAGGGGCTCCTGAAAAAGTGCAAGAAGGGCTTCCTTAATGGGAGAAATCTGACCTTTCAGACTCGTGAGAAAAGCTTCTCCCTGTGGGCAGGGGTAGGAGAAGAGACCATTGTCAAGAATACTCTGGTAATTCAAGGTTAATTACCCTCTCAATTTAAAGCTTCTATGAACTCAAAAGATAGGTGGTTCTTCTTGGAATGTTGGATGCTTTTTTTTTTTTTTTTAAATCAGGTCTTGGCCAGTTTTCTTTGACTCAAGGAGCCAGCCAAAAATATTGGGAGTCAGACAATGGACCCTTGACAAAATTACCAGACTTAGTGACAGGCACTGTGGAGGGGGTGGATAAAGGGGCTTCTCTTTATTTATCCCCTTGACAAGTGACATCCTTAGAACAGAAACAGGGCTGCCTGGGACAAAAATATTTTATTAAACAACTCCACATTTTTTAGATTGTGAGCCCTTTGGGGACAGGGATCCATCTTATCTATGTAATCTGCTTTAGAAGCTTATGCTGAAAAGCAGTATAAAAATATTTGTTATTGTTGTATGACCTAGCCTAAGTGCCACAGTTAAATTTCTAGGTGCCATGGTTCCCTGGCACCTGGGATTTGTCAAGCCCTGTTTTATTGATAAATGGAATCAAAATTATACTAGACCAGGAGGATTAAAGGTAGTGTTTATGCTGTAATATTTTAATGCTACCTTGTAAGACAGTGGAAGTTGAACTCTGTATTCAATACTTTTAATATTTGTTAAAATATTGTGTTCGAATGCAAGATGTCTTTGAGGTATTTCTGTCAACAGTGAAATTATTTACTATTTTGCCATTTAAAATGGTATTGTCTTTTTATTTTGTAAATAAATTGTTTTCAATGAGAAAGGAGGACGAGGGAGGCGAAAAGTTTTTATTTGGAAGCACATTTTTGTAATGATCTGTATATTCTTGAGGGAATTGCTTTAAATGGTATATCATAATAAGATACTTGCAGATAGAGTTGCCATGCCCCCTGGAATTCTGGGTTTCACCCAGGCTTCAAGCATCTCACCCTGATTGCTTAGCCCACCTATATTAGCCCAGATTTTTGCTTTCTTTCTTTCTTTCTTTCTTTTTAAAGCTAAGCTCTAGCACTTGTAGAAGCAGAGTTATGGAGCAAAACATGCAGTCAATATTCTGCTCAAAAATTATTTTCAAGCCAATTTACATAATATGCAAAATTAGGCACCCAGATTTGGAAAGCTAGAATATGGCAACCCTACTTAGAGACCCCTCTGCCCATAAGAAAGATGTTTAGTCTAAATGTCTGGGGCATTTTTCACAAAACAAATTATTAATTATTAGTACCTTTTCCTTTGCTCTTTGGTTCTTTCCTGATAACTCCTCCCCCGCCCAAGGCATACTTCACTTTCTCTGACAGTAGCAGCACTTGGTTTTGGAATATAGAATTTGAAGAGAAACAAAAGACCGGCCCTACTGTATCCATGTAAAGTGGTATTTGGTTATTTCAAGCATTTAAAAAAAATTACTGTAAATGAATCATGTGGAAAGTAGCTTACAGCATGATTCAGCCAAAGTAGAGACCAAGCAGAACACTTTCCACATACTATTTTATAAAGCAGGGGTATAGAAATCGAATGAATGAATGAATGAATGATTTTGCAAAAGGGCTCCTTTAACTGAAGACTGGTAGGCAGGAGTTCAACAGATGAATAGTTTCCATTTAGAAAATACTTCAAGGCACAACCAGTCTTTCCCAGTGAGGGAAAGACAAGATAAGTTATTGCAACTCACAAATTACTAATCCGGTTGCTGACAAAACCAGATAAGGACCAGTTACAACAGCCAACTCTGTTTATGTTCTTTACTCCATTTCTGTGGTCCTTTCTCTTCCCCACACCTCCTTTTTTCTTCTTTAGCATTCTGGGAAGTGTAGTCATTAACAGAGTCTACAGAAAATCTCAAGGAACAAACTTGCCAATATACAAACGCGGGTAACAACTGCAGTGACAAGGAAATAAGGAGCACGCAAGCAAAAAGGGAACTGGTAAGCGAGATCTGTAGAGGGCGTGGGAGATGAAAAGGGACAGGTTTTGTTTTTCTTTAGTCTTACAGTTGTGCCAGGAATTTAGTGACGAGATCTGTCTCTTTTATGTTGCTTCTGGCGCTTATTTTGAAATCTCTGCTGCTTTTCCTGAGTTTTGCCTCCCCTACGACTGCAGTCTTCGTCTCCCTTCATCGAAAAAGCCCTTTGCACTCACCTGATTCTCCAAAAGATTCCTCCAGCTGCAGGCAACCCGCGTGGGAAATTCAAACGCGACTTTCCCACGGTAGGCGGAGCCGGAAGTGACCTACTGCGCGACTAACCAGCATTCCTACCTACCATTCAGCCCATCTAGGAATCCTCCTCCTTCAGCTTTAACTCTTACTTTTATCTAGAGTTATGAAGTCCAGGCTTGGAAACAATGCGGACCCAGAAGCAGAATGTCAAATCTTATGTAACCTTTCAAAGTTCAGTGGAACTTTTCTTTTGTCGTTTTGTGTGACTGTTTACTGGTTGAGCTGTAGTTTTTCAAATCTGCTTTTAAAACAAAATAACAAAATTTAAGTTACGGCGGATTTCATGTTCTGTTGTTTTGTTCTGTTTGAATTTTCAAACAGTGCTGAGAAAGGATTGGCGAAAAAACGTGAAAAGGCATAATATAATCAGTGTTTTAAATAAGCATATAAAGTAATATTATTCTTGTTTCGCTCGCTTTGTGGTTGACAAGAATGCTAATGCCCAATACAAATGACATTTTTCGCCCTCCCTTTCCCACCTTAACATATCGCACGATGCAGACCCCTGGTCCCTCTAGATCAGGATTGTCAACACTGACTGGCAGTGACTCAAACAAGGTCTTCCCTAGTCATGCCTTGAGATGCCAGGGATTGAACCTGAGACTTTATGCAGGCAAAGCAGGAGCTCTACCACTGTTCCAGGAACTGACTATATATATAGGTAAAGTTGTGCCCTAAAGTCAGAGTTGACTCCTGGCAACCACAGAGCCCTGTGGTTGTCTTTGGTAGAATACAGGAGGGGTTTACCATTGCCATCTCCCGTGTAGTGTAAGATGATGCCTTTCAGCATCTTCCTATATCTCTGCTGCCTGATATAGGCGTTTCCCATATTCTGGGAAACATACCAACGGGGATTCGAACCGGCAACCTCTTGCTTGCTAGGAAATATATATACCGTATATATATTACTGATATTACGATCCTGCTAACACAGGACTGCTTATTTAGATACTGCTTTTCAACGACACAGTTTCCAAAGCGGTCAGGAATAAAATGGCTCCCCGTCCCCAAGGGGTTCAGAATTTAAAAAGAAGCACGTGGGACTCAGTGCTGTACTGAATAAGGGACTCCTGCATTTTGCCTGCTACATAGAAGAGAGCCGCCCTTTGAAAAGGTGGCTTTTTGCCAGGTTGGCAGGAGTAACATTCCCTATCCCAAAGGTGCTCACAGTCCAAAAGGAAGCACAAGGAGGGGGACACCAGAATTAGGCACTGTACCCTAAGGCTGAGCCTAATGCTATGGCTCCTCCCCCAAATACATGAAGTTGCCTTACACTGAAGGCAGACTCTTAGTCTCTCTAGCCCAGTACTGCCTGCTTGGATGGGCAGCTGCTGCCCAGGCCCAGGGCTTGCACTGGAGGTCTTTCCCCAGGCCTGCCTGGAGATGCTGCTAGGGATCAAAGTTTCAGAACTACCAGTTTAAATGAATAATTGGGGAAGGGCTAGAACTCAGCAGCTCAGGGCTCTGTGGTTGCCAGAAATCAACACCAACTCGATGGCACACTACAGTGAGCTAAGGCTAAATTTGTAGATCCCTGTACTCACAGGAAAAGGTGCCAAAGAGGGCAACCAAGATGATGAGGGGCCTAGAGCACCTTTCTTATGAGGCAAGGCTACAACACCTGGGGCTATTTAGTTTAGAAAAGAGATGACTCTGGGGAGATGTGATAGAGGTCTATAAAATCATGCATGGAGTAGAGAGAGAGAAATTCTTCCCCCTCTCCCATAATACTATAACCAGGAGTCATCCCATGAAACTGATTGCTGGGAAATTTCGGACCAGCAAATGGAAGTACTTTTTTCACACAACCATAATCAACTTGTGGAATTCTCTGCCACAAGATGTGGTGACAGCCAACAACCTGGATGGCTTTAAGCGGGGTTTGGATAACTTCATGGAGGAGAGGTCTATCAACGGCTACTAGTCAGAAGGCTATAGGCCACCTCCAGCCACAAAGGCAGGATGCCTCTGAGTACCAGTTGCAGGGGAGTAACAGCAGGAGAGAGGGCATGCCCTCAACTCCTGCCTGTGGGCTTCCAGTGGCATCTGGTGGGCCACTGTGCAAGACAGGATGCTGGACTAGATGGGCCTTGGGCCTGATCCAGCAGGGCTGTTCTTATGTTCTTAAACACTTCAGCCATCATTTTAACACAGAAAATAGTTCATATTCTTGCCCCCTCTCCAAGATTTTTGCAGGAAAAATGGCTTCTGAAGAAAAAAAATAGTTTCTCTCACCCTCCCAATTTTTCTGACTGCCCCCACTTCACATTTTTACAATTTCCCTGCTGTAATGATGGACATGTTGCTAGTTTTCAGTACAGGCAGCTGCAGAGCAGAACATCCTGTGACTGTAGCCCTGTTCAGATATTATGTTGTGTCTGTGTGCCTACTGGTGCCTATACTGTACACATGTACCTATTTTTGTGTGAGTGACTGTATATGCATTTGTTTTAAATGTTTGAGGGTACAAGCCTCCTCAAACTCAAGGTGCAAATAGGAATTGTAGTATTGTATGCACTTTGAATATAATGGCAGATATCCTAACACTTCACTTAGACTTCACAGTCTAAGTCTTCTCTGAATATACTAAGCAAATAATTGTTCTTTGAAACTGACTTTTCTACTCTTCTATAAAGTTACATGGTCATACTTAAATCCAGAAATGGCCCACAAAGTATACTTCTTGCCTGTGGGCTCCCCAGAGGCATCTGGTGGGCTACTGTGTGAAACAGGATGCTGGACTAGATGGGCCTCCTTGGGCCTGATCCAGCAGGGCTGTTCTTAAAGCAGAACCGACCACAAGCCTCTCTTTGTGGAGGACTAACACTGTGCTAACACAAGGCTGTTGTGCAAAATCTGGAGCTTTATTTATTGTTAGATTTCTATACCGGCTTTCATAAAATTATCTCAAGGCAGTTCGTCTTGCTTTCCGGAGTAGCATGGTGCTAGCACAAACATATCAGTAGCACACCTCACATGTTTTATTGAGAATTTTGTGCAATAATGTAAGAGTGCACTTTGAATTTCCCCGACTGATCGTACAGCTGCTCAGTCTTCTTGCGCTAGCCCAACTTCCTTTATTGCACAAGAGCAATATTAGGACAGAAACACAGGAAGCTGCTTATACCAAGTCAGACAGTTGGTCCATCTAGCTCAATAGTGCCTACGCTGATTGGAAGCAGCTTTCCAAGGTTTCAGGCAGCAGTCTTCACGTGGAGGTGCAAGGGAGTGAACCTGGGACCTTTTGCAAACAAAGCATATGCTCTACAGAGGAGATACAGACAATGTGTGGATAATCACTCTGTGTGTGTGTGTGGATATGTACATGTGTACACTATAAACAGAAACCCTATTCACACATTACATTCAACACTCATACGAGGTACAGATATGTACACAGGTACAGTTATTCACATATTATGCCAGACACAGGTAAAGCAGTACGCTTTCTATTTGTGTTCTGCATTTTAGGAGGCCTGTACCCAGGTTCACTTTTAAAATAAACGCAGGTACAGTCTAGTGTTCCCTCTTACAGGAATTCTCAGATGTTGTTGACTACAACTCCCAGAATCCTCAACTGCAATGGCTTTTGCTTGCGGATTATCGGCATTGTAGTCAACAATATCTGGGAATCCCTGTTAGAGGGAACACTGGTAGTCATCCACAAAAAAACAAACATGAGTGTACAGCGTATAGAGTTACAATCTAGTCCTATTCAGACAAGTGTTGAATGTGATAAGTGAACAGAACCCGTGTAGTAGCATTAATGGACAAATTAACACAACAGCCACATATATTTTCTGAGATGTCTCATTCCGAGACTTTCATTATTTGCTGGTTCCCACTAATCACTTGTGCCAATAATCACCAAGACGTTTGTCATATTACAAGTGGTCATTATACATTTTGGAAAGATGTCCTTACAGTATGATAACTCTGTGTAGTATGTATATACAATTTTACTTTGCCATGTTCATGAAATTTTGTTTCACAAAAATGTCAGAAAAACCACAAATAAAAAAAATAGGGCTCATGTAGCTTTTTTTCTTCAGAGTTGGTGTATACAGCTCTTCAGTTCAAAAATGCTTTATGTCTTTCTTTTATCTGTTGTCCTCCAAACAACCTTGTGTGTGAAGTGACTGTTATTCCCATTTGTCAGAAGGGGATGAGCTCAGGCTGAGAGAAAGAGACTCCCCCCAAGTCACAGAATTTGTCCACGGCGCTGGCGGCTTGTCACCAAAGGGAGCCCTCTGGTCCACCAACGAGACCGAGCCATCACCCTTCCCAGCCTCCAAGCACTTTAAAGATTTCTCCCCATTGTGGATTCGTTCGTGTCTAATGAGAGTTGACTGGTGACTGAAGCTTTTCCCACACTCTGAGCACTTATATGGCTTTTCACCCGTGTGAGTTCTGTGGTGGGCAATCAGAGACGACCGATCGCTGAAACTCTTCCCGCAGTCCGAACAAGAATATGGTTTCTCTCCTGTGTGAGTCCTCTTATGCGTGGTCAACGTGGATCGGTCGCTGAAGTTCTTCCCACAGTACGGGCACTTGTAGGGCTTCTCTCCTGTATGGATGCGCTCGTGTTTCACCAGGTGAGGCCTCTGGCTGAAGCTTTTCCCACAGTCCAAGCACTTGTAAGGTTTCTCTCCAGTGTGAGTCCTCTCATGCAGAATGAGGTGCGATCGCTGGCTGAAGCTCTTCCCGCAGTCCAGACATTTATACGGCTTCTCCCCAGTGTGGATTCGCTGATGAGTAATAAGGACGTTTCTTCGGCAAAAGGTTTTCCAGCAAACTGAGCATTTATATTGGGACTCCCCAGTGATAGTCCTCTCGTGCACAATAAGATCAGATCTGAGCCTAAAAACTGGGTCCAACTGAATGCCTGTGTTCTCCCTTCCCTTGAGGATTACTGGTTGCTGCATCATGTTTTCGTTCAGATCCTCATAGCCCCCCTGAGAATTAATGAATTTCCCTGCTTCGGACTCCGGATTATTTCCCTGTAGGTTCTCCAACTCCCGATCACGGTGGCAGACAGCTTTCTGCTCAACATCTCCTGACAACTTCCCAAACGGCTCCTGTTCCTCAGGATTGCCTGGGCAATTTCTCTCCTTCTGACCACCTCTCTCAGGACCTGCTGAAATGAGAAGAGAATTCAGAAGAGTAGCTTATCCTCTGCCGAAGGAAAGCGAGTCTCGTCAGGTTTAACACTGATCAACTCATCAGCCATCTTCTCTTAGGTTACATAGGAAGCTGCCTTATAGCTCGGTACGATCTACACCAGTTATTCCTAATCAGGGTTCTTCCAGATGTAGTTGAAGTACAACTTCTAGCATCTCTAGCCACAATAAATTGTAGTTGGGAATGATGGGAGTTGTAGTTCAGCAACATCTGAAGGAAGTCTGGTTGGGAACCACTGTTCTACACCGACTGGCAGCAGGGAACCATCTAGTTTATTCTTCTATGCTAACTGCTTTGAGAATTTTTGTTTTAAAAGGCAGTCTATATTATTAACAACAACAACTTTCCAGCTTAGATGATGGCCCCAGAGAACCTATAGCAGAACTGAGTGGTTAAAAGGATAATGGAGAAATATTTTATTCTTGATCTTTAGATATTTATAAACCAAGTCTCTCCTCTATATCTATATCTATTTTAATTTTTAATTTAATTTAATTTTAATTGTTGCATTTCTATACCACCTTTCGTTAAAAGACAACCCCAAGGCGGTTTACAAAAGTTAAAAACATACAATAAAAAGACAATAAAAACATCAAGCTAAAAAATATATAAAAAAATTTTTTATCTATCTCTCCTCTATTTCTATATCTATTTTATAGTTAGATTTATATACTACCTTTCATAAAACCTATCTCCAAGGCGGTATACAGAAGTTAGAATACAACAATATAAATCCATAAAAGTCCCTTTAAAACATTAAAATCAATTACAAATAAAAACCATAAACAAGGGACAAATTTATACATCACAAAATCACACATATACAAATGTCACAACCATCCCTGGCAGGCAAGCAGCTTTAAAGCAGGGGTAGACAACTTTGTCTCTCCAGCCGTTGCTGAACTACAACTCCCACCATCCCCAGCCAGTGGGTTGTGGCTGTGGATGATGGGAGTTGTAGTTCAGCAACAGCTGGAGAGCCAAGTTGCCTACTCGTGCTCTAAAGGCAGTTCTAGTTTTAACTTTTTAACTTTTTCATTGTTGAAATGTGTCAATCTTTTTATCGGTTGTTTTTATTGTTTTGTAAACCACCCAGAGAACTTGTGTTTTGGGAGGTATAAAAATATGGTAAATAAATAAATAAAATAATCTCACTGGATTTCTTGAGAGTTTTCCTTCACCTGCACTCTAGTCACCGTCCTGACAATTCTATCACGTGCCTCCCTTGTACTGGTGAGCGGCTTAGACTCTGTTCAGGAGCAGCATCAGACACCTAGAGGTATTGTGTCAACAGGTCAGACAACGGCAAGCCTTACCCAGAGAGGTGGCATCTGTGTCGACCTCTTGTTTGATTTCCCTGAAGTGTGGCTTCTTCCAGGTAAGTGATGAAGCCCGCTCTATCTCAGGGAAGTGACGTATCGCCTCCTTGAACGGTCCCAGCCCCTAGGAACAGCAAGAGAGGAGGGTCTCATTTGAAGGCTGAGGCAGGTATGCTATGGGTAACAGCTGGAGGCCCCTGACCAGATGTATCCCCCCCACTCCACTGCTAGCCCTATAAGTCAGGATGCATTTTTAGCCTCAGAGCTGCTCTTCTGGAAGCAGGTGTGATTTCTCCCCTTTGTTAAGCAGGGTCCACCCTGGTTGCTTATGAATGGGAGACTGCATGTGTGAGCACTGTAAGATATTTCCCTTAGGGCATGGAGCCACTCTGGGAAGAGCATCTAGGTTCCAAGTTTCCTCCCTGGCAGCATCTCCAAGATAGGGCTGAGAGAGACTGCTGGCTGCAACCTTGGAGAAGCCACTACCAGTCTGTGTAGACAGTACTGAGCTAGATGGACTAATGATCTGACTCAGTATATGGCAGCTTCCTATGTAAGAAGGTTTGACCTGTAAGGATTCATCTTAAGCCTGGGCGACAACTATGTTAGATAGAGAGCTGCCTTATACCAAGTTGGATCATTGGTCCATCTAGCTCAGTACTGTCCACACTGACTGACAGCAACTCTCCAAGGTTTCAGGCAGGAATCTCTCTCGGCCCTACCAGGAGATGCCAGGGATTGAACCTGGCAATTTCTAAATGCAAGCAGATGCTCTTCCATAGTCTTTCCCCAAATGCTAAACTAGACAGACAGGTGTCTAGGAAACCAACCTTCTTGATGCAAGGAATGTATCAATCTGAGCTTGCTCAGGTTCCCACAGAAATTTTTTTGAGAATAGGGGATAATATTTAGAAGTGTCTCATGTCATTATTACTCAATATAGAACTTATTGCTTAATATGAAAATGGCTTGGTTGCTAAGCCAATTAGAATACCAGAAAGGTTGGAGTAATCTGGTTGGACTATTAAACTTGCTTACTAGGGAAAGTGAGCTTCCTTTTTTCACTTTACTCTATCCCTTTTGTATTTCAACCCAAAACAGGGCTTCTCAGACTTGGGCCCTCAGTTGCTGTTGGACTACAACATCCATCATCCCTAGCTACAATGACCTTGGTGGTTGTGGTTGAGGATGATGGGAGCTGTAGTCCAACAATTCTGAGGACCCAAGATTGAAAACCCCTGCCCTAAGGAAAGGAAAAAAAACCCTTTGGAAAAGATTACTTCCCCATTTTAAGCTACACATTCTTTTTCTGGTGGCATTTTTTGTATTTTTCTCCTGATTTTTACATTTGACCTTATCCCTTTTTATAATTCTTTGATTTTACCTTCATATACACTTTCCTTGGTTGGGGGTTCCAACTTAAAGCAAGAGACTCCAACTTTGGGGTTCTTTGCTCCTTTTCTATTCTCATCTTCTTTGGTGGCGAAGAGAAGTTTCTCCTCTTTTTAAGCAGTTTCATTTTTAGCTGGAGATTTTGCTTTCATCTGTTAATTTTTTGCAGGACTCCAGACTCATAAACTACTTTTCCTAGAGTGGAAGTGCCAATCTCAGGTCCTCAAATGTTGTTGGACTACAGCTCCCATCATCACCCCAACCACAGTAGCTGGGGATGATGGAAATTGTAGTCCAACATCACCTGAGGACCTAAGATTGTGAATCTCTGTCCTAAAGGATTAACAGTGTTTCTAACTAGTGGGGACTCTTGAGGTCTCTCCAACATTTAAGAACGTAACATAAGAAAAGCCCTGCTGGATCAGGCCCAATGCCTATCTAGTCCATATAAGAGCCCCTGGTGGCGCAGTGGTAAAACTGCCGCCCTGTAACCAGAAGGTTACAAGTTCAATCCTGACCAGGGGCTCAAGGTTGACTCAGCCTTCCATCCTTCCGAGGTCGGTAAAATGAGTACCCAGAATGTTGGGGGCAATATGCTAAATCATTGTCAACCGCTTAGAGAGCTCCGGCTATAGAGCGGTATATAAATGTAAGTGCTATTGCTGCTAAGTGCTAGTCCAGCATCCTTTCACACAGTGGTCCAACAGATGCCTCTGGGAAGCCCAGAGCTGAGGGCATGCTCCTACTGTTACTTCCCTGCAACTGGTATTTAGAGGCATCTTGCTTCTGAGGCTGGAGGTGGCCTTTAGCTTTTAGCCACAGATAGACCTCTCCTCCATGAATTTATCTAAACCCCTCTTAAAGCCATCCAGGCTGTTGGCTGTCACATCTTGTGGCAGAGGAACCCATAGGTTTATTATGCATTGTGTGAAAAGAAATAAGTACTTCCTTTTGTCAATCCTAAATTTCTTGGCAATCAGTTTCATGGGATGACCCCTGGTTCTAAGTGTTATGCAAGAGGGAGAAAATTCTCTCTCCATCCACTTTCTCCACATCATGCATGATTTTATAGACCTCTATCATGTCTCCCCTCAGTCATCTTTTTTCTAAACTAAAAAGCCCCAGGTGTTGGTAGTCTTGTCTCATAAGAAAGGTGCTCTGGGCCCCTGATCATCTTGGTTGCCCTCTTCTGCACCTTTTCCAGTTCTACAATGTCCTTCTTAAGATATGGTGACCAGAACCATACGCAGTATAAATGTGGCTGCACCATAGTTTTGTATAAGGGTATTATATTAGAATTTTTATTTTCAATCCCCTTCTAATGATCCCTGGCATGGAATTGGCCTTTTCCCCAGCTTCTGCACATTGAGTCGACACTTTCAATAAGCTGTCCACCATGACCCCAAGATCCTTCTCCTGCTCAGTCAGGCTCAGATCCTATCAGTGGACAGCTCAGATCCTATCAGTGCATATGTGAATGCTATATTAGAATGCTAGATATCAAATTCCACATACAGAGGTCCTTAAACGTGAGCCCCAGATGTTAGCTTTCACCATTATGGTTGGGGATGGCAAGAGCTGTAACCCAACATCTGGGGACCCATGATCAAGAACTCCTGCTTTAACGCAATAAGCTGTAAAAATGTTACTAGATATGGGGTGGTGAGATGGCTGCTAGCATTTCTTTGTCCTTTAAATAGCTCTTCTGTGTGCTCTGATCCATTGTGCCTTATTTTACTGAGGACAGAACTTGAACCACTGGATTGAAGTCACTAGGATTTAGGGTAGACCTTAGGGGGAATCTCCTAACATTCAGCTCAACCAATCAGTGTCAGAGAGGTGTCACTGCTGCAAGCACTACACAGTGCAGATTATGAGATAGGAAAAAGAAAATAACTATAAGAAATGATCTTAAAATACTCTCTCACTCTCTCTCTTGCAATGAACTATGAATCCGAGAGCAGGCTTTCTAACACTGATGCAAGACTCGTTTCCTGGCACTGAAATCCAAACTGGTACACAAAGACTGGAGCACATAATCCACTGTACCTGTCCACAGAGATGTGGGTTTTTGGAAATTTTTGAATTGGAAAATTCCTTTCCCCCCAAATTTCCCATGCATTTTAGCTCATTCAGGGCACTCAGGAAGTATCAGGCAATCCTGAGCGAAGATAGAGATCTGTGTTTTGTCACAATCTGTAAGAAGTTTCTTGCAGAAAATTTTACTAAATAAATTTTTCAGATGCCCTAAATAGAGTCTGGCCTGATTTGGCATGTTGTTTGATCCGTATATTTAGTAAGAAAATCTCAGCATATAGAATTTCAGACACTATCACCAAGTTTTGCAAAAACTTTATGGGGTTGGTGGGGAGCGGTAAATAAAGACACTTAATATTGTTTAAAGGTTATACTGAAACAAAATTCAATGGTGTGGGCAGATATTTAGAAGTAGAAAATTTTCCACAGAAATCCTACATCTATGCCTAGCAATTCCCTGCTGTTTCAAAAATACTGGTATTGCACAGTTGAGGCAAGCTGATTTTATGCTCCGAATCCTTACATGGACTCTCAGGCTTTTGGAATCGCCCGTATCGAACTGACTTACCTGCCCGTTGTCCTCTTGCTTCCTCAGCAGAAAGTCTTCTGCCAAGGCCACTGCTTGAGAGCAGGACTCCGGCCCGCCTTCCCTCACCCAGTTCTGCATCTCCTGGGGCAGGATGGCCAGGAACTGCTCCAAGGTCACCAGCTCCAGAATCTGCTCCTTGGTGTATTTCTCTGGCAACAGCCACTGGTAACAAAGTTCCCGGAGTTGGTTGCAAGTCCCTCGGGGTCCCTCGGCCTCCCGGTAGCTGAACTGCCTGAAGTGCTGGCGCTGTACATCAGAAAAGATGGCCGCCTTCTCCACCTCCTCCTCCAGGACCTCTTGTTTCACTTGCCCACAGTCTGCCTTGACTTTGGTCAGCATGCTGTTAGCCGACTGCTGGGCGTCTCTCTTTAGGCCTGGCAGGAATTGGGGCATCCTTTGCCTCCTTGAACACTGCCTGGCATCATCTGCTCCCTGAGGCGGTGACAGGACAGTCTGAGCCTTATCCCTTGATGCCGACCCTAGCTGGTGGGGAGTATTTCTCCCTTCCGAGTGGGAGGACTCCATTTCCTTCAGGAACTCCTGCAGCTGGGATTCCCAGGGCTGTGGCAGCCCCTTCTGCTGCTCCCGTTTAACGTGGTCAGGGAGCTTTCTTTCCCAGAATTCCTTAACACTCCCCATCTGGGCGAGGCTGGGACCTTTTCCTACCCCCTCCCCTGGTTCAGATGGGTCTGGCTCCTCCACTTTCATTCTCTGTTCCACCACGGCCTCTGGCAATGGATTCAGGGTTGCGGCATCTCCTCCTCCAGTTGCCATTTTCCTCCTCAAGCCGACAGGAAGCTACGCTGGTGCCAGTGTGTTATCCAGTCTAGCAGAGTCTCCGTCAAATGCTAATGTCTCCAGTTGGGTAGATAGTTTGCAGGCAAAATGCAGTGTTCTGAAAGAGGGGTGGGGATGGGGGCGTGGAAATGACCATGACAAAGAATTAGACCATTCTTATCCAAGTGATGAACAAGTCATTCTAAGTTGAGGCCACTTCCATCTACTTAGAAAAGGGATGGGGCTTTTGATCTGTGGTAGAGCACCTGCTTTGCATGCAGAAGGTCCCAGGTTCATTCCCTGGGATCTTCAGGTAGGGGCTGGGAAAACCTCCTGTCGGAAACCTTGGAGAGCTGCTGCCAGTCAGAGAAGACAATACTGAGCGACTTGGACCAGTGGTGAGACTCAGCAGTCGGCAGCTTTCACTTCTTTTAACATGGTGACTCTTACCTAGGACCCCTTCCTGTGTGCTGTGATTTTGGTTTGTATCTAACATGGTTTGTTTCCAACATGTCAGAACATAGTTTACAAAGGGGTAAACCTTTGGAAGCCATGTTCTTGTTACAAAGTATACTTTGAGTGCCTGTCATCTTGAACCATGGATTGGCCCGAAATATAGGAACATACGGTAGGAACATAGGAAACTGCCATATACTGAGTCAGACCATTGGTCTATCTAGCTCAGTATTGTCTTCACAGACTGGCAGTAGCTTCTCCAAGGTTGCAGGCAGGAATCTCTCTCAGCCCTATGTTGGAACCTTCTGCTCTTCCCAGAGTGGCTCCATCCCGAGGGGAATGTCTTGCAGTGCTCACACATCAGGTCTCCCATTCATATACCCAGAATGTTGGGGGGCAATATGCTAAATCATTGTAAACCGCTTAGAGAGCTTCCAGCTATAGAGCGGTACATAAATGTAAGTGCTATTGCTATTGCTATATGCAACCAGGGCAGACCCTGCTTAGCTAAGAGGACACCCCTTTCCCTGTGCAATGAATGTGGTTTCTATCTGACGGTAAACACAGAAGGTGTTCGACAGGGACACACACATAGACACACAAACACAGACATAGTGATGTCATAAGTCATCTTCCCTTCAGAGGGACTAGGTCTTGACTTTGATGTTATATGGCACTTCAGGGGTGCTTCAAGCTCTTCTGAGGCCCAGTGGGGCTGGAGAGATAAGCTCTGAGCCGCCTCCCCAGCTCTAGGGTTGTGGGGAGTAAGGCCATGTTCCTGTCTGCTGAGCCTCAGAAACACAGGAAAATCTACAATATTTTGTGATATTAAAAGGTAAAGTGTGCCGTCAAGTCGGTGTCGACGCCTGGCGACCACAGAGCCCTGTGTTTTCTTTGGTAGAATACAGGAGGGGTTTACCATTGCCCTCTCCCACGCAGTATGAGATGATGCCTTTCAGCATCTTCCTATGTCACTGCTGCCCAATATAGATGTTTCCACCAGCGGGGATTCGACCCGGCAACCTCTGGCTTGCTAGTCAAGTCATTTCCCTGCTGCGCCAGTAGGTGGCTAGCTTTGTGATGTTACTGAACTGTTATTGGCCATAATACTGGAGCTATGGTGTCCCTATGCGGCCTCAGGAACAGGACTTCCTTAGTTGAGTAAGTTCAGCTATAGAGCAGGAATGCCCGGCTGTGGGTCCCCAGATGTTGTCAGCCATTGTGGCTGGAGCTATAGTCCAACAACATCTGGAGACCCCAGATTGGGAACCCCTGCTCCATAGCTGTATTTACCCAGCTAAATCTGCCAGTGGTGTGGATCAGAATTGTGGAGTATGCCGGTACAGTGAATAAACAGAGTACAGTCTTATTAAGCCTCCTCTTTCCTTTGACTTGGGAGAAACCCTGCTGCAGGCCTGTGTAAGGCACCCTATCTGGGAGCTGCATAACAAAAGAGTTTACATCCCGGCTCAGATAACACAATTATCTACTTTCTGTCAACTCCTGATCCAACCACCACCAGTAGAATATATGGCACCAGGCCAGCTCAGACAGTATTTCCTCTCCCCCCCCCCAACTAAAATGGGAATCTGTCATTTATTCACACATCTCAGCATCTTCCTAGCATGTCATCCCTGCATGTTTCTTAATCATACAAGTGAGTGGTTTGTCCAAATTGCTCCTCTGCACATGCTATACATTTATAATTTAAAGTTTAAAGCTATTAAGGAATGCACCAAGAGGAGATTTCTCCTGGATCAAGAGAGAGAGGAGGTTGTGCTGTGCTGAACAAGGACAGTGTGCAGTTTATTCACTGTGCCAGTGGCCTGCCAGTGGATCATACCACACAGTCATGATCCACTGGCAGACTGCTGGTAAAGAGCCAGCGTGGTGTAGTGGTTAGAGTGCTGGACTAGGACTGGGGAGACCCAAGTTCAAATTCCCATTCAGCAATGGTCCTTGCTGGGTGACTCTGGGCCAGTCACTTCTCTCTCAGCCTAACCTACTTCACAGGGTTGTTGTGAGGAGAAACATAAGTATGTAGTACACCACTCTGGGCTCCTTGGAGGAAGGGAGTTCGATCCTGACCAGGGGCTCAAGGCTGACTCAGCCTTTCATCCTTCCGATGTAAGTGCTATAAAAAGTAAAATTAAAAAAAAATTGTGGCAGGCTACTTATTTGATGGGTGGGGAAGCAGCATGGGGATGTCCAGGGTAAATAAGTAAAATATTTTACCAACTATCTTTCAGCCATAAGGGCTTCCAAGACTATTTGCAATTAACACAAATTTAAGAGTCAATTCATGACAAGAATCAAATCTAAAAACAGAGGCTGGCCTCCAGAGCAAGGAAGGGCCAGTGTAGCAAGAGAGCAGCTCAACAGAACTTTCCAAGTAACTGTACTGGGAAAGCAGCAATTTTTTATGCTTTCCCCTTTCTCAGGAAGTCCTCTGTGCAACCTGAAAAATATGTTCCTGAGGATTGTGCAGCCCATCCCTACTTGGAGATGCTGGGTGACTGAATTGAGAGAGCCAGTGTGGCGTAGTGGTTAGAGTGCTGGACTAGGACCAGGGAGACCTGAGTTCAAATCCCCATTCAGCCATGAAACTAGCTGGGTGACTCTGGGCCAGTCACTTCTCCCTCAGCCTAACCTACTTCACAGGGTTGTTGTGAAAGAGAAATTCAAGTATGTAGTACACCGCTCTGGGCTCCTTGGAGGAAGAGCAGGATATAAATGTAATAATAATAATAATAATAATAATAGGGAATCTTCTACATGCAAAGCAGATGCTTTGCCACTGTGTGCTCCTGAGAAACATATGATGCTGCTATGTACTGAGTCAGACCCTTGGTCCATCTAGCTCAGTATTGTTTACACTAACCGGCAGCAGCTCTCCAGGCAAGAGTCTTTCCTAGCTTTACTTGGAGATGCAATGGATTGAACCTGTGACCTTCTGCATGAAAAGCCGGTAGAGGTAGAGTGTGCTGTTGAGTCGGTTTCAACTCCTGGCAACCACAGAGACCTGTGGTTGTCTTTGGTAGAATAGAGGAGGGGTTGACCATTGCCTCCTCCCACGTAGTATGAGATGATGCCTTTCAGCATCTTCCTATATCACTGCTGCCTGGTATAGGAGCTTCCCATAGTCTGGGAAACATAAAGCAGGTGCTCTACCACAAAACTACAGCTGCTCCCTTAATGACAGATCTTTTATCTATCATTTTCAAGTCCATCAAGAAGTTCTTAAAAACACAAGCCTAGGATTTATAACAACAAAGGTCCATTTAAAAACAAAAACAAAAAAAAACCCATTACCACCGACGATACAAGCCACATCATTCCACAGAGGTATAAACTCGTAGATGCAGACGCAAAGAGACAGCAGTTTTTAAAAAGGAAGCATCGTTCACAAAACTGCAATAAGGATATATACGGATCAGTCTTGAGATGAAGGCTGCAGAGAAAAAGCTACTAGTCCTCAGCAAGTTGCACGATTTATTTAAATTCACTTGATTACCCAGTCACTCAACTAGCAGATGATCAATTCCACCACTCACCTGATCATCCCCCAAGAAAGCTTTCCTCCCCACACTTCTTTAATTTAGGCTTGGCCGCGCCTGAGAAATTCAAACTCCACTCGCCTTTCCCATAGTAGAAGAAAAAGGAAGTGATCACAGCACTAGAAGGAGGTTAAAAAAAGAAGAAAGAATAGAGTCACGCAACAGGCTGAACTTCCGGTATTGTATTGAAACCTGCCATTGGCCCATAGAGATAAAGTTCTATACGCCCCCTGGTTTCCGGTTTGCTTTGGACGCTCCATGTTATGGTATTGAGAGTGGTAAAAGCACAACATACCTGCGTAGGAGTGAATGCGACGGACTACCTGCTTTCCTCACTGAGTGCTGGCTTTGGGAACAAGTTAACTAACATATATATTCGCTGCAGTCTAGGTGTGGATGTGGACTGTGCGCGCGATCTCTTCTGCAGCAGTTTTGGACATTTCTGTGTAATGCTAAACACACTTAGGAGTTAGGGAAGACCCACTCACCGAACAGAGTGGAGCTTAATTCTAGGTAAGTGTCCATAGGATTGCGGTGATGCAGAGCAAGCCTATGCCTATGTAGAGCCAGCGTGGTGTAGTGGTTAGAGTGCTGGACTAGGACCAGGGAAGCCCGAGTTCAAATCCCCATTCAGCCATGAGACCTGCTGGGTGACTCTGGGCCAGTCACTTCTCTCTCCGCCTAACCTACTTCACAGGGTTGTTGTGAGGAGAAACCTAAGTACACCACTCTGGGCTCCTTGGAGGAAGAGCAGGATATAAAATGTAAAAAAATAAAAATGTTTACCCACTGTATTCAATGACACTTTCTCAGGTAATCATGCTCTAACAGTGTAGCCTTAGTCATCGTGTCCAAAGGAACCAGGAAAATTGGGCTGGTGGGGGGAAGGAACTGACAATTTTCTAGTTTCTTATTCTAGATCAGGGTTTCTTAACCTTGGGCCCCCAGATGTTGTTGGACTACAACTCCCATCATCCTCAGACATGGCCTTTGTGGCTGAGGATGATGGGAGTTGTAGTCCAACAACATCTGGGGGCCCAAGGATAAGAAACCCTGTTCTAGAGGGTTAGCCCTGTGTTACCCAGCAGCAACAGAAAGAAATCTTGTGTTACCTTGGGGACTAACAGTTTATCCGTGATCAAAAATGGAATGAGGCAGCAGCTTCATTAGGCTAATTAATATTTAATACATGGGCTTGCGTGGGTTATCTCACTTCCTCAGACGGGTGAGGTGAAAGGGTTTGTTGTAGTAAGGATTTGTTGTAGTGAAAGCTTTCCACTTCATTAATGTCTGTGTTCATAAGAAGAACCACACAGCCTGAATGCTATCAGTAGTATACAGAGATATGGTAAAAGCTTGGAATACATGTAAAGTATTATAAAATCCTTTGCTTCCATCACGATAATTAGGTAACGGTTAAAGCACTAGCAGAAATTCAACAGGCATGGTTCATCCTTCTATGAAGTTTGAGTGCTAGGGATAACTGCCTGTTGCATTTTTCCCTGCTATGTCTGAGGCTCATGTGAATAGTCCCAGGAGCATATGAATCCTGTGTGTGATTAGAGTCACAGGATTAATATGAAGTTGACTTGCCATGTTGTTATCAGTGATCTGGCTATTCTAGTGCTGCCTACTAACAGTTCCCCAACATCCTCTTGCTAGCTGGGCTGAACAACCTTGAGCATGCATTTTAGGCTCAAAAAGAGGTGTTCAACATGCAAAGTTGCCTTATTGTACTGAGTCAAGCAATCTAGCCCAGGAGCAACCAGCTCTGAGTCCCCAGATGTTAGACTATAACTCCCATCATCCCCATGCCACAATAGCCCTTGGAGCTGGGGATGGTGAGAGCTGAAGTCCATTGTGGCTGTGGATGATGGGAGTTGAGTCCAACACTATCTGGGGACACAGGCTCAGGAACCCTTGATCTAGCCCAATATTGTCTACCCAGGCCTCTCACAGTCCCCTACCCATTTGAAATCCGTTTTTTTTTTTAAAGCAGAGATACCAGGGACTGAACCCAACATCAAGCTCATCTAGATGCAAAGCATTCTACTACCTTCCAAATTAACTAGTTTATTCATTTTATACAGTCCCTGACAGGACTCCTCATAATGGAGGCTTCCTTGACTGAGGGGATCACACAGGCTTCATCCCACTTTATAGGGAATGCTGGGATTCTTTGGAGGCTTGTTGGGAATTCCTCCATGAGAAGGCTGGAAATGAAGAACATGCATTGCTGAAAGGCAGTTTGACCCACCAGTCTTCTCCGGCTGTGACATGAAGCCACAGGGGGCTGTTCTGGAGTGCACATTCAGTCCA
Organism: Hemicordylus capensis; assembly: GCF_027244095.1. Taxonomy (NCBI): domain Eukaryota; kingdom Metazoa; phylum Chordata; class Lepidosauria; order Squamata; family Cordylidae; genus Hemicordylus; species Hemicordylus capensis. The sequence continues at coordinate 247,612,015 of NC_069658.1, read as the reverse complement.
CAGGCAGCAATATAGTATAAACCAGTGTGGTATATAGTGAGCCCATTCCCAAGACTGGGCAGGACTTTGCCCCACTTACCTTCCTCCCCAGACAATTGATAGTTGCTGGGAGCACCATCTGCACTCCCACACAATCCATCCCCGGAGATCCAGGATGACACGTCCCGACCTTCGAGTATCCCACAATGCACCATGCACAGTGCACTGGGGGATTCCCTCAGGGGATGGCCGCTCTAGGCACCTGTCTCTGTGTCAGCATGAGCTGTAAATAGCTTGCACTGACACATGATCCTGGGAGCCGGGCTTCACCGTTGGGTTTGGCGCTGCAGGGTCGCCGGAATCCACACAGATCCCAGCAGTTCTCTGGGTGTGGCTGCTCGTGAGAACAGCCTCAGTGTGTCCAAACTTGGGAATAGGGCTGCAGCTGAGTGATAGAGCATCTGCTTTGCATGTAGAAGGTCCCAGATTAAGTCCCCGGCATCTCCAGGTAGGGCTGGGAAAGACTCCTGCCTAAAATCCAGGAGAGCTGCTGCCAGGCAGTGCAGACAGTACTGATGGACCAAGGGCCGGACTCCGTATAAGGCAGCTTCCTACATTCCTAGGATTAAGATGTCTCTAGTTCAGATCCTTACCCAGTCACAAAACTCACCACAGGTGCCTTTCGACTACATCTGCTGCTTCTCCATTTGTCGCTTTTTATTTTCCTGGTGCCCTTTAAATGTATCAGCTCAATTATGCTTTGTGAATTTGTTTCTTGCTTAAAACAGAGAGGAGAAATTTCTGGGGCTATTCTCACGACCAGCAAAAATCGGGCTAGGAGAGCCTAGTCTGATTTTTACTGGTCATGTAAACCACTGGGCTTGCAAGTGAGCCCGGTGGTTTGTTTGTTTGTTTATTTATTTAATTGCATTTATAAACCGCCCCATCCAGAGGCTCTGGGCGGTATACAATAACTTTTAAAAAGATATAACACCCACAATTAAAACAATGCTAAAACAATATAAAGACAATTCAAAAATGATTAAAACTATTTAAAACCAATTAAAATACTTTTAAAAACAACACTTTATAAGCCTTGGAAGCGGGTTTACAAGCGGGTAACCCGCTTAATTGCTCCTGCCGCGAGTGCTCTGCTAACTCTGTCTTTGTGCTCATGTGTTGCTGCGGCGCGGCTCCGCACCACAGCAACTCACGAGTAGACCCCCAACTGGAAGGCTAAAAAACAGCCTCCCGGCTCGGGGGTCTCTCCAGCATGCCCTGCGCACTTGCGCAGGGCATGCTAGAGCTTCCAGGGGTCATGCATCCCCAGATCCTCCCAGCCCCCACCAGCTCTGTAATGGAGCAGGCAGTTGTGTGGGCGGCTGCTTTGGCCGCCCAGAGCAGACTGCCTGCTCGTATGTGGGGAGAGCGGGCTAAGCCCCCTCTCCCCGCTAACCCACTCCAGGCTCTTCTCACTGATCGTGAGAAAAGCCTGATTGATTGATTGATTGAATTTATATACCGCCTAGTCTAAAAATCTCTAGGCGGGGTACAGATATAAAACATAAAATATAACATATTTACAATTCATAAAAAGATTAAAATTATAGATAAAAACACGTTAAAAACACATTCAATTTTTAAAACGGAATCTCAGTTGAAGGCCTGGGAAAACAGGTACGTCTTCAGGGTCCTCCTAAAAGCAAACAGAGAAGGAGGTGCTCTTATTTCAGCAGGGAGCGTGTTCCAAAGCCCTGGGGCAGCCACAGAAAAGGCCTAGCCCCGAGTTGCCACCAAACGGGTTTGCAGCACCCGTAGTCAGACCTCTCCAGATGATCTTAATAGGCGACAGAGCTCACGACAGAGAAGGCACTCTCTTAAATACGCTGGACCTAAGCTGTTAAGGTAATAACTAGCACTTTGTATTTCATTCAGAAACCTATCGGCAGCCAGTGCCAGTGCCTATCGGTGCCTATCGGCAGCCAGTTCTTTTAGAATTGGTGTTATATGGTCCCTTCAGGTAAACCCAGAGACCAGTCTGGCTGCCGTATTCTGTACCAATTGTAGTTTCCAAACTATGCACAAAGACAGCCCCACGTAGAGTGCATTACAGTAGTCAAGCCTAGAGGTTACCAGCATATGTACCACCGTTTTAAGGTCACTAGTCTCCAAGAACAGACGTATCTGGCGTATCACCTGAAGCTAATAAAAAGCACTCCTGGCCACAGCCTCAACCTGAGAAACCAGGGAGAGTTTGGGATCCAGGAACACTCCCAGACTATGAACCTGATCTCTTAGGGGGAGTGTAACCCCATCCAGAACAGGCAGATCTAAACACTTTCAGATACCCACTCCCTACAGATAGTACCTTCATCTTGTTTGGTTTCAACTTCAGTCTGTTATCCCTCATCCAGCCCAATATCGTCTCCAGGCAGGCACTCAGGGGGATCATGCCATTTCCTGATGCAGTTGGTATAGAGAAATAGAGCTGGGTGTCATCAGCATATTGAGAGCATCCCAGTGTCACACCCCCAGTCTCAGATAGTGAGGAGAAAGGGAATACTGACAGCCCTCCATCCAAAGCAGGGGTACCTGGCGGGTAGCAGAGCCCGGCTGTCAGTTCCCAAGAAATAGCTGAAGCAGGTCCGGCTGCTGTCCCAGAACAAACACAGCAGTCTGAGGCAGCAGAGTCAGGGACTGAGGAATCAGGTGATGAATTAAACAGGCAACCCCCAATGACTCCACAACAGAGGCGAGTCACAAGATGGCACCAACAGCTAGAAACCGTCGGGAGAAGTAGGCGGACCTTTCAGAAAGTTGATAAGCCCTAAATCCCTGCCAGCTGAGAGTTATCAGCTCAGACTATAAATCACGTCTGCAGCCTGCAGTCAGGGCTGGAAGACAACATGCATCTTGTGTGGAGCAATTATCAGCCCCTAACTTAAGCCAGAGAGATTCCTAGCCATGTGTTAGCCTCTGCGACCCAGACTGGAACACTGTCTCTTGCCAGGCCCTGCTCTGCTTCCGGCCCTGAAGACTCAACAACTTCTCTGCTTCATCCCTTTCTGGACAGACTCCCACACCGGGTGGCTTAGTTGCTGACACCCAGAGCAAACTTCCTGACGATCCTGAAATAATGTCACCTTGTGCTTTTTTGAAAGGAAAGATGGTCTGAAAAGTCCTTGGTAAATAAATCCTTACACTTAAGCCACCTCACAGGATTATTGGGAGGATCAATCATCTCACAAAATTATGGAAATATTATGATCATTAGGGGTCCATAACTGGAGCACTTGTGGGTGAGAAGTATCAGCAGACTTAGGGTAATTGCAGATATGTTCGTTTCACAAAAACTTGAAGAAAGCCTAAGGGACAACCTCCCCACAAACTGCTCAATGGAATGGAATGTATGCAGAATCAGAGGCAGCTAAGAAATAATCAGGTAGGCGGAGCTAATGGAACTCAGAGGCAAGGGAGATGGGGGAGTGCTTGAACAAAGAGAGTGGGAAATTTCTCAACTGGAAAAATACTCCCTCAAGACAGTCACAAACCTTATGCTTCTGAGGGGAAAATGTGCCTGAAACTTTCACCATCCTCAAGCACAGGCTCAGGTAACACATGCGTGCCAGGGATATACAATATAGATTGTATTTTAACTTTTGTAAACTGCCCTGGTATGTCTTATGAAGGGCAGTATAAAAATTGAACAATAAATAAATATATTGCAACATCTTGTTGTGGGCCGCTGCTACTACTACGATGATGACTACTACTACTAATAATGGTGTGATCTGCTGGTGAGACTGGACAACAAAGCAGGTAACGAAGGGTCTTGTTTTTTATTCTGTTTTTAAAACCTATTTTTAATCTGTTCCTTTCATAGTAGTTCATCAGTAAATAAGTTAAAACATTTCCCAGGTCCCTCATCCCCATTCACCCATTCCAATCAAAATCCATTACTGCTACCTTCATGGGTTACATTTGTACAACTGTTTTGGGTTTTTTTAGCAAATGGTTTCTCCGTGGATAGTCTGATGCTTGTTATAATTGGAGAGGTCATTAAAGCTTCTCCCACAGACAGAGCACTGATATGGTTTCTCTCCTGTATGAGTCCTCCTGTGCACAATGAAGCCTGAAGTGTCGCTGAAGCTCTTCCCGCAATCTGAACACACGTACGGTTTCTCTCCTGTGTGGATTCTCTTGTGCCTGATGAGTGCCGATGTCCCATTGAAGCTTTTCCCACATTCCAGGCATTTGTACGGTTTCTCTCCTGTGTGTGTCCTTTTATGTACAATGAAGCTTGAAGTGTCATTGAAGCTCTTCCCACAGTCGGAGCAGATATAGGGCTTCTCTCCTGTGTGGATTCTCTTGTGCCTAATAAGGTGCGACCTGTCGCTGAAGCTTTTCCCACAGTCAGAGCACACATACGGCTTCTCGCCCGTGTGTGTCCTCTGATGAATTGCAAGGACATTGTTCCTGCAGAAGCTTTTCCCGCAATCCACGCACTTGTACGGCTTCTCTCCGGTGTGGGTCCTCTTGTGCAGCACAAGGTGTGAGCTGCGGTTAAAGCTTTTGCCACAATCTGTGCATGCGTATGGCTTCTCCCCCGTGTGGATTCGCTCGTGGCTTACGAGCTGTGACTGCTGGCGGAAGCTCTTCCCACAATCGGAGCATTTGTATGGCTTCTCTCCCGTGTGGATCCGCTGGTGGTTAATGAGGACGGACCTATTGTTAAAGTTTTGTCCACAGTCTGGGCATTTACAGGGTTTCTTTTTCATGTGCGTTTTCCCCACAAAGGGTTTTCCACATTCAGTGCTTGCTTCTTCTCCCTGACCCTTGAGGAGCATTGGCTGGATTAGTCTCTCCTCAAACTCCTCGTATCGGCCCTGACAGTTAATAAACTGTTCCTTTTTCTTCTCTGGACGGTTCCCCTGTTGGCTTTCAGAGGTGTCTGCTTGATCAAGACTGCAAGAAATATTCTGTTCAGCTGTTCCGGGCCACATCCTTCGTAGTTTCAGCTCGCTGGCATTTTCTGTCTGCTTTTGCTCTTTTTCAAGTGAGCTCTCAGCATTAAATCCTGGAACAAAGAAAACAGCCAAATATGAGCTTTCCCCCTACCAATGAGAACATCTATATATTGGGAGACAATGTGGTGTAGCAGATAATGTTAGACTAGAACCATGAAGACCTGAATTCAAATCCCTGTTCAGCCATGAGGCTCTTTGGGTAGCCTTCGGTAATTTGCCATCTCTAAGCCTAAACTTCCTTGCAGGCTTCTTGTGAGGATGAGGTAGGTGGAAAAACCATATGTGCTGTCCTGAGATTTTTGGGGGACTGCAATAAATCACATCTGTATTCACATGGTGGCCCACCAGATGCCGCTGGAAGCCACAGGCAGGAGTTGAGGCAGGTGCGTGCCAGCATTGCGCAGGGGCAGCTGGGGGAAAGCGCCTTGATTAAAGCAGTGGTGGCATCAGGCAGGGCAGGTACGGGCCTGTTCTCCTCCATGTTAAAGGGGATGTGTAATCCTTCCTGTTTTAAAGGGATGTGCTGCAATTCAGACTCCGAATCGCGTTTCGGGCACATCCCTACCAGGGACTGAACCCAGGACCTTCTGCATGGGAAACAGGTGCAGTTCCACTGAGCTACGGTCTCTCTGAACCCACTGCACTTCCAGGGTTGAAGCAGGGTTAAGAACATAAGAATAGCCCTGCTGGATCACGCCCAAGGCCCATCTAGTCCAGCATCCTGTTTCACATAGTGGCCCACCAGATGTCACTGGAAGCCACAGGCAGGAGTGGAGGGCATGCCCTCTCTCCTGCCATTGCTCCCCTACAACTGGTAATCAGAGGCATCCTGCCTTTGAGGCTGGAGGTGGCCTTTAGCCCTCCGACTAGTAGCCGTTGATAGACCTCTCCTCCATGAAGCTATCCAAACCCCGCTTAAAGCCATCCAGGTTGTTGGCTGTCACCACATCTTGTGGCAGAGAATTCCACAAGTTGATTATGCGATGTGTGAAAAAGTACTTCTGTTTGTTGGTCCTAGATTTCTTGGCAACCAGTTTCATGGGATGACTCCTGGATGCTGGACTAGATGGGCCTTGGGCCTGATTCCAGCAGGGCTGTGCTTATGTTCTGTCCTTATCTGGGAGAGGGGAGCTGGTCTGGGGAGAATGAACTGGTCTGTGTTAGCGAACGTGACTGGTCCCCGTGCTAAGCAGGGTCCACCGTGGTTTTCATTTGGGTGGGTGACATGTGAGCGCTGTTTGCTATAGGATATTCATGTTATATTTATTTATTTATTTATTTATTTAATCCATTTATATACCACCCCAAACCAAAGTCTCGGGGCGGTTCACAACTATAAAACAACAATATAAATAAATAAAACATTAAATTCAATTAAAACTCCCAAAGCTGCTAAAAACAATACTGAAAATTACAGAAGTTAAAAGGCCTGGTTAAAAAGATGAGTCTTCAAAAAATCTTTTAAAAACCGCTAGAGATGGGAAGAGTCTTATCTCAACGGGAACGGCATTCCAAAAGTCTCGGAGCGACAACGGAGAAGGCCCACCCCTGAGTGGCCACCAAACGACTTGAGGGTAGCCACAGACGGGCCTCCCCTGACGAACACAGTGGGCAATGGGGATTGTGCAGAAGAAGACGCTCTCTTTAATACTGTGGCTCAGTGGCAGAGCATCCGCTTTGCATGCAGAAGGGCCCAGGTTCACTCCCTGGCATCTCCAGGGAGGGCTGGGAAAGACGACTGCCTTGGAGATCGGCTAGCATTCAGTGCCGACAATCCTAAGCTAGCAGGACCAAGGGTCTGCCCTGGAAGAAGGCAGCTATATCTATAGCTACTATATAGCTATATCTTCTATATCTGGAAGAAGGCAGCTTCCTGTGATGTTATCCACCATTGGCAATTCTGTAGGTGGTGGTTTTGATCTTGGAAAACAGCAGAAGGAAAAGTGTTAAGTCTCTCTCCTCTATATCTTATTCCAGGCCAAGCTGCGATCTCTGCCAAGGCAGGGATCCACAAGAGACACAGACCCTGGACAGCTCCAAAGGAAAAGGGGCCAGGATTTAGCTCTGTGCAAGAAAGCAAGAGAGCTGGTTCTAGCAAGGCAAGAGGGATCTGGCTTGAGCCGCTGCTTGGACTGTGGGCTTTTATGGATGCTGCTCTGACAGAGTGAACTGGCCCTTCCCTAGACAAGGCTCTGTTGTTTAAAGGGGCCTCGCACCATTTTCTCTGCAATGGCTCTGGCAGTGCAGGGGATCATAAGGACACAGGAAGCTGCCTTATACTGAGTCAGACCATGGGTTCATCTACCTCAGCATTGTCTACACAGACTGGCAGCAGCTCCTCCAAGTTGCAGGCAGGAGTTTCTCCCAGCCCTATCTTGGAGATGCTGCCAAGGAGGGAACTGTCCTGCAACCTTCTACATGCAAGCAGGCAGGTGCTCTTCCCAGAGCAGCCCCACCCCTAAGGGGAACATATGACAGTACCCACATCCCATTCAAATGCAAACCAGGGCAGACCCTGCTTAGCAAAGAAGACAATTCATGCTTGCCGGGATCTCCACCAGGGCTGACTGGTTCACACAGCACTCTTTTGAGTCAGATGATAAGAGCAGAGCTGTATCCTCAGGTCATAGAGGGGGTGCTGGCTGGGGTTCTCCCTGCTTCTCCTGGTGTCTGGTTTGTAGGATCTTCTCCCCATCTCATCTCCTGGCCAGTCTACTTTGTCCCCCATTGGGGGGGATCCCCGATCTGGGGTCAGGACACTCTCCCAGTGCTGCTAGTAGCTACCCCAAGCTAATGCCACGCCCTCCCTACACCAGGCATGGCTCTGAGATCTGATCACAGATCTCTGACATCACACCTCGCTTGCCCTTTAGACTGTTCTGTGCAGCAGCCAACACAATGCACTAGAAAGGAGTTGTTCAATGATACACTCTTCTCTAAAAAGGTAGGGATTTGTTTAAGTGCCTTCTGCCCCATTCCTCTGGAGCCTGGAACCTGGCCTGCATTATCAACTGCCAGGGATCAGAAGAGACTCCCCAAAGCACCTCCTTCCAATATATCACACCTTTTTGTGGATTTGAATTGCAAGCCCTGTTGGGACCCAGTCCTGGCTGAAAAGCAAGTTGTGATGTAAATAGATAAATAACATCTTGGTAAGCTGCCTTGGGGCCCCCCATAAGGGACCAAAAAGTGGGATAGAAATGTCTTAACAAGTGGACATGGGAGAGGCTGCAGGGAAATTTAATCTGGGGGTCACAACAAGAGATAATGGATTTCATATACCTACAAGTGGTCCCAGTTTCTTCCTAGGACTACCAGAACATCCATGAAGCCCCTGTTCAAGGAATTCTTACCCATAGACAGGGCATCTCCGTCCCTCTCCTGTTTGATCTCCATGACGAGTGGTCTGTGCCAGGGATCTGATGGAGCCTTCTCCGCCTCTGATAAAACAAGAGCCTCCTCCTTCAAATCCCTAGGAAACTGAGCAGCACAGCAAGGATCCTGTTGAGAGGACAAGAATGATAGGGGGTAAAAACAGGAAAGAGATGGACTGTTTCTTACCCATTCCCATCAATTTCCACACTTATGGGTAGAAATAGATCTCATGAAGGAAACACACGGCAGGGGTGTGCAGGGACTGGTTCATGGTCAAACTGGTCCACTGTGAACCAGGTGGTCTGAGTAATTTGACCGTGAACCACTCCAAACCGCTCCGAGCTGGTTTGTCGGTCCCAATGGCCCAGCCGGTTGGTCTGACCAAACCGGTTCACAGAGTAGTGGTTTGGTCTGAATTGGGAATATACTGGCACACGCTTGGGAACTCCAAAGCTTGTCTGCGGTAGTGCTCCAGGCTTTGGGGCTTGCTTCTCCCTCATTTCCTCTCAATGCTGCACATTGTTATTCAAGGCTAAATTTAATCAAACAATCAATCAATCAATCAATCAATTAATTGTATTTGTATACCAACCCAACTTCCGTCTCTGGGCAGTTTACAACAAAATAAAACAAATTAAAACAGAAATCAAAACCTTAATACAATTTAAAACCACAAATCTAATTAAAAAGCTTGGATGAATAACTGTGTCTTTAAAGACTTTTAGAAAGTTGTCAGAGATGGGGAGGCTCTTACTTCAGCAGGGGGGAACATTCTAAGGTCTCAGGGCAGCAACAGAGAAAGCCCGTCCCTGTGTAGCCACCAGACAAGCCAGTAGCAACAGCAGAAGAACCTCTCTAGATGATCTCAATGGTGGTGGGGCTCATAGTGAAGAAGACATTCTCTTAAATACCCTGGTCCTAAGCTGTTTAGGGTTATAAGCAGTACCTTGTATTTTGCCCCTGAAACTTATTGATAGCCAGTGTAATTCTTTTATATTATGGTAATATAAAAGAGTAATACGGTCCCTTTGAGATGACCCAGAGACCTACCTGGCTGCCACATTCTGTACCAACTGCAGTTTCTGGTCTACATACAAAGGCAGCCCCACATAGAGCGCGTTGCAGTAAAGTCTGGAGGTTACCAGCAAGTCTGGAGGTTATCAGCATACTACTGTTCTGAGGTTGTTTATTTCAAGAAATGTATGCAGCTGGTGAAGCAGCCAAAGCGGATAGAAAGCACCTCTGGCCACTGCCTCAGCCTGGGACACCAGGGAGAGGTTTATGTACAGAAGCACTCCCAGACTGCATACCTGTTCCTTCTGGGGAAGGGTGAACTCATTCAGAACTGGCAGATCAAAACTGTCTCCCGAGTTCCGACCCTGCACAACAAGTACCTCTGTCCTATTTGGATTCATTCTCAGTTTGTTATCCTTCATCTAGCCCATCACCATTTCCAGGCAGGCATTGAGGGAGGTTATGCCTTCTCCCGATGATGCTGTCATGGAGAAAAATATTTGGGTGTCATCAGCATACTGATAAGATCCTGCACCAAATCTCCTGATGATCTCTCCCAGCGGTTTCATGTAGATTATTGCTGGTGATTTTAATGCCAAAATCAGATAATAATGGGAAATAATACAATAATGGGAAATAAACAATAATGGGAAATTTGCAAGGCTGGGTTTTGATTGGAAATATATTTTCCCTTTGGGCAGTTGCTCTAAAGATTCCTGTCTAAGCAGCAGCAGCATTCAGCTCTCTAAGCATATTCACCATCCTAACTTGCTCCCCACACCTCCAAAGGGAGTTTTCTTGATAGATCAGAAGATAACTTTACCTTCCTGGCATTGACTGGTGCCTCCATGATTGACTACCTCTTAATCCCCCCCCCCATTATTAATGTCAACAGTCTACTGGATATCCTAAAACAAATTCAAAGTGGTCACTTGCCCTTAGAATGTTTTGCTGTTAAAATCCCTCATTGTTTCAATGTGAATTTTTGTCCAAGCTGCCATTTTGAGAATGGCAAAATGCCTCCCCAAGCAGCTATTTCAAGCCAGTAGCTCCCAAGGCTCTGGAAAAGGATCCTTCTCTGGAGAGCTGGCCTTGCGGTAGCGGCATGATTTGTCCCCTTTGCTAAGCAGGGTCTGCCCTGATTTTCACTTGGATGGGTGACTACATGTGAGCATGGTCTGCTTTAAGATATTCCCCTTCAGGCAGGGTTTCCCAACCTGTGGCACTCCAGCTTGCTAAACTACAACTCCCATCATCCTCAGCTACAATACTGAGCTTGATGGACCGAGAGTCTGGCTTAGACTCAGCTGCCTTAGACCAAGTCAAACCCTTGGTCCATCTAGCTCAGTATGGTTTCCTCTCTCACTGGCAATGGCTCTCCAGGGTTACATGCAGGAGTCTTTCCCAAGCCTACCTGGAGATGCCGCCAGCGATTGAACCTGGGACCTTCTGCATGCAAAGTAGATCCTCTTCTGGTGAGTTATGGGCCTCCCCCCAACATAGGAAACTGCCTTTGTCTGAGCCAGATTCTTGGTCCATCAAGCTCAGTATGGTCTACCTGACTGGCAGTAGCTCTGCAGGCTTTTAGACAGGAACTCTCCGCTACTTGGAGATGCCAGGAATTGAATCAGCAACTTTCTGCGTGCAAAGCAGGGGCTTGACCACTGAACTACAGCCCTTTGCCTCCACCATTGTTCCCCTTAGCCCAGCAGAGAAGAGAGCTGGTCTTGTGGTAGCAAGCATGACTTGTCCCCTTAGCTAAGCAGGGTATGCCCTAGTTGCATCTGAATGGGAGACTTGATGTGTGAGCACTGCAAGATATTCCCCTCAGGGGATGGAGCCGCTCTGGGAAGAGCAGAAGGTTCCAAGTTCCCTCCCTGGCAGCATCTCCAAGAAAGGGCTGAGAGAGATTCCCGCCTGCAACCTTGGAGAAGCCGCTGCCAGTCTGTGTAGACAATACTGAGCTAGACAGACCAATGGTCTGACTCAGTTAGTATACGGCAGCCAGCAGCACCCTTGACCAGTGGCTCTACAAGGCCTCAGTCAGAGATCTTTCCCAGCTTGGCCACCTGAGATCTATTCAACTGGATTTGCTGGGAGGTGAGCCTACGACCCTCTCACATGCAAAGTATATGTCCACCCTTTGAACTGTGTATCCTCTCTGTATTCAAGAAGCTGTTTTCCCCATTTGGTGTATGACTGAAGCCTCACCGCCCCCCCAACCCTGCTGCTAGATTTCTATATTGTAGTGAATAGAGCAGAGCTTCTTCGCTTTGGGTCCATGGATCCAGGTGGTTAGTGGGGACATCTTTGCTGCACTGGATTTAAGTTGCTTGCTGCTGAGCCAGAATAAAGTTCTTGGGGAGGGGTGTGTGAAGAAGAAGCTGTACCCCCTTCCATCTCTCATAGTTCCTAATGAACAGGAGCATGCGAAGCTGCCTTATACTGAGTCAGACCATTGGTCCATCTAGCTCAGTTTTGACTGGCAGTGGCTCTCCAGTTTCAGGCAGGAGTCTCTCTCAGCCCCACCTGGAGATCAGTGTCCCCTCTAACAGGGATTCTCAGACATTGTTGACTACAACTCCCAGAATCCCCAAGCAAAAGCCATTGGAGCTGAGGATTCTGGGAGTTGTAGTCAACAACGTCTGGGAATCCCTGTTAAGAGGGAACACAGCTGGAGATGCTAGGAAGTGGACCTGGAACCTTTTGCATGCAAGCATGCAGTTGTTCCTCTACTGAGCGATGGCCCCAGGGATATCTTACAGGGCTCACATGTAATCACCCATCCAAATGCAAACCAAGGTGGAGCCTGCTTAGCAAATGGGGACAATTCATGCTTCCTACCACAACAGAGGCACTCCTCCCCTGCAATTTTGCTTGCCTACACTGAAACACATGGAATCCTCACTTCATCTCCGTGCACATATTCTTAAACTTGAGATTACATAGGAACATAGAAGTGACCATATACTGAGTCAGACCATTGGTCTATCTAGCTCAGTACTGTCTTCACAGACTGGCAGCGGCTTCTCCAAGGTTGCAGGCAGGAATCTCTCTCAGCCCTATCTTGGAGAAACTGCCAGGGAGGGAACTTGGAACCTTCTGATGCTTTTCCCAGAGCAGCTCCATCTCCTGAGGGGAAGATCTGACAGTGCTCACCCTTCTAGTCTCCCGTTCATATGCAACCAGGGTGGACCCTGCTTAGACCAGCTCTCCTCTCCAGACCAACCCCAGACACTCTCCCACCTGTGTTTCCTGTCTCTTGTCCTCTCGCTGCCCCAGTACAAAACTCTCAGCCAGGGTCACTGCTTGGGAACAGGTCTTCGGACCCCCTTCCCTGACCCGGCTCTGGATTTCCTGGGGTAGGATCATCAGAAACTGTTCCAAGACCACCAACTCCAGGATTTGCTCCTTGGTGCGTCTCTCTGGTTTCAGCCAGTGGTGACAAAGCTCCCGGAGTTGCCTGCAAGCCTCCCGGGGCCCCTCGGCCTCCAGGTAGCAGTACTTCCTGAAGCACTGGCGCTGCACATCAGAGCTCACAGCCTCCTCCTCTGGGATCTCTTCCTTCATTTCCCCACAGTCTGACTTGTCATTGGCCAATGGGTTGCTGGCCGTCTGCTGGGCTTGTATACTGTGGCCTGGCAGGAGGTGGATCCTCTCTTTAGGTCGCTCATGAGTGTCGGCTGCTCCCCTGACGTGATGCAGAAAATCCTTGGTCTTCTCAAGAGGCTTCAGCCTCAACGTCTGCAGGGTTCTCCATCCAGAGTGGGTGGTCTCTGCTGTCTTCAGGAACTCTTTCCACTGGGCTTCCCAGCGTTGCTCTATCACCTCACCTGGTTCCTGTTCAGCTTGTTGCAATACCATTCGTTCCCACAATTCCCTGATGCTCTCAGCCTGGGTGACAGGAGGACCATTTCCTGTTCCATTTCCTGCTTCAGGACCTGCTGGATCTTCCTCCTCTGTTTTCATGCCCTGTCCTAGGGTGTACATCAAGTGGATGCCCCAAGCCGACGTATTCTCTTTGTCTGTGGCCATTGTCTTGGGAGGCAAAGGTGGCCTAAATGGGGGTTATCACTTCCTAAGGGGAAAAAAAAGAAATATTTGAGAGAAAGAACCTTCAGATGGGCTGTTTTCAGTCCACCTCACCTCCCCATCATGATGCTATCACTGCTCCCCAATGGAGAACACCACTGGGATGACAAAGGGAGATCTATAGTTAGATACCGTATTTATTTATTATTTATTTATTCGATTTCTATACCGCCCTTCCAAAAATGGCTCAGGGCGGTTTACACAGAGAAATAATAAACAAATAAGATGGATCCCTGTCCCCAAAGGGCTCACAATCTAAAAAGAAACATCAGATAGACACCAGCAACAGTCACTGGAGGTACTGTGCTGGGGGTGGAGAGGGCCAGTTACTCTCCCCCTTCTAAATAAAGAGCATCACCATGTTAAAAGGTGCCTCTTTGCTAAGTTAGTTACCCAAATAGAAGATGACTCTGAATCCCTCTTAAAAGCTAGAGACTAAATACAGGTATATACCCCAAAAGAGAAGGGCTTGGAATTTAGGTAAAAAGTAAAGTTGTGCCGTCAAGTTGGTGTTGACTTCTGGTGCTCACAGATGTGGTTTTCTTTGGTATAATACAGGAGGGGTTTACCATTGCCATCTCCCACACAGTATGAGATGATGCCTTTCAGCCTCTTCCTGTATTGCTGCAGCCCGATATAGGAGTTTCCCATAGTCTGGGAAACATACCAGCGGGGATTCAAGCCAGCAACCTCTTACTCCTTAGGCAAGTTACTTCCCCAGTGTGCCATTAGGTGGCTTCGGAATTTAAGACAACCCTGCAATTTCTAAAACCAAAGAACTCAGAAAAAAATTAGTCTTGGATTCAGGCAAGTACAGTAATAACATAGGATGAGCCCAGCTAGACCAGACCAAAGGTCCAGCAATTCCAGAATCCTGTTTCCCACGGTGGCCTGCCACCATTTGGTACTCCAGTGCATGTATCTGCACACTAACAACATTTTTAAAAAAGCATCTCAGGGACGATGGTTTATCAGGGATGTGTAGCAGAAAACCAAGACTGACCCTGGTAAACAGAGAGATTTTAAAAACATCTCATTTATCATGTTCGAGATTTCTTACAAGTCAGTAGATCAATAAAAAAACAATAAACTTTAAAAACAAACCCAAAAGCTAGAAGTTAGAAGTCATATAAAGGATTTCCTAGAACACTTGTCTTGTTTTTAGATTGTAAGCTCCTTGAGGCAGAGATCTGTCTTCTTATTGCTACTCTGTAAAATACTAAGAAGCTGCCTTGTACTAAGTCAAACACTTGGTCCATCTAGCTCAGTGTACAGTGAACAGTGGCAGCTTTCCAGGGTTTCAGTGAGGAGGCCTATTAACCTCTTATTTGTATCATTTTATGTACTTAATAAAGTAGAGAGTTTCAGATTACAACTCACATGCACTTGCTGGGGAATAGAATCATAGAGTTAAAAGGGATCTTAGAGGTCTCCTAGTCCAATCCCTTTCTCAGTGCAGGAGAAATCTCATTGAACTCAGTGGACCTTTTTGAATCAGTGTGCTGAGAATTGCACTGTGACATTGTATAATAAGTGTTTGTATAAATCATGTGTAAACAGACACCACAGAGCAGTGTTCCCTGTAACAGCAAATTCCAGAAGCTGTTGACTACAACTCACTGCATCTTCAGCTGCAATGGCCTTTGGCCGGGGATGCTGGGACTTCTAGTCAAGAACATATTGGATCCTCTGTTCCAGGGAACTGGGCTGCAGAGGTATGTCTTAGACCCCAGCAAATTGTAGGAAGGCATTTCCACTGCTAACTGAGAAAGAAAAGGCCTTCTAAAGTGGTGGCTCTCTTACACTGAGCAGGGAGAGAGCAACTGTCCCTTTTCAACCCCAGCCATGGGCGTAGTGCCTATTGGATAAGCAGGGACAAATGTCCCCGGAGGCCCAGAGGGTCAGGGGGCCCCCAAGGGTCCCCCGGGCAGACTGCCCCTGTCCTGCCTCTGCCACCGCCCCTGCCTCCCTGCCGTTAATCATGTTTGCCTCCGGGCAGTCCCAGGGGGGTGGATGAGCTGGGTGGCGGCGGGTGCTGTAGCTGGCCAGCTGGCCTCTTCGGCGGCCTCTCTGGCTGAGCTGGTGGCAGCAGTGGGTGCTGTAGCTAGTTGGCAAACAACAGAGATTTCATTGAAATCTGTGTACTTGCTCTGTTATGGGATAGCTGGATTAGATGAAGAATTCTTCCAGAGCACACACATCTGGGATTCTACAGCACCTCTGGAAGGGTCCCTTGGCATATCCATTAGCACCAGCAGTACCCTTCGGGATGAGGCGATAGTTCATTGGTATCTGTTTTGCATGCAAAAGGTCTGACATCTACAGGCAAGGCTGTGAAATACTCATTTGAAATCCTGGAGAGTTGCTGCCAGTCAGTGCAGACAGTACTGAGCTAGACGGACCAAGAGTCTGACTCAGTATAACGCAGCTTCTTAACTGTTTTCCTTTTGTTTCCCTTCCCCTCCACGTTCACAGACTGGGTTTATGGTCTGATCTCTTCACTCATATATCTGTCCGTGTTACTTCCTCCTCTCATAACCTTCATTAGAACACGCATCTGCTTTCTATGTAAACACTCTTTTAAAAACAAACTCACTTGGTCTCTCTTTGAAGTCTTGCAAAATATCCTAGCCCTGATTCTGAGCCTGGGAAACCCAGAGGCCATTTTCCCACGATGAGCGGGTGCGGGAAAGACCTTCACGTTCCTTCCGCCATTCTAAACACCCGTGCTTCTCTAGGAACAGGAATTCTATGGATTTAACCCTTGCTTGGAAAGCACCTTAGTGGCAACAAAAAGGAGAAACCGTGTTCGTCCATACCTGCCTTATGTTGCAACGAACCATCTCTGTATTCTGATACCTGTTCCTGGCATAAACAGTCCATATTTTTATGCCTTTTGAGCATCTTCACATTTGTAGGAAGAGTTGCTGACCGGCGTGCAGATGCATCTTGTCTCTAACCCACGTGCATGCGATCAGGACTCAAGTTTGTGCGGGATTCGGAGATGGGTAGTTATATGGAGAATGTGTTCATGTGTGTGAAAGTGTGTTCATGTGTGTGAAAGTGTGTTCATGTGTGTGAAAGTGTGTGTGAACAGAAACGTTTCTGTTTTGTTTGTGAAATGCGGTAGGGTCAGTATTATTTATTTGTTTATTTAATCGCGCTTATTTTGCTCCCCTTATTTTTAGGAGCATGTGGTTATTGTTGTTGTTGTTGTTGTTGTTGTTGTTATTGCTACAACTGTACTGGCTCCCACTATCTGAAGAATGTAAGGCACTTCGTTTCTAAGCTGGCCAGGGACTTTGAAGGAAGGCATATGCTAAGCTGAGTAGAACTCGATGATGTATCCATTGCCTTTGCCATTATGAAACCAGTTATATGACTAATATTTACCAATACATCGAATATTTATATACTGCTTTTCAACAAAAGTTCCCAAAGCACTTTACATAGATAAATAGATATAAATAAATACATACATACATACAATGGCTGTCTGCCCCCAAAGGGCTCACAGTCCCCCCCCAAAAAAATGTAGGATAGACACCAGTCACTAGAGCAGGCCTGCTCAACTTAGGCTGCCCAGCTGTTCTTGGACTGCAGCTCCCATAATCCCCAGCCACAGTGGCCAATAGTCAGGGATTGTGAGAACTGTAAACCAACATCTTCAGGAGGGCTGAAGTTGAGCAGGCCTGCACTAGAGGGATGCTGTGCTGGGAATGGATAAGGTCAGTTGCTCTCCCCCTGCTAAATAAAGAGAATCACCACTTTAAAAAGATGCCTCTTTTACTCAGCAGTTGTGAAGAGTAACAGTATTTGTGAGTTGTAGGAGTAAACTCTTTACAAGCAAACTTGTAAACTCTTAGCTGTGAATTTCTAAACTGAGCCACTGATGCAGACAAAGGAAGGGTCGAAACGCATTTGGCCAACAATTCATCAGCAGCAAACAGTTCATCTATTATTTGGCGTATTTATTATTATTATTTTAAATTTGATTTCTATACCACCCTTCCAAAAATGGCTCAGGGCAGTTTACACAGAGAAATAATAAATAAACTAGCTGAACCAGGCGCAGGACATCTGCACCTCTAGTCACCCCCTCCCCGCTTTCTCCCCCCCAAGCCCACTCGCCAGTTGCTGCTTTCTTCCCCCCCCCTCCGTCCGCATCCGCTTTCTCCCCCACCCCGCCATGGCTTTTTTCTCCCTCCCATCCGCCCGCCGCCGCCACTTTTCTCTTCCCCCATCTGCCTGCTGCCGCCACTTTTTTCTCCCCCCATCCGCCTGCCGCCGCTTCCCCCCCCATCCACCCATCGATCCGCCCACCTGCCCAGCAGCAGCCGCTGCTGCTTTCTTCCCCCTCTCCCTCCTTACCTGGCCAGGCTGCCTCCATTATTATTGCCGGAACTCTCACAACGTGTCGTGAGAGTTCCGCTGCCAAATCCTGGGTATTCATGCCGGCTAAGAGAATTAAATATATAGATATATATATATGGATGGATGGACCATCTTAGAATTCATTGTTTTGCATACCAGTTAATTTCAAGTCTCTTTTGCATGCTGAATATTGATTATTGTACATTAAGATATTTTTGTCATATATCTGGGGATTTTTTGAAATTGATATCAGTATTTTTAAATTATTTGAATAAATATCACCGGATGCAAAGCACACATTTCTGCCCTGGAGTTAAAAGCTGTGAATATTGTACTGGGCCATGTTTTTCTTGTTTTTGATTTTGTGATGGTTCCCTCCCTCCCACACCTTCACCTGGGGGCAGAGCTAGGGCTGAATGGAAATGTTTGAGAAACCAATGGGACTTTTCCTGTTGTAAAAACAAAGGTTGACATCCTGACTAATGGAACCTGTGTGCTCACTGCCAGAAGCCCCCTGCAAGATCAGAAAGATGAGGGTCCGTTTGTTGTAACTGTGGGGCAATTTTTAGCAGACTGTGTTGCATTTAAGCATATGATGTGTAAGGTAAAAGGTAAAGTTGTGCCCTCGAGTCGGTGTTGACTCCTGGCGACCACAGAGCCCTGCGGTTTTCTTTTGGTAGAATACAGGAGGGGTTGACCACTGCCTCTTCCCGCACAGTGTGAGATGATGCCTTTCAGCACCTTCCTATATCACTGCTGCCTGCTATAGGTGTTCCCCATATACTAGCAGGGATTCGAACCGGCAACCTCTTGCTCGCTAGGCAAGTCATTTCCCCGCTGCGCCATTAGGTGGAAGAGTCACATGATGTGTAGACCTTGTCAAATAGATCACATGTGCCAAGTTTCGATTTATTAGCTCAAAAGGGGTCACATTTATAAGAAATAGAGGTTTGAGGCTTGTAATGGTGAAAACTTCTTTCTTTTGCAACTCACCTTAACTAAAGCGGCCTCCCGTGCTCATTTAAATGAGCATACACATTAACCTTTAATCCCCAGCTAACTGAGCAAAGAGGCACCTTTTTAAAGTGGTTATTCTCTTGATATCACAGTGGGAGAGCAACTGGCTCTATCTATCCCCAGCACAGCATCCCTCCAGTGGCTGTTGCCAGTGTCTATCTTATGTTTCTTTTTTAGATTGTGAGCCCTTTGGGGACAGGGAGACATTTTATTTATTTATCTATATCTATGTAAACCACTTTGGGAACTTTCCCCCCCAAGCAGAATATATATATCTGTCATATTCGTAACCTTAGGAAAATAGAAATGTTAAGGAGAGGAGAGCTGGTCTTGTGGTAGCAAGCATAACTTGCCCCCTTAGCTAAGCAGGGTCCACCCTGGTTGCATATGAATGGGAGACTAGAAGTGTGAGCACTGTAAGATATTCCCCTCAGGGGATGGAGCCGCTCTGGGAAGGGCAGAAGGTTTCAAGTTCCCTCCCTGGCGGCATCTCCAAGATAGGGCTGAGAAAGATTCCTGCCTGCAACCTTGGAGAAGCCGCTGCCAGTCTGTGAAGACAATTCTGAGCTATATAGACCAATGGTCTGACTCAGTATATGGCAGCTTCCTATGTTCCTATATGAGGCAGGCTAGCAAATCTGACAAGAGCACATTACATTTCTAGCCTTATTATGCTGAAATTTGCTCATGGCCCACTAAATAAGTAAAAAATGGCCACGTGGCCCTCCCTTGTGTAAAAAGACAGGAGAACCCTGCTGTAGCCCACGTTATCATCCACATTATCATCCAGCAAAGGACTTTCCCAGCCAGCTCACATGGAATTCAGGGCCGATCCAGGCAATGTGTGAACACACACTCCCCATGGGCCTGACCCAGCAGAGCTGTTCTTATGTTCTTATTCTGGAGGATCTGTGAGCTAAAACTCCTGTGAGGAAGATTTCCTGGAGATGTCAGAATTATACTTGGGATCTTCTACAGGCAAAGAACAAGCTCTACCATTGGGCCACTGGAGGCACCAGGAAAAAAAACTGAGGGGGTGGGCACAGTAGGGGCAAAGTGCATTTTGGGGTGGGTGAGGGGCGTCTCACGTGTTTGATTTCTGAAACAGAAATGGGGGCGGTAGAGTAGGGGGGGCACTTTTCTGGGTGCACTTCCTTGTAGAGATCATCATCTAACCAATGTGCGAGGCCTGAGAGGGCTGAAGGTAGGTTAAAGAAAATCCCTTTGAAATGAAGGTATTTCTAAAAATCCCTTTTTTGTCAAAGGTTTGGCAAGTGGTTCTGCAAACTGCCCAGAGGTTGCCACCCCAAATCCTCACTTCTGGGCAATGTGGCCACCCTGAGGCCACAAAGAGAGGGCTCCCCCCTCCCATAGATGACCTATCACCACTTAAGGCTGCCAACCCTCCAGGAATCTGCATCAATATCCAAGTAGCTATTGAGATCGATCTTGGAGATTTAATGGCTTGACAACTGTGACAAATCTTGGAACGAATAAATCTCTGAGTCAAGACATGCCCTGGTTTTCCCCCTGGGTATCCTGGATCTCCAGCACCCCCGACCTTGTTTTGAGGATGGAGGAGGGTGGAGGCAATGGGTGCTCCCTGTCACCACCCCCTCTGGAAGTTACCTGTCCCCCCTCCTTCCAAGGCCAAAGGGGGAAGGGATGGGCAGAGCACCTTCTCCCAGGGTCCTCTTCCGTCCCAGGAGTGGAGGAAGAGGAAATAGGGCCGAGTGCTTGGTGGCCCATCCCTCCCTCTTTCCATTCCAGCGCACACAGACTTGAAAAGAGGAAGCGGGGTTGCTGGGACTGTGGGCTCTCTCGGAGAGGTGGCCCCAGCCTTGTGGCACTGTGGACACATTGATATGCTATTGTGGGTGGCCAGCCCTCCAGGATGGACATTAATCTTGACTCTTGAAAGCATTCCTGAAGATTTCGGTGCTTTGGTTTTGCATACAAAATACTGAGGGGATAATCTGCAGGAATAGCTTCAGTCAGAAGCAGGCAACCCTATGCTTGAATGGATTTTTACTTGAAAGCAAACTGTCTGTCTGTATATATATGTATGATGAATGAATGATTTAATTGAATAACATGGAAAAAAAGTCAGGGGATCCTGGTGATGCCTCCCCAGCTGTTGTCATTGGCTGCTGGCTGTTTGTGATGTCACAAAGGGACATGGGCAGCGTGAAGCACAAACAGTTGAGCTAGAGGTGAAGTGAGCAACTGCCAGTGCCAAGGAGGGATGGAGGCGAGAGGAGTCCCAGGAGAAGGAGGGAGAGGCAGAAGAAGCTGGGGCCAAGGGAAAGGAATGGCGAGATGGGGCCAGCAGGACATACAGGAGAGTTCACGCTCACCTGGTCTGTGGAGTTCTTGATTTAAAGTATTGCAAGGTGAGGACTGGTCCCTGACGCTCCCAAGAACATGTACATCATGAGAACTTGTCTTGGGGGTGTGTGTCTCATCTGTCACTTGGTGGGACTGAGGCAGAATTGCACCTGCACTCTTCAATGAATCCATATTATTTTATTTTATTTATTTATTTCACACATTTATATACTGACCTATATAAAATCTCTGGGCGGTTTACAATGTAAACAAACAGCAACTTAAAGCTAAAAATAATATAAAACAGAATAAAACTTTGAAATATCATTAAAAATCGTTAAAAAACAAGCATCTTGAAGTTTGCCTCTGGTGGATAACCTTCACATCTCTGTGTTGAAATTAGATTAGCTGTAAGCGATATCAGGAAACTGTCCCGTGCAAGGCTCCAACCTAGAAATTACACCGCACGTGGGTTCATGTTTCTCACAAGGGTTTTGTAATGACAATATTTAAAGAGAAAAATGTGAGAGAAAAACTTGTCTCAAACTATGAGTTGACTTATACAGCTTCTAGTACAGCAAATGTAAGCCCCCTAATGGCGCAGCAGGGAAGTAACTTGCCTAGGGAGCAAGAGGTTGCTGATTAGATTACCTGCTGGTATGTTTCCCAGACTATGGGAAACAACTATATCAGGCAGCTGCGATATAGGAAGATCCTGAAAGGCATCGTCTCCTATTGTGTGGGAGATTGTAATGGTCTACCTCGCCTGTATTCTACCAAAGAAAACCACAGGGCTCTGTGATCATGAGGAGTCGACACTGAAGAGACCCCCTGGGGGCCCAGGAACAACATTCTTGTAGGGGGCCTCACCTCTTGCATGTGCAAGGTGTGCACGGCCCCAAGACAAGCCCCCTGCATCTGATGTCACACGCAAGGGGCGGGGCAACAAACATATCTCCACTGCAGCCCCTGCCTTTGCCCCACCGCTGCTTCTTATCTTTGCCACCGTGTGTCACGCCCTTGATCTCAGACAGCGAGGAGGAAGGGGAAGCTGTCAACTTTTCAGCCGATGCCCGGGGTGTCTGAGGGGCTGCCCGGCTATCAGTTTCCAAGAAACGGCTGAGGCAGATCCGGCTGATGATTCAGAGCAGGCACAACAACCTGAGACAGCAGAAACCATGACGGACCAATCAGAAGAGGAGCTATGCAAGCAACCCCCACTGACTCCACAACAGAGGCATATTACAAGAAGAAGAACACAGCTAGAAACTATCAGGAGGATTAAACGCCTCTTG
Organism: Hemicordylus capensis; assembly: GCF_027244095.1. Lineage (NCBI taxonomy): Eukaryota > Metazoa > Chordata > Lepidosauria > Squamata > Cordylidae > Hemicordylus > Hemicordylus capensis. The sequence continues at coordinate 247,589,514 of NC_069658.1, read as the reverse complement.
CAGAGGGCTGATGAATTCCTGCCAGCTGGGAGCTCTCGGCTTGTGCTATAAATTATGTCACAAGCTTTCTATTCACTGCTGGAAAGCAACATTTGTCAATTTCCGTGTCGACAGCTTGCAGCCAAGCCTGATAAAGAAGAAGCTAGTGGATACTTGTGGATAGGGGTGTGTCCGAACCGGTCTGGAGGCCATTCTAAAGGCCTCCGAACTTCCAGACCGGTTCGGACTTGGCTGGTCTGGGTCCGGGTGGGGGGTCTTCCTTTAAGGGCGGGAGGGCTTGCTTACCCCTCCCGCCTCTTTGCTCCCTCCAGCGCCCGTATTCTATTGTATAATTGGGGCGCTGGAAACCAGCCGCCCCAGCCGCCCCAGCCGCCCCCCCGCGAGCGGATTAGGGGCAAAGGAAAGCTACTCCCTCCCCCCTCCCTCCCTCCTGCCGCCCCCCCGAGTGCTCACCACGTTTGCCAAAAAAAGAGAGGAGCTCGCAAATAGAGCTCCTCTCTTGCCAAAGTCTCCGGCCCAACTGGGGCCTTGGGCGCGCACGCACGCGCGATAGGACTCCTCAGCTAATGGAACTTTCGCCAGAGGCCTGGTCTACCCGGTCTACCTCTTCCCGGCAGGTAGACCGGGCCTCTGGCGAAAGTTCCATTAGCTGAGGAGTCCTATCGCGCATGCGTGCGCGCCCAAGGCCCCAGTTGGGCCGGAGACTTTGGCAAGAGAGGAGCTCTGTTCGCGAGCTCCTCTCTTTTTTTGGCAAACGTGGTAAGCACTCGGGGGGGCGGCGGGAGGGAGGGAGGGGGTGCGGGAGTAGCTTTCCTTTGCCCCTAATCCGCTCGCGGGGGGGGCGGTGGAGGCAGCTGGGGCGGCTCATTTCCAGTGCCCCAATTATACAATAGAATACGGGCGCTGGAGGGGGCAAAGAGGCGGGAGGGGTAAGCAAGCCCTCCCCGCCCTAAAAGGAAGGCCCCCCTTCGGTGCCGGTCCGGACTGCTCCGGACCACGAACATCCCTACTTGTGGATTGAAGCTGGGGAGTGTATGTGAATGGATGGTGACTGAAAGGGAGTGAATGGATGTTGGCGGTGTCCCTCATGGGCTGCCTTGGCGTGCGAATGTCTGTGTGCATGGTTGTGAATGTGGTTGAGGCAAATGTTAGTCTATAGTGATGTGTGAAAGGATAACCGGTGGATTGAAGCGGTTGAAGCTATGTGGAAATTGACAGGTGGAAGTCGGGGATGATGTTGGCTGGCCGAAACTGGCGGATATGCCCGGGCGCTGCTTGCGGATGGTGCGGAGAAGCCGACCCCTTCCACAGCTGTCTTTCTTTTTCTTGCAGAGATGTCTAAAGCTGGCGTGCTTTTCTCATGTGGACACCCCAGAAATTGAGCCAGAGGATCCGTGGACGTGGTGAAACCTGCAGATATCCTCCAACTGCTAAGACATGGTTTCTGGACCCCTCAGCATCTTTGTTGTCTTTGGAACTCATCCCAAGGTATGGAGACGATCTTCAGCACCCTTTTTGATGTCCCTTCTGCCTTCATGGTTTGTATGTTTGCTAGGAGGGGAGAGAGAGCATTGGCCTAAGTGAGCTTCATGGCTCATTGGGAAAGGACTTGAACTCAGGTTTTCCCCACTCCAGACTTAACGTTCTAACAACCACACCAGCTCTCCATTGTGTGGGGTAATGATTACCGGAGAAATCTGGTGCTGGAGAAAAAGAAGACTTGAATCCTCGTTTTAGCTGTGAAGCAAACTAGTAGGGAAAAGATGTTTGGATTCCTTTAGAGAGCATGAAAATTAAACGGTTTAATGATCCAAATGTGGGTGGGGGCTGTGGGCCTGGGCCCTGGATCTTTTCAGTACCAGCAACGCCCCAGTTTGGGAAGCAAGAGCAAATGAGTTCCTCAAACATCCTGTGCAACCACTAGTTCACATAAGCTGAATCTTTGAAAAAGACTGAGTTTCAAGTGCAAAGCTTGTAGGTAAAAGGTGTTCCAAGTAGGCCATCGTCTCTACACCTAGTTGAATCAAAATGGAATCAAAGAAAGATGGGGTGGTTTTCTTCCATATATCCATGACAGTTCTCAATTGTTTCCCTCCCAAGAAGAGAGCAGAGAGCATGCAGAGGAAGCCTGACTGACACCAGGGTGGAGGAGACCATTTGGCAGCAGTGGAGCCAAGCGATCTCTACACAGATGGGAGCGGGTCATGCAGTCGCTGCGGAGATGAGACAAGTTCTCTTGCACGGAAGGCTGGAGGCGAGCCTGCGCATGAAGCCTGCTGATGCCAGTGGCTTGAAGCTGGTAGACGCCGGCTGAGCGGATCCGGCAGAAGTTGGTGGATGTTGGGGGTACGGAAGCCCGTGGCCGTCCATATTCGGAAGCTGCTAGATTCTGTCGCTACGCGGAAGAAGCTGGTGGATGTTTGCAGATGAAAGCTGGTGGGAGTCCCCCTGTTGAAACCCGTCTCCAGAAGCTAGTGGATACTTGTGGATTGAAGCTGGGGAGTGTGTGTGAATGGATGGTGAAGGAAAGGGAGTGAATGGATGTCGGTGGTGTCCCTCATGGGCTGCCCTGGCATGCGAATGTGTGTGTGCGTGGTTGTGAATGTGGTCGAGGTGAATGTTAGTCTATAGTGATGTGTGAAAGGTTAACTGGTGGATTGAAGTAGTTGAAGCTATGTGGAAGCTGACAGGTGGAAGTCGGGGATGATGTTGGCTGGCCGAAACTGGCGGATATGCCCGGGCGCTGTTTGCAGATAGTGCAGATAAGCCGACCCCTTCCATGGCTGTATTTCTTTTTCTTGCAGAGATGTCTGAAGCTGATGTGCTTTTCTCATGTGGACACCCCAGAAATTGAGCCGGAGGACACGTAGATGTGGTGGAACCTGCGGATATCCACCCACTCCTAGGACTTGGTTTCTGGACCCCTCAGCATCTTTGTTGTCTTTGGTACCCATCCCAAGGTATGGAGACGAACTTTAGAAGCAGGTTTCCTCCCAATTTATGATTGTATAGCCCTTTTTCATATCCCCTTCTCCTTCCTCATTTGTATGTTTTCCCCACAATAAAGTCTCCTCCTGCCAATCACTGCATCTCTGTACCTGTTTCATTCCTGGCCAGTGTGTAGATGTAAAAAGGCGAGGAGAGCATCTGGCCATGAAAAGTAGGGGGAGGGAGCATGTACAGGCATTGGGAGGGAACAAGGAGTATCTTCACTCCTAAGTTTGTGAATCAACTCACCTGTGAATGGGTGTGCCAGCCCAACCTGGTACAATGTCTGAAATGACATTTCTCTTTGTGAGGGAGGTTTGGCCAAGATTGAGTACTAGCCTTGGCAAAGTGATCTCTCATGGGACCCACCCAGACTCTGACTTGCAGGAGAGCATCCCAGAGGAAGAGGAGAATGAGGATGCCTTAGTCAAGACTCCTCCCCCAGTAAGACTCCCTATAGCATCATGCAACAGACGCCAGTAGCCAGAGTCTGTCACCCCTGCAGTCACCCTCTCGGAGAAGTCCTTGAGCTCTGGGAATCTGGTGCCCCAGCAAGGAGATCTTGTCCCTAGAACCCACTCCATCTCCCTGGGACCCTAGAAACAGAGGTAACACCATGCCAGGACCAAACTCCAGCACCAAAATCCAAGGGCTCAGTTGGCTTCTTGGACCTACACCTCAAAAACATTCAGATATTTATAAAAAAAGCAATGAGCATGTGGAGTACACAGTTAACAATCAATGGCGAGACACTTGGACAGGTTAGCATTAGAAGAGGCATTTTCCAAGGGGACTCACTATCCCCTCTGTTGTTTCTAATCGCCATGACCCCACTTTCACAAATACTAAACAAAACAGGCCTCGGATACCAAACATCTAAAACATCAAGTAAAATCAACCATCTGCTGTACATGGACGATCTGAAGTTGTATGGAAAGTTCCAGTTAGAAATTGAATCACTGCTAAACACTGTCCGTATATTCAGTAGCGATATAGCAATGGAGTCTGGACTAGACAAGTGTGCTGCATTAATAATGAAAAGAGGAAAAATAACAAAAACAGAAGGAATAGAACTGCCCAATGGAAGCAAGATCAAGAACCTGGAAGAGAAAGAACATTACAAATACTTGGGCATTCTCCAGGCTGATAACATTGCACACACTGAAGTTAAAAGAAAAATTGGAAGTGAATACATCAGGAGAGTTAGAAAAATCCTCAAGTCCAAACTCAATGGCAGGAACACCATACAAGCCATAAACACCTGGGCTATACCTGTTATCAGATACACTGCAGGAATAATAGACTGGACCCAGGCAGAGCTAGAGACGCTAGATCGTAAGACCAGGAAAATCATGACCATCAATCATGCTATGCACCCCCGCAGTGATGTCGATAGGCTATACCTCCCTCGCAGCTCAGGTGGAAGAGGAATGCTGCAAGTCCATCAAACAGTAGAGGAGGAGAAAAGAGGCCTTGAAGAATATATCAAGGACAGTGAAGAAGATGCACTTCAGATGGTCAATGACGTGAAACTATTCAGCACCAATGAAACAAAGCAGGCCTACAAGAAAGAACAAGTCAAGAACCGAGCAGAAAAATGGAAAAATAAGCCCCTGCATGGTCAATATTTGCACAATATAAGTGGAAAATTAGACATCACCAAGACCTGGCAATGGCTTAAGAATGGCAACTTGAAGAAAGAAATAGGGTTTAATACTGGCTGCACAAGAATAGGCACTAAGAACAAATGCAATAAGAGCAAAAGTCGAAAAATCTACCACAAACAGCAAGTGCCGCCTTTGTAAAGAAGCAGATGAAACCATGGACCACCTGATCAGCTGTTGTAAAAAGATCACACAGACTGACTACAAACAAAGGCATGACAAGGTAGCAGGGATGATACACTGGAACATCTGCAAAAAATACAAGCTACCTGTAGCCAAAAATTGGTGGGACCATAAAATTGAAAAAGTTGAAGAAAATGAAGATGTAAAAATATTATGGGACTTCCGACTACAAACAGACAAACATCTGCCACACAATACACCAGATATAACTGTAGTCGAGAAGAAAGAAAAACAAGTCAAAATAATCAACATAGCAATACCAGGGGATAGCAGAATAGAAGAAAAAGAAATGGAAAAAATCACCAAATACAAAGATCTACAAATTGAAATGGAAAGGCTGTGGCAGAAAAATACCCAAATAATCCCAATGGTAATTGGCGCCCTGGGTGCAGTTCCAAAAGACCTTGAAGAGCACCTCAACACCATAGGGGCCGCCTTAGCCACCTGCATGATTTAAATGGTTGGTTCTGAGACTTTGGTCCCTAGCAGCATCCCTAGGCAGGGCTGGGAAAGACCTCTGTTGCAGACCCTGGGGGAACTTCTGCCAGTCAGAGTGATACCTGTGAGTGAACCAAACTAACACCACGATCTTGGTGAACTCAGCATGAACTGAGCAAGTCCTTTATAGCAGTTTTATATCTTAGAGAATATATGGCTTACATCTGCTTCGTTGCTCTACTCTTGCCTGACACTTGCCTTGAGATTATCAACCAAGTATTTTTTATTATTATTACATTTATATCCCACTCTTCCTCCAAGGAGCCCAGAGCGGTGTACTGCATACTTGAGTTTCTCCTCACAACAACCCTGTGAAGTAGGTTAGGCTGAGAGAGAAGTGACTGGCCCAGAGTCACCCAGCAAGTCTCATGGCTGAATGGGGATTTGAACCCGGGTCTCCCCGGTCCTAGTCCAGCATTCTAACCACTACACCACGCTGGCTCTCACTACACCACACTTCCTGCTAGGCTTTCTGATCACAGCAGGAATGCACCCTGATAAGGGTTAGCTCTCTAGAAACAAACAATCAGGTATGTGAACAAAGACATTGCTGTGATCTCAGTTTTCTTTTATGATGATGCATCATCAATGAACTACATGTCGAGGCTGTTATTGCAGAATGTAGCAAATAGTTGGAATTGTAACCCTTTTCTATAAACTGCTAGGACAGACTCCATTTTAGGGTCATCCTGTTTTTGGAATCCATTTCCCAGGGCCGCTGCTTAACTTGCGCAGCAGAGTAAATAAAAGCGCTTAAATATTAGTCTCCTCTTGGTTCGTTTATTGGCTACAAGCACACCAGGCTAAACCTGTTTGCAGGTAACAAGAGTAGACTGTCTTCGGCTAGAGGAACCAACAGTCGTGAGTTCAGTGTAAGGCAGCTTCATATTTTTGTCTCCACTCTCCAAACAGATTAAGTCATGGAGACCAATTCAATGTTCATGCCCAGGAGGCTTTACACTTGTGGCTTTTAGCTCGCATCCCCTCCGGGATGGAGGCTGCGAGTCCACATATCAGCTAGATTTACCCCGAAGTCCCTGCGAGCTATCAGGGACCAGTAAACACCCGACTCTGCTTTCCCCTGAATTAATGTTAAGAATGACTGCGCATTCTAGCTTGGCCTAAATTATTTCTGGGGTTTAAAAAAATCCTTTATTTGCGGCAGCTTTTTAAAAGGAAAACCAAACTGTCTGGAATGCTGTGGGGCTTCTCCCTTGATGTGTGGCATGGCCATTGCCAGTAATTCAGCGTTTTCCAAAACTCAATGAATGGGAGTTTGACAGCTGTGTTGGGTATGATTGGAGCATCTGCTGATCCTCTTCACAGCCTCCCCCTGCCTGGGAGGGGCAGCAAGCTGCCTGCCTGCCCTGCATCCCAACTACTGGTGTAGAAAGCACCTCCATGCTAGCAGGCTGCGCCCAAGTGCAGATGACCTGGGAGGATCCCTGCTGCTGGTGGGGGGCAGGTAGGTGGGTTATTATTTTTATTTTTACATTTTATATCCCGCTTTTCCTCCAAGGAGCCCAAAGTGGTGTACTACATACTTAAGTTTCTCCTCACAACAACCCTGTGAAGTAGGTTAGGCTGAGAGAGAAGTGACTGGCCCAGAGTCACCCAGCAAGTCTCAAGGCTGAATGGGGATCTGAACTTGGGTCTCCCCGGTCCTAGTCCAGCACTCTAACCACTACACCACGCTGGCTCTCCTTTGGTTGCGAACAGGCAGGCCTGAGGTTGCACACCATCCACTTCCTGGCTGGGTCTGGGTCTCTGGAGTGCTGTGGGGATCGACTCCCTGTGCCGAGTAAGAAGCGCAGGGATGCTGCTACTACAGTGGCGGTGGCAGCCACACCAAGCAGAGGAGCTTCTGGAGCCATCCTCCCTCACTGCTGGGGGACCCGGGCATGCCCTCCCTGCCAGGCAAAGCTGTCCCCCCTCCCCGCCCACGCCATCACCCCACACACACACTGCCTCACCTGCCTGGCCAGAGAGACACCAGGCCTCTGATTGCGGAGTGGGGGACTTCAAGCTGAGCTGCTCCTCTTGGCTTCTCCAAACTTTAACCCACCCACCTGCTCAGCCCAGCCCTCTACCTTCTGCAAAGTGCCAGCAGCAGCGTGGGAAATCATCAGCTTCAATGTAACCTGAGCCCTTTAAACTTCCCGACCTCTTAAATCGTCTGGGGTGTTGCGGGGGAGGGTTTATGAGGTGATGAAGGCAGTCACTCACAAAGGCAAGTTCATTATAAATATCAGCAAGGATTTGGGTTAAGTGCTCTGCTGTTTGATCTGGCTGCTTGGCAACTTGTCATGCCGTTCCTTCTTCCGTAACCAGCTGTCAAACTAACAAAACAAAACGAGAAGAAAAAGGTCTCCCTGCCTCCTCCTCTGGTATGTGATTGGTGGGAGAAAAAACCCGGAGCAATCAGTGAGAACGCACAAAGGCGAAAGATCGCAGAGAGTGTGGGGAGAAGCCAACGGTTATGTGAACTGTCCATCTAATCCCCCGAATTAAACATCAGATACATGAAGGCATGTGTGAATAACTCCCAGCTGAGTCTTTCTTTATGTCAGAAGTACCTAAACATCGAAGACTGTTCTCTATGGCCAGATTTTGGTTGGTTGGTTGGTTGGTTGGTTTTATTTATATGCTACCTGACTCTGAAGGCTCTAGGTGGTTCACAAAAACGAAACATGAACCAAAACAAACATGAAAAAGCTCAGAAACTTTACACCACTGTTTTGAAGACAATGTCACATCATTTTACAGAATATGAAACATAGAAAATGATGAAAAATTTAAAAATTACATATACCTAATGCTAAATGCAGGAAATGGCCAAATTCGAGGAGAAAGAAATGGTGAGTGTTTTTTCTTTCTCCTTTGTGTTCTTAGGAATACCCACTGAGAATTTAGCAATGATTTAAAAAGTAGATAAATACGGTTCTGTATTGCAGAGGTCTAGAACCTTCAAGTTGGTTTGCTCTGAAAAGATAACCAGGGAGCCCTAGAAATTGTCCTCTCTCTGGGGTCTATTTGCTGTTCTGGTTTTGCTGCTGGGTTAACTTATTCATTTGGGAGAATGGCCAACGTCCAGGCTAACACTGTGATTGACAACCGAAAAGCTGCTCAGATTAACAAGGAAGATTTTTAAATAGAAAAATGTGTTATTTAATTCCTGGCATTTCCACATACGGCTGAGTTGAAATTCTGTTTGCAGCCCTGGAAAGCTGCTGCCAGTCAGTGTAGACCAGGCTGCACAACTTTCAGCTGCTGTTCGACTACAATCCCCATCATCCCTGACTACTGGCTACTGTGGCTAGGGATGATGGGAGTTGTAGTCAAACAGCAGCTGGAAGGCTGAAGTTACATACCCTTGGTTGTAGACAATACTGAGCTAGACGGACCAAGGGTCTGATTCACTGTAAGGCAGCCTCCTACATTCATTAAAGTGCTGCGTAAGATTTCCTGGAGTCAGAGAGCACGGCTTAAGTAGAGAAGCAGCAAAACATAGAACGCTCCATCTTTTCAGTTTGCATAGGCTGCAACTTATCTTGACATAGTATCTTGATTTAAAATAATAATAATAATTAGTATGAGGTACACAAACAGCCTTGGGACTGACCAAAGATTCTGCCTTATTGAGCATAGGAAGCTGCCTTATGCGGAGCCAGACCTTTGGTCCATCTAGCTCAGTACTGTCCACACTAACTGGCAGCGCCTCTCCAGACTTTCAGATGAAACATTTTCTCAGCTGTTACACCAGGGACTGAACCTGGGACTTCCTACATAACCAAGCAGGTACCATGGAGCAAAGGATGCTCTTGACGAACATATGAAGCTCCCTTGTACTGAAGCTCCCATCTGCCTTGGTATTGTCTACTCTGACTGGCAGCAGCTCTCCAGGCTTTCAGACAGGGGTCTTTCTTGGCCCTATTTGGAGGCATCTGGAATTGAACATGGGATCTTCTGCATGCAAAATAGGGGCTCTACTAGTACATAGGAAGCTGCCCTATACTGAGTCAGACCATTGGTCTATCTAGCTCAGTATTGTCTTCACAGACTGGCAGCAGCTTCTCCAAGGTTGCAGGCAGGAATCTATCTCAGCCCTATCTTGGAGAAGCTGCCAGGGAGGAAACTTGGAACCTTCTGATGCTCTTCCCAGAGCGGCTCCGTCCCCTGAGGGGAACATCTTACAGTGCTCACACTTCTAGTCTCCCTTTCATTTGTAACCAGGGTGGACCCTGCTTAGCTAAGGGGACAAGTCATGCTTGCTACCACAAGACCAGCTCTCCTCCCAAGCAGCCTTTGTTTTGCCTAATTACTCAGTGCATTAATAAGATTATTCTTGTGCATGTGTTCTTTCATGTTTCACACAGTCAGAAATTTGAAAGAAACCTTTCCCACAGTGCGAGCACTGATGCACTTTTCCCCCTGCATGAGTTCTCTTGTGTTCATTTAGACTCGACCCCGTGCTGAAGCTTCTCCCGCACTCCAGACATTTATATGGTTTCTCTCCCGTGTGTCTCCTCTGATGAGTCACCAGGTCTGTCCTCCTGCTAAACTCCTTCCCGCAAATAGAGCATTTGTACGGTTTTTCCCCTGTGTGGATTCTCTCATGGTTAATCAGCTGTGATCGCTGACAGAAGCTTTTCCCACAGATTGAGCATTTGTATGGTTTCTCTCCCGTGTGGATCCTTTCGTGCTTCATGCAAGTCGAGCTCTGGCTGAAGCTTTTTCCGCAGTGCGAACAGCGATACGGCTTTTCTCCCGTGTGAGTCCTCTTGTGCGTATTTAAATTGGATCGGTCGCTGAAACTCCTCCCGCATTCAGGGCACATGTATGGCTTCTCTCCCGTGTGGACTCTCTCGTGTGCGATGAGGTGAGGCTGCCGGCTGAAGCTTTTCCCACAGTCTGGGCACTGGTACGGCTTCTCCCCTGTGTGCATCTTTTTATGGGCGATAAGGCGGGATTTGTAACTGAAGCTTCTGCCGCAGTCTAAACATTCATACGGTTTCTCGCCGGTGTGCATTCTTTCGTGGGCAGTGAGTTCGGCTCGCCATCTAAATGCTTTCCCACACTGAAGGCACGTTTTGTCTCTCCCACCCTTGAGGATTCTTGGCTGTGCAGGCCTCTCACTAAGATGCTCATAGACTTGTGGGTAATAGAAGTCCCCATCTTTATCTGGAGAGTTGACCTGTTGGTTCAGAGGCACTTCTTCCTGATGAGAAGGCTGGGAAACATCCAGCTCTGTTCTTCCTGACAGCATCCAATATGGCTGTAGCTCCCCGGGGTTGATTTTGGGTTGATTGGTCTCCTCACAGCACTTCTCATCACCTGCTTGGATAAGGAGAGAAGCCTCATGTGAGTGATTTCAAGCTCCAAAATATACAAATCAAGAGGGACGCTGAGGGCCAGACTACATGTGACATCAGGGATTCCTAAAGTTGGGCCCCTAGATGTTGTTGGATTACAACGTCCATCAAGCCCAGCCACAATGGGGATGGTGGGAGTTGTAATCTAGTACAGGGATTCTCAACATAATGTAATTGGACTTCAACTCCCATAATTCCCAACCAAAGGCCACTGGGGCTGGGGATTATGGGAGCTGAAGTCCAATTACATCTGGGGACCCACACACTGATAAACCCTGGTCTAGTAGCATCTGGGGATCCAAGTTTAAGAACCTCAGCATTTAAGAACCCCCAAGTTTAAGAACCTCTGTCTTTCAGGAGAACCCTTAAAACCGATCTGTTTGGCCTGGCCTTCCAGGGTTTTTAAGTTACTGTAAACTGTTTTAAGAGGTTGCCCTGGTTTTCCAGGGTTTTTAGCTGTTGGAATGTTTAAATTGGTTTTATTATATTTTTATAGTTTTGATTTTAATTGTTAACTGGTTTTAATTGTTGTTATCCTGGTCTAAACCACCCTGAGCCATTTTGGAAGGGCGGCATATAAATAAAATACATAAATAATAAAATAAATAAATCACACCGTGCCTGTTATTAAGAGGCAGGTTGAATACAGGAAGTGGTAGTAACCTTTTTTTCCGTAGTGGTAGACCCCTATGGTAGTGACCCTTTTTTTGTGGGGGGGGGGTCAAAAATCCGCTGGGATCAGAAAGGGCAACATCAATTTTGGAACTGCAAGGGGAGGGGCTTAACACTTCCCCCCCAGCTATTGCAAAAAAAAGAAAAAAGAAAAGAAAGCTGCCCCCCCCCCCGTACTTTGAAAAGGCACTTTGGAAGCAAATTGCTGGGTCAGGGTGTAGGTTTGGTAGGAAAGTAGTAAAAGGGGAGCGTGTGACATGTGCCCTTCCTGTGGTTCTGAGCCAGATCTCCCCCTGCCCGACTGCTTTTTGGACAAAAAGGGACACTTCCACCCCACAAAGGAAGGTTCACACTGCATCTCTGTGTGATGTACTGCTCAGGATTCAATCTCCTTCCAATCATCTTCGCCTGGTGATGGGTCAGTCTGCAGCACCCATACATCAAGTGAAACTGTACAGTTCAGTCATGCCAACTGAATTACCTGGCCTCAAAAGGAACACAACTGATATTTATATGCCGCTTTTCAACAAAAGATCCCCAAGCAGTTTACATAGATAGATAGATAGATATTCAAAAAATGGTTCCATGTCCCAGAGGGTTCACAATTTTAAAAAGAAACATAAGACAGATACACCAGCAACAGCCACTAGAGGGATGCTGTGCTGGGGATGGATAGGGCCTGGCTGTACTATGGGCAGAAACGATATAGGAAGATGCTGAAAGGCATCCTCTCATACTGCGCGGGAGGAGACAATGGTCAACCCCTCCTGTATTCTACCAAAGACAACCACAGGGCTCTGTGGGCGCCAGGAGTCGACACCAACTCGATGGCACAACTGACTGGGCTTGCCTTCTGTTGGGCTCCTCCTCTCCCAGAGCGGTCTTCCTTGGTGACCGTTCCACCTGGTCATTACTATATAGCAGTGGTAGGCCACCTCGGCTCTCTAGTTGTTGTTGAATTCCAACTCCCATCACCCCCTGCCACAATGCATGTCCAGTCCTCAGATGCAAGGCCACCTTACCCACAGAGAGGGCACCTCTGTCTGCCTCCTCTTTGACCTCTCTGAAGAGCAGGTTCTGCCAGGTGTTTGATGGAGGCCTCTCTGCCTCTGGAGAATTAGCAGCTGCCTCCTTGCTCATCCCCAGCTCCTGAAAAAGCAGCAAGAACCACATTCATTGCAGAGGACGAAGAACACCAGGGGGAATATGAGAGAGGAAGGGCTGCCAACTGTTTTATCAGCCTCTGCTCCTGTGTCTTTCGTACAGCAATGTGATCTGCAGATGGGAGCAGGTGAGAACGCTCGCTCGTCTTGAGGCCACAAAACTCTTCACCTGCTGATTCCTGCATACCAAGTGGAGGTTTATGAGAACCAGTGTAGTGTTGTGGTTAAGAGACCGACCGGTGAATTGGGAAATCTCTAGTTCAAATCTCCCCTTCTCCATGTTGCCTACACCTGCCCTATATAGCAAGGGGTACTCAACTGGTGGTACTTTAAATGTTGCTGGACTACAATTCCCATCATCCCCAGCCATAATAAACTGCAGCTGGGGATGATGGGAGTTGTAGTCCAGCAACATCTGGAGTTGTTGGGAACCCCTGAACATCACCAGTTGGGAAGCCCTGCTCTATAGCATGGGTGGCCAACCTGAGGCGCCGCTGTTTTTATTGAACTACAGTTCCCATCATCTACCACTGCAATTTATTGCAGCTGGGGATTATGGGAGTTGCAGTCCAACTGTTGGAGAGCCTCAGGTTGGCCGCCCTTGCCCTACAGCGAGAGGCTCCCATTTTGACTAGAACGGCAGTATTTTGGGGAAGGCTGTTCAACCATTCGCTTTCACTTTCCCTGCAATCTGAATTCCTCCCTGAGAAAGCTATCAGCCCCTGTATGGGGGGTGGTGGTGGTGGAATGCAGGTACATACAGCTTTGGGGTGGGGGATGGAAATTTAGATCAGGGAAACAGTGTGGAGGGGTGGGGGGAGAGAAATCTCTCCTCTCCCAGCAGCTAATTTTAACTAAAATTAAAAAAAACCCTACGATTTGATTATTTATTTATTTCTCATTAGTTAATGTGCCATTACGTTTATATTTTCATAAGGCATATTACAACGCAAGTATTGAAACCACACAATCAACAAAACAGTAAAACACAGCTCACAGAAGCAGCAGCAATGCCTAAAAACAAAACAAAAAAACCCCAGTACCCCTTAAAAGACAAAGGCCTGATTAAACAAGCTGGTCTTTACTTGCCTCTTCAAAAGGCAGAGAGGGAAACGGAAGAGCGGATGTTCATTGAGAGAGCCTTCCAAAGCCTAGGGGCCATGACTGAGGAGGCCCTGTCCCATGCACACAACAAATAAGCCTCCCGCAATGTCGGCAAATGGAGCACAGCCACCTCCTGCGTATCTTGTCTAGCAGGCAGAAACATTTGGGAGCAGTCCTGCAGGTATTAATTATTAGTTAATTATTATATTTATTTATTCGATTTCTATACCGCCCTTCCAAAAATGGCTCAGGGCGGTTTACACAGAGAAATAATAAATAAATAAGATTGATCCCTGTCCCCAAAGGGCTCACAATCTAAAAAGAAACATAAGATAGACACCAGCAACAGTCACTGGAGCTACTGTGCTGGGGGTGGATAGAGCCAGTTACTCTCCCCCTGCTCAGTAGAGAGAATCACTACGTTAAAAAGTGCCTCTTTGCCAAGTTAGCAGGGGTTATCCAGGACTCAAACCACAGCTCAAGGCTCTGTGTGCCAGATGCTCTCCCCACTGTGTTCACCCCCCTCCCCTTCGTCCCCCTTTTGAAAATAGGGGGCAGAAGGGTATCTTGCTAACTCACTGGTGCCCCAATAAGTCTGCTGCCCGAGGCAATCCTCCTCATAGGAAGAACATAGGAAGCTGCCATATACTGAGTCAGACCATTGGTCTATCTAGCTCAGTGTTGTCTTCACAGACTGGCAGCGACTTCTCCAAGGTTGCAGGCAGGAATCTCTCTCAGCCCTGTCTTGGAGATGCTGCAAGGGAGGGAACTTGGAACCTTCGGCTCTTCCCAGAGTGGTTCCATCCCCTGAGGGAATATCTTGCAGTGCTCACACTTCTAGTCTCCCATTCAAATGCAACCAGGGCGGACCCTGCTTAACTAAGGGGACAAGTCATGCTTGCTACCACAAGACCAGCTCTCCTCTCCTCTGGTACTTCCTCTCATGGAAGGACCATGCCAGCCAAAGGATGAATGGCTTTGATCAGCTTGAATTGGATCTGGAGACCCATTGGCAGCCAGCGGTGCAGCTCTTTCAAAATGGGTGTAAGCTGCTTAGTACCAGATCTAATGTAGGATGGACAGCATAGAATCGCCTTACCTGCTCTTCCCACCTGTTATCCACATGCTGTTCCTGCAGGAGAAAATCCTCCGCCAGGGCCACCGCTTGTGTGCAGGACTCTGGGTTTCTTTCCCTGACCCAGATCTGGATTTTTTGTGGCAGGATGCTCAGAAATTGCTCCAAGACCAGCAATTCCAGGATCTGCTCCTTGGAATGTTTCTCTGGCTTCAGCCACTGGTGGCAAAGTTCTTGGAGCTGGCGACAAATATCCCGGGGCCCATCAGCTTCTCGATAACAGAGTTGCCTGAAGCGCTGGCGGACGGTCTCTGCATCCAGGTTCTCCTCCTTTACTGTCCTGCCGTCTTGTTCTTCTTTGGCAGAGAAGTTTTTGCGGGTTGGATGGACTTCTCTGCTAAGGCCAGGCAGGAATGCCCTTTCTCCTCTAGGTTGCAGAGAAGACAAAGCAGGCTGGGGTTCGTCCCTTTGCCCAAGCCCGGGTGGCTCTGCATTTCCTTGTCCAGAGTGAGGAGACTGCACGGCCTTCAAGAACTGCTGCCATTGGGCTTCCCAGCATTCTTGCTGCCCTCCCTCGGGTTCCCGTTTAATGTGTCCTGGTGCAGCCCCTTCCCAGAATTCTTTCATATGCCCTGGCTGGGCAGCACGAGGGTCTTTTCCCACACCCCTCCCTAGTTCAGCATCTCCTGGGTCCAGCTTCTCCATTTTTACTCCTGGCTGTGCCATGGTGGCCTCTGTGCTGGGATCAAAGTTGGAGGCATCTCTGTCCTCTGATGCCATTTGTATTCTCAAGCGAGCATTGGCCTGAATAGGCAGGATTTGCCGCCCATCAAATTAGCAAGTTGATTGGTCCTCCAGGGCAAGGAAACTGGCATCTGCTTGGGGGGAAAGAGAGACAATAATCAAAGAGGACATAGAACACTTATATTGTGTCAGACTATTGGTCCATCTAGCCCAGTACCATTAACTCTGATTGGCAGGTGGCATTCTGGGATCTCCAGCCGTGCTCCCTGAGAGCCTTTTAACTAGCAATGTGAGGAATAGAATCTGGGATCGTCTGCCTTTGCTCTGTCCCAAAGTTAGAGCCCCTCCCCACACCATCATTAAGGCAGCAAGGTGCTAATTGGAGGGCAGACCTGGAAAGAGGTTGATGCACAGCAACACTGACAAAGGAGAGGGCAGCTGTAGAGAGCACACTCTAGGCAGCAGCACAAACATAAATGTGGAAGCAAATTAAAACACACACACACGTAGATCATTAATTGCTCTCTCTTTATTACAATGAGATCACAACAGCGTGGTGTAGTGGTTAGAGTGCTGGACTAGGACCAGGGAGACCCAAGTTCAAATCCCCATTCAGCCATGAAACTAGCTGGGTGACTCTGGGCTAGTCACTTCTCTCTCAGCCTAACCTACTTCACAGGGTTGTTGTGAAAGAGAAACTCAAGGATGTAGTACAGCGCTCTGGGCTCCTTGGAGGAAGAGCGGGATATAAATGTAATAAAATAATAATAATAATAATAATAATAATAATAATGATCAAGGATAGTAGCTTAGAACACCAATATTTATAAAACCATTTAAACAAATATGTATTTAAGAATTCTCCCAAATTCCACTAATGCAACAAGTCACTTCTGTGCCTGGTGCATGACAGCAACACCAGAGGCACCTCTGAGACTGGTGGATCCCATCTTTAGCAGGGAGAGCAGCTGTGTCTCTGCTGAGCCTAGGATTGTGTTCCTCCTAGTGGACACTGTTGGGGTCTCCCTTGAGTCTCTTTCTAGAGTGTGAGCTCTTTCGGGAGAAGGAATGCATTACCAATGCCAGAAGTACCGTGGGCTTGGCCGGGGTCCAGGGACAGGCTGCCAGTTCCCCAGGCTAGCCACCCCCCCTGCGCTGGTGTCAGACCCAAGCTGGCACAGGGTGTGTGGCTAGCACTGGGAAGGTGCTGCACGGCCCCAGAGCTGCTTTGTTTGACAGCTGGATGCGTCTTCTCCCTTGCTTCTGCCTGTTCCTTAACAGACAGAAAGCACTCAGCCGGCAGGCGAAGCACTCCACTGGGAGAGGCCAAGGGGCTGTGCCTTGTGCTCTCAGCCATTCAGCACTTCGTTTGCTGGCTGTTTGCAAGAGAGGGGCAAGGGGGTTCCCTGGGGGAGGGGTAACATGGTGACCCACCCACTCCCAGACCCCAGGGACGTTTGTTTCTCCTTGTGCAATGGCGGCTATGCCACAACCCTGCTAACTGGGGAACATAGGAAGCTGCCATATACTGAGTCAGACCATTGGTCCATCTAGCTCAGTATTGTCTTCACAGACTGGCAGCAGCTTCTCCAAGGTTGCAGGCAGGAATCTCTCTCAGCCCTATCCTGGAGATGCTGCCAGGCAGGGAACTTGGAACCTTCTGCTATTGGAGCGGCTCCATCCCCTGAAGGGAATATCTGACAGTGCTCACACATGTTGTCTCCCATTCATGTGCAACAAGGGTGGACCCTGATTAGCTAAGGGGACAAGTCATGCTTGCTACCACAAGACCAGCGGAAAGAAGCATTTTTTAAAGTGGTGGCATAATTAGGAGGGGGAGAGCAACTGTCCCTGTTAACTGAGCAAAGAGACAGTTTTAAAGCGGTGATTCTCCTCTATTTAGCAGGGGGAGAGCAACTGACCCTATCCAACCCCAACATCCCTCCAGTGATTGTTGCTGGTGTCAGCATTATATTTCTTTTTTTTATTGTGAGCAATTTGGGGACAGGGAACCATTTTATTTATGTATTATTTATTTTTCTATGTAAACCACTTTGAGAACATTTTGAAGAGTGGTACATAAATAATTGTAGTAGTCCCTGTGTAGGCCAGCATACCGTCTTTTCCAGTAATCGTGCACATGGTGGGGTTTCACAGTCAGAGGCTGAACTTTAGGGGAACCTCCGTGATAGAGCCTCTGTTTTACGTGCAGAAGGTCCCAGGTTCAAGCCCTAGCATCTCCAGGGAGAGATGGAAAAGGCCCATGTTTGAAATCTGAGACAGCTGCTGCCAGTCACTGTAGACAATACTGAGTGAGATGGCAGTTTCATATTTTAATATATGTCACCTTAAGTGGCGCAGTGGGGAAATGCTTGACTAACAAGCAGAAGGTTGCTGATTCGAATCCCCGCTGGTACTATATCGGGCAGGAGTAATATAGGAAGATGCTGAAAGGCGGCATCTCATACTGCGCGGGAGGAGGCAATGGTCAACCCCTCCTGTATTCTACCAAAGACAACCACAGGGCTCTGTGGGCGCCCGGAGTTGACACCAAATTGACAGCACACTCTACTTTTAGTTACATATATGTTCATATACTGCTGACTGCTTACAAAGTGTGTGGATATGCACAGAGCCTCTGCAAGCTCCCATTAAGGGTGGGGGCATTTGGGGATGCTGGAAGGTGCCACTAGTGATGTCAAAAAATGTAAGTTTTTTGGGGGAAGCCCATACTTCCCCACAGAATCAAAAAGCATCTCTTAAGAGGCAGAGAGCACATATGCTTTGCAGCCACATGGAATGCATGAACAGAGACTCTGAAAGGAGGTTCTTTTCCTCCTGTCAATCAGTATGGCACAGCCATTAACACTGGAAGTTTGCGGGGAGGAAGATGAAGAAAGAAGTGTATGGAGGGAGAGCAGGAGCAAGAAATACCATTGACAGTAGGTGAATGTTGGTGTTAACTGTTACAGAAGACATAGGCTATACAAAAGAGGGAGAAAATGCCAAACACAACAAAGAGAGTACGCCCTAAAAAAAACAACTTTTTTAAAAAAAAAGTTTAGTTAAAAAAAAAAACACTAAAGGGGAAAATAGAGAAAGCAATGGAATATAAAGGTAAAGTGTGTCGTCAAGTCAATTTCAACTCCAGTTGCCCACAGAGCCCTGTGGTTTTCTTTGGTAGAATAAAGGAGGGGTTTATCCATTGCCTTCTCCCGCACAGTATGAGATGATACCTTTCAGCATTTTCTTATATCGCTGCTGCCTGATATAGTACCAGAGGGGATTTGAACCAACAACCTTCTGCTTGTTAGTCAAGCATTTCCCCACTGCGCCATTAGGCAGCCCAATGAAATATACTGCACCAAAAAAGAAAACCATTCTGACAAGACCCTCTTAACCCTATATTTCACCTTCCCTCTGCCCATCAATGTCTGCTCTGCCCCTTCCTGACCATTATCACACATGAGATTTCAGATCTGGTGCAACTTTTATGTCAGAGGTTTGGTTTATACACTTATGCTGGAAAATAAAACCCTGAATTTCTAGGGGCATGCATCCAAGATCATTTAAATAGGACAGGGCTGCTAAAATTCAGCCCTCCTGCAGATGTTGGCCTACAACTCCCATAATCCTTGGTTATTGGCCACTTTGCCTGGGGATTATGGGAGTTGTAGTCCAAAAACAGTTGGGAGGGGCTGAGCAGACCTGAAGGAGAGGAGAGCTGGTCTTGTGGTAGCAAGCATGACTTGTCCCCTTAGCTAAGCAGGGGCTGCCCTGGTTGCATTTGAATGAGAGACTAGAAGTGTGAGCACTGTAAGATATTTCCCTCAGGGGATGGAGCTGCTCTGGGAAGAGCAGAAGGTTCTAAGTTCCCTTCCTGGCTTCTCCAAGGTAGGGCTGAGAGAGATTCCTGCCTGCAACATTGGAGAGGCTGCTGCCAGTCTGTGAAGACAATACTGAGCTAGATAGACCAATGGTCTGACTCAGTATATGGCAGCTTCCTATGTTCCTCCTATGTTCCTAAGACCACTGACCCTAGAACTGTTGACTTTGACTTCTGAGCAGGACTCCATCACTGTGCTGGGAACAGCTAGCTCTACTGAGTATAAGATTGCCAACTTTGGAAGCAGCCCCTCAAGCTGTCCCTTAAACAGACACTTGATTTGTAGCCATTAACCAGTGATGGTGTTGCAGTCGCGAAGGCTCCACTGGATCACACTAGCTCAGCCAATCAGGGGGTGCTAGGCTCCACTGCCCCAACCACAGATTTGTATTCCTATCGAACATTTGCAGGATGTCTTGCTTTTATTTATTTCTTGCACTGTTTGCAGCCTTATCTCCAAACCTCCCACCTAACTCACCCAATCCCTTGCCGAGAAGATCCTTCAGATCCCTGAAGACACACCTGAGAAATTTAAAACTGCTACTTTTTTTCCTCCCATAGACTTTCACCAGAGGAGGCGGAGTAGGAAGTGACTTCCTGGCTTAACCTCTTTCTCTCTCTCCCCCTTCCCAGGTTTGTCTAGGAATCAACTTGTTCAGAGAGAGCAGCATCACGCTTACCTTGTCCAGGCAGCTCCTGAAAGAACAAAGCCACGGATGGTGTGTGCTTGAATCTACAGCACAGAAATGCCCGGGAGGGAGGATTTCCTATGGGAAAGCTCCATCTTCGCCCCTGCAACTACGTTCCCCAGACTCAGTGCCTGGGAGAAATAAAGCTAGGAACGGGTTAGGGTGGGCTCTTGCGACACAAAGAGAACCCTTTTCCGCGGCACAGCTGTGTCACCATTTCCACCTCAGTCAAAACTACCATTCCCAGAATCCCTGAGAGAAGAGGCGGGGTTAATCCAATCAGCCGCAGATATAATTGCCCTCCTTTCTGTAATGGTTAGACCGTAGCAGTCTGCCTTGTGGAAATCAGGTCCTTTAATTGCCGCAGGGGGCGGCGAAAATATGGTACTTGCTCAGAAAACCCATTGTGGGTGGGTTGGGATGATGGGAGTTGTCGTGCAATCCCTGGGGACCTGCGTTTGAGAACGCCGGAGCGAAATCATTCTCTTTGAGGACCGGTTGCTACCTAAAAACAAGGTGTATTATTTGTTTCCTATTGCAGCACAAGTGCTGTCTGGAACTTACCTTACCATCCCTTTACTCCAGAATTTTCTAAGCGAAAGGAAAAAAGATGGAATAGGAGAGTGAAGAGCGAGGGAGGGGGACATAAATGCGTGAATAAGAGAAGAAAAGGGGAAAATGAGAATGAATGGAAAAAGAGAGGCGGAGGCGGGGACAAAGACAGTCAAGGAAGCAAGCAAAATGGAGGTGCCTTGTCAAGAAAGGCCAAGAGTAGGAGAGAGCTCCAATATCCTTTAAAAATAAGATTATGAAGTTTGAAACGAAATGATCTCTCCCTTATTTTCTTTTTCTCTGGTTTTCCTTTATTACTTTTGAAGAAACCACTTACTTCCGTATTCAGCGCTCTAGGCCTTACTTACTTAAACTGTAGTTTACGCAGCATTTTTTTGCTTTGCCCTGCACAAATTGTCAGCTGCACATTAGAATAAATCTTGAAGTAGCTAAGGTGGGGGCTGCATCCAATATGGGTTATGAAAGATAAGGGAGCCTGGCTGCTGTGGAGGGAGCTGAGCCCTTAAGGAGGACAATGCAAATGTGCAAAGTTTTTAACAAGGCACCCTACAAAATCAGGGAGAAATAGCAGAAAATAGGGCCCGTTCGTTCACGTGTGTAGTCCCAACATTTCACCGAGGAAACCTGGGACATTCGTGTGCATCTGCAATGCTCCCACTTCCCCTGCATTTATAAAGTACTGCTGAAACTAAAGAAGAAACTAAAAAGCTGCGGGGAAACTCAAAAGGTCAGAGCAGCTTGTAGCACTGATAGGCAGTTTCAATGCAAGTATCACAACGGAAAAGTCCCGTCTTCACACCCCACCCAGCCAGCCTGATTTCCAATGGCTACAAAACTTGAAGCCACCTAATGGCACAGCAGAGAAGTAACTTGCCTAGGGAGCAAGAGGTTGCTGGTTCAAATCGTCACTGGTGGGAAGGAGAGCTGATCTTGTGGTAGCAAGCATGACATGTCCTCTTAGCTAAGCAAGGTCCGCCCTGGTTGCATATGAATGGGAGACTTGATGTATGAGCATTGGAAGATCTCCCCCCCCCCACCAGGGGATGGAGCCGTTCTGGGAAGAGCAGAAGCATCCAAGTTCCCTCCCCAGCAGTTTCTCCAAGATAGGGCTGAGATTCCTGCCTGCAACCTTGGAGAAGCCGCTGCCAGTCTGTGAAGACAATACTGAGCTAGATAGACCAATGGTCTGACTCAGTATATGGCAGCTTCCTATGTTCCTAGACTATGGGAAACACCTATTATCAGCTGAAAGGCATCATCTCATACTGCACAGGAGATGGCAATGGTAGAGCCAGCGTGGTGTAGTGGCTAGAGTGCTGTGACTAGGACCGAGGAGACCCGAGTTCAAATCCCCATTCAGCCATGAGACTAGCTGGGTGACTCTGGGCCAGTCACTTCTCTCTCAGCCTAGCCTACTTCACAGGGTTGTTGTGAGGAGAAACCTAAGTATGTAGTACACCGCTCTGGGCTCCTTGGAGGAAGAGCGGGATATAAAATGTAAAATAAAATAAAAAAATAAATAAACCCCTCCTATACCAAAAACCCCCACATGGCTCTCCGGTCACCAGGAGGACGACACTGACTCGGCCAACTTTACAAGACCTGAAGCAGGCCCTCTGATGATGAGCACCACAGTGAGTGGGACGGGAGCATCATGCAGGAGACGATCCTTCAGTCTGGATTCAAATTATTCAGAGCTGTAGCTCAGTTGTAGAGCATTTGTTTTGTATGTAGAAGGTCCCAGGTTAAATTCCTGGCCTGGGGGAGAGACTCCTGTATGACACCTTGGAGAGCTGCCACTACCAGTTAGGGATGTGCATGGGACCGGCTCGGAGGCCCTTTATGGGCCTCCAAACCAGATCGACAGCAGCGGGGGTCTATCTTTAAGAGTGGGGGAGGGTGCACTTACTCCTCCCGCCGCATTTCCCGTTGGCATCCGTTTTTGTAACAGCTAATGGACGCCGCAGCATACCTCCCTGCCACCCCATTGCCCCTGTTGGCAGAATATGGCCAGAAGTTCCAGACGCACCTGCACGTGCCAGAGCAGGCGATGTGCGTGTGCCCACGCAGGAGCGTCTGGAAATTCCAGTCAACAGGGGCAATGGGGCAGCAGGAAGGTACGCTGTTGCCCCGATTAGCTATTATAAAAAAACAGACACCAGGGAGAGGGAGTGGTGGCTGGGGGGGGGAGGAGGGAGTGCACCCTCCCCGCTCTTAAAACAGCACCCCCACCACATTTCCATGCACATCCTTACCACCAGTCATTCCATGCCATGAAAGGCCGATTTCTGCAAATCAAACCAAGACACAGAAATAGGCCAGGCCCATTTTTCTGATCAGTTGGCAACTTTATTCTCAGACACTGAAGCTCCATCTGTCATGGAAGCAGTTCCCACATTAAGATGATGTATAAGCCACCTTTCAAATCATAAAACTCCAAGATAAAGTTCTAAATTGTTGGGACTTTGAACTCCTTTGTGGCAGGGAGCCATCTTCTCATTTCTTTGAAACTGCTTTGTGAAAAGTTGTGAACTACAGAAATATTCTAATAATAGAGTGGTTTTCAAACCAAGTTTCAAGGAATCCTGCAGAGGCTCAGTATTAATTATATTTTTACTCCAGCTTTCCTACATATAGCTCAGGGCAGGGTACACAGCTCTCCTCGCATACCTGCTTTACCTTCACAACAGCCTGGCAAGGTAGATTAGGCTGGTTCAAGCGTTGGCAACTCTATATTCCATAGACCCACCATTCCCTAGCATGAAGATTATTTATTTACATTTCCACCCCCCTCTTTCCCACTAAAGGAATGCATGACCATGTCATCCAATTAACTTCACAACTTTGCATGGTAGGATAGGCTGAGCGAGAAAAAGGGACTAGCCCAAAGTCACCCAGTGTGCTCTCTCAGTTGTGGGGATCTGAGCCCGGGGGAATAGCACAGCGGGGAAATGACTTGCCTAGCAAGCCAGAGGTTGCTGGTTTGAATCCCCGCTGGTATGTTTCCCAGACTATGGGAAACACCTATATCGGGCAGCAGCGATATAGGAAGTTGCTGAAAGGCATCATCTCTTACTGCACTTGAGGAGGCAATGGTAACCCCTCTTGTATTGAAGGGATAGAATCTAACAAGCTAGAAAACCTAGGTGGACTGGAGTCCTCCACAGAAACCCTGTGGGTGACTATACAAGGCCGGAAAGGAATCGTGCTACTGGGGACATGCTATCGCCCTCTGGATCAAAATGGCGACAGTGACTGGGAGTTGCAGGAGGAAATCAGGGAGGCATCAAGGAGAGGCAGGGCTGTAATTATGGGTGATTTCAACTACCCACACATAGACTGGGTAAATTCACATTCAAGTCAGGACAAAGAGGTCAAATTTCTAGATACGCTAAATGACTGCCTTAGAACAGTTGGTCATGGAACCGACCAGAGAGAAGGCGACCTTGGATCTAATTCTGAGTGACACCCAGGACCTGGTGCGTGATGTCAGTGTCAACGACCCTTTAGGGAACAGTGACCACAGTGCCATCAAATTCAGCATACATGCGGGGAGAGAATCACCAATGATGTCAAACACAGACATTTTAAATTTCAAAAGAGGAAACTTCTCCAAAATGAGGAGTATGGTGAAAAGAAAGCTGAGAGGGGAAATCAGGAGAGTCACTTCGCTCCAGAATGCATGGCGTTTACTCAAAACCACAATACTAGAAGCCCAATTAGATTGTATACCCAAAAGGAGGAAAGGTACCACTAAGTCCAGGAGGATGCCAACATGGCTAACGGGTACCGTCAAGGAAGCCATAAAAGGGAAGAAGACTTCCTTCCAAAATTGGAAGGCCTGTCCAAATGAAAAGAACAGAAAGGAACACAAACTCTGGCAAAAGAAATGCAAGGTGACCATAAGGGAGGCAAAAAGAGAGTTTGAGGAACATTTAGCCAAAAGTATCAAGGGGAATAACAAAAACTTCTTTAAGTACATCAGAAGCAGGAAACCTGCCAGGGAGGCGGTTGGGCCATTAGACAATGAGGGAGTGAAAGGGATTATTAAGGAGGATATGGAGGTTGCCGAGAAACTGAATGAGTTCTTTGCCTCTGTCTTCACGGCAGAGGATACTGAGCATATACCTGTTCCTGAACCAGGCTTTTTAGGGATGGAGGCTAGAGAGCTGAGTCAGATAGAAGTGACAAGGGATGATGTTCTAAACTGTGGAAAAACTGAAAGCTAACAAATCACCAGGGCCGGATGGCATCCATCCAAGAGTCCTCAAAGAACTCAAATGTGAAATTGCCGACCTCCTTGCCAAAATACTTAACTTATCCCTGAAATCGGGCTCTGTACCAGAGGACTGGAGAGTAGCAAATGTAACACCGATTTTCAAAAAGGGATCCAGGGGCGATCCGGGAAATTACAGGCCGGTTAGCCTAATGTCCGTTCCAGGCAAATTGATGGAAAGCATCCTCAAGGATAAAATTGTAAAGCACCTAGAAGAACAGGCCCTGCTGGGAGTGAGCCAGCATGGCTTCTGCAAAGGTAAATCTTGCCTCACCAACCTTTTGGACTTCTTTGAGAGTGTCAACAAGTATGTGGATCAAGGTGATCCAGTTGACATAGTCTACCTGGACGTCCAAAAAGCTCTTGACAAAGTTCCTCATCAAAGACTCCTGAGGAAACTTAGCTTTCATGGAATAAAGGGACAAGTACATGTGTGGATTGCTAACTGGTTGAAAGACAGGAAACAGAGGGTAAGTATAAATAGAGAGTTTTCACAATGGAGGGAAGTAAGATGTGGGGTCCCCCAGGGATCTGTACTGGGACTGGTGCTTTTTAATTTATTCATACATGATCTAGAAGCAGGGGTAAGCAGCGATGTGGCCAAATTTGCAGATGATACCAAACTCTTCCGGGTAGTGAAATCCAAAACGGATTGTGAGCAGCTCCAAAAGGATCTCTCCAAACTGGGGGAGTGGGCGACAAAATGGCAAATGCGGTTCAGTGTTAGCAAGTGTAAAGTGATGCACATTGGGACGAAAACCCCCAACTTCAAATATATGCTGATGGGATCTGAGCTGTCGGTGACGGACCAGGAGAGGGATCTTGGGGTTGTGGTTGACAGCTCATTGAAAGTGTCTATTCAATGTGCGGCAGCTGTGAAAAAGGCCAATTCCATGGTAGGGATCATTAGGAAGGGGATTGAAAATAAAATGGCTAATATTATAATGCCCTTATACAAAACTATGGTGCGACCACACTTGGGAGTACTGCGTACAATTCTGGTCACCACATCTTAAAAAGGACATTGTTGAACTGGAGAAGGTACAGGAGAGGGCAACCAAGATGATCAGGGGCCTAGAGCACCTTTCTTACGAGGCAAGACTACAACACCTTGGGCTTTTTAGTTTAGAAGAAAGACGACTGCGAGGAGACATGATAGAGGTCTATAAAATCATGCATGGTGTGGAGAAAGTGGAGAGAGAGAGAGAGATTCTTTTCCCTCTCACACAACACTAGAACCAGGGGTCACTCCATGAAATTGATTGCCAGGAGGTCTAGGACCAACAAACAGAAGTACTTTTTCACGCAACGCGTGATCCACTTGTGGAACTCTCTGCCACAGGATGTGGTGATGGCCAACAACCTGGATGGCTTTAAGAGGGGTTTGGATGACTTCATGGAGGAGAGGTCTATCAATGGCTACCAGTCAGAGGGCTGTGGGCCACCTCCAGCCTCAAGGGTGTGCCTCTGAGTACCAGTTGCAGGGGAGTAATGGCAGGAGAGAGGGCACGCCCTCAACTCCTGCCTGTGGCTTCCAGCGGCACCTGGTGGGCCACTGTGCGAAACAGGATGCTGGACTAGATAGGCCTTGAGCCTGATCCAGCAGGGCTGTTCTTATGTTCTTATGTATTCTACCAAAGACCTTGACCTTTGGTCCCCTAGTCCAACTCTCTTAACCCAGAGGTTTTCATCCTTGGGTCCCCACATGATGGACTACAATGTGAGAACCCCTGATCTAACCACGACGACTGGCTTTCTAGCTCAATGGTGGCTTCTCAATGAGAAGAGACTGGTAAAGGTGGAGAAGCTTGTCAGAACAGATTGGATCACCCCTTCTAGTCTTTCTATGCTATGGGGAACCTTCATTCTAGACCTCATGTCTAGGCCTCAACCAGGCCAGTAGGCTGTCCAATGTGTACATTAGAATATGTCCCAGAATCCTTTGCAGCAGACAGGAGTTAGCAGACAAGCAGATGTGGAAAAAGGTCCCCTGATGGTAGAGAGCTTGAAAGCTTGGCTGGTGAGAAGCTAACTTTCCAGAATAACTGAACCAGAAACACTGCTTTGTTGATCAATAATCTTTATTATTCTGTAATGCTGAATACAAGATAGCTGAATAAAATACAATCATTTTTTTTAAAGAAAGGTTAGGAGAGTACAAGGTTATGTAGCCAGATTAAAAAAACAAAACAAAACAAAACCAGAACAAAAACAGAGCAGTTCTTTTGCAGAGTGCAATATGGCCTGCTATTCTAGGTATCTACTTTTCCAAGACTCCTGAAAGGCTCAGAGAGGGACTATCCTTCTATCCTCCTCCTCCAATGAAGCAAATCAGTAATGGTGGATGAAAACTAGCTTGCTTACCCACTGCTGATCTTCCTTGCAAAGTATAGCCACTGGAGGAATGCTGGGAGTGCTGCAGGTTCTCGGGGTGGGTGGGAGGAAAGGCCAGAGCTCCATGCGGTGACTGTGAACCCTAGGATATATATCCCCATTGAAGAATCCTCTCGTTCTTCAGCAGATGGCTTGATCCAGACGGCTCCCTGCTCTCTGAAAGGCTGCAAGCCACTGCCGTCAGCCAGTGAACTAGTTCGATGGCTTTCTTACGGAACAGGAGGGAAATAAGAGGGTCCCCAACATGCAGCAAGGCTTGGACTCAGCCTGAACCCTTTGTTCATTACATTTCTGTTAGGGCTGCAAAATGGATTTTCCAATTCTGACAAAAACGCCTCAGATCCCAGTGCAGCTTGGAGATGGGCACTCCTGGTGGATTCCGCTCCATGCAGTTACCTGCCATTTTTTGTGCCAAGGGAGGCTTTTTGGCCTAACTGGGAGGTGCCCGGGGACCCTGAGAAGGTGCAAAGGGGACATATAGGAAATGTAGTTCCTCCCAGTGCTTTCCTCACGGGTAAAGCACTGGAACGAGAGTTTGCAAATGCACGGCATGGTTTCTCCAGCATCTCCTTTACATGCTCATGGCATGCCTACATGCCTCGGTTCTGCTCAAAAGTCTCCCCCAGCACTAGAAATAGCTGGCTACACCAAAAGCACCCACCTCCCTGTGGCACCAGGAGGATGGTGCATTTTTGTCAGAATCTGGAATTCCGACACACTGCGCTACTTTCTATCCCACCCTTCCTTCAGGGCATCATACATGATTCTACTGCTACCCATTTTTGCCCCACAACAACCCTGCAAGGCAGCTTAATCTGAGGGATAGAACTGGCCAAAGTCACTCTGAGCTTCACAGCTAAGATTTGAACCTAGATTTCCCTGGTTCTAGTCCACTCTATCCACTACACCACACTACACTTCTCCATTTGCTGTTTTACATCACACATGGGGGTGGGGAACAGTTCTGCTCTCTCTCCTTTCCCTATTTGATAGCGGCAGGGAATGTAAAGAAACAGGTATTAGAGATATTGCAAATTCATAACTTTTATTTCTTTTAATATTTTCTTCCTCATGGGGACCAAGTTGTCCCTGAAAGTCTTCTCAAACATTTTGTTCTTCCTCTTTTATGTGGGTTTTCTCATGCGCAATGAGGTTTGGCTTCTGTGTGAAGGACTTCCCACACTCAGAGCACTTATAGGGCTTCTCTCCCGTGTGGATCCTTTCGTGTTTCAAAAGATTCGAGCGATGACCGAAGCTTTTCCCGCATACTGAGCAACTATATGGTTTCTCCAACGTGTGGGTTCTCCTGTGCACGACAAAAGCAGATTTATCCCGGAAACTTTTGAAGCAGTCTGGGCATTCAAATGGTTTCTCTCCTGTGTGGATCTTCTCATGCTGAACCAGCCCGGCATTCTGGGAGAAGCTTTTCCCACACTCCAAGCATTTATATGGCTTCTCACCCGTGTGGGCTCTCTTGTGTTTCATAAGGGACGATGCGTCGCCAAAGCCCTTCTCACATCCATCACACTTGTATGGCTTCTCTCCGGTGTGGATTCTTTCGTGAGCGACGAGGTTGGTACGATGCCGGAAGCTTTTTCCACAGGTCGAGCACCCATATGGCTTTTCCTCTGTGTGGATTCTCCGGTGTACCCGGAAAGCTGATTTGTTCCGGAAACATCTCCCACACTCAGTGCATTCATGCGGCTTCTCTCCCGTGTGGATTCTTTGATGTCTAATCAGGTCGAATCGCTGCCGGAAGTTTTTCCCACAGTCAAGGCAGTTGTAGGGCTTTTCTCCTGTGTGGATCCTCTGATGAGCAACCAGTCCAGTTCTCCTGCTAAAACTCTGCCCACAGTCAGTACAGACAAACGGTTTCTCTTGGGTGTGGGTTCTCTCATGCGCAGTGAGATGCGATCGCTGATTGAAGCTTTTGCCACAATCTGGGCAGATGAAGGGCTTCTCTCCGGTGTGGATCCTCTGATGAGCAACCAAGACGTTCCTCCTGCAGAAGGTCTTCCCGCAGTCTGAACAGATGTATGGTTTTTCTCCTGAATGCATTCTCTGGTGTTCGACGAGTTCAGACCTGCATCGAAAGGTTTTGTTGCACTCATCGCATGTCTCACCTTTGAGGATTATTTGTTGGACTGCCATTTCACAGAATTCCTCAGTACTCTGCGGAAAATGATCAGGTTGGCCTTCTTCATCACAGAGCTGTATCTTCTGCTGGCTCTCGGAAGCTTCTCTTTGACCAGGAGACTGGGGATTGCCCTGCTCTGCTCTTCCGGGCAGCATCCACTGAAAACTCCCCGAGTTTTCGGACTGATTTTTCTCTTTCCAGAAGGCTCCCTCCTCATCTGCTAGAATAAGGAGAGAATCTTTATAGGAGGGATTTCACCCGAGAAGGACGACCTTAGATCTAATCACACACCAGGAAAGAGTTTTGTTTGTTTGAAAAGATATATATTGTATATTATTTATCAAATCTGAGAATCTGCCTTACACAAAGGCAGACTATTTAGCTCACAATTATCTATTTGGATTGGCAGTGGTCAGATAGATCTTGGTCTCTCAGGAACATAGGACGCTGCCTTCTACCAAGTCAGACCATTGGTCCATCTAGCTCTGTGTTGTTTACACGGATGGACAGAAACTCTTTGAAAGTCCCAGGCAGAAGTCTTTCCCAGCCCTACCTGGAGGGATTGATCCTGGGACCTTCTGCTTGCTCTACCTTCAGCCCCATCCCCCTTTGTCCAAGAGGTCTTTCTTAGCTCTGCTGCCCAAGATCTTTTTAACTGGCAATGCCAGGGAGCCTGAGACCGTTGTCAGCAACACAGCTGCTTGACCACTGCGCTTGGGGAGAAATACACCCCAATCCTACAAGACCTGGGAAAGCGTAGAGACCAGTGCCTCCTAGAGGAGGACCTCAAGTCTAAAAGCACTTGTCAACATCCATCCTTCCCTTCCTGTGATTTGCCCCATGGTCTTTTGAACTATAGGTTCCTTGGGAGTAGGGACCCGTCTCAGAGTTCCCCAACTATACTGTAACTGAGCCTAAGTACGCGTACATGAAATAACTGTATATTCCCCCCAGATTTATCCATGTCCCCACCCCTCCTCTGTTGTGCCTATTTTTAGACTGAGAGTCCCTTAGGGCAGAGACACCCCCCTCCCCAACACACACTGTAACTCCAACACTCCAACGTAAGTAATAATAATTAATAACTAGCTGGGCTAGGTGCAGAACATCTGTGCCTCCAGTTGGCCCACCCACCACTGCTGTTCCCCACCACCACCTCCACTATGCTGGCATGCCTGGGTTGCTGGCTGGCTGGCTGGCCGGCCGCTCTCCTCCTCTTGGCAGGCAGGCAGCTGGGTCAGGCCGGCCCACCACCATTGTCTCCCGTCCCGTCGCTATTCCCCATCCACAGCTGCTCTCGCGAGATCTGCCATACATGGGATTAGTGACGGGTACATTTAGGAGAATCAGACAGACAGACAGAGTTGGCATCAGAGTTGAAGTCTGCCATAGGGAATTCAAAACATATGATCAAGGAATCCCTTACCAGGAGGTCCCCAAACCTGGGTCCCCATATGATGGTGTACGGCAACTCCCATCATCCGCAATGGCTGCGGGTGATGGGGGCTGTAGTCCAACACCATTTGGAGACCCAGGTTCAGGGAGCCCTGCCTTACCTAGAGAAGCAGCGTGGTCGTTGTTGTCATCCTCCTGCTTGATCTCTCTGAAGAGCGGCCACTCCGAGGAGTCTGGCGGAGGCCCTTCTGCCTCAGAGTCTTCATCAGGCCAAATCATCTGGAAAGGCAGCAATAACCCATTGGGGTAGAATAAGAAGGACTGGCAGAGTTATGGCCCTTCACAATCCCATCCCAAACCTTTGGGCAGAACCCTTCAAAAAGGGGTCAGAAGGTTAATTTTCAGCAGAGTATGTATTTATCTACATTTAAGGCAACCCCTGCCAATTTGGCAAAGAGGCACCTTTAAAGGTGGTGATTCTCTGTATTAAGCCAGCGGAGAGTAACTGGCCCTCTCCACCCGCAGCAGAGTACCCCCGGTGACTGTTGCTGGTGTCTGTCTTATGCTTCTTTTTAGATTGTGAGCCCTTTGGGGACAGGGAGCCATCTTATTTGTTTATTTCTCTGTGTAAATGGCCCTGAGCCATTTTTGGAAGGGCGCTATAGAAATCAATCAATCAATCAAATAAATAAATAAACCCACACGGGGTTGCCAGGCAGTCACCCATCCAGGCACTGGCCAGAAGTAGGCCAACTTTGCTTCAGCAAGGTGGCTGTGTCATGTGTAGTGTAGTGGTTAGAGTGATGGGCTAGGACCAGGGAGACCCGAGTTCAAATCCCCATTCAGCCATGGAACTCACTGGGTGACTCTGGGCCTGTCACTTAACTCTCAGCCTAGCCTACCTCACAGGGTTGTTGTGAGGATAAAAATAACCACATACCCAGCTCTGGGCTCCTTGGAGGAAGAGTGGGATATAAGTGCAAGAAATAAATAAATGTGCCCTCAGACCAGGCCCTGGAACCCTGTGACAGAAAGTGGCAGACCAGAACTGGACCACCAGGAATAAATTACCCCAGCTAACTGGGCCAAGAGACTCCTCCAAGAATAGCGACTCTCATTCAGCAGGGGAGAGCCTCTCATTGACCCATCCCACGCCCCATTGTGCTTATTTTTAGACTGAGAGTCCCTCAGAGCAGAGACCTATCTTCTCGTACTTTTCGAAGCCTCCCCCACACAGACAGATGGTGCTTATCTCTCTCTCTCTCTCTCTCTCTCTCTCTCTCACACTCACACACACTCACACACACTCACACACACACACACACTCACACACACTCACACACACTCACACACACACTCACACACACACTCACTCACACACTCACACACTCACACACTCACACACACTCACACACACACACACTCACACACTCACACACTCACACACACACACACTCACACACACACACACTCACACACACACACACTCACTCACACACACACTCACTCACACACACACTCACTCACACACACACTCACTCACACACTCACTCACTCACACACTCACTCACTCACACACTCACTCACACACTCACTCACTCACACACTCACTCACACACTCACTCACACACTCACTCACTCACACACTCACTCACTCACACACTCACTCACTCACACACTCACTCACTCACTCACTCACTCACACACTCACTCACTCACACACTCACTCACTCACACACTCACTCACTCACACACTCACTCACACACTCACTCACTCACACACTCACTCACTCACACACTCACTCACACACTCACTCACACACTCACTCACTCACACACTCACTCACTCACACACTCACTCACACACTCACTCACTCACACACTCACTCACTCACACACTCACTCACACACTCACTCACACACTCACTCACTCACACACTCACTCACTCACACACTCACTCACTCACACACTCACTCACTCACTCACTCACTCACTCACTCACTCACTCACTCACTCACACACTCACTCACACACCCTACCTGTCCCTATTCAGCCCAGCATAGCATCCCTCCCAGGAACTGCTGCTGATGTCTCCTTTGCGTTTTTTAGATTGTGAGCTCCTTTGAGACAGGAAATGAATTCCCTCTAATTGGTCAGAGACACTGTAGAAACTGGAGGCTCTCCTATTTCAGCAGGGGGAGAGCGACTGTCCCTGTTCAGCCCAACACAGTATCTCTCTTCAGTGGTTGTTGCTGGTATCTCCTGTGTGAGCCCCTTGGGGACAGGGAACCTTTTCCTCATTTCTTTTGCTATAACTGCTTTGAGAACTTCTGTTGTCGAAAAATGGTATATTTATAATTTACATTTCCTTATACTGTATATTAGACATATACCCCGCCTTTCTTCAAAAATTGGAACGCAAGATAGTGGTGATGATAACAAAATTACAATGGTGCTCCCCAATCTGTGCTGGCTCCCTAGTCAAGGTGCCTAAATGGCTCAAGCTCAACATAGTTCCTCCCATTAGGATCTCTGAGATCTGCCAAGGGCTTCCTCAAGGACAAGCTCTAGGGACAAGCATCAGGAGGGCACTGATGGATCAGACCAAAGGTTCCTCTTGCCCATCATCTCAATCAAGGGCGTAGCTAGGTGAGAGGGGGCCCGTATTCACTTCATCCCTCTCTCTGATGGGCCCTCCGAGTGAGGGAGATAATGAAGAAAATAGGGAGGGGTGGAGTTGGGGGCCACTCAGGAATTGAGGGGCCCGGGTCCTTTGAATGCTTTCACTCAATGATAGCTACACCCCTGATCTCAGTTCCAAGAGCAGAGAGCAAAATGCCTCAAGGAAGTCCACAGGTAGAGATACATGGGAAGCTTCCTTAGGCTGAATCCCACCCGCAGTCCATCTAGCTCAGCATTGTCTACTCTGATTGGCAGCAGCTTTCCACGGTTTCAGACAGGATACTTTCCCAGCCCTACCTGGAGATACTGGGCATTTAAAAAAAAATGCTTCTCAAAGTTGCCTTCTACCATGCCAGACCCTTGGTCCATCTAGCTCAGAATTGTCTACACCGGGACTGCTCAGCTTTGGCCCTCCTGCAGAGGTTGGCCTACAACTACCATAATCCCTGGCTATTGACCACTGTGGCTGGGAATTATGGGAGTTGTAGTCCAAAAGGAGCTGGGGGCCCCAAAGTTGAGCAGGTCTAGTCTACACTGACTGGCAGCTCTTGGGGACCTTCTGCATACAAGGCAAGTGCTCTGCCACTGAGCTATAGTCCTTTACCTCGTGACGGCAACCACCCTCTCCTATCCCTCCAGCAGCTGGTACTCAGAGGAATACTGCTTGGAGGGGTTCTGCTTCGGTATTATGGCGAGTAGGAATTGGCAGAGCTCTCTGCTAGGAATGTGCTGAATCATCTTTCCATCTATCAGAAGAATTAGATCAAGATAAATAGACTAAATATTATTATTATTAATTAGATTTTTATACCGCCCTTCCAAAAATGGCTCAGGGTGGTTTGCACAGGAAAATAAATAAATAAATAAGATGGATCCCTGTCCCCAAAGGGCACACAATCTAAAAAGAAACACAAGATAGACACCAGCAGCAATCACTGGAGGGATGCTGTGCTGGGGATGGAAAGGGCCAGTTACTCTCCCCCTGCTAAATAAAGAAAATCACCACGTTAAAAGGTGCCTCTTTGCCAAGTTAGCCGGGGACAATATACGAAACTAAATAGTCATAGGGCAATGCTGCATTGGGGTTGGATGGGGCAGTTGTTCTCCCTTTGCTAAGTAAAGAAGAACCACCACTTTAAAAGGTGCCTCTTTGGTCAGCTAGCAGAGGACAATAATCATACCATATTTACCCAAATAGAAGGCGACTCTGAATTTAAGATGATGCCTTAAAAGACAGAAATTAAATACAAGTTAAACCTGTACTTACCCAAAAGAAAGAGGACTTTGATTCCAAGACAACAACCCCCACCCATATTAACAAGGGGGGGAAAGGGGGGAACCTCATCTCCAATTTAAGCAAATATGGTAATAAATCTATCAAATCTGTCTAAAGCCAGCAGCCCATAAAACAAATAAAAATTCCATTTAACAGAAGTGAATGCCTGTGGTTAAGTATCCCTATTTTCTGAGCTGGACCACTCACCTCCGGGATCTCTTGATAGTCCTCTCTGCGCTGGAAATCTTCAACCAGGTTCACCGCCTGAAGGCAGGTCTCGGGGTGGCTCTCCCGGACCCAGTTCTGCATTTCCTCGGGCAGGACAGTCAGGAACTGCTCCAGCACCACCAGCTCCACGATCTGCTCTTTCGTCTTCTTCTCCGGCTGCAGCCACCGGCGGCAGAGCTTCTGCAGCATCCTGCAGAGCTCCCGGGGGCCGTCGGCATCCTGGAAGCAGAACTGCCTGAAGCACAGGCGGTCTATTTCGGAGGCTACAGGGACCTCATCCGCTATCTCTTCCTTCACTTTTATGCACTCCGCCTCGTCACTGCAGATGCCACCTGAGAGCTGGGTTGCCTTCTCTTGCCTAGGCTGCAGTTCGCTGTCTGAAGCCTTCTAGAAGAGAGAGGAGGCAGTCTGAGAACTGTCCTGAGGCAGCTGCGCATTTCGCTGCCCGGGGAATCTGTAGCATTCAAGATGTGGGTGCTGCTAGCACTGGGCACATGCCCCAACTAACTAGCTGCGTGCCTCAGACCTCTTGCCCGCCTGTCCCCACACTGACCTCATTCGGGCAAAGCAGAAGGCAGTGGCTGCACCTAACCATTCCAGCCCTGCAAGTGCTCTCTGTCACTACAACCTCCTCCTCCACCAAGCCTCCCTACTCTGCGCACTTGCAATGGAGCAGTGGGGGGAGACGACGGAGCCACTACGGCAGGCCTGCTCAACAGAACCCCCCCGGCTGTTTTTGGACCCCAACTCCCATAATCCCCAACCAGAATGGTCAAGATCATGGGAGCTGAAGGCCACCATCTGCGGGGGGCGGGGGCAAAGTTGAGCAGCCTTGCACTAGAACAATGAAGCAAAAGGTTGAGGGGTGTCAAGCTAATGCACAGTACTCTCTGCCCCCAAATGTCACACAGAGACAAGGTTGCCACAAGTCGTGATTGCAGAGGGGAAGGAAATCTGAAAATAATGCAAGTGCTGTGGGCCAGGAACTCAATCCTAACAGAATCCGAGCAACACCCTTGGCTAAAATGAACCAGGTATAACAAGGATATACCGGTGATTAATCGCTTCAAGAACCAGAAGAGCAGGTTGGGTTCCTTTAGAGGGCAAGAAAAGGTTGAGTTATCAAAATGGGAGCTTGAGCAAGGCCCTATTGGCCCAAGCCTGGATACTTTAGATCTCTCTCAACACCCCCGATTCAATCACTGTTGCCACTGGACACCCCAACTTTCCCAAAACCCTCCCTCTGCTTCCCCTTTAACATGTTATAGGGCAGTGCCTTCCCAGAATCCCTTACTGCTGACACAAGGGTCTTTTCCCAAATCCAGGTCCAAGTCTGCTGGATCACATACCTCCGGCTTTCCCTCCTTGACTGCAGCACTCGGAAGGAGATGCCGAATGACGGTGTTGCTCTGCCCTTCTGCCATTTTCACTCTCAATGCAAAGAGCGGCCGGAAGTGGTGCCAGTCACTGCAGTGTGGTTAGTCTGTGTTAGCTGGCAACACAGACGACGTTTCAGGATTGGATCCAAGGGTTTGCGATAGTCTAAGGTGAATGGTGCTTCTGCCTGAAGGAAAGAATCAGATGGGAACATATGATGCTGCTTGTACGGAGTCAGACTGTGGTCCATCTAGTTCAGTGGTGTCCACTCTGACTGGTAGCCTCACCAGGGTTTCAGATAAGGGTCTTTCCCAGCCTTACTTGGAGATGCTGGAGCTTGAACCTTGGACCTTCTACATACAAGAGCCCCTGGTGGCGCAGTGGTAAAACTGCCACCCCTGTAACCAGCAGGTTACAAGTTCGATCCTGACCAGGGGCTCAAGGTTGACTCAGCCTTCCATCCTTCCGAGGTCGGTAAAATGAGTACCCAGAATGTTGGGGGCAATATGCTAAATCACTGTAAACCGCTTAGAGAGCTCTGGCTATAGAGCGGTATATAAATGTAAGTGCTATTGCTATTGCTATACAAAGCAGGTGCTTTGACACTGAGCTATGGATGCTCCTGATGAATGTTTTCATAGAATTCATTATTCTTGTTCAACTCACTAAACAGAATGCTGGACTCTATAAACATGGAAGTTACCCGTGTAACTCACCAGACGAGATCTGGGGATGGACACCAGTTAGATGACTTATTATTAAAGAATATTTATAGACTGCTTCCCAATCCCGCCAAAAAATGTTCTCAAAGCATTTAACAGAGAAAAGGGAGTAAGACGGATCTCCGTCCCCAAAGAGCTCACAGTCTAAAAAGAAACACAAAGTAAGGATCCAGCGACAGTCACCAGAAGGACTGCTGAGCTGGGATCAAATGGAGATAGTTGCTCGCCATCTGCTTTTAAAATGTGACAATACATAATAGAGCCTCCATGTTCAGAGACAGTATACGTCTGAACGTCGTTGCTAGGAGGCAGACAATAGCAGAGGTCTGCGGTCTTCATGCTCAGCCTATGATCACCCCAGAAACATCAGCCCACTGTTGACAACAGCAGGCTGGTCTTCGTGTATCTCTGGCAGGGTGGATTTGATTTAAATCAAACTATTTAAATCACGATTTAAATCACTAGCAGGGTGGATAAAAATCAAAAAAATCCGATTTAAATCAAAAAAATCTGATTTAAATAAAAAAAATCCAATTTTTTTGATTTAAATCGGATTTTTTTTATTTTTATCCACCCTGCTAGTGATTTAAATCGTGATTTAAATCAGTTTGATTTAAATCAAATCCACCCTGATCTTTGGTCTGACAGGACTCTCATGTTCTTTAAAGAAATGGGGAGCAGACTTAAGGTTTCTGGGAGGTTTGTGTGTGTGTTTTGCACCAGAACCTTGGGAACTACCAGCATGAATTAGTGGCTTGAGAAGATGGAGCCTGTTACAAAATGGTGGCTTGGGGGGGAGACAGAACCAGTTCTAAAATGGCAGCTGGTACAAAAATTTACATCAAGAAAATAAGGGATCTAAACATCACAACCCCTGAATTCCAGCATAATTTTGCTCCCCAAGGGATGGGAGCAAGATAAGAAAGGCTGCTTTATAGGGAAGAAGTTGGAGAGAGAAAGAAAAGGAACCCTGAACACCCAAAGAAAAAGAAATTGAAAAATGGTGCAGCCAGACCCGAGTCAGCCAGACTGATCATGCTGACTGCAAGGTGAGGGGGAGAGAAGCCCAGCTGCCTAAAGAGCTCCTTCTGGTAAGCCTGGGAGTTACCAGCAACTCCTGAGCTCTCCAGTAGTCACCCCTGCTTTAAAGCAAAGGGGGGAGGGGAGAGTCTCTTCTCTGTTTTCCCCCAGGGCTCTTGTCATCCTCTTAAAAGTGCCCTTCTCTTCTTTCCTGCTGTTTCTATGGCAGCCACACACCCAGACATGACCCAAGCATGGGGGTGGGGAAGGCTGCACTTCACTAGGGCCCGGATATCCAGGGAGGACGTGACCCAGGCTGCAACCCTACTATTATGAAGGGGAAAAAACGCTTAAGGCTGAATTGTCCAAATCTGTAAATGTTAGCCTTAGGGACTGGACCTACAATTAACCCCTGCTAACCGAGCAAAGGGCAACCTTTTTAGTGGCAACTGCCTTGTACTTAAGAGGGGGAGAACCACCACCCCTATCCAATCCCAGCACAGAATCCCTCCAGTGTTTATTGCTGGTGTCTGTTTGAGGTTTCTTTTCAGATTAAGTGTCCTTTGGGGACAGGGAGACATCTTAGTTGTTTTCTTGTTTTAATGTAAACTGCTTTGAGAAGGTTTGCTGAAAAGTGGTATAGAAGGAGAAGGAGGAGGATGATCTGTAGGCCATGCTTAAAGATATTCATGGAAAATGACATACTACTTATTGGGTCTCCACTGTGAGATTTGCTGGTGTCTATCAGAAATAACGTCCTGAACAGCAAGTTGTTGGCCCAGGGCCCCGACGTGAGAGAGAGAAGCCCTATTCACACATTATGCTCAGCACTCATACAAGTGTATACGGGAAGTTATTCACACATGATGTTGAACAAGTGCAACCGTACACTTTATCTGTGGCAGGTGTGGTGTCAGAGCCAGCGTGGTGTAGTGGTGAGAGTGCTGGACTAGGACCGGGGAGACCCGAGTTCAAATCCCCATTCAGCCATGAGACTTGCTGGGTGACTCTGGGCCAGTCACTTCTCTCTCAGCCTAACCTACTTCACAGGGCTTTTGTGAAAGAGAAACTCAAGTATGTAGTGCACCGCTCTGGGCTCCATGGAGGAAGAGCGGGATATAAATGTAATAATAATAATAATAATAATGCACATGAGGGGCCTGTGTCCAAGGGCACTGTTAAAACACACACAGGTACAGTCACTCACACAAACACATGTATGAGTGTGCAGACATCTATATAATCAAACAACACAGGGTCTGAATAGGGCCAGAGAGCATGCTTGTGCAGTTAGTTCTAGGACTTATAGTATACTTCCTTATGTGGCCTGCTCCAAGGAACCACAAGCCCCAGAGCCCCTTTTGCATATAGATGGGAGAGGGGAGGGACAATGCACAGTATTTATTTTTGTTATCTATATACACCACCCTTCATTCTAAGGTCCCAGGGCGGTTAAAAAGATAAACACAACATTTCAATTGAAGCAACATAAAAACAGAACACACAGAGCTAGGAATTTAAAGCAAGAAGGGGCCAACTCATTGGCTGAAAGCCTGAATAAAAAGGGCAGTCTTCACTTTCCTCCTAAAGGCTGGGAGAGGGAGCCATGAAGATCTCAGCTGTGAGTGCCACAAATGAGCCTCAGCAGGTGTCAGCATGCAGAGCCCAGCCGCTAGCCCCACCCTCGCCTGCAGCCAAACTGGTCAGGTAAAGAGGTTCAGCATGGAGCAAGCAATCCCTAAGGTACCTGGGACCCATGGTTTTTAGGGCTTTAATTTGGGAATAACCAGCACCTTGAATTGTACCCAGAAAGAGATTGGAATATAACCACACTGACCCGGGCACAGGGGAAGCCAGTTACTGGTAGAATTAACAGCTCCAAAACTGATTAATGAGGTAGGCCTAGTGGTCTACACCAGAGAACATAGGAAGCTGCCATATACTGAGTCAGACCACTAGTCTATCTAGCTCAGTGTTGTCTTCACAGACT
This sequence comes from Hemicordylus capensis, assembly GCF_027244095.1. Classification (NCBI taxonomy): domain Eukaryota; kingdom Metazoa; phylum Chordata; class Lepidosauria; order Squamata; family Cordylidae; genus Hemicordylus; species Hemicordylus capensis. Next base: position 247,549,405 of record NC_069658.1, on the reverse strand, counting down.
GGCAGCGGCTTCTCCAAGGTTGCAGGCAGGAATCTCTCTCAGCCCTATCTTGGAGATGCTGCCAGGGAGGGAACTTGGAGCCTAGATGCTCTTCCCAGAGCGGCTCCATCCCCTGAGGGGAATATCTCACAGTACTCACACTTTTAGTCTCCCTTTCATACGCAACCAGGGCAGACCCTGCTTAGCTAAGGGGACAAGTCATGCTTGCTACCACAAGACTAGCAGGCATTCAAGACCAGGGGCAGGCATTCAGTAGCTCAGGAACTATGGTAGGCTCCCAGGCTTGTCTGAAGTAGCTCTCCTATAGGGATGTGCACGAACCGATGCACTGGGTCAGCACCACGGCGGGGGGGGGGGGGGGGAGTGGGATCTTTAAAAAAAAAAAAGAGGCGAGCAGGTCCTTACCTGCTTTCTGCATGCAGCTTCCTGCTGTGACATCCCTGCCCCCAAGAACTCGCATATGGTCGGCACACACCATGCTGCAAATGGCAGCCACGCATATGCCATGTGTGTGCTGGCACTGTGTGTGGGTTCTTGGGGGCAACGCCATCGCAGCAGGAAGCGGCATGCGGCAGCAAACACATAAGGACCTGCTCTCCTCTTTTTAAGAGACCCCGCTCGCCACTCCCCTTCCTGGGTGCCGAACTAGTGCACGAACCTTGGTTCATGCCCATCCCTACTCTCCTGGTGTTTGCACTCGCTGCTCTCTTCCTACCAGTCAATACTGCTAATCTGACGGGCTGGCTATGCGGGGGCATAGCTGCACCATTTTCTGTTGCACTCAGAACTGCTTTTGTTTTCTCTTCCAGGAGATTTCTCTCCAATTTCTTCCCCTACCCAGCAGCAGCTCTTCCTGCCCTCTTGCCCTGCAGCAAAATGCTCTGGGAATTCAGGTGTTTTTGTGTTAACATCCCTTATTATATTATTATTATTACATTTATATCCCGCTCTTCCTCCAAGGAGCCCAGAGCGGTTTACTACATACTTGAGTTTCTCTTTCACAACAGCCCTGTGAAGTAGGTTAAGCTGAGAGAGAAGTGACTGGCCCAGAGTCACCCAGCTAGTTCATGGCTGAATGGGGATTTGAACTCGGGTCTCCCTGGTCCTAGTCCAGCACTCTAACCACTACACCACGCTGACATTTTCTCAGTGTCAATTTTTGTATAAGCTGCCATTTTGTGCCTGGCTCCAGCTCCCCCAGCCACCATTTTGAGCTACTAGATCCTAAGACTCTGGCAAAATAAAAAAAAAGGAAGAGTGAATCCTTAAAAGTCTCCCCACCTCTGCTGTAGTGACTAGAGGACATTCATTTCTCTCTCACACACACCCCACCTGCAAACAGCTATAAATACAAATCAACCAGCCAGAAATGTAAGACGAAGGGAATTAAAATAAAGGCACCACTCAATTTGCCAGTTTTTCAGATAAGATAAGTCCATTCTGCAGCCTGGCGCAGGAAGAACCCTAACTAAGGATATAAGTGAAGAAAAAATGGTTTCGGTATAGATTGTACCTACTATCGAAGAAAAGCTTTCAAATGTCCCCTGCTAACTGAGCAAAGAGACACCTTTTAAAAGTGGTGATTCTTTTTATTGCGCATGGGGAGAGCAACTGGCCCTATCCATACCCAGCACAACTTCCCTCCAGTGGCTGCTGGTGGTGTCTATCTTATGTTTCTATTTTAGATTGTGAGCCCTTTGGCGACAGGGAGCCATTTTATTTATTTCTATATATACAGATCGCTTTGGGAATTTTTGTTGAAAAACAGTATATAAATATTTGTCGTATTTGTAATAAATAATGCAAACTAATTTTTTTTCAGTCCCCAGCACAGCATCCCTCCAGTGGCAGTTGCCCTTTGGGGACAGGGAGCCATTTTGTTTGTTTATAATTATGCTTTGGGAACCAGTGTTCCCTCTAACAAGGATTCCCAGATGCTACTGACTACAACTCCCAGAATCCCCAGCTGCACTCGCTTTTGCTTGGGGATTATGAGAGTTGTAGACATCTGGGAATCCCTGTTAGAGGGAACAGTGTTGGGAACACTTGTTGAAAAGCAGTATATAAATAGCTGTCATATTTGTATCAAAGCAACTCAAATCTCAAAAGATAGTTAGCTAGTATCAGCAAATAGCACCACTATATTTAGAAGGTCTATACAAAAGGAGGGGAGAGGAGTATGATTCATATTATAGTCATACCCAGCCCAAAACATGAATTCTATCTGGCATCCTGAACTGTGAACAAGTGTAGAAGCTAACAGTGCCAACAGTGTTGGCGGGTATGATTTTCCTGCATTTCTTCTCAAATGTAGGATTTCCAATAGAGAAAATAGATTGTCTTATTCAATCCAGATTAAGATTGAGGAGAATTGGTCTTGTGGTAGCAAGCATGACTTATCCACCTTATCCAAGCAGTGTCTGCCCTGGTGGCTTATGAATGGGAGACTTGATGTCTGAGCACTGTAAAATATTCCCCTCAAGGGATAGAGCCACCCTGGGAAGAGCAGAAGATTCCAAGTTCCCTCCCTGGCAGCTTCTCCGAGATAGGGCTGAGAGAGATTCCTGCCTGCAACCTTGGAGAAGCTGCTGCCAGTCTGTGCAGACAAGACTGAGCTAGATGGACCAATGGTCTGACTCAGTATATGGCAACTTCCTATGTTCCTAATCCCTGGCAGCATCTTCAGATAGGACTGTGAAAGTCCACTGTTTGAAATCCTGGAGAGTTGCTGCCAGTCAGTGCAGACAAGACTGAGCTAGATGGACCATGGGTCTGACTTGGCAGAAGGCAGCTTCAAGTGCTCTTGAAGAGCATCCACAATTCAATGCTAGAGGTCCCAGGTTCATTTCCTGGAATCTCCAGGTTCTGTTGGTAAAGATCCTTGTCTGACCACTGCTAGTCAATGTAAATCAGTGGCAGGCACTAGGTAGCTCAAGAGCTTTCAGCAGCTCCCAAACCTATCTGAAGTAGCTCCTCAAGATTTGGGCTTCCCCTCCTGCTCCAGCCAGTACTGCAAATCTTATTGGCTGGCTGAGTGAGGTGTGTGCCATGCCATTTTCAACGTCTCTCTTTCCCCTCATGGTCACTCATTTCTTTATGCAAATTCTTACTTATGACAAACAGGAAAGTGTGGGGAAAGTTTCTTGGAAGTTCTAAAAAATGAGTGGATTTTTGTATGCTGTGAGACAGAATGTATAGTCTGGTAGAGTTTTGTAGCAAGGGCGGTGAGTAGGCTTGCGCCTCCATTATGGAGGCCTCCGAAACATTTTGGCTCCGGGGGCCGTTTCGGTGCTTTGGCACCGGGGGGGGGGTAGTCCTTTAAGGGCAGGGGAGGGTGCACTCACCCCTCCCGCCGCATATCCCCCGCTGGCACTCCGTCACTTTTAAGCCCCTCGGGGAGGCAGCATTCCTCCCTTCCGCCCCGTTTTTGTCATCGTCCGGTTTTGATTTTTGCTTAACTTCTAAGGCTGCAACCATTTTTAGTTGCTTGATTATTAAAACCGGGCTATCGATTATAAATACTGAAACAACTTGCCCCTTTAAAAATTGCAAATAAGAATTCAGTGGCTGGCTTTGGGTTTCTCTGTCAGCCTTAGTGTTCCTCATCTGGTAAGTGAACATTAATCGGTTGCCTTTGATCAAGCCTTGGCCCAGTTCTGCAGGCCATTTGTCATGTTTTGATATTAAAATTGCTTAATCTGTATAGTTTCACACATTTTGCAGCTGCCATTCTGTGACTGCTCCACCTCCCTAAGCCACCATTTTGCACTGATAGCTCCCAACTTAAACTCTGGCAAAAAAGAAAAGAAAACCTTGGGTTCCAGAAGCCTCAACTCTGCCCTCCTCTAGATAGACTAATGGTCTGACTCAGTAGAATATCACCACCTCTAAACCCCTGCTAACTGGGCAAAGAGGCACCATTTTAACATGGCAATTCTCTTTATTTATCGGTGGAGAGTAACTGGTCCTATCCATCCCCAGCACAGTACTTCCAGTGACTGCTGGTGTCTGTCTTATGTTTCTTTCTAGACTGTGAGCCCTTTGGGGACCGGGAGCCATCTTATTTATTATTTATCTATGTAAACCGCTTTAGAAATGTTTGTTGAAAAGCAGTATATAAATGTTTGTTGTTGCAGTGTCGCAGGCCCTGTTACTAACAGATTCGGTAGGCAGGGACTAGGGACAGCGCTCCACCCCACCCCCATGCTTTGTCAATCTCCCTCCTTGGATAGATTTAAATATATGAATGTGACAAATATTTATATATCTCTTCTCAACAAGTGTTCCCAAAACAGTTTACACAGATACTAAATGGCTCCCTGTCCCCAAAAGCCTCACAATCTAAAAAAGAAACAATATACCAGCAACAGCCACTGAAGGAATACTGTGCTGGGGATGGATAAGGCCAGTTGCTCTCCCCAATAAAGAGAACCACAAATTTATTTTATTTATTTAAAATACTTATACCCCACCCCTCCAGTACACTACTGCTCAGGGCAGCTCACAACATTAATAAAATAGATACAATGAGAAATAAGACTAGTAAAGTTAAAAATTAAAAGACCAGACTAAAACCACAATTAACCACAAGTTATTTAAAGAGCTAAAAACTGGCAGCTATTTTAAAAAAAACAACCCTAAAGAACCTACCAGATATACACAGCAGATGGAACATTAAAAAGCCTCTTTAAAAATGTGTTTTGTTTAATAAAAAAAAACACTGAGGGAGCATGGCAAAGCTCTTTATTTTAAAAAGATTCCTTTTTGCTCAGTTAGCAGAGAACAAATATGAAAACAATCTTTTTAAAAGAAGCATTTTAAAGTTTGTTTCAACTGGGTTTGCAGTGTTAATCCCACCTACTATTTTATTTTGCAACCATTTTGTTTTAATGTTTGCTTTATTGTAAGCCAGTCCGAGCCACAGTGTGCAGGAGGATATAAGCATTTTAAATAAAAATTGGGTTTCCAGTTTTAATCCGTTTTAGTCTTGTTCTGCTGTTTTTTTTATTGTGTTATTGCGGTTTATTATAAGCCACCCTGAGCAGCAATGTGCTGGAGGAGCAGGACAGAATTATTTCAAATAAATAAGGCAGCTTCCTATATTTATCAGGATTATCCAACAACCAAAAAGTTACAAAATAGCCCGTAAGTTTTTCAATCCTGCTCTCAGACTGGAGATTAAAAACAAACAAACAAAAAATCGCAAAAAGAAGGGCCTGATGTGGGGGCCTCGAAAAACCCCACCTGTGCCCCTTTGGAGAAATGCAGAAAAGGTAATTCGGGAAACACTTTCCTCCATGACTCATGCAATTGTATGGAGGGTGGCATGGCGTGCATGGGGGAGGGGACCCCGTGCTGCAAATTGTACTGCGCCCAAAGAAAGGAGGCTCAGGCTCCATCTCCAGCTGCTCTTTGCGCTCACCTGGCCGCCGTCACCTCCTGCTACTGCTGCTCCTAGCAGCCGAAAAGGACCCTTCCCGCCTCCGATGCTACGCCTGGGAAAGTCTTTAGGAGCACAAAATGCATCACGGAGCCATTAAGAGAAAAAGGAAGAGAAGGACTTACGCTGCCTGCGTCACTTCCTTCCCTCCAAAGAGACGCTCTAGCAATCTCGTCTCGCTCACCTTCACCCTTGAGTGACGGGTCTAGCAGACAGAAAAGCTTCTCTCTGGGTGGGAGCTACTTCCTGCCCCAATTTAAGCCTCCGGAGCTGTGCTGCTGGCTCGGAAGCCTCGAAATAGCTGAGCCAGTCGCAAAATGGCAGCGTGTGCAAAAATTTGCATGGACCAAATAGAGGGTTTTAACATCAAGAGTTCTAACGATTGGGGACGGGGAGAAATTTTCAATTTCTGGAAAGCAAAGTTAGCTTTCTGTCGGAAAAGCTGCCATTTCAAATTAGTAGCAAATTAGGATGATGAATAGGCTTAAAGGACGTAATGCCCCTGCTATTGAAACAGGAATGGCGGTTCTCAAACGTGGATTCCCAGAAGTCGTTGGATTACATTTCCCATCATCCCTAGTCATAGTGGAGGGTGGCGGGAATTGTAGTCCAACAATGCCTAGGGATCCATGTTTGAGAACGTGCCTTATTATTGGAATATTGAGTCAGGAAGGCGAACGCAGATGGTCCAAGTCCCCGAGGAGATTACAAATCTAAAGCAGACTGGAGAAAACAACTGAGGAGTTGGATAGGCAGGGGGAACGAGAGAAAAACGATATCAAATAATAGTGATGACAGGGTTGTAGTAAAACTCATTTTTTAATCTGCCCGCTTTTCATTCAAATCGAATTATTTTCACAGCATCATACAACAGATTGCAATAGAAGTGCAATAAAAAAACAACGACAACCAACACACGTGAGCACTTTACAATTCTCTCTTCTTAGCATCGGAGCATATGACAAAGGGAAATATAATAACGATAACGCTAGAGCTACTACAGCAGCTTTAACCGTTGAGAGGAGACTTGTCACATGGCGGGGCGGGAGGAGAAAAGCTGCCTGCATAGGAAAAAAAATTCCTTCGCAAGTATTCAAGCTGCGAGTTCATGCACGCATAAAGGATGTTCAGACGAGCGAGCTCCTCCACGCGTGTTCTGGGCGCGTAGAGGAAAGTGTAGTCCGCTGAAAACGCCTCCCAATTCGGCGCCCACGTTAATCTTAAAAACCCATGGGGATGGTTGGGAATTTGTCAAGAAGACTGCAAATTCCACCTCCCCCCCGCCCCGCCGCCGCGCTTGCTCTCTCTTCCAGCCCGGACCAAGCAAGTTCTGTCTTCCCTCAGCTCTTCAGAGGAAGGGTTAAAACGACCAAGTCTTTCCTTAGGAGGGATCCGCTTGCCAGGATGGAGAAGAAAAAATCACTTCCTGCTCCGCCTACCGTGGGAAAGTCGTGTTTGAATTTCCCACGCGGGGCAGCAGAGGATGGAAATCTTCTTGGGGCTCCTGGAAAAGGAAGCGGTGGAGGAGCTCAAGGGCGAGACGTGGCGTGAGTGTCGGGAGAAAGGGAGCAGAAAAATCAACACTCCGGATTTTAAGAACTGAGGTCAGGCGAGCAAGCCACTGGAAATGGCTGCCTCCCATTGTGTCCTGCCTGTGGGCATCCCAGAGCGCAAGGCTGCATGGGCCTCTGGGTCTGATCCAGCACAGACCTTACGCTCTTTTAGATGGGAAAGATTGTGTTGGGTGTGATATTAAGGTACCTCACTGGGGAGTCTCTTGGGAGTAGGGTTGTATGACCTGGGATGGGCCAAAGCTTATGTTGGAGCATAGAAAAGCTACATAATTGCACACTTACCTGGGAGTAAATCCCATCTAACACAACAGGGCTTACTTCTGAGTAAACATACATAGGAAACTGCTTTCTACCAAGTCAGACCATTGGTCCATCTAGCTCAGAATTGTATACCCAGACCGGCAGCAACTTTTCTAAGGTTACAGGCAGTAGTTTCTCTCAGCCCTGTCTGGTTTGTTGGTTCAATAAAAAAAATCTTATCCTATTTTTTTAAAAAAATAAAAAAATCTTGTCCTATCTGGAGATGCCATGGAGGGAACTTGGAACCTTCTTCATGCAAGCAGGCTGATGCTCTTCCCAGAGCAGCCCCATCCCCTAAGGGGAATACCTTACAGTGCTCACACTTGCAGTCTCCCATTCAATTGCAAACGAGGGCTGCCCCTGCTTAGCAGAGGGGATAATTCATGCTTGCTACCACAAGACCAGCTTAGATTTGTCTGTATTAGACCATACTTAGACTTGTCTCTATTCAAGCTGCTACTGGAGGATCCCTGGTTTCAGTGATACTGCTATAAATGATTGGGCCCTCTACCAAATACCCAGACTCCGCACCTGCAACAGGTGGATAATAATCCTGGTCTACACGGTAGAGCTGTTGCAAGGATGATTGAGAGAGAGAGCCGCCAATTTGAATGCTCTTGAAGTGTGTGTGTGCTTATGTGTCTTTAGCGGGTAGAACTTCTGCTCTGTATGTGGAAGGTCCTAGGTTCAGTCCCTAGCAGCATCTCCAGGTGGGGGCTGCCTGAAACCCTGGAAGGCTGCTGCCAGTCAGTGCAGAGCAGACCATGCTCAGCTAGGTAGTCCAAGAGTCTGACTTGGGTATAAGGCCACTTTCTGTGTTTGGTGCTGCAGGGCCGTAGTCCAGTGGGAGAGCTGGTCTTGTGGTAGCAAGCATGACTTGTCCCCATAGCTAAGCAGGATCTGCCCTGGTTGCATATGAATAGGAGACATGGTATGTGATCACTGCAAGATATTCCCCTCAGGGGATGAAGCCGCTCTGGGAAGAGCAGAAGGTTCCAAGTTCCCTCCCTGGCTTCTCCAAGACAGGGCTGAGAGAGATTCCTGCCTGCAACCTTGGAGAAGCCACTGCCAGTCTGTGAAGACAATACTGAGCTAGATAGACCAATGGTCTGACTCGGTATATGGCAGTTTCCTTTGTTCCTATGTTCATCTGCTTTGCGTGCAGAAAGTCCCAGTGTCAGTCTCTGGCATTTCCAGATAGGGCTGGGAAAGATCCCCATCAGGAACTCTGGAGAGCCACTGCCATTGAGTGACAATGCTATACTCAGTAGTACAGTATTGTCAGTGTGCAGGCAATAGAGTTAGATGGACCAAGCTTCTTACTCATCAGTAGGCGCTTTCATACGTTCATCAGCAGCATCTGCAGCTCAGTGGTAGAGCACAAGAGCTGGCCGTGTGGTAGCAAGCATGGCTTGTCCCCTTTGCCAAGCAGGGTCCACCCTGGTTTGCATTTGAATGGGAGACTACATGTGTGTGCACTGGTAAAAGATTCCCCTTAGAGCAGGCTTCCCCAGCCTCCAGCCCTCCAGATGTCGCTGAACTACAACTCCCAGCATACACAGCTACAATAAATTGTGGCTAGGGGTGCTGGGAGTTGTCATTCAGAAACATCTGGAGGGCTGCAGGTTGGGGAAGCCTGCCTTAGAGGATGGGAAGAACACCTGCCTGCCTGCATGCAGAAGGTTCCAGCTTCCCTCCCTGGCAGCATCTCCAAGGTAGGGCTGAGAGAGACTCCTGCCAGCAGCCTTGGAGAAGCCGCTGCCAGTCTGTGTGGACAATACTGAGCTAGATGGAGCAATGGTCTGACTCAGTAAAAGGCAGCTCCCTATGCCCCATGCTTTGCATGCAGAAAGTCCTGCGTTCAATCCCTGCCATCTCCAGTTAGGACCTTGAAGAACCACAGTCTGAAACCCTGTAGAGTTGCTGCCTCTTGGTGTAGAGGAGACAATACCGTTGTGTTGACTGGGTAGGAGGCAGCTTCGCATGTCCATCAGGAGCATTTATAGCTCATTGCAAAAGCATCTGTTTTGCATGCAGAAGGTATCGGGTTCGATCTCTGGCATCTCTAAATAGCGTTGGGGTGTGTGTGTGGGGGGAACCCCTGTCCAAAGCTTGGAAGGTTGCTGCCAGTTGGTGCAGATCAAGGGCCCCCAAATGTCCTTGAACTGCAACGGCCTTCCATTGTGGCTGGAATTGATCATCCAGCCATATCTGGGGACCCAAGGTGTGAACTCCTGGTGTAGACATTACTGAGCTAAATAGACCAATGCAGCTTCCTATTATGTAAGCTCAATCCCTGACATCTCCTGGTAGTGCTGGGAAAGACTCCTGCCTGAAACCCCGAAGTGCTGCTGCCAGTCAGTGTAGAGCAGGGCTGCTCAACTTTGGCTCTCATAAGGACGTAAGTCAGTCTCGACTCCTGCAGATGTTGGCCTACAACTGCCATAATTCCTGGTTATTGGCCACTGTGGCTGGGGATGATGGGCGCTGTAGTCCCAAAAACAGCAGGGGGGCCAAAGTTGAGCAGGCCTGGCAGAGACAATACTGAGCTAAATGGACTAATGGTCTGACTCGGTATATGGCAGCTTCCTATGTACGACGGGACGTATAGTGCCTCCCCATAGCTAATAATAGGGAGCTGGCAATGGTCAACCCCTCTTGTATTCTGCCAAAGAAAACCACAGGGCTCTGTGGTCGCCAGGCGTTGATACCGACTCGACACGGCTTTACCTTTATATAAATGCTGTGTTCCGATCAAGGGAGAATAGGTGGAGGGGGAGAAATAATAATCACAGAGGACAGGAGATAGTCTGGCTGAGGGTCAGGATGGGAATGAGAAGTTAGATTGCATGCGTGAGAAAGTAGGGGTGGCAATGGCTTTTTTGAGGGAAATGAAGACAGAAGGAGAAGATTGCAGGGGCCTACACCGTTTGACTTTTAACCCCTAAAGATGTTATAATCCACCTCTTAAGTGTGCTGCTGGTTTTGAGGTTCACCTAGCCTTTTGACCAGCCACCTAATGGGACATCGGGGAAATGACTTGCTTAGCAAGCCAGAGGTTGCCAGTTTGAATCCCTGCTGGTATGTTTCCCAGACTATGGGAATCACCTCTATCGGGCAGCAACGGTTTAGGGAGATGCTGAAAGGTATCATCTCATACTGCACGGGAGATAGCAATGGTGAGCCAGCGTGGTGTAGTAGTTAGAGTGCTGGACTAGGACCGGGGAGACCCAAGTTCAAATCCCCATTCAGCCATGATACTAACTGGATGACTCTGGGCCAGTCACTTCTCTGTCAGCCTAGCCTACGTCACAGGGTTGTTGTGAGGAGAAACCTAAGCATGTAGTACACCGCTCTGGGCTCCTTGGAGGAAGAGTGGGATATAAAATGTAAAAAATAATAAATTAAATAATAATAATAAACCCCTCCTGTATTCTACCAAAGACAACCACAGGGCTCTGTGGTCGTGAGGAGTTGACACCGACTCAACGGCACACTTTGCTTTTTGACCACTGTCTCTCTCTCTCCCTACTAGTTTAGACCCCACCACAAGGCCTGGGAGACAAAATGGCCACCGAGGATGGAGATGCCTCCGCCCTGGGCCTCCCGTGCCCCGCTGTGCTAGAAAAGAAAATGAAGGCGGAAGAGCTGCATCTATCGGGCCTTGAGCCAAGGAAGGGAGAAGAAAACTGCCCCTTGGCTATCCAAGCTGGGCTTGCTGAAGGGCCTGGGCGGCGAACCGTATTGGAAGAAGTGGACGAGGAGCCAGAGGGAGGTTTAAAACACTGCTGGGAAGCCCAGTGGCATCAGTTTTTGAGAACAGTGGAGGCTGCACCGTCAGAAGGGGGAGGCCTCCAGGAGGTGGCACCAGTGGAAGACGCCAGGGGTTTTCTGCATCATTTTGAGAGGGCAGCTGATCCTCGGCATGGAGGAGAGAATCCGGCCCAGTTTCCCCCAAGTCTGAGCACAGAGGCCCGATGGACTGACAGCCATCCGTTGGCTGAAGATCAAGCAGACCACCAGAACGTGAAGGAGGAGGCCTTGGATGAGGAGGTCTGCGGTGCGGAGATGCAGCGTCAGCGCTTCAGGCAGTTCCACTACCAGGAGAATGAAGGACCTCGGGAAACCTGCAGCCGACTCCGGGAGCTTTGCCACCAGTGGCTGAAGCCTGAGAGGCATGCCAAAGAACAGATCCTGGAGTTGGTGATCCTGGAGCAATTCCTGGCCATCCTGCCCCACGAAATCCGGAACCGGGTTCAAGAAGGTGGGCCAGAGACCTGTTCCGAGGCAGTGTCCCTGGCTGAGGATTTCCTGCTGAGGCAGCAGCAAGGGCAGGTGAGAGAGAATGCTAACCCCGAGGTATGCAGGCTGAGTGCAAGGGACCCAGAAGTTGATCCATGCATTTTATGCCAGAATGATGGGGGAGGTAGCATGGATGCTACCACTTCAGGCTGCAAGTGGGTGTCACTTTTTTTTTTTAAACATTCCCCTGTATTAAAAACCAAAACTCTTCCCAGTAAGTAGAAAAGTAGCACTAAAGGGGATAGGCAGGGCCACAACCTTCCTTTCTGCTGAGCTTTAAAAAAAAATGTACAGGGGAGTTTTTACTGGCTAGAGCACTGAGTGAAGTTTCCCACCTGTGGAATCCAAAATGAAACCCTCTACCCCCTCATTCTTCTATATCTAGAATGAGGACTTGCAAAACAAAAGCTATTTGTTCCATTTGCGGAACATCCCAATTGCGGTGTTTCATGTTCCTTCCTGCTCCTTGGCCATCCCAGGGCAAGAGTTGATAAGTTGGTGATGCTATGCGCCTATTAACTTCCAAACAGTTCTCTCCACCACATCCTCTTTATCTGCGCAGAAAATAAAATATTATTCACCAGATGTTGCAGGTTAAAAAGCAAAACAGTTTCAGTGTTTAAAAAAACCTCCACCATCTTCAGTTGCTAATACAGACTGTGTCTATTGCTTATCTCTTCCTTCCCACAAGATAAGCAAGAGGCAGGGGAGACAAAAGAGGGAGGGAAACATCACAGCTCCAGGGGGAAGAAAAATTAACACAGCTTTCATCATTTCAAAGACTAATAAATCTCTTTATTAGCCAGTGTGATGTAATGGCTAGAGTGTTGGACTAGGACCAGGGAGATCAGAGTTCAAATCCCCATTCAGCCATGACTCTGGGCCAGTCGCGTAACTCTCAGCCTAAACTACACCTCACAGGGTTGTTGTGAAGAGAAACATAACCATGTACTGGGCTTCGTGAAGGATGAGCGGGATATAAAATAAAAATAAAATAATAATAATAATAAATGTCATAGCCAGAACCATCTCAACATTTATACCTGGTTTTAACTTCTCTGTATACATTGCCTCCTTTATTTTATGCTTCTGCAAGTTTATTTCCACCATTGGTACAGAAACCTTAGTTCCAGCCACTCGTCCAGCATGCCTTCTATACGTAGACCACAGTTTGGCACATCTCCAGGGCAAGAGGTTTGGGTTGCAGAATGCAGCCCGTCCCTTTTCTCTCTCCTAATCCTGAGCTGTCCTGTGTATGCGCTTCTCCTTCTTGTTTCAGGGGCTGAGGCTATTCAAGGAAGAGCCAACGGATGATTTCCCTGAGGCAGAGAGATCTCCAGCAGACACCAGGCAGAAACAGCTCTTTGTAGAAATCAAGCTGGAGGAGGAAGGAGATGCCACCTTACTGGGTGAGGAAGGATCCCTTGACTTAATACATGCTCTAAGTAGGCTGGGGCAAGAAAGGTAGCTCAGTAGAAGCGCATCTGCTTCACACGCAGGAGGTCCCAGGTTCAATGCCTGGCATCAGTACTGCCTACACTGATTGGCTGCAGTTCTCTAGGGCAGGGATTCTCAACGTTGGGTCCCCAGATGTTATTGGACTTCAACTCCCATAATCCCCAATTGCAGTGGCCTTTGGTTAGGGATTATGGGAGTTGAAGTCCAATAACATCTGGAGACCCAACGTTGAGAATCCTTGCTCTAGGGTTCCACATAGGTCTTTCTCTAGAGATCACAGAGCTGGAACGGATTTTGGAGATCTTCTAGTCTAGACCCTTTTCAGTGCAGGAAACTGCCACAGGTGGTTGGACTAGAAGATCTCCAAGGTTCCTTCCAACTCTAAAATTGGGCTGGTTCTCACGATCCCTGTGATTTCAGGGGGACTGGGAGTCAGGAGATTTGTGCTCCTGCTTTCCGATTGTAAGAACCCAGAGGTTTCCAGCGATGTCTGATTGTCAGAGTGCCAACCCAACATTTAACTGTGATTGGTAATCTAAGGTTTGATCTAGGGTGGCTGATCCCGGTTAAATGTTTGATTGGCAAGCTGCCAAAACTTCCCTTCTGGGTCCTTACGATCAGAAATTGGAAGTGCAACTCTCGTGATTCTCAGTTCCCCAGTATCATGGGGATTGTGAGAACCAGCCCGTTCTATGAATTCTCGGTAGGGCTGGGAAAGACTCCTGCCGAAAGCCTTGGAGAGCTGCAGTCAGTCAGTATAGACCAGGCCTGCTCAACTTAGGCTCCCCCAGCTGTTTTGAACTACAGCTCCCATAATCCCCAAATACAGTGGCCAATAGCCAGGAATTATGGGAGCTGTAGGCCAACATCTGCAGGAGGGCTGAAGTTGAGCAACCCTGGTGTAGATGATACTGAGCTAGATGAACTAATGGTCTGACTTGGTGTAAGGCAGTTTCCTAATGAAATGTTTCTGTCCAAAATGTATAATTGGTGTATGGAGTAAAATGCTGCATCATCATCATCATCTTTATTAATATAATACTACCAAGAATAAACCACCACAACAACAAATATCAAAGCAGTTTACACAGCAAAATACATGAGAAAATTACTCTTGTCTCAGAAGGGCTTGCAATCTGAAAGAAACCCTGGGAAGACACCAATCACAGCCACTAGGGCAGATGTTGTGCTGGACAGAGCTAAAGCTACTTCCAGACAGGGGTGCTTTTTTTGCAGGCGCTTCAGTGAAGGACCTCAGGAACTTCTTGCCAGAGTCAGTTTTGGGCATCAACACCTACGTAGCTTTCTGGTCGTTCTTCCCACCTTTTTTCTGGTCTCCACAAGAGCAGATAAGAATGATGAATATTTATATACCGCTTTTCACCAGGAGTTCCCAAAGCAGTTTACAAAGATATAAATAACTAAATAAAATGGCTCCCTGTCCCCAAAGGGCTCACAATCTAAAAAACAAATATAAGATAGACATCAGCACTGTTCCTTCTAAGGCGTACGGACGTGCGCGTGCTCACAGGTTTTGGGATGTCCGCTCCGTTCAATTTAGATCCCGCTCAGGATGAATCAGGAAGGCCCTGCTCTGAATGCAGGACTGCCTTGATACTGCCACCCAGAACAAAACTTATTCTGCACAGAGATGAAAAAAATGAGAGGGACCAATGGACAGCAGCAATAGCCACTGGAGGGATGCTGTGCTGGGGATGGATAGAGCCAGTTGCTCTCCCCCTGCTAAATCAAGAGAATCACCAATCACCACTTTGTTGTTGTTGTTAAATTTATATACCACCTTTCATTAAAACAATCCCAAGGCGGTTCACACAGAAAAAATAAAACAAGACTATAAAAATGCACAATTAAAATTTTAAGCTAAAATATAAAAACATGAATCTGACTAGATTAAAATACAAGCATAAAATAACCATACAAAATACAGTATACAAAGAAGCAGCAGTAGAGACAATCATATAAACGCTTGGGTAAAAAGCCAAGATTTAACACGCTTTCTTAAAAATGTGATGGAAACTGAAGAGTGAATAGCCACCAGGAGACAATTCCAGAGTCTTTAAAAAGGTGCCTCTTTGCTCAGTTAGCAGGCGACAGGGATGTTGTGGGTTGCAGTCCCTCCCGCAGTCATTCCATTCACTGGAATTCTGAAAATTTCTCTTTAATTTTTTTCTTAGTATCCTAGGCTTTCACTACTTCCCTGCTCATAAGTTATACACAATGGCGCTCTTACCCCTGGACTTCACTGTGTGTGTGTGTGTGTGTGTGTGTGTGTGTGTGTGTGTGTGTGTGCACGCATGCGTGTGTGTGTAGGGGGATGATGCTTAACTTGCAGCGGGGGGACAGGCTCCAAAGGCCTTTAGGTCCAGCCTCCAAAATTACCTAAGTGCACCTCTGGTTATGCATTCCTTCTACATACTCACTATGTCACAGAAGATGCCAAAGTTACTGCTGCATTTTGGTCCCCACTCCCACCAGCTATTAAGGCAAAAGCACAATAATGCTGTTGCACTGGGTTTGTACTAGGAACATAGGAATATAGGAAACTGCCCTATACTGAGTCAGACCATTGGTCTATCTAGCTCAGTATTGTCTTCACAGACTGGCAGCAGCTTCTCCAAGGTTGCAGGCAGGGATCTCTTTCAGCCCTATCTTGGAGATGCTGCCAGGGAGGGAACTTGGAACCTCCTGCTCGTCCCAGAGTAGCACCATCCCCTGAGGGGAATATCTTACAGTGCTCACACTTCTAGTCTCCCATTCATATGCAAACAGGGCAGACCCTGCTTAGCTATGGGGACAAGTCATGCTTGCTACCACAAGACCAGCTCTCCTTTCCCACTAGACCAGTATAACACAAGCAATGTCTTTCCCTGCTCCACAAAAAGGGATCAAATACCACTCAGGTTATACATAAACAGCTAAAAAAAGAGCCGATCTGTATGCAGAAATGCTCCTTTCCTTTTCTCAATGAAACACTTTCTCCCCCATTTTTCCCTTGTGCAGAGAGAGACTCGCATTTGGATTCTGTTCCTGAAGGTCATCGGAGGCCATATGGGAAAGAGAAGGATCAGGCAGAGCATTCCAGAGAATTGGAACCAAATGAGATGTTGTCAGGGAGACTGGAAGAGAACGTTTCCCATTGCCCTGATGAGGGAGAAGCCTCAGAGAGCCAGCTGGAAAGCTTTTCGGAAAAGGAAGGGGTTCGATCCGTTCAGAGTGACCTTCTAGCACACAGTAAGATGCATTCAGGCAGGAAACCACTTAAGTGCTCCTTCAGCGGGAAATGTTGCAGCCAAAAGAAGACACTTACTGCGCATGAGAGAATCTACACTGGAGAAAGACCCTACAAATGCTCCCACTGCGAGAAACAGTTTAGCCACCTTTCGACTCTCACTGCACACACAAGGATCCACACGGGTGAGAAGCCATACATCTGTGGGGTCTGCGGCCAGAGCTTCAGCCGGAGCTCCTACCTTATCCTTCACAAGAGGATCCACACGGGAGAGAAACCCTTTCAGTGCTCCGACTGCGGGAAGAGCTTCAGTCAGCGGTCACAGCTTGTGAACCATCAGCGCACCCACACTGGGGAGAAGCCGTACGCATGCTCTGATTGTGGGAAGCGCTTCAGCCATCGCTCCAACCTTAATGCGCATGCGAGAAGCCACATGAGAGAGAAACCCTATAAATGTGGCCTCTGTGGGAAAGGGTACAGCCATCACTCAACCCTCATTGTCCACGAGAGGACCCATACAGGAGAGAAGCCATATAAATGCTCCAGCTGTGGCAAAAGCTTTAGTTATCTTTCCAACCTTTATGCGCACGAAAGAAGCCACACGGGAGAGAAGCCCTTTAAATGTGGGGTCTGCGGGAAAGGCTACAGCCACCGACCATATCTCATAGCTCACGAGAGAATCCACACAGGGGAAAGACCACACGCGTGTTCTTCCTGCGGGAAACGCTTCAAGCAGAGATCGGCTCTTATTGTGCACGAGCGGATTCATACAGGAGAAAGGCCCTACAGATGCTCCAACTGTGGGAAAAGCTTTAACCAAGTGGCAGCTCTCACGGCGCACGAGAGGACCCACACAGGAGAGCGGCCGTATACTTGCTCCAATTGTGGAAAGCGCTTCAACCACCTTTCTGGTCTCACGGCCCACGCGAGAACACACACCGGAGAGAAGCCCTATAAGTGTCCTGCCTGTGGGAAAAGCTTCAGCCAGCGCTCACAGCTGGTTAACCACCAGAGAACCCACACTGGAGAGAAACCGTTTAAATGCTCCATCTGCGGGAAAGATTTCAGCCAGAGTGCAAATCTTACGACGCACCGGAGAACCCATATGAGTTAGAAGCCAACCTGTGGGGGAAATTGTAGTGATGCTTAGAATATGGGGAAAGGTTGGGGCCCTTTGCACAAGATTCCAGTGCTATGGGGGGGGGGGGCACATTGCCCTAAGTTCATCTCAAGGCGTTGCTGTAATATTTGAGGACCTGCAGTCTTGTGGGTGGCACTGAGTTGGTCAGTATTTTTTCTGGATGCGCTAAAAGAACTGCACGACCCACAATGCACTGTGCTTAGTGCTTAGGTCTTAAAGCTTTCTGATTAGAAGGGAGGGGGGGGAAGCACATTTTTAAAAGACAAGCCACAAGAGGGGAAAGTGGCTGCCGTTGCTTTCATCCACCATTCCATAGGGAGCAAAGAGGAGAGCATTGTGCTTGCTGCCGCCAGGGACCTCCAGTAAGCAGGGGAGAGGACAAGGGGGAAAAGGGAGGCGGGAGCAGGGGAAAGGCCAGGGGAGGAAGGTGACGGGCACGAGGCCAACATATCCATACAGGAGAACCCTCATTACTCATGGAGGTTCTGAATTTAAGACATCTCCCCAATTTCTAATATCAAAGAACTTGGAAAGAACCTAGTCTTGGATTCAGGTAAATACAGTATTGTCGGCAAACTTTCCCTTCTCTTCTGACCCCAATCCTTGGGAGAGGCCCATTGTGGGCCTCCCAACAGTTTTCATTTTCACTACTCAGGCCTAGGAATGTGCACGGAACCGCATGGGGGAGGCTCGAAGGTGGAGGGGGTGCTGCTTTAAGAGCAGGGGAGGGTGCACTTACCCCTCCCACCGTGTCCCCCCCACTAGCATCCGTTTTTGTCAAAGCCCATTGGGGTGGCAGCATACCTCCCTACTGCTCCGTTGCGCCTGCGCATTGGCTACTTCCAGTCCTATCCGGACAACGGGGGCAATGGGGTGACAAGGAGGTAGGCTGCCGCCCGGATGGGCTTTGACCAAAATGGATGCTGGCGGGAGGGGTAAGTGCACCCTGCCCTGCTCTTAAAGTTATAGACCCCCTGCCGTCGAACCAGTGAAACTGCCGGTTACGTGCACATCCCTACTCAGGCCTAGAGCTGGAAGCAGGGCCTTTATGAAAACGCCCCCAGAACTCTGGAACCAGGGGGTCATTTAAACATTTCAGTTTAGTTCCAGTTCTTATACTAAGTTTCAAAACAGGCCAGTTTTGAAGTGGTTTGGAATGGATACACTGCATGCAGAATGATAATATGGTCTCTTTTTGCCTGCAATGCAATTTAAATCCAGTGGGGCAATTCCCTCCCCCTCCTGTTAAATAGTTATATATTTTAAACTGTTTCTTTTAGAATGTTTTAAAAAGTCGTCCCCCCCGCAAACAGCATACCTACAACAAGATTAAACAAACATAGGTAAATAAATGACTCATCTAACAATTTTCATCTGAGTGCCTGCTTATTGATTCACTTACTTTGAACCATTACCACTGCTTGTGTTTAGGGATTTGGTTCTGATTCAGGTTGCTGCTGCTGCTGCTATTGGGTACAGACCACTTTTCAACAAAAGTTCCCAAAGTGGTTTACAAAGCAGAAGGGGTAAGGGAATGTGTCCTTGTCCCCAAAGGGCTCACAACTTAAAAATAAATTGATGCAAAGGAGGCACCAGCAACAGCCACTAGAGAAACGCCATGCTGGACAGAATTGAGTGGGGCGGGGGTGGGGGCAGTTGCTTTCTTAATGTTATAAGAGAGCCACTGGCGTTCTCTCTCTCTTTTTCATCTGTGTGCAGAATGAGTTTTGTGTGCAGAATGATCCTGGGCAGCAGTATCAAGACAATATGCACATGCATTCCGAGTAAGGCCTTCCTGATTCAACCTGAGCAGGATATAAAATTAACTGAGTGGACATAAAAGACTGTGTGAGTGCACACGCATGAGAGGGAACACTTGAGAGCCACCACTTTGAAATGTGTCTCTTTGACTACTTAGCAGAGGTTCAAGGTAGCCAAGAGATATTAGGTAAGATATTAGGGAATATCTTACAGTGTTCACATGTCGTCTCCCATTCAAATGCAAACCAGGGTGGACAAGCCTGGTTAGCAAAGGGGTGCAATTAATGCTTGGTACAAGACCAGCTCTCCTCCTCTTTTATTCCTCCTTCATTCCCTCCCTTTTATCCTTTGCAATAAAACTGCCTTTGAGGTAACAGCTCACCTCATGCTAGCTCCATCAGCTTCATCCTTTGCTAATGCAACCCCCTCCCAACCTGTTAAACGCTGCCCTTTCCCAGTTATTCTTCTTATTCTTCAGTCTTTCTCTCTAGGAAACACTGCTCCGTGTGCTTACGCCTTATGCTGAGATAATCCAGTTGTGCTGAAATGCTTCACCAATAGGCAGCATCTCCAGTGCAGAGTAGCAGGTAGAAATGCCAAGAGCAACACAGGCCTTAAATCACAACTGTCCTTTATTGTTTCAACATGAAAGATGAAGTTTTGTTCCATCCTCAGCGGCTCCTCCCAAAACTATATGAGCTGAGAAGGTCCAAAAAGCACAAACCACAGCGCTATTTTCAATCCCAGTTAAAAATAATAATAAAGTAGGGTTTCTTAAATTGGTGCACCCTTCCTCCTTTTTAGAGCTGTGTCCAGGAATTCCCTCCGACTCATGTGGCACATGGCAACCTTATTCATAACCCTTCTTCAGTCTTCTTCCCTCTCTCCAAGTCTTAATCCTGGGCGTTTTTCACACAGGGCTTTTAGCTCGCATCTCCTCCAGAATGGAGGGTGTGCGTTCACATATCGGCCAGGTTTACCCAGAAGTCCCTGTGAGCTAATCAGGGAGCATCACACACACGATTTGGGTTTTTCATTGCGCATTAAGAGTGTAACCCGATTTATATGCAAGGTTACAAATTCCACTTCTTGCGTCAGTTTTTTGGGATAATTTCAAACTCGCAGTAAAGCCTCGCAGTAAACTTGCGGTAAAGCCTGCTGTATGAAAAAAGCCTCGGCATCTCCTGCCCCCAGCTTAGCTTTCTCTCTTTCTTACCATAAGAGACATATTGAGCAGAAAAGCTCTTGCTTGCTTCTTTTTCTTCCTTCCTCAATCCTCTCCCTAGCTCATATGGACAGTATCCCCTTCAGATATTGACCTGGCCCAGAGATTCTCAACTTTGGTTCCGCAGATGTTATTGGACTTCAGCTCCCATAATCCCCAACCAAAGGCCAATGGGGCTGGGGATTATGGGAGTTGAAGTCCAATAACATCTGGAGACCCAATGTTGAGAATCCCTGACTTGAACAACCATCTGGTTTGTTCACCCCTAACCCTAACCAGCTAGGGAGCAAGGCTTAAAATTGAGAATCTTATACAGAACTTCAGCGGTAGGCTTGTTGGGGGCCTCTCTACTCCCTGCCATTTCCACTCTCGCACAGCCTTTTCAGCCGGAGAAGTTTTTTCGGAGGAGGCGGATTGGTCCAGTGCTAGCGGGGCCTGGTTGCTGAAACCGGGCAGAAGCATTTTACCAACAAGTTCTTTAAAAGACATTGACAAAAAATAAAGAGCTGCTCACAATAGAGTTGAAGAGAGAAATTTAAAATTTGATTTTTGCAAGCCACTTTTTTTTTTAAAAAAAGGAGCGAATCAACCATTCAGATTGCGCTTCCTCCCTTGCACAGTCTTTTCAACCGGAGCTTTTTGCGGGGAGGTGGATTGGTCCAGTGCTAACTAAAGCTACTTTTCAGAGCCGACCTGAGAGGTCATTGCGGCGGATAATGCAAGCTGTAATCCAACAGCATCTGAGATGGGCTGGGATGCTGAAGCCAGGTAGAAGCATTTTTAACAAGTTCTTTAAAAAGCATTGCCATAAAATAATCAGCTGCTTACTTTAGAGTGGAAAACACGAATTTAAAATCTGATTTTTGCAACCTGCTTTAAAAAGGTGAGTAAGTCAACCACTCAGACTGCGCTTCTTCCCTCCGACCTCCCAATAAAGTGAGGCAGAACGGTCATCAAGAACAGGTGGCTAAGCTACCCGAAGGCAGCACCACCTGCTCGCTTCACGCTCAGGAAGAAGCACTCCGTCTCCTCATCGTGGCTGACGGGACCGATCACGTTTGAACGCGCTTCTCCAGGCAATCACTATAGAAATGATCCCTGAAAGTATAGTCTTAACTCTCCTTCGCTCCGCCCCGCACCCAGACCTCCCGCTCAGCGCTCTCTAACTCACGGTGGACAGAGACCTGCGGGCTCTACCGGGCTGCGCTCCGCGCCCGCCTCCCAGTCACGGCCCCCGGATCCCGCGCCCCAGAGCGCCTGAAGGGCGGCTGCTACTTGATCCCGCCGCTGGGCTGCTCCTTCCCCGCGCTGGGCTCCTTCCTTTCGCAGCGCGGAGGAATTCCCGGCGGCAGCGAGGTTTATCTGCATAGTCTCCGCCCCCAACCCCGCCCTTGTGTGCTTCGCGACGTTACTGTCTTCCCTTTACAGTCACTGCTGGATTCTGCACAGACTGACTGACCGTCGCTTATTCAAGATGCTGCTGATGTTGTGTACAGACCACTTTTCAACAAAAGTTCTCAAAGTGGTTTACAAAGCAGAAGGGGCAAGGGAATGTGTCCTTGTCCCCAAAGGGCTCACAATTTAAAACTAAATTGATGCAAGGGAGGCACCAGCAACAGCCACTAGAGAAACGCCATGCTGGACAGAATTGAGTGGGGCGGGGGTGGGGGCAGTTGCTTTCTTAATGTTATAAGAGAGCCACTGGCGTTCTCTCTTTTTCATCTGTGTGCAGAATGAGTTTTGTGTGCAGAATGATCCTGGGCAGCAGTATCAAGACAATATGCACATGCATTCCGAGTAAGGCCTTCCTGATTCAACCTGAGCAGGATATAAAATTAACTGAGTGGACATAAAAGACTGTGTGAGTGCACACGCATGAGAGGGAACACTTGAGAGCCACCACTTTGAAATGTGTCTCTTTGACTACTTAGCAGAGGTTCAAGGTAGCCAAGAGATATTAGGTAAGATATTAGGGAATATCTTACAGTGTTCACATGTCGTCTCCCATTCAAATGCAAACCAGGGTGGACAAGCCTGGTTAGCAAAGGGGTGCAATTAATGCTTGCTACAAGACCAACTCTCCTCCTCTTTTATTCCTCCTTCATTCCCTCCCTTTTATCCTTTGCAATAAAACTGCCTTTGAGGTAACAGCTCACCTCATGCTAGCTCCATCAGCTTCATCCTTTGCTAATGCAACCCCCTCCCAACCTGTTAAACGCTGCCCTTTCCCAGTTATTCTTCTTATTCTTCAGTCTTTCTCTCTAGGAAACACTGCTCCATGTGCTTACGCCTTATGCTGAGATAATCCAGTTGTGCTGAAATGCTTCACCAATAGGCAGCATCTCCAGTGCAGAGTAGCAGGTAGAAATGCCAAGAGCAACACAGGCCTTAAATCACAACTGTCCTTTATTGTTTCAACAACATGAAAGATGAAGCTTTGTTCCATCCTCAGCGGCTCCTCCCAAACCTATATGAGCTGAGAAGGTCCAAAAAGCACAAACCACAGCGCTATTTTCAATCCCAGTTAATAATAATAATAATAATAATAATAATAATAAAGTAGGGTTTCTTAAATTGGTGCACCCTTCCTCCTTTTTAGAGCTGTGTCCAGGAATTCCCTCCGACTCATGTGGCACATGGCAACCTTATTCATAACCCTTCTTCAGTCTTCTTCCCTCTCTCCAAGTCTTAATCCTGGGCGTTTTTCACACAGGGCTTTTAGCTCGCATCTCCTCCAGAATGGAGGGTGTACGTTCACCTTTCGGCCAGGCTTACCCAGAAGTCCTTGTTAGCTAATCAGGGAGCATCACACACACGATTTGGGTTTTTCATTGTGCATTAAGAGTGTAACCCGATTTATATGCAAGGTTACAAATTCCACTTCTTGCGTCAGTTTTTTGGGGTAATTTCAAACTCGCAGTAAAGCCTCGCAGTAAACTTGCAGTAAACACTGCTGTATGAAAAAAGCACCAGCATCTCCTACCCCCAGCTTAGCTTTCTCTCTTTCTTACTATAAGAGACATATTGGGCAGAAAAGCTCTTGCTTGCTTCTTTTTCTTCCTTCCTCAATCCTCTCCCTAGCTCATACGGACAGTATCCCCTTCAGATATTGACCTGGCCCAGAGATTCTCAAATTTGGTTCCGCAGATGTTATTGGACTTCAGCTCCCATAATTCCCAACCAAAGGCCAATGGGGCTGGGGATTATGGGAGTTGAAGTCCAATAACATCTGGAGACCCAATGTTGAGAATCCCTGACCTGGACAACCATCTGGTTTGTTCACCCCTAACCCTAACCAGCTAGGGAGCAAGGCTTAAAATTGAGAATCTTTGCTACCTGCTGTTAGGGTGAAGACAAGTATACTGAACTTCAGCGGTAGGCTTGTTGGGGCCTTTCTTTCTACTCCCTGCCATTTCCACTCTCGCACAGCCTTTTCAACCGGAGAAGCTTTTTCGGATGAGGCGGATTGGTCCAGTGCTAGCGGGGGCCCGGTTGCTGAAACCGGGCAAAAGCGTTTTACTAACAAGTTCTTTAAAAGACATTGCCATAAAATAAAGAGTTGCGCGCAACACAGTGGAAAGGAGAAATTTAAAACCTGATTTTTGTAACCCGCTTTAAAAAGGTGAGTAAGTCAACCACTCAGACTGCACTTCTTCCCTCCGACCTCCCAATAAAGTGAGGCAGAACGGTCATCAAGAACAGGTGGCTAAGCTACCCGAAGGCAGCACCACCTGCTCGCTTCACGCTCATGAAGAAGCACTCCGTCTCCTCATCGTGGCTGACGGGACCGATCACGTTTGAACGCGCTTCTCCAGGCAATCACTATAGAAATGATCCCTGAAAGTATAGTCTTAACTTTCCTTCGCTCCGCCCCGCACCCAGACCTCCCGCTCAGCGCTCTCTAACTCACGGTGGACAGAGACCTGCGGGCTCTACCGGGCTGCGCTCCGCGCCCGCCTCCCAGTCACGGCCCCCGGATCCCGCGCCCCAGAGCGCCTGAAGGGCGGCTGCTACTTGATCCCGCCGCTGGGCTGCTCCTTCCCCGCGCTGGGCTCCTTCCTTTCGCAGCGCGGAGGAATTCCCGGCGGCAGCGAGGTTTATCTGCATAGTCTCCGCCCCAAACCCCGCCCCCGACCCGCCCTTGTGTGCTTCGCGAAGTTACTGTCTTCCCTTTCCAGTCACTGCTGGATTCTGCACAGACTGACTGACCGTCACTTATTCAAGATGCTGCTGATGTTGTGTACAGACCACTTTTCAACAAAAGTTCTCAAAGTGGTTTACAAAGCAGAAGGGGCAAGGGAATGTGTCCTTGTCCCCAAAGGGCTCACAATTTAAAACTAAATTGATGCAAGGGAGGCACCAGCAACAGCCACTAGAGAAACGCCATGCTGGACAGAATTGAGTGTGGCGGGGGGTGGGGGCAGTTGCTCTCTTAATGTTATAAGAGAGCTCCACTGGCGTTCTCTCTCTCTTTTTCATCTGTGTGCAGAATGATCCTGGGCAGCAGTATCAAGACAATATGCACATGCATTCCGAGTAAGGCCTTCCTGATTCAACCTGAGCAGAATATAAAATTAACTGAGTGGACATAAAAGACTGTGTGAGTGCACACGCATGAGAGGGAACACTTGAGAGCCACCACTTTGAAATGTGTCTCTTTGACTACTTAGCAGAGGTTCAAGGTAGCCAAGAGATATTAGGTAAGATATTAGGGAATATCTTACAGTGTTCACATGTAGTCTCCCATTCAAATGCAAACCAGGGTGGACAAGCCTGGTTAGCAAATGGGTGCAATTAATGCTTGCTACAAGACCAGCTCTCCTCCTCTTTTATTCCTTCTTCATTCCCTCCCTTTTATCCTTTGCAATAAAACTGCCTTTGAGGTAACAGCTCACCTCATGCTAGCTCCATCAGCTTCATCCTTTGCTAATGCAACCCCCTCCCAACCTGTTAAACGCTGCCCTTTCCCAGTTATTCTTCTTATTCTTCAGTCTTTCTCTCTAGGAAACACTGCTCCGTGTGCTTACGCCTTATGCTGAGATAATCCAGTTGTGCTGAAATGCTTCACCAATAGGCAGCATCTCCAGTGCAGAGTAGCAGGTAGAAATGCCAAGAGCAACAGGCCTTAAATCTAGGGGTGAGTCCGAACCGGTCCGGCGGCCATTCTAAGGAATGGCCGAACTGCCGGACCGGTTCGACCCTTGCTGGTTCGGGTCCTGGTGGGGGGTATAACTTTAAGGGTGGGAGGGCTTTCTTACCCCTCCCGCCTCTTCGCCCCCTCCAGCGCCCGTATTTAACTGAATAACGGGGCACTGGAAACCAGCCGCCCCCGCCCCCGCACCCCCTGAGCAGATTCACATAGAAAGGTGCCCATACCCCTGCCGCCGCCGCCGGCCGGCCGGCCCACCAGCCAGCCCTCCCTCCCTCCCAGCTGCCCGCCCGCCCACCCGAGTCCTTACCGAAAGCTGCAGGAGAAAACGAGAGGAGCTCCCGGACAGAGCTCCTCTCGTTAGAAAGGCCTGCTGCAGAATGAAGGCGCTTTGCGCGCGCGCGCATGCGCGTGCCACAAAGGACGCCGGAGGCCCGGTCTACCCGCCGAGCTCCTCTCTACCCACCGAGCTCCTCTCGTTTTCTCCTGCAGCTTTCGGTAAGGACTCGGGCGGGCTGGCGGGCAGCTGGGAGGGAGGGAGGGAGGGCTGGCTGGCGGGCGACGGCGGCAGGGGTATGGGCACCTTTCTATGTGAATCTGCTCGGGGGGGCGGCGGCGGCGGCTGGTTTCCAGCGGCCCGTTATTCAGTTAAATACGGGCGCTGGAGGGGGTGAAGAGGCGGGAGGGGTAAGAAAGCCCTCCCGCCCTAAAAGAAAGGGCCCCCCTTCGGTGCCGGTCCGGACTGGTCCGGACCGTGCACATCTCTACTTAAATCACAACTGTCCTTTATTGTTTATACATGAAAGATGAAGTTTTGTTCCATCCTCAGCTGCTCCTCTCAAAACTACATGAGCTGAGAAGGTCCAAGAAGCACAAACCACAGCGCTATTTTCAATCCCAGTTAAAAATAATAATAAAGTAGGGTTTCTTAAATTGGTGCACCCTTTAGAGCTGTGTCCAGGATTTCCCTCCAACTCATGTGGCACATGGCAACCTTATTCATAACCCTTCTTCAGTCTTCTTCCCTCTCTCCAAGTCTTAATCCTGGGCGTTTTTCACACAGGGCTTTTAGTTCACATCTCCTCCAGAATGGAGGGTGTGCGTTCACGTATTGGCCAGGTTTACCCAGAAGTCCCTGTGAGCTATCGGGGAGCACCACACAGACGATTCGGGTTTTTCATTGTGTGTTAGAGTGTAGCCCGATTTATATGCAAGGTTAAAAATTCCACTTTTTGTGTCAGTTCCCCCCCACCCAACTTTGAACTTGCAGTAAAGCCAGCATGGTGTAGTGGTGAGAGTGCTGGACTAGGACCGGGGAGACCCAGTTTCAAATTCCCATTCAGCCATGAGACTTGCTGGGTGACTCTGGGCCAGTCACTTCTCTCTCAGCCTATCCTACTTCACAGGGTTATTGTGAAAAGAAACTTAAGTATGTAGTACACTGCTCTGGGCTCTTTGGAAGAAGAGCAGGATATATAATGTAAATTAATAATTAATAATAACACCTGCTGTATGAATAAAGCCCTGACATCTCCTACCCCCAGCTTACAGGTGAAACTCAAAAAATTAGAATAGCTTGCAAAAGTTCATTAATTTCAGTAATGCAAATTAAAAGGTGAAACTGATATATGAGATAGACGCATTACATGCAAAGCGAGATAAGTCAAGCCTTAATTTGTTATAATTGTGATGATCATGGCGTACAGCTCATGAGAACCCCAAATCCACAATCCCAGAAAATTAGAATATTACATGAAACCAATAAAACAAGGATTGTAAATAGAACAATATCGGACCTCTGAAAAGTATAAACATGCATATGTATTCAGTACTTGGTTTGGGCCCCTTTTGCAGCAATTACTTTAAGGGCTAAAACCATCATTGACACCCTCCATAAGGAGGGAAAGCCTCAAAAGGTAATTGCAAAAGAAGTTGGATGTTCCCAAAGTGCTGTATCAAAGCACATTAATAGAAAGTTATGTGGAAGGGAAAAGTGTGGAAGAAAAAGGTGCACAAGCAGCAGGGATGACCGCAGCCTGGAGAGAATTGTCAGGAAAAGGCCATTCCAAAGTGTTGGGGACTTTCACAAGGAGTGGACTGAGGCTGGAGTTAGTGCATCAAGAACCACCACACACAGACGGATCCTGGATATGGGCTTCAAATGTCGTA
This sequence comes from Hemicordylus capensis, assembly GCF_027244095.1. NCBI lineage: Eukaryota > Metazoa > Chordata > Lepidosauria > Squamata > Cordylidae > Hemicordylus > Hemicordylus capensis. The sequence continues at coordinate 247,521,636 of NC_069658.1, read as the reverse complement.
TTCCTCTTGTCAAGCCGCTCCTGAACAACAAACGACGTCAGAAGCGTCTTACCTGGGCTCAAGAAAAAAAGAACTGGTCTGTTGCTCAGTGGTCCAAAGTCCTCTTTTCTGATGAGAGCAACTTTTGCATCTCATTTGGAAACCAAGGACCCAGAGTCTGGAGGAAGAATGGAGAGGCACACAATGCAAGATGCTTGAAGTCCAGTGTGAAGTTTCCACAGTCTGTGTTGATTTGGGGAGCCATGTCATCTGCTGGTGTTGGTCCACTGTGCTTCATTAAGTCCAGGGTCAACGCAGCCGTCTATCAGGAGATTTTGGAGCACTTCATGCTTCCTTCCACAGACGAGCTGTATGGGGATGCTGACTTCATTTTCCAGCAGGACTTGGCACCTGCCCACACTGCCAAAAGTACCAAAACCTGGTTCAATGACCATGGGATTACAGTGCTTGATTGGCCAGCAAACTCGCCTGACCTGAACCCCATAGAGAATCTATGGGGCATTGCCAAGAGAAGGATGAGAGACATGAGACCAAACAATGCAGAAGAGCTGAAGGCCGCTATTGAAGCATCCTGGTCTTCCATAACACCTCAGCAGTGCCACAGGCTGATAGCATCCATGCCACGCCGCATTGAGGCAGTAATTGCTGCAAAAGGGGCCCAAACCAAGTACTGAATACATATGCATGCTTATACTTTTCAGAGGTCCGATATTGTTCTATTTACAATCCTTGTTTTATTGGTTTCATGTAATATTCTAATTTTCTGGGATTGTGGATTTGGGGTTCTCATGAGCTGTACGCCATGATCATCACAATTATAACAAATTAAGGCTTGACTTATCTCGCTTTGCATGTAATGCGTCTATCTCATATATCAGTTTCACCTTTTAATTTGCATTACTGAAATTAATGAACTTTTGCACGATATTCTAATTTTTCGAGTTTCACCTGTAGCTTTCTCTCTCTTACTATAAGAGACATATTGAGCAGAAAAGCTCTTGCCTGCTTCTTTTTCTTCCTTACAGATACGGTAGTAGCCCCTTCAGATAGTGACCTCGACAACCATCTGGTTTGCTCACCCCTAAGCCTGAGGCTAGGGAGCAAGATGGAAAGCTTAAAATTGGGAATCTTCGGTACCTGCTGTTAGGGTGAAGACAGGTATACAGAACCTCAGTGGTAGGCTTCTTGGAGCCTCTCTACTCCCTGCCGTTTCCACTCTCACAGTCTTTTCAACGCAGGTTTTTGCGAGGAAGTGGATTGGTCCAGTGCTAACTAACACTACTTTTCAGAGCTGGCCTGAGAGGTCATTGTGGCTGCGGATGATGCAAGCTTTAATCCAACAGCATCTGAGATGGGATGCTGAAGCCAGGTAGAAGCATTTTACTAACAAGTTCTTTAAAAAGCATTGCCATAAAATAAACAGCTGCTTACTTTAGAGTGGAAAAATCGAATTTTAAAATCTGATTTTTACAACCCGCTTAAAAAGAATGAGTAAGCCAACCACTCAGACTGCGCTTCTTCCCTCCGACCTCCCAATAAAGTGAGGCAGAACGGTCATCAAGAACACGTGGCAAGGCTACCCGAAGGCAGCACCACCTGCTCGCTTCACGCTCAGGAAGAAGCGCTCCGTCTCCTCATCGTGGCTGACGGGACCGATCACGTTTGAACGCGCTTCTCCAGGCAATCACTATAGAAATGATCCCTGAAAGTATAGTCTTAACTTTCCTTCGCTCCGCCCCGCACCCAGACCTCCCGCTCAGCGCTCTCTAACTCACGGTGGACAGAGACCTGCGGGCTCTACCGGGCTGCGCTCCGCGCCCGCCTCCCAGTCACGGCCCCCGGATCCCGCGCCCCAGAGCGCCTGAAGGGCGGCTGCTACTTGATCCCGCCGCTGGGCTGCTCCTTCCCCGCACTGGGCTCCTTCTTTTCGCAGCGCGGAGGAATTCCCGGCGGCAGCGAGGTTTATCTGCATAGTCTCCGCCCCCAACCCCGCCCCCGGACCCGCCCTTGTGTGCTTCGCGAAGTTACAGTGCTGGATTGTGCAAACTTCTTCCTTCTTTCCCTCTAACAACAACAATTTACATACCCCTTTCAACAAAGCTTTCCAAAGTGTTTTACATAGACAGATAATAAATAAATAAAGATAGATCCCTGTCCCCCAAGGGCTCACAATCTAAAACTACACAGTATACACTACACTACATAACTTTAGTGGTTAGAGTGTTGGACTAGGACCTGGAAAACCCGAGTTCGAAATTCCAACCATGAAACTCACTGAGTGACTCTGGGCCAGTCATGTGTCTCTCAGCCTAATCTACCTCACAGGGTGGTCATGAGGATTAAAAATAACTATGTATAGTGCTCTGAGTTCCTCAGGGGAAGAGTGGGATATAAATGTAATAAATAAATAGAAACATAAGCAGGGGTGTAACTATAATAGAGCAAGGGGAGACAGTTGTCTGGGGCACACTGCCTTTTGGGGGGGACCCAGAGGCAAGTCACATGACTTACTCCCCCAGCCACGCACCCACCCAGGCTTCCTTCAGTTGCATTCATCCTCCGAAACTGATGTGATGTGAGTGTTAAGACCTGGAGCTACCAGAACAGCATGTCTTTCTCTAGTACCATTAAATGACTTGCATCATCCAGAATTTACAAAACCTTAAAAAAAATAATTTAGGATGATGTTCTATTGTGGCACATAGTGTGTGTGTCTGTGTGTATGTATGTATGTGTGTGTATCTATCTATGCTTTTTGTTACCACTATTCAGCCTCATTTAAGATTTATTTACTTCATGAGCTGAGCTTCAGTGAGGGGGGGCCAATTTTAAAATCTTGTCTCTGGGCCCTCTCCAACCTTGCTACACCTCTGAACATAAGATAGACACCAGCAACAGTTCCAGGAGGTACTGTGCTGGGGGTGGATAGGGCCAGTTACTCTCCCCCTGCTAAATTCTAAAGAGAATCATCATGTTAAAAAGGTGCCTCTTTGCCCAGTTAGCAGGGGACAGTTTTCAAAGCAATTTTAAAAAATGTTTAAAAAGAGAAAAGGGGGAAAAATATTTAAAGTGTTGGAGAAATGCTTGATAAGAGAAACAGGCCAGACACTTGATGAATAAGAAACACCACAGTGAGGGAACATGTGGGGGAGAAGCAAAGAGGATTTGAAGCAGATGCTGCATATTTTCAAGGGCAGAGGGAGAAGGGGAGATGGTCCCTCTCCCCGTCAAAAGATCCAAACCTGATCTTGTTCACTGATATATCTGTCTTCTCCCTAAGCACAGTTTCCTCTAGATTCTAGTACAGGTGTTGGCCCACAAGTGACTGGAAAGATAGGATTTTTGTGACCTCTGGAATCACCGCAAAAGGTTTCCCACAGCATCCATAGCTACAGTTCTGGACACAGTTATTCAGATGTTATGTTGTACACAGATACAGCAGTGTACACCTCCTATCTGTATCCTGCATTTCAGAAGGCCTGCAGCCAGGTTCGCTTTTTAAATGCATGCAGGTACAGTAATTTACACAAAAACACATGCATGTGTGCAGTCATCTCAATGCAGCTACAACGTATTTAGCTGGTTTGGACACAGTCTTCGAGTTTCCTTCATCAAAATTTATATTTTAAAAAAAGGTAGCCGGGAGTTCTCAGACTTGAGTCCCCAGTTATGGTCCCTCTAAAGCAGTGGTTCTCAATGTGTGGGTCCCCAGATGTTGCTGAACTACAACTCCTATAATTCCCAACCAAAGGCCAATGGGGCTAGGGATGCTGGGAGTTGTAGTTCAGCAACATCTGGGGACCCACATGTTGAGAACCACTGCTCTAAAGTGTGTGTCTGCATGCCTACGCACAAAAACACTGTCCCCTTTGCTCAGTAGATTCCAGCTGTGCTGGTACCATCTCCCCCGCCCCCCCCCCCCGCCCCGCCCCGGTCCCACATTAGCTCTTGCCATGACTAGAGCTTAAAGTGCCGGTGCTGTCTTCCTTCTGCTACTGCCCCCCCCCCCACCGTTAGCTTGGTCCACCCACATTAGCACTGACAGGCAGCCACCCCGCCAATAGCTCTTGCCACAAGAGAGCCAATTCTCCTGCTCTGGCCCGAGCAAGAGTCTACTGAAAAAAGTGAGAGGTGCTAATGTGCCTTGAAAATGGCATAGGGCACATATGTGCAGGCCTCCATTCCTAATCGGTTCTTGCCTGTGCAGGAGAATTGCTGCCATTTGCAGAGCAGCCACTGGAGGTTGTGGGAACTCATTGTTGGGGTTTGTGATTATTTAGCAAAGCACCAAGGAAGCTACCACTCCAGTTTCGGGTTGCCAACATTGCGTTGGCTGAAATTGGGTCAAGGACTCTGAGGGGGCCGGGGGGGGGCATGGCCACCTATGGGTGAGGCTTGTCTTTCTTTCTTTTAAAAAACCTTTTACTCCCCGCCTCCCAAACTATGGGAATGGGCCATGGCTGCTCTGGGGCAGGGGCTCACTGGGGCAGGCGCGCTGGCGAGAGGCGCATGGCAGCGGAACTAAAAGCATTCACCTCCCAAATGTGGCAGACAAGCCGGGGCAGAAGCCTGAAATCGGCCCATCTGCCTCATTTGGGAGGTTGGCGGGGCCAAGGAAGGGACTTTTTTTGCCACCTTCTCTCACACTCCGTTCCTCCCTCCTGCAGTGAGTCAGTGGCAATGAGTGCTTGAGTCAGGGGCATAGCAAGGTTGGAGTGGGCCCAGAGACAAGATTTTAAAATGCCTCCCCACCACTGAAGCTCAGCTCATGAAGTAAAGAAACCTTAAATGAGGCTAAAAAGTGGTAACAAAAAGCACAGTAAAAGATATCTATCTATCTATCTATCTATCTATCTATCTATCTATCTATCTATCTATCTATCTATCTATCTATTGTGGATGATGCAAGTCATTTAGTGGTACTAGAGAAAGACATGTTGTTCTGGTAGCTCCAGGTCTTCACACTCACATCAGTTTTGGAGGATGAAGGAAGCCCGGGCGGGTACGCGGCTGGGGGAGTCAGTCCTGTGACTTGCCTCTGGGGGGCCCCTAAGGCAGTGAGCCCCCAGACACTGTCTCCCCTTGCCCTATTATAGTCACGCCCCTGGCTTGTGCTTTTCGTTCAGCCAGCGTGCCCAACCTCTTGCCAGCCCGCCCGCCCAAGCCATGGCCCATTTCCAGTTGAGGAGGCGGGAGAGTTCTCACCACCGTTCTGCTCCGCCACTGCTGAGTGGCAGCTTTAAAAGCTAAAGACATTTTTTAACGGTTAAGAAGCAGGAGAAATTGCATTCTGAACAGGATAAGCATTTCCCCACAGAAGTAGGAACATCCTGCACAGTGTGGAACAGTTGGCAACCCTACCCCAGTTAGAGAGTGCAGAGTTTAGTTGTTGCAGCTGTTGCACCTGCAACCCAGGGCCTAAGTAACACACATGGAGATCACTGTACACTCTACAGTGTAGAGTCTAAACTAAATTGATTTACTGTGAAGTACATTTGAGATAGGAAAGTCCTAGTCCTATCTATCAGCTACATAATGAATAGGTAGGGAGAGAGAGATGTTTCCATCTTCTCTCTAAGGAGGAAAAGAAGAGGACTGACTCACTACAGGTACCTGAGGAGTCAAGGCAGAGGTCACAGAGCGGAGACAAGCAGGGACAGGTAAGGAGACCCTCACTAACTACCTCTGCTCCCAATGCCCCTAGTGGTCACTAGGATAGTTGGTGCAAAAGGTCGGTGCACTGGAAGTCCATCTCCAACACTCAGTTGTGTCCTTGTGTCTCTCCCTCTGTGGCAAAATTTGTTCAAGGTCTGAACTTGCTTGCTTGGAGACAGAGGACCGTGGGAGAGTGCAGACAGTGAGTAATTGTGCTACTGCATGAGGAACTTGTATGTGAAAGGAGAGCAAGTTTGAAGAAAGGGGAGGGCATTTTAGAAGAGGGGAGCATGAGGAAAAAAATCTTAAGCCTATCTGCAGAGTAAGTGTGGACTGGAAGCAGAACGAAAGTGTTAAGGAATCCTTTCCAGATTAGATGGTTGGTTGGTTTTGAAGGGATTATGGTTCCTGCTCTGCATGTCTATTGAATGGGCAGCCACCATTATCCACGACACCTCCTTCCATTGTAAGAGAAGTTCCGTGGTCCATAAGGTCCAGTTTTACACCTTCACTGAATACAGGCATTCTGAGAACAAGACACACACACACACACGGTTCTGAGAATAGTGCTATGTGACACAGCTTATTTATTTACTTTCTTACTTCATTGTCTGTCTTTCTTAGGCTCTTGCCAGAGTGAGAGGATTGCTGCCATTCACAGAGTAGCGGGAGAGCTCCCGGAAATCACTGGTGTTTGTCTCTCACATGTGCGCATGTTTGAACTGCTTTGGCAGCAGACCTGCAACCTCAGTGCTGCCAAGAGAGTGGCGAGAGAGTGTGGCTAGACTGCCAGTGCAGCGAGTGGAGAGGAGAAAGTGAGGGAGAGAAACAGGTTGAAAGGTCCCCTGCTTGAATAATATGCCACAGATGTGTGTGTTATAGATGTATGATTTAACATGTAGTCTGCAGCTGGGCTCATCTGCTTGAGTTATCCTCTCTGTGTGGAATTTTAGTTCTTGCTCTCTGCTTGTTGACATATATTTATTTATTGTTTATTTAAAATATTTCTATACCACCCAAAACTTGCGTCTCTGGGCGGTTTACAATTAAAATCATTTAAAAGATTAAAAACATTTAAAACCCAGTATTGAAATTATTTAAAACTATAAATCTAATTAAAAGCCTGGGTGAATAAATGTGTCTTCAGTGCCCCTTTAACAGTTGCAAGAGATGGGGAGGCTCTTATTTCAACAGGGAGTGCATTACAAAGTCCAGGGCTGCAAAGGAGAAGGCTCATTCCCGAGTAGCCACCAGACGAGTTGGCGGCAACTGCAGGCGAATCTCTCCAGATGATCTTAGCAGGCAGTGAGGTTCATGGTGAAGACGTTCTCTTAAATACCAAGGGGGTTACCAGCATATGTACCACTGTATTGAGGCCATTCATCTCAAGAAAAGGACGCAGCTGGCGTATCAGCCGAAGCTGATAAAAAGCACCTCTGGCTACTGCCTCAACCTGGGACACCAGGGAGAGGTTTGGACCCAGAAGTACCCCTAGACTGCATACCTGTTCCTTCTGGGGGAGTGTGACCCCATCCAGAACTGGCAGATCAAAATCATCTCCCAAGTTTCGACCCCACACAATAAGTACCTCCATCTTATCGGGATTCAGCCTCAGTTTGTTATCCCTCATCCAACCCATTACTGCCTCCAGGCAGGAGTTTAGGGAGGTTATGCCTTCTCCTGATGATGTTGACATAGAGAAATAGATTTAGGTGTCATCAGCATATTGATAACACCCTGCACCAAATCCCCTGATGATCTCTCCTAGCAGAGACCAACAGAGTCACACTCCCTCTGTCAATTCCCAATTGGAGATCGTCCATCAGGATGACCAAGACAGTCACCACCCCATAGCCCGCTTGAAAGCCAGTTTAAAATGGGTCTAGATAATCAGTTTCCTCCAAGACTGCCTGGAGCTGGAAAGCCACCACCTTCTCAATCACCTTGCCCAACCATGGAAGGTTGGAGACAGGCCTGTGATTATTTAACTCTGAGGGATCCAAGGCAGGCTTCTTCAGAAGCGGTTTAATGATTGCCTCCTTAAGACAAGGAGGCATCAGTGCCCTCCCTCAGAGAAGCATTTATAATTTCTACCAGGCCCTCTACAACAGCCTCCCTGCCAGACAGCATAATAAGCCATGTCAGGCAAGGATCGAGAGGGCAGGTGGTAGGCCGCACCATTCCAAGCAACCCGTCCACATCCTCAGGAGCCACAAACTGAAACTCATTAATTATTATAATTATAATATAACTTTATTTTTTTAACAGCCATGCCTAAACACAAGCCAATGGCATCACCTAGCAAAGGGCCAAAACTTAAGAAATGCTGTCTCTTGTTCAAAAAAGAGTGGCTTGATGAAACAGATTTCCACAAATCTAAAGGTAGGTTCATGTAAAGCTGAGGGAAATATTCCACCACAATGAAGATACAGGCTTGGTTTGCAAAATATGTGCTGAAGCCCAAATATCCTGTGACTTCTCTACTGGCAAGAAATGGGAAGAGGGGTAAAAGCTGGACTATCTGAAGAGCCACTTGTCACCCCAAAGTCATGACTCTGCTGTACAAATCCTTAGGAGCAGGAACTTCGCTAAATCTAGCTTGAAAAACATGCTTTCACAAGCCAAGATGGACAGAGAGAAGAAACCGGAAATGATGGAAAGAAAATGCTCAAAGCCAGAAGAAATTAAACTTCTTATAGACAATGTTCTGCTTGCAGTACAGATGAACTCCTCCTCTGTGAACGCTGTGCAAACTGTATATGCTCACATTGGAAAGTATATGCAGATACCAGTGAGATGGCACAGCAAAAATTATGCTTTTGAGTTTTGGGAGCCAATCAGTGTTGTTGTCCATGCAGAGGTCATGTCAGGGATCCATGGGTCTTTCTATCACCCCCTTATTACTTGATGAAGGCACAGATATTTATGTTACCAAAGAGTTTATTTTGTACTTCAAGTTCAGAGATGCAAATTCTGCTGCAGTGCACCAGCCAGTTTTTGGTGGGATTGTTGACCTGACGGCTTGTTATGCGGAAGCTATTACAGCTGCTGTAAAAGATTTTCATACTCTGAATAGGCTGGACATGATGAAAATGGTGATGTTTACTTCATATGGTACTTCTGTTATGCTAGTGAAAAACAATGCTGTTGGCACAAGACTGAAGCAGTGGATTCCACATTTAGTGGAAAAGCACCGTGTGGCTCATTATGAAGATTTGGATTGGTTGACACATCGAGGAAAGTACCAATGATGAAGAAAATACAAACACAGTTAAGGGGCATGTATTCATTCTTCTGCACACACACACCTGCCGAACAGAATCTCTGCGAAAAACGGGGTTCTCCGGTATCATTTAAATATCTGCATGAGGTGAAGTGGCTTTCCAGACATTTCGCTGTAAATGCCTTGATGCGCAATTACGAGACTTCTCTGACATACTTTGAACATCAAGTCTCCGGAGATAACGACCCATTTCCAAAGTACTGCTGGACAAAGCTCTCTGATCTCAATTATCACATCACTCTTGCAGCACTGAATGATGTCTTATATAAATTAGCTGAGCTGTCTAAATGTTTCTAGAAAAGCTAACAACGGTGGAAGGTGTACAGCTAGCAAGAGCAAAAATCCAGAAGATGAGAGTGCAGATCAATTATGGGTATGGAACGGAGAACGTTTGCAAGCTAGTGGACAAATACAAAGACATCTTAGACCTTGGTCAAACGCATTCCTCTGCTGAAAACACCATGATGGGGGGAGAAGGAATTTGTTCTGAATAGAATAAAGTTATGATATACACTTCTTTCCTTCCATATTTAGTGTGTGTGTTATCTATAGTGGCGCATAATGTACTTGTGCACACACTGCCTTGATACTGTCACCCAGAACAAAACTCATTCCACTCACGGATGAAAAAAATTATAGGGCTCACTGGTCCCCAGATTTTGTTGGACTACAATCCCCATCACCCCCAGCCACAATGGCCTTTAATTGTGGCTGGGGATTATGGGAGTTGTAGTCCAACAACATCTGGGGACCCAAGTCTGAGAACCCGTGAGATCGCCATATTTGGAGGAAATCACTCCTTTTCTTTGTTCCCTGAACAAGTTTCACCTGGTCTGTAGGTTTTTCAGGAATAAAAGTTTCCTAGCCTTTTATGAATTATTTTTACACTGATTATGCTCTGGGCGATTTACTCATTTATGTTTTTATCCCACCCTTCTCAGAACAGCATACACAATCTCACCAGTTTATCCTCACAACCACTCTGCTAGGCAGCTTAGGCTGAGGGGAAATCACTGGCCCAAATGTCACTCAATTAGCTTCATGTCTGAGCAGGAATTTGAATCTGGATCTCTCAAGAGTACTTTATATGACCTTGTATCAGTCCAATCTGCATATATTGCCCATTTCCAGATGTGTTGTGAGTTTTCGTGTGTGGGTAAGAATCGGCAGTTGAAGCTTTCAGTACATCTACGGCTTATTTTCTGGATGGATTCTCTGATGACTAAGCAACTGTCGCTTCTCCCCATAGCTTTTCCCACACTGGGAGCATTTAAATGGTTTGTCTTCTGTATGGGTTCTCTTATGAACATAGAGACTGGAAAGCTGACTAAAGGACTTCTCGCATCCTCCACACTGATGCGGCTTCTCTCCAGTATGGATTCGCCCGTGTAAGTGAAGGTACGATTTGTAGCTGTATCTCTTGCCGCAATCAGAGCAATGAAATGGTCTTTCCTTTGTGTGGATCCTCTTGTGCTCTTTAAGGTGTGTGTTGCGATGGAATCCTTTCCCACAGTCAAAGCATTTGTACGGCTTCTCTGCCGAGTGGATTCTCTCGTGTTTGCGGCAGTTGTCGGGGTCGCTGAAGCTCTTCCCACACTTGAAGCATGAATACGGCCTCTCACCAGTGTGGTTTCTTTGATGTGTGATAAGGCGGGTCTTGTGGCTGAAGCCTTTCCCACAATCTGTGCATTTGTGTCGCCACTCTCCAGTATGAATGGTCTCATGCCTTCTCAGACGTTCTTTGGAGCTGAAGCTTTTCCCGCATTCTGAACATTCATATGGTCTCTCTCCAGTATGGCTTCTCTCATGTATAGTAAGTTCGTATCTCCTTTTATATACTTTCCCGCATTGAAAGCATATGTTTTCTTTCGCACCTTTGCGAATGCCTTGTAGGTCTGTGTTTTCACCAAGTCTCTTGTTGTCTCCTTGAGAGTGAATGGATTTCCCCTGCTTTTTTTCAGGCTGGTTTCCCTTCTGAGTCTCAGAGGCATGTCCTGGGTCAGGACCATGGGAAACTTTCCATTCTTCTCCCAATGTCATTCCACCTGGTTGCTTTCCCCTGGAATTTTCTGAGTGTGTGTTTCCTTTCTCACACAAACTCTTGCCATCTGCTGAAATACAAGCAGAATCCAAATATATATCAGCCCGATGATGTGTGGGTGGACCCAAACCAGTGTTCCCTGTAACAGGGATTCCAGTTGTTGACTACAACTCCCATCCCCTGCTAACTGGGCAAAGAGGCACCTTTCACCGTGGTGATTCTCTTTATTTAGCAGGGGGAGAGTAACTGGCCCTATCCACCCCCAGCACAGGACCTCCAGTGACTGTTGCTGGTGTCTATCTTGTGTGTTTTAGAATGTGAGCCCTTTGGGGACAGGGAGCCATCTTATTTATTTATTATTTCTCTGTGTAAACCACCTTGAGCCATTTTTGGAAGGGCGGTATAGAAATTGAATTATTATTAATCATCATCATCATCCCCAACCAAAGGCCATTGCAGCTGGGGATGCTGGGAGTTGTAGTCCACAACATCTGGGAATCTCTGTTATGGCAAACACTGCTCCAAACCCTAGGCCTTCCAAGTGCTGGACTGGATCAGGGAACTTTGAGGCATTGTGCTGTGATTTTCACTGCTCCTTTCTGTTCCTAGATAACCTTGCCCTTACTATTTAGTGCAGGCGTTCTTAAACAGTCAGTCATAGTCCAACGACAACCCAGATGTCATAGTCCAACGACAACCATCATCCCCAGTCACAATGGCTGAAAGCCAAAGGATGATGGGAGCTGTAATCCAACAACAGCTGGGGATCTAAGTTTGAGAACCCCTGTCTTATAGAGTGCTTTTCTGAATCTATTGCTCATCACTAGATTAGTGAAGATTTAGTGTTACGAGAACAGAAGACAACTTTCCTGTATCTCCACCCCTTCATGTTATCTGAAAAGTAGAGACCAACTCTAAAGTCCCACTGATTTCCCACTTGTTAGTCAACAAAAATGTGGGGGTCTAACTCACTGTAACATTTTAAAAAGGAAAAGTGAGAGTTGTACGGTTTCTGGAATTGCCATGAAAGTTTGATACAATTTGGGGGAAACAAGGACGCACACCCAGGCAAGAGACAATAACCTGAGTCACTGATATATTTTGGTTGTTATCTACACTTAACTGAACTGGTTTAGAAAGTAAACAAACAATCCCCAGAAAACCTGAATTTCATTCTGCAAGGAGGAAGGCTTTGGAGATCACCATAGCCCCCTTCAGACGTTATAAAAACGCCTCGCTGTAGCTGTGTGTAGCGGGGAGAAGGGGGAGGAAGTCCCGTCCGCATATCACTCACTCATGCACCCCTCTGCTCACATTTACTGTGAGGCTCATCTGAAGAGTGCAGAACTCTACCTGTGATAGTGGGCACTCCTGTGATTGCGAGACTGGATCAATCTAAGCTCGCAATCACGGGAGCACCCACCATCACTGGTAGGGCTCTGCAGAGAAGCTCTACTGTAAATGTAAGCAGTGGGGTGTGCGCGTGAGTGACACAGCAGAGACAGAACTTCCTTTTTAGAACATCTGATGCTGTCTCATGTCTCATGGGTCTCCCTCCAATAGCTTTTGGGTTAACAGTCCAATAAAAACTAAAGTCATAGCATATAGCAGAGGATCTTAGAGGATCCTGGTGAGGGTATTTTTTTGCTGACTCACCATGTTGTTTCAAGATGGCAGTCATGCAAAGTATAGGCAACACTCCCTTGAAACCCATGTGCTGATAGTCAGATGCAAGCCAAATTCACAGCACATGGAAGGTGGTCTAGAGAAGAATCACCATGAAAGTGATGGAAGGAGAAAGTAGGCTCTACTAGTTCTACTTATATCTAATTATTTTAAAGTCTCTAAAAAGTTCAAAGCCTCCAATAAATCAAGGCAGAAGGTATCTACCCAGTGAAGTGGATTTTCCACCATCTTCCTGTTTGATCTTCAAGTTCGGCTTCCACCAGGTGTTCAGTGGAGCCCTTCCTGGCTTGGGGAATTCCACGGCCTCTTCCTTCACTGCTCCTGAAATCTGAAGCAACAGAGAGAAACATATTTAGAATGCGGGCACAATTGCTGCGGTGGAGGGGGTGAGGGGTGGGATGGTGTGGCCAAAAGCAGAACTTCCCTCTGTCCAGTCTGACCCATGCATGAGAAGCAGTATGGTACAATGGGCAGATAAGGTTAGCATACTGGATTAGGCCCAAAAGACTGGGGTTCCAACCCCTGCTTAGCAGTGAAGCTCAGTGGATGACTTTAGACTGGGTCCCATGTTCAATCCCTGGCAACTCCATGTAGGGCTAGGAAAGACCCCTGCCTGGATCCCTGGAGAGCTGCTGAACATCAGACCAGACAATACTGAACCCGATGGACCAGTGGTCTGACTCAGTACATTGCAGCTGTTCTGGAGGCGATAGGGCTGTAGCTCAGAGGTAGAGCACTTGTTTTGCACACAGAAGGTCCTAGTGTACAATCTGAGTTCAACCCCAAGTTTCTCCAGGAAGGTCTGAGAAATACCCTTCTGAAACCCTGGGGAGTTGCTACTAGTCAGTAGACAATACAGAGTTTGATGGATTAATGGTGAAGGAGGAGAGCTGGTCTAGTGGTGAAGGTAAAGTGTGGCATCAAGTCAGTAATGACTCCTGGAGCCCACAGAGCCCTGTGGTTTTCTTTGGTAGAATACAGGAGGGGTTTACCATTGCCTCCTCCTGCACAATATGAGATGATGCCTTTCAGCATCTTCCTATATTACTGCTGCCCGATATAGTAGCAGTGGGGATTCTAACTGGCAACCTTCTGCTTGTTAGTCTAGCATTTCCCCGCTGCGCCACCTAAGTTAGGAAGCATTAATTGTTCCCTTTGTTAATCAGGGTCTGCCCTGGTTTGCCTTTGAATGGGATACTACATGTGAGCACTGTAAGATATTCCCCTCAGGGGATGTCGCCACTCTGGGAAGAGCAGAAGGTTCTAATTTCCCTCCCTGACATCTCCAAGATAGGGCTGAGAGAGACTCCTGCCTGCAACCTTGGAGAAGCTGCTGCCAGTCTGTGAAGACAATATTGAATTATTTGGATCAATGGCCAGACTTTGTATATGGCAGCTTCCTATGTTCCTAATGGTCTGATTCAGTATAAGGCAGCTTCATGTGTTCACCTCACTGACTCTGCCCAGATGATGAACAGAGATCTTGTTTTAGGCCCTCTAGTATATCTTTGTCTTCTTGCGACTGCTGATATTAAACACTCTCACCTGTTCTTCTTGCATCTTGTCCTCTTGATGCCTGCACAGGAAATCTTCCACCAAGACCACCGCCTGGGCACAGTTCTCTGGACCACTTCCTCTGACCCAACTCTGCATTTTCTGAGGCAAAATGGCCAAAAACTGCTCCAGGATTACCAGCTCCAGAATCTGCTCCTTGGTGTGTCTCTCTGGCTTTAGCCACTGAAGACAAAGCTCCTGGAGTCGAACACAAACTTCCACAGGCCCTTCTCCTTCATCATAGCAGAAGCGTCTGAAGCGTTGGCATTGTATGTCCCAACTGGCTGTCTCTTCATCTAGCTTCTCTTCCTTCCCTTCCATGCCATCTTCTGTCTTGATTTTATCCAATGGGATGCTGTTGACCAGTGGAGATTCTCTACTGAGGCCTGCTCCTTGGATCTCTTCATCTAGCTTCTCTTCCTTCCCTTCCATGCCATCTTCTGTCTTGATTTTATCCAATGGGATGCTGTTGACCAGTGGAGATTCTCTACTGAGGCCTGCTCCTTGGATCTCTTCATCTAGCTCCTCTTCCTTCCCTTCCATGCCATCTTCTGTCTTGATTTTATCCAATGGGATGCTGTTGACCAGTGGAGATTCTCTACTGAGGCCTGCTCCTTGGATCTCTTCATCTAGCTTCTCTTCCTTCCCTTCCATGCCATCTTCTGTCTTGATTTTATCCAATGGGATGCTGTTGACCAGTAGAGATTCTCTACTGAAGCCTGCTCCTTGGATCACACCTTCTTGTCTAGGCAGCTGGCTGGTGTCACCTGGGCCCTCAAAGGGGGCAAGAAAGGCTTTCGAATCATTCCTTGACATGGGCCGCAGCAGCTGTGGGTTGTTCCCGAGTCTCCTCACAAACTCCTGCAGCTGGGCGTCCCATTGATCTGGCAGGTCCTCCTTTACTTCCTCTTTAACTTGCACATTTCCCCCGAAGAATGCCTTAAAAGCTGCAGCTTGGATAACTGGAGGGACTTCTTCTGCCTGCTGTCCTGCTGCTGGCTCTGGATCCTCCATCTTCACTTCCAGTTTTGGCACCAATTTTGTTTGGGATCTGAGGGCCACCCCATCTGCTTGATGTCCATCCATTTCCATTGTCAGGTCAGCACTGGTTCTGTTGGCTTTACAAAATCTCTGTTTCCTGTCAGATGGAGGATAGATAGGCAGGATGTAGTATTCCTGGCTTTTGAAGGTAGCTCCTCCCTAAGGAAAAAGAGCAACCATTACCAAGATTGAGACAGTGTTAACCAATGCAGCGCCATTTTATATATCTAGCTAGTGAACCAAAGTTATTCCATTTTGTAGAATCATAGTATTAGAGGCCCCTTTTTATCCTGAACTTTCTTGCACTTTTTCTAGAGACCTTGAGTTACTGAAGGCATACACAATCTCCCCCAGATGCAGAAACCAAGCTAACAAGCTGGAATGCTTCAGGAACAGCATAGATAAGGAGGACCAAAGTATTATATGGTGGCAATAATTCAAGTCTCTGAAGTTGCTAATTAGGCAGAAACTCCCTGTCATGATTGTTGTTGGAAAATACTGTACTGTGTCGTAATGCTTGAAACCATGTATATAAGCTCTGCGCTGTTTTTGCTCAGGGCTCCTTCATGTTGAGAATTTATTCCTGAAGGTGCCAATTCTCCGCAGAGAAATAAACTTTTTGAAAACGCTCTCTCACTGGTTGTGTCAATTGGCTTAGCACTTCCAGGCTTAGACCTGCATTTGGGGTAATAACAGAATGGTTGAGTTCAAAAAGCAAAGATGTATTAAGAAACTAGAACATCACATTGTATTTAAATTTTTAAAATCCAATTTTGATTTTAGAAAAACCCCCACAAAACACCGATTTTTATCAACCTGTGAAGCACATACTAATATACAAAGGGGTGCCTCTGAGTACCAGTTGCGGGGGAGTAACAGCAGGAGAGAGGGCATGGCCTCAACTCCTGCCTGTAGCTTCCAGCAGCATCTGGTGGGCCACTGTGTGAAATAGGATGCTGGACTAGATGGGCCTTGGGCCTGATCCAGCAGGGCTGTTCTTATGTTCTTAGCTAGGAGAAGCTGGGGCTTGAACCAGGGATCTTCGGCATGCAAAATAGATGCTCTTCCACAGAGAGATACCCCCTCCTACCTTTTATTGTTTCAGTTGTTATTTGTATATGCTTTGGATCCATGCCATTGCCTGGAACGGCATACCTCCAGCAACCTGTAGAGAACAGAGAGGGGCTCTCTGGCAGGATGCAGAGCAGACAGTGGGGAGGAGGAAGAGGAGAGAGTTTGATACCATCTCTACCATGGGAGAGCACAACCTTCCTTTCCTTCTCCCCCCCTCTCTTTCTGGGACAGGCTGTTCCCCACAACTTTCTTCCAAGACTTGTCCTGGTCTTGATTTTTATTTGCCTCCTAGAAATTATAATTATACCACTTTTCAACAACAGCAACAAAAGTTTTCAAATAGTAGTTTGCATTATTTATTACAAATACGACCAATATTTATATACCGCTTTTCAACAAAAGTTCCCAAAGCAGTTTAAAGGTAAAGTGTGCCGTCAAGTCAATATCTTTTAATTAGATATTGTTTTAATTGTGTGTTAATAGTTTCAACTTCTTAAATTTTAATTGTTGAAATATGTTAATCTTTTTATTGGTTGTTTTTTATTGTCTTGTAAACTGCCCAGAGAAGTTGCATTTTGGGCGGTTTAAAAATATGCTAAACAAACAAACAAACAAACAAATAAATAAAGTCGATTTCAACTCCTGGTACCCACAGAGTCCAGTGGTTTTCTTTGGTAGGAGGGGTTTACCATTGCCTCCTCCTGCCTTTCAGCATCTTCCTATATTGCTGCTGCCCGATATAGTACCAGTGGGGATTTGAACCGGCAACCTTCTGCTTGTTAATCAAGCATTTTCCCGCTGCACTACTTAAGGTGTCCTACACAGATAAATAGATAAATAAATAAAATGGCTCCATGTCCCCAAAGGCTCACAATCTAAAAAAGAAACATAGGATAGACCCCAGCAACAGCCACTGGAGGGATGCTGTGCTTGGGATGGATAGGGCCAGTTGCTCTCCCTCTGCTAAATAAAGAGAATCACCACTTTGAAAAGGTGCTTCTTTGCTCAGTTAGCAGGGGACATTAATTAATAATAAATAATAATATGGTTCTCTGCCCCCGCCCCCGGCTCACAATCTAAGAAGAAACCCTAGGAGACAGAGTGCTGGATTTAGGCACAAACTAGGTAAGCCACAGTAGGCCTCTCATTATGATGAGCCTCTCAGTGCAAAAAATGACTAAATTTCAAGTTTTACATAATATATTTTCATTATAGATTCTCAAAGGCAGGATGCCTCTGAGTACCAGTTGCAGGGGAGCAACATCAGGAGAGAGGGCATGCCCTCAACTCCTGCCTGTGGCTCCCAGCGGCATCTGGTGGGCCACTGTGCGAAACAGGATGCTGGACTAGATGGGCCTTGGGCCTGATCCAGCATTATGTTCTTATGTTCTTATTTCTTGTTTAAAGGCATTCTGTTCTTATTTAAAGGCATTGCTAATACAAATAGGTCTATTGCAAGATAACTGTTTTTGTTAGATTATTAGTTTGGTGTTGCATCTTTGCAAGCAAAAATAAAGAGGAGTTATTTACTTTCAGTCATTTTTGTCATAGATTTTTAAAATGTAAAGCTATAGGGACTTTTGGGCTTAGCAAAGCTTAGGGCCAAAGCATGTCATAATCCTTCCAGCCCAGGAAGATTTTCCACACCTGGCTCTTAGCTTGCATCTTCTCCAGAATGGAGGCTGTGCGTTCACATATCAGCCAAATTTACCCCAAAGTCCCTGCGAGTTATTGGGGAGCACGTCACACACAATTCAGGTTTTTCATTGCACATTAGAGTGTAGCCCGATTTATATCTGGGGTAAAAAAAATCCACTTTTTTGTCGGTTTTGGGGGGCAACTTCTAACTCACAATAAAGCCTGTGGCAGCATGCTACTGATGGGCTGAACAGGGCGAGACAATTGCTCTGCTGAATATTTAAGCCCAACTTTGAAAGGTGTTTCTTTGTCCCATTCAGCAGGGAAATGCAAGCCAGCCCCCTCTGCATGCTCCTACAGATGCTCTTTTTAGATATCAACCCCCCCAAAAAACTCACCTGTTTGCCCACCTACCTAGAAGCCTTCCTCCCAGCAGCTGATGCTCCGAGTGGAAATTCAGAAAGGGGGTGGGATCTCATCGCCCCTTCCTTTGCAACTCAGTGATCTTTCTAGGAATCCAGACTTGCCCAAGGGAAGCCACTCAAAGAGGAAAGAAAAGGGATTGGTTGATTGGCTGGTTCCCTTGCTGTGCCTCTTGGGAGAAAGCAGACAGATGTTGCAGCTACCCAAGCCATTGATGAACATATTGTTACAAAATGGTGGGCAGTTATCTGAGGGGCCCTTGCTTTATAAGTCAATCACTGCCTGATGGCTCAGACTCAGAGGGTGTTTCTGAATAGCTACAATCACCCTTCCTTGAAGGCAACTGCTCTTCTTTCGGAATCCTGCTGCATGTGTCTTAATTGTTATTTTAACTACTTTAATTGTTTTTAATCGTTGATATTGGTTTCGTTGTAAGCTGCCCTGAGATGTAATGACTGGCAATATATGAATATAATAAATAAAATAAAACAAGTGTCACATTTCTCCCAGCTCGTGGCAGAGGTTCATGGGAAAGTACATGATCCCCCCTTCTCCTTTTCCACATACCCTGGAGGTATGTCTGAATCACTGAAAGAAACCACTGGCAGCTTCTAGCCAAGGGAGCCGGCAAAAGGATTTTAAGAGCTTAAAACAGAGATTCTCATACTCCCCCCCGCCCATGGATCCCTTGAAAATGACTTTGGATCACAGCAAACCACTTAATAAACTTGCTCTCCTGCAAGTGGTGTAGTGGTTAGAGTGCTGGACTAGGACCGGGGAGACCCGAGTTCAAATCCACATTCAGCCATGAGACTTGCTGGGTGACTCTGGGCCAGTCACGTTATCTCTCAGCCTATCCTACTCCACAGGGTTGTTGTGAGGAGAAACTGAAGTATGTAGTACACCGCTCTGGGCTCCTTGGAGAAAGAGCGGGATATAAAATGGAATAAATAAAAATAAACTGGTATTCAGAGGCCTCCTGCTCTGAGCCTGGAGGTAGCCTATAGTAGTGTTCTTCATAGTAAAGTCCGGGGTCCAGTAGCAACTCTCATTAACACTAAATGCAGCTCCTGACTAACTGTTTACTGGGCCTTTCATTTTTATCCTTTCAAAGCTCAATACTTTGCACAGTATCCTGGGCACTACGTGGAGGCAACTGTTGCCACGACAGCACTGTAGTGTTGTGCTTTGCCCAGTGCTGGGAGAGGCTCCTTTAAGGGAAACAGAGCCCTCTTGAGCCCCTACACCATCTTGGAAGGTGTGCATAGGATGCTGGGAAGGGTAGCCCTTCCCAGCACTTCCCATCTATAATTATTTTTATTTCAACTTTTGTTGAAAAGCAGTAAATAAATATCCTCCGTCGTCGTCATCTATTTAGCGATCACAGCTAATACACATTGATAGACTTATCCTCCTATAGGAATTTGTCTAATCCCCACTTTGGAAAGAAAGGTTGTGCCGTTGAGTCGGTATTCTTGGTAGGATACAAGAGTGGTTTGCCATTGCCTTCTCCCGCACAGTCTGAGATTCAGCACCTTCCTATATCACTGCTGCCCAATATAGGAGTTTCCCATATTCTGGGAAACACTCCAACAGGGATTTGAACCAACCGCCTCCTGCTCTCTAGGCAGGTTGCTTCGCCGCTGCGCCATTAGGTGGTTCAATCCCCCCTTTAAAAGCCATCAAAAACTGCAACCTTGTGAATGCATTTATTCTGTCTGCCAACATACTTTTTCAGCAATTAGCTTCTCCATAGATAGCTGGAGATGTAATAAGTAGCAATAAACGTTTGAGGGGGTTATGAAGCTTTATTGAAGCAATTCCAGCTCCCAATGAATATTAAGCAAATTCATTATCTTCAGGGGAAAACAGCTAATAGCAGAGATGTGGGGTTGAAATTTTTCCATGGAAAATTTTCCCGTACATTATTTTTCCATGGGGATTTTTCCATTTCTAAAAATTCATTGTTTCATAAAATGCATAAGTAACAACAAATGGATGCCAACGCAATATGAGGCAATTTCAAAGTTGTAGTTAATGTTTTTCAGGTGCTTATCCCTAGGAAGTGTGTGAGAGAGTGCATATACATTTATTAGTTTGTAAACAGGAAGGCAATATGCTGGATTTTTGTTTTATTTTATTAAATATATAGGTCAAATGACATGTCAAATCAGATCACAGTCTTTTAGGGCATCAGGAAAATTGACACAGTATAATTTTCTGAGGACAAATTTTGTGCAAAGAGAGAAAATTGCATGGCAAACTTTTCCAGAAAATTTCCAAATTCAAAGTTTTCCAGAAAACCCACATCTTTGGCTAATACAACTCACTAGAGAAAATGAGCTTCATGTTTGTTCTCTGACAAACTTGAATGGGAAGTGGTGTAGCCAGGGCATGCCGCTACCTCTCAGCTTCTTCTCCCTCCATCCCCATCTGCAGTACAGAGATAATAAAATTGATCTACCTTACAGGATTGTTGTTAGCATTACAGAAATAACGTATGTGAAGTCCAGCTTTTCTAAGAAGCACTTTATATCAGTGTTAGATTCCATGTCCACAAAGTTACTTCTGATTTCTTACTACCATCAGGGAGTTGCCCTCTTGTTGCTGGTTTTTTCATAATGGCAGAGATTAGTCATTGAAGCTTTTGCCACGTTTGTGCAAAGTTTCTCTAGACACAGGAGGCGGATAGCTGTGGCCAGATTCAGGCATGCAGAGAAATGAGATGGGAGAATCTAGGTCGTTGAATGGATGTATTGCTTTGAATAGCAGGAGATAATTTTTTTTAAAAAAAATTAAAAACAAAAAGAAAAATAACTTTTAAAATTAAAAAGCACACCTCCTTGCTCCTAGCAGAAAACTATCACATCAAGAAGAAAGCTTCTGACCCAGCTCTTGCCGTGCTGGGCTAGATTTCTACTTATAGGGAGGTCTTTTTATACCAGGGAGCATTCAAGCATGCAAGTTTCAGCTGCAACCTAGAATATAGAATTGTAGAGTTAGAAGGGGCCTTAGAGGTCTTTTAGTCCAACCCCCTGCTCAGTACATGAAACTACAGCAGTGCCAGAGGTGCTACAGCATCTCTGAAAGGTGCCTGTCCAGCTCCTATTTGAAAACCTCTGGTGGAGAGCCCACAACTGCATGAGGCAGACCGATCCACTGTCAAATAGCCCCTGCGGTTAGGAAATTCCTCCTACTGTAGCCTGATAATTGAGCAAAGAGGCACCTTTTAAAAGTGATCTCTTTATTGAGCAAGGGGAGAGCAACTGGCCCTATCCATCCCCAGCACAGCATCCCTCCAGTGGCTGTTGCTGGTGTTTATCTTATGTTTCTTTCTAGATTGTGAGCCCTTTGGGGACAGGGAGCCATTTTATTTATTTATATCTCTGTAAACTGCTTTGGGAACTTTTGTTGCAGAGAGGTATATAAATATCCGTTGTATTCGTAGCCTGAATCTGCTTCCTTGTCGTTTCCACCCACTGCTTCCAATCCTGCCCATAGAAGCAACAGAGAACAAGTCTGCTCCTTCTTCTGGGTGACAGCCCTACAGATATTTGAAGATGGCTATATCATTTCGCCACATAGTCTTCTCTTCTTCCTTGCTGGGCTAGTCTACTTTGCAGGGAAGTCCAGTTTTCTGCCTGCTCAACGTACCCCACTACAATAACAAAGATAAAGAACAGGGAATCACGGACAACAAGTCAATGAATACAAAACCAAACCCGTGAACAACCTTGGACAGGTCGAAATGTGAAAAATGCAGAATACACATGTAAAGGGTGAAAAAAATACTCCAAGTATAATCTGACCCACAAACCACAAAAGGCATCAACAATACAGAGATACTGTAAATACAGACAATGTGGGCTAATGAAAAGCTCCACAAAATAAAAGATGTTGTTCTTGACAGAAGCTGACGTAATGCTTGTAGTGCCAAATTGCTTGAAGTAGATCCTCATAGGTGAGAGATAATAGTCCTGAACAAGAAACTTGACAGACTTCCTAGGCAAAGGTCAGTTATGAGATAGTCTTCATCAGAAGTACCATAATCTTCTTTCCGGAAAAGCCTTGCCTCTTAGAGCAGCACAGAAACAAGTGCCTGCTAGAGCATGCTAATCTCCTTGGTAAACTGCACATCAACATACCCAGCTTCTTCAACCATCCTACATAGGACTTGGCTTCTTCCCAGCTCCTCAACATCTTGGTTGCCCTCCTCTGAACTGAAATGCCATAATCCATTCTACTATTCCCACCTCATTCTGCTTGCAGAGAAAACTCCTAGCTTCCCCTCTGGCAACAGCATTATTTATATGACTTTCCCCCTGCTGTGGATTCTCTTATGCCTGATGAGGATAAAGCTCATGCTGAAGCTTTTGCCACACTCTGAGCACAGATAGGGTTTCTCTCCTGTGTGGTTCCGCTTGTGCTTGATAAGGAGCGAGCTACAACTAAAGCCCTTGCCACACTCTTTGCACTTATACGGCTTCTCCCCCGTGTGGGTCCTCCTATGGTCAGTGAGGTTCGAGAGTCGAGTGAAAGTTTTTCCGCAGTCTGCGCATTTATGAGGTTTCTCTTCCACATGGATTCTCTTGTGTGCATTGAAATTTGATCTCCCACTGAAGCACTTCTCACATTCCAGGCATTTATACGGCTTCTCTCCTGTGTGGGTTCTCTTATGGTCGGCCAAACTCGCGTGGCGACTGTAGCATTTCCCGCAGTCTGTGCATTTGTACGGCTTCTCTCCTGTGTGTATCCTCGCATGGGTATTGAAACTTGATCTGTCGCAGAAGCCTTTCTCACATTCAGGGCACTTATAGGGTTTCTCTCCCGTGTGGATTCTCTCATGCTCTACAAGGTGTGCGCGCCGTCGGAAACTTTTCCCACATTCCAAGCATGGGTATGGTTTTTCACCAGTGTGAATTTTTTTGTGAGTGATTAGGTGTGAGTGCTGACCAAAGCACCTCCCACAGTCTAAACATTTGTACTTTTTCTCTACTGGGTGGGACCGTTCTTGCACAATAAGATCAGAGCTCTGTCTAAAGCTTTCTCCCCATTCCACTGGGATCATTTCTCCAAACCCTCTGGAAATTTCTTGCGGCACAGCCATTCCTGGGAGTTCCTCATAGGTTCCCTGAGCACGTATGAAGAGGTCTCCTTCTTTTTCTGGTTGGCTTCCTTGCTGGCTGTCAAGGGCATCATCCTGATCAGGACTGGGGGAAATGACCTTTTCTGGTCTTCCTGCCAACATCCTGTCTGGTTCCTGTTCTGTTGATTTTTTGTGCTGAGTTTCCTCATTCTCATATACCATCTCATCACCTTCTGGGGGGAAAAAAGGAGAGACTCTTAAACTAAGGGTTCTCAAACTTGGTTTCCCAGATGTTGTTTGACTACAACTCCCATCATCCACAGCCACAATGCCATTTATTATTTCTATTTATTTATTTATTTGATTTGTATACCGCCCTTCCAAAAATGGCTCAGGGCAGTTTACATGAAAACAAAACTAAAATCAATTAACTATTAAAATCAAAAACTGTAAAAACAACATAAAACCATTATTAAAACAGTTTTTAAAACCCTGGAAAACCAGGCTGAACCTTACGGTTTAAAAACAGTTTAAAAACTCTGGAAGGCCAGGCCAAACAGATAGGTCTTAAGGGCTCTCCTGAAGGCCAATAATGAGCTCAGATTACGGATTTCTGCTAGGAGTGCATTCCACAGCCCAGGAGCAGCTACAGAGAAGGCCCGCCTCTGAGTTGCCTCTGAACAGCTTATTATTTGGGGAGGAGACATGTTGGTGGCAACTGGAGACGAACCTCCTCAGATGATGTTAATGTGCGGAGGGGATCATGCAGAAGAAGGCGCTCACTAAGACAACTCGGACCTAAGCCTTCTGCTGGGGATAATGGAAGCCACAGTCCGACAACATCTGGAATTCAAGTTTGAGAGCCTCTGCCTTAAACTATCATTTGCCCATTTAGACACCACCACAATCATCTGTTTGTTTATTGTATCGTACCAACCATGTTATGTATCAGGGCTGAGTAGGCTTAAGTCTTCTGGAAGCTACTTTTTTTCAGAAACTTGGGAGCTACCCACACAAAATATTGGCCTGGGGAGTAGCCAGACATAAAATAGCAGCTTGGGGAGGCCGCACCAGTGTCAAAAGGGCAGCTTGTGCAGAAACCAACAGCAACAGAATTAAATATTTTAACATCAAAGCTCCTGAATTCCAGGAGTATGTTGCTGCAGGACAGGAGAGACGCAAGAAAGAGTGCTCAGTGGGGGAAGAAGCTGGAGAGAAATTAAGGGGAAAGAAAGTAAAAGCAACCCTGAACACCTGAAGAGAGATTTTTAAAATGCCACACCCACAACCCCACTCAGGCAGCCAATCAGATTTGAAGCACTGGCTGGGAGGGAAGGGAAGAGAGCTGATTTTGTTGCAGCAAGCATGAATCGTCTTTGTTGCTAAGCAGGGTCCACCCTGGTTTGCATTTGAATGGGAGACTACATGTGTGAGCATTGTAAAATATCCCCCTTAGGGGGATGGGGCCGCTCTGGGAAGAACATCTGCATGCAGAAGGTCCCAAGTCCCATGCCCCACCACCCCCTGGCCATCTCCAAGATAGGGCTGAGAGCTGGCTTAAACCTTGGAGAAGCCACTGCCCATAGCTTATTATTTGGGGAGGAGAGCTGGACTTGTGGAAGCAAGCATGACTTGTCCTCTTTGCAAATCAGGGTCTGCCCTGGTTGTATATGAATGGGAGACTATAAGTGTGAGCACTGTAAGATATTCCCCTCAGGGGATGGGGCTGCTCTGGGAAGAGCAGAAGGTTCCAAGTTCCCTCCCTGACATCTCCAAGATAGGGCTGAGAGAGATTCCTGCCTGCAACCTTGGAGTCTGTGTCGACAATACTGAGCTAGATAGACCGATGGTCTGACTCAGTATACGGCAGCTTCCTATGTTCCAAAGGAAGAAGAAATCTTTGAATGTACAGGATAATAACTGTAGCATTCCAAATGCGTTCCTTCTAGTCCCATTTGCAAAAAAGACAGGAGGGGAAGGGAAAGGTGGGAGGCAGCCCTCTGCATTGTTCATCTTAGTGAGAAGCAAAGAGAGAGGGAGTTTTTAAAACTTCAAACAGATAATACAAGTATTATCTGGATCCCAAAAGGATGCAGTTCGTAAAAAAGAATGTATTGTATGTGTGAGTAACATTAATCATGTTCTGTGAATGTATGTTTAACTTAACAGAAATATGAAAATATATGGTCTAGATGTTTCAGCTTCTGCCTTCTTCAATTGATCAGTGTTATTGGGATGATACAGTACTGTACCTTTCCAAAAACATCAAATTAGCTAAAGAAGGCAGAATATACAGTATCTATCTTTATATTTCTCTTAGGCACACCCATCGCGAATCCCACGTGTGGCAGCTCTTGCGAGAGTTCATGAGCAAGCTGCCGGCAGGGGAAGAAAAAAGTGGAGAAACAAAACAGTGGCGGGGAGGAGACAAAATGGCAGCGGGGGTTGGATAGGATAAAACAGCGATGGGGGGCAGGCAGGGGGAGAAAACAGCAAGGGCGGCAGGTGGGGCAAGAAAATGGCGGTGGGGGCGGGCTGGAGGGCAGGTGAGGGAAAGCGGCAGTGGGCGGGCTGGGAAAGAAATCAGCAGCGGCAGCAAGCGGGGGAAACTAGAGGCACAGATGCTCTGCGCCTGGCCCAGCCAGTATATATTAAAGAGCTACTGGGCCTCACTGGTTCAAATCTGACTTGGCATAATGGTCTGACTTGGTATATCAGCTCGGTATATCAGACTCAGTATATCAGAATCAGCTTCTTATGAGTCTATGGAAGGCGAGGGGAGGGGAGGGAAGGCGAGGGGAGCCCAAAGGCCTGGACAGCTACTTCTGGCAAGCCAGGTTGCTTCTAGTAGTTCCCAAGCTACCTACCTCCTGCCCCTGTTGTAGATGGCTCTTTTCATAGGACAGGTCCCTGTCCTGAAGGGCTTAGAATCTAAACAAATAGACCCAAGGCCAGCACAAGACTAACACCGCACTTGCACAAACATGTGGCACTAGCCAGATACACATCAGCAGCTTGCACTCCAGACTCAAGTTGTGCGAGCACCAACCTGTTTGTGCATGGGCGGGAAGGTGGCACGATGTCTCCTGCCCTGAAACCTCTTCACCATAGGCTTCCCAGAACACTTCTGTTGCACAAGAGTGCAGCTTTGAACATCTCCATGGCTTTGTGCAGCGACGCGACTGTCTTGCACGAGCGCAACGTAATTTGTCGCACAAGCACAAATAGGTTGGTGCTAGCAAAACACAAAACTATATGTGGACAAAACTATATATGGACAGAACTATATATGGACAAGTTACATCCCCATGGTAGTGGCTACAAGTATCTCCATATTTATATGTGAGAATCTAAGCATTCATTTTTATTATTTATTTATTTATTTATTAACATATTTTTATGAGGCCCAAAACTTACGTCTCTAGGCGGTTTACAACAAAATAAAAACAGCAAGTAAAACATTAGCTAAAACAAAAAGTTTAAAACATTACAATTAAAAAATTGTAAAATAATATTTTAAAACAGCATTAAAACCATTAAAACAATATTAATTGGGTGATGGCTGAAGGCTTATCTCAGTGCCAGGTTTAGTCCAAATTACTTATCAAGCATAGTACAGAAATGATCTGTGCAAATGTCAGTTTCCGACTTTTAGATATGTGCCTTTAACAATCAGAACTTAAACGCCTTAGCAATTTCAAAATCGCTTCTACCAAACTTCTGCCCTAACATGTTATCAAAAAGTCATCATTCTGGTTAGTCTGGGTGGTGGTCACAGGAGACCACAGAGGAAGATGGAGGCAGGAATGAACAGGGGAAGAAGATGCTGCTGTTGCAGTTGCTGTGGGCCACCTCCAGCCTCAAAGGCAGGATGCCTCTGAGTACCAGTTGCGGGGGAGTAACAGCAGGAGAAAGGGCAGGCCCTCAACTCCTTTCCTGTAGACTTCCAGCGGCATCCGGTGGGCCACTGTGCGAAACAGGATGCTGGACTAGATGGGCCTCCTTGGGCCTGATCCAGCAGGGCTGTTCTTATGTTCTTAAATTCTTTGGGTATGAGAGGACTGAGGAGTTGTGCCAAAAGTGTCATGGGGGGAAATTACTAGTTTTGTAGAGGGATTTGAAAGAAAAGGGGTGTCATCATGAGAACATTATGGAAGGCAGTTCCAGACATAAGCAGTAGAAGGCAGTGGAGAAAAAGTAGCTGTTGGCACACAGATTTGCACTTGTCTTGGCCTCTTTCTGGCTGCCTTTCTGCCTCTTGCCTTGCTTCGCCTCGACATTAAACCCAGGTGTGCAGGCTCATATCCTCCAGGTTGGCAACCTGGCAAACAGCAGCATGCTCACCTGGGGTTGATGCTGAGGCAAGAGACAGAAAGGCAGCCAGGACAGGGTGAGATGAGTGCAAATGAGCCACAACTATGGCTTGTTTTCCACCCCCCGCCCCACTGTACAGGCCACCGCTTATAGAAGGCATCCTTACCCAATGAGGTGGCATCCCAGTCATTCTCCTGTTTGAGCTCTCCAAAGAGTGGCCTCTGCCAGAGACTTGTCTCAGCCATCTCCACCTCAGGGAAATTAACAACGATCTCCTTGAACGTCTGAAAAAACAATGTGCGTCTCAGGAAGCAAACATGAGGATAAATTCAACAGGTAAGGGTCCATTTTCTACCCCCCTCTTTAAACTTTTGTTGCCCACTCCGCACTCTGAGGAACCCCTGAACAAGCCAGCACCCCAAATCTTAACTGTGATCCCCCCCTCATTTCTTTTACTGGTGGGAGGGGGCAGGAAATGACCAGCTGCAGCACTCAGCTATTTAGCAAAGCCAAATACCCAACAAGTTAGTAGCCTTCTAAATATGTTTAATAACCTGCTTATACAACCAGAAAAAGTTGCTTAATTAGGAATACAATTTTAGATTATGAGCTCCCATGGAACAAGGAACCATATATTTCATTTATTCTGCATATAAACTGCTTTGAGAAGTGGATCTCTGTTTTCACCTGTAAAATGTTGGAGGGCATGGGCTTGGCTCATAGGAACATAGGAAGCTGCCATATACTGAGTCAGACCATTGGTCCATCTAGTTCAGGATTGCCTACACAGACTGGCAGTGGCTTCTCCAAGGTTGCAGGCAGGAGTCTCTCTCAGCCCTATCTTGCAGATGCCAGGGAGGGAACTTGGAATCTTCTGCATTCAAGCATACATATGCTCTTCCCAGAGTGGCCCCATCCCCTAAAGGGAATATCTCATAGTGCTCACCCATGTAGTCTCCCATTCATATGCAACCAGGGTGGACCCTGCTTAGCAAAGGGGACAAGTCAAGCTTGCTACCACAAGACCAGCTCCTTCTCCTCTCTTTGGGGAATCTGCTCCTCTGCTTTGGGAAACTGGAATCATGTGCTCTGCATGGATTGTATAACCAGTTTTCCATTTGTGGCACGTTTGTAGACAGAATTGTACTCCGTGCCTGCCAAATTGCTTGGCTGTATCCCTACACCCTGTACACCACACCTCCCATGTTACCTGACCACACCTCCTACACATTCACTAGCATGTCTCTACTTTCATTGGGGAAATGTTGGAAGGTAACAAATAAATTTGCTTCTGTGACAAACGCAGACCTCCATCATCTTGAAGTGAGATCATCACTCCACATAGACCCTCCCTTCACCAATTCCCTAATCTTATCTGACACAGGAGATAGGGACACTTTTCATCTCACACCCCAGAGGGGAGGAAATTGGAATGCTCTTTGAACTATGGACAGGTGTGAGACCCACAATTGCCTGGGCCCAGCTCACCCCCTAAAGCTAGAGGACAAAGGCCTGGCCAGTGTTCACCCTTTTCCACCTGCAAATGGGTGCTCCAAGGGAGAAGCTGTAGAGATTAACACTCTCTCAGCCAAGGACCTGCCTACTGATAGACTAAGATAAAACTCTGTGCTAGTCAGTTAGATAATGCTTTTGTATTTCTTTTGAATTCCTGTGTGCCTTTCTTTATTTACAGTTATTCAACTTATTCCCCCCCACCCCCCCAGTTCCTTATTCTGTGTGCAACCCTTGTTTCTAATAATGTTCATATACTTAGAAGTGGCTTGTCTGGTTTAACAGGTTCTGGAGGGTTACTTGCAAAACTCTTCCCCATGTGCTTTGTAAGGTCATTTACTACAGTTGAGATGTTTTCAGAATAATATCTTGTTGTCTAGAGCTGGGTTGTGTGGACTCTGGCTGTACAATGCCTGTAAGTCCCAAGCCAGACAGTTATAGGTTGTTGGAGCTGTGTCTCAGCTGGGTCAGTGGCTTTAGATCAATCTTCAACAGGTGGCAGCCTACCTTGAAGGAGCGGCGTGCTCCTAGAGACTGGGATCATAGCAATCTCTCTACTGAGGGTAGATCCCAGGAAAGCCTAGAGTCACCCCCATTTTGTCACATCTTCAGACGCAGGATAGTTGGTATAGGTAATTAAGCTAGTGGATTCCTTCCATCTTTACAACCACGAAGGAACAGCGGTTGTGTTTTTTTGCACTGTGAAAGCCAGTTAAATATGTTCAGCAGAATCAAGAGACAAGGTTTTACCTGGTCTGTACCATTTAAGGCTGCAGGAGGGGAGCTCTCTCTTTTTTGAGAGAGAGAGAGAGAGAGAGAGAGAGAGAGAGAGAGAGATGCAACTCCGTCCACATTGAAGGAAGAAATCTACACTGGAATCCTAGTTTTATATATGCAGTGACTTTTTTTTTTAAAGGGTGAGTATTCAAATATACAACCTGCTACCTGCGGCCTGAAGTGGTACAATCCAGGAAGAGCTGTATCATTTTACTCTGCTGAATGTATTAAAATGGCCGAGATAAAAGCCAATGCTCCATAGTTATGGAACAAACTCACCCCATATAGGAACTACCTGTATCAAACATTCTCACCGGCTCCTCCTGTTTCTCATCCTCTTGCTGCTTCAGCAGGAAATCCTCGGCCAGGGCCACTGCTTGGGAGCAGGTCTCCGGACTGTGCCGCCTTACCCAGCTCTGCATTTCCTGAGGCAGGACAGTCAGGAACTGCTCCAGGATCACCAGCGACAGAATCTGCTCCTTGGTGTGTGTCTCTGGCCTCAGCCACCGATGGCAAAATTCCCAGAGTCTTCTGAAGGTGACCCGGGGCCCGTCTGCTTCCTGGTAGCAGAACTGCCGGAAGTGTTGCTGTGGGGTATCTGAGCTCACAGCCTCCCTGTCCACGTTCTCTTCTTTGACTTCTCCGGAGCCTCTTTTGTTGTGTGGCAACAGGTTGGCATCAGTCCGCTGGGATTCCATACATAAGCCTGGTGGGAACGGAGCCATCTTCTCTCCGTCAGGATGCTGGTTGGGGTCAGCTCCATCTCCAAAGGAGGACAGAAGAGCCTGACATTTGTCCCTTGGCCTGAACTGCAGAAGCTGAGAGTTGGTCCCATCTGACGGAGGGGACTCCAGAGCTTTCACAAACCCCTGGAATTTGGCTTCCCAGCACTGCTGCAACTGTTGATTTGACTCCTGCTTAACCTGCTGAGGTGCGGTTCTTTCCCAGAATTCCCTAGTACTTCCGGCTTGGCTGTCACAAGGATTTATTCCCACTTCCTTCTCTGGTTCAGGGCTTTTGTCCAGCCCCTCCACAACCTTCACTGGGGAATCCAGTGCTAACTCATTGCCCCTATCTGCTGCCATTTTCCCTCCTTGGGGCAAGGGCCTCTGGAATAGGTCCTGCCAATTATTTCCACAGAACTGGCAAATCTTTCAATGGGACATGTCAAAATACCAGTGACTCCAGAAAAGCAGTTGGTTGACAGGCAAAATTGTGAATTCCTGACTGAGAGAGAAAAAGAGATTGAGATTGAGATTGAGATAGAGAGAGAGAGAGAGAGAGAGAGAGAGAGAGAGAGAGAGAGAGAGAGAGAGAGAGAGAGGAATTAGCCACAGCTTCTCCCTCAAGAAAAAGGAACGACCATCAACAAAAACCACAGGACATCTAGCAGGGCCAGCCCAATCCAATGGGCAGTGCAGATGGACACCTCCAGATGTTCTTGAACTGCAACTCCCATCATCCCCAGCCAACCCCCAGTGGCTGGGGATGATGGGAGTTGTAGTTCAATGACATCTGCCCAGCCCTTGCCTAGGGGCATGATCGTTGCTTCAGTTTCAAATCCTATTACATAGCTGTTGACATTTTGCCAATAAAAATAGGGACATGCCTCTGAACGTATAGAGGGGGTGTGGCCAAGCAGCCTGGAGATGTGACGTACAATTCTGACTCCTAGCATGCCACAAAGGGAAAGGAGGTAATAAAGTACATGCAGCGAATCCTTTATTCCAGATGACCAGAGCGGATGAGCCAAGCCCATACCCTCCAGTATTTTACAGACAAAAACAGAAATAGACTGGTAACACCCAGTTCTCATACCAAACGGTTACACATCACTGAAGACTAGAGTTCACCCTCTAGCTGTTGTGCCTTTGTGTTGCACACCCACTTGCATGCAGGTGCATTACGAACACGATGTATCCACCCACCCACTTGGAGATATAATTCCTAGAGACTCTGGGGAGGGAGCTGAATCCTGAAGAATGGCAATTCTGGCAACTTGCATGAAAAAAACCAAAGGCCAAAGCCAAAATTGTGACAGTGATTTACCTGTATATTTGTTATATATGTTCTGTATATTTCTCCATTTATAATTTTGTATAATTGTCCATTTAACAGAGCCACCTAATGGCACAGTGGGGAAATGACTTGACTAGCAAGCACGAGGTTGCCAGTTTGAATCCCTGCTGGTACGTTTTCCAGACTATGGGAAACACCTATATTGGGCAGCAGCGATATAGGAAAGATGCCGAAAGGCATCATCTCATACTGTACGGGAGATGGCAATGTTAAACTTCTCCTGTATTCTGCCAAAGAAAACCACAGGGCTCTGTAATTGTCAGGAATCAGCAACGACTCGATGGAACACTTTACCTTTTACCATTTAACTAAATGGAATGCATGTTCTTCCATCAGCCTCTGCCTCCATCTCCCTCCCTTTCTTCCAGTGCCTTTCCTCGATAGAATTCAAGACTGTAAACCCCATGGGGCAGGGAACCTTTCCTCTTATATTCTGTAAACCTCCATGCACATTCACATATTATAAAAATTCAGAACAATAATACTTAACATGACTTGCATTTGGGGTGTATACAAATATGTTAAATAAATAAATAAAAATATTCACTAGAGCAAGGGATGGGGCCATAGCTACGTGACAGAGCATCTGCTTTGCATGCAGAAAGTCCCAGGTTTGATCTGTGAGATCTTCAGGAAGGACTGGGAAAGACTCCTACCTGAAGCTTTGGAGAGCTGGATGGACCAACGGTCTGACTCGGCTTCCTATATTCCCAACCTCGGCTCCCTGGATGTTGTTGGGCTACAGTTCTCATTATCCCCATGTCTGGAGAGTTGTAGTCCAACAATATCTGGGGACCTAAGGTTGGGAACCCCTGCCCTAGATGCATTAGGACCCCACTCGAGAGATGTAGGCTCTTGAGACCTTGGCAGGCTAGGGCAGAAGTTGAGCTCTGAACAACTTTAGCAACCCATTAACCACACGGTAACAGGAGATCCTACAGGGCTGCACAGCTTCAGCCCTCCAGCTGTGCTGGACTACAACTCCCATCATCCCAACCCACAGTGGCCAATAGTCTGCGATGATGGGAGTTGTAGTCCAAGAACAGCTGGAGGGCTGAAGCTGTGAGAAAACTAGGGACAGCGACTCACCAGGTGTAGGTTCCTGAAAGCAGGGACAGTTCCTAGAAAAAAGAGACAGAGCAGAGGATGATGCTTTTGAGCAGGGAATCAGGGTGGCCAATCCAAGGATCCTCAGCTCCTGTTTGACTACAGCTCCCATCTTCCCCAGCCGTTTACTGTGGCTGGGGATTATGGAAGTTGTAGTCCTGCAACCGCTGGAAAGCCTCAGGTTGGCCACCCTTGCTCTAGGTTTCAAAATTTTTACAGCTTCCCTTACAGCTTCGAACGGAACATGGGCGCAGTGGTGGCAGCAACAGTGAGAAAAAAACGAAAAAGAAAACGGGAGGCGGGGCAGGTCTGGAAAAGAGATGGAGGACATGTCTGCATTAGAGGCGTCTCTTTGTTGGGGGAATATATGTTTCCCCGCCCCGGCCCCCCCTTATGGACTGGCGGCTGGCCACCTCCACCTCCTGCCTCTTGACTTTCCTTTCCTGCCCGCTCCTCCGGAACCCCGTCTCCCCTCCACCCGGGGGCTCTTTTCCATTCACCTGGTTCTTTCCCAGGAGGTCCCGATCCTGCTTCCCCCCAACCACCATCGCCCTCCTCCGACGCGCCCCGCGTGGGAAATTCAAACGCCACTTTCCCGAAGAAGGCGGAGCAGGAAGTGATTCGCTCTCCATCTTACTACCTCGCTCACTTCCTAACGTTCAGGCCTGGTCTAGGAATCCGGAGCTGCTCCGCTTTGGGTCCCTTCCTTGGGAGTCTCTCGACCAAGAACGATCCAGATGGTCCTGGACCTGTCTAGGTGTTCCCCTCCTCCATCTGCAATGTATGTATGTGTGTACAGTTCTATATCAATACAAGAGAGAATCATATTTTCCCTTCAATTCTCAATCTCTATTGCTGGCAGCTGATAGAACATTAATGAAAGTTAAAAGGGTGCCAGTGCCACTGAGCATATGCAGAGTGTGCTCCCTTTTAGCATCAGTATCTGCTGATGCTGGTCAGCATCTTCCACCACTACAGGGTTCTTGTGCTTCTAGCAGAGACATTTTTTGTACAACTGCCAGTGATTTCCTTGTTTGCCAGACAGATTAGTGGGCTTGCGAGAGAATGGATCATGGACCAGGAAATAGAACACTAAATCATTACACTAAATAATTATTTATTATTTATTTATTTAACATATTTTCAATACCTCAAAACTCTGGGCAGTTATTTTATTATTCATTAATATGAATAACATTCACAAAATATGAATAGTATTATTCATTAATATGAATAATATTCATAATATATATATTATTATGAATATTATTATATATTAAAGGCCCCTGTGAGGCCAAAGCTGTTGCCCACAAATGAGGCTGCCTGCTGGGCCGCTGTATGAGTCATAGCTCTGGCCTTACCTCTTGACAATCAGCTTCTGCTCAGGGTAGGTATGTCACTCTTCTATGGAGTGGGATCAAGCCATTCAGTCACTCCTGATGCAGGATAAGTTCTCTTCCCACCCTCCAAGGACTGTTTGATGCATCTCTGAATCACTGCTCTGGCCTTACCTCCTTCCAGGCAGCAGTGCAGCCTCTGGAATTCCGCTACACGTGAAGCATCTAACTAACAATGCTAAATGAGTTTTTTTTAAAAACCCAACACCCTAACAGTGTAACAACTTGGGTGTTTCCAGCTGTTTGAAATAGAGCATTGATAATGGACTTTGAAACATGTTTGCTCCATTTGGGAAGATCTGTCATTTATTTTATTCTGTTTTATGAAATAAAGTGGTCTAAGAAACTTGCTTGAAGAACAGAAGTATGTGTATATCATTGCCACTATATTGTCATCTTAACAGCAAGTAGATGTTGAGAGGAGAGGAGAGCTGGTCTTGTGGAAGCAAGCATGACTTGTCCCCATAGCTAAGCAGGGTCTGCCCTGGTTGCATCTGAATGGGAGACTTGATGTGTGGGCACTGGAAGATATTCCCCTCAGGGGATGAAGCCGCTCTGGGAAGAGCAGAAGGTTCCAAGTTCCCTTCCTGGCTTCTCCAAGGTAGGGCTGAGAGAGATTCCTGCCTGCAACCTTGGAGAAGCCGCTGCCAGCCTGTGAAGACAATACTGAGCTAGACAGACAAATGGTCTGACTCAGTATTTGGCAGTTTCCTATGTTCCTATGTTTTAGGAACATAGGAAACTGCTTTTAACCGAGTCAGACCATTGGTCCATCTAGCTCAATATTGCCTACACAGACTGGCAGCAGCTTCTCCATGGCTGCAGGCAGGAATCTCTCTCAGCCCTATATTTGGAACTGGAAAAGGAACCAGGCTTGAGGGTCATAGAGGCTGGAACCCTGCTTGTTTGTTACATTTAGATCCCTCCCTTCTTCCATCATGGAGCTCATGATGGCATTTATTCTTTCTTTATTTGCATTTCTACCCTGCTTTTCTTCCAAGGGGCCCAGAGTAGTGTACATGGTTATGTTTATCCTCACAACAACCCTGTGAGGTAGGTTAGGCTGAGGGATAAGTTACTGGCCCATATTCACCCTGTGAGTTTCATGGCTGAATGGGGATCTGAACTTGAGTCTCCCCAGTTCTACTCCTATCACTACACCATGAGCTACTTTCTCTTAAAGAAGAAAAGTGCTGAGGGAAGGGGGATCTTTGGACAAAGGAGGAAAAGACCAGACTCTATTTTAGTTAGTTTTGGTCAAAGTCACAGGAAATCTGTTGAGGCTTTGGCAAAAGACAGAAAAAAGGCTCTTGGGCTAAAATGGTTTGACTTGTTCTTATTAATTTGTGTGGTCTGGAGAGTGAAACCAGCTGGGCCTGTAAGGAAGATCATGTGGGTACCTCAGGGAGAGAGTCTGAGGTGGGCTTTTTCGCATAGAAAAAATAAGGCGCAGAGGGTCTCTCCGGGGAAGGGGGCTCCTGAGAACATGTACAGCAGAGCTGAGGTGTCTGCATTGAAAAAGGTCAGTCGCCCCCCTGTCACAGTTCAAAGATACTCGGATCCTCAGCTCCCCGCTCAGAGACACAGGGGGGGCACTAGCGCAGCTGTAGGCCCAGTACTCACCGCACAGCTTCCCCAAGGCAAAAACCCCTCCCTCCAGATCAGGCCTGCTCAACTTAGCCCCCCCCAGCTGTTTTTGGACTACAACTCCCATAATTCTCAGCCACAGCAGCCAATAGCCAGGGATTATGGGAATTGTAGGCCAACATCTGCAGGAGGGCCGAAGTTGAGCAGGCCTGCTCCAGATCGAAGTCAATATCGCCCTTTCCCCTCACAGGTTTTCTGGCGACCCCCAGAGACCAATCTCCCTCACCTCCCACAGTGACTTCCCAGCAATGTCTGCCTGCTGTGAATCCCTCACGTCCCAGCACACAAGGCAAAGAGTTGTCAAAGGTCTCAGGATTGTCAGGCAGATCTTGAGCTTTGTGATCCTATTTCAAGCTTTTACAATCCTCAGACAAGATGAGTTTTGGATGAGCCATGTCTGGATCCAGAGAAACATTTGCTGTCGTGGGGAGAGGGAGAGGAGAGGAGAAAGGAAGTCAGCTGAAAAATGGATGGGTGTCAGATGCTTAATTCCTAGGTACTTAACTGAACCACTGTGGCTGGTTCAGGCCCATTTCAGATTGTAGCTTCAGTTAACATAGGAAGCTGCCATATACTGAGTCAGACCATTTGTCCACCAAGCTCTGTACTGTCTTCACAGACTGGCAGCAGCTTCTCCAAGGTTGCAGGCCGGAGTCTCTCTCAGCCCTATCTTGGAGAAGCCAGGCAGGGAACTTGGAACCCTCTACATGCAAGCATACAGATGCTCTACCCAGATATGTGTATATTCAGGATTGTCTCTACTCTAGTTTGCAGGACCCAGGGCAATAATTTATCTCCCTCCCTGCCTGCCCTCACCCCCAGCACTTTGAATAAGGCTCGGGACCTTACTAAGTTGGGTAGATTCAGATGAGGCTAGGTAGCCTGTTAGATACTCCGTCCCATGCTGTTTAGGGCTTTGCAGGTGACGACCAGCCCCTTGAATTGTACCTGGAAATAAACTGGTAGCCAGACCAGATGGAACAAATCAGAACTAATATGTTCCAGGCCAGATGCCCCTGACACAAGGTTGGCCGCCACATTCTGCAGCCACTGTAGTTTCTTCCAAGTGCTTTTTAAGGACAGCCCCACACTGAATGCATTGCAGTCAGCCAAGCCAGGCTGTGACCAAGCCATCTGCTCTGCTGGGCTGGGTGGGGTGAGGGGTTACAGGGATACTGGGTGGGTTGGAGGGAGGCCACACAGCCATGCAGTTAATCAAAATTTACACGTTTACTACCACGTTTCTTTGTAGGTCTGTATTGGCTCAATTGGATACTTCACAGCCCAGATCTCTGAGACCATCTCTGTGCCTCTTGACTTTGTGTGTGATGGGAGTGGATGGAAGTCCTTGGAACCCACCCAGGTGGTATGGGGCCCATAGAGGGCAAACTGCTGGGGGTCCCCTGAAACCTGGGGTCATCCCTGCCTTGATTAGATCTCAGTATTTACCTTTCTGCAGCAAAAGTCCAGATACCAGAGTGTCTAGGGAAGCAAGGAGAACAGAGATTAAGCGTCATATCATTGTGCTATAAAAAATCTCGTAACAAAATTCCTGCTTACTTTTCTCCACTAGCTGGGCTGGCATTCTGTTGTGCAGTATATCAGCCAACAACATCAATTAACAAAATATCCTCAGGGTAAAGGTAAAGTAAAGTGTGCCATCAGGTCACTCCTGGCAACCACAGAGCCCTGTGGTTTTTCTTTGGTAGAATACAGGAGGCGTTTACCATTGCCATCTCCTTTCAGCATCTTCCTATATTACTGCTGCCTGAAATAGGTGTTTTCCATAGTCTGGGAAATATACCAGTGGGGATTTGAACCAGCAACCTCTGGCTTGCTAGGCAAGTCATTTCCCTGCCGCACCATTAGGTGACTTATCCTTAGGGACACAATGACAAAAAATTCTTGAGCTTTAAATATACAATATCCAACATTCAACATGCAAAAGAAACCTTAATTTAGCGGATATACAAAATCATGAGTACTAAACCAAATAACAGATGAACTGTTTGCCAATGATTAACTGCTGGCCAGACGTGTTTCAACCCTCCCTTGGTCTTCATTAGTCATCCATTAGAGCAGGCATCCCCAAACTGCGGCCCTCCAGATGTTGCTGAACTACAACTCCCAGCATTCCTAGCCACAATTTATTGTGGCTGGGTATGGTGGGAGTTGTAGTTCAGCAACATCTGGAGGGCCGCAGTTTGAGGATGCCTGCATTAGAGAAATCCACAAGTCAGAATTCACAACGTTGCGCAACTCCACAACTCCTGGTCCTCACACATACTGTCACTCTTCATGATTGGTTTCATAATGGCAGAAACATGGATATCCCATCCAGTGCTACCTAATAAAAGATATGTCTTCCTTTCAGTCTCTTGGCCTTATAAGTGCCTTATATTATCCAGACAGAGGGAGCCAGTACAGCTGTAGCAATAATGAATCATTCTTCACAGAGATGTGAAGAAAGGCATACAAACGACTTTTGAAAACACCCCGTTTCATCAGGTTTTTAGTTTATGATGTTTTAAAGTTTTATTTATGGTAATGTTAATCTTTTATACTATTTTTAGGTTTTAGCTGATGTTTATTTAAATTGTAAACTGCTCTTAGATTTAATATAGGGCAGTATATGAATGTGTTACATACATACATATGGTAGAACCAGCTGGTTATGGTGGGGAAAGGAGTATTGGGCCAGATGCACTCCTTGGTCTGATCCAGCAGGGGTCTTATGTTCCTAGTGGTCTGCCAAGGCTTTTTCATGGGCTTCCCCTTACTGTGAGTTCTGTTAAATTGGTTCTTCTGTACTATGATTATTATATTTTCCAGCTGGAAAATAGGAAGCTCCCATTTACCGAGTCAAACCATTGGTCCATCTAGCTCAGTATTGACTACACAGACTGGCAGCAGTTTCTCCTTACAGGCAGGAGTGTCTCTCAGCTCTATTTTGGAGATGTCAGGGAGGGAACTAGAAACCATCTGCTCTTCCCAGAGTGGCTCCATCCCCTGAGGGGAACATCCTACAGTGCTCTCACTTCTAGTCTCCCATTCAAATGCAACCAGGGCAGACCCTGATTAGCAAAGGGGACAAGTCATGCTTGCTACCACAAGACCAGCTCTCTTCACTGGTGCCTGGTCACAGCAGTAGCAGCAGCAGCAGCAGCATGTACAGGAGGCTCCTGCCTTATGGAGCAGTGGTAAGCAAAAGGTGGCTTTTTCCTGAACTGTCGGGGTGCTGATGGAAGTTAATGTGGATCTTCTGTGTGCACAGCAGAATAACCTGGAATAATAACCTGGAATAACGTGGAATAATCTGAATAACCTGGAATAATCTGTTGACTGAGTCAATCACCTCATTATGAGGTTGTTCCAAATAACAGAGATCCTGAGGACAGGACTAGGGCTGCATTGTGCTTTTCACTCTTGTGTAAAGGTAAAGTGTGCTGTCGAGTTGGTGTTGACTCCTGGCGACCACAGACTCATGTGTTTTTCTTTGGTAGAATACAGGAGGGGTTTACCATTGCCTCCTCCCGTGCAGTATGAGATGATGCCTTTCAGCACCTTCCTATATCACTGCTGCCCGATATAGGTGTTTTCCATAGCCTGGGAAACATACCAGCAGAGATTTGAACTGGCAGCCTCTGGCTTGCTAGTCAAGCCATTTCCCCGCTGCACCACTGTACCTTGTATTAAATTTCTCCACAGACTTAGTCGTACAAACTTAATCTCTGCAACAGCCTGGGATTGCAGTGCACCCACTGCAGCCCCTGGAAAATCTACGGCCTGAGGCAATAGCCTCATTTTAAGGCTGGTCTTGATGAGGCCATTCCAAATGAGAAGAGTTCTGAGGAGTAGGGCTGCCTTGTGCTTTTGAGCTTCGTGCATCCTATATTGAGCTTTCCCATATATTGTTCCACATATTTTTAACAGAGGTGCACCTAGGTAATTTTGGAGCCTGGACCTAAAGGCCTTTGGAGTCCCCCTCCAAGCAAGTTAAGCATCATCCCCCTACGCACACACATACACATCCCGTGACACAAGCAGTATTTTTTAACACATGGGTTCTTGAGGGCACAAACAGCAACTGAACTCACAAGATGTAAGAATATAAAACAGGTAAAAGGTAAAGTGTGCCGTCAAGTCGATTTCGACTCCTGGCTCCCACAGAGCCCTATTTTTTTCTTATTGCCTCCTCCCGCGCAGTATGAGATGATGCCTTTCAGCATCTTCCTATATCACTGCTGCCCGATAGAGTATCAGCGGGGATTCAAACTGGCAATCTTCTGCTTGTTAGTCAAGCATTTTCTGGCTGTGCCATTAGGTGGCTAATATAAAACAGGTATATTTATGCGAATATGCATTAGCAAAAACATTTCAACAGGCAACTGAACATATTCCCATCCCACATATTTCTTTTCCCACTCCCCGCTCTGCCTCTAAATCAGAAACCATGCTCAGCTGCCTGGCGCAAAGCAGGCTGGCGGTGTGGTGTGGCCACCACACCACCCGGGACAGACTGAAGAGGATTTGGGGGCCCGGTCCTAGTAACACTTACAAGTAGGTCCTGGCTTTCCTTTTCTGTGTCTGCATGGTGTGTCAGAATTTTCTTTCTCTTCCTCCTCAGAAACTTTAGGCGGCTGCTGATCTGATTCTGAAGAAAAAAAACACATTCAGGTTTGGTTCATTAAAAAAACAAAAATGGCATAGTATATTTACAGATCAAAACTAAAAGAGAGACAGACAGATTGAACATGCTGCTCACTCTTTGAGCTCTGCCTCACCTTCCAGTGCAAGTTTCGGGGGGGGGGGGGTGTTTCCCAACTCCCTGTGAATCTCTGTGACCAGTCTCTGTGGCTCTGTGAGCCAGTGTGGTGTAATGGCTAGAGTGCTGGACTAGGATCGGGGAGACCTGAGTTCAAATCCCCATTCAGCCATGATACTTGCTGGTTGACTCTGGGCCAGTCACTTCTCTCTCAGCCTAGCCTACTTCACAGGGTTGTTGTGAAAGAAAAACTTAAGTATGTAGTACACCGCTCTGGGCTCCTTGGAGGTAGAGCAGGATATAAATGTAATAATAATAATATTATTGGCAATTTGGGGCCCAGAGTTCCCAAATCAGCAGCTTTGGTGATTTTGCAAATTGGACATGATGCAAAAGCATCTTGTAGTGGGGAGTCTCCTGGTGGTGTGGATGTATGATTTGGGGTGGCAGAAAGCCTTTTTGAGGGGCTAGGAACATAGGAAGCTGCCATATACTGAGTCAGACCATTGGCCCATCTAGCTTAGTATTGTCTACACACAGACTGGCAGTGACATCTCCAATGTTGCAGGCAGGAGTCTCTCTCAGCCCTATCTTGGAGATGTTGTCAGGGAGGGAACTTGGAATCTTCTGTATGCAAGCAGGCAGGTGCTCTTCGCAGAGTGGCCCCATCCCCTGAGGGGAGTATATTACAGGGCTCACATGCAGTCTCCCATTCATATGCATCCAGGTTGGACCCTGCTTAGCTAGGGGGACAAGTCATGCTTGCTACCAAAAGACCAGCTCTCCTCCCTTAAGGCAGCTGTGCACACTGTCTGTTTCTTATTTCTTTATAAAATCTATTGGGAATTAGTGTTGTGGGGGCAGAGTGCTTGATGCATTCTTGCACACAGTGTGTTGGGACAGACACACTGCTGGGGTGTCTCCTTGGAGACATTCTCCTGGTGCTGTGGGTGTGCCATTTGGTGTCGCCCATGGTCTATATTTTGTAAAAGTCCCTGTTCCTTTTTCCTCAGTGTTGCCTGGGGTCATAATGTCTTAAAGCAAGTTGTGCAAAAACAGACTTTTGGGTTAGACAGAATACTTGTACATCTTGAAGGGGACTTTCTTCTAGTCATAGAGGTGTATGATGTGAGGCAGTTCAAAGTTTATGGGTGGAGAGCTGCTCTTGTGGTAGCAAGCATGAATTGCCCCCTTTGTTAAGCAGGGTCTGCCCTGGTTTGCATTCAAATGGGAGACTACATGTGAGTACTAGAAGATATTCCCCTTAGGGGTTGGGGCTGCTCTGGGAAGAGCACCTGCCTGCTTGCATGCAGAAGGTTGCTCCAAGATAGGGCCGAGAGAAACTCCTGCCTGCAACCTTGGAGAAGTTGCTGCTAGTCTGTGTAGACAATACAGACCTAGATGGACCAATGGCCTGACTCAGTATATGGCAGGTGCCTATGTTTAATTTGGAGTTATGTGAACAGGGAACATCACTTCCTTATGCAGAATCCACATACAGCTGTGTCAAGGAGGGAACCAGGAAGGATCTAATTCTCCAACCAAATTCACAATAATCCCTACCTTATACTCTTCAGAAGCCTCCTCCTAAGGAATGACGGTGTGCTTTTCATGTTCCTTGGATTTCTCACACACCACACAGATGGGGCTTTCATGGTCTTTACAGAAGAGTTCCAGGGGCTCTTGGTGTTTCTCACAATCTCTCTCCTCTCCTTCCTCCCGGTTTCCTCCCTGAAGACTTAATTTCTTGGTTATTTCCACAAAACCTTTCAGTTGCAGATTTGGGATGAAATTCCTTTTCTGAACAGTTTCTCTGCACTGAGGGCAGGATGCTTCCGTGTTTGACTCCCCCCAGCACTGGGTCAGGCAGGCTTGGCAGAAATTGTGCCCACACTCTAGAATGGTCACTGGATCTGTGAAATACCAGCCAGATGGGACAAGTAGCTTCATTGTGGAAATCCTTCATGGGAGCCCCAGCTGCCATGGCTGCTTCACCCCGAAAAAAGAGCAACAGATTTTATTTACATTTTCAGTCAGTGAAGGGTGTGAAAGGCCTCTGGATCTCTGCTGCTATCAGCTCAAAGCATGCGGGAAGCTGTTCTGAAATACCTGATCTCTCCACATAATCTATAGGTCATGGTATAAGATGGACATCTTTCATGGTAGAACACTGACATCTAGTGGTCTGTGACACTATTTTGGAAAAGCCCACTCTCCCCACCCCACTTGAATTATTATTATTATTATTATTATTATTATTATCTCTCTTGTTTACACAGTCAGACAGGTGTTATTGACTGGTTTGTTTTATCCAGACATCGAGTCCCTCCCAAGGACCTGGGATGCCAGAATTTTATTGTCAATTGTTATAGATTATTAGATTGTTATAGATTATTATTATTATTATTATTATTACATTTATATCCCGCTCTTCCTCCAAGGAGCCCAGAGCGGTGTACTACTTCCTTGAGTTTCTCTTTCACAACAACCCTGTGAAGTAGGTTAGGCTGAGAGAGAAGTGACTGGCCCAGAGTCACCCAGCTAGTATTATGGCTGAATGGGAATTTGAACTCGGGTCTCCCCGGTCCTAGTCCAGCACTCTAACCACTACACCACACTGGCTCTCAACATGTGCCCTAGGCCTGGACCAGGACCAAGCCTGATCCTTACAGGTATAAGGGAGATTTCCATGTTTCTATGTCGCCTAGGACTACATTAGCTTTTTAAAAGCAGTTGCATCACATTGCTTCCTGAAGTTCAACTTGCGGTCCACACATGTGCTTCACTTGGCTTTTCCTGAGAATATGAGCCAGCGTGGTGTAGTGGTGAGAGTGCTGGACTAGGACCAGGGAGCCCCGAGTTCAAATCCCCATTCAGCCATGAGACTTGCTGGGTGACCGTCACTTCTCTCTCAGCCTAACCTACCTCACAGGGTTGTTGTGAGGAGAAACTTAAGTATCTAACACACCGCTCTGGGCTCCTTGGAGGAAGAGCGGGATATAACATGTAAAAATAAAATAATAATAATGAGTACATCTCACGGACACAAGTTTCTTTCCCGGACCCGGGTGTGCAGGCTGTTCCCCCAAAGTTCCTGCCCTGGACACTGGATGCCTGGCGCGGAAGAGGCTACAGAAAAATTGTCTGTGAGGTGGAACTCCTTGAAGCTACCCAGATGGCTGGGTGTGTCTGATGGCACCCAATGCAGTGTCTCAAAAGTCACCCACAAATTATGAGGGCATGAGAGCTTCCATGGAACTCTTGACCTATCGACGTTGGCGGGCGGGAGGTGGGGGAGAGGCTTGTTTGCCCTCTTCCAATATGACGGCACTGCACTGTATTGCCAGTATCCTCAACATAGTTGCCTGCCCGTTCTCTTTCAAGATGGCCACGCGCTGGCAGTGCCCGAACAAATGTCCGCCCCTCTGCCTTTTTCCAAGATGGCCGCACGGCATGCACTGCCAGTAACCTCCCCCGAATATATTTATGCCTGCCTGCCCTCTTCCAAAATGGCTACGCGGCACGCATTGTCTGTAGGGTAAACTTTGCCCTCTTCCAAGATGGCTGCGCTGCATCCTTTGGCAGCATAGCCACCTTGCTCTTGGGATTGAGAATAGGATTTTGCAGAGAGGCAGCGGCTACGAGGGAAAAGTAAGCGCAGCCAAGGCAAGGAAGTTATGTATGCAAACTCTGAGGCGCAAATGGCATTTTAACACACATTATATTTTCCACGTGTACACTTAAGAATGGAAAGTGAGGTAAACACGTGCGTTATACAGGTACATTCAACTAGAAACCTTGATTAACTGTGGACTCCGTCTCC
The DNA here is from genome assembly GCF_027244095.1 of Hemicordylus capensis. Taxonomy (NCBI): domain Eukaryota; kingdom Metazoa; phylum Chordata; class Lepidosauria; order Squamata; family Cordylidae; genus Hemicordylus; species Hemicordylus capensis. The sequence continues at coordinate 247,476,734 of NC_069658.1, read as the reverse complement.
AGGGTAGATCTGGTGGCGAAAATAGATTTGCATCTGTGTTATCTGTAAATCAGTTCAAAGTGGGAGAGAGACTATAAAAATATAAATATAAAAATATAAATGCAAAGTGGGAGAGAGATTGGTGTGTGCATCTAAGAATGAATCTGAGGGACAGAAATTGAGGGTGGAGAGAGAGGGTTGTAAAAGCATGCTAAATGTAAATATATGGGTGTGGCTTTCAAGCTTATGGCAAGCAGAAGGTAAGGTGAGCAGACACAAAGAAGGGAGCAGGCAAGCAGTTGCCCTTGCCCAGCCCAGGCAGGCAGCAGTGAGGTGGGGGCTCCCCAGCCGACCCAGGCAGGCAGCAGCTTCCCCAGGGGCCTCGGCCAAGAAGGGATTCAGACCACGGTGCTGCCTGCTGCTGAGTCCGACCCATCCTCCAGGGAGGCCAGTACTGTCAGCATGGTAGGCTTCTCCTACCCAACTGATGCGTGAGAGAAGCTGCCTATTGTCTGTTACAGTCAGATTGCTTGAACTGATTATTTTCAAATAATGGAGGCCTTTTAAAAGAAATTGAGAAGCCACATCCCCTCTCTCCTCTCTCCAGAGCAAGCTGCAGAAGCCGGAGTAGCCAGGAAGGGAATGACTTTTCTCTAGCAAAACCCTCCCTCCCCTCATGACGTCCTTTGCTCCTCAAATGACGGTCTTTGCCCTCCCAAACTAGCTGTGTTCGAGGTAGATAGAAAAGGCACTAGCCCTTCCCTGCACCGAGGGGGGGGTTGGACTAGAAGACCTCCATGGCCCCTCCCAGCTCTGTGGGTCTGGGCAGGGGCGTAACTATCATAGGGCAAGGGGAGACAGTTGTCTGGGGCTCACTGCCTTGGGGGGTCCACTGCCTTGGGGGGCCCACTGCCTTGGGGGGCCCCCCAGAGGCAAGTCACAGGACTGACTCCCCCAGCCACGCACCCGCCCGGGCTTCCTTCAGTTGCATTCACCCTCCGAAATTGATGTGAGTGTTAAGACCTGGAGCTACCAGAACAGCATGTCTTTCTCTAGGACCATTAAATGACTTGCATAGCCCACAATTTACAAAACCTTAAAAAAATTAATTTAGGATGATGTGTGTGTGTGTGTGTGTGTGTGTGTATACACCTAACTATGCTTTTTGTTACCACTATTCAGCTGAGGGGGGGCCCATTTTAAAATCTTGTCTCTGGGTCCACTCCAACCTTGCTACTCCCCTGGGTCTGGGATTCTATGCCAGTCTGTCTGTCCAACCCCCCCCCCTGAAAACCCAGGTACTAATGTGTTTGGTGCTGCTGTGTGTTTTGACTCTAGTTGCAGTTATTCTAGGAGTAGAACAGTTGTAAGAGGAGATCTTATTAATGTGGTTACTATATCCACAGGAAAAGCCAAGGAAGGAAGAGGATGGGAGCAAAGGCTGAGGATGGTGAGAATTGTAGTCCAACAACATCTAGGTTGGACTACAACTCCCAGCATCCTTGGGAACCCCAGGTCTATTGCAAGACAAAGAGCCAGATACCTTGTGTGTTGCCTGAGTCTTCATACTGTTGTTAGCTGCCCAGAGATGTAAGTTTGGGTGGGGTATACATTTAATTAACAACAACAACAACAACAACAACAACAACAACAAAATAACAACAACAACAACAACAACAACAACAATAATAATAACACATTCACCATTTTGCTTCTAAGGAACCTAAGAAGCTGTGTTGTACCTAAATTCAGTTTGTTTGTTTGTTTGTTTGTTTGTTTGTTTGAACATTTATTGGATCAGTTAAAATCAAATTTAGAAATCAAAATTTAAAAGGCCTGGGTGAACAAGAAGGTCTTTAGGTGGCGTCTAAAAGAACCAAGTGATGAAGTCAGGCGAACCTCATATGTGGGGTGCCACCACCTAAAAGGCCCTCCCCCAGTAGCCACCCGCCTCACCTCATTTGACAGGAGCACCCGGAAGAGGGCCTCCGAAGAAGATCTTAAGGTACGGGTAAGGACATATGGGGCAAGGCGCTCTCCCAAGCTATTTAGGGCTTCAAAGGTGAAAAACAGCACTTTGAATTAGGCCCGGAAACGGACTGGGAGCCAGTGCAGCTGACGAAGCCCTGTCGTCATATGATCAAACGTCCAGTTAATCATTTTGTAGCCCTATTTTGTACCAGCTACAGTTTCCGGACCGTTCTCAAGGGCAGTCCCACATACAACGCATTGCAGTAATCTAAGCAAGAGGTTACCAGAGCATGAGTAACTGCGACCAAGCTCTCTCTGTTTGAATATGGTTGCAGTTGGCATATCAGCCAAAGCTGATAAAAAGTGCTCTGAGCCACAGAGGCCACTTGAGCCTCTAGTGACAATGATAGATTGATGGGTTGATATTCTATTTATTCTAAGCAAACAAACAACAAGCACAGCAACCACAAGCACCGAAGCAACTGCCTGATGAAGAACAGATCCCTGCATAAAGAAGAGGAAAGAATCCAAAAATGCCAGGGCTCCCAAAGATACGTCTCATTGTCCTGTCCCAAAGAGTCCCGCACATCCTCTGGGTGGTTCTACCTTCATCATCCAGAGTGACATGTTATCTGCCATGACGCTTCCTGAAAAACATGCCCTCCGACATTTCAAGGATGAAATGTCCTCTTCCAAATGTATTTCTAGTCCCCCATTCCCACCAGAAGAGACACTGCTTGGCAGAATCCACCCCCCACCCGCCCCGGCTGCAATTACTACAACAACAAAGATTTATGTGCCAATTTTCACCATTATTTTTATTTACTTGTTGTTCGATTTATATATTGCTTTTCATTCAAATCATCTCAAAGCCACTAGCTTGGATGACTTTAATAGCGGCTTGGACACACTCATGGAAGACCGGTCTATCCATGGCTACAGGTCTGGTGGCTATAGGCCACCTCCAGCCTCAGAGGCCGGGGTGTTGCTATAATTGAGCAGATGGGTTCAAAGAAGCCCCCCAGGTCCACCCCTCCCTATTTTCTTCATTATCTCCCCCTCTCCCCTAGCTGAGGGGAGGTCTACCTGAGAGGTACAGGTGAAACTCGGAAAATTAGAATATCGTGCAAAAGTCCATTAATTTCAGTAATGCAAATTAAAAGGTGAAACTGATATATGAGACAGACGCATTACATGCAAAGCGAGATAAGTCAAGCCTTAATTTGTTATAATTGTGATGATCATGGCGTACAGCTCATGAAAACCCCAAATCCACAATCTCAGAAAATTAGAATATTACATGGAACCAAGAAGACAAGGATTGAAGAATAGAACAATATCGGACCTCTGAAAAGTATAAGCATGCATATGTATTCAGTACTTGGTTTGGGCCCCTTTTGCAGCAATTACTGCCTCAATGCGGCGTGGCATGGATGCTATCAGCCTGTGGCACTGATGAGGTATTATGGAAGACCAGGATGCTCCATTAGCGGCCTTCAGCAATTCTGTATTGTTTGGTCTCATGTCTCTCATCCTTCTCTTGGCAGTGCCCCATAGATTCTCTGTGGGGTCAGGTCAGGCGAGTTTGCAGGCCAGTCAAGCACAGTATACTGTATACTTTTCAGAGGTCCGATATTGTTCTATTCTACAATCCTTGTCTTCTTGGTTCCATGTAATATTCTAATTTTCTGGGATTGTGGATTTGGGGTTTTCATGAGCTGTACGATATGATCATCACAATTATAACAAATTAAGGCTTGACTTATCTCGTTTTGCATGTAATGCATCTGTCTCATATATCAGTTTCACCTTTTAATTTGCATTACTGAAATTAATGGACTTTTGCACGATATTCTAATTTTCCGAGTTTCACCTGTAGTCTTTATTTCGGTCTTTGACTAGCATAACAGTTTTAAATATTTGGTCTTTTCGCAAACACTAGAATCTTGGTTTTGCTATTATTAATTTCAAGAAGTGAGTGCTCCTTACAGTATGAGACCAAAGAGCACAATGATCTTCTTAAACCTATTTGTGTTTGCAAAAGAATGACAGCATCATCTGCATACAAGAGAACAGCAAGATGCTTATCTGCTAATTTTTTTTGGGGGGGGGATGTGATGATGATCCAAGTTGTTTAAATGGGAAGCAAGAGAATTAATGTAAAAATTAAATAATATCGGAGCCAAAATGCATCCTTGACTTACTCCCCTAAATGTCAGAATTGCCTTGGTGAGGTGCCCCTGTGTGCTACAGCGTATTCTTATATGGGAATTTTCATGAAGTTTTATTATCAAACATAATAGCCGCTGATCCATTGATGAATTAAGAAGCTTGTTCTAGAGTTTCTCCCTAGGAATCAAATCAAAGGCGGCCCTGAAATCAACAGATCCTGCAAACTAAGCAAAGCCAGAATTAGGGAAGTATTTCCCTACAATATGCTACGACCCACAATTAAGGCAGGGTTCATGACAGAGCAACCTGCATGGAAGCCAAACTGCTCCTCGGCCAAGATGTTATCCATTTCAAACCAGTCTAGCAATCTCTCATACGAGTGTCTGGCAAAGAGCTTGCTTATCACAATGAGAAAACTAATCCTCTCTAATAAAAGGCTTGGTGTCCGTCCGTGGACAATCAAGCGTGTGTCCATGCCTCCCTCGGCCGTTCTACGCATGCGCAGAGCGCATGCGCAGAACGGCTGAGACAGAAATGGACAAAGGGAACAGGCGGCCATGTTTGTGACTCTGCCCAGCAAGCTTCCCTTCTGTTCCCCAGAGAGGTCGCTGCTTTCCACCCTGGCGGAACAAGGAAGCGGAGGAGACTCCACAATCCCGAGGCCCACTCCCGGGCCGGCAAGCTCCGCATGTCACAACGTGCATGCTCGGCAGAGGCGCCGATTTGGAAGGGCCGGGGATTAACCAGCGGGAGTGGGGGTGGTGGTGATGGGTGGCGGTGCTCGGCCCAGCTCAGCTGAGAGGTGGCTGCAGCGCCCTGGGGGTTGTGCGGGTCGTGGGAGCCCACTGCGGAGATGGCCAACAGCTGCGGAGGCCAGCGGCGGGCCACAGAACTCTACGGACAATGACAACGCCTCCATGGCGGTTGCCGTTGCCCTTCGCCCACCGCCAGGAGAGGGAGAGGAGGAGGATGCGCTGCCGGACTGGCTGCGGCCCCTTCGGCCGCGCTGCACCCCCTCACAGCGCTGCTGCTGCCGCCGCCGCACGCCGAGAAGAGCTGCCGCTTCTGGCCCGAGCCTGAGCTGGCGGCTGCGGCAGCAGCAGCAGCAACAACAGCGGCCCTGGAACATCCGGCCACCTCGCCATGCCTGCCAGCCTCGCGTTCTTGCCCGTGCTGCCGCCGAGAAGCCAGGGAGTGGGCTTCGGCTCCGTGTCTCTCCCCCACATGACTAGCAAGGTGTTGCGTCTCCCTGCGCTGAGCTCTCAGGTTAGACGCTGCTGACGCTGCCATATATTCCTCTCAGGTTAGACTATGAAGAGGCGCCGGTGAGGACAGTGTTCCCTACCCAGAAACTCTCCACTTTTAGATTCACTGACTGTCTTCGTATAAGGTATAAACAGTTTTATATCAACTCTCAGTGCAGCAGTGGGGCAGACTATGACTGTAAGCTGCACGCTTTAAAGAGACTTTTATAGCTTTTAATATATCAAAGGAAAAAATTAGCACACTTTGTGGCAGCCAGTGATGGAATTTATTCATTAGGAAGGCATTGGTTTCCTGTCATTAAAACTACATCATGTCCTTTTCTATTAAACTTGAACTGGGGGCAGTAAGAAGTCACTAAAAGGAAATGAAGAGGTTTCTTGACAGTGCTCTCATGCAATGATTTAATGCTGCTAAAAGATAGCAACCCCATAATGTATGCCAACAAACATAGTTTATATTATCAAGCTTCCAATTAGCATGTTTTCTTCATCAAGGAGGAAGGCAAAGACACACAGAGAGACAAGGGGGGGGGAGGATTGAGGGAGGGAAGGAGACAGGACAATAGAAAGATGGAAAGAAGGAAGGAGAGAAAAGAGAGAAGGGAGGGAAAAGGACAAAAGGAAGAAGGAGGGAGGGAGGGATGGAAAGAAAGAAAGAGAGAAGGAAGGAGAAAGAAAAAGAAAGGAGTGAGGGAGAAGGACAAAAGAAAGACGGAAGGGAGACAGGAGCAGCCAGCCCCAAAGAGCGAGCCCGTTAAAGGAAGAAAAGAGGAAAAGAAAAAGAAAACAGAAAGAAGGGAGTGAGAAGAGGTGGAAGAAAGGAAGGAAAGGAGAGAGAGGGAGAGAGAAGGAAGGGAGAAAAGAGAGAGAGAGAAAGAAAGAAAAGGAAAGGAGGGTGAGAGGGAGGGAGAAGGAAAGAATGGAGAGAGAGAGAGAGGAAGTAAAGAGGGAAAGAAAAAGAAAAAAGAAGGGAAGGAGAAGAGGGGGAAGAAAGGAAGGAAAGGAAAGAGGGAGAGGGAGAGAAAAGGAAGGAATGAAAGAGAGAGAGAGAGAAAGAAAAAAGAAGAAGGAAGGAAAGGAGGGCGAGAGAGAGGGAGAAGGAAGAAAGGGGGGGAGGTACTAGCCCGTTATTGTAACGGGCTTAAAAATACTAGTAGGTCTATAATTCTCAGGGAGCTTCTGATCACCTTTCTTGTAAATTGGAATAATTACGCCGCACCCCAGTCCTTTGGGACATGAACTGTCTTATCACTATATGAAAATAACGAGGCCAGGACCGGGGTCAACCATGCCAGATTGTTTCTAATAACCTCAGTTGATATATGGCCAAATCCTAGAGTTTACCAGGTTTTAACTGTCCAACCAAAGCTTCTATTTCAGAACAAGACACAGGTGGCCACTCTGGCAGCTGGCCCACATCCCATATTGGGGCTGTTCCAATTTCTTCATCTCTTTTGTATAACTCACAGAAGTGTTCCTCCCAAACTAAAGAGGGGATTACACAATTCAGGTGGGCTAAACCCCGAGATGAATATAGGGCAATCATACACCCAAACAATGAGGGGTTTTTAGATCTTGTGGCTGCTATAAATTGAGGCCAGTCTATTCTCATGGCATCTCTCTTTTTATTTTTCAGCAGCTGCTTAGATTGTTTTTTCTGCAATATGGTGCTCTGGAGAGCACCAAACGAAGGGCAGTGCCTGGATGCTTGATACGCAATAATCAGCTCACTTTTGGCATTGCTGCTGCAGTCTTTATAAAACCCAATACCATATGGGGAATCACGGACCAAAAACCAAATGGGAAACAAAAAATCTGTGAAAGAGTCTAGAAGGTCAATGTATATGACACAAACAAAAATGTAAATATATAGTTTATATGACAAATACCAAACCATTCATGAAACCAGCATATACAATGATGGCAAAGATGGAACAATTGGCAAATATAAAGGTTCAAAGTTCAAATTTATTCATGGCCTCTTTGGAGGATTCTTTCATTTGGAATGAAAAATGTTAACCCATTTTTTTCTGAGATATTTATATTCAAACGCTTTATTGATGACATTTTAGTTGTGTTTGCTGATGCTGCACGGTTTAAACCATTTGTCATTTGGATGAATGGGATTCAAGCCAGTATTAAGTTTACTAGCCATTCTAGCTTGAGTGAGGTCCCATTCTTAGACACTATCATTCAGGTTAATATGGAGTGCAGGCTGAGTTTCTCTTTGTATAGAAAACCCACTGATAAAAATACTTATCTGCGTTATGATTCTTGGCATCCTCAACATTTGAGTGACAACTTGCCTGTTGGGCAATTTTTACGGGTTAAGAGGAATTCCACAGATTTAGTGGATTATAGAAAAGAAACCGAAATTTATCTTTGCAACTTGTTCAGAGAGGATACGCTAGAGAGGTGGTTGATAAAGCTGAATCTAGAGCCAATAAAACCAGGTAGTGTAGTGAGCTACTTCGGGATCTACCCAGGAAGCCATTGGACTGGTTAGTATGGTCCATTGATTATACTCCCTTATCTTATCAGATTAAAAAGGTGATTTATAGGCATTAGTATTTGATTAAGGATATACCAGGGTGCAGTAATGTACCTATTATAGTGTTAGGAAAACAAAAGGTTTAAGGAATTTTTTTGACCCATTCAGGTTTTTAAAAGAAACCCTTAGAGAAGGATGTTCCTCAAGGGTTTACCCCATGTGGTAATTGTTTAGCTTGTCCTTTGGGTCTTCAAATAACTGAATATTGTTATCCAAATACTAGGAAGTATGTTCCTTTATTTTTTTTTTTTTTTTTGCCAATTGTAAAATTAAATATACTGTATATGCTTTCATTTGCCCATGTGATTTATGGTATATTGGGATTAGTACTAGAACCAAGACCTGTATACCTGAGCATAGGTCTAGGATTAAAAATAGAATACTAGATGCCCCATTAGTTCAACATTTTGTGGATAAGTCTCATTCACCGGATGATTTGAGGTTTTTTGTTTTATTTAAATATTCTCTGAGTTTTTGTTTTTTTTTAAAGCAGGATATTCAGAGGATTCTTCTTCAGAAAGAAGCTTGGTTCATCTATAAATTCAGAACGTGCTCTCCTACAGGGTTAGATGTTAACTGTGATTTTTCTAGTTTTCTGTAGACATGCGTTGTTCATCACTGTTTGAGAATATACTGAGTACATCTCTTCCATCTGTTTTTAATTGGATGATTTAGCTGATGTGTATTTTAACCTTGAGTGTGCTTTGTGTGTGGTAAGGAGTCAAGCAAGCATATTCATGCAGATAGTTGTTACGGTTTGACAGAGTGAGGCTGTTCTGGATAGAAGGTTTGGTTGCACTGAAGCAAAGGAATAAGTTTGTTCATTTGGAATGTATATTGTGTCAGTTTTTGTTGTTTATATATAGCTATGACACACTTCAGAGGAAGATTGTTTTCGAAACTGGCAAAGATAACCTAGGACGCCTGTTAAGGGATTTATACATCTCACACTTGTGAAGAATGAAGATTTTTGCCATCTCCAGCTTTGAAGTATTTTTCATGTTGTGTACTCTAGCTGTGAAGATTGGACTTTGAACATTTATATTTGCCAGTTGTTCCATCTTTGCCATCATTGTATATGCTGGTTTCATGAATGGTTTGGTTTTTGTCATATAAACTGTATATTTACATATATGTTTGTGTCATAGACATTGACCTTCAAGACTGTTTCATGGATTTGTTGTTTCCCATTTGGTTTTTATTGAACCAGCTCTTAGAGTAAACTTTGGGCTTGTTAGTCTTTGGGGGTCTGGAGCGGGTCAATACAGGCTGGAGTGCCTGAACGATGCCATTGTAATGGTCTAGAATACCATCATCTTTCCCATTTGCTAGTAGTGCCGAGCGGAGAGAGACAAGACTTTCAGATCTCAGCATTAACCCGACCTGCTCCCCCAGACTATCAGACCATCTAACCGAGGAGGGATGCACCTCCAGATCTAAGTTTGAAAGATAGGTTGATTCAGCAAATGTTAGGTTTCCAGAAAGGTTCAAATGTAACTCTCCAGGGAGGTGATCACTCTCCAGGCGACTAGCAATTTTAAATTTCACAAGATATATAAGTAAGCCAGAAGAGATCGCCATATAATCAATAGTGGAGAATCTGGAACCATCCTAAAAAGTGTACTTAGCTGGGTGGTCATCAATTGCCGCACCATTCAACAATTGCAAGTTGAGTTCATCAAAGGTTTGGGACAGACACAGACCTGTGTAATTCTGTCCTATGCTGTCCTTAAATTGACGGGCAATCAATGGTGGAGGAACTTCATGGGCCAAGGGAAAGCATTGGCATTTAGTATACAGCGTCTGATCATTAATTCCCATTCTGGCATTGAAATCACCAGCAATCACAGTATATACGTGTGGTAAAGAGCATAGCAGCTCTTCTATATAGGCCTTAAGTTTAGACCATACAAACAATCTTAATCAGAGAGTGCTGGCGAGTGGGTGAGATACAGACATTTACAAAAAGCAAGGATATATTGTTAAATCTGACCATCAAGGCCATAGCATAATGCTCGCAAATAGGCAAATTGGGAACTGAGGCCTTGATGGTAGTGGTGACAAGTATACTCAGCCCACCGCATGGCCGGCCTCTGCCACCCCCTGGGGTTGAAAAGGCTGTAATGCCATCAAGGTGGGGTTCTTCAGACAACCATGTCTCCTGAAAGAGCAAAGTCAGCAATGTGTCTGACAAATTCAGCATCTGCTAGCCTTGATTTTAAGCCGGCCACATTCCACATCAAACATTTTAAAGGGCACTGATGCAAGCAATGTCAGTCTGAAGCGCCAGAGGGAGCTTTAGTTGGAGTGGAGTTTGCCAAAGGGCAGTCAATAGCAGGGGGATTTTCCGTTGCCTCTGTAAACTTGGGTGGCGTCGCCTTGTGACGGTTGACCCACACCCTGAGATATGATTAGAGTGGGTAGGAGAAAGAGATCTAGAGGGGGTAATCATGCATGTGAATCAAGGTTGCAGGAATTAACCACTGTTCAAACTAAAATAAAAGTCTAATTTCATAAGGACGTCTCATTGGCTTTTTAACATAAAACAGTAGATCAATCAAATTAGGTTGAAATCGTAGGATCTGAGTGAGAAAACGTTTAATGCAAGATTTATTATCCCAGCGTCACACATTTATGCGGTTTAAATATATTGTTAGCAGGATCTGGTTGGGCTGAAGGACTCTCTTAGAAGAATAATTAGCAGCTGGTGCGGTGTTCAACAGTCTTCCCATGCTCTATCTCAGCTTCAGCCCCAGCTTGAGCTTTGCCTGGTTTGTTCAGCTTTGCCTTGATATCGTCTAATTTTGCTGTAATGGCCAAGAGCCATTGGGAAAGGCATCTTAACATTTCTGAAGTTAAAACTGAGAATTTTAGATAAGGGTCAGAAATTGACTCAGCAAGGAGCAGAGTAGCCTCAGAGTCTTGAGGGAGACTGTGCAGAGCTCTTAATTTGCTGAGATCCGAAGGTAGTGCATTATGGCTTGGCTCAGACAATGAAGTTGTCGAGAAAAGAGTTTTGATTGTATTTACAGCGTCCTCTTTGCCTCTCCCTTCCTTAAATAGAGCATCCAGCCATAGATCATTTTCTAAGCACTCAAATCTGTTGGCTACTGGAATTTTATCAGCCCTCACAGTCTGTTGGGAAGTCAGGAAAGAGTCGATCTTAGGTTGTTTAGAGAGCTTTTTGTTCTGACCTGATGGAGATTTCCTGCTACGTTTTTTGCTTCTCGTGTTGTTTCCGGAGAATCAAATCATGCTGATCTCTCTAAGTGTCAGAGCCAGTCAGTGACAAAGCCGGGTATTATCCAAAACAGTTGTTAAAATGCAGTAATTAAAATCAAGATTAAAAGACAATTATCCAGGCTGGTAGGAAAAGGAGAGCCAAGATAAGAGAAAGTTTTGGAGAGGAGCTGACACCAGGAGTGATCTTCACTTCGCCATCTTGGATCCTCCCCTATGAGTCTCACTATGTATTACGGAAAGGCACATATAGTAGCAACTGCAGGATGCAGAGGCCCACAGGAGAGTCCTTTACACTCACGCAGGCCCCGATCCAAGCAGGCCAAAGCCTGACCATCTCAATGGTTTTTGAGCTCACGGAATTCTTCTTTCTTTTTAAGAACTTGAATAATTTAATGACAAAGAAAAATATAAAGTGTAGAAATTAGTCTCGTTCAAAACAGTTGGAATAAAGCTGAAGAACTGTAGCAGGGTCCAGGATTTAGCGCCTCCAGAAAGAGCCCTGAAAGTGTTAAGACAGGGAGTGAATTGATATGGATGTAGTCTTGTTTGCCCATCACACTGTGCAGGTTCCATCTGCAGAGTTGTCTCGGTAGCAAGAGCTTGCTGTATGAAGCCCAGCACCATTCTTGGGCATATTTACACAAGTCACAACGTATCTGAAAGGTTTCCCCAGCTTGGTTAGCTGGCTTAGAATGGGCTCTACAACACAACTTGCAGTCCCCTGGTTCCAGAGGCGTAACTAGGGAAAATGGCGCCTGGGCAAGCACTGAAATTGCACCACCACCCCCGTCCAAACATCTGAAACACATCTTTCAGAAAACATGTCTTTTACCATAATATTAGCTCAAAAATAAAAAAATTACAAAAATACAACAACCCTGTGAAGTAGGTTAGGCTGAGAGAGAAGTGACTGGCCCAGAGCCACCCAGCAAGAAACCAAATGCCAACCTGAGGTATGCAGCAGAAGGCTGTGCGCCTATGCAGGCAGCGGGGCCAGTCGGTTAGGATACCCATTTTCCAGATACCTTTACCATAAGATCAGCTTAAAAATAAAAGTCAAGCTTGTTAATCTTTTAAACAACAAATTATTGCCTACCTGAAAGTTATAACTACCATATCAGCAGTCAAACACTCAGGCAGTCAGTGATGGTTTTTCCAGCAGCATAAGCCCCGCTTCCATTCTAAATCCAGCAGAATCTGTTGGATATGAAATGTGTTTGTCTTATGTTTCTTTTTAGACTGTGAGCCCTTTGGGGACAGGGAGCCATCTTATTTTTTCATTATTTCTCTGTGTAAACCACCCTGAGCCATTTTTTGGAAGGGCGGTATAGGGAACTCACATCCTGCATTCTGTTTTGAAGAAGCTGACAATACAATCAATCCACAAAGATTTCTGAAAGATTTGTATTGTGGCAGGGGAGAGTTTGCTGCCCTCAAGTTTGATGACTTCAGGAAAGGTGGTATGCCATCTCCTGTGTATGATATTGACCCAGGACCACTTGCAGATGCAAATAATTCTTATCCATCAGTGAACTGCTACGACATATGACCACACACACAAACACACCTGGCAATTAAATTGTTTAATATGTGAACTACTGAAGACGAGAACACAAAAGAAAAAGAAACTACCAGATAGATCCAAACATTTCTCCACCTGTTACAAAAATGAATAGGCTAGTACTCTCAGGCATATACCCCTTCTACACATTTTAATAAACTGAAATTATAAGCTCATTCTTCAACACAGCTTAAAAATTGTTCAGCTAGAAATAGCAAGAAAGAAAACAAACATATACTCACACTATTAGGGGGAGGGGGGAAATCCCTTAAAAAAAATTTTTTTTCAACAACTCAGCCAAGGCTTCGCTGGCTTTATAAGGAAACAACCCACACAAAAGATAAAGGGGAGAGAGAAATGAGAGGGAGAGAAAAGCAAGCAGCAAAGCCCCGAGAAACACAGGCAAGGTCCCTCTCACTTAATCTATCTCCCCCAAGCAGAGTTTGGAGTTCCTAAGTTTTTGGTGTTTGGACTCGAGTTCCGAACAGTTCATCTCTCTCTTTCCCAAGCGGAATTTGGAGTTTTCTCCCCTCTACAAGCGGGAGTTTTTTCAAATCAACTCTGGCAAGGTTGAATTTGAAAAAGGAGAGCAGAGAAGAAAGGGGGGTGGGAGGAGTGGAAGGGAAACATTGATGAGAGTCCGGGCCTCCAAAGCTATCTTCAACTGCATGCACAACACACCTTTCAGGCTCTCAGTTGAGACTTTCAACACACACTGACACAGACACATACCAAAAACCCAACAACTTTGCACAGTGTTTATATTTTAAATCCCATTTGCTCCGATATTGATCTCCATGTTATGGTAGGACTTAGGCACATTCTCACACAAGAAACCTCCTCCAAGATTCACACATATCAACAGACTAAGACACCCAGACCAAAGGAAAGATTGCTATCCTTGCGCCCACCCGCCCATGCTTCTTTCAAGAGATCAATGACCTAGAGCAGAGCAGAAGCAGTGGGGCAAACAAAGCCCCCCTCCACTTTCAGGAAGTTGGAACTCACTTGTGCAAGCTTCCCACCTCCCAGACAAAGACCAAACCCTGGTCCCTGCAACATGCCCGCGCCTCACAGCAGGCAGGAAACTCTGCACGCACACAGAGTTTCCCTTCCCGACTCCAGTCCCCACCAACCTTCCTCCAAGGAGGACTCTTTACACTGGCATGAGGGAGGGAGCAGGAGAGAAGAGGAAGATGATCATCTAAGGATTGGGAAGCAGGCAGGGCTAAATTGAAGCTTCCGAATCCTCCAGAGAGAGCAGGCAGCCGAGAGAAGGCTGAGTGCCCCACCCAAGTACTGTGGGGTGGGGAGGTCACCCGTGACCCCGCTGCCCCCACACACTCCCAGCTTAGTGAGAGACTTACCCCGAGAGCCCCAAACAAGTCTAGAAAGAAGAACCAAGCAGCGCCGCTTCAACACGTGGGACTGGAGGGAGGTCAGCCGCCACCCACCACCACCACCCCTCCCCCCCAATAAATTTTATTTAAATAATTTCTTTAAAAAAAAACGCCATGCACACACCTGGATGCTGCTGCACACACTTTATTTGTTGTTCTCTCAATGTGTGAATGATGATCCGATTCCTCCTCCAACCTACTCCGCGTAGCACTACTGCAGCCGAAGAAGCCCAGAACTGAAGAGAGTGCCGGCCCTGCGAGCACACCCAGCAGACCCCCGTTTCTTGCCACCTCGCCGGCTTAGCAAAGGGGACTAAGTAGTAGTAGTAAGCAGAAGCACAGGCACAGCTTTGCCTGTTGTTGTTGCTCCCGTCATCCCTCCTCACTCGGCAGGCAGCCAGGCCGGCTGCAGCGGCAGAGGCAGCAGCACACATGATAGGAGGGCAGCATGCTGTGCTCCTCGTCATCGTCCAGCCACGCGGCGCACGCTCTCTCCACTCCTCTGCTCGCCAGGAGCCAATGGGAGAGACCGCCGCCCCACCCGGACAGATCTCGCGACTGGTGAGTCACGGGGGCACCTGCGCTGACTCGGGGGGAGGGGGAGGGGGCACTGCCGCCGCTCAGACTCAATTTTTTTCAAAAAAAAAAAAATTAAATAAAAATTTGTGCGGGGGGAGTGGGGGCGGGGCATGGCAGGCACTTTGCGCCCCCCCTTTGGCTGCACCTAGGGCACGTGCCTTGCCTGCCCCACACTCGTTACGCCTCTGCCTGGTTCCCTTGGCTGGGCGTGCATGCATGGCCTATGGTTGTGCCTTCTAGAGCCTCTTTTATGCCGGTGCTGACTTCAGCCACAATCAACACAGTCGCCTCTACAGTCTGGAGTTCATCCATTGGGGTCCTCCTTCCTTCAGGAGCTTTGCCTCCGCTCTGCCTCCAACCTAATCACACAGAGAAATAATAAATAAATAAAATGGCTGCTCGAGTCACAATCGAAAAAGAAACCCATGATAGAGACCAGCAACAGTCACTGGAGGGATGCTGTGCTGGGGTGGAGGGGGCCAGTTACTCTCCTCCTGCTCAACCACCACATTGAAAGGTGCCTCTATGCCCATTTAGCAGAAGAAGAGTCCCAGCACGGTTTGGTTTTGGAAAGGGGCAGAGGGCCCTGCCTGCCCCCAAGAAATGGAGTTGCAATTCCCAAAAGGGAGCAAAAGAAATGGCTTACCCCACCTGAACTAGGCCACGAGGCTGCATCAATCCTCCCAAAGGAGGTCGTCTGTTTGGGAGAGAAGACAGGAGAATTCATGAGAGCACAGCTTGACTTTGGAAAGGGGCAGAGGGCCCTTCCCGTCCCTGAGAAATGGAGGCGGCTTTTGGGCTGGAATCCCCAAAGGGAACAAGAGGAACAGCTTCCTTAGCTGCGGTTTGGCCACAAGGCATTCCTAAGGGAATGCCATGTTTGCCCTGGGGCAGGATGGGGAAGCCAAGGCACTTTCTCTGGGGAGGGCACTTGGAGGCAAGAGAGACGGAGCATGTGGGCTCCTTGCAGACCCACGTCGGGCCCAGAGGGGGAGCCGCCCAGGCCCAGAGCAGGGAGGGAGCTCTGCCTGCCCCATTCCCTTGGGGGTGGACATTACCTTCACTTGATGAATCACAACCATCTCCCTTGGCCCAGGCCGTCATCCTCCTGATCCGGTGAATCGCCAGGGGCAGCAGAGGTTTGATCATCTCCGCTTGCAGAGAGAGGGAGAAAAGAAGGCCCATCAGTGCTTGTCTGGGGACCCTGGAACTTGGAAGAGGGGAGCTGGGGATGCTGGAGCAAGGCCAGGCCAGCATGGGGGAGACTGACCTCAAAGTGGAAGTGGGGCCCAATCGCCAGGTTCAGCAGGAAGAGGCCAGCCTTTGCTGCCACCGCCACTTCCCGCTCATCCTCACTGTACATGTCCACATCGATAGCCTGTAGGACGAAACACTCCCGCCGGAAGAAAAGCTGAAGAGGACCCGGGTGGGTTCCATCAAGTATGCCCATGGACCCCAAAAGAACCCACCACCACCTCACTGCCTAAGAGGTTATGCTTTGAAAGGAGGCGTGGACTCTGGGAAAGGGTCAAGTTGATGGATGGTGGAAGAATGCAATTCCTCCAACACCAGGGAATAAAAAGACAAGAGAAAGAAAGCAATCTGATAAGCCATCTCATTGGACTCATCCAGGTGAGCAGTGTATATTTTAAAAGTAAATGCAGGTAACAATGAAAAACATTGTTTATCACGTTAAATGAGATTGCTTATTCAATGTTTTTCTTTATAATATATCTTTTTACTCCCTGGTGTTTGGAGATATTGCATACTTCCTCCATCCAGAGACTTGATCATTTTCCAGAATTCATATACACTTTTAAAGCAAAACCTTTTTGGCTATTATATGGGTCCTTTGGGGGTCCCTCCAGTCCCTCGAAATGCCACTGCCCTGGGCGAAATCCTCACACCAGGAAGCCAACAGCTGGGCCCCAAGACGGAGAAGAATTAAGAGGGGGGCTTCTCTCCAATGAAGCTTCCCCCAGTATTCAGGGAGTCTTCTGCCCCCCCCACCAGGTCGGGTGAGCCGGGGGGAAGGGGCATCCTCAGAGTGGGGGCCCTCCTGTGGATTGCTCAGTCCCCCTGGCTGCTCAGAGGGGGAGGCAGTGCCTCAGGGAGTTGTATGTGTGAATGCTGCCCATGGGGTGGATGGGGGGAGCTGAGGCCTCTCTCACTGACTGCGGAGGGCTGTGGGCCACCTGCAGCCTCAAAGGCAGGATGCCTCTGAGTACCAGTTGCAGGGGAGTAACGGCAGGAGAGAGGGCATGCCCTCAACTCCTGACTGTGGCTTCCAGCGGCATCTGGTGGGCCACTGTGTGAAAGAGAATACTGGACTAGATGGGCCTTGCACCCGATCCAGCAGGGCTGTTCTTATGTTCTTATGACTTGCCTAACCCTAGCCCGGCAGAGCAGGGCAAGGCAGGGGACCCCAGCTGCTGACCCCCACTGGACCAGGGGATCCCCTCCCCTTGGCTGGAAGAGGCCACCCTCTCTCCCACTTACCTCCGCCATGTGGATGAGGTGTGCCATCGAGGCCTTCTGTGCCAGCATTTCCCTCAGCATGGCCTGGAGGACCTTTTCGGGGGGGCAGAAAGGGGCTCTGCAAGGGAGAAAGGGAGCCAGAGTGTAGATTCCCGGCCCCTCCTCAAGGAGGGGAAAAGGCTCCTCTGGGCCTCCCAAGAGCCCTGCCTGTCCTTTCCACTCACTGGGGCTCAAGGCGCCTATCTCCATCGGGGAGCTAAGTAGGCCCCCCACTGAGGTAGCACAGGCCCAGAGAGAGTCTTTGCCTAGGTGTGTGTGTGGGGGGGGTAGAGGAGCTCTGTAAATATCTACCTGCTGATCTCCCTCTGGAGCGTCGCCCAGAACGTGGCCCATGCTGAAGAGACACCCCATGATCACCTTCCTCTCTCTATAGGCCCCGGCTGCCAGGAGAAAAGGGGAAAGATGAGGAAGCCAGCGGTGGGGGCGGGGGGGGGGGGGAGAGAATGCCATCAAGAACCTGGCACCGGAAGGGAAAGGTCTCACCCCCTCCCACAGGCAGGGCCCCAATCCAAGGATTCCTCAGGACTCCAAGCAGAGGAAGGAAGCCAGATCCTCAATGGCACTCAAGCCATGCCTCCAAAGCCCTGGAGGAGCGTTCCTCACTGCTGCCACCACCATGGACCCTCATTCCCCTCAGGCTGCTGACAGGCCCAGGCCCATCTCTTGCTGCCTGCCTCAGACAATGACCTTGGTAGCCCCAAACAGCAGCAGTGGTTGACTGGGCCCTTCCTTGCTGCTAGTGCTGCCATGGCGGCTCATTCCCCTCAGGCCGCTGACAGACTCAGGCCCGTCCCTTGCCCTTCCTTCTGTCTCTCTTCCCCCTCCCTTCTTTTTCTCCTTCTCTCTCCTCCACTCACTCTTCCCCTCTCTCTCTTTCTTCCCCCTCCCTTCATGCATTCCAACTGACCTTAACCATCACAGGCTCCTCCTCCTTATCTGCATAAGGAATCCCCACTGCCCAGTCACCACAGTGCCACAGGTTCCTCCTCCCTATCTGCATATGGAATCCCCACTGCCCAATCAGGTGCTGCTTGCAAACTCTGTCAGCCAATCTCCTCCTTTCTACCATGCCCCCCCCACCACATGGCCCATCTTGGAGAAATAATAATATAGATAAGGTGATATAGCAATACTTACATGATGATTAGGATCGTGGTTCTTCTCCAATCAAAGCTACTGTAACACTAAGACTAACTAAAACTAACTCAACAAGAAACAACAACAACTAAAACTACCAGAAACAACAACAACCCCAGCCCCAACCGCCTCCCCCTCCCTATCCCAAACAAATCCCCGCTTCTGATCGCTCCGATATTTAATCTCTACTCTCTACTCAATCTCTCGCTCTTTCTCTCTCTCTTTCACTCTCACAGTCTTGCTCAATTGTACTCTAAATGACTTTCGCTCTCTCAGCCACTGTCTCAGACACTTGTTCTCTTCCACTCTCACATTCACACAAGGGAGCCAGCAATGATTCCTGCCCCAGGACACCGTAGTGAAGGGTAACATCACAAAGGGGGACGCATCACCAGCTAACTGCCAACTCAACAGCTGCTGGTCCTCTGTAGTCAAGGACCCTCTTTGGAACTCTGAGGCCCCTGTGGTTCTCTCCCTTTCCGGCCACGTCCCTGTTCCCCCAAGAGGTCCCCGCCTTCCCCACCATGGCTAGTGGTGCACTGCCCCAAATCCCTCCTGGGAGACCCTTCCCACCTCCAGGACTCCCTTCCTTGCTGCTGTCAACTCCACAAGACACAAGGAGGAGGCCTCATTTTCGGGGTCCAAATTACAGCCTCCTTCCTAGAGCAATGTTTCTTCCCAAGAGGACTCCATGTACAAGTGGCGATACCTTCACCATCCAGACTGACCATGGCACCTGCCCCAAAATTTTGTCCCAAAGCTGAATGGCAAATTAAAAGTACGCCTGTTCAAAGATGGGGTTGGGGAAGCAAGACAGAGACCCAATGCCTTTGCATCACTGTGACACAGCCAAGATGAGCTGAGGATATGCAAACAGCTCGTACATTTCCCTGCAGCTGAATGGGAGGGTTTCTTGGAAGTTACTTCACCTGGGATGATTTTAACCATGAAGCTGGATCTAGGCCCCTTCAAATGCTCCTGCCAGCGCTGCCACTGTCTGTGCACACAAATCTGCATGTGCGCCAAGTGTGTGGACAGATTATACGTGCATGAAGCGGAAAACGGGTATATGCCGACTGTGCTCCTTTCATGTGTACATTGCTAGTGAAAGTATTAAACACAAGTCTTAAAAATTCAAACGAGAGTGGACTCTGCTTAGCAAAGGGGACAATTCCTGCAATCTCAACTGCTCATCATCAGAGACAGAGACATTAAAAAACAAACACCAGTTCATTTTGAGCACTGAACAGGACTGCAGTCAGGTGCAGATTTGTGTCTAGCACAAGTGGGATACACACACACACACACACACACACACACACACACACACACACACACACACACCCTGTATAAGCCACAAGCAAAGCACAGGCCAGCTACGAAAGGTGACTTCTATGGAGAGCAAATGCTTCCACTTTGTGGCACAGTGCTGAGCACGTTGGAGGCATAGGCTGGGGAAATACAAGCTGCAATCCACGTTCAGCTGTGGAACTCCCCAAGTGACTCTGGCACACATTCACTTCTCTGTCTGCATAATAACCTACCTCACAGGGTTGTTGGGCAGAGCAATCTAACAACGCCCAGCACTCTGTGCTCCTCCCTTGGAGGAAACACAGACTGTAAATGTGAACATAGACAGAGATGCCCTCCTCCCCCAAACAAAGGCAGCACTTCTCATTGGATTTCAAGGAGTTTAATATTAAATTTCAATATGCAAATCAGATCGATGCGAGTGGTGGAGGCGGCCACTCCTGGCGCATCTAAGATCAGAGCCCAGACAGTCCACGTCAGAGCACAGAGAGGTAGGGAGGCAGAGAGGCAGGCAGGAGGGTCGGGTAACGGCTTTCCAGAATTCAAAAATTCAAATTGGCGGCTGCTGTGTGTGCTTGAAAGGGTCGAGGGGGGGCGGGGCGGTGGTGCCCCTCCCAGGAACCACCACTGGATCTGAAAAGAGTCCAGCAGGTTTCCACTGAGCTGCCTGCCCGCAGGGGGAGCGGGTGTCACTCCTGCTCTTGGAGGGCTAAAGCCTGAGGTGTGAGAGGAGGGAGCTGGGACCACCATCTCTGCTTTCTTAGAAGGGCCCAACCCTGAGAGGAGGATCCGGAGCGGCCTGTAGAAGACGGTCCTGGCCTGGAGCACTCCTGTGGGCGGCTGGCTTGCTAAGGCTAGATTTATGACTTTCAAGGATGAGGGCTTTTTACCTGGTTGCTCTTGAAGTGACGCATTGAATAATTTTGTGTGATTACAAACTGTAATAACTGTGGGGTATGGAAATATTCCAGAGGGGATCCTGAGAGGCCAGCAGAAGATGGTCCCTGCTTGGAGGGCTCCTGTGGGCGGCTTGTTTGCTAAGCCTGGATATTCTTCATTTCACTTTACTCGCAAATAAACAAGCCAGCAACAACCACAACAAAGCCTCCCTTTGAGACACACAGGAGGCGGAACAAGTTTTGGTAACTCTCTTTTATTTTGTAAATCCTGTTGTTTGGGTTCAGAAAGATAAACTTTCAAGGGCAACATTTAATTGTTATTATAAGGGTGTCCATTGATATGGAAAGTCAGAGGAAAAGAAATCCCACCAGGCAGGATGACAGGGGGAATTGTCAAATGACCCATCCCTGCAGTCAAGAAAAGGTTATAGGCTAGCACCATTGCATCTTCCCAGCAGCCCTGCGGAGCGGGTAAAGTTCAGAGACAGATGAGACTGAGGGAAAGAGAAAACAAACCCAAAATAAGGGGATAACGTAAGAGGAGAAAAATCCCTAGTTGTCTGTCTTGTGTCTCTTCTGATGAAGCTCTTCATCGGAGGACCAAAAATATAGGTACAACATCCCTATTCTCGTCATTTATGAGATATTGATGATCGCCACAAGACCATGAGATGGCTGTGAAAAGTATAACCCAAGTATCCTGTTTCTAATTCCTGAACATAAGACTGGTACTGTAAACCTTTCGAAGCAGATAATGTAAGCTGTTCTTACCCAACAGAATTCAAGGGACTGAAAGGAAACAAGTGGCACAGAAGTCAAGGGAATCTACACCACCAGGTGAGCATTAACTCAGGGAGGAGAGATGGTCTTGTGGCAGCCAGTGTGAATGGTTCCCTTTGCTAAGCAGGGTCTGCCCTGGTTTGCATTTGGGTGGGAGACCACAGGTAAGAGTTTCCCCTGAGGGGATGGGGATGCTCGGGGAAGAGGACTTGCCTGCTTGCATGCAGAAGGCCCCAAGTTCCCTCCCTGGCAGTATCTCCAGATGAGGCTGACAGAGATTCCTGCCTGCAGCCCTGGAGAAGCCGCTGCCAGTCTGTGCAGACAATCCTGAGCCAGATGGACCCATGGTCTGACTCGGTCTATGGCAGCGTCCTCTGTTCCTAAACTGAAAACTGTTTTCTGAGATTAGCTTGCCCCTAGGGCAGGGGTGGGCAAGTGTGGGCCTGCAGCTGTTGCTGGATTATTATTATTATTATTACATTTATATCCCGCTCTTCCTCCAAGGAGCCCAGAGCAGTGTACTACATACTTGAGTTTCTCTTTCACAACAACCCTGTGAAGTAGGTTAGGATGAGAGAGAAGTGACTGGCCCAAAGTCACCCAGCTAGAACTTCCATCATCCCCAGTTTAATGTGGGAACTGACAGAAACGATTTCATTTGACAACCAAGTTTATGAACAAGCTCAGCTCTGCAAATGCTCAGGAACCATGGACATACTGGTATGCTTCGTGTGTCTTTCTTTCTGCTTTTAAGAACGTAAGAACAGGCCCCAGGAGGGCCATCTTCTCCTCCATCTATGCCCGGGGTTTCCCCTTGTGGTCCTCCAGGTGTGGCTGAACTACAACTCCCAGCGTCCCCAGCCACCACACATTGGGGATGATGGGAGTTGTAGTTCATCCATGTCTGGAGGACCCCTGAAGCCCTGAGTGATGGCAGTCCAAAGAAAGGTCTGGAGCTCAGGAGAACACTTTCAAAGTTGGAAAAAGGTTTGCAGGAAATCATGAAAAAGCAACCAGCAGCTTGACTTCCTTCCAATGGAACACACGGAGTCCTATTCTCCTGAACTGGCTACCACTGTGTGAAATATCTGTTGTCGTAGTAATAGAAGTAATTCTGTATTTAATTTCCCCCCCAGGTTCAACAGAGGCAGCCGTGACCATCGGGCCTCTGGGGAAGAGAGCTGGCCTTGTGGGTACAAGCATGAATGGCCCCCTTTGCTAAGTGGGGTCTGCCTTGGTTTGCATTTGGATGGAAGACTACATGTGTGAGCACTGGAAGAAGTTCCCCTGAGGGGATGGGGCCAAAGCTGAGGGGAAGAGCTCCTGCCTGCTTGTATGCAGAAGATCTCCACGGACTCCCTGGCATCTCCAGGTAGGGCTGGGAGAGACCCCTGCCTGCGATCTTCCATCTCTTCTGCCTGTCAGGAGGAGGTGAGTCCAGCAAGAACACCGGCTCTTTGAAAGGCAGTCCACACACCATGCCAGTGGGATCAATCAATTCAAATTTAATACTAAGCAAACAACAAGAAGCACCAAAGCAACTAACTACAAGACGAGCAACAGATCCCTGCAATGCTGCACAGCTATAAAGAAGAAGAAGAAAGAATCCAAAGTAGCAGTCTCCCCAGAGAGAAGACTTGCTGTCCTGTCCAAGACTGCACGGCAGGGTCCTCTGGGTCTGGTGGTCAAGGAAAACCCAGGCCGCCCTGTGATGCTCCGCCTCCCTGCTGAAAGAGTGACGAGGTTCAAGCCGGAGCCTTGCCTGGATCCAGCTGCAGAGTGTGGGGAGAGGCGGAGAAGGCAGAACAGTGAGTGGGCTGTCTTTCCAGCCGGGCCACCACCCTGGCCCCACAATCCCCTGCAAACTGGGGCACCTCTTCACCTCCAGCATCCTGAGCAGGGGTCTCCTCCAATGGCCCCGGCTTGGTGCTTTCTCCCACTGGCGGCAGTGAGGGAGTGGGGCAGATGGCGGGGGCGAGGGTTCTCTGGAGACTCTGGCCCACGAGAGCTCTTCTGGAGATCCTGAACCCGGGAGGAAGAGCACCAGAGGATGCTAGAGCCAAGCCAGGGAGGAAGGGGGACCTAATCGCCAGGTTGCGGAGGAAAAGGCCAGCTTTCCCTGCCACCTCCCACTCATCCTGACTATACATCTGCACGTCAATAGCCTGGAAGAGGAAACAGGCAAGATCCTCACCCCGGTAGCCCCTCGCTTGACTGCAGTCAGCTGGGCCCCAAGACGGAGAGGAACCTAGAGGGGGGCTTCTCTTCAGTGTTTCTGCAGCAGCCTCACAAATGAAGCTTCCCCCAATGTCCTCTGAGTATCCAATGGGCCCCCCCTCTGGGTCAGGAGAGGAAGAGGGCATCATTGGGGTGAGGGCCCATCTGTGGACTGCCCTTCCCTGGCTGCTCAAAGGGGGAGGCAGCGCCTCAGGGAGTTGCATGTGTGAACGCTGCCCATGGCATGGTGTTGGGGAGCTGAGGCCTCTCCCACTGACTTGCCCAACCCTACCAGGGCAGGGCAGGGCAGGGCAGGGCACGGCAGGGGACCCCAGGTCTTGACACCCACTGGGCCAGGGGATCCTCTCCCCTTGGCTGGAAGAGGCCACCCTCTCTCCCACTTACTTCTGCCATGTGGATGAGGTGTGTCATCGAGGGCTTCTGTGCCAGCAGTTCCCTCAGCATGGCCTGGAGGACCTTTTCGGGGGGCAGAAAAGGGCTCTGCAAGGGAGAAAGGGAGCTAGAGTGTGGATTCCCAGCCCCTCCTCAGGGAGGGGGAAAGGTTCCTCTGGGCTTCCCAAGAGCCCTGGCTGTCCTTTCCGCTCATGGGGGCTCAAGGCGCCTATCTCCATCGGGGAGCTAAGCAGGCCCCCCACTGATGTAGCACAGGCCCAGAGAGAGTCTTTGCCTAGGTGGGCAGGGGTGGGTGGAAGGAGCTCTGTAAATATCTACCTGCTGATCTGCCTCTGGAGTATCACCCAGCACGTGGCCCATGGTGAAGAGACACTCCATGATCACCTTCCTCTCTCTATAGGCCGTGAAGCAGGGCTTCATCTGGCTGCCAAGAGAAAAGGGGAACGATGAGAAAGTCAGCTGGAGCGGGGGGAGTGAATGTCATCAAGAACCTGGCACCGGAGAAGAAAGGTCTCACCCTCTCCCCCAGCCAGGTCCCTGATCCGAGGATTCCCCAGGACTCCAGGCAGATGTCGTGAATCTGTTAGTTCTGCTAACCCAACAGGATTTTACAACCCCCTTCAGCACACCCCCTGAGAGTAAACAGAAAACAGCAGCGAAACGGAATGAAGGAAAATAAAAGGCTCAAAAAGAAAATAGTCAATGGATTAAGTCCCCTGAACTGAAACTAGGTACCCCCCTCTAACACTAACTGAGTAATAAGTAGAAGGAAAAGACAAAACAAGGAATGAAAGGAACAATGCAGGAAAGTACAGATAAGGCAAACAGAAATGGTTGAAATTCAAGAGCACACTATCTGCAGCCAACAAAGTTGCAAATAGCATCTGAGCAATGAGAGACTGTTGAATATATATGGCTCAAGAGAACCAGCAGCCAATCAGTCTTCCCTGAGTCAGCACTTTGGCTTTCTTTCTTGGGATCTCTTACACCTACGTGACTCCCACTGAGCCTGCCTCTTGAGACGTCGTCTTAAGACCCGTGAAATCCCAGGCTCTTCCCCATGAGAGATCATGTCTGGCAGCTGTTGTGAATCCTCAGCTCCAGAGTCTGGTTTCTTTGCCAAATCCTGTGGCTGTGCCTCTAAGCCCTCACTAGCTGGTAAGTCCTCCTGTTCCAACTCTTCTGAGTCAGAAGTCTGAGCCATGACAGCAGATGAAGGAAGCCAGATCCTCAATGGCATTCAAGCCATGCCTCCAAAGCCCTGGGGGGCCATTGCCAAAGGCTGGGGGGAATTCCTCTCTGGGCCTCCCCAGGCCTGAGGGTGTGGAGGGTCAAGGGGCTGCTCCCTCCCCCTGCTTGTTCCCCACGGCCTCTGCCCTCCACATGGACTCTTCTCGGCCTCCCTGACATTCTCGGGGGGCGGGCGGTCCCACCACTGGCCACACTATTCCTTTCCAATTCCCTGCTCTGAAGACTGATCCCACCCCCCAATGTACCTCAAGAAGGCGATGGCCTCTGTGCACAGAGAGAAGAGGTGATGGGGCATGGGGTCCTCTGCAATGCTGTCCAGCTCATCCTGGAGGGAACAGAGAGCAGGATGGAGACACCCCAAGGCCCAGGGGAGGGGCTTCCCTCATCCTGCCCCACATCTGCCCTGTTCTAAGGGTTGCCTCTACCCCCCAGCTGGCTCCTTTGCCCCAGACGTCCCTGCTGCCATTCACTCACCAACACGGACTGGGCTGCCTGCTCCTTGCAGAATGGGAGGCGTCGCTCCCCCTTCTGGAGCGCCTCCTTACAGGCCTGGGGGATGGCCATGAGAAAGTGGACCTGGGCCCTTTGGTCCTGAAAGGGGCAAGCATGGGGCTGTTCAGTAGGGCAGGATTCCCCCCTCCCTCCTCCAGAAGGGACCAGGCAGCAGGCCCCCTTCTCGGAGAGGCTGCTGCCATCCCGCCCTTTTTCAGGACCCTGGACAAGGCTCTGGGCTGCCCAAGGGAAGTCCTGTTAACCCCTGCTAACTGGGCAAAGAGGCACCTTTTAACGTGGTGATTCTCTTGATTGAGCAGGGGGAGAGGAACTTGCCCTATCCAACCCCAGCACAGCATCCCTCCAGAGGCTGTTGCTGGCATCTATCTTATGTTTCTTTTTAGATTGTGAGCCCTTTGGGGACAGGGAGCCATCTTCTTTATTTATTATTTCTCTGTCTAAACTGCACTGAGTGGTTTTTGGAAGGGCGGTATAGAAATTGAATTAATTACAACAACAACAACAATAAGTCCTGGGTGATGGGGGGTTCCCTACCTTCCCTGCTTCTTCCCCCAGGGGTTGGGCCCGATTCCTCTGCTGCAGCTAGGCCTCAACCAGGTAGCAGGGTGTTAAATCTGCAGAAGCGGGGAGAGGTAGAGAAGGCAGGACAGTGAGCGTGCTGTCTTTCCAGCCGCCCCCAAACACCTTATTGCCCCGCCTGCCTAGCCCCACCATCCCCTGTGAACTGGGGCAGCTCCTCACCTCCATCATCCTGTGAAGGGGGCTCCGATGGCCCTGCCGTGCTCCTCTACCCAACTGGCGACAGCAAAGGAGGCGAGCGGGGCGGCGACAGCGGAGGCGGTGGCAAGGCAGTGACGGCAAGTGGGGGGGGACACCGAGGGAAGCGAGCGGGGCGGGGACGCCGAGGGAGGCGAGCGGGGCGGGGACGCCGAGGGAGGGAGCAGAGTGGAAGCAAGGGAGGATGCGGGGGTCACACGGTTCCTGTGATCGCAAATCTGCAGCAGGATGGGCGGTTCTAAGCTGCCCTGGGGCATCCAGAGGGGCCACTCTGCTCATCTTTCTGTCCAGGAAGGCACGGATCCTGCACAACCTAGAAGAGAGTGGGGAGACAGTGAGAAAAAGGCCCTTGGGCAGAACAGTTGGGGGGAGGGGGCCCGGGGTGTGGGAATCCCTGCAAAGCAGCCAGGAAGGGGGTGCAGGGAGCCTCAAGCCGGCCAGCACTCTTCAGTCAATGAGGTGGCTCCTTGGGCAGGAACCCGCTGAGCAGATGAGCAGAGGGCAAAATACCCAGAAAATGTATTTTAGATACAAAATAAAAAATACTTGGTAAACAACCAATAAAAATTCAAAATAATATTGTAAAATGCATCTTAAAATACAAAACAAAATGCCTGAAAAAAGGAAACAATTTTGAGATGTTCGTTACTTATCCAAACTGGTTTCCAATTTCCATTAAGCAAAACAAGTTTTTCAAAGATTAAATCACTCAGGTTCTGCCTCCTGGGGCTGTGAATCATCCCAGCAAAGGAAAACCGCCTTTCTACAAGACCACTTGATGTTAGACTAGTATTGGACAATGGGATACCCACCCAACAGACTAATGTGTATTTCAAGATGCCTCCAAAAACTGGTTGCAGGGGAGCAAGAGCAAGAGAGAGGGAATGTCCGCCGCTCTTGCCTGTGGGCTTCTCAGAAGCGTGCAAGAGGATGCTGGATTGGATGGACCCTACACATAGGAAACATAGGTCCAGCCATAAGGATTCTCCATTTCTCTCACCTCTTTGCAATTAGGAGGCAGATGAAAATCTCCCACTCTCCCCCACGGCCCCCACAACCCTACAAAAGTAGACCAACAAAAGGAAATTTGGGACCAACAAAAGGAAGTCCTGGGCCCAGCTCTGGCCAACCCATTTCCCAAAGGATGTCTCAGGCTGGGGGAGGTGCAGAAAGGAGCTCTCCGAACCCGCATCCAGGGTGGGGAGTGGAGACCCTTCCTTGTATGGAAAGACTAAACCCTCCAGGGCTAACCCCTCCAGCAAAGACTCAAGAAGGTTGTGCATGCTGGAGAAGGGAGGTGGCTTGCCCCAAAGTGCCCAATATTTGGAAGACCTGCCCCGGATGGCCAAGGAGGAGCCTCCTTGGGCTGATCTGAATGGCAGGGGGAGAACTCAGACAGAGACACTGTGGTGAAATCCTACTTTGCATTGAAACCACCACCCCCTCGCCATTTACTGAGATAACACTTTTAAAAGAGAGATTAACACTTTTGAAAGTGGAGTTTTTAAAACGATTTACTTAAAACTGCCATTTTAAAATTGGTTTTTATTTTTAATTTTTTATTGGATTGTTTTTCATTTGTATACATTGCCTTGAGATATTAGATGGTTTAGAAATAAAAAGAAATGAAAAACATAAAGCAATACTTACATGATGATTAGGATCCTGGATCTTCTCCAATCAAAGCTAACACTAAGACTAACTACAACTAACTCAACAAGAAACAACAACAAAAACTACTAGAAACAACAACAACCCCAGCCCCAACCACCACCCCCTCCCTATCCCAAACAAATCCCCGCCTCTGATCGCTCCAATATTTAATCTCTACTCTCTACTCAATCTCTCGCTCTTTCTTTCGCTCTTTCACTCTCACAATCTCACTCAATGATACTCTAAATGACTTTCGCTCTCTCAGACACCTGCTCTCTTCCACTCTCACATTCATTCAAGGGAGCCAGTGATTATTCCTGCCCCAGGACACCATAGCAACGGGTGACATCACAAAGGGGGAACGCATCACTAGCTAACTGCCAACTCAATGGCCGCTGGTCCTCTGGAGTCGAGGACCCTCCTTGGAACTCTTGGGCCCCTGGTTCTTGCTCCATTGCAATGGGGATTCAGAGGCATCTTCGATGAAACTGATTGCCCAGAAATTTAGGACCAACAAAAGGAAGTACTTTTTCACACAACACATAATCAGCTTGTGGAATTCTCTGCCACAGGATGCCAGCAGTCTGGATGGCTTTAAGAGGGGTTTAGATAAATTCATGGAGGACAGGTCTATTGGTCTGAGGGCTCTAGGTCACCTCCAGCCTCAGAGGCAGGATGCCTCTATATACCAGTAGCAGGGGAGCAACAGCAGGAGAAAGGGCATGCCCACCGCTCTTGCCTGTGGGCTTTTCAGAAGCATGAAGGAGGATGCTGGACTGGATGGACACCGGACATAGGTCCTTTCTCCAGCCATAAGGATTCTCCGTTTCTCTCGCCTCTTTGCAATTAGGAAGCAGATCAAGATCTCCCACTCTCCCCCCCTACCCCCACAACCCTACAAAAGTAGACAGTTCCCAGGATGGAGCAACCCCCCTCCCCCAAATACCTAACCCACAGGGTAGCTGCTGGTGAGGAATCAGACTTTGATTCCCAGCCAGCCCACAGCCCAAAGTGTTTGCAAAGAGTTTTGAAGAAGATAAAATAACGATTTACCTCTTGCCCTCCAAACTGTGCTTTGCTGATTGCTGTACTGCTGATTAGAGAAGGACAATGTGTAGGAAATTCTCAATTAACCCACCTGTCTGCAAACCCTTCCACCTTCAAAGAGGGTGGGGTTGGAGTTTGCATCCCAGTGTGGGTGTCACTCATCATTGAAAGAAATTAGCCTGGCCATTTCAAACGGGTCCAGCCAGTTATCACTTGCTTTCTTCCTGGTTACAAGACTTCTAATCAGAGAATCTGAGAGCGAAAGAGCGCGCCTCCTAAGAACCTGCTTTGCTGAGTTGCTACAGAGACAACACAGGACTGACTGGGTTGTTCAGCTGACTGATGAACTTGAGCAAAGGAGCTTGCTGAGGCTCATGGGCTGCTTGCTTGCAATACAAAGGCAGCTCCTGAAGCAAAACAACTCAAAAGAGATCCGAAGCAATGATTGGCTGATGTGTTTTGGTTTTGGAAATGTACTTTGAAAATACCAAATATCTGAACAAATGCATTTTAGATACAAAACACTGTTCTGAAAAGTATTTTAGACACAAAATGCCAAAGTATTAAAAATACGTATTTTAAGATCCATGTATTTTAGATACTGCCCATCTCGGGCAGCTGGCTGCTTCAGCATAGCCCCTTTGGGCATCCTGGGCCCAGCTCTGGCCAACCCATTTCCCAAAGGATATCTCAGGCTGGGGGGGATGCAGAAAGGAGCTCTTTGAACCCGCATCTGGAGTGGGGGGTGGAGACCCTTCTCTGTATAGAAAGGCTAACCCCTCGAGGGCTATCCCCTCCAGCAAAGACTCAAGAAGGGTGTGTGTGCTGGAGAAGGGAGGTGGCTTGCCCCAAAGTGCCCAATATTTGGAGGACCTGCCCCGGATGGCCAAGGAGGAGCCTCCTTGGGCTGATCCGAATGGCAGGGGGAGAACTCAGACAGAGACACTGTGGTGAAATCCTACTTTGTCATGAAACCACCACCCCCTCACCATTTACTGAGATAACACTTTTAAAAGAGAGATTAACACTTTTGAAAGAGAGATTAACACTTCTAAAAGTGGGGTTTTTAAAACGATTTTTAAAAAACTCATTTTAAAATTGGTTTTTATTTTTAATTTTTTTATTGGATTGTTTTTCATTTGTATACATTGCCTTCATATTAGATGGTTTAGAAATAAAAAGAAATGAAAAACATAAAGCAATACTTACATGATAATCAGGATTCTGGATCTTCTCCAATCAAAGCTAACACTAAGACTAACTACAACTAACTCAACAAGAAACAACAACAACAAAAACTACCAGAAACAACAACAACTCCAGCCCCAACCGTCTCCCCCTCCCTATCCCAAACAAATCCCTGCTTCTGATCGCTCCGATATTTAATCTCTTCTCTCTACTCAATCTCTCGCTCTTTCTCTCACTCTTTCACTCTCACAATCTCGCTCAATGGTACTCTAAATGACTTTCGCTCTCTCAGCCACTCTCTCAGACACCCACTCTCTTCCACTCTCACGTTCATTCAAGGGAGCCAGCGATGATTCCTGCCCCAGGACACTGTAGCAACGGGTGATGTCACAAAGGGGGACGCATCACTAGCTAACTGCCAGCCTGGGCCCAGGTCTGGCCAACCCATTTCCCAAAGGATGTCTCAGGCTGGGGGAGGTGCAGAAAGGAGCTCTTTGAACCCGCATCCGGGGTGGGGGGTGGGGACCCTTCCCTGTATAGAAAGGCTATCTAATTGAGGTGTTGGGATTCCTCGTGTGAGAAGTTGATTTGTAGTTTGAACACGTGGCTCATTCAAAAAGCTGGAACATTCAAATGATTTTCTCTCCTCTTCCCTCCTTCCCCTCTGGATTTTTTTTTTTTTTAATGGCGAGGTGGTGTGCCTACATTCATGCTGCCAAAGGGGCTTGGTGGCAAGACAAAAATAAAGTCATTTCCCCCAATCTCTCCTCCTTTTTCTTTTCTTTTCTTTTAAACCCACCATCCTACTTCCAAAAGCATCATGATTTCCTCTATCTCTCCGGATAATGCAGCGAGCGTTTAGTATTCTGATTTGATCACGGGCTCCCCCCCCTTTTTTAACTCCATTAAGAGAGAGGGGGAAAAGGAGTGGGTGTGGGAGGGACAGATACAAGCAGCAGCCGCTCCCCCCTCCCTTCTTGGTGTTTGTTTGTTTTGGCAAGACAAGGTGTGTGTGTGTGTGTGTTTTAAAGTTCAGTTGGGAGAATGTCCTCCAACTTCTCAACCTTAGCTACCCTTCCCCGCCCCATAATCTTTCCGGGGGCTATTCTCTTCGGCTCATGTCCTGGTCGTTCCTGCCTCCGGTATGTTGCCCCTGAATGCTAACATGGACCGAGCTCTTTTTGCAAGAGGTGTTCAGCCCGGCTTGTAGAACTGGGCTGCACTTATTTAGTAGAGCTTCAGCTTCAGTAGCACTATGTGAGGCCTTTAGGGGGGTTGGCGCTCGGTTAGCCTGGGCAAAGACCTGCGTAGTTTGTGGTCCTCTCTTCTCTCTCCCCACTTGCAACTCACACACGCTGCCAGGTAACGTGCAAAGTGGGATTCTTAAAAGCCTTTTCATCATTGAGGAGGAGCAGGGCCGCCACGAATTGGAAGAATATTTTTTTAAAAAACACGGAGGTTCACAGCATGCAGGGGGCGGGGGATAGAAGGACTACTGACTCACCCCCCCCCCACACACACCTGGCAGCCATCCCCAGACAACCCCTCAGTCACGCTCCGGCTGGCATTGGAATTTTAAAAAATACATGGAGTTTCATGGCATGGGAAGGCAAGTGGCAAGCAGAGCGAGGTGCAGCGCGGTGGGGTGGTTCTTTCCATCAGTTTCGTTTTAAACTTTCTCTCTCTCCCTCAAGCCAGACCTACCTATCATGTTTCCATCTCCTTCTTTTCTAGCTTTTTCTTTCTTTCTCTTCCTCTCTCTCTTCAAGCCTGCCTCATCCCCTTTTCCTTTTTCTATCCCTCTGTCTCTCTCTCTCTCTCTCAAGCGAAGCCTACCCCATTCTCTTTCTCAAGCCAAGCCAGAACTATTCCCCCCCTCTTTCTTTCTCCGTCTTGCTTCTCTCTTTCCTTCTTATAAAAGCCTGTGTGGTGAAGGATAAAAACAATCTTATCAAAAATTAAGAGAAAAACTTCTCTAATTTTTTTCCTTAGAAATGCTCCATGTTAAGTGTGATGATTTGGCAGAGGTAGAAAGGAAGAACAATGCATTTTATTGTTATGTTATGTATTTTGTACAGATTGTATTGTATTTATTTTATTAGAATTTTTAATTCAATTTATTTTATTTTAATTTAAATTAATCTTGGCCTGCCAGAGCTTCAAAATTTTTGATTAAATTCATTTCAATTAATTTCACTTTGATTTAATTAATTGATTGATATTAAGTTGAGTTGTGCACACCTGTAGTATACTTTAGTACTAATAGATAAACTTAAAACCCTTTTACTAACTGCTGGTCCAGGAAACTGTGCACAGATAATGTACCGGTCCCTGAAACTGCGCACTAAGAATTTACCGGTCCTTGACTCCAAAAAGGTTGAGAAACACTGCTCCAAATGACTTTCGCTCTCTCAGCCACTTTCTCAGACACCTGCTCTCTTCCACTCTCACATTCATTCAAGGGAGCCAGCGATGATTCCTGCCCCAGGACACCATAGCAACGGGTGATGTCACAAAGGGGGACGCATCACTAGCTAACTGCCAGCCTGGGCCCAGGTCTGGCCAACCCATTTCCCAAAGGATGTCTCAGGCTGGGGGAGGTGCAGAAAGGAGCTCTTTGAACCCGCATCCGGAGTGGGGGGTGGAGACCCTTCCCTGTATAGAAAGGCTAACCCCTGGAGGGCTATCCCCTCCAGCAAGGACTCAAGAAGGGTGTGTGTGCTGGAGAAGGGAGGTGGCTTGCCCCAAAGTGCCCAATATTTGGAGGACCTGCCCCGGATGGCCAAGGAGGAGCCTCCTCATGCTGATCCGAATGGCAGGTGGAGAACTCAGACAGAGACACTGTGGTGAAATCCTGCTTTGTTATTAAACCACCACCACCCTCGCCATTTACTGAGATAACACTTTTAAAAGAGAGATTAACACTTTTGAAAGTGGGGTTTTAAAAACGATTTACTTAAAACTGCCATTTTAAAATTGGTTTTTATTTTTAATTTTTTATTGGATTGTTTTTCATTTGTATACATTGCCTTGAGATATTAGATGGTTTAGAAATAAAAAGAAATGAAAAACATAAAGCAATACTTACATGATGATCAGGATCGTGGATCTCCTCCAATCAAAGCTAACACTAAGACTAACTACAACTAACTCAACAAGAAACAACAACAACAAAAACTACCAGAAACAACAACAACCCCAGCCCCAACTGCCTCCCCATCCCTATCCCAAACAAATCCCCGCCTCTGATCGCTCCGATATTTAATCTCTACTCTCTACTCAATCTCTAGCTCTTTCACTCTCACAGTCTCGCTCATTCGTACTCTAAATGACTTTCGCTCTCTCAGCCACTCTCTCAGACACCTGCTCTCTTCCACTCTCACATTTATTCAAGGGAGCCAGCGATGATTCCTGCCCCAGGACACCATAGCAACGGGTGACATCACAAAGGGGGAACGCATCACTAGCTAACTGCCAACTCAATGGCCGCTGGTCCTCTGGAGTCGAGGACCCTCCTTGGAACTCTTGGGGCCCCTGGTTCTTGCTCCATTGCAATGGGGATTCAGAGGCATCTTCGATGAAACTGATTGCCCAGAAATTTAGGACCAACAAAAGGAAGTCCTTTTTCACACAACACATAATCAGCTTGTGGAATTCTCTGCCACAGGATGCCAGCAGTCTGGATGGCTTTAAGAGGGGTTTAGATAAATTCATGGAGGACAGGACTATTGGTCTGAGGGCTCTAGGTCACCTCCAGCCTCAGAGGCAGGATGCCTCTAAATACCAGTAGCAGGGGAGCAACAGCAGGAGAAAGGGCATGCCCTCTGCTCTTGCCTGTGGGCTTTTCAGAGGCATGAAAGAGGATGCTGGACTGGATGGGCACTGGACCCTACACTTAGGAAACATAGGTCCTTTCTCCAGCCATAAGGATTCTCCGTTTCTCTCGCCTCTTTGCAATTAGGAAGCAGATGAAAATCTCCCACTCTCCCCCCCCCACCCCCACAACCATACAAAAGTAAACAGTTCCCAGGATGGAAAAGCCCCCCTCCCCCAAATACCTAACCAACGGGGTAGCTGCTGGCGAGGAATCAGACTTTGATTCCCAGCCAGCCCACAGCCCAAAGTGTTTGCAAAGAGTTTTGAAGAAGATCAAATAACTATTTACCTCTTGCCCTCCTAACTGTGCTTTGCTGATTGCTGGATTGCTGTAAAAACCAAAACAAATCCGAAGCAATGATTGGCTGATGTGTTTTAGTTTTGGAAATGTACTTTGAAAATACCAAATATCTGAACAAATGAATTTTAGATAGAAAACACTGTTCTGAAAAGTATTTTAGACACAAAATGCCAAAGTATTAAAAATACATATTTTAAGATCCATGTATTTTAGATACTGCCCATCTCGGGCAGCTGGCTGCTTCAGCATAGCCCCTTTGGGCATCCTGGGCCCAGCTCTGGCCAACCCATTTCCCAAAGGATATCTCAGGCTGGGGGGTGGGTGCAGAAAGGAGCTCTTTGAACCCGCATCCGGGGTGGGGGGTGGAGAACCTTCCCTGTATGGAAAGGCTAACCCCTCGAGGGCTATCCCCTCCAGCAAAGACTCAAGAAGGGTGTGTATGCTGGAGAAGGGAGGTGGCTTGCCCCAAAGTGCCCAATATTTGGAGGACCTGCCCCGGATGGCCAAGGAGGAGCCTCCTTGGGCTGATCCGAATGGCAGGGGGAGAACTCAGACAGAGACACTGTGGTGAAATCCTGCTTTGTTATTAAACCACTACCACCCTCGCCATTTACTGAGATAACACTTTTAAAAGAGAGATTAACACTTTTGAAAGTGGGGTTTTAAAAACGATTTACTTAAAACTGCCATTTTAAAATTGGTTTTTATTTTTAATTTTTTATTGGGTTGTTTTTCATTTGTATACATTGCCTTGAGATATTATATGGGTTAGAAATAAAAAGAAATGAAAAACATAAAGCAATACTTACATGATGATCAGGATCGTGGATCTTCTCCAATCAAAGCTAACACTAAGACTAACTACAACTAACTCAACAAGAAACAACAACAATAAAAACTACCAGAAACAACAACAACCCCAGCCCCAACTGCCTCCCCATCCCTATCCCAAACAAATCCCCGCCTCTGATCGCTCCGATATTTAATCTCCACTCTCTACTCAATCTCTCGCTCTTTCTCTCACTCTTTCACTCTCACAATCTCTCTCAATCATACTCTAAATGACTTTCGCTCTCTCAGACACCCTCTCAGACACCCACTCTCTTCCACTCTCACATTCATTCAAGGGAACCAGCGATGATTCCTGCCCCAGGACACTGTAGCAACGGGTGATGTCACAAAGGGAGACGCATCACTAGCTAACTGCCAACTCAACGGCCGCTGGTCCTCTGGAGTCGAGGACCCCCCTTTTAACTCTGGGTCCCCTGGTTCTTGCTTCATTGCAATGGGGATTCATAGGCATCTTCGATGAAACTGATTGCCCAGAAATTTAGGCCCACTAAAGGAAGTACTTTTTCACACAACACATAATCAGCTTGTGGAATTCTTTGCCACAGGATGCCAGCGGTCTTGATGGCTTTAAGAGGGGTTTAGATAAATTCATGGAGGACAGGTCTATTGGTCTGAGGGCTATAGGTCACCTCCAGCCTCAGAGGCAGGATGCCTCTAAATACCAGTAGCAGGGGAGCAACAGCAGGAGAAAGGGCATGCCCTCACTTCTTGCCTGTGGTCTTCCCAGAAGCATCTGGTGGGCCACTATGTGAAAGAGGATGCTGGACTGGATGGGCCTTGGCCTGATTCAACAGGGCTGTTCCTAAGTTCTTTGACTAAAACTGATCTGCTCAGGTGCCAGGAGAAATGTTCCTGGAGGTCCCTGTGAGTTTCCCAACAGGAGCAGCGACAATGTACTTGTCAGAACATACGCAGAGGCAGCTCAGCAGCCCACTCCAGCAAGAGGGTGGAGGAGATCCCAGTTTGCTAGGTAAGGACTGGTTGTGTCTGAAGAAGTTTGGGACTTCCTTTTACCTGATGATGGGGCTGTTGTCTTGGGCATCTTCTTTCTCTTGGGCCTGAAAATTGGGGACTGTTTTTCCTGTACTCCTGCTGTCTGGGCAAAGAGGCATCTTTCAAGGTGGTGATTATTTTTACATTTAGCAGTGGGAAAGCAATTGGCCCTATCCAAGCTCAGTGCAGCATCCCTTCAAGGACTGTTGCTGTTGTCTCCCTTGTGTTTCTTTTTAGATTTTGAACGCTTTGAGGACAGGGAACCATCTTCTTCTTA
The DNA here is from genome assembly GCF_027244095.1 of Hemicordylus capensis. NCBI lineage: Eukaryota > Metazoa > Chordata > Lepidosauria > Squamata > Cordylidae > Hemicordylus > Hemicordylus capensis. The sequence goes on along the minus strand of NC_069658.1, from coordinate 247,439,989 downwards.
TTATTATTTTTCTATGTAAATCGTTTTGAGAACTTTCCCACTGAACACCAGTATATAAATAATATAATATGCCTGAGCATGGAGGGGAAAACCAAGGGAAATTCCTCTATGCAAAAGCTGCCTGCCTCTGTCCTTTTCCCTGCCCCTTTGTCCAAACACAGATTGTAAATTCCTGTGGGCAGTAGCTGGCCTTCTGGCAGCCTTAAAATGCCATCATTATGAATGGCACTATATACATAATAAATATGAACCAAAATAAATTGTTAACCCTCCTAATTGAGCCAAGAGGCACCTTTGAAAGTGGTGTCTCTCTTATATTTAGCAGGGGGAGAGCAACTGTCTCTATCCAACCTCAGCACAGTGTCTCTCTGGAGGTTGCTGGTGTCTCTCCTGTGTTTCTTTTTAAACTGTGAGCTCTTTGGGGACAGAGAATCCTCTTATTCTTTTTTCTGTGAAACCAGCATTGAGAACCTTTTTTGCTTGAAAAGTGGTATATGAACATTCTAATTCTTATTAATAATAAGGCAGAGGAGGTGTATAAGGAGAGGAGAGAACCAATTCTGGTTCAGATTTGAGGTAACCAAGAGACTTTTGATTCAGATTCAGATTAAGTTCTGGTTAACTGAAAAAAACCTCTCTGAACTGATTTTTGGGTTTCGTTCTGGTTCAGTTTGATTCCCTAAGTGTGGGTATCAACTTCAATTCATTTTTTATATCAGGCAAACACTTCTATTTGCCCAAACCAGTGTGTGTGCGTGTGTGTGGTGTTGCTGGATTTTAGTTGGGTTTTGCTGCTGCTGCTGCTGCTTTTATCTTACAGTTTTGTCTGGTTTGTTCTTGTCGGCCTTTGCTCTCAATTCTGGCAGGTATTACTTGGGAGAGAGGGCTGAGGGAGAGCTTCATGGGGTGTCATTGGAAGGATCTGAGTGCCAAGTGCCAGAAGAAAATAATGGGAATTCGGAGGGACCAAACTGGCAGGAGAGAAGTAAAATGAAGAAATGGAAAGATTCATCTGTCGCTTGCTACCCAGATGATGGTGACTGTCACAAGATCTCATTCCAGCCAAGAATGGGTAAAGGGAACATGAAGAGTAAGTACATGCTGTGTGGGAATTCTCATCTCCATCAAAGTCAGGGGTGAGGATTCCATGTCCAAGTGTGAGCCAGCTGTTGTCGCTAAGCAGGGTTGCCTTGTTGCCAGTGTTCCCTCTAACAGGGATTCCCAGATGTTGACTACAACTCCCAGAATCCCCAGCTGCAACGGCTTTTGCTTGGGGGTTCTGGGAGTTGTAGTCAACAATGTCTGGGAATCCCTGTTAGAGGGGACACAACGGGCCATGTGAAGTGAAGGCAACATGTTCACTTCACACAGCAATCTAAGTTTTAACTTAGTTTAAGCTGAAAGTAGTAAACACACACACACAGCACTCAGGCTCCCAATTACTTCTGCATAGTCCCTGTCTTGTGTTCCTTATTCGTGCCGTGGAATGTTGGCAAACCTAGTTGAGGGTAATCAGCTGCTCAGATGGCAAGGCCAACAGACAGGAACAGTTAAAGTAGCAAAACAGCAACAGTTGTAATCTTTGTGCCAGAGATCTCCTCACAGGTAAGCTGTAGCAAGATGAGAAGTCTATAGATTTGGTGCTAGGTGTTATCAGTATGCTGATGACACCCAAATCTACTTCTCCTATTCATCTTCAGGAAATGGCACTCATTCTCTAAATACCTGCCTATAGGCAGTAATGGGCGGGATGAGGGATAACAAATTGAAACTGAATCCAAGCAAGATGGAGGTGCTCCTTGTGGGGGCTCAGAATCTGAGGGGTGTGCTAGATATTCCTGTGCTGGATGGGGTTACACTGCTCCAGAAGGAGCAGGTACGCAGCTTGGGAGTACTCCTGGACTCAGGCTTCACCCTGGTATCTCAGGTGGAGGCCATGGCCAGGAGTGCTTTCTGTCAGCTTTGGCTGATTTGACAGCTGCACCCATTCCTTGAAGAGGATGACCTCAAAACAGTGGTGCATCAGCTGGTAACCTCCTGGCTTGACTATTGCAATCTGCTCTATGTGGGGCTGCCTTTGTACGTAGTCCGGAAACTTCAGTTAGTTCAGAATGCGACAGCCAGATTGGTCTCTGGGGCAACCCAGAGAGACCATATGTTTCCTGTTTTGAAACAGCTACACTGGCTGCCAATATGTTTCTGGGCAAAATACAAAGTGCTGGTTATTACCTTTAAAGCCCTGAATGGCTTGGGTCCGAATTATCTTAGAGAGTGCCTTCTTCTACATGATCCCCACAGCACGTTAAGGTCATCAGAGGAGGTCTGTCTCCAGTTACCACCAGTTTGTTTGGTGGTGACTCAGAGGCGAGCCTTCTCTGTAGCTGCTCCTGGGCTGTGGAATGCACTCCAGCAGAAATCCGCAGTCTTAATTGTTTATTGACCTTCAGGAGAGCCCTTAAAACCTATCTGTTTGGCCTGGCCTTCCAGAGTTTTAATTAGTTTTAATTGTTTTAATGCTCTAACCTGGTTTTCAGGGTTTTAATTCTTATTGTTTAATTGTTTTTTCAGATGTTTTAATTGTTAATTGGTGTTTATTTATTGTTTTAATTGTTGTTGGTTTTAATGGTTTCTGTTTTAATTGTAAACCGCCCTGAGCCTTCTCAGAAGGGTGCTATAAAAACGGAATAATAAATAAATAAATAAATAAATAAATATCGCTTACTGTTGCCTCCTCCCCAACAGTCTTTGATAGATTTGTCCTCCATAAATTTGTCTAATCTCTCTTTATTATAGGAGGTGATGGACAACAGGCCAATAATGAGCAGGAAGTACATGGGAAGTCATTAAAAGAAGCCAAGCAGTGTGGGTTGGTTGAAAATGATGAGAACCCAGATGGGCCAGAATGGCAGGAAGGAATCAAAATGGAGAGCTGGAAGGACAGAACTGTTGCTTTTCAAGGTGTCGACTCCCAGGAAATAGTAGTGCAGCAAAAAAGACAGGAAGGAAAGAGACGGAATAGGTGTAATGTGTGTGGGAAAACCTTCAGGCATTACTCCAACCTTAGAAGGCACCGGAAAATCCACACAGGGGAAAAACTGTTTGAGTGTTCCTTATGTGAGAAAAGCTTCTATCAGAAGCAGCATCTCATAAGTCACCAGGGAACCCACACTGGGGTGCGGGGGGGGGGGGGAGTTTGAATAATCAATATGAAGGAAAAGCTTCTCTCAGAGGCAGCATCTGAAAAATCACCAGGGAATCTAGGGATGTGCGGTTCGGTTCGGATCCGGACCGGTTCGTCCGAACCGGTCCGGATCCGGCGGCTCGATCCCGGACCGAATCGGGCCCTTCCGGGGACCGAGCCGGACCGAATTCGAGCCGGTTCGGGAATGAAATTGAGTCTCTGGAGTGTCTCTTTAAAGTTGCAAGTGTGTCCTCCATTTTGTGTCTCCTTCCCGAAACTTTTGCTCCTCCTTGCATCCATTTTGTGATGCTATTTCCAGGCATTGTATTGGCTGCGCTATTGATCCTTGATTGGCCAGAATGAGTCCTTTGGTCTGGTAGGCTGCTTGGCTGTTGCACTGTTGAGAGCTGGCACCCTGTTGGCCGTGGGGGGAGTGCAAAGGTGGGGGCTCCCAAAGGAGGGAATTTCAAACCTATATAAACCCAAGCCTCTTCTCTGGAAACTTCTCTTGGCTGCAGTTGTGGGATCATCTCTGAGACCTGCTTGCCCTTTGCTGGCTGCTCTGGTGTCTCTGTGAGTCCTGACTGTGTCCTGTGTCTCTCTGTGTGTGCTCTGTCTAATCCTTTGTCCACCTGCCCTTTGTGACTCTCTGTGTGTCTCCTCTCTCTGTCTGTCTCTTGTCTGTATACTGTGTGTTACTTCACTTTACTTTCTTCTTAATTTCCCCCAATTTTCCCTGTTCCTTGTCTGTCTGCTTTTCTCCCCTCCTCCCCCCCCTTTCCCTTCTCATCCTTTGGGCCTACCCTCCCCCTCCCCCACTCCCACCCACTGCATCCTCATTGCTTTAAATCTTCTTCCATTAATTATTGCTCTTTGTCCTGCCTTGTTTTTGTCCAACTTTTTGATTTTCACATTGCATTCCATTGGTTTCATTTATATATTGCTTGCTGGTTTTGCTTAAATTGTACCATTTTGTTTGTTTCTGCTGACTGCTGCTGCCCTGCGAGTTGGTTCCCTGAATCCCTCCCCCCCACCCCCAGAGGATTCTGTTGTTTCTTGTTGTCCCATATAATCAGTTTTGGTTCCCTGCTCCAAACTTGCCCCTCCAAGTCCAACCACACCCCACCCCAACCCCACCCCATCCAGCCTTCTCCCAAGTTTGCTGCTGCCAAACAGAGTCCAGTTTTCTTTGCTTGGTTCCACTTATTCATTTGCTATTATTAATTTGCAGCAATTGTGGTTTCATTGTCTCTGTTCACTTAGTGGCCCCCCTCAGAGTCTGTGTTTGGTTCCCCCTCCCCACCCCCCCACCCCCAAGTTTTTTCTGCTGGTTATAGTCTTTCTTTTCATTTTTTTTAAACTTCTGGCTTGTGTTCTCTTGATATATATTGCTTTATATATTTTGCTACCCTCCTCCTCCTCCTCCCCCCCTGCCTGCCCCCCCACCCTCCCTCCTCCCAGACCCTAGCCCAGGCCCAGCTCCTCCCCCAACCACCCCATCCAGCCTAATCGCTGCTGCTGCCCGAGTTGTTCCAGTTTCTCCTTTGCTGTTTGTTGTTGCCCCCTCCCCATCCCCCCAACACCCCTCTGCCACACACTAGCCCCCAACCACACACACCCTCTCTGCTCCCCCCACCCCACCTCTTTTTCTCCTTGCCCCTGACTCTCTCCACTCACCCCAGGCCCCCTGCCACACACTAGCCCCCAACCACACACACCCTCTCTGCTCCCCCCACCCCACCTCTTTTCCTCCTTGCCCCTGACTCTCTCCACTTACCCCAGGCCCCCTGCCACACACTAGCCCCAACCACACACACCCTCTCTGCTCCCCCCACCCCACCTCTTTTCCTCCTTGCCCCCGACTCTCTCCACTTACCCCAGGCCCCCTGCCACACACTAGCCCCCAACCACACACACCCTCTCTGCTCCCCCCACCCCACCTCTTTTCCTCCTTGCCCCCGACTCTCTCCACTTACCCCAGGCCCCCTGCCACACACTAGCCCCCAACCACACACACCCTCTCTGCTCCCCCCACCCCACCTCTTTTCCTCCTTGCCCCTGACTCTCTCCACTTACCCCAGGCCCCCTGCCACACACTAGCCCCAACCACACACACCCTCTCTGCTCCCCCCACCCCACCTCTTTTTCTCCTTGCCCCCGACTCTCTCCACTTACCCCAGGCCCCCTGCCACACACTAGCCCCAACCACACACACCCTCTCTGCTCCCCCCACCCCACCTCTTTTTCTCCTTGCCCCCGACTCTCTCCACTTACCCCAGGCCCCCTGCCACACACTAGCCCCAACCACACACACCCTCTCTGCTCCCCCCACCCCACCTCTTTTTCTCCTTGCCCCCGACTCTCTCCACTTACCCCAGGCCCCCTGCCACACACTAGCCCCCAACCACACACACCCTCTCTGCTCCCCCCACCCCACCTCTTTTCCTCCTTGCCCCCGACTCTCTCCACTTACCCCAGGCCCCCTGCCACACACTAGCCCCCAACCACACACACCCTCTCTGCTCCCCCCACCTCTTTGGACCGCTGCTACTGCTGTGTCCTCCCCCCACACCTGAATCCCCCCTCCCTGCTGCGCTGCGCTTCTCCTCTCTCCTCTTTCTCTCTATCATCTCTCTTTCTCCTCTCTCTCTCTTTCTTTTCTCTCTCTCTCCTCTCTTTCTCTTTGTCCCTGCCCCCCCTCTCTTTTCTCTCTCTCTTAGTCTTTTCTCTCTCTGCTCCCCTTCACTTTCCACCTCCTCTCCCACAGCTGCAGCCGCACACAGTAGCCTACCCACCTGGCGGCTGCCATCGTTTTTTTTTTCTTTTTATAGTTTTTGGTTGATTTTGTCTCTGCTTGGGGGTGAGTTGAGCGACACAAATAGTGTTGTCTCCTCACTTCTGCCCCTCCATCGTTGTTGAACTACCCCGGTTGCCTGTGTGCCTCGTGCGGCCGCCCTGCTGTGTCTCAGCCCAGGGTGGCTGGCTGGCGGCGGCGAATCCGTGACCAGCAGTGAGCGGCAGGAGAAGGACCGGAAGAAGAGGGGTTAGTGCGTGTGCGATTGTGCACCTTTTGTTGCCCCTTTCTCTCCCTAGCTGGCGGTTTTAAATAGGGACACCCCTATTCTGAAATGCATTTGGGTGTGGGGAGGAGGGAGGGAACCTTGGAGAGGAGATGTACTGTTGTAAAACTTGTGTCTTCATGCCCATGCCCAGTAAAGAAATTGCTGCTGTGTGTTGCGTTGCATTGCATGCGTCTTGCAGGTGGTTTTTGAACAGGTGCCTTCCAGAGTGCTTCCTTGCCTCTGGGGCAGTCTGAGTGGGGTCCAGGGTTCTGATGCGATGCTGCCACTACATGCTGGGCCCATGCCATGCCAGAGTGCTTCCTTGCCTCTGGGGCAGTCTGAGTGGGGTCCTGGCTGGGCTCTGATGCTGCCACTACATGCTGGGCCCATGCCATGCCAGAGTGCTTCCTTGCCTCTGGGGCAGTCTGAGTGGGGTCCTGGCTGGGCTCTGATGCTGCCACTACATGCTGGGCCAATACACACGTATGATGATGATCATGATGTTCAATCCATGAGGCTGCCATCAAGTGTTTGCTGCTGCTTGCTTGCCATGGCATTGGGCAGGCAGAGTCACAGAGTGGGTGGGTTCAACCTCTGTGTTGGTGTGACTGGGTTCTGGTTTTGGTTGTGTGCAATTTAGAGTCACTAAATAGGCTGCATTGAGTTTGATGCTCCCCCCACAGGAGCATTACTTGAGAGCCACCCCCCAGAACCCACACTTTGTGTTCCAGTTCACTAAATAAGGGTTTCCTCCTTTGATCTGCAGGTTCCCAAGCGTTGACTGCATCCCTCCCCCACCCCCGGTAGGTGCTGTGCCCTCCCCCCATCCACTCTCCCCCCCCCCAAAAGCTAAAAACTTGCCACCCACACCACAACTACTCCACCCAACTGCCCGTGCCACCCTCCCACACCGGGGTTCCACCCTTTAACCCCCTATTTTTCTAAAAAAAACCCCTCCCAGACCCATCTCCTCAATTGGCTTGGTGGTTGACTCCCAAATTCAAAAAGGACACCCTCCCCCTCACTTCGATTGGCTTCCCCCCCCCATATCAAAAAGTCTTCCTTTCCCCCCAATTGGCTTCCTTTTTTGAAAACAAACTTCCCCCCCGCCGCCTCCAAATCAGCTGCCTTTTTTTTGGCCCCTAAGCCCCTCCAAATTATTTTTCTGACCCTGTCTGGCCTTCCTCCTAAAGTCTCCCTCCTTCTGACCTAGCAGCATGTCTGAGCGCCGTGTGGCGGGCAGGGCTCGCTCAAGGCTGGCAGGCAGAGGTGGGAGAGGCCAGGTGCGGGGTGCGCCTGCGGCACGGGGAGGGAGAGGACGCGGGGAGCCTGAGGACACCCCAGTTCTCCCCATTGGAGAATTCTTTGCTCCGGCCCCATCTTTGGTGCGCAGGATTCAGTTCCCCACGCCTGCTGCCGCCAATCGCGGCAGAGGCAGAGGCACCGTTAGGGCTGTGGCGGGTCCCTCCTCGCCGGCGGCACCAGGTGCTGCTGAGCTACCGCCAGTTGTTGAGGTGGAGGAGACTGTGGAGTTGGAAGAGCAGGTAGAGGGCGGTGAGGACCGTGCGGCTGGCAGCGATGCAGCCAGGTTCTCCCTCCCTCTGGGGCCCCTTCCCCCTATCCTTTCGCCGCTCAGTGGGGGCCCCCCCTCGTGAAGCCCGACACTCTGGTGGGGAGCGGTCTGGCGAGGTGGTGGAGGAGAGGCCTGCCTCTCCGATGCCAGTTGAGCCGGGCCCTTCCTCCGCTGTGGAGGGCGGAAGGGGCGGGTTGGGTGGCAGCAGTGGGCAGGCAGCGGCGGCCGCCCCCCCCCCAGGACTGCAGCCACCCTGCGAGAAACGGCCTAGGACGGCGCCCAGGGCGCAGGAGGCCAAGGGCAGTGGTGCATGGGTGCATTTTGAGGTCCCTCAAGATGACCCATTCCACGCCCGCTGTGTCCACTGCAGGATGCTTGTCAGCCGTGGAAGGGACCCTGCGCACCTGGGTACGACGCCTATGTGGAGACACCTAGAGCGTCACCACCCAGGTCTCAGGGGACAGGCTGGCAGCGCTAGTGCGCCTTGTGCATCTGCCACTAGGGCGGGCAGCGGCAGTGTGCCAGCCAGCAGGCAGGCTACACTGCCCGTCCAGCGGTGGACGCAGTCCTCGGGCAGCCAGCGTATTGTTCGCGTGGACCATCATCACCTCACCCGCCTCATAGGGGAGATGATTTCCACCGATGACCAGCCGTTTCAGGTGGTCGAGAACAACGGCTTCCGCCGTATTCTCCAATACCTGGCTCCCGAATACGTCATCCCCTCAAGGACGACGTTCAGCCGGAACGTGGTCCCCTCCCTGTACCGCCGGTGCAGGGAGCTCGTGTCGGCCGAGCTGCGTGCAGCTCCGGCCGGGACAAGCGTGCATTTCACGACTGACCTCTGGACCAGTGTCAGTGGGATGCACGCTTCTTTCCTGGCCCTCACTGCCCACTGGTGGGGACCGGAGAGTGAGGGGACCTCCGCGGGCGATGCTTCCGGGTCCGGCGCGGCTCCCGCTGCACTACGGCACAGGTGGGCCGTCCTGCACGTGGAGACGATGGACACGAGGCACACCGCGGAGGAGGTGGCGGCCGTACTCGACCGCCAGATAGAGGAGTGGATTGGCGGGTGTCCACACCTCTCCCGCGGCTTCATTGTCACCGACAATGGAGCCAACGTTACCGCCGCTGTCGAGACAGTCATGGACTGTGTGAACATACGGTGTATGGCACACACGCTCCATCTGACCGTCAGGGACGCCCTTGGCCTTAAGGAGCTGAAGGCGTCCCAGGAGAAGGGGGCCCGCCCCATCGCAGCTGCTGTTGCTGCCACGGCCACGCTTGTGGATAAGTCCCGCAAGCTGGCCGCCCACTTCCACCGCAGCGAGAAGTCCAGGAGACTGCTTCGCCAGAAGCAGGATGACCTTGGCCTTCCTCGCCATCTCATCCCTACGGATGTGGAGACGCGGTGGAACTCCACCTTCCTCCTGTTCCAGCGCCTGTTGGAGCAGGAGAGAGCCCTTGTCGCCCTGGCGAGGGACGAGTCCTTGGATGTCTGCGACTTCTCGAACGCAGAGTGGAAGCAGATGTCCGAGGCGGTGTCGGCACTCGAGCCCTTCCAGCTTGCCACGAAGGGCTTGTGTGGCGACACCACTCCCTTGAGCCAGGCGCTGCCCACAGCTGTTGGTCTCGAGAAGCTGATGGGTGGACTCCATATCTCTCTGACCACGCCAGAGGGTCGTGCTCTGGCTGGGAGGCTGAGGTCTGGGGTTGACAAGCGGCTCGTTGATGTGCTGGGAGACAGGGAGGAGTATGTCCTCGCTTGTCTCTGTCACCCAGCCCTCAAGGGCAATGCCGTGAGTGCCGACGACTTGCCCAGGTGGAAGGGCATCCTGGTCGAGAAGGTTAGGGAGGAGGAGGCCGCTAGGGCCCGCAGAGACCAGGGTGTTGGTAGTGGTGCGGGGGCAGCCCTCGCGGCCCAACCCGCACCCAGCAGCAGCATGGGCGGCCAGCCGGCGTCAGCTTCCCCTTCCCCTCCCTCTTCCCAGTCCAGCAGCGCGGCATCCCAGGCGGCGCCATCGCAGCAGCCATTTGCTACCGACTCGAGATCCGCCCAGTGGTTTCAGCGGTTCTGCTATGGCGCCATGCCTGGTATGCGGGAGGCTCGACCTGCCAGGCCCCCCTCCAGTGCTGAGCAATGCGTTGCGCAGTACTTGGAGGAGCCTGTGGAGGGAGACGGCGTGGACTGCGCACAGTTCTGGGCGAGCCGCCGCCAAGTCTGGCCGGACCTGGCGGTGGTGGCTGTGCGCCTCCTCTCCTGCCCCCCAACCAGTGTCCAGAGCGAGCGGGTGTTTTCACGTGCCGGGGATGTGGTGACACCCTCTCGCTCCCGCTTGGACCCTGGTCTGGTGGAGCAGCTGGTCTTCCTTAAGGTGAACCTCCCCCTGTTGGGCTACCCCAAGCTGCAGTTTGAGACGGGCGAGTGATTACCGTGGGTTGCCCCATGGTTGGTCACCTGCCTGGCTCGACCTCTGCTTATCCCTACCCTCCCCCCTTCCACCTCTAGCTGAGCTGACGTGACAGATGCTGAGCCGTGCCAGCCAGTCGCAGCGTGTAGTGTGCCCACACAGAGATGCAGTTGTAGTAGTAGTTGTAGTGCTGCGACTGGCCAGATGTTTACAATGCCCACGCCCACCTAAAAAGAAACCCAATGCTGACCAGCACAGGCCCTTTATCTATCCACCTGTCAGCATTTGGGGACCTGGCGTGGGCACGGCACACCCCCCCAAAGTAGCACAGCCCACGGAGTACTAGACTTAGCGGCAGCGGCGGGTATACGTTCAAAAATGCAGTGTAGATATGTAAATACTAGTAAATAAACATGTAAATAATTTTTTCTTTAAAAACCCCATGTCAAAATCAAGCCTCAAAATTATGCGAAAGAAAAAAAGGTGACAAAGGGAGAACAAAATGATGAATGCCAAATGAATTGATTTTATTGAAAATGTCACCAGAAATCATGTGTGGGGGGCTTGGTTTACATGGAGAAAATGATTGGGTGATTTTTTGAAATGAAACGAATGAATTATTATCATCTTATGTTCATCTTGATTGTGGTCACTGTTGATGTTGGCTGATGGCAAAAAACCCAAAACCATCAGAATAGCAATGAACTGGCTGCCAACACAACATATTGATTGATAACTGTGCAGGGGGGGAATTGGGTCTGTGTGTGTGTGTGTGGTGCAGGCTCAGTCTGTCTCTTCCTGTTGTGTGTCTGTCTGTCTGTCTGTCTGTGTGAATGGATGCCTAGCACTGTCTCTGTGTGTGGATGCTTTCTGTGTGTAGTGTGGTGTGTGTCTGTCTACATGTTTTTTTTCCTCCCCCCCATGCCTCCCTCCATCCTTCCCCTCTCATCCTCTCCCCTTCCTCTTCACCACCTTCCATCCTCCCTCCCTTCCAGCCCACCACCGCCTCACCTGCCCCCAACCCCGGTCTGGCAGATGATGAGAGTCTGGTCTCTCCCACCGAAGCACACACGTGAGCACGTGTGTGCACAAATATGTGGCTGACCAACTCTGAGCCGGACCCTCCCCCCTTCAATCCCCTCTACATCCCTCTCCCCCTCCCCTTTCCTCCCCCCTGCCTCCCTGCCTCCCTCCCTGCCTCCCTCCCCCCTCCTAGCTAGCAGCGCACACATACACACACAAAACACCTGTGGTGGCAAACACCACCAGCACACATGCACTCACACTGGTGCCACCACCACCTCTGCCTTGGGCCTCTGTGTCCTTGAGCAGATATGTGGTGGTGGACCAGAGAAGCATTTCTTTCCAGCAAGGCAAAAGGCATGCACTCACTGCACACACACACACACACACGAAGAGGTGAAGACGAGAAGAGGCAACTTCTAGGACCAGCAGCAGCAGGTGAGTGTCGTGTAATTGTGTTGCTTCCCAAGGCCACTGCCCATGCTCAATGCTCAGTCTGCTGAAACTAAAGAACTAGCTACAATCACCCTTCCTCACATGCAGCTCAGCTCAGCTCAGCTCAGCTGCACAGCACACTGACTAACTAGACACTACAGCTGGTGGTAGAAAAAACAGAAGTCTAGATTCTAGAAGATGTCCTGGTGGATTTTAAACTTTCAAATCTGTGCTAGGATTGCCTTGCCTCCTCCTCCTCCTCCTGCCTGTAATTGTGCCCTCTCCCCTTGCAGTTGCGCCGTCGTGATGGGTTGGTGATGTGCGTGCGCCGTCTACTTGTTAGCTCTCTCCTCCTCATGTTGGCTGGGCTTGCCAGGCACTGGCTGGCAGCAGCTGTTGGCTGTGTGCTAGGCTCAGGCTGTGGCGCGCGTGACTGGACTGGGAATGTTATTGTAGCGGCAACACTGGTTGTGGTGGTAGCAGTAGTAGCTGTTGTTGTTTCTGGGCTGGTGGCTGCTGGCCTGTGCTGACTCTGCGCACTTGGTCTGGTCTGGTCTGGTCATTGGGATGCAGATGTAGGGTGTGTGTGCATCATCCATGGGGAGCATCAGAGCAGAGCAGAGCAGAGCAGGTTGGCTGGCTTCTGTCTGTCGGGCCTAGTCAGTGGCAGGCACTGAGTGAGGCGGTGGTTTCTTTGGGCATCACGTCACCCATCATGCAGAGCGGCAGGTCTGCTGCTCTGCTGCTCCGCCTCCTGCTTCTTCTCTGTGTGTGCTGCTCTTGTGCTTAGTGTGCTGCTCCGCTGCTGCTGCTGTGCTGGCAGGCAGCACAGCAGTGGCCTTTTTGTTAGATCAGAGAGTGGGTGTTGTCTCTCTGAGTGTCCTCCTCTTACTTGCTTGGATAGGAGTGGTGGTAGTAGGTAGGCATTAAGATGGACTGACTAGGTGTTACGTGTTAGGGCGCCCAGAGAGAGGGGCCAAAAAGATGGGGTGGCAATTGTTGGGTTGCTCCTAGTATTATTGGTGAATTTCTGAAGAAAAATTTTTTTTCCATTGGCTAGAATGGGGGTTCGGGGCTGCCCCAGACCCGCCTCTGTGGGGTGGCAGCACCGCCAAAGTGGGTCCGGGGCCATGGCAAAAATGCCCTCAGTCCCTCCCAGCAATCCCCGTAGAGATAGGAGTGATGGTTCTGTTGTTTTTCTGAGGTGTTCTGAGTGAGTGTGGATTCTGTGATAGCAAATGAGAGTGGATTCATGGTGTCTCATTGGAAATCTCATTAGCTATCATAGAATCTACACTCAGACAGTGGAGGACAGACTAGTAAGTCAGAGGGCTAGAGGGTCAAGACATTTGTTATCCCTTCTCCACTGCTCTGATGCTATCCCTTTGAAATGTAGATTGCTAATCTTAGGGGATTCAACTTCCTTCCTTCTCTCTTTCTTCTTACCTGGCGGTCTACCTTGCAACATGGCAAGTTTCTCTCCCTGCACCATATGTGCAGAGAGGATGCAGAATCCATCTGCGTCCAGATAGATAGATAGATTAGAGATCCTAAATCCTCACTTTCCTATCTAGAGTGGAGTTCCTTAATAAGTGCCTTTTATATTGATTTGAAACTATGAATTGGCTCCAAGTTAACTTTACTCTCAGGATACACGCATGCTTAACTAAACTAAACCGCTGTGTCGTGCCTCTGTGCACTCTGCTATAATGAGAAAGGAATTCTCTCACCACAGAGAATATCCAACAATTTTAGCAATTTTTAAAGTGTTATTTTAAAAATAAATACATATGAAAATTGCAGGTGGCAGGTTCCCTTTGCTCTTAGGGCGTGCCTCTTTTAAGATAGTTTCCATATGGCAAAAAAGTGTGGAATCTTCAAAGCTTTTGCACAATATTCAAAAGCAGTCTTACTGTACAGTCTCCTAGGGGTTTCCATGCTCCTCCTTAGCATGACCTTACCCTCTGTACACATGCTGAGCAGGGACATGGTGTGATTTTTACATCTTCACCTGCTGGCCAGTCCTTGTATGTTAAGAAGAACTCACTCTTCTCCCTAGTCAGCACAAAAATGGTACTGAAAAAATTGGTGTTTTCTTCTTGGAATGCAAGAGCTGGCCAGCAGGTGGATCTGTGAAAACCACACAAGGTCCCTGCTTTGGCATGTGTGTAGAGCAGGGATTCTCAACGTTGGGTCCCCAGATGTTATTGGACTTCAACTCCCATAATCCCTAACCAAAAGCCATTGGGGCTGGGGATTATGGGAACTGAAGTCCAATAACATCTGGGGACCCAACATTGAGAATCCCTAGTGTAGAGGGTAAGACTGCATTGGGAAGTAGTGTGGAAGTCTGTCTGCGGGAGTGCAGATCCTGCACTTTATTGTTTTTTTTTTTTTTTGGAACCCCGCTAATATGTCTCCTGCTGCAACATATACATATTTCCTAGCCTTGATTGTGTTATATTATTATGTAATTCTGTAATCTTATTTATTCATTCATTCATTCATTCGATTTTTATACCACCCTTCCAAAAATAGCTCAGGGCGATAGAGAAATAACATAGAGAAATAATAAAGAAATAAGATGGCTCCCTGTCCCCAAAGGGCTCACAATCTAAAAACAAACATAAGATAGACACCAGCAACAGTCACTGGAAGTACTGTGCTGGAGATGGGTAGGGCCAGTTACTCTCCCCCTGCTCAATAAAGAGAATCATCACATTAAAAGGTGCCTCTTTGCCAAATTAGCAGGGGTTAACTTTAGTTGAAATAAAAAGCAAAAATACCACCACCCCTCCGCATATATACATACTAGGCCTATGCTACTGGACAATATTGGACACTTTGATAGGCATTTCCTTCCTGCAGCACACGGAGTGGACACTCCTGGTGCAATCATGATATGTGTCACACCCTCGATCTCCGACAGCGAGGAGGAAGGGGAACCTGTCAACTTTCCAGGCGATGCAGGAGTGTCTGAGGGGCAGAGCCCGGCTGTCAGTGTTCATGAAACAGCTGTGGATAATGACTCTGAGCAGGCACAACAACCTGAGGCAGCAGAAATCGTGAAAGACCAATCGGAAGAAGAGCTATGTAACCAACCCCCGCCGACCCCCCAACAGCTGCGTGTCACGAGACGCAGGGATCAATTGGAGACTATTAGGAAAAGCAAATGCCTCTTGCAGAGGGCTGATAAGCCTTAAATCCCTGCCAGCTGGGAGCTTTCGTGGCTTGCACTATAAATCACGTCGTCAGTCGGCTACTTACTGCTGAAAAACAACATTCGTCAAACTATATGTCGACAGCGTGCAGCCAAGTCCGGTCAAGACCTTGACAATATGTTTCCGGGCAAAATACAAAGTGCTGGTTATTACCTTTAAAGCCCTGAGCGGCTTGGGTCCAGGTTACCTTAGTAAGTGCCTTCTTCGGTATGATCCCCATCACTTGTTGAGGTCATCTGGAGAGGTCGGTCTGCAGTTACCACCGGTACGTCTGGTGGCAACTCGGAACCGGGCCTTTTCTGTAGCTGCTCCTGGTCTATGGAATTCACTCCCAGCAATCCGCAGTTTAGGCTTGCTGTCGGCCTTTAAGAGAGCCCTAAAAACCTATTTGTTTGGCCTGGCCTTCCAAGGCGTTTTTAAATTGTTTTTATATTGTTTTTAGCATTGTGTTTGAATTGTGGGTTTTATGTCTTTTTAAAAAGTTGTTGTACACCGCCCAGAGCCTCTGGATGGGGTGGTTTATAAATGTAATAAATAAATAATAAATAAATAAATCAGTGCCAGGTAGTAGGTACTTGTAGTGTGTGTGAGGGGGGGAGGCAGTCTTTTGTAAGGGAAGCAATAACTGTGCAGAGGATGCTGGGTGGGTGCAGAGAGGCTGGGAAAGTCCCTTGCTAACTGAGCAAAGAGGCACCTCTTAAAAGTGGTGATTCTCTTTATGGAGCAGGGGGAGAGCAACTGGCCCAATCTATCCCCAGCGCAGCATCCCTCCAGTGGCTGTTGCTGGTGCCTATCATATATTTCTCTTTTAGACTGTGAGCCCTTTGGGGACAGGGAACCATTTTATTTATTTAGATCTCTGTAAACTGCTTTGAGGACTTTTATTGAAAAGCGGTATATAAATATTTGTCGTATTCATATTTGAAAGAGCGCGGGGAAGCTGGGAAGACATGGAGGTCAGGAAAGAGGGTGGGGATGTCTGGGAACTGTAGTACCTCCCAGAACATTCCCCATGGGGGAGTTCCACTGGATGGATTCCACCAGGTTATTCTCTGAGCAGGCTTCTAGGTCCACCTTTTGGGTTCATGATCTAGAGAAATCTCAGTGAATAAGGAGGGGTGGAACATAAGAAGCTGCCTTATATCAAGTTGGACCATTTGTCCATCTTAGCTCAGTCTTGTCTGCAATTGACTGGCAGCAGCTCTCCAAGGCTTCAGGCAGGAGTCTTTCCCAGCCATACCTGGAGATGCTGCCAGGGAGTGAACCTAGAACCTTCTGCTCTTCCACTGAGCTACTGTCCCATTCCCTAAGGGGAATATTCTAGTGTTCACATGTAGTCTCCCATCCGAATAGAAACCATCAGACCCTGCTTAGCAAAGGGGACAATTCATGCTTGCTCCCACAAGACCAGCTCTCCTCCCCATGGAGTACTGGAAGTTGCCTAATTGTGGATCTGTTGCTGTTGGAGGCTTGCATGGTTCAAGACGGAGCAATCTTGAACTTCTCAGCTATGGATATTCTATTGAATCTATATATATAATTCTCCTGGGTGTGCCTTGGAATGTGCATCCCAGCGCCCAGCTGATTGGCTGGGTGGCGGACGGGCCTGGTTGGCTGAGGTGCACCCAGGAGGATTGGTCACCGTGGCAGTGGCAGGCCTGGCCACAGAGGCCAGAGGCAGCAGCGGGTCCAGCCCAGCCATGGAGGCAAGGCCGGGGGAGGGGGGAGAGAAAGTGGCAGGGGGGCAGAAGTGGTGGTGGGGAGGAGAGGAGGCTGGGCCAGGAAGTGGAGACTGGGGCAGAAGGTGGGGGGGAATAGGTAACCACTGGCCCCAAAGAGTGCACAGATGCTCTGTGCGGGGTCGGCTAGAATGGTTTTATTTGGACTGTAGTTCTAGGAAAACAGGCATGCTGTAGGGCTGGTATTAAATTATTCTTGCCACTTTTATGGCTATATTATACTAGTTATAATTATTCGTGCCACTTTTATATTAGTGATGAGGTTTCCAATTGGATTGAGACAACACCCGACTAAAGTGCTTGAATATGTTCATTCATTTGCTTTTTAATCCGGCTCTTCCTCAATGGAACTCAGAGTGGTATGTGGTTGCTTTGCACTTGATCGCATTTGATTCTCACAACAACCCTTTGAGATAAGTAAGGCTGAAGGAGTGAATGACTGGCCCAAGTGTATTTAGTGACGTTTGAACCCTGTCTCCTGGCCCTAATGCAGTGCTGTAATCACTACATTGCACTGACACTTGGTTTTCTTTGGAGTGGAGTTTTTATGATATGGGAAATTGATTTGGGGCAAAGTCAGTGCTGGATTTAGGCACAAGCTAATTAAGCTACAGCTTAGGGCCTCACATTATGAGGGGCCTCTAAATACCAAAACAATGACTGAATTTCAAATTTTACATAATTGGTTGAAGGAGATAATAACAATAACAGTAACACACCTTCTTCTATGATCTGGAAAAAGAGCATGGCAGTCTGTGGGCAAATTGATTCCACAGTACCTGAGTTTGCAAATCTTTCTTATGAAGAAAGGGGGAACAGCAAGCCTGGTGAACTAACTATTTACCTGAGGGAGTGGTACAAAAGATCAGTGGTAGACATTTTGAGACCTCTTCCGGGAATTATTTTGTTTGAAATAACTTGTTGATATGTATAATTTCTTCTCTCCTCCTGTAGTTTTACAATTTTATTTAAAATGATCGGTATATAAATATTTGTAATAATAATTCCCTCTGGACCATCTGGCATTATAAGTGGTCTAATCAGATGGTCTCAATGTGCTGGGTTGAGGAGGGGAGGTGGGGATGGATATTTTGGAATGTATACTTGGTTTCTGTGTATGACAAAGTCCAATGAAGTTTACATAGAAAGTCAAGGCCCAATGAGTGCTGATTTCTGAAAATGACCTTCTCTTACCTTCAGACTTAGGCCATATTCAGATGTAACATGGAACTGTGGGTCCAATGGACCTACAGTTCCACACCCCCTCCCTCCACTCTCCTGTCCGCATTTGGACATTGGTGTTTGGGGAGGGAAACTGCTGATCCGTTTTTTTCTTAAACTGTAGTTTGCACCTTCGGTTACCGAAACGGGAGGTGAAGGTGATGTATTTGAATCCACAAAAGGTGAAAATTGTGTATGTGCTTAGCTAATGTGTTTACTTTAGCAGAAGCTTAGAGCCTTGTAAAGATAAAGTGATGTCTTAAGTTAAGAAACAGAAGTCTGTGGCTCATGTTGATAAGGTATATCCTGTTTTCTCATTGTTGTGTGGCAGATGTTTATTCGAGCTGTGTAAACACTATGTTAAGGTATATAAACCTATTGAGATTGTAATTCAGGGTCCCAACTAAGGTGTGAACCAGTTGGCACCGCTCTGTCTGAAGCAGTGCTAAATAAAAGCCTTGGAAAAGTTTCTCCTGTCTGGTTACTTTTAATAAAAGAGCCCTGACAAGAACCCAGAAAGGTGCATTTAGGCACATCAAAGGGACCTCTGGTTTCATGTTACATCTGAACCTGGCCTCTGAGACTCCAAACAAAGTCTTTGGAGCCTGGGCCTAGTCGCTGAGTTGCCCGCATTGCCTCCTGCTGGGTTGTTGCCTTTTAAAGTTAATTTCATTGACAGTTTTTGTTTTTTAATTAATGTGCTCAAGTGTTTTCATTCTTGTTTTGAACTTGGACACTGCTTTAAACTTGTATACTATAGAAAAGTGGTTTATAAATAACATGAAGCAGACAAATAAATGGGGGGGGGGATTCCTAGCAAGTGGCTGGTTTTCCCCTGAAGGAAGAGTTTCTGTCTCAATGTGTTATTTTATTTCTTGTTAGATTTATAGGCTGCCTTTCATTACAGAATTCTCAAGCCATGGTCAAGTTATGATCATAAACCACACTATGATCAAGGACCCACATGAAGGAGAAAAGTTATAAACATCTTGTTGGAGATGGACTTCCAGTGCATCGACCTTTTGCACCAACTATCCTAATGACCACTAGAGGCATTGGGAGCAGAGACAGTGAGTCAGGGTCTCCCTAACTGTTCTACCTGTCTCTACTCTGTGACCCCTGATATGACTCTTCAGGTATTTCCTGTTGAGTCAGAATCCCTTCCTTTCTTCTTAGAGACCAGATGGAAACTCTCTCTCCCTACCTATTCATTATGTAGTTCTATAGATTAGGGTTAGGTTTTTCCTATCCAAAGGTGTACTTCATCAACACATACTTAGTATTTATTCTACAAGAATCTCCACGTGTCTTCTCTAAATGGCTGCAACAACTAAACTCTGCAAACTACTCTGCAACTGGAGAGGGGTCTGCTGATTATCTGCTGGGGGCAAAAATTACAACTCCCAACATCATCTTTGTAGCAAAATCTTTAGTGCCCAGTCAAGCACTGCTAGTCGAATCTATAAAAGGAACATGCTGTGAATGTAAGAGAAGCTTCTTTGATAAATTGGGCCTCTCAAAACATGTTGAAAGATTAGCCCTCTTCAGATGTTATAAATCGTAAGTGTGAGCGTTGCTCACAAGGGGAAACCAGGGAGGAAGTCCCGCCTTCCTGCTGTCACTCACCCCCACCCTGCACCTGATGACTATGCTTACAGTGTTGTTTGTCTGGACAAGGCAATGCCGCAAGCGTGATAGCCAGTGATCCTGTGAGCTACAACCATGATCAATCAAGGTTGCAGCTCATGGGAGCACTGGCCATCATGCTTACAGTGCCACCTCATTCAGAAAAACAGCACCATAAGAATGATACAAATATGAATATGACAAATATGTATATACTCTTTTTCAACCTAAGTTCCCATAGTGACAGCAGGAGAGAGGGATTTCCTCTCTGCTTCCCCCCTTGTAAACGGCACGCATGCTTAGGATTTATAACATCTGAAGAAGGCTACTGGGGGGCGGGAGGAGGGGGACATAGTAAACTATCAAATAGTCTGTATGTGTTGGCACTAACCATGACTGATAGTACCCAGATTTCCTTCAAGCCAGAGTTTGAAACTCACTTCAAACCCTGGTTTTAAACTCTGGTTACAACCTTGTTTGCATTAACCATGACTAGCATAAATGCCACCTTAAGTGGCGCAGTGAGGAAATGGTTGACTAACAAACAGAAGGTTGCAGGTTCGAATCCCCACTGGTACTATATTGGGCAGCAGCGATATAGGAAGATGCTGAAAGGCATCATCTCATACTGTGTGGGAGGAGGCAATGGTAAACCTCTCTTGTATTCTACCAAAAAAACCCACAGGGTTCTGTGGGTGCCAGGAATCGGAATTGACTTGACGGCACACTTTACCTTTACCTTTAGCATTAATGCAGACTCTGGTTTCAAGTGCTGTCCTGGCTCATGAATCATGTTAACATGCATTGGCATTGATGCAGATGTGACACAGACATTGGAAGAGGTGAATTAAGCATTTCTGCACAGAACACATAATTCATTGATGAAAATTATTGCCACAGGAAATACTAATGGCCAGTTGCTTACTTTATTTAAAAGAAGATCAGATAAATGTATGCGGGAATTAGGAGGATTAGATCAACAGCTGTTAAGGGCCTATAAAGCCCTTAACAGCTTGGGCCCAAGGTATTTAAGAGAACACCCTGTCGCCAGAGGCGTAACTGGGGAAAATGGCGCCTAGGGCAAGCACTGAAATTGCGCCCCCCTCATTTTCCTTGCTGATAACCTAGTGCAAAGCTGCCATGAACTGATGTGTATCAGTGGATCAGATATTTAATACAGAAGCGCCTGCAGGTGCGCCTTGCAGTTGAGAAGCGATGCCGGGCCGGATGGCAGGCCTCGGCGTCGCTCCAGTCGTATCTGCCGCCCACTGCGCCCGCCCCCGCCGCCGGGGTGGAAGGAGGACCCCTGGCCTGCTCACCCACCCCCTGGCTGCACGCCCGCCCACCCTCACCCACAGCCACGAAGTGACTTGAGATTAGAAGAAAGCGACTCCGGGCCGGACACGGCAGGCCTCGGTGTTGCTCTGGGATCCGCCGCCGTGGCGCCAGTGGGATTTTGGGGAAGGACGACCAGCAGCAGCCAGCAGGACTCGGGGGGGGGATGGGGGGAGGCCGCTGGAGTGTTGAGGGGAGGGCGCACCGAGGCCAGGCAGACCGAGGAGGGGGAGGGACATGGAGAGGCCGCGCCGCTCTCTGTCCGCCGCCCAGCCCCAGGCACAGCTGTAGCGTGGCCCATGATGCCGCGGCCCACCGCCGTTTTTTTCAACTCGGGATGGGGGGAGGCCGCCCACCCCACCCCCGCGCCACCCGCCAGCTGCCCAGCTGCTGCCACCCCCCACCGCCAGCCCGAGACACTCCCGGCAGCCCCAGCAAATAACATACAAGCCAGCCAGCTCTCGAACCAAAGCAAGCCCACAGCTCCGGTATTTTAAAAAATTAAAGATACATTCATTCATTCATTGTAATAGTAATAATAAACTTTTTTAAAAAAACACAGACACACCTGATCCTCCTGTGGAAAACTGTACTGATGATGGCGGTGGTGAGGTTGTTGTTGTTGTTGTGCTGGGCCAGTGGCCACCAAAGCAGATCCTGCTCTTCCTTCCTCTCCACCACGGCGTGACTCGGAGCAGCAGCAACAGGAAACACTCGCCGTCCTTCTCCCTCCTAGGTCTCTCGTCGCTTCTCAATAGCACGTGCGTTGTGCTAGGAGAGATCAACTCTGAGCATGCGCGTGAATGGTGGGTGGGGACGGGAGGATTCAGGAGGACCAACAATGCCGCACAGGCAGTGAAGAGCGCCCAGCCGGAGCCAAGTGGGGTGGGGGGCACCGCGCTGGCGCGGCTGCCTGGAAAGTTAGTCGGGTGGGGATGGGCTGAACAGACTCGTCGTGGGCAGTGAGGCGCCAGGCCAGCCAGAGCCAAGAGCTCGCGGGGGAGGGGTCGCCGCGTCGGCGCAGCTGCCTGATTGAAAAAATACATTGAGTTGGGGGGGAGGGGGGGTCATGGCACCTTGGTGCGCCCTCTCCCAAAGTGGCGCCCAGGGCACGTGCCCTGCCTGCCCTACCGGTAGTTACGCCCCTGCCTGTTGCCTGTTGAGATCATCAGGGAATTTTGTCTGAGGGTGCCACCAGCTTGTCTAGTGGCGACTTAGAGGCGAGCCTTCTCTGTAGTCGCCCAGGTACACACTTCCTGCTGAGATGAGAGCTGCTCCATCCTTGATGGCTTTTAGGAAACAACTGTAGACACATCTCTTCAGCTAAGCTTTTTAGTTGACGTTTTAGCTGATGTCTTTTAGTTGAATTTTGTTTTAACTTTACATTTTATATATGTGTCAAATGTATTAGTTTGTTTTGTTGTAAACTGCCTAGAGACTTTGGTAGTGGGTGATATATAAATGTGTTAAATATAGAACCTCCATATGCAGACAGTATATCATAGAATGCCAGTTTGCACTGTCATACGCCATCAAGCAATGATACGCATTAGCCATTATTATGAATAATATTAATATATACTGCTTTTCAATGAAAAGGTTTTCAAAGCAGTTTACATAGAAAAAGAAAAATAATTATATGGTCCTTTGTCCCCAGTGGCTCACCATGTAAAACAAAAAACAAAACAGACACCTGCAACATCTATTGGAGGGATGCTGTGCTGAGGCTGAATAGGGTCTCTCCTGCTAAATATAAAGAGAACCACTGCTTTGAAAGGTGTCTCTTTGTCCAGTTAGCAGGCCTAGTTAATTGCATTCAGAATTGGCATCAGTGTTCCCTCTAACAGGGATTCCCAGATGTTGGAACTATAACTCTCAGCATCCCAGATGTTGGAACTACGACTCCCAGCATCCCCAGCTGCAATGGCTTTTGCTTGGGGATTTTGGGAGTTGTAGTCAACAACATCTGAGACTCCGTTAGAGGGAACTCTGACTGGCATGTTTGTTGACATACAATAATTTCTAAATCCTGGTGATGAGTCTGAATAATGCTTTCTACAGGGGACACAGAATTTTAGAGCTGGAAGTGAACTTGGAGAAGGGAAAGCCCCTACTCAGGGCAGGAAACTGTCATGGCATCCCTGAGACGGCCATGGTCATCCAGACATGGATTGGGCTGCACAATTGCCAAACTCTTCTGAGTAAACATGCATAGAATCAGGCTGCACAGCTGCATCTCTGTGTACATTATTTATTTATTTATTTATTAAAACATTTTTATACCTCCCAAAACTTACATCTCTGGGCGCTTTACAACAGAATAAAAACAAAGTAAAACATTCGTTAAGACAGAAATGGGGGGGGGGAGATCCACATTGGATACAGCGATAATTCTTTTGAGTAAATGTGCACAGAATCGAGCTATATTTGTTTGCAAATCATTTGCATATAGAACCTGGAACTTTTCATTCTGGATATTAAAAACGCGCCCCCCTCCTTTTCTATGAATCACTTTGAGGATTAATTTCCAGCTAAAGGGCAGAAGCTGTCTTAGTCTAGTGTAGTGTTGCCAACTCTCTTGGCTGAAGCTGTTCCCGAGGAGATATCTTTCCCCCAATATTTCCTCCCAATCTTACTCACACAATATCAAGCCACTACTAAACTAATCAGAATTGCTTTTCAGTCTTTCCTGGAAAGAGATGCCCACTCCTGGAGACTACCCGCCAATCCTGGAAAGTTGGCAACCCTAATTTTGCGTCAGCTGCCTTAAAAAGACTGGCAAATGCACCTTCACAGCAGCTTTCGCGAACCAGTCTAGCTTCCCACCATGAGACAAGAGTCACGATTCCTAGAAAGACCAACTCAACCAATCTGACGGGGGACTCTAATCACCGACGGCCACTTCCTCTTCCGTCCTCTGTCCCACCCCACTCCCCACACCTCCCCCTCCCCCACGAGCGATCCTGCTGCCTCTTCAATTACCCAGACAATCTCGAGCTATTTGGAAATTTGCATTGCTGTAGATCTTCGAATCAGACGCTTTTGCTGCAGCCTTCAGCTGGGGGGTGAGTTGTAAGGAAGCGAGAGGGGGAGCTATTTCTTAAATTTGCTTTATTTTTTTATTTTTTTGTTCTAGCAAGGAAGAACAGACAAAAGAAGCAGGAGAGGCAGAGCGAGAGGGAATCAGTGGGGGAAATATAGGGACCTCTCCTCCGGCTTCTCTACCTGGACTCTGGAGGTTTTTCAGCTTTGTGTTTGCAAGTTGCTGATAGATCCTTCAGATTTCTTTCGTTCAAGGGCAAGAATGGGAAAAGAGGTTTTCTCTCTCTTCTTTATGCATAATTGTTGTGGCTGGGGGCCTATAAGGTGGCCAACAGGTCAGAAAGGAATGGCCTAAAATATGCTCTTATGCCCAATAAGTAATTATTAAATCATTGAATTAGCCCATCTGTCAAACTAGAAAAAGATGATTTAAAGCTTACTGCTGCATTGGCACTAATTTCATTAGCCTCGTGAGAGGCTAGTAACTAACTCTGTATTAGTATGTTTTCCCTATGCCTCAAGGGCTAAAAACTTGAGTTTTGAAAAATGAAAGGGGGGGACTAATGCCTCTACTGAGCAGGGGCCAGACTAGAAGACTTCATGGTTCCTCCCAACAGACTAAAATAGAATTCTATTCTAAAATAGAATATATTCTGTTTTATCTTAGGATAACATTCTGTGTTTTTAATAGCAGCTTTTGCATAGAAAATATATTGGCCCGTGCCTTTTTTTTTAATGACATGAATGAGCCACCTAATGGCACAGTGGGGAAATGGCTTAACTACCAAGCCAAAGATTGCTGGTTTGAATCCCTGCTGGTATGTTTCCCAGACTCTGGGAAATGCCTATATCTGGCAGCAGCGATATAGGAACATGCTGAAAGGCATCATCTCATATTGCAAGGGAAGAGGCTATGGTAAACCACTCCTGTATTCTACCAAAGAGAAACCACAGGGCGCTGTGGTCGCCAGGAGTCAACACCGACTCGATGGCACACTTTACCTTTACCTTCTAAATGAGCGGCTTCTAAATGCACAGCTGCAGAGGCTGGTTAAAAAGTTGGCAACCCTCTGGTCCTATACACACACACACATCCAATTTCATTAATTTTAGTGCAGAGATTATTGTTAATACAAAGTTATTGGGCTTGTAGATGTTGCCAGTGGACCAGAAAAGAACTTGTTCTTGTGCTTTTAAATGGCAACCTGATGTTCAGAAATCAGCAGATGAAGGTTTTTATCAACACATGGAGATAAAACATGATAACCTGTTAAAGTCTGCATGTCAACCTGCTTTTAAAAGCACAGTTGAAGCTGGCAACCTTTTAAAATTAAAAAACAAAACAAAACCAAGGCTTTCCCTTGAGGCTCTGCAATTGAGAGGTCCAAAGTGGAGACTGGATCCTCTCACAACTCAATAAGTAGACAGGAAGCTAATGGCTCACGTACTGCACAGATTTACATGTGCATTGTATCCTAACGTGTGTGCAATTGTGTAAATTGCACCATTGCAGTTGTGCAAGAGTAATTCCATTGGAAACAATGGGCTTACTCTAGTGCAACTGTGTGCAGGTGTTTTGGTTTTTTGCAATACTGAAATCACATGCCCATACATTTGCATGGTATGTGATCCACCATATATGTTTAAATCTAGTCTAGGAACTATGTGTGTGTAAGTGAGGGGGTGGGTTTTTTTGCACATGGGGAAAAAATGCATTTTTACATTTCAAAACTTTCCAGAAATCCCACATTTCTGGTGCACACGTACCTATTAAAGCTCAGTTTTCTATTCCCACGCAGTGCCTCATAGAAGTGGCAGTTAGTTTGCCTTCTTCCATTGGCATAGAGATTGATTTGTATTTGGATTCCCTCTTTCTTTCCCTCTCCTTTGTTTTTCTTTTCAGCTGTGGGTGGAAAAATGAGTGAGAATGAGGAGGTTATCGAGCTCCAAAGTCCCGACCACATGGATCCTTGTGGTCCGTTGCTGGGAACAGCAGAAGATGCCTCTGGCTTTCATGAAATGGAAGGAATTTATGAGATTCAGCCCAGACCAGAGGGTCCACCAAGTATTATCCCGGGGTTAGAGGAAGGAGGCTCTGCAGAAGGTACTTCTTATATATGCTCTGACTGCGGCAAAAGCTTTTGCAGCATATCTAGCCTCATTAGCCATCAAAAAAGGAACCACTCGGGAGAGAAGCCGTACAAATGTGCTGATTGTGGGAGGAGCTTCCACCAGAGCTCGGATCTTGTGAAGCACGAGAGAATCCACACCGGAGAGAAGCCCTATAAATGCTCCGTGTGTGAGAAGAGATTCAATCAGCGGTCCTATCTGATTGTACATGAGAGGTTTCACACAGAAGAGAAGCCCTATAAATGCTACTTGTGTGGAAAGAGCTTCTGTTCAAATGCACACCTCATGACTCACCAAAGAACCCACACTGGCGAGAGACCATATCAGTGTCCGGACTGTGGGAAAAGGTTCACAACCAGCTCAAACTTTGTAAATCATAAAAAAACTCATACTGAGGAAAAGCCATACAATTGTTCCCTCTGTGAGAAAAGCTTCAAGCGGAGCTCGAACCTGATTCAGCACGAGAGGACTCACACGGGCGAGAAGCCTTACACGTGCCTCACCTGTGGGGAGAGCTTTGCTTCCAATTCGGGCCTTGTGAAACACCAGAGGAGCCACACGGGGGAGAGGCCGTACAAATGCTCCTACTGTGGCAAAAGCTTCAGCCAGAGTATGATCCTGACGCAGCACGAGAGAACCCACACGGGAGAGAAGCCCTGTAAATGCCCAGCGTGTGGGAAAAGCTTCCGCTCCAGCTCGGACCTTGTGAAGCACAAACGGATCCACACGGGAGAGAAACCGTACAGATGCTCCCTGTGTGGGAAAAGCTTCACCACTAGTTCGGATGTGGTGAAGCACGAAAGAACCCACACGGGGGAGAAGCCGTATAAGTGCGGCACCTGTGGGAAAAGCTTCAGCCAGAGTGCGCACCTTATGCAGCACCAGAGGATCCACACAGGAGAGAAGCCGTACACCTGTCTCACCTGTGGGAGAAGCTTCACCTGCAGTGCGCACCTTGTGGTTCATAAAAGAACCCACAAAGAGGGGGAGGCCTTAAAAGTGTAAAGGGCTCCGATTGGCCAGCGCTGGGGACCTTTGCCACCAGGTCTCATGTAGTTAAGTATCAGGGGCTCACTTACCACACAACATGCTGCCCTTCAAAGAGGGACGCACATGCACAGCTTCGGAGGGAGCTGAGAGCCTGTCGCTGCTGCTAGCAGGGCAGAGCTGTCCTTTGAGGGGAAGGTGAGCTGGGCACCCACACTGAGCAGTACAAGGACAGTCCTCTCCCCATTGCCAGTTCACTAAATGGAGAACTTGCTTTCTCCCTTTCGTGCAAGAAAGAAGCAAGCCCTGCGTCTAGCGAACCGGCTGCAGCCAGACCATGGGAGACTGACAGAGGGGCATGCTAAGGAGAATGCTGGGGTCTGGGGGAGGGTATCCCCGAATGCCAGTGCTCTCCGTCTCATGCTCTTTTCTCAGCCTCCCCTGGCCTGGCTTGCAGCTGATTCACTAAAAAGCAGGGCTACTCAACATCGGCTCTCCTGCAGATGTTGGCCTACAACTCCCATAATCCCTGGCTATTGGCCACTGTGATGGGATTATGGGAGTTGTAGTCCAAAAACAACAGCGGGACCCAAACTGAGCAGGCCTGACAGGGCTTGCTCTTCTCTTCTGCAACAGAGAGCGGGGAAAGCAAGTCCTCCATCCAGTGAACTGGCTCCAAGCTGGGTGACGCTGACCAAGGAGGCAGACTGGCCCGGCACCTGATGTCATCACGAGGGGGTGTGGCCAGTCTCATTTGCTGTGGGCCCTGTGTGTGCTATGGGATGGATGGCCCTGCTAGTCGGGGCTGATGCGTGCATATGAAGCTGTGTGCAGCCACTGCTGAGCTGCTCCTGCCATTATTCCCAATAGCAGCAGTGCCGCAGCAGTGACTGCACACAGCTTTGTGAGCACACAATGCCCCTACTGGCGCTGGTAGTGGGGGCGGGCTCTTGGCTCGTTTGGAAGCCTTGCACGTGTGTCCCTCTTCGAAGGGCGGCACGCTGCGTGGTATGTGAGCTGACAATTCCGTGCAAGGAGAAACTGGAGTTGTGCCCTGTGCAGTGGCTTCTATGCTAATCCAGGCCTTTTATAAGATGTTTTAGAAACCCATTTTAGATGGTGGTTTAAAAAACAAGAAAGCCCTTAGTAGCCCATCTAACCTTCTTAAGCATGGAAAAGCCCAGCTAGGAAAGAAGCCATAGAATTTTCAGACTATGAGAAAAGGATGGGCATGCACCTGTGCCTCATTGAGGTACTAAACCCAAATTATTGCCTGTCCACATTTATGAATTAGTCAGTAGTAGACGGAAGGTGAAAGCTTAATTTGCGCAATGGCACCCCAGGCCATAGTATTGGGTAGATGACAGAAGAACTGCAGGAAGCAGACCACTATCAAATAATTGTCAGTGCAACGGTGAATGGGTTTTTTTCTTCTTGTGCATTGCTGTATGTAGATCCTTTGTAATAAATAGAAGGCTGGTTGGTTTGTGTTGTACGGGTCCTTCTTTATCAAGGATACCAACGAAAGCAGAAATTATAGTAACTAGCCTCTAATTCGCTAATGCCGAACCCGCCGCCCCTGTCACTGTCTTCTTCCCTGCCCACCTCCGCTGTTTCCCCCGGCCGCTACTTCCCTCGCCGGCCCGCTCGCTTCTATCTGCTCACCTGCCGTCCCTCCCTCCCTCTCCCCCCCGCCAGCTGGCTGCCATTCGCTGCCATTTTATTTCCTTGCCGGCCAGCTGGCTGCTACTGCCCTTCTCTTCCCCCCCCACCCCCGCCTGTCCGTTGCTAGCTGCTCGCGAACTCTCACGAGAGCTGCCATGCATGGGATTAGCGACAGGTATGCCTACGAGAAATATATATAAAGATGATTATGATGGCTATATACCACTCTTGAACAAAGAGTAGTATATAAACCATTCTTTTCAAAGTGGTTTAACTTTGCACAGAAAAGGAAATAAGATGGTTCCCTCTGCCAAAAAGGCTCACAATCTAAAAATAAACACAATGTAGAATAGACACCAGTAACAACTGCTGGAGGGATGCTGTGCTGCGGTTAAATAAGCAAGATACCTTTAAATGTAATTTGCAGGGAAGCAACAGCAGGAGAGGGGGCATGCCCTCTCAGTTCTGGGCTTCTCAGAGGCATCTGGTGGGCGACTGTGTGGAACAGGATGCTGGACTAGACAGGCATCTTTGGGCCTGATCCAGCAGGGCTGCTCTTCTGTTCTTAAGCACAGTCGCTTTCTCTGTGCTGAATATAAGAGAACTACCACCATAAGGTGCCTCTTGGCCCTAGTTTCTCCCACCCACCCACACCCACTCTTGAATATTTATATACTGCTTTTCAAACAAAAAAGGTCCCAAAGCAGATTGCAAAGCAGAACTTCTTTTTTAAAAGTTCTTGGTCCTAAAGGCGTTCATAATCTTGAATAATAATTTAAAAAGAAAAAATGAAGGCAGAGCAGAGATATGAGCACAAGCCACTGAGAGAGATGCTACCATGAAATGCATAGGAACAGCCACTACCCTCTTGCTAACTATGTTGATTTTTCAGCCTGATTGTTTTCTGGTTTTTAATATGATTTTTATTAATCAGCTTTACATCTCTTTTTAAAGAAAATAAAAACAAAGTCATTTCACAAACAAAAAGCAGCAATAATGCAGCAAGATGTTAATGTTACAGGGGATCTCTATCAGACATAAGACAGGGAAATAGACATGGAATAACAGACCCTTTTATTCTGATTTCAGAGATCCTCTCAAGACGTAAAATGGCTCCTAGCACTGTGAAAGGGATGTTAACCTGACTGGCCCACAGACTGCTCAGAGCTCCGCAGGTCCAAGGGAGGGGCACACACACTGCTTCTAAGCCACTCTACAGCCTGCTTGCACTGCTTGCGAAGGCAGGGCTGCTCTGTGCCTACTAAAGAGTGCATCCTTGCCATTCGAACTGTGATGATGCACTCTTTATTAGGCATGATGAAGCAGCCCCACCTTTGCAAGAAGCTCAAGGAGACTGTAGAGCAGCTCGGAAGCAGAGTGTGCCTCCCGTGGACCTCTAGATCTCTGTGCAGTCTGACTGTTTTTTGTTTTTTTTTTAAAAAAAGCTGCACTGAATTTCTGCCCTGAAACTTTCAGGGGAAGGGTGGGGCTTGGGTAGGGAGCAGTGTTGCCTCTAACAGGGATTCCCAGATGTTGTTGACTACAACTCCCATAATCCACAAGCAAAAGCCATTGCAGCTGGGGATTCTGGGAGTTGTAGTCAACAACATCTGGGAATCTCTGTTAGAGGGAACTCTGACATTGGGGAGGAAGGGCCTCTCACTCCCCCCTCCGCCCCGGCTTACTCTTTTTGCACACTGTTCACTGCCTGTTTTCAGAAACTTCTATCTCTAATCTGCAACTTTACTACCATTTTTGAAGACAGCCACCACCAAGACAGACTTCTTGCTGAGATGGTCTCAGCCAATTAGGAATCACATAGGTATCACGTGATGATATTATGCAGTTAATTGGATTTAGCTGTGTGAGGACATTGCAAAGCGAGTGAGGCAGTGTGTCCTGCCCTTGTTCTGAATGAGCCAATGCCTCCTTACTTAGAATGGGCCAGTGTTGTTCACCCCCTTTTTTCAGGTTCCAGAATCATTGCTAACATGTGGGTGTGAATATTATTATCATTACATTTATATCCCACTCTTCCTATAAGGAGCCCAGAGCAGTGTACTACATACTTGAGTTTCTCCTCACAACTACCCTGTGAAGTAGGTTATGCTGAGAGAGAAGTGATTGGCCCAGAGTCACCCAGCTAGTTTCATGGCTGAATAGGGATTTGAACTCGGGTCTCCCCGGTCCTAGTCCAGCACTCTAACCACAACACCAAGCTGGCTCAAAATATGCATTTTGCAGGTGTATAGTTTTTTACCCTGTTGTTTAAGCTCAGCTTTGCTGAAAAAGGGAAATTATGGAGATCGGCTTGGTTTAGGTTAAAAGCAAATGAGATTATTCAGTTTATTGAGCGGGGGGATCCATGTAGTTCTAAGTAGCACTAATGGAGGCTACTTTCTGCTGCTTTTAACATGATGTGCTAAGGCAAGGGCTATCTCTCTTGGATGTTTTTAATTCCTTTCCCCAATGAAGAGCATATAGTTCAAAATGTGTTGGGATTTCGTAACGCATGCACTTGCATATTTTTCTGAACCAACTTAGTTTGGCTTAAAAATGCTGTGAACCAGTTTTGGGGTTCTGGTTCAGGTCCAATTTGATACCCTGCTTCTTAGCAGAATACAGCACTGGAAGTCTACACAAAAGGGGAAAGAGTGATGACACGTGACAAATCCATGCATTAGAATCAGGCAGTGGCGGATTTAAGCAGAGGCAGAGGAGGCACTTGCCTACGGCGGCAAAATTTGATTTGCAGCTCCTCAAATTTTGCTGCCCTCTCTGGGGGTGAGGGAAAAGCCTCCCTTTTTTCTCCTTAAAAACCACTGCTGTATGCGGCGGGATAAGGCCGCATAGTAGTGGCTGCGGGGGGGGAGGAGGAAGTCCCCTCCCTTTACCTTTAAAATGCCGTGCAGGCAATGGGGCAGCAGCAGCAGCTACAGCAGGGAGGGTGGTAGTGGGCCGAGGTAGTGGGCCGAAGTTCCCCCTTTTAGCCATGCCACTGAGCGGGTGGCGAGGGAGAGCTCTTCCATCTCCCCTCCTCCCTCCCAAATGACTGCAGGGGGGGCAGACTTTCCCTTCACCCCTCTCTCCGCAGCCACCCACACTGTGCAGCCTTCGCTGACCTTATCCTGCTGCACACAGAGGCAGTTTTAAAGGAGAAAAAAGGGGAGGCTTTCTCCCTTCACCCTTACCCTCGTTGCAGCAATGGGGTTGGCAAATCTTTGGCCGCCTACAGGTGGCAAAAGGCTTAATCCGCCCCTGGAATCGGATCACCATTGGATTGCTATCAAGAACAGGTGAGGGATACAATTTGAAGCACAGTATGGGGAGGTGGGAAGGGCACCCGGATCCTTCCTTCACCTGGGCAGGGATCGGGAACCCAAATGTGGGAGGAGAGCTGGTCTTGTGGTAGCAAGCATGACTTATCTGCTTAGCTAAGCAGGGCCTGCCCTGGCTGTATATGAATGGGAGACTTGATGTGTGAGCACTGTAAGAGATTCCCCTTAGGGGATGGACGATGGAGCCGCTCTGGGAAGAGCAGAAGGTTCCAAGTTCCCTCCCTGGCAGCATCTCCAAGATAGGGCTGAGAGAGATTCCTGCCTGCAGCCTTGGAGAAGCCGCTGCCAGTCTGTGAAGACAGTACTGAGCTAGATAGACCAATGGTCTGACCCAGTAAATGGCAGCTTCCTATTTCCTTATGTATCCTTCCTTCATCAGTGCTGGTGGGAAGGGCACCAGAATCCTTCCTTCTGAGCTGGTGCGTAGGGCACCTAAATCCTCCCTTCGCCTGGGTTGGGGAGGGAATCCAAATCCTTCTTCCCCTCTATCTCTTCCCAGCTGCCTTTTTTTTCTGCTGGTGTGCAAAGATTGGACCTTGGTGCACCATGCAGTACCTGGATTAAAACAACTGAGGAGAAACAGATTGGGGAAGAGTAGCAAGGGAAATTTTTAAGCCATAACCTTTTCAGAGCAGGGGAGTTTGGGATGAGAACCTCTGCTGCTCTCTCAACAAAGGTACTTTTCCCCCTCTCGGGGGCAAGCTGTTCTAACCAGTTCTGCAGGTTTTGGGTACACTTGTAAACAAGGAAACACCAGCTGCACAAAGCATTGCCAAGATGCTACCTGCCCTGCCATTGAGTTTTGCAACTATTCAAAAACACTGGTTGACTTTTTTTTGCCTTGGGATGGTGGTGGTAGCAAGGTGAAGAACAAATACATATCCATAAGCAGAACATAAGCGCCTTGCTCAGAGATGTGGGTTTTCTGTAAAAATCAGAATTGGGAAAAATTCTGGACACTATCCCCATGCATTTTCCTCATTTTTCCTTGCACAGATGTTTTCTTGGAATAATGTATTATGCAAATGTTCCTGATACCCTAAATATATTGTTATTTGATCTGGCATGTTATGTGGACTCTTTACACATGTCCAAGGCATTAATTACAACTTTGAAATTGCCACGCTTGCTTCATCCCCAGATATTGTTAGACTACAACTCACATCATCCCCAGCTATGGATGAAGGGCATGGTTGCAGGGGATGAGGGGAGTTGTAGTACAAAAAACATCTGGGGATCCAAAGCTGGGAACCCTTGAAGGAAATCCTTTTACTTCCGCTGCCTGCCCCAACTATACAGCTTATGAGCCCTCAATATTGTTCCCCGTCGTGTACATTGGGCTGTTTGTCTACTCTCCCCTCAGCCACCTACACCCCCTTTTAAATTGGCACGTGCATGTTTGTTGAAGCACCTTCCCTATGAGGAAAGACTAAAGGATTTGAATTTTCTCTAAACCAGGGGTCACATAGTCCAACAACATTTGGATTTCCAAACATTGTTGGACTACAACTCCCATCATCCTCAGCTGTCAATACACTCACCCTCCCACCTGAAAGCTGCAAGGAAACGCTTCTGACCTGAAGATTCAACAGCACAAACCTGATTCCCAACTATATACACAAACCTGCAGGGAAAATTCATAAGGCAGCTGGAAGGAACTTTCCTCCGTTAACTGTTCCCCTGTCTTCAAGCCTCTCTAGGAATCTGAATTCCATCACTTTAACTTATTAAGGAGCACTCATGACACGTAATGCATAATAGCAACCCCTGCTGAATAAAATTTGAATCTTTTCCGTTTCTATAAGAGTTGCCATGTAATGCCAATTCAAGTTGGGACCGATGTCAGGGCTTGCAAGTCTTTAATATCTGCATCACAGGCAGAAATCCAATAGGCGCAGTTTCCCCCATCAATGAATCTGCCTCTAGGCAGGATTTGTCATCTTTTAATTTGTACTGGTTGCCACCTCCCCCACTTTCAAGTCTTTTGTAGGTTTAACTGCAATAGATGCAGCTTTCCTCATCAGTTCATCTCTCTCCATGCATACCATTTTAATTTTTACTATTAGTTTTCCTTTCCACCCCTGTCGGACAAGGCTCCTGTAGCTTTAACTGCTGCATTTACAGACCGAAATCCAGTAGGTGCAGCTTTTCCGATCAATTCCCCTCTCTCCATGCCAGGAACCATAATCATTCTGATTTTTTGTCCCAGAGTTTTCAACTTTCCCCCTGACACATCTCCTGTGACACCAAAAACCTAGTTCATTTGTGGTGGCATCAGCTGTGTAGCTTCCCAAGAACTTGTCACACAATACATGTATTAGTCTTATAAGTGCCACAGGATCCTTTGTTATTTGGCTGCCACAGATTTATCAAGTGGGCTGCTCTGTTCAGAATAGCAACCTCTTATTCTTGGAGCACTTTCCCTAGGAGGAAAGGCTAAAACATTTTGTGTGCATTTTTTGTTTTTTAGAGGTGGCTCAAGGAGGGATGTGAGATGTATTAAATGACACATGCCAAGGAAAGGGTGATTTCTCTCTCTCTCGTTCTTTCAGAACTTTAAGGAAGAGAGCTGGTCTTGTGGTAGCAAGCATAACTTCTCGCCTTAGCTAAGCAGGGTTTGCCCTGGTTGCATTTGAATGGGAGACCACATGTGAGCACTGTAAGATATTCCCCTTAGGGGATGGAGCCACTCTGGGTTCCAAGTTCCCTTGGAATCTCCAAGAGAGGGCTGAGAGGGACTCCTGCCTGCAACCTTGGAGAAGCCGCTGCCAGTCTGTGTAGACAATACTGAGCTAGATAGACCAATGTTCTGACTCAGTATATGGCAGCTTCCTATGTAACTTCGGGGCCAAGTTCTGAAGTCAGTGAATGATCAGCACTGCAGTGGGTAAGGATTAAGAAAATACAAAGAAAGAGGCACCCATTTCATACCACAAAGAGTTCCATAGGTTCAAACATAAACATATGTGCCTTAGGCCAAGCCAGACCTTTGGTCCATCTAGCTCAGACCTACTGAGCCTTCTAGCTCAGTGTTGTCTTAGTGAAGAACTACTGGCAGCTCTCCAGCTTTTCAGTCTCCCCCAGCCCTACCTGGAGATGCTGCCAGGGATTGAACCTGGGACCTTCTATATGCAAACCAGGACGTGCTCTACCACTGAGCATGTATATAGCCCCATCCCACAAGTCAGCATATGGAATTCACTGCCACAAGAGGTGATAGTTGCTCGTTTAGATGACTTTAACAGTGATTTTATGACAGATGGGTCTGTCATTGGCTAGTCACCAATGTAAATGGAGCTTCCAAGCCCCAATGCAGCATACCCCTTAAAATAGTTTATGGGGGACAATTCATGGGGGATGACTATTGTCTCTATGCACTGCTTAAAGGCTTCCCAGAGGCATCTGACTGGCCAGTGCTGGAAACAGGATGAGGAATTGGATGGATCTAATCCAACAGGGCACTTATGTCCCTGTATTCTCGTGTCTGTATTGCTGGCTCACATATCCAAGGGCTGAATCTGAGTTCTGGAAGGAACACAGGAAGCTGCCCTGTATCAAGTCAGATGATTGGTCCATCTGACTCAGTATTGTCTAAACTGACTGGCAGCTGCTCCCTAG
Source organism: Hemicordylus capensis (assembly GCF_027244095.1). Classification (NCBI taxonomy): domain Eukaryota; kingdom Metazoa; phylum Chordata; class Lepidosauria; order Squamata; family Cordylidae; genus Hemicordylus; species Hemicordylus capensis. The sequence goes on along the minus strand of NC_069658.1, from coordinate 247,404,385 downwards.
GGTTTTTAGACAGGAATATCTCCCAGCCCCTACCTGGAGATGCCAGGAATTGAATCTGGGACTTTCTGCATGCAAAGCAGATGCTCTACCACTGGCCTATGGCTCCGGTCCCATAGCAAAGGCTGTACTGCAAAGGCCCCTGAATAAAGAAGCAACAAGCAGCTGTAGCCTGGGCTTCATCTCCTGTAGAAGTGCCTTCATAAGAACATAGGAAGCTGCCATATACTGAGTCAGACCATTGGTCTTTCTAGCTCAGTATTGTCTTAACAGATTGGCAGCAGCCCTCTCTTGGAGAAACCAGGGAGGGAGCTTGGAACCTTCTGCTCTTCCCAGAGCGGTTCCATCCCCTGAAGGGAATGTCTTAGTGCTCAGACTTCTAGTCTCCCATTTATATGCAACCAGGGTGGACCCTGCTTAGCTAAGGGGACAAGTCATACTTGCTTCCACAAGACCAGCTCTTCCTCTACCTTACAGTTCCTTGGGCTGTATAAGATGGATTAAAGAAGGAATTACAGCATTTATGCAGATAGGGCCCAAAGCTGACCAGTTCACCTTGTCAAGGCCTGCCTGAACACACATACAATGTAATGTATGAATAGGGCTTCTGTTTGTTGGGCATGTCTGGGTATCTAGGCTTGTAGAATCTACTTTGTTTTCCATTAGAACCCCAAAGTCCACCAGTCAGCACAGGAGCAAATATACATAAACACAAGAAACTGCCTTATACGAAGTCAGACTAAACCCCCTCCTTACTGAACAAAAGATGCTGGGGATGGATAAGGCCAGTTGCTCTCCCCCTGCTATTTAGCAGGGGGAGAGCAACTGGCCTTATCCATCCCCAGCATGGCATCCCTCCCTCCAGTGCTTGTTGCTGGTGTCTACCTTGTGTTTTTAGACTGTGAGCCCTTTGGGGACAGGGAATCTATCTATCTATCTATCTATCTATCTATCTATCTATCTATCTATCTATCTATCTATCTATCGTGTGTGTGTGTGTGTGTGTGTGTGTGTAAGTGTAAACCACTTTGAGAATTTTTGTTGAGAAGCGGTATATAAATATTCAGCATAGTCGTATTAATCAGTCTAGCTCAGTATTGCCTACTCTGGCTGGCAGCAGCTCTTCAGGGTTTTAGGCAGGAGTCTTGGATTAAGACTCAAGTTGGCCAGTCAGTCACCACAGACCAGCAATTTTAACACAACACTCTAAAACTGGCTAGCAGAGCTGAACAAACGTCTAGTCAAAGGCAACCCATCCTGTTAGAGACGAGGAGGCTGAGAGACAAGAAATTAGCACAAGCCATGGCAAATAATAGTTTGTAAACAAATTGTAATGTTTCTTGATATTGCTGAACTAGTGGACGCCAGAAACTTTTGCTCATCTATTGCAAATCACCCAGGTAGGTCCTGATCCAACTTCTGCCCACTTCTGCATTAAAGGATCAGCTGCAACTAAAGTTGAAGCATGAATCCAGCTATCTGCCCTCACCACTGTCCAATGAGGCAAATGGGGTCATGTGGAAGGCAGGCCACTTCCGCTTGCTTAGCACAGGGGATTCAAACGGCAGCCCTCCGATTGTAGTCCAGTTGACTACAACCAACCAACCAACCAACCAACCAATCAATCAATCTTTATTACAGTCATAAACCAGCATAACCAGTTGACTACCACTCCCATTATTCCCAGCCACAATGACCAGTAGCCAGGGATGATGGGAGTTGTAGGCCAACAGCAGCTGGAGGGCTGCAGTTTGAGACCCCTGAAGTCACCCTCTGACCAGCTGCATTTACAGGCAGAGAAGACGGAAGGCTCTGAACTCCCTGCTAGGAAGCTTTAGTTGCATGAGACAAAACGGGCAAACAAGCCCTGTATCCCAGGCAGAAAAGGGAAACACCAGCTCGTCCACACCACTGAAAACTGAGTTAGGAGAAGCATCCAACCCAGTGTATGCTCCTGTTTTGTAAAAGAGGTCTATAAAATCATGCATGGTGTGGAGAAAGTTGAGAGATAAATTTTTCTCCCTCTTGCATAACACTAGAACCAGGGGTCATCTCATGAAACTTATTGCCAAGAAATTTAGGACCGACAAAAGGAACTACTTTTTCACACAGTGCATAATTTACCTATGGAATTATCTGCCACAAGAAGTGGTGACAGCTAACAGCCTGGGTGGCTTTAAGAGGAGTTTAGATAAATTTATGGGGGACAGATCTATCAATGGTTACTAGTCTGGTGGCTGTGGGCCACCTCCAGCCTCAGAGGCAAGATGCCTCTAAATACCAGTTGCAGGGGAGCAACAGCAGGAGAGAAGGGATGCCCTCATCTCTGGCCTGTGGGCTTCCCAGAAGCATCTGGTGCGCCACTGTGTGAAACAGGATGCTGGTCTTGTGTTAGCAAGCATGACTTGTCCCCCTAGCTAAGCAGGGTCTGCCCTGGTTGCATTAGAACAGGAGACTAGAAGTGTGAGCACTGTAAGATATTCCCCTTAGGGGATGGAGCTGCTCTGGGAAGAGCAGAAGGTTCCAAGCTCCCTCCCTGGCTTCTCCAAGATAGGGCTGAGAGAGATTCCTGCCTGTAACCTTGGAGAAGCCGCTGCCAGTCTGTGAAGACAATACTGAGCTAGATAGACCAAAGGTCTGACTCAGTATATGGCAGCTTCCTATGTTCCTAGATGGGCCTTGGCCTGATCCAGCAGGCTGTTCTTATGATTGTGTGTGAGAGAAAAACATTGTAGGGGGTACTGGCAGTGATCACCAGCTAGCCTTTCGCTGGAGAGGAGGGCTTTCCCTCCTACCTCATTCTGCAGCTGGGTACAGCTGCTGGGTAGGACAGAGCCCCATCCAGCAGGAGGGCTAGCTGACGATCACTGCTGGTGCCTCCTACCTTGTATTCCCCCTTGCACACAGCCACAAAACGAGAGCACACATACTTTCTGAAACTGGGTAGAATGCTTCTCCTAACAAGCTTTCAAGTGTGTGAACAAGCCTACTGATTTATACGGTTCTCTTCTGCGAAGGTTCTTTGATGGCTATTGAAATGTCTGCTCCAAGTTAATCTCCTCCCACAATTTAAGCATTTGTAGGATCCCTATTCATATGTTATGCTCAATGCCCAATCTGTGTGCAGTGTATGCATGTACAGATTTGTGCACCTGTAGTTATCCACCTATTGTGTTCAACACATATACAGTAGTAGACTCCCTATCTATAACCGGCCTTTGAGAGAGCCTGTAACCAGGTTTACATGTAAGGCTATCCACACAAAAACATGTACACATGTACAGACACCTGTATACATGTACAACATACTGTTTGAACAGGGCTGTGCACAATGTATGCATCTACAGATCTCTATGCAAGCACTGCTATTCACACCTTATGTTCAACACACATAGAGTAGTACATGTCCTATCTGTACTCTGCATTTGAGGGACCTGTACCCAGGTTCACTTTTAAAATGAACACATGTTCAGTCATCCACACAAAAACATGTACATGTGCACACACACCTGAATGCACATACAACACAATGTCTGAATAAGGCTATGGCCCCCATCCTGTCTGATTTGTTTCATGGCGATTAAGGTGCACATTTTGTAGAATTCTTCACACATGCACGCTTTGAACGGTCACATGCTTTTTCTCCTATGTGAATGTTTCTGATGCCGAATGAGATACTGACTCTGACTGAATCTTTTCCCACAGTCTGAGCACTCATACAGTTTCTCTGTGGTGTGCCTTCTCTGGTGCCGAGTCAGATACTGGCACACACTGAAGCTTTTCCCACAGTCTAAGCATTTGTATGGTTTCTCTCCAGAGTGGATTCTCTGGTGGCTTAGAAGATTGGATTTATTGGAAAAGGTTTTGGTACAGCCTGAACATGTATATGGTTTCTGACCAGTGTGTATTCTCAAATGGCTCAGAAGATTAGATCGATCAGAAAAAGTTTTGGCACAATCTGAGCATTTATATGGTTTCTGCCCTGTGTGGATTCTCTTATGGGTATTAAGGTGTGAGCTACGACGGAAACATTTCTCACAGTTGGGGCATTCATATGGTTTCTCTCCAGTGTGAGTTCTCTTGTGGCTAATTAGGTTTGAACTCAGGCGAAAGCTTTTCCCACAGTCTGAACATTCGTATGGTTTTTCTCCAGTATGCGTTCGCCTGTGGCTAATCAGGCTTGAGCTGCAGCGGAAACTTTTGCTGCAGTCAGAGCATTCGTATGATTTCTCTCCAGTGTGGGTTCTCTGATGCCGATGAAGGTTGGAGCTCCGACGGAAACTCTTCCCACAATCCGAGCATTTGTACGGTTTTTCTCCTGTGTGCGTCCTCTGGTGCCTGTGAAGGTCTGAGCTCCAGCGAAAGCTCTTCCCACAGGCTGAGCATTCATATGGCTTCTCCCCTGTGTGGGTTCTCTGATGCTTATTAAGGTATGCTTCATCTCTGAACATCTTCCCACAAACGGAACATTTATTCCTTCTCTTCCTGTTGTGCATTCTTGGCTGGACTACAATTTCACAAAAGTCACCGCCTTGACAAGTGATGGATTTATTCTGCCATTCCTCTATTGTGCTTCTCTCCTGCTGGTTCCTGTCTAGATTCCTGTCTCTTCCTTCTGTTATGTGATGCTTGATTTCTTCTGATGATACTTGACATAGATCCCCCTCACTTTCACTGTGCCATTCATCCATCCCTGGAATCAAAAGAGAAGACTGGTAACTTTTCATGGCAGAAAGAGACCCCAGAAAATTCCTTCTTGTGAAGGCACACAGGATAAAACATTCAGATAGTTTGCCTACATATGCTTCTTTCAAGGTCATAGTGGGACAAAGTTTATCCCTGATAATTGGCCAAACAGGCATCTTTTAAAGATTCTCTAACATGTAGCAGAGGGAAAGCAACTATTCCTATTCAGTGCAGAACAACATTTTCCTAGTAGCTGTTGCTGGTGTCTGCTTTGTGTTTCTTTTTAGATGATGAGCCTTTTGGGACAGGGAATGATTTTATTCCTTTTTCCATGTAGAGCATTTTGAGAACTTTTTTTTTGTTGAAAAGCAGTACAGGAGGCCCTTGTGTCATGCCTCCTACCAGAGCCAGAGGGGAGGGGGAGTTCACTGGGGTGAATCCTTAAGGCTGCCACCAGCCACTTTATTCTAATGTGGGACAAACCACTCTTTCCACATAAGATTCCTGGTGGAGGTTAAAGTGGCAAAACCCTCCCTAGAAAGGCTGAGCAGTCCCTGGCCTCCAAAGGCGTGTGACTAAGGCCAGGCGCGGAGCCTGACTGCCAGCGGTCTGTGTGTGGCCGCGGCGGCCCCGCTCACCCCGCCCCCCACGTCTGACGTCAGATGCACATGCGCGCGGGGTGTGGGGGGGGTTTCTGGCTTCCGAACGGAGCCGCTCGGCTTCATTCGGGACTCAGTTGGAGTCCGGCTGGCGCTGCGTTCACAGTGCTGGCCATTTAACTCCTGAAGGGGCCACACGACCCCTTTGGGAGCTAGACTGGCGCTGCGTTCGCAGCGCAGCCAGGAGTGGCTCTTCCCTGCTCGGGGACCGCGCAGCCCCTGCTCGGGAGCTTAACCAGCACCCCTGCGTCTGATGTCAGACATGGCGGATGTGTTGGGCCTGCGAGGTGTGGCCCCTGATTGGGCGCGGCCCAGGTTCTTTGAACCCATTTGCCCAATGGTGGCTCCGTCGCTGACTAAGGCAGATCCCAAATGAAAAGTAGCACACAAGGGCTTATTATTGATTTAAAGATATGCAATCTATTATATTAATTCTCCTGGGTGTGCCTTGGAATGTGCGTCCCAGAGCCCAGCTGATTGGCTGGGCGGCGGACACGCCCGATTGGCTGAGGCGCACCCAGGAGGATTGGTTCCTGCTGCGGCGGCCCGGCCGTGGAGGTCAGAGGTGGCAGGCCCGGCCCGGCCGCAGAGGCAAGGCCCAGGAGGAGGGAAAGAAAGTGGAGGGGGGGGGAGAAGTGGCAGTGGGGAGGAGAGGTGGCTGGGCCCAAAAGCAGAGACTGGGGCAGAACGGGGTGGGGGGAGGTCACCGCCAGCCCCAAAGAGCGCACAGATGCTCTGTGCGGTGTCGGCTAGTAACAATAATTGTCTTTCCATAAAGCAGATTAAGATTTCAAGCAGTATAGTAAAAGAAAAAAAGTTCCCTCACACATCTAACTGAACTGGTCCTAACTTGTTACTCACAGGCTGCAGCCTTCCCATTTTCCCCACAGCTCCAGCTAGTGGCTTTGTGTGCAGTTCTTGCCCAGTCCTCAACTGGCCCTTATGTTTTGAATTCCCTGGGCTTTCCCCCTTATTAGGAAAGGTCCACCCTCCCAGCAGTTGCTCTAAGTGAGGCCTAGTCCCCCCTCAAATCCTTCCCATCACTATACCTCATTTTCTGCAGGTTTATATAGAACAATTTGGCTTATTCACGGTTGGGCTATAGGGACCCAGTTTCCATTATCACAGAGGTGATCTTTGGCTATTTGTGGTTCTTGTGTGCAATTTTCACACTTCCAGCATCACTTCTGGTGGCATTTTTGGCTTGGAGGCAGCATGGAGCCATTTTGGGACTCCCCCCCTGCTTTTTTGACAGGTTTTTTTGACAGGCAAAAATCAGAGGGTTTGAGGAGGCCATTACTGGAGGAGTTGGAGACCAAGAGGGTTCATGGTACTGTACTGCACTCCTCTTATTTCTGTCCCCCGCTTTTCCCCCTTGATTTTGGGCCCTTAGAAATTTTCAGAGGAACCTAACCCAGGGATTCCCATAGGCCCAGTTTCTAGTATTGCAGTTTCCTTATTCACGATTGAAGACAGGAACATAACTCCTGCAGAAAATGAGGTCCTCCTGGATATAAATATTTAAACAAACAAACAAACAAAATGGGGGCTCTTTTTTCTTTGGAAACTAGATGACTAAGCAAGTGACATGGTAGAAGTTTGTAAAACTATGCAAGGCATTGAGAGAGTAGATAGCCATTTTTCTCCTTCAAAATATCAGAATGTAGGGTCTGCTAAGCCCTGTTCAGACATTACATTGTGTGCATGTACAGGTGTCTGCACATATATACATGTGGTTGTGTGAATGACTGTACATGTGTTCTTTTGAAAAATGAAGCTGGGTACAGGCCCACTCGACAGCAGCATACAGATAGGAAGAGTAATGCTGCGTGTGTGTGATGCACATAATCTGAGCCATTTTTGGAAGGGCGGGGTAGAAATCAATCAATCAGTCAAATGAATAAATAAATAGTATGTGCATCCACTGTATTGTGTTGAGCATAATTGTGCACAGGGTTCTAATTAAACTGATTGGCGGGAGGTTCAGGACAGATAAAAGAAAGGGATGTCTTCACACAACACATAAGCTGTTATTAATTTTTTTTAGCACCCAGAGACGGAAGTTTGGGGCAATCTACAAATTTGAACGAACAAACAAACAAACAAACAAATAAATGTTTTATTTTGTGAGTTGTTTTGAATTGTTTCTATTCTGTGAGTGTTTTTATTTGATTTTATATTGTATTTGGATTATGAACTCCCTCCCCCCTCCCTCTCTCTCTCTAAAATCAGGTGGTAAATAAATAAATAAATAATCTATCTATGGAATTCACTGCCACAAGATGTGGTGATGGCTGCTAGCTTTGATGGATTTAAAAGGGGATTAGTAAAATTCATGGAAGATAGGTTGGTCAGCTGCTATTTGCCATGATGACTAAATGAAACCTCCATGTTCAGAGGCAGGATACCATGGGAAAGGTTAGGTATCTACCTTCTACTGAGCCTGTTGGTCCATCCAGCTCAGTACTGTCTACAAAGACCATCAACAGCTCTTCAGGGTTTCAGACAGAGGGTCTTTTCCCTCCAGCCCTACTGAGAGTTTCTGCCAGGAATTGAAACCGAGACCTTCTACAGGCAAAGCAAATGCTCTGCAAATAAGCTACAGTCCCATCTCTGGGGAACAAGCAGATGGGAAGAGCTGCTGTTTTCATGCCCTGCTTCTGAATTTCCCAGAAGCATCTGATTGGCCACTTCCGGAAACAGGCTGCTGGACTAGATGCATCCTTGACCTGATCCTGCAGAGCCCTTCTTATATCAGCTCCCTTCTGTCCTGCTTTCTCCCTTGTGGACTCCCACTTAAGTCTGATATAAGGAGAGCTGTCCTTGAAACTCCAGCTCCCACAGGATAGAGCAGCATGTGAGGAACCCTGTGAAGTCCTCCAAAGCTAGTTCAGGTACAACCAGTCTTACCTAGTGAGCTGGCTGCATCTTCACTTTCTTGCTTGACCTCCTTGCAGGGCTGTTTAGGAGTGGTTTCCAGCAGAGCTCCTCCTTCTCCTGGGAAATTTTCAGGCATCTCCTGGAACAGCTCCTCTAGTCCCTGAAAATAGTACAGAGAGTCCTTGACTTAAGATGTTCCATGTGAGACAAACAGTACTTAAGGCAATGGTAAATTCCCACCGTGTTTCAACTTTGTAACTGTGTTTCAGCTTTACAACACTTGCCATCGGAGGGGAGGCTCCCAATGGACTGACTTCTTTGGCCGCTGCTCTTGCGACTTGGTTCTAGGCGACAAGGGTGGCTCAGGCTCATATTGTCATTGGGCCTAGCAGTCCTGTCAGCAGCTGCTTCTGCATCGGAGACTGCAGAGGGATTGGCTGACTCACCCGTCCAAAATACTCCCTTTGCGGCCGCTTCCGCTCTTCCTCCTCCAGGTTCAGCTGTGACGGCAAGTGGGAGAGAGCCTGGCGTGTTCCTAGCCCACACACCACTTCCCATCCGGCCTTCTTCCTTCCCTTTCTAAACATTGCACAGGAGGCGGAGGAGGAGGAGGAGGAGGAGATGATGATGATTGATGGAGGCAAGCTACCCAGTTGCCTCCCATGCAGACGTGCAAAAGAGCCAGGAAGGGAGTAGGTGGTGTCATGGAAAAAGTGAACTCCACTGTGGTATTTGAAGGGGGATGCTACAGTTACTGAAGCTACACAATGGCATTATTGTGAGTGGCAAGGGTGAGCAACTTCTGATTCTCCAACATCAACTTCTCTGCTGTGTGTATGCATGTCTATGACTGACACGCCACCAGTTCTGAAAGCAGAAGTAGCAGGCGGTGGGGGGGTGGGGAGCAAGCATACCTGACCTTGGTTCGGGCACCAAACACCCATCCATAACTCTATTTCCTATGAGAAAATCAGTTGCGAGTTCTGACATGTTGACACAGGTTTCAGGAACCAATTGTGTCGGAAGTCTGAGGACTTCTTGCAGTGGCCATTTTAGCTAAGGTGGGATGGAACAACAGGAGGGCAAAGAGATAAAAGTAAATATCTATTTTGTCGGCTATGCCCCCCCCCCATTAAGCACCAGAGTGAGGGGTAGGGTGGGAGTCCAGGCAGTCAGGAATGGGGACCCATTTATTTCTTATTTCCTTTTCTACAGTATGTAAACCAGTTTGAGGATTTTGTTGTTGTTGATGGAAAGCAATCTATAAGCATTGGTGGTGGTCATCATCACCACCACCACCACCACCACCATCATCATCATCATCATCATCAATATAATCTGACATCTCCAGGTAGGGCTAGGAAATACCTGTCTGAAACTCTGGAGAGCTGTTGCCGGTTAGTGCAGATCTCGGCTGCACAACTTTGGCCCTCTAGCTGTTGTTGGACTAAAACTCCCATCATCCCCAGCCACAGTGGTCAATAGTCAGGTATGATGGGAGTTGTAGTCAAACAACAGCTAGAGGGCCACAGTTTTGCACTCCTGGTCTAGGCAGCACTGAGCTGGATGGACCAATAGCTTGACCCGGCACAAGGCAGCTTCCTATGCAAGCAAGGCAAAGAGAACTTCCTCACCTGTTCTCCCTGTCGCTCGGCCTCTCGCTGCCTCTGCAGAAAATCCTCTGCCAGGGCTACGGCATGGAAGCAACTCTCAGAACCCTGATCCTTGACCCAGTTGTGAATTTCCTGGGGCAGGATGGCCAGGAACTGCTCCAGTATCACCAAGTCCAGGATCTGCTCCTTGGTGTGTCTTTCCGGCTGCAGCCACCGATGACAAAGTTCCTGGAGCTGGCGGTAGGCCTCCCACGGGCCTGCAGCTTCCTGGTAGTGGAACTGCCTGAAGTTCTGGCACTGTCCCTCTAAGCTGACAGCACCCATGGTGGGGACCAGGGAAATCTTAGTATCGCCCCATGGCACAGACTCTGGGAGTGCTGAGTTTCCCCATCCAGACGGAGGGGACTGCACTGCCTTGAGGAACTCCTGCCACTGGGCTTCCCAACGCTGGGAAGACACTCCTTCTTCTGGTTCCTGTTTGACATGCTGTGGTGCTGAGCCTCTGAAACACAGCTTGAGGGTCCCCACTTGGGTGACACAAGGGGTTTCTCCTGCTCTCCTGGATCCTGTCTCTGACTTGGGGCCCACCAACTCCTGCTCCTCCATTTTCATACTTGGATTCTGCCTTCTTGGTGCAGCACAGCCCAGGACTGGAGACACAGAGAGAAGATAATTCTGTTTCCTGCAGGCCACAATTTCAGCTCATGTCAACCATTTCTGCGAAAGTGTAAAAATGTTTGGTCTCTGGCCAAATGTTACGGCGCCACCAAAGGGCTATTCCGAAGGGACAATGGGGTACTTTCGGTTGCACTTCATTGAGGTTTGTGGGGGTGGAAACAGGCCATATGTGTACCAACAACTTTCTTCTAATGCCTGACACGTTTCCTCCTGGGGAAAGAGAGAGAGAGAAACTAAACTTTCAACCTTTTTATTTAACATATTTAATAATATCCGTGTTACATTTTTTTGAAAAACACATATAAAGTTTTATATATAAGCTGCTTTGTATTTTTAAGCTGCTTTGGGAGCTGTGATGCTGAAAACCAAGATAATAATGTAAAAAACAAACAACAAAAATATTTATATACTGCTTTTCAACCCAAGTTTCCAAAGCGGTTTACATAGAGAAATAATAATAATAATAATGATAAAAATAAGATGGACAAACACAAACATCCCTGCCCTTCATTTCCAAATTGCTCTCAGGGTAATTTACAACAAATGAAACTGATGCTTGGGTGTGGGTCCAGATATCACATGGAACCATGTTTTATTTTAACTAAGGCTTATTTAGCAAACCTGGACTGGATAATAGTTTGTTTTGCCATTTCACAGTTTGTTCAGGTCTCACCCCTTCTCCTTAACTCCCATGGCCTAGGCTTGCCTTTCTCTGTGCAAGAGCCCTACAAGGGTGGACCATCTCAAATTAACTGAGATTAAACCACCTCTGTGAATTTAGACCTCCTATGAGACCTTCGGCCATTGTGGCTGGGATGACAGGAGTTGTAGTCCATCAACATCTGTGGACCCAAGTTTGAGAATCCCTGGCCACATGATTTATGGGGCAAAGGATAGTGACCCAAGACTCACTCAGTGAGGAGTGAGATGGGGCAAACAAACTGAACCGTCCCTTTCATGTTGCCTCCAGACTTCCCCATGGAAAAAAGAACAGAGTCCCTATTGGGGCAGTGGGTCTTCCTTGGCCAGTTCTGGGGGCCTCAACAAACACCCAATCTTGGCACCCCCTGGAGCCAGACCTGCTAGAGAATCTGGGGTGGGGGGTGGAATCTGTTTCAGAAGAGCCTGAAATCCATCTCTCCTCCTGGCTGGATGTGCCTGGCTCCTTGGGCCATTCCTGGTGGGACTTGGTTCTAGGGCCTCTTTCCATCTTTGTTGCCCTCCTCTGAACAGGTTCCACTCCATCCATATCCTTCTTAAAAGATTAAAAACGGAGTGGGCTTGTTCTCTGTTGTTCCTGAGTGCAGGACCTGGACCAAAGGATTGAAATGACAAAAAAAGCAGATTTAGGCTAGACATTAAGAAGACATTCCTAACGATAAAGGGCTGTTGCACAGCAAAACAGCTTGCTTCATGCTGTGGACGACTCTCCTTTAGAAATTTCCAGACAGAGGCTGGACGGATGTTGTCAGAGATGCTGGGGCAGATCCCTGTACTGAGCAGGGGATTGGACCAGAAGACTGCAAGGTCCCTTGCAACTCTAATATTCTGTAATATCATCATAGATGCAGGAATGTCTGGGCAGGAGGACCCCAGCCCCACCCAAGAAGCAGTAAACGTCTTCAGCCCCTATAATGAGGGTGTGGGTTATTTTATCTACGTTGCTCCACAGTTTCCTGCCCCTATACAGGAACTCAGCTGAGGTTTCCTTTTGAAAAATCCCAGGCTGTGGGTGGTGTATAGGGAGGAGGACTGCAGGAATCCTCCAGAAACGGGTGGGTGGGGTGGGGGACTTTTATTTCCTTCTGCTTGCTGTTTCTCTCTATTCCCTCTCTACACCTCTCCCCCCGATTTCTTGGCTCTCTCCCTTTACTAATAAATACCTGCCTTTAACTCACCCCCACTTGAGAACTGCAGTGAAGACTTCTTAAGGTTACGCCAAAATAACTCCAGGGCATAAGGGTCGGATAGTCAAATGGCAGATGCTGTTGGGCATAGGGAAGGAGGGGCGAGAGAAAGGGCAGGGACTTAGCACTATTTACAACCTCCTGTTTCAAATCTCTCTGGTCCTCTCTGGGAATCAGAACTTTGTTGATTTTAACTCTTACAGCAGGAGTGGTTCAAAAGCTCTGAACGTGGACTGAAAACGACAGAGCCTTGTGGCACCTTAACAGATTGATCGTGGCAGTCGCTTTCTGGAGGAGAACTTGTTTTTACACATGTATGAAGTGTTTTTACTATCCTCACTTTGCAGAGACAGACAGACCCTAAAACCCGAAAGGTAGTATACAACATTGTTGACAGATTTGGCTTTTTAAAAGCCAAACTTTGGGTTACAGCCCATTTGACTCACGAGTATCCAAGCATCAAACAAAACAACAAAACAGACCCTGCCTGCAGGCTCAGGAGAGGGAGGGAGGGATGGGTAAAGAAGAGGAAAAGGTGACTTTTAAAAGCCATAAAATCCAAGTTTATGATATTTCTCTGTAAACCTCAATTGAAAACAAGATAAACACAGCCAGAGAGTGCAGACAGAAGGGAAGCTTGAGATGCACCTCCTCACTCACATTTTTTTGGGGGGGGGCAGAGTGGGGAAAGGAAAGAAAGGACAGGGACATATTTTCGAGGGCACAGAGAGAGCACTTCAGAGGGAAAGGGACATTAGCAAAGATCACACACACACCCCTCCATGAGTGCCTGCCCTGCTTTATGATGGAATGCAGGGGCTCCATACATGCTTTGTTAGTCTGGATGTCAGCCACGGTGACTGTCATCTCTTCTCAGCAGTGGCACAATTCTAACTAAGGGCCAGTCTGGCCACTTTCGATAAGCCTCAGTCCTTTAATTTCCCTTCTTTTTCGCCTCCCACCTCCACTAGCTGAGGATGTAGATAATAAAACCCCCATTTTAGTTGTTGCTGTTCAATTTCAGCAAGGTGATTTCCAGATGACACACGACTACAACAGGTCAAATGCGTTGGCTTGGCAGGATCGTATTGAAAATGACCCTCGGAATCTCAGACTCTTACTACGGGAAAATGCAGCTACTAGTTTGCAACAGACATGGAACATTGTAGCACTATAACACAAAGGTAAAATCCAAAAGAAGGCATCGGAAATGTAAGCGGCACCTTGCTGACTGTCAGCGCAGGGACTGCAGTGCCACAACACAGAAGTGCGGAAGAGAAGTACAAAGGTTCCTGATTTCTGGTGAGCCACAGCCCATCCAAGCGACTGTTGTCCCAAAAGGGGTTGTGTGTGTGTGTGTGTGTGAGGCTTAGGGTTGCTAACTCTCCCTCATTTTGCAGGGATGAAATATTGGTCCCTGTAGGGACAGCATTTGGCCCTCGTTTATTCAATAGCATATAATTCAATTACATATACATCAATGATACTCAGGCTCTTGATTACCACTGCATACCCCTCCCAGCCCAGCCCCTCCAGCCAGACCCCCGCCCCAGTCAGTCCCCCCAAACTTGTGTCCCTCATTCTGGCAATGAAATGTTGGCAACCCTAGTGAGGCTACTCATGGGGACTGTCTGCACGGTTCCCTCTACCGGGGATTCTCTGATGTTGTTGACTACAACTCCCAGAATCCCCAGCTATAATGGCTTTTGCTTGGGGATCATGGGAGTTGTAGTCAACATCATCTGGGAATCCCTGACTGGTCAGTGCCTATTACACCAGTGCTGCCATATCAATTGCACTGTGGTTGCCAGTCAGTTTACAGGCTCAATACAGAGTGTTGGTGCTGACCTTTAAAGCTCTAAGGACTATGTGAAGAAGTGCCTTCGCTGATACGTTTCTGCCCATTTTTAAAAGTCATCTTTGTAGGTTCTTCTCTGGGTATCTCTCTCCACAATGGTGCAATAGTTGCATACTAGGGACACAGCCCATTCTGTAGTGGCCCCATCTATGGAACACCCTCTCTAGGGAGATCCGACTGATGACTTCTTTGAAGGCTGCCAGATGAACCTCTGAGAGAGGCAGCACAGGCAGGAGACCCTCCTTGTATGATCTTATCAGACAGGCAAACTCATTTGCCTTATCAGACAGGCAAACTGCCCTGAGCCATTTTTTGGGAGGGGCAGTATATAAATCAAACAAACAAACAAACAAACAAACAAACAAACAAATAAATTTGGAGTGAAGTGATTCTTCAATTTTTGTTGTTGTTCATCTGTTGTCCTCTGACAACCAGCTCTCTCAAGAACAAAACGTATATTCTGTAAAGAAAAATTACCCAGAAATCTTCATATAGCTAAAAGAGCAACAAAAAACCCCTCTTCCTCTAAAAAGCTTTCAGGCTGTAGAAAAACTTTCTTATATCAATGGGTCAATAGTGCATGATTCAGGGAAAGCTAGTAAGTTACATGGCCAGAATGAATTATTGCTGCATTTTTTGGCCTACTTCCCTTAAGGAAAGGAAGCTTATGAGATCACCCAGGGTGTGTGTGTGTGTCCCTATCAACTTCAGAATGACTGGACTGATTTGAACCAAATTTGGTACAGTTGTAGGGTCACATAGGGACAATTCAATGGCATTGTTTGTGATGTCACTCACCACAATTCAAGATGGCAGATGTGTGAACGTTTGAGGAACAAGTGGACTAAATTGTGAACTGCCTGATCTGAACAGGTTTTGGAATAGTTGTAGGGACATATAGAGATACCTCAACAGTGTAGTTTGTAATGATATCATCCACCACAATTCAAGATGGCAGATGTGCGAACATTGGAGGAACAAGTAGACTAACTTCTGAACCGTATAACTGATTTGGACCAAATTTGGTACCATTGTAGTGTCACATAAGGACACCTAAATGACATAGTTTATGATGATGTCACCCACTCCAATTCATTGTTGTAGATGCATGAACATATGAGATGAAAGTGGCCTAACTTGTGGAAATGGTTATTATTGATTAACATTTTTGTCTGGTCAGTGACCAAAATGACCAAAATAAAGATTCCATTCCATCAATTAAGATTATAGTGAAAGGAAGTAGGCAGCTTAGTTCTTACCAGAACTTCTTCTTCTTGTTTGTTTTGACCAAAATAAAGATTCCAAAATAAATAAATGACCAAAATAAAGATTCCATTCCATTCAATCAGTTAAGATTAGAGTGAAAGGAAAATAGGCATATTAGTTCTTACCAGAACTTCTTGTTGTTTTTTGTTTTGAGAAGTAGAATGCAAATTAAAGATAAAAATGAAACAAAATCTCCTTTAGTTATGTGTAAGAACATAAGAACAGCCCTGCTGGATCAGGCCCAAGGCCCATCTAGTCCAGCATCCTGTTTCACACAGTGACCCACCAGATGCTGCTGGAAGCCTACAGGCAGGAGTTGAAGGCATGCCCCCTCTCCTGCTGTTATTCCCCTGCAACTGGTACTCAGAGGCATCCTGCCTTTGAGGCTGGAGGTGGCCTATATCCCTCCAACTAGTAGCCGATGATAGACCTCTCCTCCATGATCTCTAGCATGGAATTGGCCTTTTTCACAGCTGCCGCATATTGAGTCGACATTTTCAACAAGCTGTCCACCATGATCCCAAGTTCCTTCTCCTGGTCAGTCACCGACAGCTCAGATCCCTTCAGCATATACTTGAAGTTGGGTTTTTTTGTCCCAATGTGCATCACTTTACACTTGCCAACATTGAACCTCATAACGCATATGCCATTTTGTTGCTCACTCATCCAGTTTGGAGAGATCCTTTTGGAGCTTCTCACAATCCATTTTGGATTTCAATACCCGAAGGAGTTTGGTATCATCTGCACATTTGGCCACCTCGCTGCTTACCCCTACTTCTAGATCATTTATGAATAAATTTAAAAGCACCGGTCCCAGTACAGACCCCTGGGGGACCCCACTTCTTACTTCCCTCCATTGTGAAAACTCTCCATTTATACCTACCCTCTGTTTCCTGTCTTTCAACCAGTTAGCAATCCACACATGTACTTGTCCCCTTATCCCATGACTGCTAAATTTTCTCAGGAGTCTTTGATGAAGAACTTTGCCAAAAGCTTTGGAACTCCAGGTATACTATGTTAACTGGATCACCTTTATCCACACACTTGTTGACACTCTCAAAGAACTCCAAAAGGTTGGTGAGGCAAGATTTCCCTTTGCAGAAGCCATGCTGGTTCTCTCCCAGCAGGGCCTGTTCTTCTGTGTGCTTTACAATTTTATCCTTGAGGATGCTTTCCAATTTGCCTGGAAAGGATGTTACGCTAACTGGCCTGTAATTTCCTGGATCTCCCCTGGATCCCTTTTTGAAAATTGGTGTTACATTTGCTACTTTCCAGTCATCTGATACAGAGCCTGATGGTAGAAATTAGTTATATATTTTAGCAAGGAGGTTGGCAATTTCACATTTGAGTTATTTGAGGACTCTTGGGTGGATGCCATCCGGCCCTGGCGATTTGCTAGTTTTCAATTTTTTCAGACAGTTTAGAAAATCATCTCTTGTCACTTCTATCTGCCTCAGTTATTTAGCCTCCATCCCCGAAAAGCCTGGTTCAGGAACCGGTATATGCTCAGTATCCTATGCCGTGAAGACAGATGCAAAGAACTCATTTAGCTTCTCTGCAACCTCCATATCCTCCGTAATACCTGCAATCCCTTTCACTCTCTCACTGTCTAATGGTCCAGCCACCTCCGTGCTAGGTTTCCTGCTTCTGATGTATTTAAAGAAGTTTTTGTTATTCCCCTTGAATCTTTTAGCTAAATGTTCCTCAAACTCTCTTTTTGCCTTCCTTATTTTGTTTGCCACAAATTAGGCCTACAATGAATTAAGCTCACTCCAGTGGGGAAGAAGACTGCAAAATAGTGATTATCCAGCAAGCATTTCTTTCTCTTCTGTCACCTATTTCCATCCTACTGTTTCCTTACAGGACTCATAGGCGGGTCTGCTACCAACAAAGCCATACAGATCTATTCTGTCATGGACTTGGTCTTCCCATCCACAGATGTGGAAGAAGAAGCCAAATACCCCATCTTCCTGAAGTAGCTGAATACCCAGTGACTCTTGACAGTGGCCACAACTTCTGTCAGAGCTTCATCACCAGCTACTGTGAAACATGAGAAGAACTAGGTGTCCTGTCTGTAAAGCAACGATTGAAAAAGGGATGGCCGTACTTTACAGAATTGTATTTATGCAATTCCAGTGTTTGTGAAACAGCACTCTTACACAACTGCGTTAACACTTTTGTTTCAAGCACACATCAGGCTCACATGTCTCCCATCTTGGATCGGGGTGGATGACATCATTTCAAACTATAACATTGAGGTGTCCCTATGTATCACTCCCTACAACTGTACCAAATTTGGTTCAAATTGGTTAGAAGGCCCATGATTTAGCCCACTTGCGCCTCAAATGTTTACATGTGCACCATCTTGAATCGGGGTGGATGAAATCATAACAAACCATGCCATTGAGGCATCCGTGTGTCACTCACTACCAGGGCCTATGAGACAGGGGGAAGCTGGTACAAATGACCAGGGCCCAGCGGTCCAGAAGGGAGCCTGGGGCCCAACTATGTTGCATCTGTTTTTGTCTTGCCTACTGCTGCTACCCCTCACCTGCCCCACTACTGCCACAAGGCCGAACCAACGATCTTTAAAATAATTCTAGCCACCATGTGCACGACCGGGGGGGTGAAGTGGGTGAGCCGAGGACACACACACACCCTTGATGGCGGGCGGAGTGGGAGTGGCCACTGTACCTGACTGTCCGGCCCAGCAGACCTTGAGAACTGTCAGCTGGGCCGGTCAGGCTCAGTGGCTGCTCCCGCTCTGCCTGCCACCGCCATGGGGGGGCTTGGCTCCCCCCCGAGTCTTGCACATGGTGGCTAGAATTATTTTAAAGACTGGCGGTTTGGCCTTGTGGTGGCAGGTGTGTGTGTGTGTGGTCCTTGCAGTGGCTGTGGCCCTCGCAGTGGGGGGCCTGGAAAAAAAATCACCAGGGCCCAAACTGGCTCTCAGTGGCCCTGCTCACTACAACTGTACCAAATTTGGTTCAAATTGATTAGGCGGCCCATAAATTAGCCCCCTTTCATCTGTGAGCCACTATTTCTATGAGCAGATCTAAGGGGATTGGAGCATCCCCTTTGATGCTGAGATCTCCTTAGATCTGCTCACAGAAATAGTGGCTCACAGACTAAGCAGCATCCCACGGGCGTTAAGTGTTCATACAGTATGAACTGTGACTGTATGAACGGAAGTGTTCATACAGTCACACAAGCACTATTCTTTCCAATGGCCATCCATGACAGAATGGCATTTCTGCAATTCCAGTGTTTGCAAAACAGCTCTCTTACATAATTTCGTGGACACTTTTGTCTCGAGCACACATCAGGTTCCGTGCTGCTGACAAAGCCTGAAGGATGCTGCATGGGATGCTAGCCAACGCCTGCCTTTCAGAATGAGTGCAATACGGGGAGGCTGCGTAGCCCTCAAGTGGGATCAGTTCATGCCTCGAATGCTGGAAGCAAGCGCTTGAATGACATGGAACTCTTTTTTTAAAGCACAGTTGTCCAAAGTTGAAATAATAAAACAGAAAAATAGACTTGGGTTGGTGCCAACCTTTTAGAACTTTGTATTTCACCAGGGCACTTTCCAGATTACACACCACAACAGTGTCACTACGTGTCCGTTAAGTGTGCTTCTGTACTGCCTGTGCTTCGACATCTCACGGCATGCTTGAACAGCAGGGACCTGCAAGGTGCTGTTCCCATTTCTGATGCCTACTTTTGGGTTTTATCTTTGTGTCACAGTGCTACAATGTAGCAAAAAAAAAGGTAAAGCTGTATTTTCCCATTGTAGGAGCTTTGCGCAAGCTAGGAAAGACTGCTCCCCCTGCTGGTGGTGTTGCACAACAGCCTTTATTTAGGGTTTTAATACAATCCTGCCAAGCCGAAGTAAACTACTGCTGTTGTAGCATGTAATCTGGAAAGCCCCCAGCAGAGGACCTGTAGCTCAGTGGTAGAGCAGGGGGTTCCCAATTTTGGGTCCCCAGGTATTGGACTACTCCTCCCATCATCCCTAGACACTGCCATAGTGGCTGAGGATGATGGAGTGGTAGTCTAACAACACCGAGAGACCCAAAGTTGGGACCCTCTGTGGTAGAGCACGTGCTGAATAGCTACTAATTCCAGTAGGGGAGAAGGCATGGGCTTTCCCAAAAGCAAGCTCAGTGACCCACTGGATGTCAGTGTTTTACTAGGAACAACAATGACCTATAGATGATTTGAAGTGGCCAGCAGTGCAGACCATTCAGTCCGCTTTCCACATGCTGTTGAGATGTCCACCAGCAGTCTGACCTTCCAGAAGGGGGGTTTCATTAGTATTTATGGACTAACATAAGAAGGGAAGATCATGACATAAAACTCCACACAATTAGAAGCAGTTTATTACATGTTTGGGACAAATATAAGAACAGGATAAGTCCAGAATTATCATCTTTGGCACCGATCATAAACATTTTTTTTTTTCATGGAGAGGAGCATTCTAGACATTTTGCCCACTGGAGAGAGAAAGCACACAATCTGCATTGTTTAACTACAGGAAAAACAAAAATGAAATCCATCCAGACTCTTGCTTCAGAGTGGTCGAATGAACCCTCATGCTTTCAATACCTACAAATTAGTACTATATAGTGCAGAAAGAAATACAGAGACAAGGTGGCAAACTTAGAGACTGAACAGAATTCGAAGTATTAATTACTAAAAATACCGATCATTTACTGGGATTGATAGATAAGTTGCTACTGAAACACGATTCAGAAACAGAACAAATAAGTCTGTATGATCAAGTGGATGCAACATTTAAATAGAACAATTGACATACGACAATGGGTATACCAATGGAAGGTGAACATGAAATTTACAGCAAACAACATTTTAAGGGGAAATTGGTACAAAATGTACTTTAGATGGTATATTACTGCTAGAATTACTGCAAAGATTGATAGGAATTACTCTGGAGATTGTTGGAAGTGTAAGAGCCATGCAGGGATATTTTTATTTATGTGGTGGACATGTAGCAAAGCGCAACAATTCTGGAAAAAAATTCACCATAAGGTGCTAGACAGTTTAAACATAAATTTCCCTTACTCTCCAGAGGTTTTTTTTGTTTTGTTAAACATGACTAAGTCCTATATTCATACTAAGTATTCAGAGCTGTCTTTGTGTATGATCACTGCAGCCAGGATCTTATATGCAGCTAAATGGAAACAACAAATAATCCTGATGGTAGATGAGTGGTTATGAAAATTAAAGGAATGCACCTCTATAGCTAAGGTTTATGCTTACTTATGGAATACTTTGGATGAAATATTTATTTCTACTTGGGATCCTTTTATAATTTAAAGTTTAGCACAGTGTCAACACCCCAATCCAAGAGTTGGTTTTCTAGAGTATATAGCTATTTTGGTGGGTTTTTTCCTGTCTCTCCTTTTTTCTAATACTTTTTGGCAAGGGTGGATTTGTGTGGGTGTGTGTCTTTTTTTTTTTTTTTTGGAAGCTGGAGAAGAGAGGGCTGCTGGCCTCCCGACTGATAAATGTAATGATGAGATGTCTAAGAACTGCTAATTGTAAAGTTATTTTTATTTTCTTTCTCTTCCTTTTCTATTATTTACTGTTTCTTATTTATTTCTGTTATCTTGTTTAAAAAAACTATAAAAAGATTTAAAGAGAGAGAGAGAGAGACGCCCATAAGAAGATTACGAGGAAGGGCAACACCCATTGGCTAGCAGAAAAGGGAGGAAACGAAAGTAAAACCTTAGATGTTTGCTTTCATTGTGAGGCAGCCATGGCAGCTTTGGGTGCGGTCAAAGAACTCTGCGAGGAAGCCACTTGCTCCGTCTGCCTGGAGTATTTCAAGGACCCCGTGACCATCGTGGAGTGTGGGCACAATTTCTGCCGAGCCTGCCTGACCCAGTGCTGGGGGGAGCCGGACACAGAGGCTTCCTGCCCTCAGTGCAGAGAAACTGTTCAGCAAAGGAACTTCATCCCAGATCGGCAACTGGCCAACTTTGTAGAGATAGCCAAGAAGTTAAGTCTCCAGGGAGGAAACCGGGAGGAAGGAGAGGAGAGAGCCTGTGAGAAACACCGAGAGCCCCTGAAACTCTTCTGCAAAAACCATGAAGGTCTCATTTGTGTGGTGTGTGATAGATCCAAGGAACACAGAAACCACACGGTGATTCCTCTGGAGGAGGCTTACGAAGAGTACAAGGTAGGAAATCGCTGTGAACGGGGTTTTGTGGTGTGCTAAAAACATGTTATTGTTCAGTTCTCCCCAGCAAGTGATTAGAAATCACCTGGCCTTTCCTTTCCTTTCTTCTTCTTTCTCTTGGCTGAAGTCTGCTCCTGTGCAGCTGAAACCCAGGCTTGAAGTTTCTATTTGGCCCCCCACCCCAAACAGGCAGCGGCCCTCTTGGCTGGGCTGTGACAACCCAGCTGCATCTCTCGGTCTGGCTAGTGAGCCTGAAGTTTCCTGCAATATGGTGACCCCAAACAAACGTGATTTTGAGAACCCCAGAAGGTACAAACAGGGTATATGGTCATTGTGCAAGAACACAAGAAAAAGTACACGGGGAAAATATCTGTGTGTGTCCCTCTGGATAAGAAAGCATGGAAAGCCTGAGTCGATGCTGTGAGAGGAGAAAAGCTGTTCAGAGAGAAATCTGTGTTTATGTCTTAGTACGACTATTTCATTATTGTTACAAAACTTATAAAATATTTGTAACCCTTCAATATTGTTGTATGCATTTAATTTTATTTGCATTATTTAACCTCCAAACTGCTGGTCCTCAGTGCTCCTGTTTGGCTTTGACTCCCCTCCAGCCTCTTATTTCATAAGGGGAAAGGGGCTCCTAAGTTCCTCGTAAGGTCCAGAGGGCTTAGGACATGAACATCCACATGAGAGACAGACATTTGATAGGTGCTATTTACAAATACGATGCATATTTATATACCTCTTTTCAACAAAAGATTCCCAAAGTGGCTTACATATACATAAAATAGAATGGCTCCCTGTCCTCAAAGGGCTCACAAACTAAAAAAGAAAGCTAAGATAGACACCAGCAACAGCCACTGGAGTGGAGGGATGCTGTACTGGGGATAGATAGGGCCAGTTGCTCTCCCCCTGCTCCATAAAGAGAATCTCCACTTTAAAAAGGTGCCCCTCTTTGCTCAGTTAGCAGGGATGATTTATTTTGTACCTCAGTTCTTTAATTGGTGCCCATTTGTCTTTGAGCAATAAGATTCTGTACCTGAATTTGGGGGTGAGTTGGGAGAATCACGGGCTGATGTTGTGCCCAGCTTGCTGCCCATCACTTTTGAATGTGGAGTCAGTTTCTTGGCTCCTCATCTGTGTGCAGGGGGAAAATCTTGCCTGCTGTTCCTGCCATTGGTGATGATGGCAAATAGTGGCACAACAGTGACTGTGCACCCCTTAGCAGCAGGCAGGGAAGAGGAAGCAGAAAGGACGGGCCTGTTCAGTGACTGGGAAGCAGGACATTCATGCTACTCTTGGATGGGTGGCCTGCTGTGTAGTATGTCAGCCACTGCCTCTTTGTGTCTTTTCTATCTCAGAGGTTGGAAATGTCTTTGGCATGTTTTCAAAGGGGATTTGGGAACTTGACTCACTTGGGACTGGATCTCCTAATCATTTTCGGATATCAGGGTTAGCTCTGAGGGTCGGGTCTGCGTTGGATCACACAATTCCCATCCCTGCTTGGACCATTGCCAGTTCTGCCCACACAATCAACCTCTTTGGCTTGCTGCCAGCTCTGTGAAGTTGCCGCAGGGCATGAAACCCGCCCCCTCCACAAGGCTTCCCAGGCGCTGGATGCAATCCCAACAGCCATTCCACTGCTAACAGCTAGAGGGCAGTACCGGTCCCACTCAGTGTTCCCTCTAACAGGAATTCCCAGATGTTGTTGACTACAACTCCCATAATCCCCAAGCAAAAGCCATTGCAGCTGGGGATTCTGGGAGTTGTAGTCAACAACATCTGGGGATCCCTGTTAGAGGGAACACTGATCGCACTACCCTTGGCCCTAATGGAGGACTGGGCAAGCACAGCAGCTCCAAAGGCACTTGGGTGCCTTTGACAAAGTCCAGAGCACTTTGAAACCGATTGGCCCAGCTAGGAGAGTTGGGGTGTCAGCAAAGCAAGTGGCACTCACTGTCACTCCTTTCCTGCTATGGGGCAGTTGGCAGGGCTGAACTCCAGTTGACCTGCGTTTCACAACAGCAGGGATGGGTGGGTGGAGGTAGGCACATGGTCCAGAACAGGATGGACAGGCTGCCTTTGTAATCATTCTGCCCTGTCCAAAACCCATGTTGAAATAGGCAGATCCATGGAGCTTGGGGCATCCAGCGGGGCTGCTCTTATGTTCTGGTGGGCTTTAAAAGGGGCGTCAACAAATTGATGGAGGACAGGTCTCTCAATGGCTACTAGTCTGGTGGCTGTGGACCACCTTCAGCCTCAGGCAAGATGCCTCTCAATAACAGTCACAGGAGAGCAACAGAATGCTCTCCAAACCTCCTTGAAAACTGTAAGTTTTCTTTAGCCATCTCTGGTAAATCTGGATCTTAGGTCCTGAGAAACTCCTGGGAATACTAAAGGGTGGAAAGAAGGGGTCTGTCTGAAGCTTTGCACACTGGGGGTGGTGTTCCTCTCTGCCCTCTCAGAGTGTCTTCAGCACATACTTCTATTGTACCTTCTATGCATTATGTGTTGACTGTTTTATAGGCATCCATTTTTTATTTCAATGGGATAACAATTCACAGGGACTTGAGGGAACCCTCCTGAAAGGCAATGCCAAGCACAGTGTTCAACCTTTTCCTTAGTGTTCACGGTGTTCTACAGTGTTCTGTCTTTTTCTTAGTTTTGATCCGTAGATACAGTAAATCTCCAAGAAGGAATCAAACCTGAACATTTGTTTTCTCTTCAGGATCAGATCTGCAGCCTTCTACAGACTTTGAGGAAGAAAGAGGGGAAAATGCTGACGTATAAAGCAGACATGGAAAAGGAAAGCCAGGATCTGCTTGTAAGTGTCGCTAGGAATGGGAAGTGCCAATCACATGAAACCATGTGTGGAAACATTCTTTCTGACATTCTTGTTGAATTTACTAGAGGCAGGGCGATTGAAATTTAGGTGTTGTAGAGTAATTACTACTGAAGGGTAGAGTAAAGGGTGCCATCAAGTCGATTTCGACTCCTGGTGCCCACAGAGTCCTGTGATTTTCTTTGGTAGAATACAGGAGGAGTTTACCATTGCCATTTCCCGCACAGTATATCGTTGCTGCCTGATAGAGGACATTCCCATACTACATGTGAAGACAAGTGGTGCCCCAAGTTTTAGCCTGGGGTCCTTAGTCTCAGTCAAGCATACATTGACTCAGAAGGAAGCTCCAGTGAAATCAATGCTTTCATCCCGCCCCTGCCCGCTGCACTGACCCCCTTAAGTTATTGTTTTCCTTACTGAGGGGCTGTGTACTTACTCAGAAGTTAGTTCCAATGAATTGAATGGACTCACTGCTTCTTCCAAGCTATGCTAAGAGCCTTTTCTTCTCTGGTGCTGGAAGCGGGAAAGAGCAAAGTGGGAGTAGGACAGGCCACACTTGATCAAAGCCATCATGCCCACCGATCCTTCTCCCATCCAAAGAGACCCCAGTAACTTTCCCAGGAGCCCACCATGCCTGAAGCTGGTGCTATTAAATGCTAGGTCCATAAATGCAAAGGCCACAGCCATCCAGGAGGTTATCCTGGAGGAGCACACAGACCTGACGTGGATTACGGAGACCTAGTTGGATGAGGGGGGAGATCTAAATCTCTCCCAGATGTGCCTACCAGGTTTCTGGGTGCAGCATCAGTCAAGGCAGGGTGGACGGGGAGGTGGGGTTGCCCAGGTTCATTGGGAGACCACCCCCCTCACAAGATACACTGTCCGCCTTCCTGATCAGTTCGAGGGCCTGCATGCAGTGATGGGATCATGAGACAAAGCTGGGATTCTGTTGGTTTACCACCCACCCCAATGTCTAACAGTCTCTCAGCCTGAGCTGCTTGAGGTGGTCTCGGATGTGGTGTTGAGGACCCCACGGCTGTTAATCTTGGGGGACTTGCTGAGGCCGCCTTGTCTGGAGCAGTTCAGGGCTTCCTGTCCTCCATGGGCTTGTCTCCACTGATTTCTGGTCCCACACATGTGGCAGGCCATATGCTCAACTTGGTCTTGGGTCAGTGGTGGACAGTGGTGCTCTGTGGATAGTCCAGGAGGCTTTAATACTGTTGTCATGGACTATCTGGGGAAGATTGGCCTGAGGGTGGACCCACTACACCTCTGCAGGTGTGGGGACCAATTTGGATGGTCCACCCTTGGAGGTTGATGGATCTTAATGGATTTCTGACAGCTCTGGGGGAGTTTCCTGCTGAGAGAGTGGACGATCCTGTTGATGTCCTGGTCTCTCTCCGATATGAGGAGATGGGCCAGGTGATTAATTAATTAATTAATTAATTAATTAATTAAATTTATGCCCCGCCCAAACTACCGTTATTGACATGGTAGTGCCTATGCGTCCTCTCCCGACCCGCCGAGTCCAAGTGACTCCCAGGTATGCAGGTGAGTTCTGGACTGAGTTGTGGAAAGTGAAGCAGACTGATAGACAGCTTGAGCATCATTAGCGGGGGGGGGGATGAATGTGACCGAACACAGGCTAGATGACCATATTACACCATATGTCGACCCGGGCTGTTGACACGGTTGCTCCTAAACGCCCTCTCCGGCTTGGTGGAGCCCGTTCGGCTCCTTGGTTTTCCTCAGAGCTTAGGGTGATGAAACAACTTGGACGACGTCTGGAATGATGCTGGAGGAGGGAGAGTCGTGCCGAATCCGACCGAACATGGGCTAGAGCCCATTTTAGGGACTACTCCGTGGTGGTGGGGGTGGCGAAGAAATGTTTTTTCTCTGCCTCCATTGCATCTGCTCAGTGCAGACAAAGGGAGCTGTTTCGTGTTGCAAAAACATTGCTCCACACATATCCCCCCCCCGGTAATGGGGGAGGAATAATCTACAGCCCATTGTGATCAGTTTGCTTGCTACTTTGCAGATAAAGTCGCTCGCATCCGTGCTGACCTGGACTCCAGAATTTTGGCAGTTTCAGAGGACGTGCCTCTGGTACCATCTGGTCCTGTTGTGTTGGATTCTTTTCAGTTAGTAAAGCCTGAGGAAGTGGACAAGATCCTGGGCAGTGTGCGAGCGACATCATGCGCTCTTGACCCTTGCCCTTCATGGCTAATAAAAGCTGCCAGGGAGGGTACAGGCAGATGGTTGGAGGTGATCATTAATGGTTCATTAAGGGAGGGCAGGATGCCATTGTGCCTCAAGGAGGTGGTGGTAAGACCATTATTTTAAAAAGCTCTCTCTTGATCCCTCCAACCTGGACAGCTATAGACAACTAAAGGGAATCTAGCCTTCCCTTTTTGGGCAAGGTGATAGAGCGCGTGGTGGCATCTCAGCCGCAGAGGGTCTTGGATGATATGGATTATCTGGACCCTTTTCAATCTGGCTTCCGCCCTGGATATGGGACTGAAACTGCCTTGGTCACTCTAGTGGATGACCTTCGCTAGGAGCTAGATAGGGGGAGTGCGTCCCTGTTGGTTCTGCTGGACCTCTCGGTGTTGTTCGATACCATCGACCATGGTATCCTTCTGGACAGCCTCTTGAGTATGGGAATTGGAGGTACTGTGTTGGAGTCGCTCCATTCCTTTCTTCGGGGGAGGGTCCAGAAGGTGGTGCTGGGGGACTACTGCTTGGCCCTGTGGCCATTGGCCTGTGGGATCCCGCAGGGTTCGATTTTGTCCCCCATGCTGTTTAACATCTACATGAAGTCGCTGGGAGAGGTCATCTGGAGACTTAGACTGAGTTGTCAGCAACATGCAGATGACACTCAGCTCTATCTCTCCTTGTCACCTGCACTCCCCTTGAAGGAGCAAGTACCCAGCTTGGGGGTACTATTGGACCCAGCTCTGCTTTTGGAAGCTCAGGTGGAGGCGTTGGACAGGGGTGCCTTTGCACGGCTTCGGCTAGTGCGCCAGCTGCGTCCCTTTCTCAAGAAGGCAGATCTGGCCACAGATTACCCAGTTAACCATGTCTTAGTCACGTCACGGCTGGATTACTGTAACGCGCTCTAGGTTTGTTAGATACTGGGATACATTTTGGGGCAAGCAAGGCCTGTACAAAAGGGATGGGCTGCACTTGAACCAAGATGGAACCAGACTGCTGGCGCTTAAAATCAAAAAGGTTGTAGAGCAGCTTTTAAAATGACGCCTGGGGAACAGCCGATGGGAGCTGGGCAGTATCCCGTTTGGCAAAAGCCATCCTTTAAACTGTGAGGGTGCAAAGGATTCAGATAAAAGAGAAGGGGACAGAGCAGAACCGCATAAAGAGCAGATGGGACCCTGTGCCAGCAGGTCAAAGAGTCAAAAGAATAGCATACACCAGGTGAGAGATTCAGTGTATAGGTGCTTATATGCCAGTGCCAGAAGCCTCCGAGCCAAGATGGGTGAGCTGGAGTGGTTGGTTGCTAACGCAGAAATAGATATAGTGGGCATAACAGAAACATGGTGGAACAGTGAGAACCTGTGGGACACTGTTATCCCTGGGGATAAACTCTATAGAAAGGACAGGGAGGGGTGCCTTGGAGGAGGGGTAGCACTGTATGTTAAAGAAGGGATAGAATCTAACAAGCTAGAAAACCTAGGTGGACTGGAGTCCTCCACAGAATACAAGGCCGGAAAGGGAATGTACTACTGGGGACGTGCTATCGCCCTCCAGATCAAAATGCCAACAGTGACTGGGAGTTGCAGGAGGAAATCAGGGAAGTGTCAAGGAGAGGCAGGGCTGTAATTATGGGTGACTTCAATTACCTACACATAGACTGGGTAAATTCACAGTCAGGTCAGGACAAAGAGGTCAAATTTCTAGATACGCTAAATGACTATGCGCTAGAACAGTTGGTCATGGAACCAACCAGAGAGAAGGCGACCTTGGACCTAATTCTGAGTGGCACCCAGGACCTGGTGCGTGATGTTAGTGTCATCGACCCTTTAGGGAACAGTGACAATAGTGCCATCAAATTCAGCATACATGCGGGGAGAGAATCACTAAGGACGTCTAACACGGACATTTTGAATTTCAGAAGAGGAAACTTCTCCAAAATGAGGAGTATGGTGAAAAGAAAGCTGAAAGGGAAAACCAAGAGAGTCGCTTCGCCCCAGAGTGCATGGAGTTTACTCAAAACCACAATACTAGAAGCCCAGTTAGATTGTATACCCCAAAGGAGGAAAGGTACCACTAAGTCCAGGAGGATGCTAGCATGGCTAACGGGTACCGTCAAGGAAGCCATAAAAGGGAAGAAGGCTTCCTTCCGAAATTGGAAGGCCTTTCCAAATGAAGAGAACAGAAAGGAACACAAACTCTGGCAAAAGAAATGCAAGGTGACAAAAAGGGAGGCGAAAAGAGAGTTTGAGGAACATTTAGCCAAAAATATCAAGGGGAATAACAAAAACTTCTTTAAATACATCAGAAGCAGGAAACCTGCCAGGGAGGCGGTTGGACCATTAGACAATGAGGGAGTGAAAGGGATTATTAAGGAGGATATGGAGGTTGCAGAGAAGCTTAATGAGTTCTTTGCATCTGTCTTCACGGCAGAGGATATTGAGCATATACCTGTTCCTGAACCAGGCTTTTTAGGAGGAGGAGCTCCAAAAGGATCTCTCCAAACTGGGGGAGTGAGTGACAAAATGGCAAATGCAGTTCAATGTTAGCAAGTGTAAAGTGATGCACATTGGGATGAAAAACCCCAACTTCAAGTATATGCTGATGGGATCCGAGCTGTCGGAGACTGACCAGGAGAGGGATCTTGGGGTCGTGGTGGACATCTCGTTGAAAGTGTCAACTCAATGTGCGGCAGCTGTGAAAAAGGCCAATTCCATGGTAGGGATCATTAGGAATGGTACTGAAAATAAAACGGCTAATATTATAATGCCCTTATACAAAATTATGGTGCGACCACACTTGGAGTACTGCGTACAATTCTGGTCACCATATCTAAAAAGGGACATTGTAGAACTGGAAGAGGGCAACCAAGATGATCAGGGGCCTAGAGCACCTTTCTTATGAGGCAAGGCTACAACACCTGGGGCTTTTTAGTTTAGAAAAAAGACGACTGCGGGGAGACATGATAGAGGTCTACAAAATCATGCATGGTGTGGAGAGAGAGAAATTCTTCTCCCTCTCACATAACACTAGAACCAGGAGTCACTTTATAATTGCTAACATTGAACCGTATTTGCCATTTTGTCTCCCACTCCCCCAGTTTGGAGAGATCCTATTGGAGCTGCTCACAATCCGTTTTGGATTTCACTACCCGGAAGAGTTTGGTATCATCTGCAAATTTGGCCACCTCGCTGCTTACCCCTGCTTCTAGATCATTTATGAATAAGTTAAAAAGCATTGGTCCCAGTACAGATCCCTGGGGGACCCCACTTCTTACTTCCCTCCTGGGTGAGTAAAATTGATCATCCGAGTAATGAGGTCAGACTGGTCTTGGATGGGGTCACACTCCCTCTGAAAGAGGAAGTCCGCAGCTTGGGGGTGTTTCTGGACCTGACATTATCCTTGCAGGCACAGGTGGGCAGCGGTGGGCAGAAGTGCCTTTTATGGCTGGTACGCCTGCTGCAACCCTACTTGAAGAAGTTGAACCTGACCTTAGTAACATCCAGAATGGACTACTGCAATGCACTCTATGTGGGTCTGTCTTTGAAGACCGTTCAGAAGCTTCAACTGGTCCAGGATGCTGCTGCAAGGATGCTTGTGGGCACAAATCGCTACATGAGTGTCACACACGTCCTGTGGTAGCTTCATTGGTTACTGGCCCGCTTCCGGGCTAGATTCGAGGTGCTGGTCTTGACCTTTAAAGCTCTACACGGCTTGGGGCCAGGGTACCTGTCAGACCACATCAACCCATATGAACCTGCCAGGACCCTCCACTTATCTCAGGCCCTGCTCATGGCCCTGCCACTAACAGATCCAGTTGGCGGGGACTAGAAACAAGGCCTTTTCGGTTGTGGCTTCTGGGCTTTGGAACGCCCTCCCTGAACAACTTCGCCATGCTCCCTCCCTCAGTGTCCCTCCCTCAGTGTTTTTTTAAAAAACAACTAAAAACACATCAAGGTGCTTCACATGATTAGTGTGAAGTGCCAGATGGGGTTTGTGTGGGGAGAGCAGGCTTAGCTGGATTGGCTGCGCAGACGAGAGGCTGCCCGGCCGTGGCTCCGTTGGGAGCTCTGGGGGCCGGGGAAGAGGAGCACCTCTGCGCGGCCACCTGAACCTGAGGAAGGCACCACGCTAGTGCTCAGTGCCTTCCTGTGGTCCCCCTTCTCCCCCCCACCCCAAGTGTGCCAGCCGTGATAGTGTTTGGTAGGAGATCGAAAAAGCATAGCTGGTCCATAAATGGTAACAGCGTTCAGCAAGTTAAAACGTATAAATATCTCGGCCTTTTGCTCCATGAGCGTCTCTTATGGAGACCCCACTGTGCCTATTTGGCCACTAAGGTTCAACATGCAGTTATAGCTGTATTGAAATTTTTTTACACCAAAGGGGCCTATTCTATTCCTGCTGCGCTGAAGGTTTCCCAAGCTAGAATTTTAGCCCAGATGCTTTATGGAATATAGATTTTCTTGACAGGAAACCTACAGTCCCTTGAACGGGTTCAAATGAGATTTCTATGAAATCTCCACCATACCATTCTATTGTGTCTCGAATGTGTCGCTTCCTTTAGAGGAGGGCATTACCAGGATAGT
This sequence comes from Hemicordylus capensis, assembly GCF_027244095.1. NCBI lineage: Eukaryota > Metazoa > Chordata > Lepidosauria > Squamata > Cordylidae > Hemicordylus > Hemicordylus capensis. The sequence goes on along the minus strand of NC_069658.1, from coordinate 247,373,003 downwards.
AGCCCAGGCATGGTCACGCTTAATTAATTACTGGCAGAAAATTAACTCTTATGGGTTTGGCTTGGTTCCTTTGGTATTAAAGGATGAATATCAGTCTATTTGGAAGAAAAACATACAGGTCATACTGGGCAAGTGTGGTATTCTGAGCAATTCATATGTCCCTTAGGCCCAGATCTAGTCAAAAAAGTTTTAAAACAGAGAATTTGGGACCTGGAGAAACAAAGGGACGCCCTTATACCTTCCCTCCAAAACCATAGATGGCAAGACATTAAATCGAGCCTGGGAGAATGCTCTCCTTTGGGTCAGAGCAGAAAAGTACATAAGGTAAGTTGCCGGAAGTGGGTCACTTGAGAAGTAAACATTATAAATTCCAATAGAGACCCTACTCAGATGTGGTTGAGACAACTGTACATGTGCTTTTACACTGTACCTTTTACAAAACCATCCGTACCTCCTGGCTCGAACCTTATTTGTGCAAATTTTTGGGACATCAGGATGAGTTCTATGTTGAGCTCTTCCTGTCAGGTTGGCACAAGGAAATTACCATGGCTACGGCTAGATTTTGTGCAGCTGCTATAAAAATAAGAAATGTTTTAACACATTTTAATTGATAAACTTTATGCGTTATCCCCCCCTGCAATTCTGATAATTGTATTATTGCTGCTTATTGTATGTATGCTATGTTTGGTCTTGTACTGTAAATAAATAAATGAAGTGTGCCTGCTGGCTGACACACGAGCAACAAAACAAGGTTAACGGAGCCCTTGCTCCGTTCACCTCGTTTAAGAGGAGGGGTAGTTAGGCGGGCTAACCCCCACAGAACCACCAGGCTCACCTGTGAGCCCGGTGGTCTCATGATTGATCAAAACCGAGCTAAGGGAGCCCAGCCCGGTTTTGATCAATTGTGTGAATAGCTTCACCTTTTAAAGAGGCTTTTTAATGGTTTACTTGTTGCTTATATCTGGTAGGTTCTTTAGTTTTTATATTTCACATTTTTATTTCACAGTTTTTATATTTATTTAGTTTATATATATATATATATATTTTTTTTTTTAAAAAAATTATTTGAAACTTAAACAACAACCGTAGTTCTGATTGTGGTTTTAGCCAAAATATCAACTTATACTTGGATTTTTAACTGTTTAACTTAATGTGGTTAATTTTATTAGTCTTATTTCGCATTGTATCTATTTTATAAATGTTGTGAGCCGCACCAAGCAGTAGTGTACTGTATGGGTGTGGTATAAATATTTTAAATAAATAAAAATAAATCAATAAGTCCCTCAGCACAAGTTGGTAGAAGTAGTAAAGCGGAAGGATTCAGGGTGAGTTTTCTACTATGCCTGGCTGTTTGCACAAGTTCAGGTTGCCTGACAAAGCTCTTTTGGCCCCTCTAAGGCTTGTCTGCCTTCTGGCACCAAACGACTGTCTCTGGAAGAGTTTCATTCAGGGTCAAGGCTAAATTTCAAAAGGGAGTTATCCTAGCTTGTACCATTTTCACAACTCCCTTTCTGACACTGTAGGGATTGACAGTATTCCTGACATCACTTGTTTTCTCCTCTTAAAATTGGCTTGTTCCAGGAGCGAACCAAAGCAGAGAAGCAGAAGACGAGGGCTGAGTTCAGACAACTGCACCAATTTCTGGAAGAGCAAGAGAAACGTTTGCTGGCCCAGATGGAAGAGCTGGAGAAGGAGATGGCGATCAAAAGGGAGGAGCACCTGGCCACACTCTCCAAAGAGCTCTCCTCCTTGGCAAGTTTCATTCAGGAGATGGAGGAGAAATGTCAGCAGCCAGCGAGTGAACTTCTGCAGGTGAGGCCTGGTGCATGCATGCCCCAGCAGGAGGCAGGAGAACCTGGATGGGGGAGAATGCGAGGCACCACTTCAGACTGCAGGGCGGGGATTCCATTTCTGAATTCTCTTCCACATGAAACATGGAATGGGAAGATGACAACTTGCACATCAGAGGAAGAGGTCCTGGCCTAGCCCTCCCCGCTAGGGATGTGCACGAACCGGTTTGGCCAGTTCAGGGAGGGGGGTTGCCTTTAAGGAGCAGGGAGGGTGCTCTCTCCCCCACAGCAGTGTTTCCCCTGCCGGCTGGTGTGAGGCGGCAGCATACCCTCTTGCCATACCCTCAGCGTCACACCAGAAGTAGCCGGTGCATGTGCATAATTAACCTATGGAATTCTCTGCCACAAGATGTGGTGACAACCTACAACCTGGATGGCTTTAAGAGGGGTTTGGATAAATTCATGGAGGAGAGGTCTATTCAACGGCTGCTAGTCTGAGGGCTATAGGCCACCTCCAGCCTCAGAGGCAGAATGCCTCTGAATACAAATTTTTATTTATTATTTATTTATTTATTTATTTGATTTATATACCGCCCTTCCAAAATGGCTCAGGGCGGTTCACAATTAAAACAACTTATAAAACAGTAAAAAGCTAAAACAAATTAAAACAATAAAACAACAGCTAACAATTTAAAACATTTTAAAACAAAAATAAAACATTATCCCCAGACCCCAGCTCAAGAAAACGTAGACTCAGTATAGAGGAAAAGGGCCACAACTTTGTTAACTATTACACACAGCATGGCAGACTGGAACACCAGGTGATTAATCACCCTTAAAGAACAGTGCGGGCCAATAGGAGCAGGTCAGAACTCTGAAATCCTACCCAGCACCCTACTGGCGGGGAGACACCCTGGCTCGGGAATGGGCAGGTACATCCCACCCAATTCCTTCAAAGCCAACCCCCCCTTCTGTAAGAGAGGGTCTGGATACTTCTAGGCATTCGTCCACCCCGGACCGCACAGCCCAAAGGTTAGAGAAGTCCTGAAGCAGGGTTCATGGCAATCATTCTCCCCGTGCCGCACAGGCTACAAAGGAGCGATTAACCAATCACCCCTTTTACATATCCAAGGGTGCTCACCGATGTTCTAACCCTCAAATTGCCACCCCGCCCGCACTGTTCCTGCCATTGTGGTTGACCTAACTCTAAATACGCACCCAGAACACAGAACGGAGTAGGCGAAAAAACCCCCAACAGTGGCCAATGCGTTGGGAGCAAAAAATTCCTACTCGGCCCCCTCAGGCGGCCAGTCGCTAGACCCGCTCTGCACCAGGGAGGGAGGGAGGGGAAAGCCGCTTCTCCTGTGATTGCCTGACCCCAACTGAAGAGAGAATGGAAAATGGAGGATGGGGCCGGGATCGGTCAATCCTGGCCGAAGCCCCGCCCCTTGACCAAAGAGGTCAAACGGAACCCTTCCTGGGCTTCGCGCAGGACAGGCTGTGACAAACTCCCTCCCATCTGCACAAGGCGGGGGGGGGGGTTATTAAGTCATTAAAAACACTAAATCAAGTTAAAAATTAAAAAATTAAAAGATTAAAATATATATATATATATATACATACATATACATACATACACACAAACACACATACACATATACATACACACACACACACACACACACACACACACACATATATATATATATATACACACACACACACACATATACACATACACATACACATATATACATTTTAAAAGCCCTGAAAGGCCAGGCCAAACAAATATGTTTTAAGGCCAACAGAGAACTCGAATTACGGATTTCCGCAGGGAGCGCATTCCACAGCTCCGGAGCAGCCACAGAGAAGGCCCGCCTCCGAGTCGCCACCAGATGAGCCGGTGGCAACTGGAGACGAACCTCCCCAGATGACCTTAATGTGTGGTGGGAATCGTGCAGAAGAAGGCGCTCTCCAAGGTAACTTGGACCTAAGCCGTTCAGAGCTTTAAAGGTAATCACCAGCACTTTGTATTTTGCCCGGAAACATATCGGCAGCCAGTGTAATTGTTTCAAAATAGGCGTAATATGGTCTCTCCGGGTTACCCCAGAGACCAATCTGGCTGCCGCATTCTGAACTAACTGAAGTTTCCGAACAACGTACAAAGGCAGCCCCACGTAGAGCGCATTGCAATAGTCAAGCCGGGAGGTTACCAGCTGGTGCACCACTGTTTTGCGGTCATCCTCCTCAAGGAATGGACGCAGCTGTCGAATCAGCCGAAGCTGATAGAAAGCACTCCTGGCCACGGCCTCCACCTGAGAGACCAGGGTGAGTCCTGGGTCCAGGAGTACTCCCAAGCTGCGCACCTGCTCCCTTCGGGGGAGTGTAACCCCACTTGTAAGGGAGTAACAGCAAGAGAGAGGGCATGACCTCAGCTCTTGCCTGTGGTTTCCTGGAGGCATCTGGTGGGCCACTGTGAAACTGTTGCCATACCCTCAGTGTCTAGATGCTGGACTAGATGGGCTTTGGGCCTGATACAGCAGGACTGTTCTTATGTTCCCATTTTAATTTGCTACATGTGCAACTTCAGCTAAAGACAGTAGCAGAAACACCACGGACTCCTGTCCAGGGTAAGGCTACATCCAAACCTTTCCACAGTTCCTTCACCTATACAAGAAGTGAGAGTGTCCAGTTTCTCCAGGTCATTTCAGCTGTGGAGGGATGGCAAGATGGATTCCTGGGTGCCTTCAGGGTTAGTCTAATGCCTGCCCACAGCATCTCCCCCCACCAACCACCCCACTGGACAGCCCTAGATTGGAGGAACATGATGTTGGTCTGTAGCCAGCTTCTCACATTTTTTTGCAGAGAAAGGATCAAAAGGAAGAAGTTTATCGAACAGACAAACGGAAGGACCCGTGGCTGCCATTCTGTGTAGACGATACTGAGCTAGATGGGGCAATGGTCTGACTCAGTATATGGCGGTTTCCTCTATTCCTAAGTCATTGTTTCAGTCTATCCTGCTGCTCTGGTCAGACCACACTTTTGTCCGGTTTAGGGCCCAATATTTTAAGAACACCTTTAATAGACTGGAACAGATCCAGAGGTTTGCAACCAAGAGGATGAGGGGTCTGGAAACCAAGTCCTGTGAGGAATGGTGGAAGGACCTGGGTATGCTTAGCCTGGAGCAGAGAAGAGAAGACCAAGGGGAGACAGGATAGCCATCTTCAAACATCTGGAGAGTGCTCACATAGAATAAGGAGTGGGCTTGTTCTGTTGCTCCTCACTGAGGGCAGGACTAGAACCAATGGGCTGCAATGTCGAAAACAGATCGGAACTAGACAAGAGGCAGAATTTCCTAAGAGCTCTTTGACTATGGAACAGTCTGCCTCATGCAGTGGAGGGCATTCCTTTCCTGGAGGTTTCCCAACAGCCTGCCATGTGCAGTAGTGGGCTCTCCTTCTGCAGAGGTTTCCCAACAGTGGCAAGATGGCCACTGCCAGGGAGACTGGAGCAGATTACAGCCCTGAGCAGGAGGTGGGCCTAGAAGGCCTCCCAGGTGCCTGGCAGCTCTCACATGCTCTGCTTCTATGCTGTGGACGGGACAGGGAAGGCTCCAGGCTCCTCCATCACTCAGTAGCTTCCCATCTCCTCTGACCCCCAGCAGAACTGCTGCTAACTGAGCAAAGAGGCATCTTTTAAAAATGGCGATTCTCTTTATTTTGCAGGGGGAGAGCAACTTGCCCTCTCCAGCCCCAGCACAGCATCCCTCCAGTGGCTGTTGCTGTTGTCTCTCTTATGTTGCTTTTTAAAGATTGTGAGCCCTTTGGGGACAGGGAACCATTTATTTATTTATATCTATTTATTTATATCTATGTTAAACCACTTAGGGGACTTCTTTTGAAAAGTGGTATGTAAATATTTGTCATATTCTTAACTGCCAGTTGCAAAGTTTCCCCATCCCTGGTTGTTCAGCCTGGGTGTTTCCTTTTGTGAAAGCTGGACACAGACAGAGGCTGCCTTTTAACCTCTTCCTCCCCAATGGGACGAGCCACAAAGGGTCTGTTAGAAACGGAGATATATCAGGGGAGGATTCTAACTGCCACCTCCGTACTTTGGTTCCTGCTTTGACATCTGGAGGGAGGAGGAGGAGGAGGAAGTGACAGCCCTCCTTCCCTTGGTCTCCAGAGGGAGTGGCTCTGGCTTCTAAGAAGGAGATGGCTCTTTTAACTGAAGTCTATAAGAAGAGCTTTGCTGGATCAGGCCAAGCTTCCTATTTCCTAAGCTCTGTGTTGACATCAGTAACTGAATTCCTCCTTCTTTCTCTTCCCCCCACTCTAGGATGTTAGAAGGACTTTGGAGAGGTAAGTGGAACCCACTCTTTTCTCTTACAGATTCATGATGCTAGGCAGGGTCTAGATAGCATGTGACGAACCATTTCAGTCATCACATAACCCATCAGGCTCTGCGATTTGATTGGGCAGTCATCTGGTGGCAGTTTCCCTTCCCAGTAGTGCAATCCTGACTAAGATAGAATTCTGTTTCTGCAGGGTTAACAGAAGCTCTTCAAAAGGCCAGCTCTGGGAGAAACCAAATTCTTTATTTCTTTCCAAGTGTAGCATTTATTTAAAATCACACTTGATCTAGAGATTTGAGCAAGGGTCCATGATCTGTGCCCCACATCACTGAACACTTGATAGGCAGTGTGGTGTAGTAAGACGTTCTCAGCAAGCGAAACGATATCATGCCCATAGCCAGAGCTGCGGTATTCATCACATCAGCTTGGCGGAAGTTCAGTGGGGCATGCTGCACATGGTTGCTCCAAAAGTAGCCTTATAGTGAATTTAATTACACTTCAACCTACCTCAATTCAAATTGGGATTCCAATAAACTTTCCCATCTGTTCTCAGTGCCACACATCACTGATCACCTGAGAGGCTGTTTGCTGTGGTGCACAGCAAAAGGTCGATGTGGTCTGTTTGGCGAGTCGCTGATCTTGCATGCACAATAGGGGGAAAAATACATGACAGCCTGCCTCCTCTTGAGAGCCACTGGCCATAAGGGACCAGAGAAAGACCCGGGAGCAGGCGGCATGAATGGTGCAAAGTTAAAATTCGGAAGGAATGGAGAGAAACTGCATCAAGGCAGCCCTATGCGAACGGCCCTCAGGTTTCTTCGAATTAGTTTTATTTTGCTTATATTCGGGTAATATATGACCTCATAACTTGCCCTGCTTTACCCCTCTTAATTCTGCGGTAAGGCCTGCCGTCTGGGAAAGGCCCCTATCTCTCCAGTGACACCTAGAGAAAGGGAATGTCTGGTGTGATGTCATGGAGCTCAAAAGCATGTCCTTTGCAAAGCAGAGCCCGTCAAGGCAGGGAAATGCTGAGCATGATGTCATATATTGTTTAGGAAAAGGGGAATGACATGACTGCACACACAGGAGGAAATGTGAGGCTGCTGCTCGTTTGGCCTGCAATTGAATGCCTCACTTGTGGGGTGCCAGCAGCCATCATGAGGGACAATCCCCCCCTCCCCCCCGCGAAGCACCTCGTTAACTTTTCTCTTTGCTGTTTCATTGTCTTCCATTCATCTTCTGTGCCTGTAGATTCTCAATGGGATGGATGAAGCAGTAATGTCTTTGCTCTCCACCAGGTGTGAGAGGGAGAAGACGTATGAGAAGAATCCAGTGGCTTTTCCTCCAGCCCTGAAGTGGAGGATCTGGGACTTCTCTGACATAAGCGCCTTTCTGGAGGGTGTCATGAAGCAGTTCAAAGGTAATGAGGAGTGGCTCAAAGAAGAGATAACCAATTATATATCATCTCAGGGTGTGCTGGGCGGCATGCTGCTGCCTGGAAGAGCTTGTCTGTGCAGCCGCGACAGAGGTCAGCACCTACTAATTTAGGGTTCAAGGTGCCTCTCACCTCCGTCCCCCTGGGGGTGCCCTCACTGGCCACTACTGCCCTAGCAGGAGCCCTGTTGCCCCAGAGCCCTAATACTTCTGAGTCCTGCCCCCACTCCAGAAGCACTCTGCAAGACTGGAAAGACATCCCTGATGATCTGATTGCGGCACCAATAGCCTTTTTTAACAGATTGCTTTGGAATTAGGTCCATTTGTAGACCTGTCATGATTTGTAATGTATCATGGCCTGCAGAAATCAAGGTGAACTGGCCCTGTGATGGGGCTTCACCCACAGGAGCAAGGCAGGGTCAACAGGCTGAGATCCTGCTGCTTCTCCTGTCAAGAAGGAGCAGTCAATAACAAGTCAGTTATTATTAAATCAAATTATTATTATTTCTTGTTCACACAGTCAGACAGATGTTTTTGACTGGTTTGTTTTATGCAGACATCAAGTCCTTCCCAAGGACCTGGGATGCCTGAATTTTATCATCAATACTGTTGGTTATTATAGATATCGTCGCAAGATATAGGCTGTTCCCAATAAAGCTGCTTTTTGTAATTGGCTGGTGGTGATTTCTTTGGCCCCTATGGTGTTGAGGTGCTCTTCAAGGTCTTGTGGAACTGCATCCAGGGCACCAATTACCACTGGGATTATTTTGGTCTTTTTCTGCCACAGCCTTTCAATTTCAATTTGTAGATCTTTGTATTTGGTGATTTTTTCTATTTCTTTTTCTTCTATTCTGCTATCCCCTGGTGTTGCTATGTCGATTATTTTGACTTGTTTTTCTTTCTTCTCGACTACAGTGATATCTGGTGTATTGTGTGGCAGATGTTTGTCTGTTTGTAGTCAGAAGTCCCATAATATTTTTACATCTTCATTTTCTTCCAACTTTTTCCATTTTATGGTCCCACCAATTTTTGGCTACAGGTAGCTTGTATTTTTTGCAGATGTTCCAGTGTGTCATCCCTGCTACCTTGTCATGCCTTTGTTTGTAGTCAGTCTGTGTGATCTTTTTACAACGGCTGATTAGGTGGTCCACTGTTTCATCTGCTGCTTCACAAAGGCGGCACTTGCTGTTTGTTGTGGACTTTTCGACTTTTGCTCTTATTGCATTTGTTCTTAGTGCCTGTTCTTGCACAGCCAGTATTAAACCCTCTGTTTCTTTCTTCAAGCAACCATTCTTAAGCCATTGCCAGGTCTTGGTGATGTCTGATTTTCCACTTATATTGTGCAAATATTGACCATGCAGGGGCTTATTTTTCCATTTTTCTGCTCACTTCTTGACTTGTTCTTTCTTGTAGGCCTGCTTTGTTTCATTGGTGTTGAATAGTTTTGCGTTATTGACCATTTGAAGTGCATCTTCTTCACTGTCCTTGATATATTCTTCAAGGCCTCTTTTCTCCTCCTCTACTGTTTGATGGACTTGCAGCATTCCTCTTCCACCTGAGCTGCGAGGGAGGTATAGCCTATCGACATCACTGCGGGGGTGCAGAGCATGATTGATGGTCATGATTTTCCTGGTCTTACGATCTAGCATCTCTAGCTCTGCCTGGGTCCAGTCTATTATTCCTGCAGTGTATCTGATAACAGATATAGCCCAGGTGTTTATGGCTTGTATGGTGTTCCCGCCATTGAGTTTGGACTTGAGGATTTTTCTAACTCTCCTGATGTATTCACTTCCAATTTTTCTTTTAACTTCAGTGTGTGCGATGTTATCAGCCTGGAGAATGCCCAAGTATTTGTAAGGTTCTGTCTCTTCCAGGTTCTTGATCTTGCTTCCATTGGGCAGTTCTATTCCTTCTGTTTTTGTTATTTTCCCTCTGTTCATTATTAATGCAGCACACTTGTCTAGTCCAAACTCCATTGCTATATCGCTACTGAATATACGGACAGTGTTTAGCAGTGATTCGATTTCTGAATGGGACTTTCCATACAACTTCAGATCGTCCATGTACAGCAGATGGTTGATTTTACTTGATGTTTGGTATCCGAGGCCTGTTTTGTTTAGTATTTGTGAAAGTGGGGTCATGGCGATTAGAAACAACAGAGGGGATAGTGAGTCCCCTTGGAAAATGCCTCTTCTAATGCTAACCTGTCCAAGTGTCTCGCCATTGATTGTTAACTGTGTACTCCACATGCTCATTGCTTTTTTTATAAATATCTGAATGTTTTTGCTGACACCAGTTGTTTCTAAACATTTTAGTATCCATGTGTGAGGCAATGAATCAAAGGCTTTCTTGTAGTCAATCCATGCAACACTTAGATTGGTTTTTCTTCTCTTGCAGTTTTCTAAAATCATTTTGTCAATCAGCAGCTGGTCTTTTGTGCCTCTGGTGTTTGGGCAATTTCCTTTCTGTTCAACTGGAAGCTGTTTGTTAGTTAATAAGTGTTGCATCACTTCATCTGCTATTATTCCAGTTAATAATTTGAACATGGTTGGCAGGCAGGTTATCGGTCTATAATTACTTGGAACTGCACCTTTTGCTGGGTCTTTCATGATGAGATGAGTTTTCCCAGTTGTTAGCCATTGTTCAATATTTCATAATGTGATTGAACTGTTTTGATAGTTGTTTATGAAGGCTTGTTAGGTGTTTAAGCCAAGAGCCATGCAGTTCATCGTCACCTGGCGCAGTCCAATTTTTAATTTTCTTTGCTCTTTCACTTATTAATTCTGGTGTTATTATTAGATCTTGCATTTGTTGGTTACATTTTTTGACCTCTTTCATCCAGCCTGCTTTTTTATTATAATTTATTGGATTGTCCCATAATTTCCCTCAGAATTGCACTGTTTCTTCTTTATTTGGTGTTTCTATGTTTCTTTCAGTTTCTCCTTCTATACTTTGGTAGAAACGTCTCTGATTCGACTGGAATTGGAGATTCTGCCTGTGTTGTGTAGTTCTGGCTTCATATCTGCTAATCTTCTTTGACACTGCTGTTATTTGCTGCTTTATTACTTCCAGGACTTCTCTAATTGTCCTTGAATCTAGGTGAATCTAGGAATCTATATTAATCCAAGAAAGGAAATTTGGGCCACAGTTCATTCTTTCCAGGACCCTAAACAAGAAAGGGTTTTTCTTGGCTCAAAGGCTTTTTCTGCATCTAAAAAAAAATCATTGCAGCCTTAGTCTTCTTCATTGTAATATCATCTATTGCATTTAACACGAATCTCACGTTATCGTTCATATATAGTTTTGAAATAAATCCTGTTTGATCTGTATGTATAGTCTTAGATAAAAAGCCTTTGCTGCCAAGATTGTGGTAAAAAATTTATAATCCACGTTCAGCAAAGATATAGGCCTGTATGATTCAGGATGAGTTGGGTCACTCCCTTCCTTGTAAATGAGAGAAATAAATGCTTCTTGCCAAGAAGATGGTTTGGATCATGAATGACTACATTAATCTGTCTGTACTTTTGTAACTGGATGGTTCAAGAGTTATATCTAATCAATCATGCTTTTTCTTTCGTTTTATCTCTCTATCTTTTATAAAATTAAAAAAAATGATTATATTAAAAAGAGAGAGAGAGATAAGCTGAGGCTGAATCCAGATAAGACAGAGGTACTTATTGGGTGGGGTCAGAACTCAGGAGATGATTTTGATCTGCCAATTCTGGATGGGGTCACACTTCCCCAGAAGGAACAGGTACTACGCAGTCTGGGGGTGCTTCTGGAAACAAACCTCTTGCTGTTGTCCCAGGTTGAGGCAGTGGCCAGAGGCGCCTTTTATCAGCTTCGGCTGATATGCCAGTTGCACCTGTTTCTTCAGACAAATGACCTCAGAACTGCAGTACATAAGCTGGTAACCCCTAGGCTGGGTTACTGCAATGCACTCTATGTGGGGCTGCCTTTGTACATAGTCCAGAAACTGCAGTTGGTCCAGAATGCGGCAGCCAGGTTGGTCTCTGGGTCATGTTGGAGAGACCATATCACTCCTATCTTAAAAGCTCTACACTGGTTGCCGATAAGTTTCCGGGTAAAATATGAGGCTTTGGTTATTCTCTCTAATAAAAGCCTTGGTGTCTGTCCGTGGATGGACACCAAGGCGTGCGTTTGTGTCTCCCTGGCCTGTTCTGGGCATGCGCAGAGCGCATGCCCAGAACAGAGCAAGGGACAAATGACCGCCAGGACCCGGCGGCCATCTTGGGTGGCCAGAAGCAGCCGCCCCGAAGAAACCGGGTATGCGGGGGAGGGGGAAACTGGCCAAGGCAGGATGCGGCAGGACGAGACAGCCAGAGGCAACCACCCCGAATAAGCCGGGGGCAATGGCGGCGGCCAAAAAACAAAACGAGGGACAGGGAAGACGGCCCGCCCAGAGAGAGACTGGGTCACGGGGGGGAAGGAGGTGGCGGCGGGCCCGGCCCAGCTGCGGAGGCCACAGGTGGTGGCGGCTGGCCGGCCCGGAAAGGCAAGGCCGGCGGTGGCGGGGGGCCCTTGCCCGGCCGGGGAGACCGGCCGCGGCATGGAGGCTGGAGGCGGCGGGAGGGGGAATGGCGGCGCACAACTCTCCTAGCGCCCGTAATTTAACGGGCCTAAAAAAAACTAGTAATCTATAAAGCCCTAAACAATTTGGTCCCTGGTTATTTAAGAGAACGTTTTCTTCGCTATGAACCACACTGCCCATTGAGATCATCTGGAAAGGTTCGTCTGCAGTCGCTACCGGCTCATCTGGTGGCTACTCAGGGATGGACCTTCTCCATTGCTGCCCCGAAGCTTTGGAACATGCTTCCTGCTGAAATAAGAGCCTCCCCATCTCTTACAACTTTAAAAAAGGCAGTCAAGATGCATTTGTTCACCCAGGCTTTTAATTGGATAGTGTTTTAATAGTGCTTTTAATAGTTTTAACATTTTAAATTTTAAATTGTTGTAATGTTTTAACCTTTTTATTTGTTGTTTTTATTTTTTTGTTATAAACTACCCCGAGACCTAGATGGAATACGTGTCTGGGCACTAATGTTTATAAGGTGGTTAGTGGATTCTCTTTGAGGCTTATAATGCTGAAACCTGTCCCTCCCCCCAACTCACCTGAACTAAAGGGGCGCTCGTGTGCTCTTTTAAATGAGCATACAATTTAACCTTAACACTTCTATTCTCCTGTTTTCTCCTGCATGTGCAGTATGTTAAAAAGTTCTAAATAATAAGTTATAACACCTTTATATATATTTCTCCAAAGTATACCTGTTGCTAATCCCACGTGCGGCAGCTCTCATGAGTGTTTGCGAGCAGCTACTAGTATAGCGACGGGGACGGGGCGAGAAAATGGCAGCAGTGGCGGGCGGTGAGGGAAAGTGCCGGTGAGACTGGGAGGGGGAGAACAAACTGGGGCTGAAGGGAGGGGGTATGAAAATGGGGAGGAGAGACAGGGAGAACTAGGGGCGCAGAGGCTCTGCAATGGATCAGCTAGTTTAAGCTCTTTCATGACTATCTCTCTAGGAGTTCCAGTGAGCCAGATACTCAAAGAAAGTGGATTCGTTATCAGCATGATGATATGATGATGCTTAATATCTGTTCCCTTTGCTTCCCCAGACACTCTGGTATCTGAACTTCCACTACAGAAAGGTAAATACTGAGAACCAATCAAGGCAGAAACGACCCCAGTTTTCAGAGGGCCCTCAGCCAATTGCCCATGATGGGTTCCATAGTACTGGGGTGGGCTCCAAGAATGACCAGCCCCCCACAGTCACAAAGGTTGTGGGCACAGGTGGTCTTGGGGATCTGGGATGTGGCGCATCAAATGGAGTCAATACAGACATGAAGAGCAAAATGGTAACCTTTATAATAGCAAAGATGGGGATTGGTTCTAAGTAAGAATCAATAGAAGCCAAATTGGTGAGTTTAGTGAAAGGCATGTGTCAGGCTCTTGCACATGCAGTATTTTATACACCACAATATGCTCAAGGAAAGGAATGTGCTCAACCCACTGACCTGCAGATACTTCATTTTGCATTGACAGTCCTGCCAATCCTGGCCCCGCAGAGTGGGAGGGAGATTGGGCAGGCTGTGGGTGGCTGCAGCACTTGGATGCCACCTTCGCCACAGTCACGCTCAGCCGCCAGGCACAGCGTGGGCCGATGGCACAGCCACCAGACCACCCAGGACAGACTAAAGAGGATTTGGGGCCCCCAGGGTTTGTGGACGCCGTGAACTTCTGCCTGGAAGTCGAGGGGTAATAGTGTCTGTGTCCATGTTCCCCATAAGAACAGCCCTACTGGATCAGGCCCAAGGCTCATCTAGTCCAGCATCCTGTTTCACAAAGTGGCCCACTAGTTGCTGCTGGAAGCCTACAGGCAAGAGTTGAGGGCATGTCCTCTTTCCTGCTGCTACTCCCCTGCAACTGGGTCTCAGAGGCATCCTGCCTGTGAGGTTGGAGGTGGCCTATAGCCCTCCGACTAGTAGCCATTGATAGACCTCTCCTCCATGATGTTATCCAAACCCCTCTTAAAGCCACCCAGGTTGATGTCTGTCACTACATCTTGTGGCAAAGAGTTCCACAAGTAGATTATGCATTGTGTGAGAAAGTACCTCTGTTGGTTGGTCCTAAATTTCCTGGCAATCAATTTCATGGGATGACCCCTGGTTCTAGTGTTATGTGAGAGGGAGAAGAATTTCTCTCTATCCACTTTCTCCACACCTTGCATGATTTTATAGACCTCTATCATGTCTCCCCGCAGTCGTCTTTTTTCTAAACTAAATAGCTCCTGGTGTTGTAGTCTTGCCTCATAAGAAAGGTGCTCTAGGTCCCTGATCATCTTGGTTGCCCTCTTCAGCACTTTTCCCAGTTTTACAATGTTGTTTTTTAGATGTGGTGACCAGAATTGTACGCAGTATATCCAGGTGTGGTCGCACCATAGTTTTGTAGAAGGGCCTTAGGATATTAGCAGTTTTATTTTCAATCCCCTTCCTAATGATCCCTAGCATGGAATTGGCCTTTTTCACAGCTGCCGCACATTGAGTCGACACTTTCAACGAGCTGTCCACCACAACCCCAAGATCCCTCTCCTGGTCAGTCACTGACAGTTCAGATCCCATCAGTGTGTACTTGAAGTTGGGGTTTTTTGTCCCACTGTGCATCACTTGACACTTGCCAACACTAAACCACATTTGCCATTTTTTTGCCCACTCACCCAGTTTGGAGAGATCCTTTGGTGCGCCTCACAATCCATTGTGGATTTCACTACCTGAAAGAGCTTGGTATCATCTGCAAATGTGGCCGGTTGGTTACTCCTACTTCTAGATTGATTTATGAATCAATCAAAAAGCCCTTCAACTTCTACATAAAACTGCAAGGAGAGGCCATCTGAGGTTTGAACACTGTTAGAAGGCTGATGACATCCAACTCAATCTCACTATGCCATTTGATCCCAGGCGGGTTGTGGTCATTTCAATTAGTGCCTGGAGGAAGTGATGGTCAGAGACTTCTTCCAGACTAGACAGAGGTGCTTTTGGTCAGTGGGAGAGCTGATGCAGGAAGAAGGGTTTAGCCTTTTCTGGACAGGGGAGCACTCCCTCTGCAAGAACAGAGGCATTCTCTGGGGGTAATCCTGAACTTGGCTTTGCTCCTGGATGCCCACCTGTTAACTCTCCCGCTAAGCCTAATCATCTCCTGCCTAGATTATTGTAACGCCCTCTATCTAGGGTGACCTTTGAGGACAATCGGAAAGCTACAATGGGTCCAGAATGCAGCGGCTTGTTTACTTATGGGTGCAAGAAATTATGACAGGGTAACACCTCTCCTGCAGTCATTGCACTGGTTGCCTATTCGCTACCAAGTTCCATTTAAGGTCCGGGTTTTGACCTTCAAAGCCTTGCGGGGTTTGACACCTGTTTACCTACAGACCCGCCCCTCCCATCCAGTTACATCCCGTCTGGTCAGATCTGCTCAGATGGCCCTTTTGTCAGTCCCCGATTTCCTAGAGGTTCGGGGCGCTAGGACCCATGAAAAGGCCTTCTCAGTTGCCGCCCCACTTCTCTGGAATTCCCTTCCCTTGCAGATTTGTTTAGCTCCTTCCTTGTCGATTTTTAAATCTTTATTGAAGACTTTTCTTGTTCACCAGACTTTTACCATCGTTTATCTATTCCCCCCCCCGCCGCCCATTAGTTACTTTAGTTTTATTTAGAATGTAATTTTAATGCTGTCTTGTTTTGCATGTTTTTGTACACTGCCCAGAGTCTTTGGAGTGGGCGGTGTATAAAATGTTTCAAATAAATAAACAAACTGTGACCACGATTGCCTGGCATGAGCCCTCTGGCACCTCATGTGCCTGGTGAGCGGTCACTCACAGCCCCAGTTTCCCCCACACCTTCTTTCCACTCACCTGCCGAATCTCCTTGCATCTCCCTTGTAGCAGAGATGTGTGGAGTACTCCATGCAGTCTTTTCCACCACCCAGATCTCTCCCCTCCCAAATGCACAATCTCCATGCAACCCCCCTCCCAGCAGATCATGGAAAGATCTGCACATTATTCCCGCATCATACCTCTCTCCCAGCTCCCAGATGGCCTTGACCTTTTGCACTGATAACCCAAGTGACCACTAAGGGCATTGGGAGTAGAGACAGTCAGGGTCTCCTTCTCTTTCCTGCTTTATCTCTGCTTCTATGACCCCTCCACCTTGGTAGAAAATATTCTGGAACTTCCTGGGAAAGTGACTTCCTTCTTCTTCTTCCCAGAGCTCTGTCTGACCACCATGTAAGTAGCAGCTAGGGTTTAGGTCTTTTTTATCACCATGTACTTCTGAATAAAGTTGATTAGTTTAACCTTAAACCAATCTTCATGCTTATTGTTTACAAGCTGTTGCCCCGATAGCTTTTGATGTAATGGGAGTGAGTTAGCTCCTGAAATACTCTGTGTTCTCTCCCACCCCCAATATCTATCTGTCTCCTGCCCATAAACCCTAACAGATTTGGGCATCCAGTTTTTAGATACTATGTCTCTAACAAACCCCACCTAACCTTACAAAGTGCATGGCTTGGTCAGAATCTGCAGTACGTTCTACGTGAGGCTGTTGAAATTGCTGCAAAACGTGACAGCCAGTCATACCTGGGGCATTTGGTATGGAACATTCTAGTACTATCTTGCTCTCTTTGCACCGAATGCAAGTTCGTTCCCAGGTCCATTCAAGGATCTGTGCATAATGTCTAAAGCCCTAAACAACAAGAACCTGTCTTCATCTGAATCTATCCAACATAGCAACTACAACTACAAATATTTATATACTGCTTTTCAACAAAAGTCAAAGCAGTTTACACAGAAAAATAAACCAAAGTTGCTTCCCTGTCCCCAAAGGACTCACAGGCTAAAAAGAAACATCAAGTACATACCAGCAACCACCACTGATGCTATGCTGGGGTTGGAGAGGGACAGTGGCTCCCCGCTCCCCCCCCCATTCAATACAAGAGAATCATCCCTTTCAATGGTGCCTCTTGGCTCAGTTAGCAGGGATCACTGCTAGTAAGTTCCTCAGCCTTGTCCAAAGTGTGGGGGGAAGGGGGGACAAATTCTTGCCCTGGGCCCTCCAAGTCCTGAATAGACACACATAAGGATATTTTATCATTGACAACATTTGGAGCTGCTCTTCCTCCAAGGAGCACAGGGTAGTCTAGATTGTTTTGCTTCTCCCTTTTAATTCCACAACAATCCTGTGAGGCAGATGAGGGGGACGGAGACTGTCTAGCTAAGAGTCATTCAGTCAGCTTCATGGCTGACCGGAGAGGATTTGAATCCAGATCTTCCCCAGTCCTCCTTCAGCTCTCTAACCACTGCACCACATTGGCTCAGGGGATGTAATCCTAGTCTCCCTTCCCAAGAAAGAAGAAACCATTCTTCTTGGAGGGTGGTCGTGATTGAGTTGGACTAAGAAAGGGCCTGTGGACCTTGGTCCCAAATCACTGAAGAACCTCGTAAGGCCCCTGACTTCCATCCATCTGTTAGCTGACTCTGCTTCTGTTCCCTTCCTTTTCTTCTCCCCCTCAACAGCAAACGTCATTTTGGATCCGGACACAGCACATCCCAGCCTCATCGTGTCTGAGGATCGTAAAAGCCTGACATACGGAGACAAATCTCAAGCTCTGCCCGGGACTACTAAGAGATTTGACTTCTGGCCTTGTGTGCTGGGATGTGAGGGATTCACAGCAAGCAGACATTCCTGGGAAGTCACTGTGGGAGGTGAGGGAGACTGGGCTGTGGGGGTTGCCAGAGAGTCTGTGAAGAGAAAGGGTTTGTTCAGTTTAGGTCCTGAGGAAGGGATCTGGGCTGTAGGGAAATGGGAAGGTCAATACAGGGCTCTCACCTCCCCTCTAGGCCCTCCTCTGTCCCTGTGTGGGCCGTTGAAGAGGGTCCGAGTGTCTCTGAATTGTGCTGGGCCGCGACTGACGTTTTCCGATGCTGATACAGCAGCCCCACTCTACACTTTCTCAGGAGCCTCCTTCACCAGAGGGACCGTTTGCCCCTTCTTTTATGTGGAGGAAATGAATGTCGTCCTCACCCTCTCCCTCTGAGGCAGCCACATGGTCTTCCTCCCAGGCCCAGCTAGTTTCGTTCTCCAGAGCAGGGCAATTAAGAAGAAATCCAAGCTTTTTAGACCAGGAGTCCCTCTTCTACCTTCCTCTCTCTTCAACCAAAGCCAAAAAAAGAAGATTCCCCCCACCCCCCACTCCCTTATCCAGAGTCCTCCCATTCCTCAGAAGCTAGTTCTTAAGGACACAGTAGTTCCTTAATGGTTGTAAACGTCACAGTTTAACTGCATGATGGAAGAAAAGAGGGATATAAATGTAACAAGCAAAATGACCTGGTCTGCCAGTGAGGGTGACCCTGCTGGGGCGGGGATAGGGTCTTCGAAACAGTAAGGATTGAAGCGTGCTTAACGCGAGTGGCCTCTTTGAGAAGAACTGGACTGAAGAGTGACCCCGGCCCGTTGGTGGCAGCACTTGCAAGGTGCTACTTACGAGTAGCAGCATCCCTCTGGGATCCTGTGCGGTGGGCGGCCTGCTGCTTGCAGCTCATCACTCGCCTGGCCTCCGCTTCACCACTCGCGGCATGGGATCCTGGTGGGACACTGCTGCTGCTTGCAGGGGCTGCCAGGCCCAGGGTGGAGTTACTCTTCAGTTCTTTTAAAAGAGGAAACTCGTGCAAAGCACGCTTCAATTACTTACTGTTTAAAAGGTCCTCTCCCTGCCCCACCAGCACCACTCCCACCAGCAGACTGGTTTGTCCCGAACCATGCTAGTCTGGGGTTTGTGCTCGGCCTGGTGGGGGGTGGGTCTCGTTTGCAGCCGGGCCACCGAATCGGGCTGGTTCGAGATGAACTGGTTAGGCACATCCCACCTCCCACTCCCTTTTGAAAGCAGCTAATAGTGGCTGGTCAGGGCTATAGCACCATCACTCTCTATTGTCTTGTTGTTGAGCCAGCATGATGTAGTGGTTAGAGTGCTAGACTAGGACCGAGGAGACCCGAGTTCAAATCCCCATTCAACCATGATACCTGCTGGGTGACTCTGGGCCAGCCACTTCTCTCTCAGCCTAACCTACTTCACAGGGTTGTTGTGAAAGAGAAACTTAAGTATGTAGTACACTGCTCTGGGCTCCTTGGAGGAAGAGCAGAATATAAAATGTAAAAATAAAAAATAATAATAAAATAATCATTGATTGATTAACCCTAAGTGCCTGCCTGGAGGCAGTGATGGGCTGGGTGAGAGAGAACAAGGTTTTTATATTGTGTTTTTAGAGTATTTTAATTGGTTTAAAATGGTTTTTGAATTGTTTTTATATTGTTCTTAGCACTGTGTCTTAAATGGTGTGTTTTTTAAATGTCTTTTTAAATTGGTTGTACACAGCCCAGAGCCTTGGGATGGGGCAGTATATAAATGTAATAAATGATAAATAACAAACTGAGACTGAATCTAGATAAGACGGGGGTACTTATTGCAACTCAGGAGATGATTTTGATCTGCCAGTTCTGGACGGGGTCACACTTCCCCAGCAGGAACAGGTACGCAGTCTGGGGGTGCTTCTGGACACAAACCTCTCTCTGGTGTCCCAGGCTGAGGCAGTGGCCAGAGGTCTGTTTATCAGCCTCAGCTGATACACCAGCTGCATCCATTTCTTGAGATCTCAGAACAGAAGTACATCTGCTGTCACCTCCAGACTTGACTACTGCAATGTGCTCTATGTGGGGCTGCCCTTGTGTGTAGACTGGAAACTGTGGTTGGTCCAGAATGCGGCAGCCAGGTTGGTCTCTGGGTCATCTCAGAGAGAGGGCCCAAACTTGCTCTTGGCAGCCCTGCTCACTACAATTGTACCAAATTTGGTTCAAATCGATTAGGCGGTCCATAAATTACCCCCTTTCATCTCAAAGGGGATGCTGGGATCTCCTTAGATCTGCTTGCAGAAATCGTGGCTCACAGACTGAGCAGCATCCCATGGGTATTAACAAAAGTATTCCAACAGTCACACAAGCACGATTCTTTCTAATGGCTATACATCAGAGAATGACATTTCTGCAATTCCAGTGTTGGCAAAACATCCCTCTTACACAACTGCGTGGACACTTTTGTCTGGAGCACACATCAGGTTCCATGCTGCTGACAAAGCCTGAAGGATGCTGCATGGGATGCTAGCCAACGTCTGCATTTCGGAACAAGTGCAATATAGGTGAGGCAGAGGCAGCGTAGCACCCAAGTTGGATCAATTCATGCTTCGAATGCTGGAAGCAAGTGCTTGAATGACATGGAACTCTTTTTTAAAGCACAATTGTCCAAAGTTTAAATAACAAAAAAGAAATATAGACTTGGGTTGGAGCCAACCTTTTAGGACTTTGTATTTTACCAGGGCGCTTTCCAGATCAAACACTACAACCATGTCACTTCGTGTCCGTTAGGTGTGCTTCTGTACTGCCTGTGCTTCGACATCGCACGACATGCTTGCACAGCAGGGACCTGCAAGGTGCAGTTCACATTTCCGATGCCTTCTTTTGGGTTTTATCTTTGCGTCACAGTGCTACAAGGTTGCAAAAAAAAAGAAAAGAAAAAGAAAATAGCTGTATTTTCCCATTGTAGGAGCTTTGCGCAAGCTAGGAAAGACGGCTCCCCCTGCTGATGGTTTTGCACAACAGCCTTTATTTAGGGTTTTAATACAACCCTGCCAAGCCGAAGAAAACTACCACTGTTGTAGCATGTAATCTGGAAAGCCCCCAGCAGAGGACCTGTAGCTCAGTGGTAGAGCAGGGGGTTCCCAATTTTGGGTCTCCAGATATTGGACTACTACTCCCATCATCCCCAGACACTGCCATAGTGGCTGAGGATGATGGAGTGGTAGTCTAACAACATTGAGAGACCCAATGTCAGAGGCGTAACTAGGGAAAACGGCGCCTAGGGCAAGCACTGACATGCATCTTTCAGAAAGCTATTCAAGACAAGGGGATTAGAATTCTTAATATGCACCTATACATGTTAATGGACTGTCACAGCTTAGAGACAGGTGACTTGTCTTTAAGCCATGAGATAGAAACTTACTTCAGATTCAGAATAGCAATCTTGAGGTTCTTTTTCTTTTTCTTTTCTTTTCTTTCTTTTTTTTTTTTTTGCAAGTTCACATCTTGTTCATTTAGTGGTATTGATTTTGTATTGTTGATGCTTAGTACTACTCCCCTATATATTATTATTATTTGATCAGCATAGGCATAGGGCACTAAAACTAGACTGGTATAGATTATTAAGAAGAGCGAGAGAAGCCCTTTCCACAGTCAACATTTATACATTCTGATGTTTAAGTTAAGCAAATCAATCCATTCTCCAGCTTGTAATGGAGAAGATCATTCATTTCAAAATTCTAATGAAAACAAGAAAGCCCCTACTTATACAGAATTAGGCATGCTTAATATAAATTATACTAATTTCAAAGATTACTCAAGGCATTCCTTTTTGCTTCTTTATTTAAGTTAAGCTAAAAAGAAAAAAGCATAAAAATGAAAATAAGGGGGGGATCACACATGAAGAGTCAATCATGATGGCCTCCTTGGAAGAACAGGATATAAATGTTAAAAAAATAAGATAGAATAAAAAATATGGAACATTAGCTAATATTAATATGTCCTACAAAAAATCCACAAACAACCCTGCTAATGTGCACAGTGAAGTCTTTATTCTTGTGATAAAGAATTTTGTGGCAAAATTCTTCTTAAGTAAAGATTGCAGTAAATTATTAGGTAAATTAGTCAGTCTACACAAGGGCTGCATACCAATTCCCTGCAGCCATTTATTTTTTAAATTTACAGAGCAGACTTTAGGTTTACCTAATAACCACAATTATTTACCTAATAATTTTCCACAATCTCTACTTAAGAAGAATATTACCACAACATTCTTTATCACAAGAATGGTGGCTCTGCAATAATTTTTTGCCTGCATATTCTTCTCAATTCTGTTTGGAAAAAGAAAAAGAAAAAACACCAACAAAACGGCTGCCTGCCACCCTTTCAAGATGGCAAGGCATTTCAAAGTAAGGGAAGCGTGTTGCTTTAATTGTATACATCAAGGGCACACCTCAGGAGGAGAACTGGAAGAATTTGTTCAAAGAGGGAAAGAAAAGGGCCACTTTTAATCCAAGCAAGTTTTCTGAAGCAAAGTTTACCCAGAAGCCAGCGAGAGACACAGAAGATGAAGTGCGATCCCTACCCTGCTTCCCCAATTATGAAACACAGGCTTCGGCTCTCTGGCTCTGCAGCAGGACATGAGTCTGCAGCCGAGAGAAGATCCTCTCTCTTTCCTCCTGCTGAGCCCCCTGCACGAGCCTCTAGAGAAGCCCCCCGACCAACAGCTGGAGAGGGCGAGAGGCTGTCCCTTCATGAGACGTGGGGGGAGGTCACTGCCAGGCCCCCTGCTCGGAGAAGCTGCTCGTTTCTCTGTCTCAGGGAGACAGAGAAACAAGAGCAGCTTCTCCGAGCAGGGGGGAAGATCTCTCTCCCACCTCCCAGATCTCTCTCCCACCCTCCCAACCAACCTCTAGAACCCAAACAACAACCTCTCCTCCTGATTTACTTTCCTGTCCTTGGAAACAGAGACACAACCAGCAGCTTCTCTGAGCAGGAGAGGGGCGGAACACTGAAGCCGAGAGAAGGAGAAAATCTTCTCTCTCCTCCTGCTGTGGCCGCTGCACGCACCTCCAAAAGCCCCCCGACCAACAGCTGGAGAGGGCGAGAGGCTTTCCCTATAGGCATGCGGTGTGTGGGGGGCGGTCACTGCCGGGCCCGCCACTCCCCTCCACTCGGAGAAGCTGCTCTGCCCCCGCTCGCGCCCCACAGAGCAGCACGCCGGTCCAGACGGCAGGCCTATCCACCGCCTGCTGCCGCCGGGGTGGAAGGACCTTGTTCACCACCCCCGGGCGCGCTCCACAGCCATCACAGAGCAGAGGCGCCAGGCCAAACGGCAGGTCTCGGCA
Source organism: Hemicordylus capensis (assembly GCF_027244095.1). Taxonomy (NCBI): domain Eukaryota; kingdom Metazoa; phylum Chordata; class Lepidosauria; order Squamata; family Cordylidae; genus Hemicordylus; species Hemicordylus capensis. The sequence goes on along the minus strand of NC_069658.1, from coordinate 247,349,886 downwards.
TCGCTACAGTGATACATTCGCCGCCTGCCGCCGCGGGGATGGAAGGATCTTGCTCACCACCTGCCAGCCGCCTCACAGCCATCAGTTGGGAAGCGACGCCGGGCCAGACGACAGGCCTCGGCGTCGCTCTGGGATCCGCCACCGCTGTACAGTAGGATTTTGCCCGCAACCGCCACCCACGCTCTACTCTAGCCCAGCCACCCCCCACCCACCAGCCACCACCCCGAGACACCCCTGGCCCCAGCAAAGAAGAAGCCAGCCCAGCGAACCTCAAAGCAAGCCCACCACGCTCCAGTATTTTAAAGAATACATTAATTGTAATAATAATAATTTTAAAAAACGCACGCACACGCCTGATCCTCCTCTGTGAACACTTTATTGATGATGGTGGTGGTGGTGGTGGTGATGTTGTTGTGCAAAGTAGCAGATCCTCTTCCTCTCCTCACACGTGGCGGCGGGACTCGGGAGCTACAGCCAGCAGCAGCAAGCTACACAGCACTCCTCCTCGCTCTCGTCAGATCAACTCGCGCAAGCGCATGAGTGGGGGGGCGGGGAGTACCAGGACTCAGGAGAAGGTCATCATGCGGCCAATAATGCCGCCGGAAGCAAGGAGCACCCAGCCCAGGCCAGCCGGGGTGCGGCGGCGGCGCGGCTGCCTGAAAAATGAATTGGTTGGGGGTGGGGTGAACTCGTGGCCAGTGAGGCACCCAGGCCAGTAAAGAGCTCGCGCGGGGGTGTGTGTGTGTGCTGCCGCGGCTGACTGAAAAATAAATTTGGTGGGGGTGGGGGTCATGGCACTTTGGGGCGCCCCCTCCCCAAGTGGCACCCAGGGCACGTGCCCTGCCTGCCCTACCATCGTTACGCCTCTGCCCAAAGTTGGGACCCTCTGTGGTAGAGCACGTGCTGAATAGCTACTAATTCAAGTAGGGAAGAAGGCGTGGGCTTTCCCAAAAGCAAGCCCAGTGACCCACGGGATGTCAGTGTTTTACTAGGAACAAAAATGGACTATAGATGATTTGAAGTGGCCAGCAGTGCAGACCATTCAGTCCGCTTTCCACATGCTGTTGAGATGTCCACCAGCAGTCTGACCTTCCAGAAGGGTGACATAAGTATTTATGGACTAACATAAAAAGGAAAGATCATGACATAAAACTCCACACAATTAGATGTTTACATGTTTGGGACAAATATAAGAACATGATAAGTCTGGCATTATTGCCTTTGGCATCGATCATAAACATTTTTTTTCATGGAGAGGAAAATTCTAGACATTTTGCCTCCTGGAGAGAGAAAGCATACAATCTGCAAAGTTTAACTCCAGGAAAAATGAAAATGAAATCCATCCAGACTCTTGCTTCAGAGTGGTTCAATGTGCCCTCATGCTTTCAATACCTAAAAATTAATATTATAGTGCAGAAAGAAATACAGAGACAAGGTGGCAAACTTAGAGACTTAACAGAATTCGAAGTATTAATTACTAAAAATACCGATCATTTACTGGGATTGATGTATAAGTTGGTATTGAAATACGATTCAGAAACAGAACAGATCAAAGATAGGGATGTGCATAAAACCGGTTCTCCCGGTTCGGTTCGGGTTCGAACCGGGTCCAGACCGGACCGGGGTGGTTCGGTTTTGGTTTTGCCGGACCACCCCCCCAGTCCGGTTCGGTTTCGAACCGGTTCGGATCTGAACCGAACTGGTTCGGATCACAAAAAGTGGCTGGTTTTGAAGGGGACATTGTGTTCTACCTGCCACCCAAATTTCAGGTCGATTGGACCTTCCTCTGATTTTTTACAATTTTTTTTAATTAATTTTTGCCCATAACTCACAATGTGGAGCCCTTACGGGCAAAAAAGCTGGGGTGGGTGGTAGCCACCCATGGGTGTCCTCCACCCCAAAAATCCCAAGGCAATTGGTGGCTCCTAGTATTATTGGTGAATTTTTGAAGAAATTTTTTTTTCCATTGGCTAGAATGGGGGTTTAGGGCTGCCCCCGACCCACCTCTGTGGGGTGGCAGCACCCCCAAAGTGGGCCCGGGGCCATGGCAAAAATGCCCTCAGTCCCTCCCAGCAATCCCCGTAGAGATAGGAGTGATGGTTCTGTTGTTTTTCTGAGGTGTTCTGAGTGAGTGTGGATTCTGTGATAGCAAATGAGACTGGATTCATGGTGTCTCATTGGAAATCTCATTAGCTATCATAGAATCTACACTCAGAACACCTCAGAAAAACAACAGAACCATCACTCCTATCTCTACGGGGATTGCTGGGAGGGACTGAGGGCATTTTTGCCATGGCCCTGGACCCACTTTGGCGGTGCTGCCACCCCACAGAGGTGGGTCTGGGGCAGCCCTAAACCCCCATTCTAGCCAATGGGAAAAAAAATTTCTTCAAAAATTCACCAATAATACTAGGAGCAACCCAACAATTGCCACCCCATCTTTTTGGCCCCTCTCTCTGGGCGCCCTAACACGTAACACCTAGTCAGTCCATCTTAATGCCTACCTACTACCACCACTCCTATCCAAGCAAGTAAGAGGAGGACACTCAGAGAGACAACACCCACTCTCTGATCTAACAAAAAGGCCACTGCTGTGCTGCCTGCCAGCACAGCAGCAGCAGCGGAGAAGCACACTAAGCACAAGAGCAGCACACACAGAGAAGAAGCAGGAGGCGGAGCAGCAGAGCAGCAGACCTGCCGCTTTGCATGATGGGTGATGTGATGCCCAAAGAAACCACCGCCTCACTCAGTGCCTGCCACTGACTAGGCCCGACAGACAGAAGCCAGCCAACCTGCTCTGCTCTGATGCTCCCCATAGATGATGCACACACACCCTACATCTGCATCCAAATTACCAGACCAGACCAAGTGCGCAGAGTCAGCACAGGCCAGCAGCCACCAGCCCAGCAACAGCAACAGCTACTACTGCTACCACCACAACCAGTGTTTCCGCTACAATCACATTCCCAGTCCAGTCACGCGCACCACAGCCTGAGACTAGCACACAGCCAACAGCTGCTGCCAGCCAGTGCCTGGCAAGCCCAGCCAACATGAGGAGGAGAGAGCTAAGTAGACGGCGCACGCACATCACCAACCCATCACGACGGCACAACTGCAAGGGGAGAGGGCACAATTACAGGCAGCAGGAGGAGGAGGAGGCGGTGAGGCAATCCTAGCACAGATTTGAACGTTTAAAATCCACCAGGACATCTTCTAGAATCTAGACTTCTGTTTTTTCTACCACCAGCTGTAGTGTCTAGTTAGTCAGTGTGCTGTGCAGCTGAGCTGCGCTGCGCTGCGTGTGAGGAAGGATGATTGTGGCTAGTTCTTTAGTTTCAGCAGACTGAGCATTGAGCATGGGCAGTGGCCTTGGGAAGCAACACAATTACACGACACTCACCTGCTGCTGCTGGTTCTAGAAGTTGCCTCTTCTCGTCTTTTCACCTCTTCGTGTCGCGTGTGTGTGTGCGTGTGCAGTGAGTGCATGCCTTTTGCCTTGCTGGAAAGAAATGCTTCTCTGGTCCACCACCACATATTTGCTCAAGGACACAGAGGCCCAAGGCAGAGGTGGTGGCACCAGTGTGAGTGCATGTGTGCTGGTGGTGTTTGCCACCACAGGTGTTTTGTGTGTGTGTACTGTGTATGTGTGCGCTGCTAGCTAGGAGGGGGGAGGGAGGGAGGCAGGGAGGGAGGCAGGGGGGAGGAAAGGGGAGGGGGAGAGGGATGTAGAGGGGATTGAAGGGGGGGAGGGTCCGGCTCAGAGTTGCTCAGCCACATATTTGTGCACACATGTGCTCATGTGTGTGCTTCGGTGGGAGAGACCAGACTCTCATCATCTGCCAGACCGGGGTTGGGGGCAGGTGAGGTGGTGGTGGGCTGGAAGGGAGGGAGGATTGAGGGTGGTGAAGAGGAAGGGGGGGGATGAGAGGGGAGGGATGGAGGGAGGCATGGGGGGGAGGGAGTTGGAGGGGGGAGGAAAAAACATGTAGACAGACACACACCACACCACACACAGGAAGCATCCACACACAGAGACAGTGCTAGGCATCCATTCACACAGACAGACAGACAGACAGACACACAACAGGAAGAGACAGACTGAGCCTGCACCACACACACACACACAGACCCAATTCCCCCCCCTGCACAGTTATCAATCAATATGTTGTGTTGGCAGCCAGTTCATTGCTATTCTGATGGTTTTGGGTTTTTTGCCATCAGCCAACATCAACAGTGACCACAATCAAGATGAACATAAGATGATAATAATTCATTCGTTTCATTAGAAAAAATCATCCAATCATTTTCTCCATGTAAACCAAGCCCCCCACACATGATTTCTGGCAACATTTTCAATAAAATCAATTCATTTGGCATTCATCATTTTGTTCTCCCTTTGTCACCTTTTTTTCTTTCTTTTGCATAATTTTGAGGCTTGATTTTAACATGGGGTTTTTAAAGAAAAATTTATTTACATGTTTATTTACATACAGTATTTACATATCTACACTGCATTTTAGAACGTATACCCGCCGCTGCCGCTAAGTCTAGTACTCCGTGGGCTGTGCTACTTTGGGGGTGTGTGCCGTGCCCACGCCAGGTCCCCAAATGCTGACAGGTGGAGAGATAAAGGGCCTGTGCTGGTCAGCATTGGGTTTCTTTTTAGGTGGGCGTGGGCATTGTAAACATCTGGCCAGTCGCAGCACTACAACAACTACTACAACTGCATCTCTGTGTGGGCACACTACACGCTGCGACTGGCTGGCACGGCTCAGCATCTGTCACGTCAGCTCAGCTAGAGGTGGAAGGGGGGAGGGTAGGGATAAGCACAGAGGTCGAGCCAGGCAGGTGACCAACCATGGGGCAACCCACGGTAATCACTCGCCCGGCTCAAACTCCAGCTTGGGGTAGCCCAACAGGGGGAGGTTCACCTTAAGGAAGACCAGCTGCTCCACCAGACCAGGGTCCAAGCGGGAGCGAGAGGGTGTCACCACATCCCCGGCACGTGAAAACACCCGCTCGCTCTGGACACTGGTTGGGGGGCAGGAGAGGAGGCGCACAGCCACCACCGCCAGGTCCGGCCAGACTTGGCGGCGGCTCGCCCAGAACTGTTCGCAGTCCACGCCGTCTCCCTCCACAGGCTCCTCCAAGTACTGTGCAACGCATTGCTCAGCACTGGAGGGGGGCCTGGCAGGTCGAGCCTCCCGCATACCAGGCATGGCGCCATAGCAGAACCGCTGAAACCACTGGGCAGATCTCGAGTCGGTAGCAAGTGGCTGCTGCGATGGCGCCGCCTGGGATGCCGCGCTGCTGGACTGGGAAGAGGGAGGGGAAGGGGAAGCTGACGCCGGCTGGCCGCCCATGCTGCTGCTGGGTGCGGGTTGGGCCACGAGGGCTGCCCCCGCACCACTACCAACACCCTGGTCTCTGCGGGCCCTAGCGGCCTCCTCCTCCCTAACCTTCTCGACCAGGATGCCCTTCCACCTGGGCAATTCGTCGGCACTCACAGCATTGCCCTTGAGGGCTGGGTGACAGAGACAAGCGAGGACATACTCCTCCCTGTCTCCCAGCACATCAACGAGCCGCTTGTCAACCCCAGACCTCAGCCTCCCAGCCAGAGCACAACCCTCTGGCGTGGTCAGAGAGATATGGAGTCCACCCATCAGCTTATCTAGACCAACAGCTGTGGGCAGCGCCTGGCTCAAGGGAGTGGTGTCGCCACACAAGCCCTTCGTGGCAAGCTGGAAGGGCTCGAGTGCCGACACCGCCTCGGACATCTGCTTCCACTCTGCGTTCGAGAAGTCGCAGACATCCAAGGACTCGTCCCTCGCCAGGGCGACAAGGGCTCTCTCCTGCTCCAACAGGCGCTGGAACAGGAGGAAGGTGGAGTTCCACCGCGTCTCCACATCCGTAGGGATGAGATGGCGAGGAAGGCCAAGGTCATCCTGCTTCTGGCGAAGCAGTCTCCTGGACTTCTCGCTGCGGTGGAAGTGGGCGGCCAGCTTGCGAGACTTATCCACAAGCGTGGCCGTGGCAGCAACAGCAGCTGGGATGGGGCGGGCCCCCTTCTCCTGGGACGCCTTCAGCTCCTTAAGGCCAAGGGCGTCCCTGACGGTCAGATGGAGCGTGTGTGCCATACACCGTATGTTCACACAGTCCATGACTGTCTCGACAGCGGCGGTAACGTTGGCTCCATTGTCGGTGACAATGAAGCCTTGGGAGAGGTGTGGACACCCGCCAATCCACTCCTCTATCTGGCGGTCGAGTACGGCCGCCACCTCCTCCGCGGTGTGCCTCGTGTCCATCGTCTCCACGTGCAGGACGGCCCACCTGTGCTGTAGTGCAGCGGGAGCCGCGCCGGACCCGGAAGCATCGCCCGCGGAGGTCCTCTCACTCTCCGGTCCCCACCAGTGGGCAGTGAGGGCCAGGAAAGAAGCGTGCATCCCACTGACACTGGTCCAGAGGTCAGTCGTGAAATGCACGCTTGTCCCGGCCGGAGCTGCACGCAGCTCGGCCAACACGAGCTCCCTGCACCGGCGGTACAGGGAGGGGACCACGTTCCGGCTGAACGTGGTCCTTGAGGGGATGACGTATTAGGGAGCCAGGTATTGGAGAATCCGGCGGAAGCCGTTGTTCTCGACCACCTGAAACGGCTGGTCATCGGTGGAAATCATCTCCCCTATGAGGCGGGTGAGGTGATGATGGTCCACGCGAACAATACGCTGGCTGCCCGAGGACTGCGTCCACCGCTGGACGGGCAGTGTAGCCTGCCTGCTGGCTGGCACACTGCCGCTGCCCGCCCTAGTGGCAGATGCACAAGGCGCACTAGCGCTGCCAGCCTGTCCCCTGAGACCTGGGTGGTGACGCTCTAGGTGTCTTCACATAGGCGTCGTACCCAGGTGCGCAGGGTCCCTTCCACGGCTGACAAGCATCCTGCAGTGGACACAGCGGGCGTGGAATGGGGCATCTTGAGGGACCTCAAAATGCACCCATGCACCACTGCCCTTGGCCTCCTGCACCCTGGGCGCCGTCCTAGGCCGTTTCTCGCAGGGTGGCTGCAGTCCTGGGGGGGGGCGGCCACCGCTGCCTGCCCACTGCTGCCACCCAACCCGCCCCTTCCGCCCTCCACAGCGGAGGAAGGGCCCGGCTCAACTGGCATCGGAGAGGCAGGCCTCTCCTCCACCACCTCGCCAGACCGCTCCCCACCAGAGTGTCGGGCTTCACGAGAGGGGGCCCCACTGAGCGGCGAAAGGATAGGGGGAAGGGGCCCCAGAGGGAGGGAGAACCTGGCTGCATCGCTGCCAGCCGCACGGTCCTCACCGCCCTCTACCTGCTCTTCCAACTCCACAGTCTCCTCCACCTCAACAACTGGCGGTAGCTCAGCAGCACCTGGTGCCGCCGGCGAGGAGGGACCCGCCACAGCCCTAACGGTGCCTCTGCCTCTGCCGCGATTGGCGGCAGCAGGCGTGGGGAACTGAATCCTGCGCACCAAAGATGGGGCCGGAGCAAAGAATTCTCCAATGGGGAGAACTGGGGTGTCCTCAGGCTCCCCGCGTCCTCTCCCTCCCCGTGCCGCAGGCGCACCCCACACCTGGCCTCTCCCACCTCTGCCTGCCAGCCTTGAGCGAGCCCTGCCCGCCACACGGCGCTCAGACATGCTGCTAGGTCAGAAGGAGGGAGACTTTAGGAGGAAGGCCAGACAGGGTCAAAAAAATAATTTGGAGGGGCTTAGGGGCCAAAAAAAAGGCAGCTGATTTGGAGGCGGCGGCGGGGAAGTTTGTTTTCAAAAAAGGAAGCCAATTGGGGGGAAAGGAAGACTTTTTGATATGGGGGGGAAAGCCAATCGAAGTGAGGGGGAGGGTGTCCTTTTAGAATTTGGGAGTCAACCACCAAGCCAATTGGGGAGATGGGTCTGGGAGGGTTTTTTTAAAAAATAGGGGGTTAAAGGGTGGACCCCTGGTGTGGGAGGGTGGCACGGGCAGTTGGGTGGAGTAGTTGTGGTGTGGGTGGCAAGTTTTTAACTTTTTGGGGGGGGGAGTGGATGGGGGGAGGGCACAGCACCTACCGGGGGTGGGGGAGGGACGCAGTCAATGCTTGGGAACCTGCAGATCAAAGGAGGAAACCCTTATTTAGTGAACTGGAACACAAAGTGTGGGTTCTGGGGGGTGGTTCTCAAGTAATGCTCCTGTGGGGGGAGCATCAAACTCAATGCAGCCTATTTAGTGACTCTAAATTGCACACAACCCAAACCAGAACCCAGTCACACCTACACAGAGGTTGAACCCACCCACTCTGTGACTCTGCCTGCCCAATGCCATGGCAAGCAAGCAGCAGCAAACACTTGATGGCAGCCTCATGGATTGAACATCATGATCATCATCATATGTGTGTATTGGCCCAGCATGTAGTGGCAGCATCAGAGCCCAGGACCCCACTCAGACTGCCCCAGAGGCAAGGAAGCACTCTGGCATGGCATGGGCCCAGCATGTAGTGGCAGCATCCGATCCCCTGACCCCACTCAGACTGCCCCAGAGGCAAGGAAGCACTCTGGCATGGCATGGGACCAGCATGTAGTGGCAGCATCAGAACCCAGGACCCCACTCAGACTGCCCCAGAGGCAAGGAAGCACTCTGGCGTGGCATTGGCCCAGCATGTAGTGGCAGCATCCGATCCCCTGACCCCACTCAGACTGCCCCAGAGGCAAGGAAATACTCTGGAAGAAGGCACCTGTTCAAAAACCACCTGCAAGACGCATGCAATGCAACGCAACACACAGCAGCAATTTCTTTATTGGGCATGAAGACACAAGTTGCAACGGTACATCTCCTCTCCCTCCTCCCCACACCCAAATGCATTTCAAGATAGGGGTGTCCCTATTTAAAACCGCCAGCTAGGGAGAGAAAGGGGGCAACAAAAGGTGCACAATTGCACATGCACTAACCCCTCTTCTTCCGGTCCTTCTCCTGCCGCTCACTGCTGGTCACGGATGCGCCACCGCCAGCCAACCCCCTGGGCTGGGACACAACAGGGCGGCCGCACGAGGCACAGGCAACCGGGGTAGTTCAACGATGGAGGGGCAGAAGTGAGGAGACAACACTATTTATGTGTTGTTGCTCAACTCACCCCCAAGCAGAGACAAATGAAATAAAACAACTTTCAAAAGAAAAAAAAACCGATGGCGGGGACCTCCAGGTGAGGTCGGAGGTAGGATACTGTGTGGCTGCAGCTGTGGGAGGAAGAAGAAGTGAAGGGATGAGGAGAGAGAAAGAGAGAGAGAGAGAGGAAGAAGAGAGGAGGAGCTGTAATGTAGCAGCAGGGAGGGGGATTCGGGTGTGGGAGGAGGACAGCAGCAGCAGCAGTGACGGTCCCAAGAGGGGGAGAGACCAACAGAGGGTGTTTGGGAGGTGGAGTGTGTTTCAGGGGGTCTGGGGTATGTAGCGGGGAGTCAGGGGGGAAAGAGGGGGAGAGACCAACAGAGGGTGTTTGGGAGGTGGAGTGTGTTTCAGGGGGTCTGGGGTATGTAGCGGGGAGTCAGGGGGGCAAGAGGGGGAGAGACCAGAGGGTGTTTGGGAGGTGGAGTGTGTTTCAGGGGGTCTGGGGTATGTAGCGGGGAGTCGGGGGGCAAGAGGGGGAGAGACCAGAGGGTGTTTGGGAGGTGGAGTGTGTTTCAGGGGGTCTGGGGTATGTAGCGGGGAGTCAGGGGAGAAAGAGGGGGAGAGACCAGAGGGTGTTTGGGAGGTGGAGTGTGTTTCAGGGGGTCTGGGGTATGTAGCAGGGAGTTGGGGGGCAAGAGGGGGAGAGACCAGAGGGCAGGGTGTGTTTTGGGGGGATTAGTATGCGTAAAGGGGGATGAATCTGGGTGGGAGGGGGCAGGCAGGGCAGGAGTGGAGGAGGAGGAGGTGGCAGTGGGGGGAGTGGGTTTCTGGAGGGGAGGGAGGGGGGAAGCTGGGAGCAGAGCAGAGGGCCACACAGAGAGGGGAACAATCAATGAATCAATCAAAGCAAACCAAACAATATGAAAAAAAGTCCAAAAAAAAAACCCTGGGACCAATGGGCAGAAAGTCGGGGGGGGGGGGGGAGGAACCAACAACAACCAGCAGGGAGGAATGGGACACACACACACACACAGCAAAACCAGAACCAAAAGAAGCTAATTGATTTCACACAAAAAACCAAAGTAACTAAGACAGGACTCAACAGGCGGCAGCAGCACCAGGGAGGATGGGGAACAACACTCAGTCTGGGTGGGAGGGGGCAGGCAGGGCAGGAGTGGAGGAGGAGGAGGTGGCAGTGGGGGGAGTGGGTTTCTGGAGGGGAGGGAGGGGGAAGCTGGGAGCAGAGGGCCACACAGGGGAACAATCAAATTTGAATCAAAAGAATCTATACACAAAGTTAAAAAAAAGGAAACCAAAGGGCAGCCAGAAAGTCTCAGGGTGGGGGGGGGGGTAACAACTACCAGGGGGAGGGACTGGGGGAGTGGGTGGGACACACACAGGGAGCAAAACCAAAACCAGAACCTAATTCCACAAAGAAATCCAAAGAATGCAAGACTCAACAGGCAGCAGCACAGGAGGGAAACAATCTTATCTGGGTGGGAGGGAGGGAGGGGGGAAGCTAGGAGCAGGGCCAGAGGGGAACAAATTAACAATCAAAATCAGAACACAAGGAATCCAATTGCAGCAATAATATAAACTAAATCCTCAGGAACACAACTCAGACAGGCAGCCAGCAATAACAATAGCAGAAGTTATTAATTAAAAACCAAAATCAGCAAATATATAAATTTACACAGAAGCAATAATTGAATAAAACTCAAAAAGTGGAACAAAAGTCAGGCAAGGCACAAAAACAGGAAAGCAATGCAGAAGAGGGGGGGGGGAGGAGGGCAAGCCAAAACTTTGGGAGAAGGGTTGAGAGAGAAAGGGTGAAGAGAACAGAAAACACAACAGGGAAAGTTGGAAAAAGTTGAGGGGAAAGTATTAAAGAGGTTTGGACAGAGACAGACAGAGGGCAGATGGACAAGGTGGCACACAACAACACACAGAGAGAGCAGAGAGACAGACACACACTAATGTGACACACAGTCAGGGACTCACAGCAGACACCAGCAGCAAAAGAACAAGCAAGGTCTCAGAGATGATCCCACAACTGCAGCCAAGAGAAGTTTCCAGAGAAGAGGCTTGGGTTTATATAGGTTTGAAATTCCCTCCTTTGGGAGCCCCCACCTTTGCACTCCCCCCACGGCCAACAGGGTGCCAGCTCTCAACAGTGCAACAGCCAAGCAGCCTACCAGACCAAAGGACTCATTCTGGCCAATCAAGGATCAATAGCGCAGCCAATACAATGCCTGGAAATAGCATCACAAAATGGATGCAAGGAGGAGCAAAAGTTTCGGGAAGGAGACACAAAATGGAGGACACACTTGCAACTTTAAAGAGACACTCCAGAGACTCAATGGCACTCCCGGACCGGTTCGGGAAACCCGAGCTGGTTCGGTACCGAACCGGCCCGGATTCGGTCCGGCTCGGTCCCAGAAGGGCCCGATTCGGTCCGGGACCGAACCGCCGGATCCGGACCGGTTCGGGACGAACCGGTCCGGATCCGGACCGAACCGCACATCCCTAGTAGCCTTGCCTCATAAGAAAGGTGCTCTAGGCCCCATATCATCTTGGTTGCCCTCTTCTGCACCTTTTCCAGTTCTACAATGTCCTTTTTTAGATGTGGTGACCAGAATTGTATGCAGTACTCCAGGTGTGGTTGCACCATAATTTTGTATAAGGGCATTATAATATTAGCAGTTTTATTTTCAGTCCCCTTCCTAATGATCCCTAGCACTGAATTTGCCTTTTTCACAGCGGCCGCACATTGAGTCCACACTTCCAATGAGCTGTCCACCATGACCCCAAGATCCCTCTCCTGGTCAGTCACTGACACCTCATATCCCATCAGCGTATACTTGAAGTTGGGGGTTTTCATCCCAATGTGCATCACTTGACACTTGCCAACAGTGAACCACATTTGCCATTTTGTTGCCCACTCACTCAGTTTGAAGAGATCCTTTTGGAGCTCCTCACAATCCGTTTTGGATTTCACTACCCCAAAAGATTTGGTATCATCTGCAAATGTGGCCACCTCACTATTTACCCCTACTTCTGGATCATTTATGAATCAATTAAAAAGCACCGGTCCCAGTACAGATCCATAGGGGGGACCCTACTTCTTACTTACCTCCATTGTGAAAAATCTCCATTTATATCTACCCCATTTCCCATCTTTCAACCAGTTAGCAATCCACACATGTACTTGTCCCCTTATCCCATGACTGCTAAGTTTCTTCAGGAGTCTTTGATGAGGAACGTTGTCAAAAGCTTTTTGGAAGTCCAGGTAGACTATGTCAACTGGATCACCTTGATCCACACACTTGTTGACACTCTCAAAGAACTTCAAAAGATTTGTGAGACAGGATTTCCCTTTCCAGAAGCCATGCTGGTTCTCTCCCAGGAGGGCCTGTTCTTCTATGTGCTTTACAATTTTATCCTTGAAGATGCTTTCCATCAATCTGCCTGGAATGGATGTTAAGTAACCAGCCTGTAATTTCCTGGATCGCCCCTGGATCCCTTTTTGAAAATCAGTGTTACTTTTGCTACTTTCCAGTCCTATGGTACAGAGCCTGATCGCAGGGACAAATTATATATTTTAGCAGGGAGGTCGGCAATTTCACATTTGAGTTTTTGGAGGACTCTAGGATGGATGCCATCCGGGCCTGGCGATTTGCTAGTTTTCAGTTTTTCCAGATAGTTTAGAACAGGGGTTCTCAATGTTGGGTCCCCAGATGTTATTGGACTTCAACTCCCATAATCTCTAGCCCCAGTGGCCTTTGGTTGGGGATTATTGGAGTTGGTCTAACATCATCTGGGGACCCAGTGTTGAGAATCACAGGTTTAGAACATCATCTGTTGTCATTTCTATCTGCCTCAGTTCTTTAGCCTCTATCCCCGAAAAGCCTGGCTCAGGAACAGATATATGCTCAGTATCCTCTGCCATGAAGATGGATGCAAATAACTCATTTAGCTTCTCGGCAACCTCCTTATCATCCTTAATCATCCCTTTCACTACCTCATTGTCTAATGGTCCAACCCTTGGCAGGTTTCCTGCATCTGATGAATTTAAAGAAGTTTTTGTTATTTCCCTTGATGCTTTCAGCTAAATGTTCCTCAAACTCTCTTTTCGCTTCCCCTATTTTTTTTGCCACAAATTAGGCCTACAATAAATTAAGCTCACTCCAGTGGGGAAGATGCAAAATAATGATTATCCAACAAGCATTTCTTTCTTTTCTATAGCCTATTTCCATCCTCCTGTTTCTTTACAGGACTCATAGGCTGGCTGCTACCAACAAATCCATGCAGATTTATTCTGCCATTTACTTTATTTATTTATTTATTGTTGAATTTATATATTGCCTTTCATTAAAAACAACCCCAAGGCAGTTTACAAAAGTTAAAAAACATACAATAAAAATGACAATTAAAATTAAGCTAAAAATATAAAACAAATCTAATTTAAAAACTATAAAATACAAGCATAAAAACTATAAATGAGTAAAAACACATAGAAGCAGCAATAGAAACAGTCATGTAAAAACCTGGGTAAAAAGCCAAGATTTAAGAAGCTTTCTAAAAACTGTGATGGAGTTCAAGGAGTGAATGGCCACTGGGAGATCATTCCAAAGTCTGGATCCAAAATCCAAAGTCTGGATTGACTTGGCCTTCCCATCCGCAGATGTGGAAGAAGAAGCCAAATACCCCATCTGCCTGGAGTGGCTGAATACCCAGTGACTCTTGACTGTGGCCACAACTTCTGTCAGAGCTTCATCACCAGCTACTGTGAAACATGGGAAGAACTGGGTGTCCTGTCTGTAAAGCAACGATTGAAAAAGAGATGGCCGTACTTTACATAATTCTAGTTATGCAATTCCAATGTTTGTGATACAGCACTCTTACACAACTGCGTTAACACTTTTGTTTCAAGCCAGGGGCGTAGCAAGGTTGGAGTGGGCCCAGAGACGAGATTTTAAAATGCGCCCCCCCCCAAAGTCCAGGGCCTCCGCACACCCCAGGCCCCCAAGGATTTAAGTCTGATATTTCAAAATAAGTATGCTGCCTGGAAATACATTTCACTGAATAGACACATGCATACTTCACTATATATAGTGATATACATTGAATCCTCTATAATAAAAGGCTTAGGTGTGATCCTGTGTCTCTCTGCCTGTGTCTTTCTCGGCCGTTCTGGGCATGCCTGGAGCGCATCCCAGAACGTCCGAGAAAGATACAGCCGCAGGCACCAGGCGTCCATGTTGGCTCCCGGTCGGGGTGGAGGAGAAGCAGGGACCGGGGAGGCCGGATGCGGCAGCGGCGGGACCGGCCCTGCCGCTGAAGCAGCCGTATGGAACCATTGCTGCCGATCCCGTATGGCCCCAAAGCTCTACTAGCTGCCGCACCACCACGGAGACCACCCGCCCCAGGCTCAGTGAGAGGGACTCCGGGGGTGGGAAGTGTGGGCGGCCGCTTACCTTGCTGAGGACTCCGCAGAGCTCAACAGGCGGCCTGGACTCCATCTCGGGGTCCTCTGGACGAGGACGTCCCCTGAAACGGGGACTGGGGAGGGTGGAGGCTGAAGCGGCCGCATGGAAAAGAAGGAGGAGGAGAAGTGTGGACCGGGGAGGGCAGAGGCAGCAGCGGCGGGACCGGCCCTGCCGCTAAAACGGCCACGGGCACCGGGAGGAGCAGAAGCGAGGGGCCCTTGCCCGGCCGGTGGGCGCTTGCCCGGCCGGGGAGACCGGCCACGGCATGGAGGAAGATACAGCCGCAGGAACCAGGCGGCCATGTTGAAAAGAGCGGCGGTCAAAGAACGGGCTTCGGGGAGGGCAGAGGCAGCAGCGTGGAGAACGGGAGGGCAGAGGCGGCTGCGAGGGGACTGGGAGGGCAGAGGGGGCAGCGGGGGGAACGGAGAAAAATACAGCCGCAGAGACACGGCGGCCAAATTAAAGTGAGCGGCGGGCGCAGAACGGGCCACGGGGAGGGCAGAGGCGGCAGCTGGGGGACTGAGAGGACAGAGGCGGCTGCGAGGGGACCGGGAGGGCAGAGGCGGCAGCCGCGGGAATGGAAAAAAGATACGAGCCAGCGGCGGCGGAGAGATAAGAGAGGGGAGAAGAGACCGGCCGAATCGGGGACCGGGGAGGGCGGATGCAGCAGCGGCGGGACCGGCCCTGCCGCTGAAGCGGCCGTATGGAGCTTGGCGGCCATGAGGGAGAAGGGAGGAGGAGAAAACTAGCAACCCCCCCCCGAGCCCGTTATTTAAACGGGCTTAAAAATACTAGTACTATATATTTGTGCTACTTTTAATGCCTAGAACACACTAGGAACACTAATTATTAAAATGAGCCCCTTGCTGCTGATTAGCAATAAAATACTGAAATTCAAACTGTAGGAAAAGCCCCGCGTTTCCTTTTCAGTTTGTCATACAGTAGCCTAGCTCTGCTTATAGTAATACTAACATGGTGTATCTCTTCAGCAATGCAAAATGACAAAATACAGATTTGAAAAGATTTGTAAACTGCTTCAAGGACTTTGGTTAGCTGAGCAGTATCTAAATCTAATAAGTAAATAAAAGTTAGGCAGTATTAAAGACTAACAGCATGTGTACATTTCTGCAGTGCTTTTTACTTCCCTCAACTCAGATAGTCATGTTAACTACACAGTTTCAGGCCATCATATAGACTAATCTCATTTTTAAAATGCTAATTCATAAAAACGAGGACTTATCTGAACAATCACCCAAGTCATTCAAGGTTTGGGGGTAATAGCAAGAGGGACCCACAGTGCTAAAGCAGGTCCTTTCAGAGCAGGACAAAATACATCCTGTCCCTTCCATGGCTTTTTGCTTATGTGGGACCAAGATTAGTAAATGCAGCAAAGCATAAACAGTTGCAAATGGGGGCTATAGCTTGCTTTGCATATTTATCCTTGCCTGGAAGTTGGACCATTGTTTCAGATACGGGACAGAAGCTGCTGTTTACAGGGGCTTTTCTTCCTGTTGTTTGCTTATGGAAAATAAGTTAAAAAGGAGAAGACGACAAGAGGTGGAAAAGTGGGAAGAGGGAAAGGGAGCATGAGGCAAAGGGTGGTGCTCATCAGGTTTCCTTGTGTGGGGGGGAGCAATGGAAGGAGGACCCGCCCAGGAGCCCTAGGGGGAAGGAGGGGGCCAGCTCCGACTAGGCTCGTCGTCCCTTGGGGGGGAGGGGGGTGCTTGCCAGCGGAGCGGTGTCCCTCCTGGGCTCATCGTCCCTTGGGGGGGAGGGGGGTGCTTGCCAGGGGAGCGGTGTCCCTCCTGGGCTCGTCGTCCCTTGGGGGGGAGGGGGGTGCTTGCCAGCGGAGCGGTGTCCCTCCTGGGCTCGTCGTCCCTTGGGGGGGAGGGGGGGTGCTTGCCAGGGGAGCGGTGTCCCTCCTGGGCTCGTCGTCCCTTGGGGGGGAGGGGGGTGCTTGCCAGCGGAGCGGTGTCCCTCCTGGGCTCGTCGTCCCTTGGGGGGGAGGGGGGTGCTTGCCAGGGGAGCGGTGTCCCTCCTGGGCTCGTCGTCCCTTGGGGGGGAGGGGGGTGCTTGCCAGGGGAGCGGTGTCCCTCCTGGGCTCCGTCCGTCCGGTGGCGTTTCCTTCCCTCCTTCCCCTGGGTCCACTTGGAGTGCCTCTCCCCTGTGGTTGGGCTCTTTGCAGCAGGAACACCCGTCGTCGGTGGCGGCGGCATCTTCGAGGCAGGGAAGGCACCTGGGGCTTGCCAGGCTTTGCCTGCCAGAGGAATGACATGGAGACCCTTGGGCGGTGGAGGAGCTAGGGAGCAGGAAGGAAGCCCTTGCTCACTGCTCCCAGGTCCCAGCCCGGCATCCCTTGCTGCTTCCCCGGGCTGCTTCCACACTAGACCAAGGTCTGCGAGAGCCCCACGGCACCAAGGAGTCCAGTCACCCTGTTCTGCTTGCCTGGTTGCTGAGCCCCTGCACGCATACTGGTTGCTGAGCCCCTGCACGCATACATACACACACCCTGTTGTGGCTAAATGGCTCTCTTCTCTCAGCCGGTTTCCCCCGCTCAGACTAAGCCACTTCTACATACAATAAAAAGACAATAAAGTTTTTGTGGAAACTCCCTCCGCCCGCCCCACCCTCCCATTAAGGTTACGGGAACAGCTACCTGAGGGCTCCATCTCCATGTCTATTCTCTCTCTCTCTCTCTCTCCTCAAAAACACACGCAGCACAGTAAATTGTGCAGCAAGGCGGGAAAGGAAGTGCAGCCTCGAAGAACTGGGCGATGGGCGGTGTTCACACACAGGCTGCGATCTCATGCTCCACCAGCGTGCTCCAGTTGATCATGCGCCTTTTGACTCTTTTTCATGTGGTGCTGCCAACCAATGGGTGGGTGCCAGGACTGAGAAGGAGGAGGAGCAAGTAATGAGGGTGGTGTGTGGCAAGGGTAGAGAGGGAGGGAGAAACGGAGGGAATATCGCACCGCTGGTGCAAAAGAAATGAAGGATCAATTTTGGAGGAGGGAATACAACTGAAGGAAGCCCGCAGCGAGTGTGCAGCTGGGGGAGTCAGTCATGTGACTTGCCTCTGGGGGGGGCCAAGGCAGTGGGCCCCCAGACAACTGCCTCCCCTTGCCCAATTATAGTTACGCCCCTGTTTCAAGCACACATCAGGCTCACATGTCTCCCATCTTGGATCGGGGTGGATGACATCATTTCAAACTATAATATTGAGATGTCCCTATGTATCACTCTCTCCAACTGCACCAAATTTGGTTCAAATCGGTTAGATGGTCCACGATTTAGCCCGCTTGCGCCTCAAATGTTTACATGTGCACCATCTTGAATCGGGGTGGATGAAATCATAACAAACCACGCCATTGAGGCATCCGTGTGTCACTCACTACCAGGGCCTATGAAACAGGGGGAAGCTGGTACAAATGACCAGGGCCCAGTGGTCTGGAAGGGGGCCCGGGGCCCAACTATGTTGTATCTGTTTTTGTCTTGCCTACTGTCGCTACCCCTCACTTGCCCCACTACTGCCACAAGGCTGAACCACCGATCTTTAAAATAATTCTAGCCACCATGTGCACGACCGGGGGGGGGGTGAAGTGGGTGAGCTGAGCACCCACACCACCCATGACGGCGGGCGGAGTGGGAGCGGCCACTGTACCTGACTGTCCGGCCCAGCGGCCCTTGAGAACTGCGAGGCACTCCAGTGCACCTGCGCAGTTTGAATGGGGCGTTGACGCAGGGGGTTCCCAATTTTGGGTCCCTAGATATTGGACTACTACTCCCATCATCCCCAGACACTGCCATAGTGGCCGAGGATGATGGAGTGGTAGTCTAACAACACCTGGAGACCCAAAGTTGGGACCCTCTGTGGTAGAGCACATGCTAAATGCTAAATAGCTATTAATCTGAGTAGGGGAGAAGGCGTGGGCTTTTCCAAAAGCAAGCTCAGTGACCCACTGGATGTCCGTGTTTTACTAGGAACAACAATGACCTATAGATGATTTGAAGTGGCCAGCAGTGCAGACCATTCAGGCCGCTTTCCACATGCTGTTGAGATGTCCACCAGCAGTCTGACCTTCCAGAAGGGTGACATAAGTATTTATGGACTAAGCTAAAAAGGAAAGATCGTGACAACATAAAACCCCACACAATTAGATGTTTACATGTTTGTGGAAATATAAGAAAAGGATAAGTCTGGCATTATTGCCTTTGGCATCGATCATAAACATTTTTTTTTCATGGAGAGGAAAATTCTAGACATTTTGCCTCCTGGAGAGAGAAAGCATACAATCTGCAAAGTTTAACGCCAGGAAAAACGAAAATGAAATCCATCCAGACTCTTGCTTCAGAGTGGTCCAATGTGCCCTCATGCTTTCAATACCTACAAATTAGTACTCTAGTGCAGAAAGAAATACAGAGTAAAGGTGGCAAACTTAGAGAGTTAACAGAATTTGATGTATTAATTACTTAAAATAATGATGATTTACTGGAATTGATATATAAGTTGGTATTGAAATACGATTCAGAAACAGAACAGATAAAAGACTGTATGATCAAGTGGATGCAAAATTTAAATAGAACAATTGACATGCGACAATGGGAATACCAATGGAAGGTGAACATTAAATTCACAGCAAACAGCATTTTAAGGGGAAATTGGTACAAAATGTACTTTATATGGTATTTTACTCCTAAGATGATTGCAAAGATGGATAGGAATTACTCTGGAGATTGCTGGAAGTGTTGGGTCCCCAGATGTTATTGGACTTCAGCTCCCATAATCCCCAACAAAAGGTAATTGGGGCTGGGGATTATGGGAGTTGAAGTCCAATAACATCTGGGGACCCAACACTGAGAATCCATTGAGAACCTCTGACCATTCAATCAGCTTTCAGCTGTGGAGATGTCCATCAGCAGATTACCAGGAAGGGCAACACCCATTCGCTAGCTGAAAAGGGGAAAAACTAAAGTAAAACCTGTGAGGTTTTCAGTGTGAGGCTACCATGGCAGCTGTGGGTGTGGTCAGGGAGCTCTGTGAGGAAGCCACTTGTTCCATCTGCTTGGAGTATTTCAAGGACCCAGTGACCATTGTGGAGTGTGGGCACAATTTCTGCCGAGCTTGCCTGACCCAGTGCTGGGGGGAGCCGGACAAAGAGATTTCTTGCCCTCTGTGCAGAAAAACTGTTCAGCAAAGGAAGTTCATCCCAAATCGGCAACTGAAAAGTGTTGTAGAGATAGCCAAGAAACTCAGTCTCCAGGGAGGAAACAAGACCGAAGGAGGGGAGAAAGTCTGTGAGAAACACCGGGAGCCCCTGAAACTCTTCTGCAAAGAACACGAAGGTCCCATTTGTCTGGTGTGTGATAGATCCAAGGAGCATGAAAACCACACGGTGATTCCTCTGGAGGATGCTCACAAAAAGTACAAGGTAAGAAATCGCTGTGAATGGTGTTTTGTATGCTTAAAACATTTTATTGTTCATTTTTCACCAGCAAGTGATTAGAAGTCACCTGGTCTTTCCTTTCCTTTCTTCTTCTTTCTCTTGGCTGAAGTCTGCTCATCTGCAGCTGAAACCCAGGCTTGGAGTTTCTGTTTGGCCCCCCAACCCAAACAGGCAGCAGCTCTCTTGGCTGGGCTGTGACAAGCCAGCTGCATCTCTCGGTCTGGCTAGTGAGCCTGAAGTTTCCTGCAATATGGGGACCCCAAACAAACGTGATTTTGAGAACCCCGGAAGGTACAAATGGGGTATATGATCAGTGTGCAAGAGCACAAGAAAAAGTACACGGGGAAAAAATCTGTGTGTGGCTCTCTGGAGAAGAAAGCATAGAGAGCCTGAGTCGATGCTGTGAGAGGAGAAAAGCTGTTCAGTGAGAAATCGGTGTTTGTGTCTCAGTACTACTATTTCAGTATTGGTATGAAACATTTGTAACCCTCGAATATTGTTGTATGAATTTTATTTTATTTGCAAGATTTAACCTCCAAACTGCTGGTCCTCAGTGCCCCTGTCGGCTTTGACTCCCCTCCAGCCTTGTATTTCGTAAGGGGGAGGAGCTGCTAAGTTCCTTGTAAGGGCCGGAGGGCTTAAGACATGAACAGTTGCATGAGAGACAGACATTTGATAGGTGCTATTTACGAATACGATGCATATTTATATACCACTTTTCAACAAAAGGTTCCCAAAGTGGTTTACATAAAAGAGAATGGCTCCCTGTCCTCAAAGGGCCCACAATCTAAAAAAAGAAAGCTAAGATAGACACCAGCAACAGCCACTGGAGGGATTCTGTGCTAGGGACGGATAGGGCCAGTTGCTCTCCCCCTGCTCAATAAAGAGAATCACCACTTTTAAAAGGTGCCTCTTTGCTCAGTTAGCTGGTGATTTAATTTGTACCTCAGTTCTTTAATTTGTGCACATTTGTCTTTGAGCGATAATATTCTGTACCTGAACTTGGGGGTGGGTTGGGAGAATCACTGGCTGATATAGTGCCCAGCTTGCTGCCCATCACTTGCAAATGTGGGGACAGTTTCTTGGCTCCTCAGCTGTGTGCAATGGCTGCTCTGCTGTTCCTGCCATTGGTGATGATGGCAAATAGTAGACCAACAGTGACTGTGCACCCCTCAGCAGCAGGCAGGGAACAGGAAGGAGAAAGGACGGGCCTGTTCAGTGACTGGGAAGCAGCACAGACATGCCCCTCCTGGATGGGTAGCCTGCTGTGCAGTATGTCAGCCACTGCCTATCTGTGTCTTTTCTATCTCAGAGGCTAGAAATGTCTTTGTGATTTCAAGGGGATTTGGGAACTTGACTCACTTGGGACTGGTTCTCCTAATCATTTTCGGATATCAGGGTTAGCTCTGGGGGTCGGGCCTGTGTTGGATCACACAATTCCCTTCCCTGCTTGGACCATTGCCAATTCTGCCCACACAATCAACCTCTTTGGCTTGCTGCCAGCTCTGTGAAGTTGCCACAGGACATGACCCCCTTCTCCAATGGCTTCCCAGGCACTGGATGCCATCCCAACAGCCATTCCCCTGCTAAGAGCTGGGAATGGCTAGAAGGCAGCACCAGTCCCGCCCCGTGTTCCCTCTGTCAGGGATTCCCAGATGTTTGTTTGTTTGTTTATTCGATTTCTATATCTCCCTTCCAATAATGGCTCAAGGCGGTTCAGACAAAGAAATAACAAATAAATAAGATAAACAAAATGGATCCCTGTCCCCAAAGGGCTCACAATCTAAAAAGAAACATAAGAGACACCAGCAACAGTCACTAGAGGTACTGTGCTGGGGGTGGATAGGGCCAGTTACTCTCCCGCTGCTAAATAAAGATTCCCAGATGTTGTTGACTACAATTCCCATAATCCCAAAGCAAAAGCCATTGCAGCTGGGGATTCTGGGAGTTGTAGTCAACAACATCTGGGAATCCCTGATAGAGGGAACACTGGTCCCACTCCCCTTGGCCCCGATGGAGGACTGGGCAAGCACTGCAGCTCCAAATGCACTTGGATGCCTTTGGCAAAGTCCAGAGCACTTTGGAACCGATTGGCCCAGCTAAGAAAGTGGCACTCACTGTCTCTCCTTCCCTGCTATGGGGCAGTTGGCAGGGCTGCACTCCAGTTGACCTGCCCTTCCCGAGAAGCAGGGATGGTTGGGCGGAGGGAGGCACACTGTCCAGGACAGGATGGACAGGCTGCCTTTGTCATCACACTGCATTGTCCAAAATCCATGTTGGAATAGGCAGATCCATGGAGCTTGGGGCATCCAGCGGGGCTGTTCTTATTGGCTTTAAAAGGGGCTTCAACAAATTGATGGAGGACAGGTCTATCAATGGCTACAAGTCTGGTGGCTGTGGACCACCTTCAGCCTCAGAGGCAAGATGCCTCTCAATAACAGTCGCCACAGTACGAGAGAGGGCATGCCCTCACCTCTTGCCTGTGGGCTTTCCAGAGACATCTGTGGAAAATAGAAGGCTGGACTAGAGAGGCCTTGGGCCTGATCCAGCAAGGTTGTTCTTATCCGGACCGTGGCCATTCCTTGCACACGGACTGGGACACCAACATCAGCCACCTCTTGCAGCTGTCGATCAAGGCTGGGGAGGACAGTAAGGGGCTCTTCCCATCTCCACCTGCTGTGACAGAGGAAGCTATTGCCCCAGGGCATGACTCCCACCCCATGACTTCCCAGGCACTGGATGCCATCCCAACACCCATTTTTGGAGGAGGGTTAAGCCTTTCAACAGCCATCTAATGGCGCAGCGGGGAAATGGCTTGACTAGCAAGCCAGAGGTCGCTGGTTCGAATCCCCACTGGTTTGTTTCCCAGACTATGGTCCCATAGTCCCAGACTATGCAAAACTTCTTTATCAGGCAGCAGCAATATAGGAAGATGCTGAAGGGCATCATGTCATACTGCGCGGGAAATGGCAATGGTGAACTCCTCCTGTATTCTACCAAAGACCACCACAGGACTCTGTGTTCTCCAGGAGTCAACACCGACTCAATGGCACACTTTACTTGACTTTCAGCCTTTCAGGTGAGAGAATGAAACCTGAGACTCTCAGTGAAAACAGCTCTTTTTGGCAGAGGTTCATGAAGCCAAGAATCTCTGTACTGTCTGCACATCCACCAGTTTTCTCGCTCTGTTGGTTTTTTTTAAGGAAAAAAAATTAAATGGAAGGAACAAAAGATGTGAATAGGTTCAGGGATGATTACATGATGAAGGGGAATCAAAAGGAAATCTTCCTCAGGATCACCTTGATTGTTTTTCCTATGGTCGTGGACCTTCGAGAAGGAAACCTTTTTCTGTTGGATCCTGCTGCTGGTTCTTTCTTTTACAAATTAGAAGGGAAACCACCCTTGATACTTTTTGGAAGTTTCTGATTGCTAGTCTAGGCCCATTAACTCTGGGCTGTGTACAAGTCTCCATCTAGGATGTTTTGTTTGTTAATCAATGAAGGGAAGGAATCATTCTTGGGCCAGATACTGCTGTTTCTTAGGTTAATAGTCAAATTTAGAAATTAGTTAGGAAATTAGCTTCCCTGCTGAGCAAAGAGGCACTCTTTTAAAGTGGTGATTCTCTTTATTGAGCAGGGGCAAGAGGAGAGCAACTGGCCTTATCCATCCCCTGTACAGCATCCCTCCAGTGGGTGTTGTCGGGGTCTATCTTATGTTTCTTTTTAGATTGTGATCCCTTTGGGGATAGGGAGTCAATTTGTTATTTATATCTATGTAAACCGCTTTGGGAACTTTTGTTGAAAAGCAGTATACAGGTGAAACTCGGAAAATTAGAATATCGTGCAAAAGTCCATTAATTTCAGTAATGCAAATTAAAAGGTGAAACTGATATATGAGACAGACGCATTACATGCAAAGCGAGATAAGTCAAGCCTTAATTTGTTATAATTGTGATAATCATGGCGTACAGCTCATGAAAACCCCAAATCCACAATCCCAGAAAATTAGAATATTACATGGAACCAAGAAGACAAGGATTGTAGAATAGAACAATATCGGACCTCTGAAAAGTATAAGCATGCATATGTATTCAGTACTTGGTTTGGGCCCCTTTTGCAGCAATTACTGCCTCAATGCGGCGTGGCATGGATGCTATCAGCCTGTGGCACTGATGAGGTGTTATGGAAGACCAGAATGCTTCATTAGTGGCCTTCAGCTCTTCTGCATTGTTTGGTCTCATGTCTCTCATCCTTCTCTTGGCAATGCCCCATAGATTCTCTATGGGGTCAGGTCAGGCGAGTTTGCTGGCCAATCAAGCACAGTACACTGTATACTTTTCAGAGGTCCGATATTGTTCTATTCTACAATCCTTGTCTTCTTGGTTCCATGTAATATTCTAATTTTCTGGGATTGTGGATTTGGGGTTTTCATGAGCTGTACGCCATGATCATCACAATTGTAACAAATTAAGGCTTGACTTATCTTGCTTTGCATGTAATGCGTCTGTCTCATATATCAGTTTCACCTTTTAATTTGCATTACTGAAATTAATGGACTTTTGCACGATATTCTAATTTTCCGAGTTTCACCTGTATACATATTTGTCATAGTAGTATAAAGGCATTCCGGTATCTACATACCATCTCAGAAACTTCCAGTTGGATGACCCCGGGATCTTCTCAGGTCAATTGTTCAGATGTGTTTCCTTTTAGACAAAAGATGTTTGAGAACGATCTGGGCCTCTGACCTGCACACACTCCAAACCTCCTTTTAAACTGTAATTTTTCTTTAGCCATCTCTGGTAAATATGGATCTTAGGTCCTAAGAAACTCCTGGGAATACTAAAAGGTGAAAAGAAGGGGTCTGTCTGAAGCTTTGGACACTGGGGGTGGTGTTCCTCTCTGCTATCTTAGAGTATCTTCAGCACATACTTCAATTGTGTCTGCTATGCTCATTATGCGTTGCCTGTTTTATAGGCATCAGTTTTTTATTTCAATGGGATAACAATTCACAGGGACTTTGGGAAACCCTCCTGAAAGGCAATGCCAAGCACAGTGTTCAACCTTTTTCTTCATGTTTACAGTGTTGTTCTACAGTCTTCTGCATTTTTCTTAGTTTTGATCCGCACATACAGTAAATCTCCAAGAAGGAATCAAACCTGAACATTTGTTTTCTCTTCAGGATCAGATCTGCAGCCTCCTAAAGACTTTGAGGAAGAAAGAGGAAAAAATGCTGACGTATAAAGCAGACGTAGAAAAGGAAAGCCAGGATCTGCTTGTAAGTGTCGCTAGGAATGGGAAGCGAAAATCACATGAAACCATGTGTGGAAACATTGTCTGACATTCTTGTTGAATTTACTAGGGTCAGTCTGATTAAAATTTAGGTCTTGTACAGTAATTACTACTGAAGGGTAAAGTGTGCCATCAAGTCAATTTCGACTCCTGGTGCCCACAGAGCCCTGTGGCTTTCTTTGGTAGAATACAGGAGGGGTTTATCATTGCCTCCTCCCGCACAGTTTGAGATTATGCCTTTCAGCATCTTCCTATATTGCTGGCCGCTGCCCGATAGATATAGTACCAGTGGGGATTTGAACCGGCAGCCTTCTGCTTGTTAGTCAAGCATTTCCCCATTGCACTGAATGGTACTACTGAGTAATGCAGTCAGGATGTCAACCATTGAGTATAGCCTGCAAAAGAGACAAAAGCCCAGGGCAGTCCTGCTTCTCAGATCCTTTGGTGTTTGGAATGGCCTGAGCAGGTTGGCTTTATAATGAGGCAGTGGCTTCTGGCAACAGGTGATTCAGGGGCTGTGGTGAGTGGGGAAGAAAACATGGGAAGCTGCTTTCTACCGATTCACACCATTGATTCATTTAGCTCAGTATTGCTTACACAGACTGGCAGTGGCTTCTCCAAAGTTGCAGGCAGAAGTCTCTCTCAGCCCTTTCTTGGAGATTCCAGGGAGATAAGTTGGAACCTTCTGCATTCAAGCATACAGGTGCTCTTCCCAGAGCAGCCCCATCCCCAAAGGCAGGGATTCTCAACGTTGGGTCCCCAAATGTTATTGGACTTCATCTCCCATAATCCCCAACCAAAGGCCACTGGGGCTGGGGATTATGGGAGCTGAAGTCCAATAACATCTGAGGACCCAACGTTGAGAATCCCTGCCCTAAGGGGTATCTAAGTATATCTAAGGGTTATATCCCTGCCCTGGATATCTAAGAGAGCGTCTTCTTCGCTATGAGCCCCACCAGCCGCTGAGGTCACTTGAAGAGGTCCGTCTCCAGTTGCCAACAAATCGTTTGGTGGCTACACAGAGACGGCCTTCTCGGCTGCTGCCCCGAGAATGTGGAATGCGCTCCCTGCTGAGATACGATCCTCCCCATCTCTGGTAATTTTCAGAAAACACCTGAAAACACATCTCTTCAGCCAGGCTTTCTCAGCTTTTTAAAATTTGTTTTTAAATTGTTCTGATTGTTTAATTGTTGTTTTATGATGTTTTTAATTGTTAATCATTGTTTTATGTTCTATAACTTTTATTTTAATTATTAACTGATTTTAATGGGGTTTTAATGTAAACTGCCCTGAGCCTTTTGGAAGGTGGTATAAAAGTTTTAAAAATAAGTAAGTAAGTAAATAAAATAAAATAAAATAAAATATCTTACAGTGCTCACATGTCATCTATAGACTACCTGTGAAGACAGTAAGTGCTCCAAGTTTTAGCCTGGGGTCCTTAGTCTCAATCAAGCGTACATTCACTCAGAAGGAAGCTCCAGTGAAATCAATGCTTTCATCCCACCCTGCCCCACCCCGCTTTAAGTTATTGTTTTCTTTACTGAGGGGCTGGGGCTGGGGTAGGATAAAATGTTGGGAAGTCTTTCTGGTAAGAGATACCCTTCTATTACTGCAGAGTGCACTGAGTCACAACACAGCGGAGTCTGCCCAGGCATGCGTGTATGCTGAGAGAAAAATAAACTTGGAGCCAGTTCATAGTTTCAAGTCAATATAATAATATATCAATATAAGGAGTCTTTATTGGTGAACTCCATTCTAGATAGTAAAGTGGAAAGATAAGATCTCTAATCTAGCTAGCTAGCTGGATGGTTTCTGCATCTTTGCACACATGGCCCTTTCATGGTGGTTCCAGGGAGAGAACTTGGAACCTTCTGCATTCAAGTAGGCAGATGCTCTTCCCAGAGCAGCCCCATCCCCTAAGGGGAATATCTTTCAGTGCTCACATGTAGTCTATAGACTATACGTGAAGACAAGAAGTGCCTTAAGTTTTGGCCTGGGGTCCTTAGTCTCCATCAAGCATACATTGACTCAGAAGGAAGCTCCAGTGAAATCAATTCTTACACACACACACACACACACACACACACACACACACACAAAGTTATTGTATCCTTACTGAGGGGCTGAGGCAGGAGAAAAGAGAACTCCACATTTTGCTTAGGAACTCCATTGGCCCTGATTCTCTGTGCACTTACTCAGAATCAACTCCAATGAATTGAATGGACTCACTGCTTCTTCCAAGCTATGCTAAGAGCCTTTTCTTCTCTGGTGCTGGAGGCGGGAAGAGCAAAGTGGGAGTAGGACATGCCATGCTTGATCAAAGCCATCACACCCACCGCTCCTTCTCCCATCCAAAGACACCCCAGTAACTTTCCCAGCAGCCCACCATACCTGAAGCTAGTGCTTTAAATGCTAGCTCCATCAATGCAAAGGCCACAGCCATCCAGGCCTGATGTAGATGTTAAAAAGCATTGGTGACAGAATCCCTGAGAGACTCCATATAACAGCTCCCATTTTGAGGAGCAACTGTCACCAAGCTCCACCATCTGGAATCTACCCGAGAGATAGGAACGGAACCACTGCAAGGCAGTGCCCCCTATCCCCAACTCCCCCAGGCGATCCAGAAGGATACCATGGTTGATGGTACTGAACGCCGCCGAGAGATCCAGAAGAACCAGCAGAGTCACACTCCTTCTGTCGATTCCCTGGTAAAAGTCATCCATCAGGCCGACCAAGGCTGTCTCAACCCCATAGCCAGCTCTAAAGCCAGTTTGAAATGGGTCTAGATAATCAATTTCCTCCAAGACTGCCTGGAGCTGGTCGGCCACCACCCTCTCAATCACCTTGCCCAACCAAGGGAGATTGGCCTGTAGCTGTCCATCGCTAAGGGGTCCAGGGAAGGCTTCTTTAAGAGTGGTCTAACCATTGCCTCCTTCAGGCAGGGGGGCACCCTACCCTCCCTCAGCGATGCATTTACGATATTAACTAGGCCATCTTCAACAATCTCCCTGCTAGATAGAAGCAGCCAAGTTGGGCAAGGATCCAGAGAACAGGTGGTAGGCCGCACAACCCCAAACAACTTGTCCACATTCTCAGGAGTCACAGATTGAAACTGATCCAATCTAATACTGCAAGAGGGATCGCTGGACACCTTCTCCATAGACCTTGCAGAAATAGTGGAGTCCAAGTCAGCCCAAATACAGGAGATCTTATTTGCAAAAAACCCATTAAAGGCATCACAGCAGAGCAACCCTGGGGACTGATTGGAAGTAGAAGGAGTAGAAATCACACTCCTCATAACCCGGGATAGCTCCGCCGAACATGAACCTGCAGCTGCAATGCGCGCAGACCAGAATCTCTTTTTTGCTGCGCACACTGCCACCGCATAAGCCTTCAAATGGGTCACATGCTGAATCCTGTCAGACTCGAACCGAGTTCTCCTCCACTTGCGCTCTAGTCGCCTACCCAACTGCTTCAGCCCCCACAGCTCCTCAGTATACCAAGGAGCCATTTTTGCAGCAGGTCGGAAGGGATGCTTAGGAACAATCATGTCTACTGCCCTGTTGAGTTATTATTTATTTAATTATTATCATCAATTCAATTTCTATACCGCCCTTCCAAAATGGCTCAGGGCGGTTTACACAGAAAAATAACAAACAAATAAGATGGATCCCTGTCCCCAAAGGGCTCACATTCTAAAAATAAACATAAGATAAGACACCAGCAACAGTTACTGGAAGTACTGTGCTGTCCCACAGGGGCCCTGGTAAGGGAAATGGCATTCTTATGGACCACAGCCACTCCACCACCACCCCCCACCCACTTCCCCTGGCCTGTTCCATGACAGAGTAACCTGGTGGGAGAAGCTGAGCCCACACTGGACCATTCGCCTCCCCCAACCAGGTCTCAGTTATACATGCCAGGTCAGCTCCCTCATCCATGACCAAATCATGGACAATTTCGGTCTTATTCTGAACTGACCTGGCATTGCAGAGGAGAAAGGCCAGATTCTGTGGGTTGTTGGAGCTGCTCCCCAAGGCCGAAGAGTTGACAGAGCAGTTAGAAGTGGAAACATTTACTAAATTACTGATTTCCCTTCCACTGTAACGGCCAGCTGCTCTGCCAGGGCCAATTCTTCTATTCCTCACCACTACAGTAATAGCTGCCCCTGTACTGCCAGGCACACCACCAGCACCATCCCACTCAAGAGAGCCCAAAGACTTATCGGCAAAAGGCCTGGCCCAACCCAACCCCACAGCCCCAAAGGCCCAGCTCCAAAGGCCAGCCCCCTTTGGCGGCTGGCTTTGGCGGCCGCCTACAGGTGGCCTAACGGCCACGCCAACAGCTACGCTTTTGGCGATCCTCCTTGCTTTTAAGCTTACAAATCTATCCCAAATGTGCCTACCAGGCACATAAATCTCTCCCAAATGTGCCTACCAGGTTCCGGATGCAGCATCAGTCAAGGCAGGGTGGGCAGGGAGGTGGGGTTGTCCTGGTTCATCGGGAGACCATCCCCCTCACCAGATACATTGTCCGCCATTCTGACCAGATAGAGTGCCTGCATGCAGTGATGGGATCATGAGACAAAGCTGGGATTCTGTTGGTTTACCACCCACCCCGCTGTCTAGCAGTCTCCCAGCCTGAGCTGCTTGAGGTGGTCTTGGATGTGGTGTTGAGGACCACATCCACATGTTAGTCTTGGGCGACTTGCTGAGGCTGCCCTGTCTGGTGCAGCTTGGAGCTTCATGTACTCCCTGATGATCATGGGCTTGTCTCCACTGATTTCTGGTCCCACACATGGGCAGGCCATATGCTCAACTTGGTCTTGGGTCAATGGTGGACAGTGGTGTTCCACAGATAGTCGAGGAGGCTTTAATACTGTTGTCATGAACTATCTGGTGAAGATTGGCCTGAGGGTGAACCCAATACACCTCTGCAGGTGTGGGGGACCAGTTTGGATGGTCCACCCTCGGAGGTTGATGGATCTTAATGGATTCCTGACAGCTCTGGGAGAGTTTCCTGCTGAGAGAGTGCACGATCCTGTTGATGTCCTGGTCTCCCTCTGATATGAGGAGATGGGTTGGGTGATTGACACGGTCACGCCTAGGCGTCCTCTCCCGACCCGCCGAGTCCAAGTGACTCCCAGGTATACAGGTGTGTTGCGGACAGTGAAGCAGGCTGATAGACAGCTGGAGCATCATTGGCGGGGGAAACAGAATGAATGTGACCGAATATAGGCTAAATGACCATATTAGGGCCTATTCTATGGAGGTGATGACGGTGAAGAAATCCTACTTTTCTGTCACCATCGCATCTGCTCAATGTCGTCCAGTGGCATTTTTTTTAGTGGTTCAGGGCTTACTATGTGAGAATCCAAAAGAGCATCAAACTGTGAGCCCGCTGTGAGCAATTTGTGTTACATTTTGCGGATAAAATCACTCACATCTGTTCTGATTCGGATGGTAAGATGTTTGCGGCACTGGAACTGGATATTGCCAATGCACTGTCTGGTCTTGTTGTATTGAATGGTTTTCGGTTTTCAGACTGTGTTGCCTGAGGAGGTGGAGAGGCTGCTTGGAAGGCTGAGATCTACCACATGCGTGCTTGACCTTTGCACTTTGTGGTAGGTGAAGGCTTCTAGGGAGGGACTGGGCCCATGGGTGGTGGGGGTGGTGAATGCCTCTCTAAAGCAGGCGGTTGTGCCTCAGCTGAAAGAGGCAGTCATTAGGCCCCTCCTAAATAGGCCCTAATTGGACCCGGGTGACTTGAATAACTTTCGACCAGTCTCTAACCACGGCTTCTTGGGTAAGATGTTGGAGTGTGTGGTGGCGTCTCAGCTCCAGGCAGCTCTGGATGAATCTGATTACTTAGATCCTTTCCAGTCTGGCTTCCATCCTAGATATGGGATGGAAACTGCCTCAGCCACCCTGGTAGATGACCTACGCCTGGAGATAGGCAGAGGGAGTGTGACTCTGTTGATTCTCTTGGACCTCTCAGCCGCTTTCAATACCATCAACCATGATATCTTGGGATATCTCTCTGGGTTGGGACTTGGGTGCACGGTTATATGGTGGCTCCGCTCCTACCTGGAGGGTCGTTCTCAGAAGATGGTGCATGCTGGGGGATGCCTGCTCCACCCTTTGGCCTATGGGGTGTCACAGGGATCTATTCTGCCCCCTATGCTGCTTACATGAAACCTCTGGGAGAGGTCATCTGAGGGTGTGGACTGCGGTGCCATCAATATGCTGATGACACCCAGCTTTAGCTATCTTGTAAGTCAGCAGATACCAGGGAGGCAGTGGATGCTCTCAACTGGGGTTTGGAGGCTGTTCCGGACTGGAAGGGGGGCACACAAGTTGAAACTTAATCCATATAAGATGGAAGTGCTCTGGATGGGTCAAACTGATCATCCAAATAATGAGGTCAGTCTGGTCTTGGATGGGGTCACAGTCCCTCTGAAAGATGAAGTCTACAGCTTGGGGGGGTGTTTCTGGACCTGATATTATCCTTGGAGACACAGATGGCGGCAGTGTGCAGAAGTGCCTTTTACCAGCTATGGCTGGTACGCCTGCTGCAACCCTACTTGGAGAAGTTGGCCCTGACCTCAGTCACTCATGCTTTAGTAACATCCAGATTGGACTACTGCAATGCTCTCTATGTGGAGCTGTCCTTGAAGACAGTTCAGAACCTTCAACTGGTCCAGGATACTGCTGCAAGGATGCTTGTGGGCACGAGTCGCTAAATGAGTGTCACACGCATTCTGTGGCAGCTTCGTTGGTTATTGGTCCAATGCCTGGCTAGATTCAAGGTGCTGGTCTTGACCTTTAAAGCTCTACGCGGCTTGGGGCCAGGGTACCTGTCGGACAACATTCACCCATATGAATCTGCCAGGACCCTCCACTCATCTCAGGCCCTGCTCATGGCCCCATCACTAACAGATCTGATTGGTCTGCGAGCCCGGTGGTTCTCATGATTGATCAAAACCAAGCTAAGGGAGCCCAGCCCGATTTTGATCAATTGTGTGAATAGCTTCCTCTTTTAAAAGAGACTTTTTAATGGTTTACTTGTTGCTTATATTTGGAAGGTTCTTTAATTTTTATAATTCCCAGTTTTTAGCTTTAAAAAAACCTTTTTATTTGAAACTTAAGCAATAACCTTAATTCTGATTGTGGTTTTAGCCGAAATATCAACTTATATTTGGATTTTTAACTGTTTAATTTGGATAACTTTATAAGTCTCCTTTTGCATTGTATCTATTTTATAAATGTTGTGAGTCACACCAAGCAGTAGTGTACTGGAAGGGCGGGGTATAAATTTATTTATTTTTATAAGAGGGACTTATTTATTTTTATTTATTTAAAATAAGTCCCTCGGCACAACTTGGAAGAAGTAGTAAATAGGAAGGATTCAGGGTGAGTTTTCTGCCATCCCAGGCTGTTTGCACATAGCAACATAGGAAGCTGCCATGTACTGAGTAAGACCATTGGTCTATCTAGCTCAGTATTGTCTTCACAGACTGGCAGCGGCTTCTCCAAGGATGCAGGCAGGAATCTCTCTCAGCCCTCTCTTGGAGATGCTGCCAGAACGGGAACTTGGAGCCTTCCCAGAGCGGCTCCATCCCTTGAGGGGATTATCTTCCAGTGCTCACACTTCTAGTCTTCCTTTCATGTGCAACCAGGGCAGACCTTGCTTAGCTAAGGGGACAAGTCATACTTGCTACCACAAGACCAGCTCTCCTCTCCTAAAGGTTGTCTGACAAAGCTATTTTGGCCCGTCTGGCACCACATGACTGTCTCTGGAACAGTTTCACTCAGGGTCAAGGCTAAATTTCAAAAGGGAGTTTTGAATAAAATAAATAAAAATAAATAAAATAATTTTTTATTTTATTTCAAATAAATAAAAATAAATCAATAAGTCCCTGAGCACAACTTGGAAGAAGTAGTAAAGAGGAAGGATTCAGGGTGAGTTTTCTGCTATCCCAGGCTGTCTGCACGAGTTCAGGTTGCCTGACAAAGCTATTTTGTTCCCTCTAAGGCTTGCCTGCCTTCTGGCACCAAATGACTGTCTCTGGAAGAGTTTCACTCAGGATCAAGGCTAAATGTCAAAAGGGAGTTAGGCTAGCTTGCACCATTCTCATAACTCCCTTTCTGACACTGCAGGATTGACAGTATTCCTGACATCACTTGTTTTCTCCTCTTAAAACTTGCTTGTTCCAGGAGCAAACCAAAGCAGACAAGCAGAAGACAAGGGCTGAGTTCAGACAACTGCACCAGTTTCTGGAAGAGCAAGAGAAACATTTGCTGGTCCAGATGGAAGAGCTGGAGAAGGAGATTGCAATCAAAAGGGAGGAGCACCTGGCCACACTCTCCAAGGAGCTCTCCTCCTTGGCAAGTTTCATTCAAGAGATGGAGGAGAAATGTCAGCAGCCAGCGAGTGAACTACTGCAGGTGAGGCCTGGTGCATGCATGCCCCAGCAGGAGGCAGGAGAACCTGGATGTGGGAGAATGCGAGGCACCACTTCAGACTGCAGGGCGGGGATTCCATTTCGGAATTCTCTTCCACATTGAACATTAAATGGGAAGGTGACAACTTGCACATCAGAGAAAGAGGTCCTAGCCTAGCCCTCCCCGCTAGGGATGTGCACGAACTGATTTGGCCAGTTCGGGGGAGTTACCTTTAAGGAGCAGGGAGGGTGCTCTCCCCTGCCCCCCGCCATGTTTCCCCTGATGGCTGGCATGGGGCGGCAGCATACCCTCTTGCCATACCCTCAGCGTCAGACCGGAAGTGGCCTGTGCATGTGCATAATTAACCTATGGAATTCTCAGCCACAAGATGTGGTGACAACCTACAAACTGGATGGTTTTAAGAGGGGTTTGGATAAATTCATGGCGGAGAGGTCTATCAACGGCTACTAGTCTGAGGGCTATAGGCCACCTCCAGCCTCAGAGACAGGATGCCTCTGAATACAAATTGTAGGGGAGTAACAGCAAGAGAGAGGGCATGACCTCAGCTCTTTCCTGTGGTTTCCCGGAGGCATTTGGTGGGCCACTGTGAAGCAGGGCGCTGGACTAGATGGGCCTTGGGCCTGATTCAGCAGGACCAGAGTTTCTCAACCACCGGTCCGGGGACCGCTGCCGGTCCCCGAAGGGTTGAGCGCCGGTCCCTGACTGGGAGTCAAACCCCCCCCCCAACAACTGCAATCAAGGCACTCACTTCCTCAATTTTGCACATGGTACGGAAGAGGAAGAGTATCACCTTCTTGTCCCTTGCCTCCACGTGCTGCTGTGATCTTCCTACAGCTATTTTATTCCCTATCTTTACAGCTTCAAACTGTATGCGGTGTGGAAGGTATGCCAACTGAAGGGCTGCCACTTGAAGGGCTGCTGGTTCTTGCATGCTCATTGTTTGCAGCCAAAGGTTGATTGATTGAAACCCAGCTGCCTATTGTGGTCGAGGCGCCTTGAGAGGGAACGCTGTTTCCCTCTTGCATCGGTGGGGTGTTGTGGTCCCTCTGCCCCCTGTAACCCCCTGGTCTGCACCGCCGGTGGAGGACGGCGGTCCCCTTTATGACCTCGCCGGGTGCGGGGGACAATCTCTGGCCGGGATCATGCCGCAGTGAGGGCTAAGCAGAGGAGGGAGGGAGGAGGGCCGCCTTGGCTCACCTCGCAGGTATGCGCAGGCAGCATGTGGGACCACGTGAGCTGCGTGGCCCCAAAGGCAGGCTGGTGTGATTGGCTCCCGCAGGGGAGTTGGGAGGGGGGCACAGGAGTGCACATTGTGAGAGAGGATGGGGAACACTTGCTACACTCTGGTGCGCAAGCACAGTGGCGGCAGCTCTTGGACCCAGGCGACCTTCCGAGTGCAGTCCGGTGCACCATTGCCTCACCCACCCTGAACAGTGCCTCGTCTCCCCAGCGAGGAAAATGAGGCATCTACCACTACAACACCCCACACCCTCCGCCATCTCAGAATCACCCCCTTTCTTTTAATGCCAGGTCTCCACCGCTCTTCTTCACATTTTCTTTCACCATTAAAAAAAACCCATTCCCAGCACCTGCCATGTAACGAATTTAACGAGTTTTGGAGGAGCTGCACGGGTTTCATTAGGTCCACCTCACAAAGTGCACATCTAAGAGCAGGATCCAGATCAAGTCAGGTGATCATGACCAAGCAGCATTGACACAAATGAGAGATGACTAAATTAATTTCAGTGGGTGGTCGTGACTAACGTTGTCTGGATCCTGCCCTGCGACTACACAACTCCTGCTAAAACTCCACCTCCATCATGAGAGGGTTAAACTGTAGATTTCCGGCTCTACTGAGCTTGCCCTGCTCTCCTCTCCTCACCTCCTTTTTGCTTTGCTTGACATCCAGCCTGATGAAGCATTTTGGGGGGTTCAAAAGCTTGCTTGTGCGTTGTTTTCATTGCCCCCATGTAGCTTTTGAATTTTTCTAATGGCCCAACATCCCCTCTCCATTGAGTAATCACAAGCACCTCCACCCCCACCCCACACATACTGAAGACATACTGGAGACAAATTTGTTCACCCAGGCTTTTAGATTCAGGGGTTCTCAACCTTGGGTATCCAGACATTGGTGGACTTCTACTCCCATAATCCCCAGCCATAATGGCCAAATGCCATTGTGGTTGGGGGTTATGGGAGTTTAACCCAAGGTTGAGAACCCCTAATATTCCATGTTTGCAAAAGATTCCAAATTTAATTATTTTAATGCTTATATTATTTTAATTGTAAACTGCCCAGAGATGCAAGTTTTGGGCAGTATAGAAGTCTGATAGATAGATAGATAGATAGATAGATAGATTTGAAACCCCTTTACTAACTGCCGGTCCGGGAAACTGCGCATGAAGAATGTAGCGGTCCTTGAAACTCTGCACGAAGAATTTAGCGGTCCTTGACTCCAAAAAGGTTGAGAAACACTGAGCAGGACTGTTCTTATGTTCCCATTTTAATTTGCTACATGTGCAACTTCAGCTAAAGACAGTAGCAGAAACACCACAGACTCCTGTCCAGCGTAAGGCTACATCCAAACCTTTCCACAATACTTTCACCTATACAAGAAGTGAGGGAGTCCAGTTTATGGTGTTGATGCCTGAGTTTCTTATGTTTAGGAAAACCAGGAGTCCTCTCTTTGGACCATTGTGAGCTACAGGATCCCCTTTCATGGAATTTCCTGTCATTCTCATCTCTCTGCTAATTCATTCTTTTCTAATGTCTCCCAGTAAAAGACTGTTGCATCATGCTCTGCTTGTGGGCTTCTGGAAGCTTCTGTTTAGGGCCCAATATTTTAAGAACACAGTTGATAGACGGGAACAGATTCAGAGGTTTGCAAACAAGATGATGAGGGGTCTGGAAACCAAGTCCTGTGAGGAATGGTGGAAGGACCTCGGTATGCTTAGCCTGGAGAAGAGAAAACAAGACAAGACAAAGGGGAGACAGGATAGATGTCTTCAACTATCTGAAGGGTGCTCTCATAGAAGAAGGAGTGGGCTTGTTCTGTTTCTCCTGAGGGCAGGACTAGAACCAATGAGTTGCAATGACTAAAACAGATCGGAACTAGACAAGAGGCAGAATTTCCTCACTCGAAGAGCTCTTTGATTATGGAACAGTCTGCCTCATGCAGTGGTGGGCATTCCTTTCTTGGGGGTTTCCGAAAAGTCTGCCATGTGCAGGAGTGGGCTCTCCTCCTGCAGAGGTTTCCAAACGGAGGCGAGATGGCCACTGCCAGGGAGACTGGAGCAGATTCCAGGCCTGAGCAGGAAGTGGGCCTAGAAGATCTCCGAGGTGCCTGGCAGCTCTCACATGCTCTGTTTCTTTGCTGCGGACAGGACAGGGATGGCTCCAGGCCCCTCCATCACTCAGTCCCTTCCCATCTCCTCCGACCCCCAGCATCACTGCTGCTAACTGAGCCAAGAGGCGCCGTTGAAAAGTGGCGATTCTCGTTATCTTGCAGGGGGAGAGCAACTGGCCCTCTCCAGCCCCAGGACAGCATCCCCCCAGTGGCTGTTGCTGTTGTCTCTCTTATGTTGCTTTTTAAAGATTGTGATCCCTTTGGGGACAGGGATCCATTTTATTTATTTATATCTATTCCAACCGCTTTGGGAACATCCGTTGAAAAGTGGTATGTAAATATTTGTCGTATATGTAACTGCCAGTTGCAAAGTTTCCCCATCCCTGGTTGTGCCGCCTGGGTGTTTTCTTTTGTGAAAACTGGACACTGACAGAGGCTGCCTTTTGAACCTCTTCCTCCCCAATGGGACCAGCCACAAAGGGTCTGTTAGAATCCTCCCCTGATCTACCTCCATTCCTAACTTCCACCTCCGTACTTTGGTTCCTGCTTTGACAACTGGAGGGAGGAGGAGGAGGAGGAAGTGACAGCCCTCCTTCCCTTTGTCTCAAGAGGGAGTGGCTCTGGTTTAGAATAAGGAGATGGCTCTATTAAGTATATAGGAAGAGCTTTGCTGGATCAGGCCAAGCATCCTATTTCCTTTGATCACATCAGTAACTGAGTTCCTTCTTCTTTCTCTTCCCCCCACTCTAGGATGTTAGAAGAACCTTGGAGAGGTAAGTCGAACCCACTCATTTCTCTTACAGCTTCATGATGCAGGCAGGGTCTACATAGCATGTGATGAATCATTTCGGTCATCACACAACCGATCAGGTTCTGCGATTTGATTGGGTGGTCATCTGGTGGAATTTCCCCCTCCCAGTAGTGCAATCCTGACTAACATCAAATTCTGTTCCTGCATGGTTAACAGAGAAACTAAATTCTACATTTATTTCAAATTGTAGCATTTATTTAAAATCACAGTTGATCTAGAGATTTGAGCAAGGGTCCGTGATCTGTGCCCTACATCACTGAATACTTGATAGGCCATGTGGTGTAGTAAGACCTTGTCAGCAAGCGGAACAATATCATGCCCATAGCCAGAGCTGCGGTATTCATCAAATCGGCTTGGTGGAATTTCAGTGGGGCGTGCTGCCCATGGTTGCTCCAGAAGTAGCCTTATAGTGAATTTAATTACACTTCAACATGCCCCCATTCAAATGGGGATTCCAATAAAATTTCCCATCTGTTCTCAATGCCACACATCACTGATCACTTGAGAGGCTGTTTGCTGTGGTGCACAGCAAAAGGTCGATGTGGTCTGTTTGGTGAGTCGCTGATCTTGCGGAAGTAAACTCCCCCCCCCCCATATAAAAGGAATCAGGTAAATCAAAACGATGTCCTGTGCGCAAATGAAAAGACAGCATAAAACCCGGTGGAAGAGAGGCACCAGCAATTTTAACACAGGATTTTTTTGGCAGGGGGCAGAAGGTCTGTGGCTGGTTTTTCAAGTCGTCACTCTAGCAGAAAGCTCCCTCAAAATAATTTTTTAAAAATGGAAACTTGAAAATAATTGTCATGGGTGAAATAAAATGTTTCAGAAATGCACACTACCAGGGGCGTAACTATAATAGGGCAAGGGGAGACAGTTGTCTGGGGGCCCACTGCCTTGGGGCGCCCCCAGAGGCAAGTCACATGACTGAACCCCCAGCCATGCACTCATCTGGGCTCCCTTCAGTTGTATTCATCCTCCGAAACTGATGTGAGTGTTAAGACCTGGAGCTACCAGAACAGCATGTCTTTCTCTAGTACCATTAAATGACTTGCATCGTCCACAATTTACAAAACCTTTAAAAAAATAATTTAGGATGATGTTCTATTGTGGCACATAGGTTATATACATATAAAAAACTATTCTTTTTGTTACCACTATTCAGCCTCATTTAAGATTTCTTTACTTCATGAGCTGAACTTCAGTGAGGGAGGGGCCCATTTTAAAACCTTGTCTCTGGGCCCACTCCAACCTTGCTACGCCCCTGCACACTACGCATGCACAGTAGTGGGGGAAAGGCATGACAGCCTGCCTCCTCTTGAGAGCCACTGGCCATAAGGGACCAGAGAAAGACCCAGGAACAGGCAGTATGAATGGTGCAGGGTTAAAGTTTGGAAGGAATGGAGAGAAACTGCATCAAGGCAGCCCTATGCGAACGGCACTCAGGTTTCTTCGAAGTACTTTTTTTTTTTTTTTGCTTATATGTGGGTAATATATGACCTCATAACTTGCCCTACTTTACCACTCCTTATCCTGCGGCAAAGCCTGCCACCTGGGAAAGGCCCCTATCTCTCCTAGAGAAAGGAAATGTCTGATGTGATGTCCTTGAGCTCAAAAGCTCCACGTCCCTTGCAAAGCACAGCCCGTCAAGGCAGGGAAATGCTGAGCATGATGTCATAGGATGTTTAGGAAAAAGAGAAATGACATGACTGCACATACATGAGGAAATGTGAGGCTGTCGCTCATTTGGCCTGCAGACGCCTCACTTGTGGGGTGCCAGCAGCCATCATGAGGGACAATTCCCCCCAAGCACTTCTATCTTTCACTTTTCTTTATCTCTGCTGTTTCATTGTCCTCCATTCCTCTGCTGTGCTTGTAAAGTCTAAATGGGATGGATGAAGCCATAATGTCTTTGCTCTCCACCAGGTGTGAAAAGGAGAAGACATATAAGACGACTCCAGTGGCTTTTCCTCCTGCCCTGAAGTGGAGGATCTGGGACTTCTCTGACATAAGCGCCTTTCTGGAGGCTGTGATGAAGCAGTTCAAAGGTAATGAGGAATGGCTCAAAGAAGAGATAACCAATTCTATATCATCTCAGGGTGTGCTGGGCGGCATGCTGCTGCCTGGAACAGCTTGCCGGTGCAGCCGGGACAGAGGTCAGCACCTACTCATTTAGGGTTCAAGGTGCCTCTCACCGCCATCCCCCTGGGGGTGCCCTCACCGGCCATTATTGCCCTAGCAGAAGCTCTGTTGCCCCGGAGCCCTAATACTTCTGAGTCCTGCCCCCACTCCAGAAGCACTCTGCAAGACTGGAAAGACATCCCTGATGATTTGATTGTGGTATCAAGAGCCATTTTTAACAGATTGCTTTGGAATTAGGTCCATTTGAAGACCTGTCATGATCTGTAATGTATCATGGCCTGCAGAAATCAAGGAGAACTGGCCCTGTGATATTTATTTTTATTTTATTCATTTAACATATTTTCATACCACCCAAAACCTATGTCTCTGAGTGGTTTATAATAAAAACAGAAAGTAAAACATTAGTTAAAACTAAAAATAAAAAATTGAAAACATTACAACAATTTAAAATTTTAAAAACAATATTTTAAAACAGCATTAAAACCATTAAAAACAATATTAATTAAAGGCCTGGGTGAAAAGAT
The DNA here is from genome assembly GCF_027244095.1 of Hemicordylus capensis. Taxonomy (NCBI): domain Eukaryota; kingdom Metazoa; phylum Chordata; class Lepidosauria; order Squamata; family Cordylidae; genus Hemicordylus; species Hemicordylus capensis. Next base: position 247,309,282 of record NC_069658.1, on the reverse strand, counting down.
GTGTCTTTAAAGACTTTTTAAAAGCTGTCAGAGATGGGTAGGCTCTTATTTCACTAGGGAGCACATTCCAAAGCCTCAGGGCAGCAACGGAGAAGGCCTGTCCCTGGGTGGCCACCAGATGAGCCGGTGGCAAATGCAGACGGACCTCTCCTGATGATTCCAGTGGGCGGTGGGGTTCATGAAGAAGAGGACATTCTCTTAAATACCCAGGGCTCAAACTGTTTCGGGCTTTATAGGTTATAACCTCCTCCATGACGCATTCCTCCATGACACAGAACATGCTGGATGTAATACGTGACTGGGCACTAATGTTTATAAGACGATTAGTGGATTGTCGTTGAGGCTTATAATGCTGGAACCTGTTCCCCCCCCCCAACTCACTTGAACTAAAGGGGCGCTTGTGTACTATTTTAAATGAGCATACAATTTAATCTTAACAATTCTAGTCTCCTATTTTCTCCTGCATGTGCAGCATGTTAAAAAAGTTCTAAATATTAAGTTATAACACCTTTATATGTATTTCTCCAAAGTATACCTGTCGTTAATCCCATGTGCGGCAGCTCTCACAAGAGTTTGCAAGCATCTGCCTGGATAGGGATGGAGATGGGGTGAGAAAATGGCTGCAGTGGCGGGCGAGGAGGAGAAAGTGCTGGCCAGGCTGACCGGTGGACGGGGAAGGAAAGCGCTGGCCGCCTGGCCGGCAAGGGAACACAGACTGGGAGGGGGAGAACAGACTGAGGCTGAAGGGAGGGGGGAAATGAAGATGGGGAGGAGAGACAGGGAGAACTAGGGGCACAGATGCTCTGCACTGGATAAGCTAGTTTAAGCTCTTTCATGACTATCCAGGAGTTCCAGTGACCCAGCTACTCAAGGAAAGTAGATTCGTTATCAGCATGATGATGCTTAATATCTGTTCACTTTGCTTCCCCAGACACTCTGGTATCTGGACTTCCCCTGCAGAAAGGTAAGTATGGAGAACCAATCAAGGCAGAAACAGCCCCAGGTTTCAGAGGGCCCTCAGCAAATTGCCCATGATGGGTCCCATAGCACCAGGGTGGGCTACTAGAATGACAGCCACCCACAGACGCAAAGGTTGTGGGCACAGATGGTCTTGGGGATCTGGAATGTGGCGCATCAAACCTCTTCCCACTCACCTGCCAAATCTCCTTGCTTGCATCTCCCCCGTAGCAGAGATGTGTGGAGTATTCCATGCAATCTTTTCCACCACACAAATCTCTCCCCTCCCCAATGCCCAATCTCCATGCAACCCCCACCCAGCAGAGCATAGAACAATCTGCACATTATTCCCTCATCATACCTTTCTTCCACCTCCCAGATGGCATTGGCCTTTTGCACTGATAACCCAAATGACCACTAAGGGCATTGGTAGAGACAGTCAGGGTCTCCTTCTCTTTCCTGCTTTCTCTCTGCTTCTATGACCCCTCCACCTTGACAGAAAATATTCAGGAACTTCCTGGGAGAGTGACTTCCTTCCTCTTCTTCCCAGAACTCTGTCTGACCACCACCATGTAGGTAGCAGCTAGGGTTTAGGTCTTTCTTATCACCATGTACTTCTAAATAAAGTAGATTAGTTTAACCTTAAACCAATCTTCATGCTTATTGTTTACAAGCTGTTGCCCCTGAGACCCTGTTAGCTTTTGATGTAAGGGGAGTGAGTTAGCTCCCAAAATACTCTGTGTTCTCTCCCCCACCCCACCCCCGCCACCCCAATATCTATCTATCTATCTCCTGCCCATAAAACCTAACAGGTTTGGTCACCCCAGGCTCCAGTTTTTAGATACTATTTCTCTAAGAAACCCCACCAAACCTCACAAAGTACATGGCTTGGTCACAATCTGCAATGCGTTCCATGTGAGGCTGTCCTTTCAAAGTCTTTGGAAGCTGAAATTGCTGCAAAACGTGACAGCCAGTCCTATCAGGGGCATCTGGTCTGGAACATATTAGGACTATCTTGCTCTCTTTGCACTGAATGCAAGTTTGTTCCCCGGTCCATTCAAGGATCTGTACAGAACGTCTAAAGCCCTAAACAACAAGGACCTGTCTTCATCTGAATCTATCCAACATAGTAGCAACTACAACTACAGATGTTTATATACCGCTTTTCAACAAAGGTCAAAGCAGTTTGCATAGAAAAAGAAGCCAAAGTTGCTTCCCTGTCCTCAAAGGACTCACAAGCTAAAAAGAAACACCAAGTAGACACCAGCAACCACCACTGATGCTGCGCTGGGGTTGGAGAGGGACAGTGGCTCCCCCCCCCCGCCCCCCATTCAATACAAGAAAACCATCACTTTCAATGGTGCCTCTTGGCTCAGTAAGCAGGGATCACTGCTAGTAAGTTCCTCAGCCTTGTCCAAAGTGTGGGGGGAAGGGGGGGCAAACTCTTGCCCTGGGCCCTCGAATGAATGAATGAATGAATGAATTTACATTAATTTTTATTGGCTTTTACAATAGCTTTACAATAGCATTCAAATTACATTCATTTATTTTATTAAGTAAATATTGACTTCCCGCTTACCTGTCTGCGTGGTTCACGTTAACTAAACCATTGCTATAATAATTCAAAACATACCTACTCCACATTACTACTCAATTTCACCCAACCCAACCTGCTGTTGTTATTACATTTCAAACCCTGCTGAAAGGTCCATATTAGAAAAATAGTTCTTTAAGTAAAGTAAAAATGGTTCCCAATCTTCTTTGAAACATTCCAAATTTTCAACCCTTATAAGTGCTGTAAGCTTTGCCATCTCAGCGTATTCCAAAATTTTTGTCAGCCAGTCTTCTTTTGAGGGCATTTTCTTGTCTTTCCATTTCTGCGCATATACTATTCTAGCCGCCGTGGTTGCATACATAAAAAATGTTAAATTTCTTCTGGAGAACTCTCCTTGAGTTATTCCCAGCAGGAAGGATTCTGGCCTCTTAGGAAATGTCATTTAAAAAAATTTCTTCAACTCATTATATATCATATTCCAAAAAGCCTTTGCCTTCCCACATGACCACCACATATGAAAAAAAGTTCCTTCACATTGTCCACATTTCCAACATTTGTTTGAAACATTTTTATACATGAATGTTAATTTTTTCAGTGTCAGATACCACCTATACATCATCTTACCATAATTTTCTTTTAAAGTATAACATGCAGTAAACTTTAAATTAGTTTTCCATAATTTTTCCCAAGCAGCCATATTATATCTTGAGCCCATTTTATCATAGTTGTTTTAACCACTTCATCTCTTGTCTCCTCCAAAAGCAACAACTTGTGCATCTTAGAGACTAATCCTCTCATCATTTTCACACAACTCCTTCTCGAATCTCGACATTTGATCCTCAAATCCAACTTTAAGATCCTTTTTATAAATTTCATTTAGCTGATGATACTGAAACCAATTACTAACCAAATTTTGTACTTCGTTTAAGTTTTTTAATTTACAGCCCTTCTCTTGAAAGCATAACAAATCCCTATAAGTACCCCATTCAGCTTGCATATTTGTCTCTTTATGTGCCAAAGCCTCAATCGGGGATACCCATAATGAAGTTTTACACTCCAACCATTTTTTATATTTTGCCCACACTCCCATCAGACTCCTTCTTACATTGTGATTAAGAAAATCTTTATGCACTTTGCTTTTATCATATCACAAATATAAGAGTCATCCAAACCTTCTATCAAATCCTTCCAGATCAAGTATTCTGGGATTTCTTAATGTTATCCATTCCTTTAACCACGTCAAACAAACAGCAGCGAAATACAACCTTAAATCCAGCAGGGTAAGACCACCTCTTTCTTTAGCATCTGTTAAATTTTTAAATTTAATTCTTGGTCTTTTCCCTTGCCAAACAAATTTAGTTATGCCCTTTTGCCATTGTTTGAAACAGGTTAATGTATTAATTATAGGAATAATCTGAAAAAGAAACAACATTTTAGGTAAAACATTCATCTTCACAACTGAAATTCTTCCCATTAAAGATAAGTTCATTCCAGTCCATCTTTGCAAATCAATTTTTACTGTATTCCATATTTTAATATAATTATTTGAAAACAACAAAGAGTTTTTATTTGACAATCAGACGCCCAAATATTTGATTTTCTTCTCCACTTTCAATTCACTTATTTTGTAAAGTCTGTCATTGGATTTCTGGTCCATATTTTTTGTCAACACCTTCGTTTTACTCTTATTAATATAAAACCTGGCTAATTGGCCAAATTGTTCTATTTTTTCCAAGAGCCTTCCAACCTTTCCTAATGGATTTTCTAGAAAAAACACCACATCATCTGCAAAGGCTCTGAGTTTATACTCCTGTTTCCCTACTTTCGGGCCTTGCATTTGGTCATCTTCTCTGATGTTTCTACAAAGCACTTCCAGAACTAATATAAAAAGTAATGGGGAAAGTGGACAACTTTGTCTAGTTCCTTTTTGTATTTTACAATTATTTGACACTTCCCCATTTATAATAATTTTGACATATTGCTCTGAATATATTGTCTTAATGGCCCTAATAAAATTATTACCAACACCCATTGCATCCAATAGCTTCCACATAAACTACCAGGAGATGTTGTCAAATGCTTTCTCTGCATCCAGAAAAATCATAGCTATCTGTTTGTCGCTATGTTTTTCATAGTACTCCAATACATTCAGGACTGTTCTCAGTATTTTATCATTTACAACATTTGTAGCCGCTCTTCCTCCAAGGAGCACAGGGTAGTCTAGATTGATTTTCTTCTCCCTATTATTTTCACAACCATCCTGTGAAGCAGATTAGGGGGACGGAAAGTGTCTAGCTAAGAGTCATTCAGTCAGCTTCATGGCTGACCAGGGGAGGATTTGAATCCAGATCTCCCCAGTCCTCATCCAGCTCTCTAACCACTGCACCACATTGGCTCAGGGGATGTAATCCTAGTCTCCCTTCCCAAGAAAGAAGAAACCATTCTTTTTGGAGGGTGGTCGTGATTGAGTTGGACTAAGAAAGGGCCTGTGGACCTTGGTCCCAAATCATTTAAGAACCTCGTAGGGCCCCTGACGTCCGTCCATCTCTTAGCTGACTCTGTTTCCATTTCCTTCCTTTTCTTCTCCCCCTCAACAGCAAATGTCATTTTGGATCCAGACACAGCACATCCCGATCTCATCGTGTCTGAGGATCGGAAAAGCCTGACACTTGGAGACAAATATCAAGATCTGCCCCAGAATACTGAGAGATTCAACTTCTGGCCTTGCGTGCTAGGATGTGAGGGATTCACAGCAGGCAGACATTCCTGGGAAGTCGCTGTGGGAGGTGAGGGAGAGTGGGCTGTGGGGGTTGCCAGCAAGTCTGTGAAGAGAAAAGGATGTTTCAGATTAGGTCCTGAGGAAGGGATCTGGGCTGTAGGGGAATTGGAAGGTCAATACAGTGCTGTCATCCCCCCTGTATACCCTCGTCTGTCCCTGTGTGGGGCGTTGAAGAGGATCCGAGTGTCTCTGAATTGTGCTGGGCCACGACTGACATTTTCCGATGCTGATACAGCAGTCCCACTCTACACTTTCTCAGGAGCCCCCTTCACCAGGGGGACCGTCTGCCCCTTCTTTTATGTAAGTGGAGAGAGTTTCCTCACACTCTTCCTCTGAGGCAGCCACATGATCTTTCTCCCAGACCCAGCTAGTTCGTTCCCCAGACAAGGGCAATTAAGAAGATATAAAGCTTTTTAGACCAGGAGTCCCTTTTCTGGCTTCCTCTCACTTCAACCAAAGCCAAAAAAATAAGTCTGCAATGGCATTTCTAGGCAAGCAACCAGTGTTCCCTCTAACAGAGATTCCCAGATGTTGACTACAACTCCCAGAATCCCCAAGCAAAACAACAACATCTGGGAATCCCTGTTAGAGGAAACACTGCAGGCAGCCTTCGCTGCTGGATAATGTTCATTTCGCTTCCTCGGCGCCCCTCACCAGTCCGAAATTTTTGCAGTGGTGTTATTTTTATTAGTGATGCATCACGGACCGGTACCCAACACCTTGTGGACCGGCACCGCCCATTCCTGAAATAATGTTGCTGCTCATGTAAAATAATTGCTTTAATTATTATTTTTCCACACGGGTTTTTGTACAAGGGTACAACCCACAATGGTGCAAGGGTGCAATTCGTTTCTCATCTGCTTTCAGCTTTTGATTTCGATTGCATTTCCTCATGTTTTTTAGAAGACTTTTTTTTGGTATGCATTCACGTTGAGGATTTGCTGGCTCATTCAGCAGATCGAGGATCTGTTGATATGTAATTCTTTTATTTTTTTCTTTCCTTAAAAAAAATAATATTTCCACTCAGTTTCATTTTGATGCTTCTGCTTGCGCAAAGGAGAAAGTTTTAGCACCTTTGCACAAAGGCACAGAGAATTTTTTTTTTAAGGTTTGTCACATCAGCAGTTTCCCACCCCTTCTGCGACCCTATTGACTGGAAATTGATTGAGGAGGAGGGGACAGTGAATGTCATCCCGTTGGAATATGGACAACCCCCTGCCTGGAAAATCCACAGCAGTGATGAGTAATACGGACGACCAAAACCTTGTCACCTTTCCTAGAAAACTGCCTGAGAACCACTGCCTCATTCCAGTGCTTTGCAACACTTTAACCATTGCAAAGTGCACACAGCTCCCAAAGCCAGGTAGAACAAAGTTTTTGATTGTGTGAATGACCTCTTAGATTATACCTTAATGGTTGCGTGAAAGTGGAGCCCCCAGCAGAGTTACATAATCAGGGTAGATGATAATTCAATAACAAAAGGGAGGAATGTCCCTCATGCAGAGCATTCAGGGTTGAGTGTTAAGTGAAAGACATACTTGGGCTAAGATGGACATCTTTGTTTTGTCACAAAAGTATGTCTCAAAAATATCACTCTGTTTCTTCACATAGGTTAGTCTTGGGTTACAAGATTTCAAATTTACCATATTTCTCACCAGACATGTGTCATAACAGAGGGGGTCTTGCACAAATCACTATTCCCCACCCTAAACTACTGCACAGGGTTGTTGTGAGGCACATTTCCTGGCGTTGAATTTGAGGCCCATCCAGTCAGCGGCAGCAGAGGTGTCGTCGAGCATGGCCTGGAGCTCCTCTGGAGTTCCTGCGACGAGCACTAGGTCATCCGCATAGGCCAGCACGCTGACCTTCTTGTTGTAGAGACAGAAGCCCCCCCCCCCGGCCCGTTGGCAATGTGGCGGAGGAGTGGCTCCATGGCCAGGTTGAGCGGGCAGCCTTGCTTGACCCCTGAACGGGCAGCCTTGCGGGCAGCCTTGCTTGACCCCTGAACGCAAGCTGATGTCTGGGGTTTCCCCTTCTGTTGCTCGCACGGTGGTGGTGCACCCCTCGTAGAGCTCCCGGATCAAGCCCAGGAATTCCTCTGGCATGCCAGACTCTGCCAGGGTGTCAAAGATGTGGCGGTGTGGGATGGATCCAAAGGCATTGGCGAAGTCCAGCCAGGCCACAGCGCACTGCTTCCTGGAGTGGCGGACAGTGTCCAGCACCGTCTGGAGGAGGAAGTTGTGCTCGTAGCATCCTTCACAGCTCATGAAGCCCTTCTGTTGTTAGCTGATGGCATTGCCCGCCAGGGCCCGGTCGGTTACCAGGGCAGCGATGCAGCTGGCGTACATCTTGTAGAGGGTGCTGCACAGAGAGATGGGGTGCCAGTTGCTGGGGTCGGCGGGGACGCCCTTCTTGTGGGCCAGGACAGTCATGGCCTTCTTCCAGGCAGTGGGCATGTGTCGGAAGTGCTTACAGCTGTTAAAGATGGCGGCCAGCACCAGGCAGCCTGGTTCGCGTTACTTCAGCAGGCTGTAGCGGATGCTGTCCTTTCCAGGGGCAGTGTTCTTGGCTCTTTGCAGTCTGGCGTTCACCTCTTGTGGGGTGAAATCCCCGGTCAGGGAGGCGAGGCAGCTGGGGCAGGTTGTCAGGACGTGGGGTGTCTCTTCAGTTGTCTCTGTTGAAGAGGTTGGTGAAATAGTGGTGGAGGTCTCCGCCGGGGATGGTGCAGAAGGGGGAGGGGCCTTTAAGGACCACTCTTACAGCCTTAGCTCTGTTGAAGCGGTGGAGCTTCTGGATGCGTGATGCTGCTTGGGGGTTGTAGTGGCACGCTCCGTTCTGCCGCCCACTCCTGCCCTCGCAGGTCTGGGGTTGTGGCGGCGGTGGGGCTCTGGGAGCAGCATGGGTGTGCCCGCCTCCCGGCCTCTCCTGTGGTCTGGCTGCCATCTTTTTGGTGAGTCTCTGGACAGCCCACTCAAGGTCCTCAAAGGTGTCGGCCTCCCGCAGCCTGTCAATCCATACGGCCTGCCAAGCTGTTGCCGGGTGATCTGCTTGTGGTTGCTGTTCATCCTCACCATCTGCTGCTGGTGGCTCCCCCTGCTGGTTGGGTTGTGGGACCTCTGGGGCTGCTTGGGTTGCAGCTGTGTGTTGCCGCCGCTGGGGTCTGTCGGGTTCTGCTGGGCCTTGATTGGTATCAGGTTGTTTGGAGGCCACTGGTCCTTGGGGTGGGTCACTTGCTGGAGCTGAAGGTGTCAGCCAACTGCGTTTCTGTCCTGGAGGGGCTCCGTCCATCCGTGGCTTGGTGCGGGCTCCACCAGTTGGAAGTGCCAGGTTGGTGACAGGGTTGTTGTGAGGAGAAACTCAAGTATGTAGTACACCGCTCTGGGCTCCTTGGAGGAACAGTGGGATATAAAATGTACAAAAATAAAAATAAAAATGCAGAAGGTCCTGTGTTTCATTCCTGTAGAGTTGCCATGCCCCCCAAAATTCCAGGTTTCATCCAGATTTTAAGCATCTCATCCAGATTGCTTAGCCCACACAGAATCACCTGGATTTCAGCTTTCATTAAATTTTTTTTTAAGCTTAGCTCTAGCCCTTGTAGAAGTGGAGTTATGGATCAATACATGCAGTCATTATTCTGCTCAAAAAATATTTTCAAGACAATTAACATAATATGCAAATTAGGCACCCAGATTTGGAAAACCAGAATATAACAACCCTAAATTCCTGGCATCTCCAGGCTGGTCTTGTGGTAGCAAGCATCACTTGTCCCCCTAGCTAAGCAGGGTCTGCCCTGGTTGCATTTGAATGGGAGACTAGAAGTGTGAGCACTGGAAGATATTCCCCTCAGGGGATGGAGATGCTCTGGGAAGAACAGAAGGTTTCAAGTTCCCTCCCTGGCTTCAAGATAGGACAAGATTTTTTATTTTATTTTTTAATAGGACAAGGTTTTTTTTATTGAACCAACAATCTACCAAAGCAACATACAGTATGTTACCAAAGCACAATTATATACAAAGTGGTTGTTTGTACACCATATAGCTACAAAGATTTATACACAAGGATTTGGTAATCTACAGGGTTATAAAGTATATGCAGGCAGTACTGTAAATTGGGGGGGGAGTCAAGGCACATCAGGTTAATGGCGGGGGGGGGGTTACATCCAATGTCCATTTCCATAATTTGCCCCATTGCTGTTTAGAAGAGATACACTTGTCTTTTTGCACGTAACCATACAAACTTTTCCAGAAGAGATTTACTGTCTCATCCACGTGAACCTCATGGTCGCGTCTTCCCTCCCTATTCCTATGCAGGAGCATTGCATAAATGACATACAGATTTACTAACCTGATTACGAGAAGGGGAACGTTCCAATTCCCTTGTATTAGGGAGATTTCTGCCTGCAACCTTGGAGAAGCTGCTGCCAGTTTGTGTAGACTACACTGAGCTAGACAGACCAATGATCTGACTACATTCAATGCAGCTTCCTACGTTCCTAGCCTTTTATTCCCCATGCAAATTCACAGCAGTTCCATACCTTATACTCTTCAGAAGCCTCCTCCAGAGGAATCACCGTGTGATTTCTGTGTTCCTTGGATCTCTCATGCTCCACACAAATGGGACCTTCGTGGTCTTTGCAAAAGAGTTTCAGGGGCTCTCGGTGTTTCTCACCGACTCTCTCCTCTCCTTTTGTCTTGTTTCCTCCCTGAAGACAGTTTCTTGGCTATTTCTACAACACTTTTCAGTTGCCAATTTGGGATGAAGTTCTTTTGCTGAACAGTTTTTCTGCACTGAGGGCAGAAAGCTTCTGTTTCCAGCTCCCCCCAGTACTGGGTCAGGCAGGCTTGGCAGAAATTGTGACCACACTCTGTAATGATCACTGGGTCTGTGAAATATTCCAGGCAGATGGGACAAGTGGCTTCAACACAGAGATCCCTGATAGGACACCTTGCAGCCATGGCTGCCTCACTGGAAAGATAGGCTTTACTTTCATTTTCTCCCTTTTCACTTGGCAAATGGGCACTTCCAGTCCTCGAAATGACTCAAGTCTCTTCATGTCAATTCCAGAGAAATCTAATTTGAAAGACTCACACTTTTGGTCACTTCATATAATATATAGGTCACTGGTTTTCCAAGTAAAACACTTATCTAGTGAGTCATTGCTTCTCAGTTCTGAAAATTTCCCCAGGCTAACCGGGCACCAGAAAACATGTTTACAATCCAGTAAATATCTGGAAATCTGTGGGGTGGCAACCTTAGTTGGATGAGGCCGTGAATGGTTGCTTCTGCTCCACCCCCTCTAGCTGACTGCTCCAAGAGAACAGGCTGTGCCAAGGATGCAACCCTATTGGCAAGAGAACAAGGGCTTTTGGCTCTCAGCTAGAAGTGAGCAGACTGGGATCTTGGAAGCAGGAAGAACAAATGGAACATCCCTGGCTTTCAACAAAGAGTGAGCAAGTTCAACATGGAGCATCAAGAGACATTGTCCCAGGGAAATTGTTGTCATCTGCCTCAGTGGTAGTGACTGGCTAGAGAGGCATGGAAGAGTTGGAGGATAACAGCAGCACCTCCTCTGTAGTGGCTATTTGGAGATGTGCCAGCAAGTTGCTGGTGGAGGTTGGTCTTAAAGTTGAGGGGCCATTTCCTTTGAAGGGGGATCAGAGGGTGTCTGTGCATGGGCGCACAGTATGTTAGACAAGGGGAGACATTTATCTCCTGGCCCAGCTGCCTCAAAGGGACCCCCAAGGCCAGTCTCCCATGGTGCAGGGGCAGGGTACACACTCGGGGAGTGGAAAGGGAGCCCTGGGCGGCCGGATCAGCCACCCACACGATTGCCGGCTCTGTGACGGGGGCTGGGGGGAGCGGGGGCCAATTGGCCACTGCAAGCTCCAGCATGCTCTGCGCAAATGCACAGGGCATGCTGCCGAGACCCCCGGAGCCAGGAGCCAGCTTTTCACCACACCTCTGGAGGTCTCCTCATGAGTAGGTGTGGAGCCGCGCCTTGGCTACTCATGATCCAATAGCCTGGGTTTGCGGAGCGCTCGCTGCACAAACCCGGGCTAAGGGGTGGGCTACTTGAGCGGGTTAGCCGCTCAAGAACCACTGGGCTCGCAGCTGAACCCGGTGGTTCTTATGATTAGCAAAAATCGGACTAGGCTCTCCTAGCCCAATTTTTGCTAATCGTGAGAATAGCTCCAGTATATGGCAGCTTCCTATGTTCCAATGAAGCAGGATAAGAGTACAGGCATGACGGCAGGTGGGAAGCTGGGCAGCAGCAGTGACAGTGGCAAAAAAGGAAGAACTGTTACTTGAACTAAGAAGGAGACAAGGAGTAGGATTGAGAAGAAACTCCAATCCAGAGAGTAGCAACAGTCTTGGCTGCTCTATGACCGCTGGGGTAGAGACTGCTGGAGCCTGTTGTCCACCACTTTGGAGTGCTCTTCTTCCTCTCCTCCTATTGTTGCTCCCTTCCCTTCCCTTCCCTGTTTCTCTCCTTTTCGGGGTGTGTGTGTGTGTGTGTGTGTGTGTGATCCCTTTGGAAACAACAGGGCATGGAGTTTCGGGTCCACTCTACTCTCCCTCCCCAGTTTAATTTTCACCGGAGGAGATACAGTGGCCAAGTGGCCTGCTGTGGGTTCAAGTGAGGGTCTGTTGAAGAACCACCACTTAATTGCCAGTCCTACTAAGCTAGATGTCAAAAGGTGAAGGCATTTGGATACTAAAAACATAGGAACCTAGGAAGCTGCCATATACTGAGTCAGACCAGAGGTCCATCTAGCGCAGTATTGTCTTCACAGACTGGCAACTGCTTCTCCAAGGTTGCTGGCTGGAATCTCTCTCAGCCCTATCTTGGAGATGCTGCCAGGGAGGGAACTTGGAACCTTCAGCTCTTCCCAGAGCGGCTCCATTCCCTAAGGGGAATATCTTACAGTGCAAACACTTCTAGTCGCCCTTTCATATGCAACCAGGGCAGACCCTGCTTAGCTTAAGGGGACAAGTCATGCTTGCTACCACAAGACCAGCTCTCCACAAGACCAGCTCTTCTCCAAGATTGCAGGCAGGAATCTCTTTCAACCCTGTTTTGGAGAAGCCAGGGAGGGAACTTGAAACCTTCTGCTCTTCCTAGAGAAGCTCCATCCCCTGAGAGGAACATCTTATAGTGCTCACACTTCTAGCCCCCCATTCATATGCAACCAGGGCGGACCCTCAGAGTTTGCCACCAGTCCAGATCCCACACACACACACACACAACACACACACACACGGGTGCTGACAGAGGACACGTTTGAGGAACAATACTTAAGCAGGAGAGTGGGGAGAGAGAAACATTTTTGAGGGAAGAAAAATAGATTTTAGGGGACAGAAAAGCACTTTTTAAGACAGGGGAGAAAACACTAACAGTTGGGGAGGGAAAACATTTTGGGAGGATGTTAAAACACAGAGGAGTTCAATAAAATGAGGAGGGGAAACTCCTCAAATGCTTGCGGGGGCATCTGCACCCCTGACAGCTGTATATACATGCAAAGGTATATATTCCATTGAAAACACAAGCCTCCGACCCAGCAGCATAATTTAGGACTCTGTGTGAGTGTAAGAGAGCAAGTGCTGCGTCCCTTTAACCACAGTTCTACAGGGGTTAGAAACTCCAATTCAGACCGCAAACGGATAGGAGAGGGAGTACAACTGCTGCACTGGTTGATGACAAAAATAGCTCTCCATATCACCACTATTTTATTGTCACTTTGCTAAAATAATGATTACTCTCTTCCCACCCACCCCCACCCCTCATAGTATCTGTAACATTGCAGGCCCATCCAGGTTTCAAGGCAAGATATCTCCCTACATTGCTGAACTGAAAGCACAAAAGAGGCCTTTGCATTAAGATCTGGGTGGTGGTGGTGTGGGATATCATAATATATGGGTGGATGGTGGTAAGATGTCATAGTTGGGATATGGCAATTATTAAAGTCCTTCATTGATACTGTTGTATTTGTTGGTTCTGCTGTTATTTACATCTTGTAACTGTAGTTGGGATAGTTGGCAAGAGAAGGAGAGGAAGGCAGCAAGGGGCCCATTTTAAAATCTCGTCTCCGGCACAGTCCTGGTTTTCAGCCAGGTGTTTCAAACATTAAAGCAGAAGATGGGGAGAACGATTGTGTGCAAGGTGTAAGCTGGGTAGGTGGAGTGTGCCCAACCCAGATTCCTTCCCCCCCCTTTTTTTTTAACTGAAGTGTTATGTCCAGAATAAGGCATGAGGAAGGTCCAAAGTACTTTAAGAGCAGCTCCAGCACCAGATCAGTACACAACAACCTAAACTGAAATACTTCACTGCGGCTTCATGTTCCATCCCCTTTTTATTCATTGACTCCTTTCAATTGGCTTTACACTTTCAAGCCACTTAAAGGACTCAGTCCAGACAAGACAGAAGTACTGCTGGTTAGTGGTTCCTCTACCCGGGTGAATGATGTTTAGCCTGTTCTAGACAGAGGCACTCTTACCCCTGGACTTCCGGGCACCAGGGGCTCCACAGGCCCTGGGGACCACCAATCCTCTTTAGTCATTTTCACACTTGCAAATAGAGTTTACACCTAAGCAGTCTCTAAAGGCCAAATTACTCATGATGTTTCCTCCTTAATCCTGACATGGGGTCCTTCCAGACAGCAATAAGAAGTGCTACATCGTGAGAAGCTTTTGCACAAATGTAAGTTTACTCACCCTTCCACACATTACCCACCCCTCCATTTGTGTGATACTTTTCAAAATAGAAATAAACTCTGTACCCAGAGCAGATCAGAAAACTCACAAGCTGTACATGCCAATAATGCATGTTGAAACATTTCAATTAACACTCATCCCAATAACCCTGCTAACTTGGCAAAGAGGCACCTTTTAATGTGGTGATTCTCTTTATTTAGCAGGGGGCCCTATCCACCCCCAGCACAGTACCCCTCCAGTGACTGTTGCTGGTGTCTATCTAATGTTTCTTTTTAGACTGTGAGCCCTTTGGGGACAGGGATCCATTTTGTTTATCTTATTTATTTGTTATTTCTCTGTGTGAACTGCCCTGAGCCATTTTTGGAAGGACGGTATAGAAATCAAATAAATAAATAAATACAATGTGAACATTTATCTAAAGAATATAGGCAAGAACTCAAAAACAACTGCAGAAAAGGAGCAGAGATTTGAAAATTTATTTATTTATTTATTTATTTATTTATTTATTTATTCGATTTCTATACTGCCCTTCCAAAAATGGCTTAGGGCAGTTTACATAGAGAAATAATACATAAATAAATAAGATGGATCCCTGTCCCCAAAGGGCTCACAATCTAAAAGAAACATAAGATAGACACCAGCAACAGTCACTGGAGGTACTGTGCTGGGGGTGGATAGGGCCAGTTACTCTCTTCCTGCTAAATAAAAGAGAATCACCACATTAAAGGGTGCCTCTTTGCCAAGTTAGCAAGGTGGTTATGTGCCCACCATGTCAAGCCCAGTTCTTGCTGTTGCCCAAGTATCAGAAGGGGTATCAGTAAGATATAGAAGGCTCCAACTTCAACCACTGTGGACTGGGACTGAATCCCATGGTTCTCAACCCACTGGACTGCCCAGGCGTCATGTCAAACTTACCTGCTGTTTGACATCTCCAGCAGAAATGAAAAACTGGCCCTTGTCAGTCCCACACAACAATCACTTGTCAAAAGTGAATTTCCCACTCTTCATGCACAATTGGAAGTCACAGGAGAACAGGGCAAGGCAAATTTAGAGTTTCCTTGTGAATGGTACCCCACCTCACAATGCTCTTGCTATTGTTGCCACACTTAGCTTCTTCAGAGATGAAAAGTTGACCAAAGGAACCTTCCTTATCATCACTGCTGGTGTACAAAAGTTAGTTAAGGTTAGGGTAATCCTGAGGAGTGCCACAAAGATCTATTCTGTCCCCCATTCTGTTTAACATTTACACGAAGCCCCTGGGGGAGGTCATCCGTAGGCATGGGGTGTGGTGCCATCAATATACTGATGACTCCCAGCTCTACCTATCTTGTAAGTCAGCAGACACCAGGGAGGCAGTGGATGCTCTGAACTGAGGTTTGGAGGCTGTTCTGGACTGGATGGGGGCAAACAAGTTGAAACTTAATCCAGATAAGATGGAAGTGTTCTGGGTTGGTAGAACTCATCATCCGAGTAATGAAGTAAATCTGGTCTTGGAATGGGTCATGCTCCCTCTGGAAGACAAAGTCCACGGTTTGGGGGTGCTTCTGGACTGAACACTATCCTTGGAGGCGCAGGTGGCGGTGGTGTGCAGAAGTGCCTTTTACTAGCTATGGGTGGTACACCTGCTGCAACCCTACTTGGAGAAGTTGGACCTGACCTCAGTTACTCATGCATTGGTAACATCCAAATTGGACTACTGCAATGCGCTCTACATGGGGCTGCCCTTGAATACTGCTTGGGAGCTTCAGCTGGTTCAGAGTGCTACCGCAAGGATGCTCATGGGTGCAAGTCACTTCACGAGTATTACACCCATCCAGCGTCAGCTTTATTGGCTACTGGTCTGCTTCTGGGCTAGATTCAAGGTGCTGGTATTGACCTTTAAAGCCCTACACAGCTTGGGGCTGGGGTACCTGTCGGATTGCATTCGCCCATATGAATCTGCCAGGGCCCTCCGCTCATCATCTCAGGCCCTGCTCATAACCCCACCACTAACAAAGATCTGATTGGCTGGGACTAGAGACAGGGCCTTTTCGGTTGTGGCCCCTCGGCTTTGGAACGCCTTCCCTGAAGAGCTTTGCCATGCTTCCTCAGTGTTTGTTTTTTTTAATCTTAAAATGCACCTTTTTAAGGAGGCTTTTTAATGCTCTATTATTATTTTGTTATATCTGGTGGGTTCTTTAGCTTTTTATAAGGTTCAGTTTTAATTTGAACCTAATGATGATTGTGGTTTTTAATCTGACATGTTAAAAAAAATTAGTTAATTTTATTACTTTTATTGTATCTGTGTCTGTCTTATTGTTGTGAGCCACCCCGAGCAGTAGTGCATTGGAGGAGTGGGGTATAAATATTATAAATAAATAAATAAATAAATAAATAACCGTTCTTAACCATTGAGGTTAGTTTTGGTGTACAAAAAGTTAGTTATTATCAGCACCCTTACACATAGCATATCCTGCAATAAGTGGTAAATACATGGGTGCAAAGTCTGTCTGAATATAAAGACAGCCAGCCAGTGTTCAAACCTGTTTGGAGGCCTGTAAAAGGGCCTCTGAACAGGTTCGTGCACATTCCGACCATGCACAGGGGATTGGAACTGGGATGGATGGACCTGCCTTGGATTCTTTGCCTAGGCATGAAGTCCACTCCATCCCTGAGAGTCATTCTTTGCATAACCTAACCTATCCCATCAGGATAAAACGGTGTTTTGCTGCTGCCCCATTTCCCCAAGTGGAGCAAAGTTCCAGGTTTCCCTTGGGAGGAGAGTCACAGCAGACCTATAGTGTCTTTGTCATATTTTGTAGTTACAAAAAGATACAAAGATTAAATCCGTCTCCCACAGAGCGAGTATCCTCAGATGCTTCACAGCTTCTGTCTCCACACTTCAAAACTGCTTGTAATTTTTTCCACTAATTCTCCCAAACCTCCTGGGGGGTGGGGAGGAAAATGGGGGGCAGGGGAGACAGGCAAAACGTGACACTTAACACATGTCCTTTCATGGTGGCTGCCTATAGTTTTCTTCTTATTTCTAAAGAAGAAAGAGAGCCAGCGTGGTGTAATGGTTAGAGTGCTGGACTAGGGAGACCCGAGTTCAAATCCCCATTCAGCCATGAGACTTGCTGGGTGACTCTGGGCCAGTCACTTCTCTCTCAGCCTAACCTACTTCACAGGGTTGTTGTGAGGAGAAACTTAAGCATGTAGTACACCGCTCTGGGCTCCTTGGAGGAAGAGCGGGATATAAAATGTAAAATAAATAAATAAATAAATAAACCACAAGCACACTTCTCAGGGAAGGGGGAGGGGGGGAGGAGAACAGTATGATATCACCTTCAGCACCACCCTGCATGCTGGGTTTATGAGTCTTAATATGAACATAAGAACAGCCCTGCTGGATCAGGCAGTTTTTAGTGCCTTGTCAGGTTGCCATGGTAACTGATCTCTTGCCTAAGGCAACAAATGTTTTAACCCGTCTGCCCTCCTTGGACTATCCCTGCCACTGGTGAAACTGAGCCTTGCCTGGAGCACCTTTAACAAGGGATGTTTGAAAACTCTTCACAAAAGAAGCCAATTGCCTTTAGTATGGGCTCCTTCCACTTCCTCATTTACATATGAAGTGCTCAACCCGTAAGTCATTGTCCCAGTGGTCAAATGCAGATATCAGAGAAAGAACGAAGATGGTCTTCTCAGCATCCTGGTGATGAAGCATGATCAAGTCAGACCAGATGCTACTAGGCACACTCGCTTCTCCAAAGAACCTAATGTTCTCATGCGGTGTAAAACTAAGAGGCTTTCAGTTTGCCTCTGTTCCCTGAGGCATGGGGTGGGGCCAGTTAAGGCGAGACAAACAGGGAGAGAGACACCACAGCAGCCCCCCTAGCTGCAGTCCAAAAGTGGAGTAGAACTTCACAGAGCCAAGTAAGTGATATATACTCTTACTCTGCTTTTTCCCTCCCCAACCTGCCTGCATTGCTTTGCATTCATGGGGTTATGTGTGCATTTGGAAAGTACTAGCACTTGTGCCTCTTATTTTCACTGAGCAAAGTTAGAATGTTTTGACTTTTTTACCCGGAAGTATTTTCTACCAGTCTGTTTGGGGGTTTGTCTGAAGAATTTATGTTGCCACATATCACACAGCATGAGTAATGTGGAAATTTTGCGAAGTATTGAGCTTTAATATCAGTAGAGTTGGTCTTGTGGTAGCAAGCCTGACTTGTCCCATTAGTTAAGCAGGGTCTGCCCTAGTTGCATTTGTATGGGAGACTTAAAGTGTGAGGACTGTAAGATATTCCCCTCTAGGGATGTGCACACACCTGTTTGGAGGCCCTTTTACGGACCTCCAAACAGGTTTGAACACTGGCCGGTTTGAACATTCAGCCGAGGGGGCGGGTTGGGATTTTAAGGGTGGGGGAGAGTGCACTTCTCTTCTCCCCCCCCCCCCACTGGTGCTAGATTCCTGTAAGAGCTTTCGGGGCGGCAGCATACCTCTCTGCTTTTTCATGAGGAATCTAGTACGTGGTGGGGGGAGAAGTGCACCATCCCCCACCCCTAAAATCCTACCCCCACCCCTTCGGATCACCCCCACCCAGTTCTGTGCACAAACCCCTCAGGGTTTGGAGCCACTCTGGGAAGAGCAGACGGTTTCAAGTTCCCTCCCTGGCTTCTCCAAGATAGGGCTGAGATTCCTGCCTGCAACCTTTGAGAAGCCGCTGCCAGTCTGTGAAGACAAAAAACTGAGCTAGATAGACCAATGGTCTGACTCAGCATATGGCAACTTCCTATGTTCTCATGTGTAGTTTGAAATATATGATGATATCATTTCTATAAGATTCCTAGTTGTAGCAAGTTGCTTTTTGTAAGATGTGCAAGGTTCTTGCATTTTGTAATTAAGCAATGATTGTGGACATACATTTGGCATTTCTATTGAATCAAATTAAAAGAATCTCAGGAAGCAAGGCTGGGAAAGCTCTCTCTGGGCCTGAGAGCTACTACCAGTCATCAGAGTCCTGCATTTGATGGGCTGCTGTTCAGACTGCATACAAGGCAGCTTCAGATGTTCATATCTCAGTTTGTTTATGGATTTTGTGAATGTGTTTTTTCTCTCACCCTCTGTTGTTCATCTACTGTTTTGGCTTTTGCTCTATTTTTAATTGTCTTAGTTCTCTTGCAGGAGTTCCTAACCTGTGGTACTCCAAACACTGCTGTACTACAACTCTCATCATCCCTAACCACAACAAACTGTAGCTGGGGATGGTGGGAGTTGTAGTTCATTAACATCTGGAGGACCACAGGTTGGGAATCCCTGTCCCTTTGTTTAGTGATTTGAGCATTACCATTTCATTTTGACATACACACCTTTTTTGGGGGGGTTATATCAAACCTCTATTGCTTCTTTGGTTTATGATAAGGAGAAGAAAGCTGGTCTTGTGGTAGCAAGCATGACTTGTCACCTTAGCTAAGCAGGGTCTACCCTAGTTGCATTTGAATGGGTGACTAGAAGTGTGAGCACTGTAAGAGATTCCCCTTAGGCAGTGTTTCCTCTAACAGGGATTCCCATATGTTGTTGACTACAACTCCCATAATTCCCAAGCAAAAGCCATTGCAGCTGGGGATTCTGGGGATTGTAGTCAACATCTGGGAACCTCTGTTAGATGGAACACTGCACTTGGGGATGGGGCCGCTCTGGGAAGAGCATCTAGGTTCCAAGTTCCCTCCCTGGCTTCCCCAAGATAGGACAAGATTTAAAAAAAAAAAATAGGACAAGATTTTTTTATTGAACCAACAAACTACCGAAGCATACAGTATGTTGCCAAAGCACAATTATATACAAAGTGGTTGTTTGTACATGATATATCTACAAAGATTTACACACAAGGATTTGGAAACCCACAAGGTTATGAAGTATATGCAGGTAGTACTGTAACTCGGGGGTGGGGGATTTCAAGGCACATCAGGTAACGGGGGTGGTGGTTTACGTCCGACGTCCATTTCCACAATTTGTCCCATTGCTGTTTAGAAGAGATACTCTTGTCTTTTTGCACATAACCATGCAAACTTTTCCAGAAGAGATTTACTGTCTCATCCACGTGAACCTCTTGGTCGTGTCTTCCCTCCCTATTCCTATGCAGGAGCATTGCATAAATGACATAGAGGTTTAGGGCTGAGAGATTCCTGCCTGCAACCTTGGAGAAGCCGCTGCCAGTCTGTGTACAATACTGAGCTAGATGGACCTATAGTCTGACTCAGTATATGGCAGCTTCCTATGTTCTTATGTTCTTGGGTAAGTAAAGTGTGCCATCAAGTTGATTTCTACTCCTGGCGCCCACAGAGCCCTGTGGTTTTCTTTGGTATATAACTACTTATTCAGGTAAGGGGAAAGGGGTGGGTTTTTCCAAGTGTGAACTTAGTGACCCACTAGATGTCAGCATTTCCCCATGAAAAACTATCATCTACAAATTATTTAAGCAGCCAGAGTTACCGGCCTTTCAGAGCAGCTTTCTGCAGGAAGCTGAGGTGACAACAGCAGAGATCCGGAGTCGTTGCCAGGAAGGGAAAACCACACTGGCCACCTGAAGATAGAAGGAGAAAACAAAAAGTAAAATCTGTTGCTTTGTTTTTCAGAGTGAGGCAGCCATGGCAGCTGGGGGTGCCCTCAAGGATCTCTGTGATGAAGCTACTTGTCCCATCTGCCTGGAGTATTTCACAGACCCAGTGACCATTGTGGAGTGTGGGCACAATTTCTGCCGAGCCTGCCTGACCCAGTGCTGGAGAGAGGCAGAGGCTTCCTGCCCTCAGTGCAGAGGAACCGTTCAGCAAAGGAACTTCATCCCAAATCGGCAACTGGCCAACTTTGTAGAGATAGCCAAGAAATTAATTCTTCAGGGAGGAAAAAGGACAGGAGGAGAGGAGAGAGTCTGTGAGAAACACTGGGAGCCCTTGAAACTCTTCTGTAAAGACCACGAAAAAGCCGTCTGTATGGGGTGTGAGAGATCCAAGGAACATAAAAATCACAAGGTGATTCCACTGGAGGCGGCTTTCCAAGAGTACAAGGTATGGAATCACTGGGAATGTGGATGGAGAATAAGAGGCTAAAGTTGTTTACTAGTTCCCAGTTCCTTATTTGACATAGAGCTGCATGAGAAGTCCAGGCGCACCTAGGTGATTTTGGCGACCGGACCAGCCCTTCGCCGAGGCCCCACCACCACCATGAGGCCCCCAAAACAGCTCCCAAACCACAGTTTCTGATTGTGTGAATAACCTCAGAGTGTGCTGTGTTCCTACAACAATGATTGCCCATAGATTTTCTAAATTAATAATTAAAAGCAGACCTTGACCATTTTTCTTTGGAGCTAGGAGCCATCCCAAAGATTTAGCAATGGACATAGTGATGTGGGAGAATACATGGACTTCTCTTCATCCCCTCCTTAGAACAACAAACAGGCTGCTTGGGAGAAATAAAGATCTATCTATCTATCTATCTATCTATCTATCTATCTATCTATCTAACACATTTGTGTACAGCCCAACACGCAAGTCTCTGGGTGGTTTACAACAAAACAATAAAAATGATAAATAAAAAGTTTGAAACATTATAACTAAATAACTTTGCATCTGAATACCCTAGTCTAAGTGCTACCATTAAATTTCTAGGCACCATGGCTCCCTAGGGCCTATGATTTGTCAAGCCCTGGAATAAAGAACTGGCACTGTGCACCAGTGTTCCCTCTAAGGCGTGGGCATGCGCACACACTCACACATTTTTTGATGTCCACTCAGTCAGTTTTAGATCCTGCTCAGATTCAATCGGGAAGGTCCCACTCTGAATGCATGTGCACACACACTGCCTCGATGCTGCTGCCCAGAACAAACCTCTTTCCTCACACAGATGAAAAAAATTAAAGAGAACACTGCTGTGCACTCCATAATAAGCTTTGTGCCACCTCAGATTATGCACCCACACCAGCAGGAGACTCCCTCCTAAGAGAGGCCTCTGTATTGTGTCTGCCCCAAAGTGCTGTATTGATGCAAGACGCTGCCAGGTGTGATGACTTGGAGGCCAAAAATTGCTGATAGACATAGAGATAAATAAAGAAGTGGTGGTGTGCATCTAAACATAAACATTTGGCCGTGCAAAATGAGATGCACACACAACTAGGGTACTGTCCCTTTTGAGACACTTCCATTGCTGGAAACAGCATATTAGACAATTTGGGGACAAATGAGTTGCTCAAGGCCACAAACTGAATATAAGGCAGAGGTAGAGTCTGAGCCCTAAGGGTGCCACCAGATCAACAGCTCTTAGTGCTACCCAAACGTTGGTTTTCCCCTCTTGGCACCATTCTGTGATATTTCCTTTACAGTTATACAAAAATTTAGAGTTATATTTTCCTCTCGAGAAGGTACTGGGAATCCCAGTGTGGTCAGTGTGTTTAATTATTATTAAATCAATCTTCTTGTGATTTTTTTTCAGG
The DNA here is from genome assembly GCF_027244095.1 of Hemicordylus capensis. Taxonomy (NCBI): domain Eukaryota; kingdom Metazoa; phylum Chordata; class Lepidosauria; order Squamata; family Cordylidae; genus Hemicordylus; species Hemicordylus capensis. The sequence continues at coordinate 247,286,814 of NC_069658.1, read as the reverse complement.
CTTATATAGATCTTTAGAATACTCTTGACATGGTGGGTCAGGTGCAGTTTGACATGGGGGGGGGATCTCCCTCTAAGGGTGAGGTAGGGTGCACTACCCCTCCCGCCACTTTTCCCTCACCGGCGCTCCATTTTCAAAATCCATGGGGCAGCAGCGTACTTCCCTGCCACCCCTTCCCCCGTTGTTGCCTGGAAATTGGCAGATGTATGGGCTGCGCATGTGCCCACTGCCACGCGCTCATGCTACACATCACATTTTAATGTTTTAATCATTTTTTATTTTGTTCAATGTCTATATGTTGTTGTGCACAGCCCAGAGATGTATGTTTGGGGTGGTATATACATATTTTAAATTAATAAAGACTATTTATTATTTAACACATTTGCATACTGCCCAAAACTTGCTGCGTCTCTGAAAAACAGAGGTGTAAGTTTTGGGTGGTATCCAGGGGTGTTACATAAATAAAAAATGAGACTAATCACCTGAATAACAATGGCATGATGCACAATCTAGGATTAACAATAAGGACCTGCAGGGGAGTGGCACAGCCACTATTGTGCTGGGCAGAGAAGGGGCAAATGTCCCTGGGTTACCCAGTCCAGGAGCCATCTGAGGGCCCCCCAGGACACCCCCTCACTCCTCCAGAGCATCCAGTCAGCAAATGAACCACTGCCCCAACTGGGAGAGAGCGACAGATGTCTGAATCATGTCAATGGCTCTAGCTGGCATCGGGGCATGCATGCACCACCTGTCTGCCCCTCTCTCAGCCAGCAAGCGGTTCTTTCACCAGTTGGTTGCTTCCTTGCTCTCCCTCACTCAGAGGAAGGAAGAAAAAGAAGCACCCAGCTGATGAAGAAACCACTTGCTGACCAAGAGAGGCATAGCCCCAGTTGATATGGAAATGTTTAACATAGGCTCATCAATAATCAATAAGTGTAAAGGTTTGGTACAGGCTGCTATAGCCAGAAGGCCTGAACAATATTGTTTCAGAAGGTCTTGCAAAAAGGATTGTTTAAGAACGTGAGGCCTTGGCCAAAAACCAGAGCCTGATAAAAATGTAACTGAGGGTATGAGACAAATCCACTTCTCAGCAGAAAAGTAACATGGCTGGAGTCAGAAGATAGATAAGAAGTGGGGAAAGCAGTAAACAGTAGCTTATGCCAAGACGAGTTGGCACTGTATGAATACGCTATTTTAATGACAAAGACATGTATTGAAGAGTCTGATTGATTTGCTGTTTGATTTGCTTGCTGTTTTGAATCTATATAAACTAGCAGCTGGATGCCCTCGGGGGCCCAGTGCTGGTCAGATTTCTTGACCTGTTCTCTGCCTTTCGTGATCACGGAATAAATAATTAATTAGAGCACCACCCTCCTTGAGTTGAATTTCTCAGTCAAGCAGCGAGTCAGATGTGGGAACCTGGTCTAATCCTTTCTGGTTCAGTAAGATGCCCCATTCCCCATCAAATATTGATGGAAGGATGAAAGCAAGTGACTGAATCAGAAAGGAGGGCAAAGGTTCCGGAGGATTTCCTGCAACACAATGATGGCCATGCCCTGTGCATCAGTGTGCTTCTGACAATGGTGAGGAGGTGTGTGGCCAGCATCAGAACACAGAAGCACCCCCCCCCCCCCGTCGCCTTCTCCCAGAGGTAGGCAGTGTCGGTGGGGGGTGCCTCTGCCAGCTCTCCTACACCCCTGTCCACCAGGATTCCTATGCGACTTCAAATACAGTGTAGCAACAGGGCTACTTTGTTATACAACTTCAAATACAGTGTTGTATAACACTGGGCTACCTGAGTTGTTTCAACACCACCAACACCTTGCTTCCACACCGTCACTTCTACCCAGGTTTTCCTCCTCCCTTGCTTCCACACAACCAAAAATTGGGAGCACACACAGCTCCCAAACCCGGGTAGATCACTGTTTTTGATCGTGAGCACGGCCTCAGTTCAACTTGTGCTTCAGCCAGATCTACTAAATGTTCATTCTGTTCTATACCATTCATATAGAATGGTATATTTCGATGTGATAGTTCAAGGGAGTGGGGAGGCCTCCTGGAAGATACTGGAATGAGGGGCCGGGAGCACAAAGTTCAGCTTTTCTGCCTCTCTCTTGGTTTTGATCTGCATACATAAGAATTCTCTTAAGAAGGAACCAAAGCTGAACATTTATTCTTTCTTCAGAATCAGATCTGCAACCGCCTAAAGATTCTGAGGAAGGAGAGAGAGAAAATCCAGACATATAAAGCAGATGCAGAAAAGGAAAGCCAGGACCTGCTTGTAAGTGTCGCCAAGACTGGGAAATTAAAAGCATGTGAAACAATATGTGGAAACATTAAATATAAGATACAAGAGAGGCAAAAAAAAAAAAAAAACCACAAAAAAAACCAAAAAAAAAAAACAAGGCACCTTACTCTTCAGAAACATTGTTATCTGGAAGGGCCTGGGCAGGACAAGCCCAGTGAGGCAATTGCCCCAAGAGGTAATTGCCCCAGGCAGCAGAACATTCAACAACAACAAATATTGATATACCGCTTTTCAACAGAAGTTCCCAAAGTGGTTTAGATAGATAGATAGATAGATAGATAGATAGATAGATAAAGGTTGTGCTGGGGGTGGGAGAGAGAGCTTGGGGGTCCTTGATCCCAATCCTACCCACATAGGAACATAGGAAACTGCCATATACTGAGTCAGACCATTGGTCTATCTAGCTCAGTATTGTCTTCACAGACTGGCAGTGGCTTCTCCAAGGTTTCAGGCAGGAATCTCTCTCAGCCCTATCTTGGAGATGCTGCCAGGGAGGGAACTTGGAACCTTCAGCTCTTCCCAGAGGGGCTTCATCCCCTGAGGGGAATATCTTGCAGTGCTCACACATCAAGTCTCCCATTCATATGCAACCAGGGCAGACCCTGCTTAGCTAAGGGGACAAGTCATGCTTGCTACCACAAGACCAGCTCTCCTCTCCCACATTTACTCAGAAGTAAGCCACAGTGAAATTGACGTGTGTCCCCCCAACTGAGTTATTTTTGCTTGCTGAGAGGCCAGGAGGGAGACCCCCCACATTCTTGCCTAGAAGCTCTGCTGGCCCTGAGTGTATGTGTCTTTGTTCTGAAGTAAGCCAAAATGAAATCCATTGACTTAATGCTTCCTCCAGGCTTTGCTAAGGGGCTTTGCTTATCTCTTCCACCCAACACCAAATTTGTCTGGAGACAAGGTGGATAAACTTGGTCCTGGAAGAAAGGGGAGAGAGTGTGGCTGCTGCAGCTGGCCTAGCCATGCAATGCTAATAACAGCGGCACCATCTAGGCTGCTTCCTGTAGGGGGTGAGGAGGAAGAGGGCGGTGTTCCCTCTAAGGCGTGGGCATGCGCGCGCACACATTCCTTGATGTCCACTCAGTAAATGTTAGGTCCCGCTCAGGTTGAATTGGGAAGGTCCCACTCTAAATATACGTGTGCACACACTGCCTTGATACAGCCTCCCAGAGCAAAATTCATTCCGCACACTGATGAAAAAAAAATAGAGAGAGCTCTGGAAGAGGGCACTGCCTGGGCATATAAAGTAGGGAGGATGGGGCAGGCCGATGGGTGGGTGGCACAGAGATGTGCCCAGCAGGGGGAAGAGGCAGCCACGGTGGTGCATTCGGCTGCCCCTAAAAAGCCCCCCAAAAGCACTGCCTGAAGCGGTTGCCACATTTTGCCTCCTATGAAGCCACCCCTGCTAAAGGCAGAGACAACTTCGTTTCTCTTTCTGTCTTTCTTTCTTTCTGTCTTTCTTTCTTTCTGGGCTTGCCTTGATTGCATTTCAGGAAGCTAGCTTGTACCATTCCCCCGGCAGTAGCCCATACAGGTGAGGCAGGATTGGAAAAGGAGCCGCAGTAAGGGCTTCTTCCTGCCCTCCTCACTCTGCCCCAGCTGCTGCATTCTCCCTTGCCTTGCCCTGCCAGGGTGGTCATCCCAGGTGCACAGGGGTTGTGCCCTGTGGCCAGCCTGCGTGTAGGGATGTACCCGAACTGGTTCGGGCAACCGCGGGCATGGCGCATGTGCAGCAGCCATGTGCATGCCGTGCGCAAGCTGCTGGGAATGGTGCTGCAGCCGCACGTGCATGGCCTTTTGAAAAGTGAGCCCTGTGCCCGGAAAAGCAATGGGGGCTGGGTGGAAGAGCAGTAAGGGCCTGCTTAGCTGGCTTTTAAAGGAATCAATCTCTGCCCCGCCTAACCGGTTCGGATGTAGGCACCTGAGCCAGTTCAGCACTTCCCTAAGGAGGTGCCCAACTGGTTCGGGCACATCCCTACCGGAGTGCCTGGGGTGAGCACCGCAGTGGGGCTAGGTGAAGGAGATTAAGGCTGCTGGGGCAGGGCAAGCAGAGTGGGAATGAGCTGTACCTGCAACTTGTCCCCCCCCCCCCGCCCGCCACACACCCCACCCCACCTGAACAGGCCACTACTGCCATTCCCATATCCTACCTCTTGATGCTGCAGAGACTGACTCTATTCCCGACGTTCTCCTGTTTTCCTCCTCTCAAAACCTGCTTGTTGCAGGAACGGACAAAAGCAGAGAGGCAGAGGACAAGAGCTGAGTTCAGGCAACTGCACCAGTTTCTGGAAGAGCAAGAGCAACGTCTGCTGGCCCAGATGGAAGAAGCGGAGAAGGAGATTGCAGCAAGAAGGGACGAGCACCTGGCCAGACTCTCCGGGGAGCTCTCCTCTCTTGAAAGGCTCATCCAAGAGATGGAGAAGAAATATCAGCAGCCAGTGAGTGAACTCCTGCAGGTGAGGCCTGGTCTATGCCTGCAATAGGAGCAGGGAGATGGATCTGGGGGTGGGAGAAAGGGAGGAATCACTTCAGACTGCCGGTGGGGGATTCCATGTTTGATTTCTCTTCCATATCAAACATTTAATAGGGAAATGACAACTCATCAGAGAAAGAGAGGTCCTAGCCTAGTCTCATCTTTGCCTTTCTAGCTTTTAACTTGCAGGGAGTTTTCTTTTGTTTGTTTTACATAGGGCAGTAGCCAAACATGTTGTGATACCTCATTTGCACTCAGGACACTCCATTATGTCACATCATTCCCACTAATATGGGTGCAGCTTCAGCCAAAGAGAGTGGCAGAATCAACATAGGCTGCTCTCCAAGGAAAAGCTGATTGCAATCTTTTCTGCAGTGAAAGTTTTCAGGTCAGAAAAAGATTGTAGTGTTCATTTCTCCTCTGTTTTTTGTTTTTGTTTTTTTGCTGTCAAGTACCAAAATAACACAATGGAAAGTGTTGGTATATCAGTGGTGCCAAAGTTTATTGCTTTTATTTCATGAGAGCAAGTTAAAAGGAACCCAATTATTGCACGTAGCAAGTCAAAAGGCAATCCTCAAAAAGCAAAAGCTTTCTCTCTCTCTTTCAGAGTAGCTTACTGTAAAAAGATTTTAGCTTCTAATTCAAGTTTGGCCAGTCTGCTCAAGATGACTCCAAACTGCTTCCATACAAGATGTTTCCCTTCTGCTGAGATGTTCTGGTTCAGGCCTCAGTTAAAGCATTTCTTGTTCACTCTTCCCATCCTGCAAAGATGACTTCATTATTATGAGTAGCCAAGCCTACTGAAGACCACAGCTTCCCTGCCCAGCAACCTTTAACAGCTGGCGAGCACCACTCTGGCAGAGCCGGTGAGGGCAGGGGTCTACGGCTTTAAATGTGGGCAAGCTTACCTGACATCAGAGGCCAACTGAGCAGTGGGGGTGGGGCAGCCTCTCCACAGGACACTGAGTTGGCCACTGAGCATACCAGGTACTGACATCAGGTAAGTTTGCTGCCATTTAAAGTGCTATTCCCCTGCCGTCCCCACCCGATTGGAATTTTTTTACACCCAGCTTTTAGTTTACAGCTCGTTTGGAATGGAGCAGGGGCAGAGCCACCACTGGGCCAACGGGTTCAAAGAACCTGAGCCGTGCCCAATCAGGGGTGGCGTCTCGCAGCCCCGACACGCCCCCCACATCTGACGTCAGACGCGGGGATGCTAGTTTAGCTCCCATGCGGGGGCCACACTAGCAGGGAGGTGCCGCTCCTTGCTGCGCGTTGCAAATGCAGCGCTAGCCTAAGTAGCTCCTGAAGGGGCCCCGCAGCATTCATAGTGCAGCCTGGAGCAGCTCTTCCTTGCAGGGACGAGCTGCTCCTGGCTGCGCTGTGAAAGCAGCGCCAGCCTTAGTTTAACTCTTGAAGGGGCTATGCGGCCCCTTCGGGAGTTAAACTCCAACTCCCGAATGCAGCCTCAAGGCTCCATTCAGGAGCCAGACCACAACCCCCCCCCCACACGTCTGACATCAGGGGTGGGGTTAGCGGGTCCGCCGCCACACCTGGAATGGAATGGAGGGTGTGCATTCATATATTGGCCAGATTTACCTGAAGTCCCTGCAAGCAATTGGGGAGCACTTCACACACAATTCGGATTTTTCATTGCGAGTTAGAATGTAGCCCGATTTATATCCAGGCTAAAAAAAATCCATTTGGGGGGTCTTTTGGGGGTGGCAACTTCAAACTCACAGTAAAGCCTCGCAGCAAACTTGTGGTAAAGCCTGCTTTCTGAAAAAGCCCCTGGAGTGGTGCTTACCGGCAGCAACACAGATAAATGGGACGTGTCAGCACACTTCATACTCCTTTTATGAAAAGGTGCAAAATGTCTTCCCTCTGATCAATTTCAGTCAAACATAGATTAATTATGTGCTGTGTGAAAAAATACTTTCTTTTGTTCATCCTTAATTTCCCAGGCTTCACTTTAATGGGATGACAGACAGATCCCTCCTGCCTGGACACCAGATGTTGAGAGTACATCACTCTCCAGGGTCTAAGGATCTTCATAGCATGGCCTGTGACTGGCACTGAATTCTCTTTTCCCTCTTTTCCCTCTAGGATATTAGAAGCACCTGGGAGAGGTAAGTGGATCCTCCTCATTTCCCTTCCTGCGTCATGATGTTGGGAAGGGTCTGGATAGCATGTGGAGAACATGGTCCTCCAGCTTCCTGAGGGGAAAGACTCCATTTCCTGGAACGTTTGATGGATGAAAATAGGAACCCTGTTTCTGAATGAGCAACACCTCACTTCTCATACCAGGGAATCAACACACCCTCCCCTCCATCACACATTGCTGAAGGGTCTTCTCTGCCTGGTGTACTTTGTAATCATTTGCATCAGTTACAAAAGTAAGAGTAGGTCTCCAATATGGTTGTAAATATCTTTATACATATAAATACCCTTAAATTCACAAGAGGTTTTGAGCCATTACAGTTTCTTTCTTAGAAAACTACAAAACATACAAAGCTGTTTCTCATCCCTGTAAAATCTAAGTCTCATTCGGCCATTATGTGAAAGAGGCTGCACATGAGTACAGCCATCCCAGAATGTTGGGCATCCTGTCCCTGGCGCATCACACTCACACATGTGTGCAGACACCCTGCTGCTCACAGCTGCAGTGTTCATCTGAAGAGGCGAACACACTGTGCCAATCATGGATGCGCCTGCCATCACATTTACAGCATTTTCTTCTACAGATGAGCACTGTAGCCATGAACAGCATGGCAGGGTGGGTGAAGTGCTGGGGGTGGGATTTGCAGCATGTTTGAGGATGACTTTGTTCATGTACAGCCTTTTATCTGACACGTGAATAAGACTTATCACTCAATTCATAGGAAGCTGCCTTATACTGAGTCAGGCCATTGGTCTATTTACCTCTGTATTGTCTACACAGACTTGCAGTGGCTTTTCCAAGGTTGCAGGCAGGAGTCTCTCAGCCCTATCTTGGAGATGCTGCCAGGGAGGGAACTTGGAACTTTCTACATACAAGCATCAGAGGCTCTTCCCAGAGCGGCCCCATCACCTAAGTGGAATTGCTTGTGGTGCTCACACATGTCTCCCATTCAAATGCTAATCAGGATGGACGCTGGTTAGGGGACAATTCATGCTTGCTGCCACCTAATGGTGCAGCGGGGAAATGACTTGACTAGCAAGCCAGAGGTTGCCCGTTCGAATCCCCACTGGTATGTTTCCCAGACTATACGGAACACCTATATCACCCTCAGCCATTTTTGGAAGGGCGGTATAGAAATCGAATAAATAATAATATAATATCTCGGGCAGCAGCAACATAGGAAGATGCTGAAAGGCATCATCTCATACTTAATTGGAGGAGGCAGTGGTAAACCCCTGCTGTATTCTACCAAAGACAACCACAGAGCTCTGTGGGCGGCAGGAGTCGACACCGTTTCAATGGCACACTTTACCGTACCACAAAACCAGCTCTCTTATGATGTCATCGCATTCAAATGTCCCATGCCGCTTTTATATAGCAGCTAATGAAAGGGAGCAGCGGGACCAAAACATCGAGTACTGATGTCAGGTGACAGATATTCTTTCAGTAGGCATGTCTGGGCCCACTTGAGAAGCAATGAGATTATTAGTTTGGTCTGCAGATGCCTAGATTAGGATGCCAGCAGCCATTGCAAGGGGAAGCCTGCACAACATGTCCACCCCATACCTGCCTTTGTCTCTCTGCTGTTTCCTTCTCTCCCATTCCATTCTTTTGCGCCATAAACTCTGGATTGGATGAATGATGGGCTCATGTTCTTTCTCTTTACCAGATGTAAAGCAGCAGAGATGTTTGAGAATCCAGTGGCTTTTCCTCTTGAGCTGAAGTGGAGGATCTGGGACTTCTGTGATTTAAATCCCTTTCTGGAGGGTGCCATGAAGCAATTCAAAGGTAATGAAGAATGGCTCCAAGGGGACATCATCAGTAATATAAATTTATTCTGTATTAATACAGGCCCCTTTCCTGAATTGTCAGTGTTTTCAAAACAAGCCTTTTGCTCTCTTATTTGTGGAGATAAAAAGGGTGGGGGGGAGGACATGCAGTGGACCTACCCAGCTCCATATGCAGTGAGCCTCTTCCTGCTTTCCAGTGTCCTGCCAAATGAGAGAGATCTGAATTGACCCAGTCTTTGTGTAGGTAATTGAAGTCACCCATAATTACAGCCCTGCCTCTCCTTGACGCCTCTCTGATTTCTTCTTGCAACTCACAGTCACTGTCGGCATTTTGATCCGGAGGGTGATAGCACATCCCCAGTAGCACGTTCCCTTTCCAGCCTTGTATAGTCACCCACAGGGTTTCTGTGGAGGACTCCAGTCCACCTAGGTTTTCTAGCTTGTTAGATTCTATCCCTTCTTTAACTCACAGTGCTACCCCTTCTCCAAGGCGCCCCTCCCTGTCCTTTCTATAGAGTTTATATCCAGGGATAACAGTGTCCCACTGGTTCTCACTGTTCCACCATGTTTCTGTTATGCCCACTATATCTATTTCTGCGTTAGCAACCAAGCACTCCAGCTCACCCATCTTGGCTCGGAGGCTTCTGGCATTGGCATATAAGCACCTATACACTGAATCTCTTACCTGGTGTCTGCTATCTTTCTTTGGACTCTTTGACCAGCTGGCACAGCCTTCTGTCTGCTCTTTATGTGGTTCTGCCCTGTCCCATCTGTTTTATCTGAATCATTTGCACCCTCACACATTAAAAGATGGCATTTGCCGGACTGGATACTGTCCAGCTCCTGTCAGCTGGTCAAACAGCCAGTCACACAGACGTCACACAGCATTCAACAGAGCTATGCTTTCCCCACTTGACAGAAATTCACAAGACCAACTCTGGTTCATCAGAACTGAACCCCACAAGCCTTTCCAAGGGTCAGCAGGGATAAGAAAGGGCCCCACTATCAGATTCCTACCCATATGCTGCTTTCAACTTAACAGACCCCCAGAAGCCTCCAGGTCACAGACCAAGCCAAGATGAGTGATTTAGTTGAAAGCAAATTACAGTTTTGGCAGATTCCTCCCTCAGATTTATTTGAGCTTCCACTTAATTCTTCCTGTGAAATCAGGTGGGAAAGTTGTTATGATATGGTGAATTGGTCATTTTGTTAGGAGATTTTGAATAGGCATGAAGATGTGATGCTTAACATCTGTTCCCTTTGCTTCCCCAGACACTCTGGTATCTGGACTTCAGCTGCAGAAAGGTAAATATTGGTAAACAACCAACACAGACATGGTTTTGTTTCTCTGCACACTGCATCTCACTAACTGGAAGGGCCCCGAGGAAGTCCCTCTACCACTACATAATTTTTTCAGCCATAAGATTATCTTGATGCCTAAATTGTTGTTTTCTTTCTTTCTGCCATACGTATCTTAGCTAACCAACATTCCATCTTAACCAACCAGCATTCACACCCGAGGTTCTTTTGCCTGCCTAACTGCACAGTCCAGAGACTGTGAAACTGGTTCTAGACATCCACACTGAGAGCCTTCCTACACCAGCTGTCATTGAGACACAGCAACACAAATAGCCTGTTCTCACAAGCAGCCAAGGCCAGCCTTAGGCAGCCACACCTGGGCTTGGCTTGGCTTCCCATGAGAACATCCAGGATCCATGCAGATGCTGGCAGTGCCAAGGTACCAAACCCAGTGCCAAAGCTTGGCTCTTAGATACAGCTTGCGCTGACACAGAGATGGCAGCCTAGAGCGGCCATCTCCTAGAGGAATCGCCCAGTGCACTGTGCTCAGCGTGCAGTGCATTGTGGGATACCCTGCAGGCTGGGATAACAGCATAGGAACATAAGAAGCTGCCATATACTGAGTCAGACCATTGGTCTATCTAGCTCAGTATTGTCTCCGCAGACCGGCAAGTCCCAGCCTCGGAGCGATCTGCGCTGCACAGAGCAGTGCAGATTGTCTGGGTTGGGGAGGCAAGGTTTGTGAAGCCTTTCCCCTGCTCGCCCAGTAGGTCGTGTGAATGGCCCCAAAGATTCTCAAAATGTGAGCCACAGCCCAGGCCACTGAGGAGGTTGTGACTCTTTAGTCTGTGTTTATTCTCTTTTGGTAATTCTTCCATGAGCCAATTTGAATTACCAGTTTAATTGTATGGAGGAGGAGCATGGATATACAGTTCTCCCCATCACATGGTATGCCATGTGGGCTGATGATATCCTATATAATAAGATGCTTGGTGTCTGCGTCCGTGTCTCTGACGGGTGTTCTGGGCATGTGCGGCTGGGCGCGTGCACAGAACACGCCGAGGGAGACACGGACGCAGGCACCGGTCGCCATGTTGGGCGGTTGGAGGAGAAGCGGAGGGCCGAGGAGCCGAGATGGCGGCCCTGGCCGGAAGAAGGCGGCGGGGGAGGCCGGAGGCGGCGGGGGAGGCCGGGCTAGGCGGCGGGGGAGGCCGGGCTAGGCGGCGGGGGAGGCCAGGCGAGGCGGCGGGGGAAGCCGGGCGAGGCGGTGGCTCGCCGGGAGGAGGCGGCGGGGGAAGCGGGAGAAGGCGGAGGCGGCGGGGGAAGCCAGGAGGCGGCGGCGGGGGAGGCCAGAGAAGACGGAGGCGGCGGGGGAAGCCAGCCGAGGCGACGGTGGGCCCGGCCGGGAGGAGGTGGCAGGGGAGGCCCGCAAGAGAGTCCTGGAGGAGGTGGTGAACGGCTGGGCCCTGCTCTTCTACTTCCACCAAGCCATGCAGGCTTTCCGGGCTGGGCGGAGCCGGGACTTCCGCCAGCTGCGTGATCAACGGTGGGCAGGAGGAGGAGGAGGCGGCTGCGGCGGTGCCTCCCGCCCTGAGCCGCTGCTCCTCGGGCTGGGCTGGAGGAGGAAAAGCCGCTCTTGAGCCAGGCCTCGGCCCAGCAGCTCGCTCAGCCTCAGGGCGGCCTGCATGGACTGGCAGCGGCGGCGGATCCTCCCCCTCCCCAGCCAGCTGCAGGCAGGAGCCTCTCCTGGCCCTACCTTGGAGGGGCTGACCAGGCGGGACCTGGGGGGCGCCTGCTGCATGGTGCCAGGCAAGCGCGCTTCGCAGAGCGGCCCCATCCCCAGGATTGCCTGCCAAGCCAAAGCTCCTGCACGGAGCTAGCACTGCCGCAGCCCCTAAGAGGAGACACTCGCCCAGCGCTCACGCTTCTAGCGCCCGTTACTGTGAAGGATGGGGAAAAGAGGCAAGAGTGTGGGGCAGGAGAGAGAAGGGAACAGCCAGCCCCAAAGAACGAGCCCATTAATATAACGGGCTAAAGAGGAGTGGGGGATGGGGCAGGGGGAGGGGCAAGAGGGAGAGGGTCAGGGGGGAGGGGGAAAGGCAAGAGGGAGTGGGGGAGGGGAGGGCAAGAGGGGGAGGGGCAGGGGAAGGGCAAGAGGGGGAGGGGAAGGGCAAAAGGGAGTGGGGCAGGGGGAGGGGGAAGGGAAGGGCAATAGGGAGTGGGGCGGGGAGGGCAGGAGGGACTGGGGCAGGAGGCTGACAGGGAGGGGAGGGTGAGAGGGAGGGGGAGGGAGGGCAAGAGAGTGGGGTGGGAGGGAGGGGAAGAGAGGCAAGAGTGTGGGGCAGAAGGGAGGGAGAGTGGGGCAGGAGAGAGAAGGGAACAGCCAGCCCCAAAGAGCAAGCCCGTTAATATAATGGTCTTAAGAGGAGTGGGGCAGGGGGAGGGGAGGGGCAAGAGGGAGTGGGGGAGGGGTAGGGGGGAGGGCAAGAGGGAGTTGGTCAGGGGGAGGGGGGAGGGCAAGAGAGTGGGGTGGGAGGGAGGGGAAGAGAGGCAAGAGTGTGGGGCAGAAGGGAGGGAGGGAGAGTGGGGCAGTACTCAGAAAAGGGCCCCCACTCTCGGCCAGAGGAGGCGGTGGGCCCGGCCGGGTGGAGGAGGACGCAGTGCGGCCGTGGCGGTGGCAGAGCCTCGGCCAGAGGAGGCAGAGTTAGCTGGCCCCAAAGGTCTACTAGCGCCCGTTAATTTAATGGGCTTAAAGTTACTAGTGTATTATACTGTCAAGTTCATACATGTGGGTGGGTGTGTGGAGTGTTCTGTGTGCTGAAATATTGTGCAGTGTTCCGTGTGTGCAGTAACACATGTGCACAGTTGCTCAAGAGTGCACTGCATGATGGTATGGCCATTATTAATTAATTATTTTATTTTATTTTTTACATTTATATCCTGCTCTTCCTCTGAGGAGCTCAGAGCCGTGTACATGCTTATTTTTATCCTCACAACAACCCTGTGAGGTAGGTTAGGCTGAGAGGTACATGACTGGCCCAGAGTCACCCAGTGAGTTGCATGGTTGAATGTGGATTCAAACTCGGGTCTTCCTGGTCCTAGTCAACACTCTAACCACTATGCTACACAACGCATAATCAACTTGTGGAATTTGGATAACTTCATGGAGGAGAGGTCTATCAATGGCTACTAGTCGGGGCAAGATGCCTCTGAGTACCAGTCGCAGGGGAGTAACAGCAGGAGGGAGGGCATGCCCCTTTCAACTCCTGCCTGTGGCTTCCAGCGGCATCTGGTGGGCCACTGTGTGAAACAGGATGCTGGACTCGATGGGCCTTGGGCCTGATCCAGCAGGGCTGTTCTTATGTTCTTATGTCGTACTCATCTTGCAACTGTGTTTTGCTATTTTTTGGTCCCTTTGTGCAAAAGCGTTCTTGGGCAGCTGTGCACACACACTGCATTACAACACACATGGAATACTGCACAGTTTGTCAGCCACTGCCACCAGGTTAAACAGCTTCCCGCTGCCATTCCTGACAGTGAGTACGGGGCGGGGGAGCAGCTGTACTGAGCACCGCAGATACTCTAAGGAGAGGAGCAGCCACACTCATATCCCGTGGGCACCGTTGGGCAGGGGCGGGGGGGGAGTCCTCCAGCTGCCCGTGTCATCCTCTGCTGTACCACTGCTTGTGTGGGGTTGTGGTGTGGCGAAGGGAAGAACGCCATCTGCTCAAGGAGGTCTGCCCTCCCTCCCCAGCGAGGTCATGTGAAAGACCCCCCAATGTGAGTGTAATTTTATTTTATTATCATTGCAGCTTAGACAGCAATCCTACATTCCCTTACCTTTACTTGGAATATGTCCCATTGATCATCAAGGGGTTTCCTTCTCAATAGACATGTATGGAAGGCCTTTTTTAAAAAAACTAATTATTCTGGGGTGTGTCTGTGTGTGATAACTGAGCTTAAGGGAGGGGGACTATGGGCTGGAGCCCCAGATTGTGAAAGTCCTTAGCAAGGTCCCTGACATCTGTCCACCTCTCCGCTGACCCTTCTTCACTTCCTCTCCCTGACAACAGCAAACGTCACTCTGGATCCGGACACCGCTTTTCCTGAACTCATCCTGTCTGGGGATCGCAAAAGCGTGAGATGGGACTTTGGAGCTCAAGATCTGCCTGACAACCCTGAGAGATTCACCTTTTGTCCGTGTGTGCTGGGGCACGAGGGGTTCACAGCCGGCAGACACTGCTGGGAAGTCAGGGTGGGAAGTGTGGGATATTGTGGCCTGGGGGTCGCCCGGAAGTCTGTGAGGAGAAAGGGCAGTATTGACTTTGATCGCAAAGGAGGGGTCTGGGCTACCTGGAGGTGGAATCCTGAATACGGGGACTTGAGCCCCCCTGAACGTCTGTGTCTGAGTGGGGAGCTGAAGGTCCGAGTGTCTTTGAACTGCGCTGGGCAGCAGCTGACATTTTTTAATGCCGACACAGCAGCCCTGCTCTGCAGGTTCTCAGGAGCCTCCTTCTCTGGAGAAACCCTCTGCCCCTTCTTTTATCTGACCGGAAATGCCCGCTTCAGAATCTCTCCTTGAGGCACCTGCCACATGACCTTCCTGACTGGCCCACCTGATTTCACTCTCTAGTCCAGGATGATTGGTATGAAATCAAATCTATGCAAAGAGCCCCTTTGTAAACTCTTGCAAAGGCCTCAACAGACTTCCTGTCACTTTGACCAAATGAACTAGAATGGAATCTGATTACCCCACTTTGACCAGAGTTCCTCCTTCTCTTAAAGGGGAACCCTCTCATCGCCATACCAGACCAGTAAGGGTTGGAGAAATTCACCCTCCTCAAAATGCAAACCAGGGTGCATTCAAATGCATTTGTAACTATCATTTAGACATATGAGGCGAATGTTCTGAGTAGTTAGATCTTCTCTTAAAGAGGGGGAGGGAGATATGTTGGAGGTTTAAGGGTTAAGGGATAGGAGGGGAGGGGAGAGACATTACTCACCTTTTGTGAGTTTGATGTTGATAACACAACTATTATTGTTGGCGCAGAATGCTATGATCAGAGTGCTGGCAGGGACCCATTTTTTAGAGAATGTTATTCTGATATGGTTTGATTTGGATTGTAAGCACCTTGGGGCAAGGACCTGGTGTCATTTTTGTATATTGCATGTTAGTGCTGGGTGTTTGACTGAAATAAGATAGCAATATATATATACATTTTAATAAACAAACAAAAGGTAACTGCCATGAATTTCATCTGCACAAGAGAGAACTCAAAGACAAAATAAGAACATAACAACATAAGAACAGCACTGCTGGGTCACAGGCTCAAGGCCCATCTAGTCCAGCATCCTGTTTCACACAGTGGCCCACCAGATGCCACTGGAAGCCACAGGCAGGAGTTGAGGGCGTGCCCTCCCTCCTGCTGTTGCTCCCCTGCAACTGGTACTCAGAGGCATCCTGCCTTTCAGGCTGGAGGTGGCCTTTAGCCCTCCGACTAGTAGCTGTTGATAGACCTCTCCTCCATGAAGTTATCCAAACCCCTCTTAAAGCCATCCAGGTTGTTGGCTGTCACCACATCTCGTGGCAGAGAATTCCACAAGCTGATTATGCATTGTGTGAAAAAGTACTTCCGTTTGTTGGTCCATTTGTTGGTGCCGCAGGCACGCGGATGTCACGACGGGTGCATGCGTGGCGCCAACTTTTACTGCTTGTAAACTTGGAAGACAACGACGGGGGCTAGGGGGGCAGGGAGGAACTCTGCTGCCTCAAAAACGTTTTAGAAAAGTCCAGTGCCGGAGGGGGAAGAGCAGCGGGGGTGTGTGTAAGTACTAACCCCCCCCGCCCTTAAACCACACTCTCCCCCCCCCGCCGAACCACCGGACTGGCAGAATTCCGGACCAGTCCGGAAGCCTTTTGCATGGCCCCGGACCTGTCCGTGCACACCCCTACTGCCTTCTACCGAGTCAGACCATTGGTCCATCCAGGTCAGTATTGTCTCTACACAGACTGGCAGCAGCTTCTCCAAAGTTGCAGGTAGGAAACTCCCTCGGCCCTATCTTGGAGATGCTGCCAGGGAGAGAACTTGGAACCTTCTGCATGCAAGCAGGTGGCTGCTCTTCACAGAGAAGCCCCATCCCCTGAGGGGAATATCTTATAGTGCTCACACATGTAGTCTCCCATTCAAATGCAAACCAGGGTGGACACTGCTGAGCAAAGGGGACAATTCATGCTTGCTACTGCAAGACCACTAATGGCACAGCGGGGAAATGACTTGCCTAGCGAGTAAGAGGTTGCTGGTTTGAATCCCCGCTGGTTTGTCTTCCAGAATATGGGAAAGGCAGAATATGGGAAATACCTTTATCGGGTAGCAGCGATATAGGAAGGTGCTGAAAGGCATCATCTCAGGCAGGAGTCTCAGCTCTATCTTGGAGATGCCAGGGAGGGAACTTGGAACCTTCTGCATGCAAGCAGGCAGATGCTCTTCCCAGAGTGGCCCCATCCCCTGAGGGGAATCTCTTATAGTGCTCAGACATATCTCCCATTCTAATGCAAGCCAGAGTGGACCCTGCTTAGCAAAGGGGACAATTCATGCTTACTACCACAAGACCAGCTCTCCTCCCGCTTGGAGTGGCCTGCATGTGTGAAGTGGGCAAGGTAGCAGAGGCCCAGAAGCCCAAGGTATGAAGGCATAACATAGAGCCGTAAGCTCAGAGCAGAAGGCAACCCAGGCCCAGAGTCAGCCCTGTGCCCATCTTGAGTAACAACTAAACTGATACCTCTTTGTTCCACCCCAACCCCCTATATTTTCTCCTTTTGACGAGGAAATGCACATGCACACCAGAAACAGGCTGAAAACCAGAATGGAAAGGCAAAGGGAGATCTAAGCCACGGAGTCTTACACTTGGGTCTCCAGATGTTGTTGGACTACAACTCCAATCACCCCCAGCTGCAGGTCTATGTGACTGGGGATGATGGGATTTGTGGTTTAACATCTGGGGACCCAAGTTTGAAAACTCCTGCGCTATACCTTGTATTTCTTTTGCCAGAGTTTGTGTTCCTTTCTGTTCTCTGCATTTGGGCAGGTCTCCCAATTTATGAAGGCAGTCTTCTTCACCTTTATAGCTTCCTTGACTTTACCTGTTAGCCATGCTGGCATCCTCACGGTCTTGGTGGTACTTTTCTTCCTTTTGGGCCCATTCTAACTGGGCTTCTTATATTCTGGTTTTAAGTAAAGTTCATGTATTCTGTGAGTCTCCTGATTTTTCCATTCAGTTTTATTTTCACCAAACTCCTTATTTTGGAGAAGTTGCTTATTCTGAAATTCAAAATGTCTGTGTTAGACTTCCTTGGTGATACTCTCCCCAAATGTATGCTGAATTTGATCGCACTATGGTCACTGTTCCCTAAAGGGTCGATGACACTGACACCAGGTCCTGGGTGCCACTCAGGATTAAGTCCAAGGTTGCCTTCTCTCTGGTTGGTTCCAAGACCAACTGTTCTAGGGCACAGTCATTTAGCGTATCTAGAAATTTACCTCTTTGTCATTACCTGACTGTGAATTTACCCAGTCTATGTGTGGGTAATTGAAGTCACCCATTATTACTGCCCTGCCTCTCCTTGACATCTCCCTGATTTCCTGCTGCAACTCCCAGTCACTGTCAGCGTTTCGATCTGGAGGGCGACAGCACGTCCCCCAGTATAGAACATTTCCTTTCAGATCTTGTATTGTCACCCACAAGGGCTGTAGAGCAGTGTTTCTCAACCTTTTTGGAGTCAAGGACCGCTAAATTCTTCGTGCAGAGTTTCAAGGACCGCTACATTCTTCATGCGCAGTTTCCCGGACCGGCAGTTAGTAAAGGGGTTTCAAATCTATCTATCTATCTATCTATCTATCTATCTATCTATCTATCTATCTATCTATCTATCAGACTTCTATACTGCCCAAAACTTGCATCTCTGGGCAGTTTAGAATGAAAATAATATAAGCATTAAAATAATTAAATTTGGAATCTTTTGCAAACATGGAATATTAGGGGTTCTCAACCTTGGGTCCCTCAGTTAAACTCCCATAACCCCCAGCAACAATGGCATTTGGCCATTATGGCTGGGGATTATGGGAGTAGAAGTCCACCAATGTCTGGATACCCAAGGTTGAGAACCCCTGAATCTAAAAGCCTGGGTGAACAAATTTGTCTCCAGTATGTCTTCAGTATGTGTGGGGTGGGGGTGGAGGTGCTTGTGATTACTCAATGGAGAGGGGATGTTGGGCCATTAGAAAAATTCAAAAGCTACATGGGGGCAATGAAAACAACACACAAGCAAGCTTTTGAATCCCCCAAAATGCTTCATCAGGCTGGATGTCAAGCAAAGCAAAAAGGAGGTGAGGAGAGGAGAGCAGGGCAAGCTCAGTAGAGCCGGAAATCTACAGTTTAACCCTCTCATGATGGAGGTGGAGTTTTAGCAGGAGTTGTGTAGTCGCAGGGCAGGATCCAGACAACGTTAGTCACGACCACCCACTGGAATTAATTTAGTCATCTCTCATTTGTGTCAATGCTGCTTGGTCATGATCACCTGACTTGATCTGGATCCTGCTCTTAGATGTGCACTTTGTGAGGTGGACCTAATGAAACCCGTGCAGCTCCTCCAAAACTCGTTAAATTCGTTACATGGCAGGTGCTGGGAATGGGGTTTTTTTTAATGGTGAAAGAAAATGTGAAGAAGAGCGGTGGAGACCTGGCATTAAAAGAAAGGGGGTGATTCTGAGATGGCGGAGGGTGTGGGGCGTTGTAGTGGTAGATGCCTCATTTTCCTCGCTGGGGAGATGAGGCACTGTTCAGGGTGGGTGAGGCAATGGTGCACCGGACTGCACTCGGAAGGTCGCCTGGGTCCAAGAGCTGCCGCCACTGTGCTTGCGCACCAGAGTGTAGCAAGTGTTCCCCATCCTCTCTCACAATGTGCACTTCTGTGCCCCCCTCCCAACTCCCCTGCGGGAGCCAATCACACCAGCCTGCCTTTGGGGCCACGCAGCTCACGTGGTCCCACATGCTGCCCGCGCATACCTGCGAGGTGAGCCAAGGCGGCCCTCCTCCCTCCCTCCTCTGCTTAGCCCTCACCGCGGCATGATCCCGGCCAGAGATTGTCCCCCGCACCCGGCGAGGTCATAAAGGGGACCGCCGTCCTCCACCGGCGGTGCAGACCAGGGGGTTACAGGGGGCAGAGGGACCACAACACCCCACCGATGCAAGAGGGAAACAGCGTTCCCTCTCAAGGTGCCTCGACCACAATAGGCAGCTGGGTTTCAATCTATCAACCTTTGGCTGCAAACAATGAGCATGCAAGAACCAGCAGCCCTTCAAGTGGCAGCCCTTCAGGTGGCATACCTTTTCATGCCCCCACACCGCATACAGTTTGAAGCTGTAAAGATAGGGAATAAAATAGCTGTAGGAAGATCACAGCAGCACGTGGAGGCAAGGGACAAGAAGGTGATACTCTTCCTCTTCCGTACCATGTGCAAAATTGAGGAAGTGAGTGCCTTGATTGCAGTTGTTGGGGGGGGGGGGTTTGACTCTTAGTCAGGGACCGGCGCTCAACCCTTCGGGGACCGGCAGCGGTCCCCGGACCGGTGGTTGAGAAACTCTGCTGTAGAGGACTCCAGTCCACCTAGGTTTTCTAGCTTGTTAGATTCTGTCTTTAACATTTTTAACATTCAACATTTTAACATTTAACGTTAGATTCTTCTTTAACATCCAGTGCAACTCCACCTCCAAGGCGCCCCTCCCTGTCCTTTCTATAGAGTTGATATCCAGGGATAACAGTGTCCCACTGGTTCTCACAATTCCACCATGTTACTTTTCTGCCCACTATATCTATTTCTATGTTAGCAACCAAGCACTCCAGCTTGCCCATCTTGGCTCGGAGGCTTCTGGCATTGGCATATAAGCACCTATATGCGGAATCTCTTCCCTGGTGTCTGCTATCTTTCTTTTGACTCTCTGATCTCTTTGACCAGCTTCTTTCTGCTCTTTATGTGATTCTGCTCTGTCCCCTCCTGTTTTTTCTAAATCTTTTACTACACCCTAGCACCTTAAGGGATTTTGGCATTTGCCAAACCGGATACTGCCCAACTCCTGTCAGCTGTTCCCCAGGCTATTCCCCAGACTCACAGATAAGCAGATTTTCCTGGCTAACACCTTTTGGCTTCCAAGTTTCCCATTTGTTCCCTAGATTTTTCTTTTCACCCACATTGAAAGGGCTCTTCGGTAATCAATAGCCCGGGGTTTGTTCAGTGCTCCTGGAGCCCCCCCCCCCTTCCTTTGTTCCTGCTTAAGAACAGCCCGGCTGAATCAGGCCCAAGGCCTATCTCAGGGCTGCACAACTCAAATGCCCTGGTGGGCCGGAACCATCCACAACTTGATGTGCAGGGGCCGAGGTCAAATTTTTAGCACATTATGACATTAAAATTAAATATTATTAGTTACTTGTGGATCTCTTCCCCTTGTCAATGGACCCATGGTTTCAACCAAGGACAGTGACCAGAGAATAGGTCCTGTCCCTGCTCAATCAGTGGGGGCCCTGGAGTGCATGCCAGTCCCAAACAAATGCCAAGTCCTCTCCTCTCCCTAAATTGTTGTTGCTTTCTTGCTGCAATGCTTGGCATGCTTACATGGGAGTAAGCCTCACTGGGCACACCATGGAGCATATTTCTGAGAAAGCAGGCACATGATGGCGCTATAAGGTAGTTTCTTTGCTGGTCAAATGACCGTAACAATAAGGTAGTTTCCAGCTCTTGTGTTGCTGCAGGATACCTGGGGGCCAGTGAAATAGTCCCTGCGGCCCGAATCCGGCCCCCAGGCCTTATGTTGTGCAGGCCTGGCCTATCTAGTCTAGCATCCTGTTTCATACAGTGGCCCACCAGATGCCTCTGAGAAGCCCACAGGCAAGAGGTGAAGGCATTCCTTCTCTCCTTCTGTTGCTGCCCTGCAACTATTATGCAACTATTATCTGTAACTACTATTATCTGTGGTTTACTTTGTCTTAATATCTTTGTTTGAGTTTATAAACTCCCTGCTAACTTGGCAAAGAGGCACCTTTTAACATGGTGATTCTCTTTATTTAGCAGGGGGAGAGTAACTGGCCCTATTCAACCCCAGCACAGTACCTCCAGTGACCATTGCTGGTTATCTTATGTTTCTTTTTAGATTGTGAGCCCTTTGGGGACCAGGATCCATCTTATTTATTTATTATTTCTCTGTGTAAACCCCCGAGCCATTTTTGGAAGGGCGGTATAGAAATCGAATAAATCAATTTTTTAAAAGCTATTTATCATTACCTTGGTTATGCGCGTGAGAACAGCCTCATACTATTCTTTTGTGTTCATAAGGGAAGCAGCTATAAAACATGGTGTTGCTTGTTTTGCTCTTATTGCAGTTACAGTCTGAATGAGAATCTGCAAATGAAGATAGCCGACTTCTATCAAGAATTTCCTACCCTAAGAACAGAGCCAACTTGTTATATATATTTTGCCTATTGTTGTTGTTATTATTATTACATTTATATCCCGCTTTTCCTCCAAGGAGCCCAAAGCGGTGTACTACATACTTGCGTTTTCTCCTCACAACAACCCTGTGAAGTAGGTTAGGCTGAGAGAGACATGACTGGCCCAGAGTCACCCAGCTAGTATCATGGCTGAATGGGGATTTGAACTTGGGTCTCCCTGGTACTATTCCCGCTGTGCCCGCACTCTAACCACTACACCACACTGGCTGTGTGTATGTGTGTTCAGGAGTGTAGCTATAATTGAGCAGATAGGTTCAAAGAACCCAGGGCCCCCAACTCCTGAGGGCCCCCGGGCCTCACCCCTCCCTATTTTCTGAATTATCTCCCTCACTCTGAGGAGCCAACAGGGAGAGGGGCGAGTATGAGCCCCTTCTCCCCTAGCTACGCTCCTGTGTGTGGTGTTGTTTTGAGGAACCTGAAGAGTGCTAGAAAATTTGTATGACTCTAAGCATTTTGCTTGCTTGCTGATAAGAGAAGCTGACTACGTGTGTTCAAGGAGCAAGCCACCCTTTGAGATGCAAAGACTGGACAAACTAGTTTCCAGAGAAGCAGCAAGCTGCTGATTTTTTTTCCTTTGGAAGTTTCAATTACGAGACCTTACAGCTGACTTAACCTCATTACTCTTGTGTATTCTCAAGTTAACTTTCCCCCTAAAATATTAGCCAAGAGCTATAAAGGCTTTCTATTGTCTGCTTTTTAATTTTGATTTACTTATTCATTCATTCATTCATCAAACTTATATACCGCCCAAACTTTCGTCTCTAATTGTACACTTTTGTCCAAGAGAGGAGTATAAACTAATCTGCTTGCTTATGTGTGTGTGTATATTGTTGTTGTTGTTGTTATTTTTTGTTTTGGCCAGAATCTCCACATGAATGCCAGAGGATCTCTTTGCTTACCATCACCCAAAGATGCTGGAAATGGACAATTATATCAAAGATGGTCTAAGTTTGCAGATACCTGAAACTGCAAACCTATGAACGTGCTATTGCCATCCTAATGAAAATGCTGACAGGGACTGGGAGTTACAGAAGGAAATCAAGGAGGTGTTAAAGTGAGAGAGAGAGAGAGAGAGCTGTAATAAAGGGTGACTTCAATTACCCACACATAGACTGGGCAAATTCATATTCAAGTCATGACAAAAACTTCTTTAAATACATCAGAAGCAGGAAACCTGCCAGGGAGGTGGTTGGTCTGTTACAGTTAGATGATGAGGGAGTGAAAGAGGACATGGAGATTGCCGAGAAGCTAAACGTGTTCTTTGCATCTGCCTTCACTGCAGAGGATACTTAGTGCATACCTGTGCCTGAACCAAGCTTTCAGGGATAGAGTTTAAAGAACTGAGTCAGATAGAGGTGATTAGAGATGGCATTCTAAACTGACTGGAAAAAATAGGAATTATCAAATAGCCAGGGCCAGATAGCATCCACAAGAGTGTAAAGTTAGGGTAACCTGGTACCCCTAAATTTGGATTGCAAAGTTTGGTTAAGCAGTCCCCAGGAGAAAAGACAGCCACAGCTGGGGCGTATCTAGGGTGGGGCAGGCAGGGCACGTGCCCCGGGCACCACTTGAAGGGGGCGCCATTTTGTAAAATCAATTTTTTTTAAAAGGCTGCTGAAAACAAAATGGACACCGCACATGCTCGAATGGCCTCTGTGAGGCCCTAGTAGGCCATGCCAGGCCTTGCAGAGGCCATTTGAGCATGCACGGTGGCCATTTTGTTTTCAGCTGCCATTTTTTAAAAAAAATATTATTTTAAAAAATGGCCACCACACATGCTCAAATGGTCTCTGTGAGGCCCTAGAGGCCAGAGGAGTGAGGGGGAACCTTTGCAGACACCCCCCATGGCATTTAGGAAGCCCCCCGAAGGGGCTACAGGTTAAAAAATTTTTTAATATAATATAAGATACTGTACACATATGCAGATTGGCACTATGTACAGAAAATCAGGGCTTGTGAATACTGAGCTGAAGCTTATGAGCTAGGATTGTATTCATTTTCTCTTACTTTGCTTCTTGTGATAAGTGAGTTAAATGTGATGTCTTAATAATATGGCTATTAATGGTGAGTTTGTTTTGAATCAGTGTGAAATCCTTAGTCTTAAGGCCCACTGGGAGTTTCTTGCTCTCTTTCTCTCATTTTAACTGTCTTTCTGAAATACTAGAATATATTCCAAGCAGTGACACAGTTTTCTCTGCATATCCTTTAATTATTTTCAGAGTATCTGGGAAAAGTCAAATTCTCCATTGATTTTTAAAACTTATGTAATGGTGATGCTACAATGCATAGCAGAGAATTAGACAGGCACTTCTGTTTAGTTTTCCAAGTACACTTCCACATAGTATTTGGGTATTTCATGAGCCCCAGCATACCGAAATTTGTAGTTTTCCAGCATTTTTTGATCTGGCTAAGTCTACTGCTAAATAGTTTTTGAAATATTAAAAGATTAACGAGATTACATTGACTTGTATTTTTCAGCTGATATTATGGTGAAGTTATCTGAAAGATGGGTGTCAGATGTTTGGACAGGGGGCGCAATTTCAGTGTTTGCCCTAGGTGCTATTTTCCCTAGATACGCCTCTGAGCCACAGATTTAATGATCCAAATAAAGATATATTTTCTTTACTATAATGAAGAGGCATGGCCTTTAAGAACATGTGAGTATTCTCACATTACATAGAATATACTAGATTGTAATTATGTCAAGGCACTAAAACGTAACCTTTACTGTATAAATAGAGTAGATTTTCTAATATCAATGTAATTAGCTAGGTAAAGAATGGCTAAACAGTTGACTAAGCATTCAGCTAACAAACTACGTAAATGTATCTAAATCACTAACCAGGATTAAGTTCTATTGAGGATAGAGGAAGAAAGAAGCACAGAAATTAGATTAAGAGCAGTAACCAGGACCCAAGAATAATCAGTGTTGGGGAAGGGATCAAGGGAAAAGTGGGGTGAGGTGACCCCTCACCTCAACACAGTAAGCAAGAGACCATCATTACTGAAATGATTGAAGGAAAGAAACAGTGACAAGGACTAGGTGCAAAACAGTGTCTGAGAAGGGACTACTTATTTATTTATTTATTTATTTATTTATTTATTTATTTATTTATTTATATTCAATTTCTATACGCCCTTCCAAAAATGGCTCAGGGCAGTTTACACAGGGAAATAATAAATCAATAAGCTGGATCCCTGTCCCCAAAGGGCTCACAATCTAAAAAGAAACAAGACAGACACCAGCAACAGTCACGGGAGGTACTGTGCTGGGGGTGGATAGGCCAGTTACTCTCCCCCTGCTAAATCAAGAGAATCACCACGTTAAAAGGTGCCTCTTTGCCCAGTTAGCAGGGGTTGGCAATGACAATGACAAGGATTAAGTGAAAAGCAGAGTCAGAGGCCAAGGAAATCTAGCAGGTTCCTAGTTAGGGGACAGGTCTAGGTTATGTAGATCGATCTGTGTGAGAGGAGACAAGGGAAATAAAAAGAGAGCTAAGGCTACAACCTAGGAACATGGAGCAGAAAAAGCAAGAGAAGCAGGTAGACTAGGTCAGTTAAAGGATGCAATGGGAGGTTACGGGAGAGACAGACCTGTTAGATGAACTAGGAAAGATGGGAGAGAAATGGAACTAGAGTGGAGGACTGCTGAGTTGTTCTAGGGTGAGTCAGTTGGCTAAAGCTGGAAGAAAAATCTATGGAGGTGGCTGTCCCTGGGTGAACAGGGGGCCACCAGCAAGGAAATGGGTGACTGGAGCAAAGTTACAGGGGTTTAAACTGCTGGGATCCATTTTAGAAGGGTTCTGGTGACTGGCGTTGCTTAAAACTGAGAAAGTCACAGGACTGGAATCCTTACCAGCAGATCTGGTTGGAATCTACCTATGGCTGGGCAGTGAAAGCCCAAAGGTCTCTAACCTGCCTCCTCCTGGGGCAGCCCTGTGGACTGAGAATTCCCCTGGAGTCTGTTTTCTTGTCCTGGGAAAGAGTTGGCTGTCTTCCTCAAGGGACGAGGGCTTTCCCATTATTCTCGTCTGAAGAACGGCTAGGCTGGCTAGTACTTAAACATGTACACTCACATGTATACATGAATGCATCGGTAGGTCTTCCAGCATGCTTGGGAGGGGGAGGGGAATGAAGAAAAGTCATAGTTGCCTATCCAGGTGAGATGTACTGAAGCCAGGTGTTCAGTAGAGCAGAAATGGAGTGCACTGCCAGGATCAGAGAGAGAGTGTCGGGGGGCTTGGAAGTCCCTTTTCTAAAAGGGTCCAAGTCATGTGCTCAGTGCCCATGTGAGCCACTGAACACCTCACTATGCTTCTTGTGTCAGGGAACAGGAAGAATGAGATTACAAGTCGTCAGACAGAAAACAGGCTTCTCTTGATGACCAAAAACACAAAATACTGGAATTGGGCAGATACCTCCTAAGAAGGGGTAAATGGCTTAGCCATCATGGTTAATGGGCAATCCAGTAGGAAAACAATGAAGGCCAAGTATAGGCAAAAAGAGCTGTCGGAAAGAGCCAGAAAACCCACACAGGAGATGGAGACTGACAAAAGAGCCGAGGAAACTGGGCCTTTAGATACGTGCATGCAAGAATGTCAGAAATGTTGCAGACTTGCTCAGTCTGGATGGATCTGAGCCATGGAGACTGCATCTGAGAGCAGTCTCGGACTGTTGGGAATGAATCATGCATGCGGTCAGCCTGATTTTAATGGATCAGAGAATCTGTATTGGACTCCTGGGAGTAAAATGCAGTTGCCATGTTTCTCCCTCTTTAGAACTTGCTAGGTTATTCCAAACTCCAGTGCTATAACACTGCTTATTCCTGGACTATTTTCCCATAGACACACGTCAACCAGGCAAAACACTCAAGTAGGGGTGTGAACCAAATTAAAGGGGAGGGGAGGTGTACTGTCAGATCTACTATGACAACAATGACAAATATTTATACACTGCTCTTCAACCAAAGTTCACAAAGCAGTTTATAAAGAAAATACATAAATAAAATAGAGGAGAGCTGGTCTTGTGGTAGTAAGCATGATTTGTCCCCCTAGCTAAGCAGGGTCCGCACTGGTTGCATATGAAAGGGAGACTAGAAGTGTGAGCACTATAAGATATTCCCCTCAGGGGATGGAGCTGCTCTGGGAGAGCAGAAGGTTCCAAGTTCCCTCTCTGGCTTCTGCAAGATAGGGCTGAGAGAGACTCCTGCCTGCAACCTTGGAGAAGCTGCTGCCAGTCTGTGAAGACAATAGTGAGCTAGATAGACCAATGGTCTGACTCAGTATATGGCAGCTACCTACATTCCTATGTTCCCAAAATGGTCTCCAGTCCCCAAAGAGCTCACATTTGAAAATAAACATAAGGCAGATACCAGCAACAGCCACTGGAGGGATGCTGTGCTAGGGCTGGATAGGGCCAGTTGCTCTCCCTCTCCTAAATATAAGAGAATCACCACTTTAAAAGGTGTCTCTTTGCTTAGTTAGCAGGGGTAGGATCCAGATCCTGTAACAAGAGTCCTTAAAGATCTCAAATGTGAAATTGCTGACCTCCTTGTAAAAATATGTAACTTATCCCTACAACCGGGCTCTGTACCAAAGGACTGGAAAGTAGCCAGTGTAACACCAATTTTCAAAAGAGGGATCCAGGGGGGATCTCAGAAATTATAAGCCGGTTAGCTTAAAGCATTCTCAAAAATGAAATTGTTTAAGCATGTAGAACAGGTCCTGCTGAAGGAGAACCAGCATGGCTTCTGCAAAGGTGAATCTTGACTCACCAGTCTTTTGTGATTATTTGAGAGTGTCAACAGACATGAATAAATGTGATCCAGTTGACACAGTATACTTGGACTTTAAAAAAACCTTCAGCAAAGTTACTCATCAAAGACTCTTGAAAAAATGTAGCAGTCATGGGACAGGTTCATGTGTGGATTGGTTAAGGACAGGAAATAGAGGGTAGGTATAAATGGACAATTCTTTAAATGGAGGGAAGAAGTAGGGTCTCACAAGGATCTATATTGGGACCAGTGCTTTTTAATTTATTCATAAATTGTCTAGAAGTTGGGGTAGGTAGTCAAGTGGCCAAATTTGCAGATGACACGAAACTATTTAGGATAGTGAAATCCAAAACAGATTGCGAGGAGCTCCAAACTGGGTGAGTGGACAACAAAAGATGTGGCTCAATGTTAGCAAGTGTAAAGTGATGCATATTGGGGCAGACATAGGAACATAGGAAGCTGCCATATACTGAGTCAGATCATTGGACTATCTAGCTCAATATTGTCTTCACAGAGTGGCAGCGGTTTCTCCAAGGTTGCAGGCAGGAATCTCTCTCAGCCCAATCTTGGAGATGCCAGGGAGGGAACTTGGAACCTTCTGCTTTTCCTGGAGCAGCTCCATCCCCTGAGGGGAAAATCTTACAGTGCTCACACGTCAACATCCCCATTCATATGCAACCAGGGTGGACCCTGCTCACACATCAACTTTCCCATTCATATGCAACCAGACTGGACCCTGCTTAGCTAAGGGGACAAATCATACTTGCTACCACAAGACCAGCTCTCCTCTCCCAACTTGACATATATGCTGAAGGGGTCTGAGCTGTTGGTGACTGACCAGGAGAGAAATCTTGGGATTGTAGTGGATAGCTCATTGAAATGTTAGTTTCAACAAAGTGCAGCAGCTGTGAAAACTTCCAGTTCCATGCTTGGAATCATTATACAAATCTATCGTGTGGCCACATTTGGAGTACTGTGTACAGTTCTGGTCACCATATCTTAAAAAGGGCATTTTATTGTAGAACTGAAGAAGGTGCAGAAGAGTGCAACCAAGATGATCAAGGGCCTAGCGCACCTTCCTTATGAGGTAAGGCTACAGCACCTGGGGCTTTTAAGTTTAGAAAAAATACGACTGTAGGGAGACATAATAAGGTGAATAAAATTATGCATGGTGTGGCAAGGGTGGACTGAGAAGAATTTTTCTCCCTCTCACATAACACTAGAACCAGGGGTCATCCTAGGAAACTGATTCCCAAAAAACTCAGGACTGAAAAAAGGGAGTACTTTTTCCTACAATGCATAATTAACCTATGGAATTCTCTGCCACACGATGTGATGGCAGCCATCAGCCTCGATAGCTTTAAGAAGGGTTTAGATAAATTCATGGAGGAAAAGTCTATTAATGGCTACTAGTCTGAGGGCTATAGGCCACCTCCAGCCTCAGAGGCAGGATGCCTCTAAATACCAGATGCAGGGGAGGAATGACAGCAAGAGAAATGGCATGCCCTGACCACTTTCCTGTGGGCTTCCCAGAGGCATCAGGTGGGTCACTGTGTGAAACAGGATGCTGGACTGGATGGGCCTTGGGCCTGATCCAGCAGGTTTATTCTTATAGTCATTTCTTATGAACTCTATAACCCATTTTTGGAGTTAGCTATTCTTGTTGTTTAGGGCTTTGCAGCCAAGAAAATCTCATAACTAAACTGAAACTGCTATAATCTTTAATTTATTTGTTCATTATAACTATAATTTTGTCAGCGGCTATGATAGAACCAGTTTGCTTTGCCTAGTTATGTGTTTCCTTGCTTGGTTATATAGTGAACTTAGGGGGTAATTGTTTTGACAGAATAGCAGTCAGAATAGCCGCTCCACACCATGTGTATGTTTTGTATTCCTATTGAGTGCTAAATTGAGTACTTATTGTATACGTATATATCTGATCTGGTGTATCATGATAATTAGCAAGACTTTGAACTTCCTGTTCAGCTCAGTGGGCATGTTCAGAAAACCCACCCCCCTCATCGGAAGCTAAAGTGTCTGGGGTGTGTGATGAAATGCATACCTCCACCTGAGCTGAAGAACGTCTTGCACTTCTGCTCCACCTTGAGTGCTCTGAATGGGGGACATTCCTCCCTTTTGTTACAGAATGCGGGCAATCCTTCTTTTTTGTCATTAAAGGGCCAGAGCCATCAAGCGATAGTCCTAAACCCTTTTTCACAATAGGTAACCAGCTCAAACCAGACCTACCTGTATGTTCAGACCCATTAAGGAGGATGAGACCCTCCTTGAAAATGAGACCCTTTAAAGGGGGCTTAGACAAAGTAATGGAGGACAATGGCTACTAGTCTGGTAGCTATAGGCCACCTCCAGCCTCAGAGAGGCAAGATGTAGCTAAATAACCAGTTGCAGGAGGGCATTGGCAGAGGAGGGTCACACCCTCACCCCTGACTGGTGGGCTTCTCAGAGGCATCTGGAGGGCCACTGTGTGAAACAGGATGCTGGACTAGATGGGCCTTGAGCCTCATCTAGTATGGCTGTTCTTATGTACTTATATTTAATATTTTATCATTTTTACATTTTATATACCACTCTTCCTCCAAAGAGCCCAGAGCAGTGTACTACTTCCTGCTGCCCATGTGATTAAAAAGGGGTACATGCTGTGAATATGGATATCTGTATACCTTCTTACAACATCCTGATGTTCTCCTTTCCTTTCCTTTCTGTGAAAATTTATATCCCACTCTTCCTTCATGGAGCCCAGAGCAGTGTGAAGGGTTATCTTTATCCTCATAACAACCCTGTGAAGTAGGTTAGGCTGAGAGATCTTCCAGTCTGGAGAGAAAACGTCAACCCTGGATTAGCCTAAGTCCAGCATTACATCAGAGATACGCTGACTCTTTCCATTGGATCCCAGAGGTGTCTATCTTGGAGGAGTGGGAAAGCCTTCCTCCTCTTTAATCACTATTAAATAGGGGCCCCATCCCCCACCCTTTTGCCACCACCAGTACAGTCATGGCAGGGTTGCCAGTAAGCAGCCACCATGTCACCAACTGCTTCTGGTGTCCAGAAAGTGAGATGCTGAAGAGATTTTAGTGCTCTCCCAGCCAAGGACCTGCTACTCCATGCCAGGTAGTTGGTTAATGTTTTTGTATTTTTTTCTTTTGAATTCCTGTGTGCCTTTCTTTACTCCCTATTCCTGCTATTTCCCCCAATTCCTTATTCTGTGAGCAAGCCTTATTTCTTAATAAACTTCATATACTTAGAAGTGGCTTCAGTCTGGTTTAACAGGTTCTGGAGGGTTACTTGCAAAGCTCTTCGCCATGCGCCTCATAAGGTCATTTGCTACTGTTGAGTTGTTTTCTGAATAATACATGGTTGTCTAGAGCTGGGTTGTGAGGACTCTGACTGTACAGTGCCTGCAAGTCCCAAGCCAGACAGTTCTAGGTTGCTGAAGCCATGTCTGAGCCTGGTCAGTGGCTTTAGGGACATAGGAAGCTGCCATATCCTGAGTCAGACCATTGGTCTATCTAGCTCTAGCAGGGAGGAGGAGGAGGAGAAGCGGCAGCAAGCATGTGGGGATGTCTGTACTCACTGCCACCCTGCAGTGGGTGCAGATATCCTCGCGCTGACCTCACGCTGTCAGCCAGCTTGCCTGTGGCCAGCAAGCATGACGTGTCCCCTTAGCTAAGCAGGGTCTGCCCTGGTTGCATATGAAAGGGAGACTAGAACTGTGAGCACTATAAGATATTGCTCTCAGGGGATGGAACCGTTCTAGGAAGAGCATCTAGGACCCAAGTTCCCTCCCTGGCAGCATCTCCAAGTTCGGGGTGAGAGAGATTGTTGCCTGCAACCTTGGAGAAGACACTGCCAGTCTGGGTAGACAATACTGAGAGAGATGGACCAATGGTCTGACTCAGGATATGGCAGCGGCCTGTGTTCCTATGCAGTGCCCTGCCCTCACTGCCCCTGCTCTTGCTCTAATTGTTCTTCCTCCCATCCATGAGTGCACAACTCAAATGCCTTGGTGACAATCAACTGTGACTTGGTGTGTCGGGGCCAAGGTTAATTTCAGCACATCAGTTATTACATTTAACGTAATTCTTTAAAACTAGCCAACCCCACACAGAGCATCTGTGCGCTCTTTGGGGCCGGCGGTTACCTCTTCCCCCCACCCCCACCTTCTGCCCCAGTCTCTGCTTCCGGGCCCAGCCACCGCTCCTCCTCACCGCCACCTCTGCCCCTGCACTTTCTTTCCCCCCTCCTGGGCCTTGCCTCCATGGGTGGGCTGGGCCGGGCCCGCCACCACCTCTGGCCTCCACGACCAGGCCCGCCGCCGCGGCGACCAATCCTCCTGGGTGCGCCTCAGCCAATCAGGCGCGTCCACTGCCCAACCAATCAGCTGGGTGCTGGGACGCCCATTCCAAGGCACACCCAGGAGAACTAATATAATAGACTAGTATTTTGAAGCCCGTTATAATAACGGGCGCTAGCCTTTTCCTCTCCCCTTTACTGGTTTTTTTTTTAAAATACTGACGACGACGCTGCCGCCGAAGTCCCACCCTCCCTCCCTCCCAACTTCCGAAACCACCTTACCCCGCCCGTGACAGTTGAGCAAAGGATGACCTAAATTGAAGAGGGAGAGAGGAGCTCGCAAGCAGTGCTCCTCCCTCTGCAAAGGCTCTTTCCGAACTGGCGCTTGGGGCGGAAAGGACGCCTCTTGCGTCCTTTCCGCCCCAAGCGCCAGTTCGGGCAGAGCCTTTGCAGAGGGAGGAGCACTGCTTGCGAGCTCCTCTCTCCCTCTTCAATTTAGGTCATCCTTTGCTCAACTGTCACGGGCGGGGTAAGGTGGTTTCGGAAGTTGGGAGGGAGGGACTTCGGCGGCAGCGGCAGCATTTTTACTTTTACTTTTCTTCGGCCGCCACCCACCACGGCCCGTGTCTCCGGCCGGGCCGGCCACCAAGGGCTCCGACGGGCCCGCCACCCACCGCGGCTCCGGCCGGGCCCTCCGCTGCCCGGGGCCTCTCCCTTGTCGCCGCGGCGTGTCCTCTGGCCAAGGCGGCGGCCAGTGTCCCCCGGCGCCACTCACCCGGCTTCTTCAGGGCGGCCGCTTCTGGCCGCCCAAGATGGCCACCGGGTGCCGGTGGTCGTGTCTCCCTCGCTCTGTTCTGCGCATGCGCTCCGCGCATGCGCAGAACAGGCCAGGGAGGCACGGACACACGCTTGGTGTCCGTCCACGGACGGACACCAAGGGTTTTATTATAGAGGATAGTAATGACAGGCAGAGGGTTGGAGTCAGGGGTAGGAGTGAGGGGAAAGAGGGAAGCTGTTAGTAGTAGACTCCAGTCTCCAGCCCAGGGGTGGGAGATATTAGGTCTCAAGCGGCCAACTGCATTGAACCACTGCTGTTCATCAGCATAACAGACCAAGAGCTCTTCATAGCTCCTGCCATTTTGGTTTATGGCCGTAAATAAAATGATTCTGATTCTCCTGCTGTTGCAACAGGATATTCTTACCTGGGGCCAGCAAAGAGTCCCTTTGGGCCAGATCTGCCCCCCGGGCCTTATGTTGTGCAGGCCTCCATTCTAATCTCTTCCTCAGCATAGGAAGCTGCTTTCTACCGAGCTAGACATTGGTCCATCTAGCTCAGTATCATCTACGCTGACTGGCAGCAGCTCTCCAAGCTTACAGGCAATTGTCTCTCCCAGCCCTACATGGAGGTGCCAGGGAGTGATCCTGGGACCTTCTGCAGTCAAACAGATGCTCTACCACTGAGCTACGGCCCAGTCCCTTAAGGGGAATATCCTTAAGGGCACTCACAGGTAGGAAAGGAAAGGTTGTGCCCTCGCGTCGGTGTCGACTTCTGGCAACCACAGAGCCATGTGGTTTTCTTGGTAGAATACAGGAGGGCTTTACCATCGCCATCTCCCGCACACTATGAGATGATGCCTTTCAGCATCTTCCTATATGGCTGCTGCCCGATATAGGTGTTTCCCATATTTTGAGAAACACACCAGCGGGGATTCGAACCAACAGTCTCCTGCTCTCTAGGCAAGTTGCTTCCCCACTGCGCCATTAGGTGGCTCAATCCCCCCTTTAAATGCCATCAAAAACTGCAGCCATAATCAAACCTTGTGTAAGAGAATTTATTTATTTATTTATTTGATTTCTATGCCGCCCTTCGAAAAATGGCTCAGGGCGGTTTACACAGAGAAATCATAAGTAAATAAGATGGATCCCTGTCCCCAAAGGGCCCACAATCTAAAAAGAAACATAAGATAGAAGACAGACACCAGCAACAGTCTCTGGAGGTACTGTATGCATTTATGTGTGAATGCATAATGTGAGAATGCATTTATTCTGTCTGCCTACATACTTTTTAGCAAATCAAGGGGATGCAAATCAAGGCAGACCCTGTTTCGCCCAGGGGACAATTCATGCTCACTGAGTCACCTTAAGTGGCGCGGGGGCGGGGGGGGGGGCGGGGGATGCTTGACTAACAAGCAGAAGGTTGCTGGTTCAAATCCCTGCTAGCACTATATCAGGCAGCAGTGATATAGGAAGATGCCAAAAGGTATCAGCTCATACTGCATGGGAGATGGCAATGGTAAACCCCTCCTGTATTCTACCAAAGAAAACCACAGGGTTCTGTGGTCGCCAGGAGTTGAAATCGACTTGATGGTACACTTTACCTTTACCACAAGATAAGGTCTCCTCCCCACCTTTGTAATCTATATTGGGTGTAGCACACAGAGGAGGGAAAAGCAACCACGCCAACACATGAGAAGGAAGGAAACAGGAACTGCAGTGGAAGACTTCTTCAGGGGACTACAACATAAAAAATATACCAATGAGGATAATAAGAAATAGTTATAAAAGGAACTATATGAAACTATACACCATTTTTAAAAATAGGTAAAAGCAAGCCATAATTATAACCGTATAAAAAAGGAAATAAGACAAACCTCAGGTAGAAGGACAAGAGAGGTTATAATAAATAACTTATCACAAAAAGACTAGCAGATTAAAACAGTATAGCCAAGAGACAGAAACTAACGAAACTAAGGTTATGATAAATAGCTTTTTATAAACTAACAAATTTAGAAAAAGGTATTAAGACAAGGTAAACCACAGACAATAGTAGTTGCAGATAATAGTAGTAGCATAATAGTTGTAGGGCAGCAACAGCAGGAGAGAGGGCATGCCCTCATCTCTTGCCTGTGGACTTCCCAGAGGCATCTGGGAAGCATGATGTAGTGGTTAGAGTGCTGGACTAGGACCAGGGAAACCCAAGTTCAAATCCCCATTCAGCCATGATACTAGCTGGGTGACTCTGGGCCAGTCATTTCTCTCTCAGCCTAACCTACTTCACAGGGTTGTTGTGAGGAGAAACTCAAGTATGCAGTACACCGCTCTGGGCTCCTTGGAGGAAGAGCGGGATATAAATGTAAAAAATAAATAAAAATAAATAAATCTGGTGTGCTGCTGTGTGAAACAGGATGCTGGACTAGAGGGCCTGATCCAGCAGGGCTGTTCTTAAGGAGAAGGAAGCTGGGGGGGGGACCCTTTTAGGGGCACTGAACAAACCTCTGGCTGTCGATTACAGGAGAATGCTTTCAGTGTGGGACAAAAGAATAATCTAGGGAACAAAGGGGGAAATTAGAAGCCAAATGGTGCTAGCCACGAAAATCTGCTTATCTAGGAGTCCGCCATTGGTTTTAGGAGGCAAACACAAAGAAATTGATTGGTCCTGATAGGTAAGACCAGTATCAGGGAGGTACCCTGTTTGCCTTTGGGCTTAGACAGATCCAAAGGAGATGACTCAAAGGAATTGCTATCTGGAGGAAGAATGTGAAGTAATGCAGGGATGTATTAGAAATTTGCAGGCAATGGAGAACTGTGCCCCATGGGTCTTGAAAGAGGCTAAGAGCAGGTCCCACACATTCTTTAGTACTTGGCTGTGTGCTGTACTGCTTTTGTAAACCATATGCTAAACATTCTCTAATAAAAGTCCATCTGTTCTGGAGTCGAGAGGCCTTTTGTAGACCCTCAATTACATAAGAACATAAGAAAACTTTGCTTGATCGGGCCCAAGGCCTATCTAGTCCAGCATTCTGTTTCACACAGTGGCCTACCAGATGCTGCAGAGAAGCCCACAGGCAAGAGCTGAGGGCATGCCCTCTCTCCTGCTGTTGCTCCCCTAAAACTGGCATTTAGAGGCATCTTGCCGCTGAGCCTGGAGGTGGCCTCTTCTAGCCTTCAGCCTCATAGCCATTGATAGACCCGTTCTCAGGGAATTTATCTAAACCCATCTTAAAGCCAGAGGGAAGTCACTGCCATGCACCCCTCTGTGCTTGACTCCCTAGGCTGCTCTTTTGCTTTAATTCTAACATGGCTTTCTCCCAGACCATACACATGAACCCCAATTATTCCATGCCAGGCAGCTCGTGTGGGGGTGTCCAGGGGAGTGTCCAGACAGTCTAGGAATGAACTTCTGTAACAGTGAGGTTGAATCCATGGCAGATGTATCTGTACAGCCTTTTTGTTAATAGAGCAGCTTGTGAGACCTGTAAGGGAAAAAGAATAAAAGAACATAAGAAAAGCCCTGCTGGATCAGGCCCAAGGCCTATCTAGCCCAGCATCCTGGGACAGAGAAGGAAGAAATGCCTGTTACTACCACTGGAGAAATGCAATATAACTCCATTGGAGTGACCTTAATTAAGTGTATTTTCCATTGTATTCCTAAGGCCTATTCCCACGTTATGTTCAACACTCATACAAGATTTCCAGGAATCAGAGCAATATTCTTACTGTCACTGAATTTCCTCTTCCTTACAAGGCATTACTGGACTCCAGAATTGACTTGTAAACTTTCTGATACAGAAAGGCAGTCCTTCCACACTTAAGAGTATTGCATGAAATGTGGATTGTGGACCCATCCAAAATCTATACATACAGGCAGGCACGGTGCTCCTACAATAATTGTGCATGGCTGAACAGCTGATTAGCTGGGTCAGGCAAGAAGTGATGGCATGCCTTCACTTCTTGAGATATTCCCCTCAGGGGATAGAGCTGCTCTTGGAAGCGCAGAAGGTTCCAAGTTCCCTCCCTGGCAGCATCTCCAAGATTGGGCTGAGAGAGATTCCTGCCTGCAACCTTGGAGAAGCCGCTGCCAGTCTGTGTAGGCAATACTGAGCTAGATGGACTGATGGTCTGACTCGGTATATGGCAGGTATATGCCACAAGAAGCTGCCCATCCTCCCCACCTTGCTGCTGCCAGGAGATGGCAGCTGAGACTGAGTGGGCGGGCAGTACCCGGTGCAAAAAGGGCAGTGGTGGCTGGGCACACCCTGAGTCTTGTGGGCCCCTTGACCCTCCAGGCTGGGGGACATTTGTCCCCCCCTTATCCAATGGACACTACACCCATGCCTCTGAGGCTCAGGCTGGAGGTGGCCTATAGCCATCAGACTAGTAGCCATTAATAGACCAGTCCTCCATGAATTTGTCCAAACTCCTTCTAAAGCTGTCCAGGCTAGTGGCCATCACCACATCCCGTGGCAAAGAATGTCATTGATTAATTATGTGCTATGTGAAATGTGCTATCAGTACCTTTTTAACCATTCATAGCATTTCCTGGAACAGGTAATAAATGTATTAAACCAGAGTCTGTCTGATGTACAGGTGAAACTCGGAAAATTAGAATATCGTGCAAAAGTCCATTAATTTCAGTAATGCAAATTAAAAGGTGAAACTGATATATGAGACAGACGCATTATATGCAAAGCGAGATAAGTCAAGCCTTAATTTGTTATAATTGTGATGATCATGGCGTACAGCTCATGAAAACCCCAAATCCACAATCCCAGAAAATTAGAATATTACATGGAACCAAGAAGACAAGGATTGTAGAATAGAACAATATCGGACCTCCGAAAAGTATACAGTGTACTGTGCTTGATTGGCCAGCAAACTCGCCTGACCTGACCACATAGAGAATCTATGGGGCATTGCCAAGAGAAGGATGAGAGACATGAGACCAAACAATGCAGAAGAGCTGAAGGCCGCTAATGAAGCATCCTGGTCATCCATAATACCTCATCAGTGCCACAGGCTAATAGCATCCATGCCACGCCACATTGAGGCAGTAATTGCTGCAAAAGGGGCCCAAACCAAGTACTGAATACATATGCATGCTTATACTTTTCAGAGGTCCGATATTGTTCTATTCTTCAATCCTTGTCTTCTTGGTTCCATGTAATATTCTAATTTTCTGAGATTGTGGATTTGGGGTTTTCATGAGCTGTACACCATGATCATCACAATTATAACAAATTAAGGCTTGACTTATCTCGCTTTGCATGTAATGCGTCTGTCTCATATATCAGTTTAACCTTTTAATTTGCATTACTGAAATTAATGGACTTTTGCACGATATTCTAATTTTCCGAGTTTCACCTGTATACAGAGCCATTCAGATGAATGGGGATTTCTTCCTTGATTGATATTAATTTCTGTATCTAAAATATGTATTTATAAATAGATTAAACAGGTGCTGAGAGGGCATTTCCCCACATAAAAATCCCCAAAAGAACTGGCCAGAACTTGTATGTTACCTATGCAGGTAATTTAAACTTCTAGGTAAAAGGCTCTACATCTTGGAGTGAGGGGATGAGCTCCCACTTCAGGATGGGAGGGGAGACGGAGGAAGAGTTCCAGAGTGCCAAAGAATTTTGTTTGAAAAGGAGGAATCAGGGCCAGAAGATTTGCTGGAATTGTAAATAGCACACTGATATAATCTGGGATTGGGAGAGCCAGTTTAACAACATGCACAGGTATTGGAACTGGGATGGATGAGACTGGCTTTGGATTCTTTGCTTTGTTGCTCTAGAACAGGGATTCTCAACGTTGGGTCTCCAGATGTTATTGGACTTCAACTCCCATAATCCCCAGCCCCTGTGGCCTTTGGCGGGGGATTATGGGAGTTGAAGTCCAATAACATCTGGAGACCCAACGTTGAGAAATCCCTGTTCTAGAGCAACAAAGCAAAGAATCCAAAGCCAGTCTCATCCATCCCAGTGGCTTTTGGCAGGGGATTATGGGAGTTGAAGTCCAATAACATCTGGGGACCCAATGTTGAGAGTCTCTGCTCTAGAACCTAAGAAAAGCCCTGCTGGATCAGGCACAAGGCCCATCTAGTCCAGCATCCTGTTTCACACAGTGGCCCACCAGATGCTGCTGAGATAACACAAGAGCTGAGGGCATGCCTGCTCTCCTGCTGTTACTCCCCTCAACTAGTATCTTGCCTCTGTGGTTGGAGATGGCCTATATCCCTCAGACTAGTAGCCACTGATAGACCTGTCCATGAATGTATCTAAACCCCTCTTAAAGTCATGCAGGCTGTCACCACATCTCGTGGCAGAGAACTCCATAGGTTGATTATGCATGGTGTGAAAAAGTGCTTCCTTTTGTTGGTCCTAAATTTCTTGGCAATCAGTTTCATGGATGAAACTGGATGACTAGAACCCCGAGTTCTAGTGTTAATCTGTGAGGAAGAAAAAATGATCTCTGTCAGGTTTCTCCACACACCACGCATGATTTAATAGACCTCCATCATGTCTTCCTTCCCTCTCCTCCACCCGTGATACTCTTACTTGTTCTTATTGCTAGCAGGGCTCAGAGATGCGTAGCCTTCACGATCCCCGTAGCCCACATCAGCATTAGTCCCCCTGTCTACATTGAAGATTCTATACCCAGAGAGCCAATCGGGATTTGCCCTTTTCGTTCCAGAAGCGGGTGGAGCCTTTATGGCTAATCCAATGAGAGAGAACGAGAGAGGCAGGCATAGGGGGCGGGCTTTTCGGAACCCAGCATTTCTCGAGTCGAGTTGTGTGGAGGAGAGCCGCGGCTGCGGCTAGCGCGATTCTGTGCTGCAGATGCATTTTTCCACACGCTGATCGTCCACCTCGCCTAAAAGATTTGCTGTTGCTGAACCACTTGTTTGGATAACCAGGTAAGGGGCAACTAGCACTAGGGGCGAGGGCTGGAGTGGCTGGGTGGTGGTCAAAGGGGGAGCTAATCATTCGGGCAAGAGGCGGAGTGGGGTGGTCGTCGGGTGGTCTCCCTCCCTGCAACCTTCACGGACGGAAGAAGTGTCCTGGCATGATTGTGAGGAGCGCAACCAGCAGCAGAAACCTGTACAAAGTGGGGAGGGGAGAAAAAGGGACCGGGAGGGTTTGCAAGAGCTCTTCCACCCCCCAATCGTCTCCAGAGACCGGGAGGGTTTGCAAGAGCTCTTCCACCCCCCCAATCGTCTCCAGTGCTCTCAGCAACCAGCGAGTTTTGAGCTGAGATCCCGCTTCCCACGTTCTCCTTCTTGCTGGTTGACTTTGCTTTAGAGACTCTGCTTTGGAAAGGCAAAGTTTTTTGGAAAGGAGAAAAAAAGTTGTAGTGTTTGCAAAGCGCCTCGGAGATCATGGAGCAAAACTGTTCGCAGCAGGGACATTGACCAATCTATTCACTTGTCCTTGCATACCCTCAGGGGCCATCCTTATCTAGGCTGAGTCAGACAGAAAAAGCCTGTTGTGGATGTTTCCCGGGGGGGGGGGGGGCGCAAGGCAGGCTTCCCCATCCCAGCTGAAGGCTGCATGCGGGGTTTTTATGACTGACTGCGTTGCTGCTTCTGAAGGAATGTATGTGATCTCTACTTCTGTTTGGGGTTGCAAATGCCCTTTATGATAACATCTGTAAAGTACTGTAGGTTTATTATTCTTTTAACATTCCTTTGAATTTGCTTCTGAGTGCGTGTGGCTAGAATCAACAGAAAGTTGCATGTTGTGCATATGTTGTTGCTCATGACATCTATAGCATTCCTTAAGGAGCCCAAGATGAGAGGATATATGAGAGTGAGTGGCCAAGGTCCTCCAGTGAGCTTTCATGGCTGAGTGGGGAAGGATTTGAACTCGGGTCTCTCCAATCCTAGTCAACCCCCTCATCACTCTTTATTTTTTCATTGATCTTATTTATTTACTGTTATATTTTGTGCAAACAGCTTTGAGAACTTATATATTTCTCTGTAGGTATAATTAACATAATTTGAAGTCCTGCACATAACTGTCAAGTTCCCTTCTTCCCCGCCCAGCCAATAGGTCCATACTCCAGAGTGTAAAATTGCTTAGCTGCATCCCTGGGAAGCACCAACCAACTCTGCTGGTTCTTTCTTCCTAGCCCCCTTAATAAATTTATTGGGTCATCTTCTCTTTCCCTGGCGGAAATGTGATGGGTATTTACCTGGGGAAGTTGAGAGTTGTGAATTTTTTAAAAAAATTGTTGGAGGACTACATCATTAAAAATAAAATTAAATTGGATTTTAATTTTAAAAAATAACTTATAAAAACATATCATCATGAATGTTAATCATAACTTCTAATCATATATATTTTTAATTTTAATTGTTATCTTTACATTTTATATCC
Organism: Hemicordylus capensis; assembly: GCF_027244095.1. Taxonomy (NCBI): domain Eukaryota; kingdom Metazoa; phylum Chordata; class Lepidosauria; order Squamata; family Cordylidae; genus Hemicordylus; species Hemicordylus capensis. The sequence goes on along the minus strand of NC_069658.1, from coordinate 247,245,975 downwards.
GGCTCTTCCAAGGAGCCCAGAGTACTACACAAGTACTACATACTTAAGTTTCTCCTCACAACAACACTGTGAAGTAGTTTAGGCTGAGAGAGAAGTGACTGGCCCAGAGTTACCCAGCAAGTATCATGGCTGAATGGGGATTTGAACTCTGGTCTCCCCAGTCCTAGTCCAGCACTCTAACCACTACACCACGCTGGCTCAGATTCTGTTCTATGAACAGCAGTATAAAGGGCTGAGAGAGAACAGACCTGATCAGTCCTATTCTGCAGGTGATGTACATGCAGCACACATAGTCAAGCGCCCCCCGCTTTAAAAGTACAAAGACATTGGGCCAGGGCTGCTCAACTTCGGCCCTCCTGCAGATGTTGGCCTACAGTTCCCATAATCCCTGGCTACTGGCCACTATGGCTGGGGGTTATGGGAGTTGTAGTCCAAAAACAGCTTGGGGATCTAAGTTGAGCAGGCTTGCATTAGCCCCATTCACACATTATGTTGAACATTCATATGAGTTTACAGTGCACACAGGTACATAAGAACAGCCCTGCTGGATCAGGCCCAAGGACCATCTAGTCCAGCATCATGTTTCGCACAGTGGCCCACCAGATGCCGCTGGAAGCCACAGACAGGAGTTGAGGGCATGCCCTCTCTCCTGCCATTAATCCCCTGCAACTGGTACTCAGAGGCACCATGCCCTTGATTCTGGAGGTGGCCCACAGCCCTCCGACTAGTAGCCATTGATAGACCTCTCCTCCATGAAGTCATCCAAACCCCTCTTAAAGCCATCCAGGTTGTTGGCTGTCACCACGTCCTGTGGCAGAGAGTTCCACAAGTGGATCACGTGCTGTGTGAAAAAGTACTTCCGTTTGTTGGTCCTAGACCTCCTGGCAATCAATTTCATGGAGTGACCCCTGGTTCTAGTGTTGTGTGAGAGGGAAAAGAATCTCTTTCTCTCCACTTTCTCCACACCATGCATGATTTTATAGACCTCTATCATGTCTCCCCGCAGTTGTCTTTTTTCTAAACTAAAAAGCCCCAGGTGTTGTAGTCTTGCCTCGTAACAAGACAGTTAGGTTTCTTCAGGAGTCTTTGATGAGGAACTTTGTCAAAAGCTTTTTGGAAGTCCAAGTAGACTATGTCAACTGGATCACCTTGATCCACACACTCGTTGACACTCTCAAAGAAGAAGAAGTCGAAAAGGTTGGTGAGGCAAGATTTACCTTTGGGGAATCCATGCTGGCTCACTCCCAGCAGGGCTTGTTCTTCTAGGTGCTTTACAATGTTATCCTTGAGGATGCTTTCCATCAATTTGCCTGGAACGGACATTAGGCGAACTGGTCTGTAATTTCACGGATTGCCCCTGGATCCCTTTTTGAAAATTGGTGTTACATTTGCTACTCTCCAGTCCTCTGGTACAGAGCCCGATTTCAGGGATAAGTTAAATATTTTGGCAAGGAGGTCGGCAATTTCACATTTGAGTTCTATGAGGACTCTTGGATGGATGCCATCCGGCCCTGGTGATTTGTTAGCTTTCATTTTTTCCAGACAGTTTAGAAGATCATCCCTTGTCACTTCTATCCGACTCAGCTCTCTAGCCTCCATCCCTAAAAAGCCTGGTTCAGGAGCAGGTATATGCTCAGTATCCTCTGCCGTGAAGACAGATGCAAAGAACTCATTCAGCTTCTCGGCAACCTCCATATCCTCCTTAATAATCCCTTTCACTCCCTCATTGTCCCTCATTGTCTAATGGTCCAACTGCCTCCCTGGTAGGTTTCCTGCTTCTGATGTACTTAAAGAAGTTTTTGTTATTCCCCTTGATAATTTTGGCTAAATGTTCCTCAAACTCTTTTTGCCTCCCTTATTGTCACCTTGCATTTCTTTTGCCAGAGTTTGTGTTCCTTTCTGTTCTCTTTGTTTGGACAGGCCTTCCAATTTCGGAAGGAAGTCTTCTTCCCTTTTATGGCTTCCTTGACGGTACCCGTTTGCCATGCTGGCATCCTCCTGGACTTAGTGGTACCTTTCCTCCTTTGGGGTATACAATCTAACTGGGTTTCTAGTATTTGTGGTTTTGAGTAAACTCCATGCACTCTGGAGCGAAGTGACTCTCCTGATTTCCCCCCTCAGCTTTCTTTTCACCATACTCCTCATTTTGGAGAAGTTTCCTCTTCTGAAATTCAAAATATCTGTGTTAGACATCCTTGGTGATTCTCTCCACGCATGTATGCTGAAATTGATCTCACTATGGTCACTGTTCCCTAAAGGGTCGATGACACTGACATCAATCACTCACCAGGTCCTGGGTGTCACTCAGAATTAGATCCAAGGTCGCCTTCTCTCTGGTCGGTTCCATGACCAACTGTTCTATGGCACAGTCATTTAGCGTATCTAGAAATTTGACCTCTTTGTCCTGACTTGAATGTGAATTTACCCAGTCTATGTGTGGGTAGTTGAAATCACCCATAATTACAGCCCTGCCTCTCCTTGACGCCTCCCTGATTTCCTCCTGCAACTCCCAGTCACTGTCATTTTGATCCGGAGGGTGATAGCACGTCCCCACTAGCATGTTCCCTTTCCGGCCTTGTATAGTCACCCACAGGGTTTCTGTGGAGGACTCCAGTCCACCTAGGTTTTCTAGCTTGTTAGATTCTATCCCTTCTTTAACATACAGTGCTACCCCTCCTCCAAGGCGCCCCTCCCTGTCCTTTCTATAGAGTTTATACCCAGGGATAACAGTGTCCCACCGGTTCTCACTGTTCCACCATGTTTCTGTTATGCCCACTATGTCTATTTCTGCGTTAGCAACCAAGCACTCCAGCTCACCCATCTTGGCTCGGAAGCTTCTGGCATTGGCATACAAGCACCTATACACTGAATCTCTCCCCTGATGTATGCTATTCTTTTGACTCTTTGACCTGCTGGCACAGCCTCCCGTCTGCTCTTTATGCAGTTCTGCTCCGTCCCCATCTGTTTTATTTGAATTCTTTGCAGCCTCACACTTTAAAGGATGGCTTTTGCCAAACGGGATACTGCCCAGCTCCCATCGGCTGTTCTCCAGGTGTCATTTTAAAAGCTGCTCTGCAACCTTTTTGATTTTAAGCGCCAGCAGTCTGGTTCCATCTTGGTTCAAGTGCAGCCCGTCCCTTTTGTACAGGCCTTGCTTGCCCCAAAATGTGTCCCAGTGCCTAACAAATCTAAACCCCTCCTCCCGGCACCAACGTCTCATCCATGCATTGAAGCCCCTCAGCTGTGCCTGTCTCACTGTACTTGCACGTGGAACAGGTAGCATTTCTGAGAATATGATATTCATGATATGTTGAATGCAGGTACAGCAGTACATTTCCTAGCTGTACCATGCATTTGAAGGGTCTGTATCCAGGTTAACTTTTAAAATGAACATAGGTACAGTCATTCACACAAATGTGTACATATGTACAGACATCTGTACACTCATACAGCATAATGTCTGAATTGGGCTAAAGAAGGCCAATGAATGACTAGAGGATTTAGGGGTATGGATTAAATCTGAATGAGGAGTTGGCTCCTCCCATAAATGCAAAGGGCTTGGGAGTGGGTGTGAAACAGAAAGTGAACAGAACATATTCCTGCAGTCCTGAGGAAACCTTTCTCAGGTGTATCCGCCATTTTAGAAGGAAAATGCATATCATGGCAGCAGGCTGTAAAAGAGACCCCATTTGGGAAAATTTTTAATGAAGTTCCTGTACCTGTGGGTAAGACAGGCATGCATGCAGAATGCAATTACTGCTACAAAGACGTGCAAGGCCTGGTTGCCCAAATGAAACAGCCTTATGTTTGTGTGCACCTATTATAGTGTGTTCCTACCTTGTAAAAGTGAAATCGACATCTATCCCTGAATATGTATTAAGGTTATATTGGACAACAAGGATGCACTTTTATTAGAAAATGATGATTGAATAAAATCTTTCTGACTAGTGATTTAAACTGTGATCTTAATCACCAAAACTGAGTACTGTGAAGTGATTTAAATCAAATCAATGCTGATGAAGGTTGTTGCTTTGTTTTCAGTGTGAGATGGCCATGGCAGCTGAGGGTACTGTGATGGATCTCTATGATGAAGCGACTTGCCCCGTCTGCCTGGAGTACTTAAAAGACCCTGTGATCATTACAGAGTGTGGGCACAATTTCTGCCAGGCCTGCCTGACCCACTGCTGGGGGGAGTTGGACACAGAGGCTTCCTGCCCCCAGTGTAGAATAACTACTCGGCAAAAGAACTTCATCCCAGACTGGCAACTGAATAGTGTTGTAGAGATGGCCAAGAAGCTCAGCCTTCAAGTAGGAAATGGGACAGAAGTAGAGGAGGGGGTTTGTGAGAGACACCAGGAACCCCTGGAACTCTTTTGTAAAGACCACGAAAACACCATCTGTGTGGTGTGTGAGAAATGCAAGGAACACGGAAATCACATAGTGGTTCCTCTAGAAGAGGCTTCCCAAGAGTATAAGGTATGGAATCACTGTGAATTTGGGGGATAAAGGGCTGAAGTGTGTTACTAGATCCTGGTTCCTTTTCTGATACAGTTGCTTGAGGATTCTGCATAAGGAATTAGTTTACATACCTCTGAAACCCAAATTAAGCTTTATACAACTCCACATCATACACCCCCATGACCAGAAAAGCATCCCCTTCAAGACTCACAAGCATTTGGTCTGACAAAAAGTGCCCAATTTCCTTTAAGGCATTATGCCCTCAAGCAACACTGAGGAATAAGGACTTAGGGATTTTTCATCCCAAATAGGCCTTGGGCTGCAAAAGGCATGTTGGGTGAGTTGGGGACAAGTGAGTTGCCAAAGGCTACAAACTATACAAAGCAGAGGTGAGGCCTGAGTCCCAAGTATGCCTCTAGACAAAGGCCTTTTCTCCTTTTGTCAACCTCCTGTGCTATTTTCTCCAGTTATATGGAAATTTAGAACTATATTTTCCACTTGAAGAAAGTACTGAGAATCCCGGTGTGTCTAATTTGTTTTAATTAAGATGAAATACCCTCATGTTTTCGGGCTTATTAGACTTTTAAAATAATCTCTGCATTACTCTAAAACAGGGTTTCTTAACCTTGGGCCGCCAGATGTTGTTGGATTACAACTCCTATCATCTTCAGCCACAAAGGCCATTTCTGGGGATGATGGGAGTTGTAGTCCAACAACATCCGGGGGCCCAAGGTTAAGAAACCTTGCTCTAAAATGTGCACACTAGTATTTGAGTGCAAGTGTGTGTGTGGAGATTTGTACTCTCCCTCTCGGAAGGAGATCTATTGAATATTTTTAGATCCAGTCAAAACATCAACTCATGTTCCAACTGGCTCTGTTAAAACATTCCATACACATCTAGTAAAACATTGAGTCTGTGTTGCAGATTATATTGGCCTATAGATTTCAATGGGATAAAGATGCTGGGATTTGGGGAACCCTCTTCAAAGGCACTGGAGTATGAGACAGAGAACAAGCACTGTGTCCAATTTGTCTGCCTCTCTCTTAGTTTTATAGTAAATGACAGACAAAAACAGAACCTAACCTGAACATTGGTTTTCTCTTCAGGATGAAATCGGCAGCCGCCTGGAGATTCTGAGGAAGAGGAGAGAAAATATTCTGATGTGTAAAGCGGGCACAGAAAAGGAAAGCCGGGACTTGCTTGTAAGTGTCACTAGGACATGAGTTCTAATGTTGTGCAAAACAAAACATGGAAGAACAGAATATAAGCAGCAAAGGAGTCAAAAGCACAAGGCAGCCCTACACCACGGAAACACAGTTGTTTGGAACAGCCTGATCCGCGGCAGCCTTATCTGATAGGGGTGGCCTCAGGCAGCAGATTCCTCAGGGGCAGCAGGGGGTGCTACTGGGCCCACACTTATGTTCCACATTGAGGTTATTCACACAGTCAAGAATTGTGTTCTACCCAGGCTTGGGAGCTGTGGGCACTCCAAACTTTTGGTTGTGTGGAAACAAGGTAAGAAGAGAGCTTGGGTGAAAGTGATTGTGTGGAAGCAAAGAAAAAGGAAAAGCTGCCCGGGTTTTCTTCCTGCCTTGCTTCCACACAACCAAAAATTAGGAGCGCACACAGCTCCCAATCTGGGTAGAACACAGTTTCTGCTTGTGTGAATGACCTCGTTGACTTTCATCAGCACCAGGAAGAGTCATTTCAGGCGCATGTCGCTCATTCTTAGTGTGTCTTGTTGGTCAGCAAAGTATCGCCCAAAGTGGCCCCAGATGGACATTTTGTTTCCTTAAGATTCAGAGTGGGTGCTCTGCTCTCCCAGACTCTTTCCCCTTTGGGCAGCATCCTGTGTTTTCTTGACTGTCATAGGTCAATATTCCTCTTGAGAAGGTATTGATGATCCCTGTGGGTCCTGTTTGTTCTAACTCACTCTTTATGAATCAGTAACTTGGTCCAAACAGGTTGGTTTTCCTCCTGGCACCAACTCCAGTAGCTGTTGCTGATGTCTGCTTCGTGTTTCTCTTTAGATTGCGAGCCCTTTGCGGAAAGGCAACTATCTCGTCTAGCATTTCTGTGTAAACCGTTTTGAAGACTTATGTTTGAAAAGCAAAATATAAATCTTCATAGCAATAGTTTCTGCCACATTCTCGCTTGGGGCTTAAGGCTCGGTTCCAAAACTGAGGGGAGGCTGTCTCATAACCTACTTCCTGATGCTGCAGACACTGGTTCCCTGTTTTTATTTATTTATTTTACTGAATTTCTATATCGCCCAATAGCAAAATCTCTAGGCAGTGTGCAGAATAAAACATAATATAAAATATAAAACATTTAAAATTCATAAAAAGATAAAAATCATAATAGATGACGCATTAAAAAAATATTGTATCGGTTGAAGGCCTGGGAAAATCAGTACATTTTCCTCTCTTTAAATCTGCTTGTTGCAGGAGAAAACAAAGAGAGAGAGGAAAAGGACAGTGACGGAGTTCCAAAAACTGCACCTGCTGTTAGAACAACAAGAGAAACTACTACTGGCCCAAATGGAAGAGGTGCAGAAAGAGATTATCATGAGGAAAGACCAGCACCTGGCCACACTCTCTACAGAGCTCTCCTCTCTTGAAAGTCTCATCCAAGAGTTGGCGGATAAGCATGAACAGCCAGCAAGTGAGCTCCTGCAGGTGAGGTCTGGTCCAGTAAACCAGGTGGGAGACAAGGAGGCATCGCTTCAGGCTGTGGATGGAGAATTCCCTGTTTGAATTATCTCACATATCCAACACTTAATGGAAAAATGACCACTCAGGCCTAAGTTCTACCCCAGCCCCCTGCTTGCCTTTCTAGTTTTTAACTTGCAGAGAAGTGATTGGGTGTGGGGAGTGTTCCCCACATAGGGGAGTAATCAAACCTGTAATGTCCCCTCTGCACTCACGAGTGGTACACTCCATTCCGTGACATCATTGCCGCTTTGCCAGTGGGATTTCCAGAATTCCCTCGCCACCACCATTGTAAACCCAGCTTCTCACTTCCACCTGCTTATCTTGGCTCAGGAGGAATTCGTCGTTGTTTTTAATTTATATACCGCCGGACTCCAAAGCTCTAGGCAGTTTACATTTCTGTCTGTTTCCCAGACAGAAAGGTTTATTCCCTGAGGAACTGTTATAAACACAAACCAGAGTCGCTATAAGCTATGCATGTGGACTACTCCTGCCCTCTCCCCCCCATGCCACTTTTTCATCTGCCCAGGAGACTTTTGTTTGAAAAAAGTGAGGCTCACCTTCTCCCTGCCTTTGTCTCCCCTCCCTGGCCCACTGCTGTCAATTCTCTCTGGAATTCTTTCCCACCCACCCCTCAATGTATACTTGTGTGGTACCTTGGAATCCTAACAATTTCATGTCAATCATTATTTGGGGGGAGTATTTGCGAAAGTGCAGGAGTATGTTCTGCTATACATCTTCAAATACCACCCCCTCAAAAAATACAAAAAACCACACAACCCAGTTCATTCATCTGTCTCTCGTTCTTCCTCTAGGATATTAGAAGCACCTGGGAGAGGTAAGTGAATCCCACTCTGTTTCCCTTCCTGCTTCATGATGCTGGGAAGGGTCAGGCTAGCATGTGAAGAACACGATCCTCTAGATTCCCAAGTGGGGGAAAGTCTCTGATTCCATTCCCTCAAGCATTTCTGGGATGAAAATAGGGATCCTCTTTCAAAACTTGTAACACCCCAGTTTTGACATCAAGGGTCTGACCACCCTCCTCAACATACTGCTAAAGTATCTTCCTTATTTATTTACTTATTTAGTGCATTTCAATATCGTCCCATACATAAGTCTCTGGGTGGTTCACAATCTTAAAAATCTACTTGCTTTACTTTCTAGTCACTTAGGTTGCATTTGTTACAAAAATTGGGCTAGATCTCAAAAGTGATCGTAAATACCTTATGATGAAACTTGCAGTTGCTAAAGCCTTCCTTGGAAACATAAAAGAGAGAGAGCACCCATTTCACATTCATGTAAAATCTAAGCATTCCTGATATTATTCCACATGATGTGAAAATGTGCTATACAGCTCCATTGCTTACACTATAATTCAGTACAATTTCTGCTCAGAAATAAGTTCCATTGAGTTTAATAGTGGCTACTCCAAGGAAAGAGCAGGAGTTATCTGCTGCCTCTCCGTGTCTCCCCAATGACATTTAGAAAGGAAGTGTCTGATTCTTTGCCACACGATGTGACAGCCAACAACCTGGATGGCTTTCAGAGGGGTTTGGATAACTTCATGGAGGAAAGGTCTATCAACAGCTACTAATTGGAGGTCTATAGGCCACTTCCAGCCTCGGAGGCAGGATGCCTCTGAATACCAGTTGCAGGGGAGTGACAGTGGGAGAGGGGGCTTGCCCTCAACTCCTGCCTGGGAACTTCCAGCGGCATCTGGTGGGCCACTGTGTGAAACAGGATGCTGGACTAGATGGGCCTTAGGTCTGATCCAGCAGGGCTGTTCTTATGATGCCATCAAACCTGGACCCCATGCTCCTTCTATAGGACAGCTCATGAAAGGGAGCAGAGGCAAGAAAATGTTGAGCACTGATGTCACGTGACATCTTCCCTTACGCAGAAATGGGCACACGAGAGGAGATAGCAAGTTGCAGCTGTACTTGGGGTCACCAGCAACCAATCTTCCCCGAAGCACCTCGCTTCTGCCTTTGTGTCTGCTGTTTTGTTTCCTTCTCTTCCCTTCCTTCCTTCTGCTTCTTTTGTACGTTCCAAAATAGATTGATGGTGAGTTAATGCTACTTCTCTTCACCAGGTGTAAGATGGTGAAGACGTTTGAGGTCCCAGTAAGCTTCCCTCCTGCACTGAGGTTGCGTATCTGGGACTTCTCTGACATAAACCTCTTTCTGGAGAGGATCATGAAGACTTTTGCAGGTAATAAAGAATGGCTCAGAAGGCAGAATTACCAGATACACTATTATGTTTTTCCCCACAGGCCCTTTAATTCTGTGTTCATTTCATTTGTGAAGATAAAAGGGGAAACTTGCAAAGGATCCAGCCAATTCAGTGTGCAGCAAATCTTTCAGTATTCCTGTATTCTTGCTAAGGAGTGAAAAGGATAAATGAAAGTAACCATACAGTGTGTGTTTTCAATGTTGTAACACAGGCCTGCACAACATAAGGCCTGGGGGCCGAATTCGGCCTGCAGGGACTACTTTACTGGCCCCCAGGTATCCTGCAGCAACACAGGCGCTGGAAACTGCCTTGTAGCGCCATCCTGTGCATGCTTTCTCAGAAATATGCTCCATGGTGTGCCCAGTGAGGTTTACTCCCATGTAAGCATGCCTAGCACTGCAGCCTGAAAGCAACAATTTTGGGAGAAGAGAAGTTTTGGCATTTGTTTGGTGCTGGCATGCACTCCAGGGGCCCAATGATTGAGCAGGGACAGGATCTATTCTCTGGCCACTATCCTTGGTTAAAACTATCGGTCCATTGCCAGGGGGAATAGAGCCACAAGTAACTAATAATATTTAATTTTAATGTAATAATGTGCTAAAATATTTGACGTTGGCCCCTGTACGTCAAGTTGTGGATGGTTCCAGCCCACCAGGGCATTTGAGTTGTGCAGCCCTGTGTAACATGAGTTTTTATCTAACGTTTCATAGAATAACTTCTGACTTCTCAGTCCCCCTGTATCTTCTTCCTACCTGCTGTGCCTAATTCTCCCACCCCCATTCATATATCTTTCAGCCCCCTCACCACAAGATTTCTGGCTATGGACCTCTTTTAAATCACTTATAATGTTAGCAGGGACACGAAAATGGGCAACATGAATGCCAGTTGAGGAAAGCCATTTGAGTTCACTGTGGAAATGGTCCAAAACAAAATCATTGCGACAGATCTAGGTATTTTCTCCATGATTTTAAAGAACTATATTGCTGTCTTATCAATTGACATTTAAGTTCTGCATTGTTCAGCAGGGGAGTACAAACAGAATAGCTATCAAACATTTTTTTTAAAAAATTGGGGGGGGGTAGATTCTTCACTGCTTACTTCCTTAGAGGAAACGGCCTCTTGATCCTTTTCAGACTTGCCCCTTCTCTGTACTGCCTTTCTTGTATGACTCTGGCCAAAAGAGAATGATCAGAGTACAGAAGAACCCACAGCAGGGAACCCATGGAAAGGTCTTCACAGACTCCCTAACATAAGAGCCCTGATGGATCAGGAGAAAATCTAGCTCAACCTACAGGTGCACCTCACTACACACACTACCGCTATTCATGGTTCTGCACATCCACAGTTCAAAACCAGGCACCTGACCTTGGCATACACAGGTACAGAAAGGGTTAATACCCACACATCCACAGTTCTTAGGTGTCTGGAAGTGATCTCCAAGGCCCTTTCTGGCCACCATTTTGTTTAAAGGAGCTATTATGTGACTCTTTGTTGGCAGTGGGAAGGATTCTCCCCCTCCCCCGCAATAGTTGACCAAATTGACAGTTTGCGGGGGCACTGCTGGACAAATTGAGAACCATGAAGTACAGTATTAATTCCTCCTTTTGCCCTTTTGCCATTTCCCCATCTCCCCCCCCCCGTGCAGGAACCCTACCCCAATTCCCGTTACCTTGTTACCTGAGGTAATCTGCAGGAATGGAACTCTCGTGGATCACTGAACACACTGCTACTGTTTTCCACAGTGGTGGGTGAGATGCTTCTAGGAAGCCCATATATGGGGATAAAGGAAACAGCCATATCTCTTTCAGTTGCTCCCCGGCACATTACATAATCTCTGTTTGGTCACACCACATAACCCACATTTATACTTTAAAAGAGTTGCAGTATATTCTGACTTACAGTAGAACCTTAGAATCTTTATTGTTATATCCTACAGTATATGTGAGGCAAGCAAGTACTACACTGGTGAAACTGACTTCTTAATGTAAAAGATCTGATTTGAAGAAAGAAATTACTTTTTAATTAAACTACATTTACGTGGATATATTACACAATTATTTGAGGCCCATCATTGACCGAGCAAAGTCATTTTGTGTATTTTTTTAAAGTTAAAGCTTTCCCTCAGCATATTCTGGTGAGTGCATTCAGCTAACTTAAGTGGCAGGATTGAGTATGCAAAATTTAGTATCTGTAGGTAATTGGGAAGTATGACATTTTGTCACAAAAACACACCCACAAACTCTTTAAAAGATATATAATATGTAAAATATCAGAAATTGGGATTGACCAAGGGGGAAAAAAGAAATTGGGATTGAAGTTTATGTAATAAACAGAATGCACTAACTGTAGGTCATAGGAAGCTGCCATAGAGTAAGACCAGTGGTCCATCTAGCTCAGTATTGTCTTCACAGACTGGCAGCGGCTTCTCCAAGGTTGCAGGCAGGAATCTCTCTCAGCCCTCTCTTGGGGAAGCTGTCAGGGAGGGAACTTGAAACCCTCTGCTCACACTTCTAGTCTTCCATTCATGTGCAACCAGGGTGGACCCTGCTTAGCTAAGGGGGCAAGTCATGCTTGCTACACAAGACCAGCTCTCCTCCTGTGTGTAATACACGCAGTCCTAGGTGCTCATTATTAAAAAGTTAAGCTGCTCATTAATAAAAAAAATAAGTTGACAGTGACATTAGATGCAGATGATCTCCACTGAACCACAATGCCTAGTTTTCTTCCTGGCTCCAGGGAAACTGGAGTTGCACAATGTATTTTAATGGTAGATCATCCTTTCCGTGCCCTCCCCTCCTCTCCCTTCAATATCCTCTCTGTAGAAAGTCAACAGGTATCATTTGCCATTTCTCTTGCTATGTAAACATTCCTACTAAGCCAGTTAATATCAACTTTGGTGTGATGTGTACCAGAACATAACCAGGCAGAAGCCTATAGCAGGCAGAGTTCTGTTCCGACCACACCTTCACATAGCTAGGGTTGAATGGAGACGTTCAGAAAGCCGATGCAGTTTTCCCAATGTGAAAACACAGGCTGGCATCCCAGATAATGAAACACACACGTGGTTCAAGAGGTGTGCAAGAGCCTGTGTGCAACTCCCCACCCCCCCTATCTTGAGTGCTGTTGCCCTAGAGCCCTAATACTTCAGAGTGCTGCCTGTGAAGTGCTCTGTGAGATTGGGAACACAGCTGAGAGTCAGCTGGCTGTACCTGTGGCAATTCTTATCGATTGTGTTGAAATTGGGCACATTTGTAGACTTGATCAAGTAGATCATGCGTGCCAAGCTTCAGGTTAGTAGCTCAACAGGTGTCATATTTATAAGGAACACAAGTGCAAGGCTTATCATGGCAGAACCTTCTTAAAATTTTTGTTAAACTGTTTTCCTATTATCTCTCCGGTGTGTGCTGTAAAATAGAAAAAAATAGTTTAAAAGCTCTAAAAAGTAGGTTATAAAACAGAAGCCATCTCATGGCTTCCTTGCAGAAGTGCAAATGACCCAGCTAATGGAGAAAGGGGAACAGATATTTTTGTTCCAATAATTTTTATAGGCACAATGATATATTTAATTTCTGTTCTCTTTGCTTCCCCAGACACTCTGGTATCTGGAATTCCACTACAGAAAGGTAAGTGTTGAGAACCAATCAAAGCAGAGACCACCCCAGGTTTCAGAGGGCCCTCAGCAAACTGCTCTCTATGGTTCCTGTATTATACCTGGGCAGGCTCCAAGAAGATCCATTCACCACCACACAAGGCTGTTGTGCACAGAGGTGATCTCTGGAATCTGGGATGTGATTCATCAAACTGAGCTCACACAGGCATAAAGAGAAATGTGGTAGTCTTTATATCAGCAAACCTGGAGATTCAGAGACAGAAGTTTTGGGCAGTATAGAAATATTTTAAATAAAATAAAAATAAATTTCAGGAAAGCGTCCACCTAATGGCGCAGCAGGGAAATGACTTTACTAGCAAGCCAGAGGTTGCTGGTTCAAATCCCTGCTGGTATGTTTCCCAGACTATGTGAAACACCTATATTGGGCAGCAGTGATATAGGAAAGATGCTGAAAGGCATCATCTCATACTGTGTGGGAAATGGTAATGGTAAACACCTTTTATGTTCTACCAAAGACAACCACAGGGCTTTGTTGTTGCCAGGAGTTGACACCAACTCGACAGCACACTTTACCTTTACCATAGATGCCAAATGGGATAGTTTAGTGAACAGCTTCTTACATCTTGGGGGAGGACTGCCCACAGTGACCTATATGGAAAATACGTCCCTGATAAAATTGCTCACATTAGAGCGGAGAGCTGGTCTTTTATTTTATTTTTAAAAACATTTTATATCCCGCTCTTCCTCCAAGGAGCCCAGAGTGGTGTACTACATACTTGAGTTTCTCCTCACAACAACCCTGTGCAGTAGGTTAGGCTGAGAGAGAAGTGACTGGCCCAGAGTCACCCAGCAAGTCTCATGGCTGAATGGGGATTTGGACTTGGGTCTCCCCGGTCCTAGTCCAGCACTCTAACCACTACCTCCAAGGAGCAATGTGTGTGATTCTTCTCCCCCCTTATATTTCCACAACAATCCTGTGAGGTAGAGATGAGCAGGGACGGCTTTGAACCCAAGTCTTTCCAAACCTAGCCCAACATTCCACTGCACCACACTGGCTCTCAGTTGTTCATTTTTGTTGGGTATTGACTGCCGAAGAAAATGAGATGTAAATCCTCATCTTAAACTGTGGCATTGCTGGAGGACCCCAGCCTTATTCAAAGTTCATGGGGTGGTTCCTGCCACTCTGAGTCTTGTTCATTTCACATTTGTTGATTGGGGCTACAATCCTATACTCCCTTACCTTGGAGCAAGTCCCACTGACCATAGCTGGCCTTACTTCCAAGTAGGCAAGTATAAGATTACATTGTATTACAAAAATAGGGTCTTCCTTTAAAAAAAAAAAAAAAACTTTTTAAAAAAACCTAGATTTATTTATTTTTACATTTATATTCCACTCTTCCTCCAAGGACCTCAGAGCGGTGTACGTGATTATTTTTATCTTCACAACAACCCTGTGAGTTAGGTTAGGCTGAGAGATACATGACTGGCCCAGAGTCACCCAGTGAATACCTTATTATTCTTGAGAAAGTCATGACTGGGTTTAATTAATAAAGGGAGAGCCTGTGGGCCCGGGTTGCAGATAATTAAGGGCCCTTGTCATCAATCCATCCCTCAGCTGACTCTGCTTCTCTTTTCTCCCCCCCCCCCACACCACCCCCCCTGCAAAAAAAAGCAAACATCATTCTGGATCCAGACACCGCAAATCCCTGGCTAACCCTAACTGGCGATCAAAAAAGTCTGAGGTGGGAAATCGACGCTCAAGATCTGCCCAGCAATCCGGAAAGATTTGACCTTTCCTTTTGTGTGTTGGGGTTCGAGGGATACACCACAGGCAGACACTGCTGGGAAGTCTCGGTGGGAAGTCACTCTAAGGGGACCTGGGCCTTGGGTGTGGCCAGGAAGTCTGTGAGGAGGAAAGGTGACCTCATATTACGTCCCGAGGAAGGATTCTGGACTTTGTGGCGGCACAGCGCCGAGTACGGGGCCTCGAACTCCCCTGACCGCCCTCCTCTGTTCCGGAGTAGGAAGCTGAAGACGGTCCGAGTGTCTCTGAACTGCGCTGGGTTGCAACTGTCCTTCTTTGACGCTGACACGGCAGTCCCGCTCTACACATACTCGGGAGCCCAGTTCTCTGGAGAGACCCTTTGTCCCTTCTTCTATACAGATGGAATTGGCCCCCTCAGACTCTCTTGGTGAGGTAGCCATGTGGTCTTCATCTCAGGGCCCATCTGCCTTCTTCTCACTACACTAAGATGGTTAAGAAGAAGAAATCCATACTTTAAAGGCCAAGTGCCCCGTTTACATCACTTGCAAAGCTTTCAGCAGACTTCCTGTCACTCTGACTAAAACTAAATTTCTTAAAACAGACAGGCACTCATTAATGGCCACCCATGATGCCACAATGAGCAGCGTGATCAAAGAAAGGTGGGACAGAAATGTTACAAACAAAATAAATCACGCTCCAGTCTATTCTCAGCCAAGGCAGTTTCTGTAAACTGATATCTCCAACCACCCTTGCTCTCAGTCTTAATCTCCATTTTCCTTCTCACCTCAACTGCCAGGACTTCCTCTCATTTTTAAATTATAAAAAACCTCATTCAACACTGTTAGAACTTAGGGAGGTTGCTGTGACTTTTGGGCAAATTTTATATGTTCAAAATCTCTGGTGGCTCCTGGAGCTGAATGCTGGCAGGGGCTTATCTTTTAGAGAATGTTAATTGTGATGTGGTTGGATTAGATTGTAAGCACCTTGGGGCAAGGAGCTGGCATTTTCTTATATACTACCTAACACTCTGCATGTTGATCCGGCAATATATTTTTAAAAGATATTTTCAGTTGTGATATTAGTTCTTTGGGCATTTTACTGAAATGGGAAAGCAAGATATGCGTTTAAAAAATTTTTTTTAATGGTCATCGTGAAATTATTGCATCCTCACAAGGGCAGTGCACTTGGCTTTTGGTAGAACCCCAAGGCAAAGTCTCACACAAGTTTCAAGTGGGTTTGCACAGAAGCTTTAAGTGGATGATACTGGAGACGATTAGCGAGACTCCAGGGATGCCATTTTTGATGAGAGAGCAGGAAGATCCAAAGGTCTGCTCTTGGATGTATTCAAATGAAAATTGAAAATGTAGATATAACTGCTGGAGAATGAGGTGATGGCTACAAGCTTAGATGGCTTTTAAAAGGGTCAGATTACATGCAGGGGGGGAGAAAAGATCTATCCATGGCTGTTAGTCATGATCTTTCAGCAAAACCTCCATGTATTTGAATACCAGTTGCTGGAGCAAGAGTGGTTGGCCACAGGATGCTGGACAAGATGGACCTCTGGTTTGATCCTGCAGGATGCTTCTTGGATTCATTTTCACTTTCTTTGGAAAGCAACTAATAGTGGCTAGTCAGGGATATAGCACTATCACGTTATACTGTCTTGTTTACATAACTGATTAATCCAGGGGTTCCTGATCTTTCTTAATAAATGTACAGTTTCTGTCACAAACCTTCAGCTCAGGTACCCCATAGAGAGGTATGTGTGTATATATGTATACACACACACGTACGTTACTATAATAATAGCTAATGTCCATACTAAGTTACTCAAAAGCAGCCTTAAGAACATAGGAAGCTGCCTTCTACAGAGTCTGGTCCACCTAGATCAGTATTGTTTACCCAAACTGGCAGTGGCTTCTCCAGGGCTGTAGGCAGGAGTCTCTC
Organism: Hemicordylus capensis; assembly: GCF_027244095.1. Classification (NCBI taxonomy): domain Eukaryota; kingdom Metazoa; phylum Chordata; class Lepidosauria; order Squamata; family Cordylidae; genus Hemicordylus; species Hemicordylus capensis. Next base: position 247,229,251 of record NC_069658.1, on the reverse strand, counting down.
AGCCCTATCTTGGAGAAGCCAGGGAGGGGACTTGGGACCTTCTGCATGCAGGCAGGCAAGTGCTCTTCCCAGAGCAGCCCCCACCCCCTAATGGGACTATCTTACAGTGCTCACCCATGTAGTCTCCCACTCAGATGCAAACCAGGGTGGACCCTGCTTAGCAAAGGGGACAATTCATGCTTGCTACCACAAGACTAGCTCTCCTCCCAGGCCACACCCATTTGTACCATTGATCATCCCTTAGCTTACTTTTTCCACCAGCTCCCACCCCCTTGGACTCTGGTCCCACCCACCATGGGGCTATCACACTGCCCTTCACTCACTTATTGAAATTAATGACAAGTGTACTTGTCCTGTTGGAGCCTAACAGGCTGAGGGGAGAGATATGCCAGCCAACCAGGGACAAAGGAGGTGGGTCTCGTAGCTTCAGGCCAGCCGTGCTCCAATGAAGAACAGTGGCTGCAGCACAGGGAGGTTAGGTAGGAGGTCTCCCGAGTGCCCTCTGGCAGCCCTTTAAGTATCCCCTAGTTTGGAACCCCCGAATTAACCTATGCAGATGAAACTGACCTACCCAGCAAATTCTACCTCTGCCGCCACTGCAAAAAAACTTTGGCATTCACATAGTGGCTCACCATATGCCTCTGGGAAAGCCACATGCAAATACTGAGGGCATTTCCCCCTCCTCCTGCTACTCCCCTGCAACTGGTATTTAGAGGCCTCTTGCCTCTGAGGATACATAAGATAGACACCAGCAGCAACAGCCACTGGAGGTTGCTATGCTGGGGATGGAGAGGGCCAGGTGCTCTCCCCCTGCTCAATAAAGAGAATCGCCACTTTAAGAAAGTGCCTCTTTGCTCAGTGAGCAGGGGAAATTTGGGAGGACTCACTCTCAGCCCAAGACTAGCACCAGCCTCAAAGTACCTAATCCTTTCCTTTAAAAAAAAATTACATGTGTGTCTGTGTGCATTGGCACAGAGGAAGAGGAGACTTAAATTGCCAGAAACAACCAGACTCCTAACCTTTTAATGTTCTTAGTTTCTGTCAAAGGTTGTGTCTTGACTGGTACCCTCAATAACAGGAGGTGGTAGAAAGTGCAAGGGAAGAGTCTGGTGGTTAGACCCTATGTCCTAGACCCCAAGTGGCCTCATAATGCTATGACCCCCTCAGACTCCTAACAGGTCGCTGCTGTTTAATTCCCAAAGAAGAGCACAGTTGCGGCAAAGTCTCAGAGATGAAAGCGCTCCCCCTGTCAGAAGACAAGTAGCGGGGAGTTCCATAGTGACAGAAAAATCCCTTGGTAGTTTCTTTGCTGCAACTGCTGCCGTGTTCCTCTTAGTGGGCCACACGTCCATCCACCCACTCATAGACTCCATAGCAGTCGGGATATATCTATACCCATGTGAGTTCCTAGGTAAGAGGTCCACAAAGTCAATAACCCATGTGGAATGGAGAGCCAGGGGTGCTTCCTGCCCCTTGATCTTAGGCTTTCTCCCTTCCTTCCTGGTCAATTTTAAGACACTGAATGAGGGACATTTTCCAGCAGTGGAAGAGTCTATTGGTGAAAGCCTTACTTTTCCTTTCCTTTGTCTCGATCGCCCTCTGCACAATTTAGGGCTATCTAGCCTGGGCAGGGAAGAAGAAGAGGAAGAAGTGGTGGTACCGTAGTAGTAGTAGTAGTAGTAGTAGTAGTAGTAGTAGTCGCATGTTTCTATTTATTTACTAGCTGGGCCGGGCACAGAGCAAACCCTATGAGGGAGGTTAGGCTGAGAGATATGGGTGACTGGCCTGGGGGTGGGGTAGAACTGGGCCCAGCCGCCATTTGTGATTATCCATGCCCATTCCCAGGCTGTGTGGAGGCAGATGGGGCGCTTGCCTGTATTGAACCAATAGCCCAAGAACATGGCTGCTTAACTTCAGCCCTCCAGCAGTAGTTGGCATACAACTCCCATCATCCCATACTATTGGCCCCTATGGCCGGGCATTGCGGGAATTGTAGTTCAAAAATAGCTGGAGGGCCAAAGCGGTGCAGCCAGAAGCAGCAGGGCCAGGACTTAGCCCCCACTTCCCCAAATCTGCTCTTTGGAATAAGGCACAACAGCTTATTGTTAAGGGGAAATGCAGTCAAGCCTCTTGGGGAGCGGAGCCCAAGACCGAAAGAGCCAGATTACTTGCTTGGGCCACTGACAGAGCAGACCCAGTCAGCAGAGTTGGCTGTGCTTGTAAAGTTGGCACAAGGCTTTTGCACACGGTACAGCATGGACTTGCAGGACTGGACGTTATTCTTTTCATGAGGCTATGGCTAGGGATGTGCACAAAACTGAGTCAAATTGGACTCAGACTGAACTGGGTCTGATCCAGTTTTGTGCAGACCCGAACCTGGCCTGGTTGACCCCTGCTGGCACCCTCTGCAACCCCTGCAGCTGCCGTCGCCACCACTGGCAGAGGCAAATTCAACTTTTCCCTCCCATCCCAACTCTCAGCTGCTGTTTTCTTCTCCCTTGTGTTATTGTGAGCCCTCTTGAGACACAGAACTTATTTCTTGTTCCAATTAAACCACTTTGAGAAGTTTTATTGAAAAGCAGTATATAAATATTTGTTGTTAGGAACAAAGGAAGCTGCCTTAGACCGAATCAGACCATTGGTCCATCCTGCTTAGTATTATCTACACACACTGGTAGTGGCTTCTCCAAGCTTGCAGGCAGGAGTCTGTCTCAGCCCTATCTTGGCGATGCCAGGGAGGGAACTTGGGACCTTCTGCATGCAAGCAGGCATGTGCTCTCCCCAGAGTGGCCCCTTCCCCTGATGGGGATATCTCAGTGCTCACACATGTAATCTCCCATTCCTATGCTAACAAGGGCAGACCCTGCTTAGCAAAGTGGACAATTCATGCTTGCTACCGCAAGGCCACCTCTCCTCCCGTTGTGGTAGTAGTAGGGAAAGAAAATAACCTTCTAACAATTGGTCAAGGTGAGCACATAGAAACCAGAGGGCAGACCCTCTGAATACCCAAGGCAGAACTCTAGCATACTTAAATCAAAAGGATTTTTATTTCAGGAAAACAGCATAAACAGGCACACAAAACTGGTGTACAAGACAATAATAATCACTGTTAAAAACCACTAGCTAGCACTGCCCTCAGCTGTGGCAGCTAGAGATGGCAGGGTATCAGATTTTGAGTGTCATTACCATTCAAGTCAGAAAACAGAGACAGGCTGCCTGTCATGCATGCGTTTCACAGACAAAGTCCTGTCATAAGAGCCAAGATGAAGAATGCCAAGTATCCCTAGACACCGCCTTTTATGGTCAAGAAACCCCTGCTGGGTATGTGCCTGTATGTCACAACCCATATGGCCTTTAGCCAATCCCAAGTATGAGTCCAATGGCTTCATTAAACATGCAGAATTGTGTCATGTGCAGCGTAAATGGAATTTCCTAGACCAAAATAATGGAATTAACAGTGAAGGTAAGGAAGAAAACCCAGAAGCTGCTTCAGAACTTCCCTGTCAGTGTTTTGTCTGGACTGGATTTTCCAGTATTGAATAGAATATTATTTCGGGCTTGGAAAAGCCATGGCTGATCACTTCCCAATCGAGGAGCTCCTCTGCAAATGGAACTTCACGGCTTTAAGCTCAATCTGTTAATCGAAACAAGATAGCCGCAGTTTGGTCAAGAAGGCAACACAACACAAGCATTCATATCAAAGCAAGAACGAGTCCAATTTCTTCATATCTATAATGGATCAAAGAAGATCCATTAGGTTGGTGGTGTTTTTCACAATGGCATACAAGGATATTCATAAAAGAGGTACAGCAAGACACTTTATATATGCCAACTGCTAAAGTTTAAAAAAAAAATACACAAAAGGCCAGAAGGCAGACACAGAAAATCTAGAGAGGTACCATGCATTGCACATAAATGTATTTTAGATGCCAGGACACTATTCCAGGAGGTGTATCTGCAGCATCTTCTAAAAGCTCAAAGAAGTTCATATTCCAATGTATGAACAATTCAAGAGCTTGTGAAGTAAGGCAGGTTTAGAAATAACTACTTACCTGATTATTTCAGGCAAGCAGGGAGGAATGCTCTTATAAAGTTGGTAAAGAGCCGATCCTTTTTAAACTCCTCCTTCCAGGCTGTCAACATGTCACAACTAAAAGGTCCATGAGGGCAACCTTTTTAAAAATTTTACTGAGGACTAGTAACTTTTGCAGACGTATCGAAAAGGCTGGAATAAGGCAAAGAGTTCTTTGGCAAAGTCAGGCTTAGAGTCGGGGTGGGGTGAGGTGGGGTCAATGTCGCAAGCAAAGCTTCCAAAGTTGCATAGCTGGACATTAAGAGTCATGGCTACCTGAATGGCATTGTTGACCGTACATATATGCAGCTGGTCAAGGCATAGACAGTGCAGGTTATATACAAGCAAAAAACAAACAAACAAAAACACCTCAGCATCTCAAACGACAGCAATCAAAGGACAGCAATAGAAATTTACTCCATGCATTTTCCAAAACATAAATGGGGGGGACAGATTCCATTTAGATGATACAGTATCCACCAATAGTCCTTAGTTGGAAGTTCCAGCAAAGGAAAGGCATTCAGAATTAAATCACATCAGGGGTTCCCAGCCCTGAGTCCCCAGGTGCTGTTGGACTACAACTCCAGATATTGCTTGACTACAACTCCCACAATCCCCTGCCACAATGTGAGGTGATGGGAGCTGTAGTCCAACATCATCTGAGGAGCCAAGGCTGGGAATCACTGCATTGCATGACTTCTCATAGTGACACTACAAGTAGCGTACATGCCTAGGATTGGCAATCCAGGCTTCGGGGGCTTCTCATCTTACCCTCTCCTCCCCGTTGCCCACAGTCCCAAAGATTCCCCCCTTTCGCAGCTGTTTTCTCCCACATAACCCAAGATATAGGGCATTTCCAGAGAGAGAGACTTGGTTTGAAAACAGAAGGTCTTCGCATTTATCGACTTGTCTGTATTACGTACCTCCCTTTCAGGCACTGTAACTGCATTGATCAACTGGTCTACAGGACCCCGTGCGCTATTTTGCATCTCCATCTCTTAGCCCTTTGCAGAAAACCCAAGGTGAAAATCAAACTTTTAAAGTAGTCTCAAAAAACGCCATTTTCATCATGGGTTTCCCACAAATGGCCAGCAGATGGCACTGCGAAATAGTGCATGGAGGAAGGAAGCAATCTAGACACCCTACTGATAAATGAAACACCCTGTGCAAAAAGGAGCTATGTAACACAGTTAGCAAATGCAGGGAGAGCATTTCTCCATCGGGAAATGCCCATAGCAGAGGGCTCCTCCTCAGCATAAGCACTGCCAGAGGCTCCTGATGAGCAAAGAGGCACCTTTTAAAAGCGGTGATTATTTAGCAGGGGGAGAGCAACTGGCCCGCTCCACCCCCAGCACAGCATCCCTCCAGTGGCTGTTGCAGGTGTCCTATCATGTTTCTTTTATAGACTGTGAGCCCTTTGGGGACAGGGAGCCATTCTGTTTATGTATATCTATGTAAACAGCTTTGGGAACTTTTGTTGAAAAGCGGTATATAAATATATATAGGCTGAGACAATGGTGAATGGGAGTAAAAGGCAGAGCCATGTAAGCAGAGCACTCTGCCAAAGCTCTGTTGCTATTTGCTCTGGGGAGGAGACGGTTAAAAAGCCCTTTGCCACATAGAGGAATGAGTCAATGGGCAATGGCCATATCACTGGCATTTCCTACCAAAATACAGTTTGGTCTACCCATACAGTGGAATGAGGTGACTGGATTCCAAGGTGGCAGAATGGAGCGTACCACTTCAGACTGCACGCAGGAGGTACCATTTCTGAATGTTCCCTGTTTTGTGTGTCTGTGTGTGTGCTTTTAAAATCTCACTGCAAGTAGAAAACTAGCAAACCAGGGAATGAGCTGCTACTATTACTATTATTTATATGTATAAATAGCTATACAACACTGCTTTTCAACAAAAAGTTATCACAGAAAAGCAGTTTTCACAGAAAAGGAAGGAGAAGGAGATGGTGTTCGCAGTCTAAAGGCTCTCAAATACTTACATGGCTCCCTGATGTGCTATCTTTCCACTTGCATGGTTGGTTGGCTGGCAGGTTTAACTCAAGGAAGCATTCAAAAAGGGCACCTCCTGCCACAGCAGCTCAGGATCCAACCACCTCCTCCTCCTGCTGCCTATACTGACCAGGCTTATGACTAGTTAAAAAGCAGTTACTGGCCAGAGAGCCAGAGCCACATATATTAACAATTCAGCCTGTAGTTTCAGGGGAGGGAAGAAGGATCTACAGAGCTCCATTCACATGTTTCCCGCAAAGGGTTTTCCTTCACAAATAACTTTCGGCCAGCCACTTCCTTTCTGCAGTCTGTCACGAAATAGTCATTTTGCCTGAGATGTGGCAAAGAAAAAGGTGGTGAGCCATTTTGGGATAAGTGGGTAAGATTTTCATAGACGTGTTCGGCCTTCTTACGAGTTTTTGAGTTCTGGAGCCGGTACACACAGTCCCCAATGTCACAATATCAAATGCACAGCAGGATCAAGACCCCTTCACACCCCGCAGCCCATGTCGGACACCAGGCATGAGAATAGAAGACAAGTGCTGTCAGATCAGACCAAAGGCCAACCAAGTCCAGCATTTCCGTCTCCAATAAGATGCCTCTGGGAAGCCAACCAATGGGACATGAAGGAGGCAGCCCTTGGATGCTGTCGATTCCCATGCAGTACATGCAGATAAATGTACACACAATTCTTGTCTTTCCACCTCTCTTCCTTGGCCGAGGTGGGAAAATGAACAGACCCCATTGCATTCTCGTCCTTACACATTCATGGGTTGCACTTTTCCCTTAAGAACGGAGCTCACCAAGCCCAGGTCTGCCTTGGCATAAAGTCTTCAGTGCAAAACCTATTTTCCCAAATGGCTAAGAAGCAAGTTAGTGTCCTCTTGGTTTCCCTGTCGACTGGAATATGAGAATCGCCTTACCAGACAAGAATGAAGGTCCATTGAACACCATATTCCATCCCTAGCAGTAACCAGATGTCTCTGGGAAGGCCCTGAGCAGGACAGACAGCAACAACCTCATCCCTGTTTGCTCCCAGCATTTGGTTCTCAGAGATATACTACTTTTGAACATGGAGGTTCCATTTAGCTATCATTTAGCTAATAGCCCACTGCTAGAGCTCTCCTCCATGCATGTTTCTGATCCCTTTAAAAAAAAAAAAAGCCATTGGCCTAAACATCTTGTGGCAGTCAGTTCTGCAAGTTAATTATGCACCATATGAAGAGGTCTGAATCCAGTAAGATCCATTGCCAATAAGCCACGTGGCCAATTAGGTATGTTCTAAATTCCAGTATCCTTCTTCCTCCATATCATTAAATATTTTGATTTCTTTATTTTAACAGTTTCATCTATACAAGATTGTAAGCCTCTCTGGGCAGAGCTTCTTTCCTTATGTGTTTTGGACTAGACCCAGAACTATTTATTATTGTTCTCGTTTATTAACTGAGTGGCCCTGCCAAGTTCTAGTGTTCCAGAAAATGGAGAAACCCTTCACTCTATTCATTATCTCCACTTGTCATTTTATATCATTAGCTGGCTTCGTGAGGTATGAGATTTCCCCCGACCATCACACAAGCAATTATAGGTCTTCTCTCTAATAGAATTTTCCACACGCAATCCGGGTTCATTCAGTTTCATTTCCCTTCACCTGCCCTCAAAGGATTTCTCACCTCTGACCATTCTAAAATATAACATCCTCTCGCAACTATCAGCAGGCCTGTGATGACACGTGTGGTGGGGCTGTACCACTTCAGACTGTAGGTAGATGACTGAATAGTTGAAGGCAACACTCTGTATGAATTATCCCTGCACACAGAAAACTAACATGTCAGGGAGCCTCTCCCTGACATGCTAGCTTTCTATATGCAGGGGCACTTAAACAAAAAAATATAGAGGGAAGCATCCAAATATTCAATTTCTCACCTGCAGCCTGAAGTGGCCTATTCCAGTTACAGATTTGCCATGTGGGCCTGCTGATGGTGTGGTTCTGCTCTGAGAAGGTCTAACAGAGCAGCTCTTCCTCTGTTCAGAGCACTGGCAAGGTTTCTTGTCCCAAATGCATCCTCTGGTGTTTCACAAAGTACGAACTCGTGGTGAAGCTTTTCCCGCAGAAGTTGCATTTGTAAGGCTTCTCCCCAGTGTGGGTCCTTTTATGGAGTACAAGGTGCGCTTTGCAGCTAAAGCCTTTCCCACAGGCAGTGCACGTGTAGGGCTTCTCTCCTGTGTGGGTCCGCTCATGATACAGGAGGGCCGAGCGCTGCCTGAAGCATTTCTCGCACGTGGAGCACTTGTATGGCCTTTCCCCTGTGTGGATCCACTTGTGCTTGACAAGGTCCGAGCTCCGGTGGAAACTGCCCCCGCAGTCGGTGCATTTGTACGGCTTCTCGCCCGTGTGGATTCGCTCGTGTTTCACGAGATCCGACCTCTGGTGGAAGCTCCTCCCGCAATAGGAGCACGTGTGAGGCTTGTCTCCCGTGTGGAACCTTTCGTGCACGATCAGCTTGGACCTCTGGCTGAAGCATTTCTGGCACGTGGTGCACTTGAACGGCTTCTCTCCCGTGTGGATCCTCTCGTGTCGAGAGACGTCCGAGCTCCGATTAAAGCTCTTCCCGCAAAAAGAGCATTTGTACGGCCAGTCTCCTGTGTGGAGCCTTTCGTGGGCAATGAGCTTTGCTACCTGGCAGAAACTTTTGTCACACACGGAGCATTTGTATGGGTTCACCCCCGGAGGGAATCCTTCTGGCCCAAGGAGCCCTGAGCTCGGATTGAAACTTCCCCCACAGTTCGAGCACAGAGTCTGCTTCCCTCCTGAAGAGTTCCCTTCCGCTTGCTCTGGGTTATTTTCTTGTGGGCCCTTTGATCTGTTCTGAGAACTGAAGATTTCTTCTGCCTCACGAAACCTGCCGAAATCTTCTACTCGATCTTGGGAGGACCCATGCAGTTCCAATGGCTGGGGATTTTTCCACTGGGCTGCCTCCTCATTTTCATTCATATGTCCATCATCTGCCCAGGGTGGGGGTGGGGGGCGGGGGAGAGAATCCAAACACAAGTCAGTCTGTTATGCTGAGAGAAGAAGGCAAATGAATCATTAGAGCAGAGATTTCAGAACCACATGCCAAGGGTTCCCTTGAAGGTTATCTTTCAAAGATACATTGACATTCCTTCAAACTTTATCAGGGTTTTTTTCCCTATTTATATTTTTTGTCATTGTTACTTTAACAATTTACTTTATATTGTTAAAATTTACCATTTACAATGTAAACAAGTTACTTCAACACACCTAAATTTGTATCATAGGGACATAGGAAGCTGCCATATACTGAGTCAGACCTTTGGTCTATCTAGCTCAGTATTGTCTAGAGAGACTGGCAGTGGCTTCTCCAAGGTTGCAGGCAGGAATCTCTCTTAGCCCAGTCTTGGAGATGCCAGGGAGGGAACTTGGAATCTTCTGCTCTTCCCAAGGCAGCTCCATCCATCCCCTGAGGGGAATATCTTGCAGTGCTCATACATCAAGTCTCCCATTCATATGCAACCAGGGCGGACCCTACTTCACTAAGGGGACAAGTCATGCTTGCTACCACAAGACCAGCTCTCCTCAGAAGTGTCATGTCACTTCTTCCTTTACATCAGGGATTTCAAGGCTTGGGTCCTTAGATCTTGTGGGAGTACATCTTCCATCATTCCCAGCCACAACAGCCAGTGGCTGGAGAATGATGGGAGTTGTAGTCCACCTACGTTTGGGGAGCCAAGGCTGGGAATCCCTGCTTTACATGGCTTTTCATAGAGATGCAAGCAGGATTTCTTGATATGTAGCTCAGTGTCTTGAGCCTCTATACCTCATGTGGCAGGGGATGATGGAAGTTGTAATCCAACAACATCTGGGGGATCCAAGGTTGGGTTTTCTTGCTTTACAACATTGCAAAAAATACACCCTTTTGGCAAAAGCTTCTGAGGGTATTTAAGAGAACACCTTCTTCATTGTGAACCCTGCTGCCTATTAAAATCTTCAGGGGAGGTTCGTCCGAGGGTGCCACCGGCTCGTCTGGTGACAACTCAAAGGAGAGCCTTCTCTGTGGTTGCCCCAGAGCTATGGAAAGCACTTTCTGCTGAGATTAGAGCTGCTCCACCCCTGCTGGCTTTTAGGAAACAACTGAAGCCACCTCTCTTCAGCCAAGCTCTTTAGCCATTTGATAGTTTTTATGGGTATTTTAATTTGATATTTTTATATGTTTTAATTGTTAAGATTTCTCGTTTGTTTTACTGCTGTAAACTGCCTAGAGACTTCAGTAGTGGGTCGTATACAAATATGTTAAATACATAAATTTATGCTCTCGTTATCTCTTGTCTTGACTAAAGACCTGAAAATTTTCTGGAAATTTCCCCCGCACTTCATTTTTCCGTGGACATTTTTAGATTTCTAAAATGCCAACTCTCACTGGATCCATTCTTGGAGATTTATTTTTCTCCCTAATATCTTTTACCATCATCAAGCCAGTCATTTCTCCAGAATTGCTTTCAGTAATCCCCTGGTGGTGGGTGTTGATTCTTGGAGGCTCCAAGTCAATCCTGGAGGACTCTTGAGTCTGTGATTACCCTCCCGAAAGCCCTACATTGGCTTCCTGCCCATTCCTGGATCCTATACAAGCTGCTTGACTTCAAAGCCCTCACTGACATGCTAGCTTTCTTTATGCAGGGATACTTTGGAAAAATGGGGGCAGAGGAAGCAACCAAGTATCCTTTCACACTCTCGTATGCTGACATATTTCTGCCCAGGACATTCAGACCTGAAGCTCCATCGCCCACAACCACCTGAAGGGCTCCTGCTTGCTCAGATGGCTTTGCCCTTTCTCCCTTGCTTGCCTCAGCTGGAAAGGAGAGCCTTAGAGCCTAGCTTCTCAGCATGTGTACATAACCCTGGGGGTACATAAGACACTGGCAGGGGGTCCAGGACAAAGGGAGAGGAGAAAGAAGCCTGCCAAAGGCCATTATGGCTGAGAATGATGAAAGCTGTAGCCCAACAACATCTGGGGGCCCAAATTTGAGAGCCTCTGACCCACACATTCTGTGCAAATCCTCTGATACCTGAATGGATGTCCATCATTGAATGGATGTCCATCAGTCTCAAGAAATGCTTACCCAGAGGGTGGCCGTCCTCTTCAACTTCCTTCTTGACAATGGTGCCAGGCTGCCTCAACATGTTATCTGATAGACTCCGCTCAGTGTCAGGGAAATTCACAGTCACCACACGAAACATCCCTGCGCCCTGAAAACAGCACCAAGCATGTCCATGAAGGGCACCAGAAACCGAGTGCGAACAAGTGAGTGAATATTTCTTCAAAGGCTTCCGATACGCAAAGACAGGGCTTCCTTGTCATCAATGGGGCCTAGTCTACCCATGCAGCAGTACAAGGCGGGAGTGTTGTGAGGTGTTGCTTCGGAGAGAGAGGGCTGCATTCTGGAAGGCCACCCTGTATAAAAATCTACCTGAAAGAAGAGCACTAACACAGCAGGGAGTGTTGTGTTAGTATCTCCTTGATGTACTAGTTTTTTACTTCTAGGGAAGTTTGGGGTTTGAGAGAGAGAGAGAGAGAGAGAGCGCACGGACATTTACAAATGCGATTTTCCACTCCCACCTAAGAACAGCCCTGCTGGATTAGGCTCAAAGCCTATCTAGTCCAGCATCCTGTTTCACACAGTGGCCCACCAGATGCCTCTGGGAAGCCCAGAGGCAAGAGGTAAGGGCATGCCTGCTCTCCTGCTGTTACTCCTCTGAGGCTGGAGGTGGCCTATAACCCTCAGACTAGTAGCCATTGATAAACCTGTCCTCCATGAATTTGTCTAAACCCTTTTAAAAGCCATCCAGGCTGTTGGCTGCCACCACATCTTGTGGCAGAGAGTTCCACAGGCTGATTATGCATTGTGTGAAACTCATGAAGTGGTATAGACCACTCAACCACCTTTAGAGTCTCCCGCCTCATTTTGTGGCAGACCAGACCTCCCTTGAAACATATCTGAACTGTCCAGAAATGTTTTTACCTTCTGTTCCTGTCTTCCATCCTCTCGGTGCCTCAGCAGAAAATCTTCAGCCAGAACGACAGCCTGGGCGCAAGTGTCGGGTCTGCCTTCCCTGACCCAGCTCTCCATTCCCTGAGGCAGGACGGTCAGGAACTGCTCCAAGATCAGCAGCTCCAGGATCTGCTCCTTGCTGTGTTTCTCCGGCCTCAGCCACCGATGACAAAGATCCCAGAGGCGGCTGCAGACCTCTCGGGGCCCCTCAGCCTCCTGGTAGAGGAACTGTCTGAAATGCTGGCGGTTCCTCTCCGTGCCGACGCCATCTTCGCTCTCCACCTCCTCCTTCACTTTCTGGTACATTCTGTCTCGGGAGTCGGGCCTGCTGATCACTTCCGGCATCATTTGGTCAAAGCCTGGCCCCGACTGTCCAAACGGCCCTTCTGCCAGCCGCTGGCTGCTTGCCAGCGGGCCCTCAAAATGGAGCAGGGGCACCTTCGTATCCCCCCACGACGCAGCCCCCGGCAGCTGTCTAGTGGCCCACCCAGCCCGAGGAGACTGCACTCCCCCCAGGAACTCCTGCCACTGGGCTTCCCAGCGCTGGGACGACAGCCCGTCTTCTGGTTCCTGCTTGATGTGCTGTGGGGCTCTCCATCTCAGGCACTGGCCAGGGGTCCCCGCTGGGATGGCATGAGAGTCTTCTCTCGCTGCCTCCAGCCCCATCTCTGATTTCAGGTCCACCGGCTCCTCTGGTTCCTCCATTTTCATGTCTGGGTTTCCTCCCCGCTCTAGCCCAGCCTGGAACTGGAGACCCGGGGTTAACGCTTCCCTCCGCTCCCCAGACATTTCTTATTGAGGCAAATGGCTTTCAGTTCCGTTCTCTCCTTGGCCACGAGCAGAGCAGTGTCTGGCCGCTGACCTTTGGCCTGCAATTACATCACTATAAAACAGGCTGTTCCGCAGGTTCAAGGAAACTCCTTTTGTGGGGGTGCAGGATGGGGTTCTTCTCCCTCAGGATCCCTGGAGGAACACTGGTGCTAAAGAAACAGGTTGTCCCCATCTACCAAGAAGCATTTCTCCCTGGTATAAGAGAGTTAAAAATTAGGTGATATCTGATTTGGCTTTTAGGTTCTACCTAAACTTTCTCCATGACACACTAGGTTTCTGCATGCAGGGAGCTTTTGAACATAAGAATGTAAGAACAACCCTGCTGGATCAGGCCCAAGACCCATCTAGTCCAGCATCCTGTTTTGCACAGTGGCCCACCAGATGCCTCTGGAAGCCTACAGGCAGGACATCATGGAGGAGAGGTCTATCAATGGCTACTAGTCAGAGGGCTGTGGGCCACCTCCAGCCTCAAAGGCAGGATGCCTCTGAATACCAGTTGCAGGGGAGTAATGGCAGGTGAGAGGGCACGCCCTCAACTCCTGTCTGTGGCTTCCAGCGGCATCTGGTGGGCCACTGTGCGAAACAGGATGCTGGACTAGATGGGCCTTGGGCCTGATCCAGCAGGGCTGTTCTTATGTTCTTATGAGTTGAGGGCATGCCCTCTCTCCTGCTGTTACTCCCCTGCAACTGGTACTCAGAGGCATCTTGGCCTGACTAGTAGCCATTGATAGACCTCTCCTCCATGAAGTTATCCAAACCCTTCTTAAAGCCATCCAGGTTGTTTGACATGGTGGAGAAATCAGACATGCAATTCCCCACCTGAAGTGATACAGTCACAGGAAGACATATCTTGCATGCTTTTTCTGAACATACCGTTCAGCCCAGTGTCGGCTTCATTGCTATGTTTTTTGTATGGGTGACATTTAAAACAAAAACAAACAAACAAATACCTCTCCCCTAGAATTGCTGACCCTAGAAAAGACAGGAGATTCCCTTCTCCCTCCCTCTTTCCTCATTATCTCTCTGCCAGTTACTGAACAGATTGTTATCTGGTTAAGGAATTTAACAGCTGGGAAACAGAAGAGGTCTCTTTCTGTGCTCGATTGCAAACTGGTGATGGCATGTATGCCGAAACACTTTTATTGATTTGTACCAAATTTTATTTTTGCACAATAAAGGGTGTTTTTGAAGAGAACTGAAGTGTTAATATGCACATTGCATCGCTGAAGTATCAACTGACCCTAGAATTGCAAACCCTAATCCTAACTAGACGTCTACATCCTAGTTAATCAAAGATACAGGCCCCTTTATAGCTTGATGCATCCAAAGAGGGTTTGGTATCAGAATTATATTAATAGTTGCTTTGTATACTGACATTTCAGACTGAGATTCTTGGTCTAACGCAGGGCTGCTCAGCTTTGGCCCTCCTGCAGATGTTGGCCTACAATTCCCATACCCCCCTGACTATTAGCCACTGTGGCTGAGAATTATGGGAGTTGTAGTCCAAAAACAGCTGGGGGGCCTAAGTTGAACAGGCCTGGTCTAACGCTTCCCTACAAATATCTATCAAGGCTGGAAGGAGCTAATTACACAATGTAAGGTACCCTAATAGCTCCCAAAGGCAGGCCTCATTTCTCAGGGTCTGAGAAACATTTCAGATGTAGGCTCACAGGCCTGAATGCTTTTTCACACAAAACACTTCCTTGTATGCAGGAAACTAGTACATTGGGAAGAAAATGAAGCTAGAACTTCCCCTCACATGTTAGTTAGGGACAACTTCTTTTATATTAAATGCAAGAAAGAGCATCCCATTATGTGAGCCCCAACTGCCGCCTAAAATGGTATAGCCCAGACCAAAGTTTACCACCTCAGTAAGGACTACTCCTAATTTCTAAGGACAACTTGTTTCTTATATGACTACAGTCTCTGGTTATGAATTTAATCACAATGGGTGAAGAGAGGTTAACAAGGTAAAGTTCTCCAACTCGACTACACACTCTTTCCAGATGTTGCACTACAACTCCCATCATCCAGTCACAATGGCCAAATAGTTACTGCTATGGGTGATGGAAGTTGTAGTCCAGCAAGGTCTGGGGACCTAAGCTTGGGATCCCCTATTCTCATCTGATGAGCGGTACATGCCTGTGTGGTTATTCAGAAGCCACTCCTAATGAGTTAAACAGGGCGTTCCCTTGTAAACACAGTTTGGAATGCATTGCAGCTGTAGTCATTATAAGAAGTAGGGTTGGCAAGAAGAGAGGAGAGGTGCGTTACCGGCACCCTCCCTCCATTTTGTTTAACTTTTGAAAGCGTTCCTTTTTAATTGCATTTGTAGACAATTTCACAACTTTGACACACAACCTGAGAGTCACATGTGATTTGAGAGTCAGCGTGAAGAAGTGGTTAACGTGCCAGACTAGAAACATGTAGACCAGGGGTGGGGAGTCAGATTCAAATCATGCGGTGGGCTCGATTTGATTCCAATGCATCTCTAGGGGGCCGCACCTGCCTTGCACTGCCTTTTCACAGCCTTCCCATAACCACCTCACAGCACCTTTTCACACCTGCCTCAGGCCTTCTGTCTTCCTCCTTCTCTACCCTTTTTCTCTCCCTCTCTCTTCTTTTTACACCAGAATATGCTCAGGGAAAGGTTGGTTGGTTGTTGTTTTAAAGAAGAAATTCTGAACAACCTACTTCCCCATGACCTGCAGCTACTAAATTTTACATGGACAACCCTACCACTTAAATTAGCTGTATGCACTACCTTTTATTTCACAATATGCTCGGGGGGGGGGGGGAGGTTGATTTTTTAAAAAGAAAAGAAATTTGGAGCAAGCCAGCTCACCAACTCGCCCTCCCCACTGCCCGGGGCCTGCCTCAGCCAGCTCTCATGAAGAAGGGGAAGAAGCACCCTGATGAGGACTTGGGTGGTGGGCGGGGGGGGGGTTAAGGAGAAGGAGAGTAAGGTGAGAAGGAGAAGTGCGGTGGGGGCAGGTGGTAAAGACTCCCATGGCGTAAAGTAGCCTCACAGGGTGGATGTTAAAGATAAAATGGCAGGGAACATACCATGTACCACCCAAGCTGGAAGAAGGGTGGGATTTAGTCACATAAGATGATATATTTTGCACACAGGGGTGTGTGTGTGTGTGTGTGTGTGTGTGTGTGTGTGTAGGCACACACTAACACACACAAAAATAGTTTCCTCAAATTTTAAGAAACCTTTAACATTAAAAAATAATTGAAATGCATAATCTTCCCCCACCCCACATTAGCCTGTGCTGCTTTCTACGTTTTATTTTATTTTTATATAGGGAATGGCTGTCGCTCAGTGGAAGAGCACCTGCTTTGCATGTGAAAGGTCCCAGGTTAGATCCCTGGCAACATCTCCAAGAGCTTTTCTATTCAAGGCTTTTAGCTTGCATCTCCTCTGGAATGGAGGGTGTGTGTTCAGCTACTGGCCAGATTTACCCTGAAGTCCCTGCGGAGCTATCGGAGAGCACTTCACACACGATTCGGGTTTTTCATTGTGCGTTAAGAGTGTAGCCCAATTTATAACCAGAGTAAAAACAAATCCACTTTCTGGAGAGCTGCTGCCACGGTAAACAATGCACAACTAGATGGACCAATGGCCTAGCTCAGTATATGGGAGTTTCCTACATATCTATTTATTACTTTTTTTTAACCCAACCTTCTTCTAAGGAACTTGGAGGAAAATACACGATCCTCTACACACACACACAAAATTTTATCCTCACAGCAACTCTGTAAGGTAGGTTAGACTGAGAGAGAATGACTGGTATGTATGTATGTATGTATGTATGTATGTATGTATGTATGTATCTATCTATCTATCTATCTATCTATCTATCTATCTATCTATCTATAAGCAAGCAAGCAAGGTCACCCAGTGTGTTTCATGGGTGATGAACTGAAGTCTCCCAAGTCTTAGTCTAACACTGTAACCACTACACCACAGCCCTGGTAGAAAGAGATGCCAAAGATAGTGTGTTTCGCCCAGGCTAATTCGTAGGAAGCAAAATGTTGTGAACTTTTGCTTAAGGCAGAAAGGTGCTGGCTTCTCTCTTCAGTACAGGAGTGGACAGAAAGTGGTGTGATAGTGTCTCACTATCTATACTAGTGTATGGGACCCAGTGTGCCTCCTGGCAGCTGAAATACTGAAAAGAAATCCCAGGCAGACTTTGGTCTGCATCAGCAAAGCCGTTCTTACAAGCTTAAGAAGCAGTAGGCGCAACATAACATAAGAAAAGCCCTGCTGGATCAGGTCTGTTCAGTCCTGCAATTCTGTTTCCAACCGTAGACAGCCAAGTTTCTCTAGAGAAGCCCACTTGCAATAGCTTTCGCCTGTTTACCTCTGAATCACTAGAAGGTAGACTGCTCCTGAACATGAGTGTTCCATATTTAGCTAATATTCCTGTTAGAGGTGAATAAACCTCCCTTCCGTGAGTTCTGTTTTAAAGATTCCCTTCTCTCTTATATTCACCCGGGGAGAGCAACTGCTGTATCCAGACCCAGTGCAGCTTCTTTCCAGCGGCTGTTCTTGCTGGTGGCTCCCTTGTTTATTTTTAGCTTGTGAGCTCTTTGGGGAAGGGGAACCATTTTCTTATAACTTTGTTATATAAGCCGCTTGGACAACGTTTTGTTGAAAAGTGGCATGTATAAGCAAGCAAGCAAGCAAGAGTGCCTACAGCTCCCCTGCTCATTCTGTTGTTTCCCCGCCGCACCCCACCCCAGGAGAAGATTGGATTGTAAACTCCAAGACGGGAAAAACTGCATACACTTCCTCGGGTATTTAACACACACACACACACACAACACCTCGCCCCTTTATTCTGCTTTCTCCCGCCCTCCGATGCGAATGTTGGACTGTAAGCTCCTGGGGGCAGAGTCGCAGAGACCTGACCTCTTGCACTTTGCCAAGCATCTTGCGCCTGGATGACACCATATAAATAATCGGCAATGATCATCAGAGAGCCGCGAGAGAGAGCCATGTTTTCCCCTCTCTCTTTTGCTCGTCGTCTAAACAGGCCTGGGGGAGCAAGACGCTGCAAATGCGGAGGAGGCTTGATCGGTGGGCTGGCTAGCTGGCGTATCCTCCCCCACCCACAACCTCCCCTCGCGCCTCACTCCTGCATCTGGTCCTGTCCTTCCCTGGAGCCTTGCGACCACATCCAAACGCCATCCACCTTCCCCTTCTGACTCACCGCACCTCCCGAGAGCTGCAAGCAAAGGCTGCTGGTCCAAGATGCCTCAGATTCATGCACAAATGCCCCAGTTGCAAAATGGAAAAGACAGCAGGTCCGCCTAGGCTGGTGGAGAGAGAAGCAGGAAAGGGCCTGGACTATTTACAACCTTCCTTTCATAAATTCTGCGCTGCCTCTCTACGGCAGCTGCAGCTCTATCATTTTAACTCTGGAGAGCACACGGGCGAATTGCACAGAGTCATGCCCACCCCTGGCCATTGGGCAAACTGCAGGAAGCTTTTTGTACTAAACAAACACCTGGAAAGGGAGATTTTTTTAAAGGCATGGCGGTGGGGGGGATTTGGCCCCCATTCTGTGATTCGTCTGAAAAAACAAAACAAAACAGGAAGCTGCCTTCTGCTGAGCCAGATCATTGGTCCATCTAGCTCTGTATTGTCTCCAGGAGTTCTCAGCCTGTGGTACTCCAGATGTTGCTGAACTACAACTCCCATCATCCCCAGCTACAATTCATTGTGGCTGGGAATGATAGGAGTTGTAGTTCAGCAGCATACAGAAGAACTACGGGGGCTGAAGCAGCGAGGTAGATGACTAGAGCGCAAGTGGGAAAAGACTCAACTCAAATCTGAATTATTACATAGAGCGCATTTGAAGATCTATGCTCGGGTGATACATGCAGCAAAGAAGTGGTTATTTTCTGCCCATTTCGCATCCACAAGTTCATGTTTGGCAAAGTGGTTGAGGTTTGTGAGGGGGCTAGCGTAGCGCGTGCCCCAAACCACGATTACTCACTGTGATTTTTTAAATGAGTTTTTTGTGGACAGAATCTCTCGTATTTGGGCTGACTTTGTATCGGGCAGCAGCGATATAGGAAAGATGCTGAAAGGCATCATCTCATACTGTACGGGAGATGGCAATGGTAAACCCCTCTTGTGTTCTACCAAAGACAACCACTGGGCTCTGTGATCGCCAGGAGTCGACACCAACTCGACGGCACACTTTACTTTAGATTCAAATACCACAATTGTTACAGTGTCTGATGCCAAGGTGTCCAGCAGCTCCTTTTATATGGTGACCCTGGATCAGTTTCAGTTTGTGAATCATGAGGATGTGTACAAGTTGCTTGTAATGATGCGGCTTATCACCTGCCCTCTTGATCCTTGCCCAACATGGCTTATACTATTGGGTAGGGAGGCTGTTGTAGAGGGCCTGTTAGAGATTATAAATGCTTCTTTGAGGGAAGGCAGGATGCCTCCTTGTCTCAAGGAGGCAATCATTGACTGCTTCTGAAGAAGCCTTGGATCCCTCAGAGTTAAGCAACTACAGGCCTGTCTCCAACCTTCCGTGGCTGGGCAAGGTGATAGAGAGGGTGGTGGGCTCCCAGCTCCAGGTGATCTTGGCGGAGACAGATTATCTATTCTCGACCCATTTCAAACTAGCTTTCGGGCGGCCTATGGGGTGGAAACTGCCTTGGTCGGCCTGATGGATGATCTCCAACTGGGAATTGACAGAGGAAGTGTGACTCAGTTGGTCCTTTTGGCTCTCTCAGCGGCCTTTGATACTATTGACCATAGTATCCTTCTGGAATGTCTGAGGGGGTTGGGGGTTGGAGGCACTGCTTTGCAGTGGTTCTGCTCCTACCACATGGGCAGATTCCAGATAGTGTATCTTGGAGGCTGTTCTTCAAAATCTGAACTTTCGTATGGTGTCCCTCAAGGCTCCATATTGTCTCTGATGTTGTTTAACATCTACATGAACCCACTGGAAGAGATCATCAGGAGATTTGGTGCAGGGTATTATCAGTGTGCTGATGACATCCAAATCTATTTCTCCATGTCGACCTTATTGGGTGAAGGCATAACCTCCCTAAATGCTTGCCTGGAGGCGGTAATGGGCTGGATGAGGAATAACAAACTGAGGCAGAATCCAGATAAGACAGAGGTAATTATTGTGCGAGGCCAGAGACAATTTTGATCTGCATGTTCTGGGTGGCATCGCACTCCCCCGGAAGGAACCCGGTACGCAGAGGTGCTTCTGGATCCAAACCTCTCCCTGCTGTGCCAGGTTGTGGCAGTGGCCAGAGATGCTTTCTATCTGCTTGGGCTGATACGCCAGCTGCGTCCATTTCTTGAGGCGAACGACCTCAGAATAGTGGTACATATGCTGATAACCTCCAGACTGGACTACTGTAATGCATTCTATGTGGGGCTGCCTTTGTACGTAATCCGGAGATCTAATATATTTAGATCTATAGTTTAAATACTTTTAATATTGGGTTTAAAATAATTTTAATGTCAATGATTTTAATTTTTAAATGATTTTTATTGCAAACTGCCCAGAGACGCAACTTTGTGGTATAGAAATATGTTAAATAAACAAACAAACAAAAGGGAATTGGGTTAAGTCAGCTGATAAAGGAAAGAAATTTGATTACTTGGAATTTTGATCTCCCCCTTTGAAATGCTAAGTTCTTTCTTCAGTGTCAGTCATTTTTATGTATGTATTTATGGAGCCATTTGTACCCTGTATTTTGGCCCTAATATGGGCACCCAAGTGGTGTACAAAGGGGGGGGGGAGCGTGAATGAAGCCATAGCTCAATGGTGTTAGAGCATCTGCTTTGCTTGTAGAAGGTTCCTGGTTCAATCCCCAGCATCTCCAGGGGTTTTTCCCACACAGCATGTTTACCACGGGTTTACTGCAAGTTCGAAGTTGCCCCCCCAAAAAAACTGATGCAAAAAGTGGATTTTTCTCCCGGTGGCCTGGGAGAGACTCCTGCCTGAAACTCTAGAGAGAGCTGCTGCCAGTCAGTGTAGACCGGAGCAGGACTTAGGTAGGCAGTCTACGCTGACTCTGCAGTAACTCTCCCGTAGATGCAGCAGGCCGTCTTTCCCAACCCGACTTGGCACCGTGCCAGCAATCCAACCGGAGACCTTCTGAATGCAGAGCAGGCGCTCTAGCACACTGAGCTGTACAGCCCCTCCCCCCAGGAGGAAGGCTGTCCACCCCTGCTGTAGCCCACTAGCTACCTGCTAGCTGACTCCAAAGAGCCTATCAGACCACCGGCCTGTTAGACAATAGGCAGCTGCCTTCAGACCCAGGGTCCCTCTCGCTCTGTATTGTCTGCACTGACTGGCAGCAGGCTCTCCAGGACGGGCAGAGTTTCGCGGAGAGCGCAAAATCGGCACACCATCAGAGAGCCCATACAGGAGAGAAGCCCTGTCACTGTAAGGAGTGTGGGGAATTTTTTGCTCAAAAATCAGATCTTGAGAGGCCCCACAGAGTCCACATCAGGTAAAACTGTATTCATGAGATACACTCTTCATATATTCATATATATTTTCATGTATTTTTATTTTTAATAATAATAATAATAATAATAATAATAATAATAATAAAATTTTTATACCGCCCTTCCAAAAATGGCTCGGTTTACAAATGGCTCAGGGCGGTTTACAAAAAGAAATAACAAACAAATAAGATGGCTCCCTGTCCCCAAAGGGCTCACATTGTAAAAAGAAACAAGACACACAGCAGCAACAGTCACTGGAAGTACTGTGCTGGGGGTGGATAGGGCCAGTTACTCCCCCTGCTAAAAAAAGAGAATCACCACAGTAAAAGGTGCCTCTTTGCCCAGTTAGCAGGGGTTACTATATACTGTAATTTTATTAGGGGTTACTATATTACTGTAATTACTACCGTATTTTATGGACTATAAGACTCACTTTTTTCCTCAAAAAATATCCGCCAAAATTCAGGAGCGTCTTATATGTTTTAACAGTTTAATATGTTAAAACTCTGAAAAACTGGATTAAAATTAAGGTGCGTCTTATAGTGCGTAGCGTCTTATAGTCCGTAAAATACGGTATATACTGTAATTTTGCCCAGTTAGCAGGGGTTACTATATACTGTAATTATACTGAAAATTACTATATACTGTAATTTTTATATTATATAATTTATATAATGTAAATAATATTACAATATAATATAATGTAATGTAATGTAATATAATGTACTATATAATGTAAATTATACATTTGTATAAAAAGCCACTCAGATCCTCAAAGTTTCCCTATTGAGGACCAGCTACCGGCACACAGCTGTTTGAGAAAGAAGTACTGTCCAGCCTGATGTGACACAGATTTAAAAACACACACGCAAGAACAGGAAAGATCTCTATACTAACCAAATCAATAAATAAAAATGATACAGAGATCAGGATACGAAATGACAGTTCAGACACGCACACACACTCACCCATGTAATTGCCATTCAGTCATGAACCTCACTGGGTGACTCTGGGTCAGGCACTTCTCTCTCAGCCAACCTACCTCACAGGGTTGTTGTGAGGATAAAGATAACACTTCACACTACTCTCTGGGCTCCTTGAAGGAAGAGTGGGATATAAATTTTAATGGCAAGGCAAGGCCAGGCCAGGCCAGGCCAGGCCAGGCCAGGCGAACATCAGGGTGTTGTAGGAAGGTATACAGATTTCCATATTCACAGCATGTTCCCTTTTTTAATCACATGGGCAACCACAGGTAGCAGGAAATAGCATCTAAACTGGCCCATTATTTAAAAGTTACAGCTGTAATATGGGTCCCTGAGGGCTGCTTGGCCTCAGGGACCTACTTTCAGGGTACAGGGAATGCTTCTGGTGGCAGGGGGGAGATTAGAAAAAAACCCTTTCCACATAAGCACATGCACACTGTTTTAGTCTGGAAGGTCACAGCAGTGCACTTGAAGCACCAGTGTGTCATTGGTTAACAATGCCAGCTAGTAACCTTTTGGTAGTTGTCTTTGGCCTAAATGCAAGGACCCAATTCATACGCATCATGGAACCAGAGTTGAATCAGAGCTTCACACAACATCCCCTAGCCTGGGGTTGTATCCCAACTTCAGATCGTTATTTTGAAACTTTGGCTATACTAAGCCAGAATCACCCAGTTCAAACAGAATGAGAGATTCTGGCTTGTTCTAAGTCAGGATTCAATCCTGGCTCTGTGTTACATCTGAACTGATCAAAAAATGATTTATTCCTCCTAGAGAGCCGTTCTAGTTCATGTTTGCATACATTTACAGATATTCTCCAAAGTTTTTCTTCTTCTTTTGTCTTCCAAGTTTGTGTTTGTGTGCATGTGTGCGTGTAAATACAAATACAGAATCTCATGCAGTGATTCTTTTGCTTATTGAACTTATTCTGGGCTGGGTGTTATAGGTCTGGCTGCATGTTCAATGCAAACTTCTAAAATACCAGTTTGGTCTTAACTTGAGTTTTAAAAATCTGGCTTCATGCCCTTCCAAGTGACATGAATGCCTACAATTTAATATTGCAGTGTTTTAACTTTTCAATGTGACCTTATGTGATTCCAGTGGTTCACTTTCCAACCACCACCTTGACTTGTATTATTACCACAAAACAACATCTGTGATCATAGTTTCCCAACAACCATGTTTATGCGGATTATCCACATAGATTTCCCTCCTAGTGATGTGAAGCAATCATCATTGGATCCATTTTGGTGAGATACTTCACAGTTTCCCAATGTTTTGCTGGCATGAATGAACATATGGCCTAAGCCCTATTCATGTTATGTTCAACATGCATATAATCTGTGTGTTGTATGTGCACACATTGTATGTACATACAGTCATGCACACATTATGTTGAACGCAGGTACAGCAGTACATTTCCTATCTATACCCTGCTTTTTGAGAGGGGCTTGGGCCTGGGTTTACTTTTAAAATGAACACATGTACAGTCATTCACATAAAAACATGTCTAGACAAACTTTGTACACATGTACAATGTAATGTCTGCATAGGGCTCTACTTCCTTATTCTTGATATTTGGCTCAGGAAGGAAGATCTCAGCACTGCTCATTCAAAGTCTCTCTCCTCTGCAGTTTTGCAGTTTGGATGTTTATTATGGAATGCATAGAAACAAAACTGGTGTAATGGAAGTGTTAAAGGGAATTACCCAATTATTTGTCACTGAATGGATATTTATGGTATGACGACAATGATAGGAACATAGGAAGCTGCCATATACTGAGTCAGACCATTGGTCTATCTAGCTCAGTATTGTCTTCACAGACTGGTAGTGGCTTTTCCCAGAGCAGCTTCATCTCCTGAGGGGAATATCTTTACAGTGCTCACACATCAAGTCTCCCATTCATATGCAACCAGGGCAGACCCTGCTTAGCTATGGGGACAAGTCATGCTTGCTACCACAAGACCAGCTCTCCTCTCCAGACCAGCTCTGATGAATATTTATATACCACTGTTCAACAAAAGTCCCCAAAAGTCCAACAAAAGGTTTACATAGAGAAATAAAAATAAATAAAGATGGAATCCTGTCCCCCAAGGGCTCATAATCTAAAAATAAACATAAGAGAGACACCAGCAACAGCCACTGGAGGGATGCTGTGCTGGGGATGGATAGGGCCAGTTGTTCTCCCCCTGCTAAATATAAGAGAATCGCCACTTTAAAAAGGTGCCTCTTTGCTCAGCAGTATGATATTCCAGTGGCACATCATGATGTCACTAAACGGTGATAAAAGAACTTTTCTTAATGCTTACTGTAATTTTAAACAAGATTTTTATTGCATTCTTGTAACAATAATAAAGGAAGTTTAGCAGATTGTAATTAATTCCCTTATTGTCCTGAAGTTAGTAGATTGGTTGGGGAGTTGTACCAATGAAACCACTTTAGTTTGCCTTTTAGAAAAGGAAGGAAGGAAGGAAGACATCTACACTGTTGGGTAGTAGATGTGCAATATTTTCAATTGTTTTAATGGCACTAACATAAACCCACCCACCCACCCCTTCTAGATTAGGCTGCTGAAGCAAAGGATGCCATGAGAAAAACCACGAGTGATTTTTTGTTTAAATATTTGGTATGTCTCATTCCTAATCCTGTGGTTTGTCTGTACCAGCCCAAAGGGGTTTGCACAGCAAAAGGAAGGATAAAATGGTTCATTCCCTGTCCCCAAAGGGATCACATTCTAAACAAAAACCGAACGAAGACTCCAGCAAAAACTATTGGGAGGGACCCTGTGCTGGAATGAAAAGGGACAGTTGCTCTCCCCCTGCTAAATATTAGACAGCCACTAGTAGAAAGTGCCTCTTTGCCCAGTTAGCAGGGTTGATCCCCAAATTCTGGACCACAAGAGAACACGCTCCCTGTAACAGGGATTCCCAGATGTGATTGACTGCAATTCCCAGCATCCTCAGCTGCAATGCATTTGGCTGGGGATTATGAGAGTTGTAGTCCACCATACCCGTGAATCCCTGTTACAGGGAACACTGGAGAGCCCCTGTCCAAAAAGGGATCACAATTTAAAAAGAAACTCAAGGGAGACACCAGCAACATCCAGTGAAAAAATGCATTCTGAATATGGTCAGTTGCTCTCCCCCTGTGAAAAATTAGAGCCTAAAGTGGCGCAGCAGGAAAATGCTTGACTAACAAGCAGAAGGTTGCTGGTTCAAATCCTTGCTGGTATGTTTCCCAGCAGCGATATAGGAAGATATCTCGTCTCATTCTGGAGGAGGCAATGGCCAACCCCTTCTGTATTCTACCGAACGAAAACCACAGGGCTCTGTGGTCACCAGGAGTCGAAATCGACTTGACGGCACACTTTACCTTTAATTGGCCAAAGAGGAAATTTAAAAGGTGCATCTTTGCCTAATTAGCAGGGGTAAAAATGTAACCAATCAATATGCTTGCCAGTAGGTGTCCATGTATAAACAAGAATGTTGATGGACTACAACTCCCACTATCCCCAACCACAATGGCCTCAGTCTGAATGTAAGCTGGTAATAAATGTTCCAAATAAGCCGTTCCAGTTAGCAGCCTAGTGATTGTATGTATTTTAAACTAACTGCACTTTCCCAGCTTTCAAAAGCAGTCCCACATATAATGCGCTAAAGGAAAGGAAAGGTTGTGCCACCAAGTAGGTGTTGACTCCTGGCGAACACAGAGCCCTGTAGTTTTCTTGTTAGAGAAATACAGGAGGGGTTTACCATTGCCATCTCCCATGCAGGATGAGATGATGCCTTTCAGCACCTTCCTATATCGCTGCTGCCCGATATAGGAGTTTCCCATATTCTGGGAAACACACCAGCGAGGATTCGCACTAACAGCCTCCTGCTCTCTAGGCAGATTGCTTCCCTGCTGCACCATTAGGTGGCTCATATAATGCATTACAGCAGTTTATTCTGAAGGGTTATTACAGCATGGATCACTGTGGCCAAGATACCGCTGTACAATAAGGATTACAGCCGATATACATTTCCCCGACAAAATTCTGGCCACATGATCTTATTGTTGCGAATAGATAGTTTTGTCTGATTATGTATGTATGCATGTATGTATTTAACAAATCTCTACAACTCACATCTCTGGGCGGTTTATTTAAATCAGGTCATATTCCGTGGCAGAGATGTGGGTTTTCTGGAAAATCCTGAACTGATGATTTTCCCAGAAGAATTTCCCATACCATTTTCTTCATTTGCATAATATTTGCGTACTTTTTTCTCATAAAATTTTACTAGGCAAATTTTCTGATACCCTAAATAGTTTATGATCCAGTTTGGCATGGTGTTATATATTTGGTCAAAACACAACACCATATCACTCTTCTGTTTACAAATGAATAAAACATGTATGGACTCTGTCACACACTTCCAAGGGATAATCACATTAATGACAACTCTGAAATGTTGAGGTGAAGCTCTGCATCAGAGCATCTGCAACCTACTCCCACTGAGAACGATGGGAGTAGAATGATGGGAGCAAACAGACTCTTTGTCAACTCAGCTTGTATCCCTCCTGGGTGGGTGGCTCGCTGCACAGTATATCAGCCTGCATCTCTGATGACTGAAAGGGTATGTCGGCTGTTGAAGCTTGCCCCACATGCGTTGTAACTTAAGTCGTTTCTTCCATGTGTATTCTCATATGTCTAATCAGGTTCTCACGCCTATTGAACCGCTCCCCACATTCTGAGCAGTGGTATGGCTGTTCTCCTGTGTGGATTCTCTGATGGCGGAGCAAATCCTGGCTCCAATTGAAGCTCTTCCCACATTCTGAGCATCTGTAATGTTTCTCTCCTGCATGGGTTCTCTGATGGCTAAGAAGGTTCTGACTCCGGTTGAAGCTTTTCCCACACTGGGAGCAGGTATACGGTTTCTCTCCTGTGTGGATTCTCTGGTGGCTAATAAGTGACTGGTTCAGACGGAAGCTTTTCCCGCACTCATAGCACTTAAACAATTTATCCTCCATGTGGCTGCTCTGATGCCTAGTAAGGTTCTGGCTCCGGCTGAAACACTTGCCACATTCTGAGCATTTATGCTGTTTCTCTCCTGTGTGGATTCTCTGGTGGCTCCGAAGGTTTTGGCTCCGGTTGAAAGTTTTCCCACATTCCGAGCACTTATACGGCTTTTCTCCTGTATGGGTTCTCTGATGACTAATTAGGGACTGGCTCAGATCAAAGCTTTTCCCACACTCGTAGCATTCATAGGGTCTCTCCCCCGTGTGGATTCTCTGATGCCTATTAAGGCTGGATTTATCACAAAAGGTCTTGCTACATACTGAACACATATATGGTTTCTCCCCAGTATGGGTTCTCTGATGTGAAACAAGGTTTGTGTTCCGACTGAAACTCTTTCCACAGTACAAACACTGATACGGTTTCTCTCCTGTGTGGGTTCTCTGATGTCTCTTAAGATTTGAGTCATCCCTGAATATTTTCCCACACATGGTGCATTTATTCCGATTCTCTGCTGTGTCTACTGTTTGCTGAACTTTTAGGGAGTCACCATCTTGAAAATGAAAAGCTTCTTTTCTACAGTTCTCTGTTAGGTTTCCTTCCTGGTTTTTTGATCTGTCTTGACTTCCAAACTTCTCATCTGTCTCTTGACACACCACCCTTTCTGGTGATCCTCCATATGATTTTTCCTCATTTTCACTCTCCCAACTATCACCTGCTGGAATAAAGACAGAAATGTTTAAGTTCCTCAGTAACAAAGAAAAAACTAATTTACCTGTAATGGAGAATAACATAATAAAGAAATACTTTACCATATTTACCCAAATATAAAAGGAGGGTTTTTTTTCCTAGTTATTACCTGTTAAAAGGGGGAGGGGGTGTCATCTTAAATTTTGCATAAATACAGGTATATAACCTATATTTAACC
Organism: Hemicordylus capensis; assembly: GCF_027244095.1. Taxonomy (NCBI): domain Eukaryota; kingdom Metazoa; phylum Chordata; class Lepidosauria; order Squamata; family Cordylidae; genus Hemicordylus; species Hemicordylus capensis. The sequence continues at coordinate 247,200,859 of NC_069658.1, read as the reverse complement.
TCTATCTTTTAAGGCATAATCTTACATTTAGAGTCACCTTCTCTTTGGGTAAATATGGTAATGAATTGGAACCAGTTCAGAGAACAAGGGACAAGATTAGTGAGGGATCTGGAAACTTATGAGGAAGGTTCAAAGGATTTGGGTATGCTTAGTCTGGAGAAGATAAGACTGTGACTGTCATGTCATCTTCAAATATCTGAAGGGTTTTCACCTAGAAGGAGAAGCAAACTTGGTCTCTGTGGCTCCTGAGGGCAGGACTAGAAGCAATGGGTTGAAATGACAAGGAAGCAGATTCCAACTAGACATTAGGGTGAATTTCCTAACTGCAAGAACCATCTGACAGGGGAATAGCCTGCCTTGTGCAGTGGTGAGCACTGTTCCCTCTAAGGGTGTGCATGTGTGTGCGCTCACAAGGTTTTTTAATGTCTGCTCAGTTCATTTTAGATCCCGCTCAGGTTGAATCAGAAAGGCCCCACTCTGAATGCATGTGTGCCCACAGTGCCTTGATACTGCTGCCCAGAACAAAACTCACTCCACACAAAGACGAAAACTATTAGAGGGACCACTGGTGGTAAGCTCTCCTTCGCGTGATGTTTTCAGAGGCTGGATAGGCGTGTGGCAGGAAAACTGTAGCAGATCCCTGCACTGAGCAGGGGGTGGGATTAGAAGGCCTCCAAGGTCCCTTCCAACTCTATAGTTCTATGAGAACTGCCTTCATCACACTCCTTCCAAAGACCCAGGCATGGTTCATTGCTTAACATTTACAACAGAGGAACCGCTTCCCATGAGTAAACAATGCATCTGTTTAACCAGGTTAGGTTTTAAATGGTTTGTATTGTTACAAGTGTCTTAACTCTTGTAATCTTTTTAGTGGTTTAAATTGTCTATGGAAACTGACATGAGATGGTTTTGGTAGTACAGGAAGGAAGGAAATAAAAATTCCACACTGCTAGGAGAACATTGGTGTAAGCGGCCAAATCACAGAGATACTGCTCATACCAAAGAAGTGGGGCAGCCGCTCAGCGGTAGAGCAGGCGCTCTGTGTAGGTTCTATCCCTGGCATCCCCCAGACATTAAGGTCTTCATCCAAGTTCCTTCTCTAGGTGCCCCTGCCAACAGAGCCGAGGGGGTGGCAACTGGAGAGAGGATCCCTTTGGACCATCCTCTATGATGATCCGCTATGTACACTAGCACAGGAGGCTGCCTTATACTGAGTCGAGGGATGTGCTGAAATGCGATTTGGCATCCAAATCACCAGCACAATCCTTTTAAAAAGGAGGGCTTCGACGGCCCCTTTAACAAGGAATATAGCAGGTCCATACCTGCTCCCACTCGCCGCCACTTCCATAATCCCGGCGCTCCTCACGGATATCTTCGCGTGCTGGCGGGGCATCTCCCAGCTGCCCCTGCATGCAACACCAGCACACACATGGCCTCCGGAGGCCATGTGCATGCTGGCATAGCGCACAGGGGCAGCTAGGAGATGCACTGTCGGTGCGCAAAGATATCCGGAAGAAGTGCTAGGATTACGGAAGTGGAGGCAAGTGGGAGTAGGAGCAGGTATGGACCTGCTCTCCTTGCTAAAGGGGCTGTGGAAGCCCCCGTATTTATTTATTTGTTTATTTGTTTGTTTATTTCATTTATAAACCACCCCATCCAAATTACATTTCGGCCCATCCCTGAGTCAAACCCCTGGTCCTATATTATTTACTAGTACTACTACTACTACTACTGCGAATATTTATATACCACTCTTCAACCAAAGTTTACAGAGCAGTTTACACAGAACAATAAATACTACATAAATGAGATGGTCCCCGGTCCCCAAAGAGTCCACAGTCTGAAAAGAAACATAAGGCAGATTCCAGCAACAGCCACTGGAGGATGTTGTGCCGGGACTGGATAGGGCTGGTGATGTGTACGAACCGGTTCGGAGGCCCTGTTATGGACCTCTGAACCGGTTCGAAGGACTGGCACTTCGGCTGGTTCAATGGTGGGGAGGGTTATCTTGAAGGAGCAGGGAAGGTGCTCTTACCCACCCACCCGCCCGCCCGCCACGTTTCTCCCGCCACATTTCCCCCTCCAGCACTGTCTTAAAAATAGGTCCCACAGGGCGGCAATATACCTCCTTGCCGCCCCAGTGCACGTCGGACCAGAAGTGCCCGGTGTGTGCTGCCCCACGGGACCATTTTTTAAGACAGCACTTGCGGGGGAAATGGGGTGGGGGGGGTAAGAGCACCCTCCATGCTTCTTAAAGATAAACCACCACCACCACCCGCCGTCGAACCAGCTGCTGCTGCTTCCATACTTATCCCTAGACAGGGCCAGTTGCTCTCCCCCTGCTAAATATAAGAGAGTCAACACTTTAAAGGGTGTCTCTTTGCTCAGTTGGCAGGGGTATTTACATGATATTACTTATACTGACTGGCAGCAGCTCGCCAAGGCTTCAGGCAGAGGGCCTTTCCCAGCCATATGTGGGGACTGAACCTCGGACCTTCTGCCTTGTAAAGCAGGGATTCCACCACTGAGCCAGGTTGCTGCTTTGTTGCCGAGTTTTAGTTGCCAGGTGAGAATCTCTGTATTTGTTCAGACACTTTGATTGATCACACTTTTAATGTGTAAAGTGAACCTTTGGGGAAACCCATGCAAAACCCCATAATCAACATGAGTACGTTTTTCAGACGATAAGAATGGAATAAACCAGGGATTCCCAATTTTGGGTTGTTGCCAGGTGAAAAGTTTTGTATTTGGAAAATGGTGTGCATGGTCAAAGGCTGTTGTGGCTGGGGATAATAGGAGTTGTAGTCCAGCGGCACCTGGGGACCCACAGTTGAGAACCCCTGCAATGAACCATCTCCTTACATAAACAAAAGAACCAGGAAGTCGCAGCAAGACCCTGCAGCAATGCATGGAGGGAAAAGCAGAAATCATGCTTTCACCAGTATTCTCTGGTGAAATATTGGGATTCCCAGACTCGTGACTACAACTTCCATCATCCCTAGCTGCAATGGCCTTTGACTGAGGATGATGGAAATTGTAGTCCACATTATCTGGAAATACCCCATAGCAACAGAACAAATTGGTAACTAGGGGTGGAACAACAACAACTGCGGAATACTAGGGGTAACAGCCACAGCCTTCCTTTTGTTGCGCTTTAAGGCACATTTAAGAAACAAGGAAACTTCCCAGTATGGTAAGCAGGTCATCTGTACTCAACCACTGCCTTTACGGTTCAAGCGCAAGTTGTCGTTTGGAAAGGACTGGGTATATGTTTTCTTCATTTGGAAACAGGAGGTTAATATTTAGGTTCGTTTTGTTTACTAAATATATAAGTCAAATAATATGCCAAATTGGATCATAATCTATTTAGGGTATCAAGAAAATTCACATAGTTTTTTTTTTAAAGACAGAAGAAAATTTTGCACATTTCCCCAGAAATTTTCCCAATTCAACATTTCCCACAAACACCACATCTTTGTGAACTCCAATCTTGTAACATCTCCACTGATGGGCAGTAAACTCAGCAAAGACAGAAGGAAGCCCTCCTTCACACCACATTTAATTAATCTACAGAACTTGTTGCCACAGCATGTGGCGATGAGCACTTTCTTAGATGGCTTTAAAAAGGAACTAGCCATACCTTGATTCCAAAACTAACTTTGAACTTAGGGTTCATGTTGTGGTTTGAGAGGGCAAAATATACTTTAGCTTCTTGTCTGCGTGAGTCAGAGCAAGCAACAGAGAGAGACTTAACAAAATCAGTCTTGGTTCCACACAATGCCTGAACCTGCCCAAAATAAATACTAAGAACTGTTACTTACCAGTTTTAGTCTGGGAGGAAACATTCTCTTGAGATCTTCTTGGTAATAGTTCAGACTTTTCTTCTAATGCAGGTCCTTCCTCCTGAAGATTGTCCACCCTCATGTCTTCTATGTTCCTGTCATCTTTGGGACAGAAATAATTCTGAAGAATTCTCAACCTCTGCTTTCCCTCACTCATCTCACCGCTTAAATTGCCTTTGCTTCACTATGCCTTGCAAACATATACAGATGAAGCTGCCTTATACTGAGTCAGAGACATTGGTCTATCTATCTCAGTAATGTTTACCCTGAGAAGCAGCAGCAATCCAGGATTTCAAACAGGAGTCTTTCCTAGCCCTGTAAATGCTAGGGATGGAGCCTGGGGCCTTCTGCATGGAAAGCATGAACTCTACCATTGTGTTATGGATGCTCCCAATAAACAAAGAAAGTTGCTTCAAATGGTCCATCTAGCTCAGGACTCCTCTCTCTTTCATACATACACATACACACATCACGCACACAGACACACAGTTAACACTGACTGACATCCACTGACTGGATAATGCTACTTAGGAATTAGTCTATAGGACTATTTAATTTCAGTAGGTTTAAAGGTATAGTGTGCCGTCAAGTCAATTTCAACTCTTGGCGCCCACAGATCCCTTTGGTTGACCACCACTTAAGGTGGTCTTCAGTAGGGTTACTCAACACTAATTTAGTCTGGCTGTCAGCCTCTATTGTTGCAATGATTTGCTGCTGGATCCACTGTTTAGAGGTTTGTGTTTGCTTTGTTCCTTGCTGTTTTATTATGTTTGGGAATTGTTTTCCATTCATTCATTCACTCACTCGATTTCTATACCACCCTTCCAAAAATGGCTCAGGGCAGTTTACACAGAGAAATAATAAATAAATAAGATGGCTCCCTGTCCCCGAAGGGCTCACAATCTAAAAAGAAACATAAGAAACACAACAGTCACTGGAGGTACTGTGCTGGGGGTGGATAGGGCCAGTTACTCTCCCCCTGCTAAATAAAGAGAATCACCACGTTAAAAGGTGCCTCTTTGCAAAGTTAGCAGGGGTTAGCATTTCCTTTGAGAAAAGAAAACTAGGAGAGTATTGCCTCTAAATAAATAAAACCACACCTTTCCTTTCCCCCTCAGCTGTTCTTCTAGGCAGCAGCATAAATGTAAACCAGGTTGAACTTGGTTTAAATAGATCCAAACATAAAGGTATTGCCTTGAGAAGAAAACCAGCTTCCAAATGCTAATGTCCATGACAATAAAGGTATTGCCTTCTAACTGCCAATGTTCCAGAAGAAGACCCTGCATGAGTCAGAAGCACCTAATAATTGGGAAGGGAGTGTTGTAAAAAAAAAAAAAATAGGGGAGGTGCTTTTGACTTGGAAATATTATCTTCCTGTACCTACAGCCTCATCACTGACACTTGCCTTTGCTTGCCATTGGATGGGGCTGTACTGTAGCTCAATGGTAAAGCATCTGCTTCACATGCAGAGAGTCCCAAGTCAATTCTCAGCATCTCCAGGTTAGGCTAAGAAAAATTCCTACCTGAAGAGCTCCTGCCAATTAGAGTAGCCAATACTGAGCTAGATGGATCAAGGGTTTGACTCAGTAGACAGCAACTTCCTACGTTCCTGTTGCTTTTATACCCTGCTTGTAGGCTTCCTAGAGTCATTTTGTTGTTTGATACAGGGTGCTGGGCTAAGCAGAGCTTTGGTCTTATTCAGCAGAGCTCATTTTATACTTTCACTTGGGGGGGGGCATTTTCCACAATCTTCCACTGTGTCTCTACTAATGTGCAAAGCTGCCATCTACTGAGCTGGATCCAGCTAGCGCAGTACACTGGCTGGTAGCAGCTCTCCAGTGTTTCAGACATGGGTTTTTCCCAGCTTGGAAATCAGTATCCTACCAGGAGATACTGCTAGAGACTGAACCCAGGACCTTTTGCAGAGGGGACTCTACAGCTTAGCTACTATTGCCCCTTCCCATCCATTTCTCACAGCCTAGATCGCTAAGAGTCAACACCAACTTGACGGCACTTAATCAATCTATCAATCAATCAAATTCTCACAAACAACAGATGAGTGCATCTGTGCTTGGACTGTACCACTTCAGGCTGAAGCTGGGGAGGTCACTTGCTTCACACACACAACGTTGTTCACTGCACACAGAAAACTACCATGCCAGCGATAAGATTAGACTAGAACATTTCCTCCTGACATGCTTGGTTTCTGTGTGCAGGAACGTTTGACGGGGAGCTTCCACCATGCTAGGCCTCTATCTGCAGCCTCAAATAGCACAGCTCACACACGATTTTACCAATGGTTCCCCGCCCCCTTTCGCTGAAACTTGCTCTGAACTCACCAGAGCCGTCCCAGCCACTCATCCTGACCTGCACCCGTGGGAAATACAAAGGCCACTTTCCCACGGTAGGGGGCGGGGCCAGGCCTAGGAAGTACCTTGGACAACTTCCTTCTTTCCATGTGGCCTCTCTAGGAGGAAGGGCTCAGTCTGTTTAACCCTTTCAAGTGCTGATCGCTCTAACAGAAGTTACCTCTTTCCTGAAGAAGGCAGAGAAAGACAAGGAGTATTTTAAAAGGTCAGTCAACACATCTGTTCACCCAGGCTTTTAATTAGATATACCGTTTAATTAGTTTTGAACACTTTTAACATGTCTTCAATTTTAAATTGTTTTAATATTTCAATTTTGTTTTTATTGTATTTTTATTGTAAACTGCCCAGAAATGTGAGTTTTGGATGGTATAGAAATTTGTTATATAAAATAAAATAAATCAATATTAGGACTTACTGTTGCACTCTCACCCCAGATTAACTAAACTGCATTAACTTCCAGTCCCCGCTCCTGTGCATGAAACTGTGTCCAGTATCTAATCAAATACCCTTGACAAAAATTTGGTGTGAAAGATGTACGAAGTTGTAAATACTGTTTTTTAAGGTTGCCAGGACTGACCTCCAAGAATTGGCATTTATCTCTAAGCGACACTTGAAAACAATTCTGGAGAGATCTTAATGACTCTAGCCAAGGCAATGAAGGAGGCAGAGCACGGCTTGGTTTGCTGAAGGGAAACAAGGACTACAACTCCCAGAATTCCTCTTATCTGGAAAAGGACTAGAGTTCCCACCAATGCCATGGAGTTCCTGACTGCTGGATGGAGGAGTGCTATTGTGAAGTCTGGTTGGCTGAGATGGGAGACGGGGCTGGTGATTGGCTGATGGAGAGAAGGGTCTAGGGGGAACTATAGTCTACCCACTTTGTCCAACCCCCACCCTCCCACCCCCAGGACGAAGGTGAAGGGGACCTCTTTGGATTTAATTATTACAGCAACAAGACACAGGAGCACCTCAACTCCGCTTTTCCCAAATGCTGGTGAGAGGGGAGAAAATGGGGGTTTGGGCGGTCTTTGTCTTACTTGGAAGGGTCGTGTTGGCGGCTGTGGTGGTTCTTCTATTTCTGGTCTGCCATAGTTTTGCCCTTTTGTTACAGTGTTGAGGCATATTCAACATTTATATTGCAAGTCTGTACACATGTACATGTGGTTGTGTGAATGACTGTACATGTGTTTATTTTAAAAGTCAACCCGGATTTAAAACAACAACAACCCTGAAATGCAGGGTACAGATCTTACAACATCCCTGTTTTTCAGGAAAAAGAGAAAAAGAAGCAAAGCAGTGAGATGTTCTAAACAAGTAAGACAGAAGAGGCGGGATAGATTTCTTCTGGAAAATAGTTAGAGGAGACCACTCTGTCCTTGCCACTGGCCTAAAGAATAAGAGTCAAGACTTCCATTGGTTTACACAGGAACCTACCTTAAACCAAGTCAGACGTTTGGTCTATCTAGTTCCGTGTTGTCTGTTCTGATTGGTAGCAAATCTCCAAGGTTTCAGGCAGGAATTTCTTTCAGCCCTACTTGGAGATGTCAGGGATAGAACCTGGGACCTCCTGCATGCAAAGCAGATGCTGAGTTATGGACCTGTCATTGAGAGGCTGTATCCCTTCCCTCCCAGTAAGAACATCCAGCAAGAGAGACATAAGCCTGGATCAAGGCCATTGCCTGGAGAAGTCACAGCCACGGGGAGTTTGCTTCCCTCCTAGAAGGAATTCAGCTCAGGACTTTTTAAAATGAAAGTTCAGAACTGTGCAATGGTGTGCGAGTATAGTGCATGTAGTATGCACCGTTCCCACACACAGCTGTGCATTTTCCTTGCTTGTACACATATACTTTGTGGCCTAGAGCCACATTCCATGACATTTAGACGTCTGCACAGAATGGGAGAAAATGCTTTGCAAATAAACGGAAGCTTTTCTGTTCTTGTAGAGGCTGGTAACTTTCCAGGAGGTGGCTGTGAATTTCACAGAGGAGGAATGGGCCCTGCTGAACCCAAAGCAAAAAGCCTTGTACATGGAGGTCATGCTGGAAAATTATAGGAATGTGGCCATGTTGGGTAAGGACCTAGCGAATCAGTTTCTTTTTCTCCTTTGAGGACAGTGACGATGATTACTATTATTAGAAAACATTTCTATGCCCATACTCTACAGCATTTCAGTAATGAATGGGAAGATGTCTGTGAATGTGTAGGGAGGGTGGGCAAGCAATCTGGGGTATACAGTGTGTAGAAGGCATGGCCAAGTAGCCAAGGAGGTGTGGCCTACAGTTTTGACTACAAACACACCACAAATGGCAAGCAGGTCATAAAATGCAGGCAGAGCCTATGATTCCAGATAACTGAAGCAAGTGAGCTGAGCCTATACCCTCCAAGATTTAGGAACATAGGAAGCTGCCATATACCGAGTCAATCATTGGTCCATCTAGTTCAGTACTGTCTACACAGACTGACAGTGGCTTCTCCAAGGTTGCAAGCAGGAGCCTCTCAGCCCTATCTTGGAGATGCCAGGGAGGGCGCCTGGAACCTTCTGTGTACAAGCATGCAGGTGCTGTTCCCAGAGCAGCCCCATCCCTTAAGGGGAATATCTTACAGTGCTCACATGTAGTCTCCCATTCAAATGCAAACCAGGGCAGACCATACTTAGCAAAGGGGACAATTCATGCTTGCTACCACAATGCCACAGATGAAAATAGGGATATACTTGTAATGGCCAATTCTCATTGGAAGGATTACTGCCCAAGGCCTCTACCCAGTATTACAATTGCTGAGGACTGGATCCATCCACTAAATGCTGCACATGGCTTGCTGTTGTGCACCCATTTCCATGCAGGTGCACTAGGGACAAGATGCATCCATCCACCCACTTGAAATGAAATGTCTAAAGATGTTAAGGAGGGAGCTGAATCCTGAAGAATGACAACCCTAGCAGCACCTTGCGTTAACAACAAAAACCTGAATAAGCCATCCCCAAGAGGCCAAAATAGGGACAGTGGTTTACCAGTGACAGATTCCAGAAAACAGAAACTGTTACCAGGTAAATAAGGACAGCTTGGAGCCTGTGTTGTCCATTGGTTGACCACAAGGTTCTACAGGGTGGGCTTCCCAGTTCAAAGTAATATGAAGGGCACTAGGTGGATTGCAACAGGGGTTCCCCAGAAGTTGCAACACCCCAGATATTGTTGGACTACAGCTCCCATCATCCCCAGTCCAGCTATTTTGGATTTGAAGTCCAACAAAATCTGGGGACAAAAGGTTGGAAACCCCTGGATTACAAGATGAGAGAGGGGAGAGGAGAGCTGGTCTTGTGGTAGCAAGCATGACTTGTCCTCTTAGCTAAGCAGGGTCCACCCTGGTTGCATATGAATGGGAGACTTGATGTGTGAGCACTGCAAGATATTCCCCTCAGGGGATGGAGCCGCTCTGGGAAGAGCAGAAGGTTCCAAGTTCCCTCCCTGGCAGCATCTCCAAGATAGGGCTGAGAGAGACTCCTGCCTGCAACCGTGGAGAAGCCACTGCCAGTCTGTGAAGACAATACTGAGTTCGATAGACTGATGGTGATATGGCAGCTTCCTATATTCCTAAGATAATGATTCTCTTTACTGAGATGCCATCCTGTGAGATGGTTCAAGCTGAGCAAAAATGTAGGATTGCTGCGTCAGGCCAAATCCCTCCACCTGCAGAATTATGAAGGGAACTTTCTTGGTAGAGAGGAGCACTCAAAAGAGTGAGGCCCCACCCAGAGTCTAAAGTGGCAGCGTTGAGGCACAGGTTTGCTATTTTTTTAAAAAAATTGATTTATTTTAATTTTAATTTTTTGCCATGAAACCGAGGCTCAAACCCTTCCTATTCTCTTCTTTCCCCCAAGAAGAATCTCCAGTCCCTAAGCCAGACCTCATCTCCTGGCTGGAGCAAAGGGAAGACCTGCAGGTGCCAGATTCTCAGGATTCCAATGAAACAGAAACTTCTCACAGCAGCTCAGGTTGGGGTGAGCCTGCAAACTAACAGCAATTTGTCAGCGATTCTAATAGCTCACTTGTGCTATGTGTGTGTGTGTGTGTGTTGTTTTGTTTTATTGAGTCGCCAAATAACAATTTGTTTTGGGGCGGCTAACCAAGTTGTTTATTAGTATTAGTATTATTTTATTATACAAAACATGAAGCTGCTGTGTCAGATTATTGGGCTGTCTGGCCCATTGTCTTCTGCTCTGGCTGACAGCAGCTACCAGGGATCCTTCTAGCTGGAGACAGTGGCATAGCCACTATTGACCGAAAATGTGCAGTGCACACGGGCTACGGGTGCCCCCAGGGGCCACCCCCGTCAGGGTGCTCGCTCCCATCTTTGTGGCTATGTGCCACCATCGTTCTGTGCTCAGCTCACTCTGTCTCCATACCTGCATGGCCCCAATACTGGTGAAAACAGGCAGCCCTTTAACCAGGCCTGTTCTCACTGGTAGTTGGAGTGAGCACAGCCCCGCGTGCAGGCAGACAGAGAGTGGTGAGCAGCGAAGAGGAGCAAGCTGAGCGGTGAGTAAGGGTGCAGGGGCGGGTGAAACAGCAAGTGAAGAGGGATGAGTGGTAAGCAAAGGGCTGCTCTTTGGATTTTGCCCCCGGGCTGCCTCCAGCCTTGCTTCACCACTGGCTGCAGATGTCCAGGATGGAACCTGGGACTTGCTATATGACGATTTATTTATTTATTTATTCATTCATTCATTTGATTTCTATAGCGCCCTTCCAAAAATGGCTCAGGGCGGTTTACACAGAGAAATAATAAATAAATAAGATGGATCCCTGTCCCCAAAGGGCTCACAATCTAAAAAGAAACATAAGATAGACACCAGCAACAGTCACTGGGGGTACTTTGCTGGGGGTGGGTAGGGCCAGTTATTCTCCCCCTGCTAAATAAAGAGAATCATCACGTTAAAAGGTGCCTCTTTGCCAAGTTAGCAGGGGTTAGATGAACAAAGGTACCCAAAGCGGTTTACATAGAGAAATAAAAACAAACAACCATGGATCCCTGTCCCCAAACGGCTCACAAGCTAAAACAAAACATAAGATAAACACGAGCAACAACTACTGGAAAGATGCTAGGCTGGGGCTGGATAGGACCAGTTGCTCTCCAGCTGCTCAATAAAGAGAATTATTTATTTATTTATTTATTTATTGTTAGATTTATATACCGCCTTTCATTAAAAACAATCCCAAGGCAGTTTACAAAAGTTAAAACACATATAATAAAAATGACAGTTAAAAGTATTAAGCTAAAAATATGAAAACCAATCTGATTTAAAATATATAATATACAAACACAAAAACTATACATGGATCACCACTTGGCTCAGTTAGCAGGGGGAAATGATACTTTATACGTAGTTCTGCCACTGAACTATTGAACCTGGGGATCAGCCATATGTTGCTCCACCACTTACACAGGAAGCTGCCTTAGTAAACCTGACATTCTTCCTCTCCAAGACTCAGGAATGAATCTTGTCTGTCTTTGTTCGCTTTTCCCCAACAGGTGACTCTGGAAAGAAAAATCTGTGCTTGGAGTGTGGGAAATGTTTCACTCAGAAATGCAATCTGATCAAACACCAGCGCGGTCACACAGGGGACAAACCGTACAGATGCTTGGAGTGTGGGAAATGTTTTGCTCATAATCCAGCACTCGTAAGCCACCAGAGAATCCACACGGGAGAGAAACCCTATAGATGCTTGGAGTGCAGGAAGTGTTTTGCTCGCCACCCAGCCCTTCTAAGCCACCGGAGAATCCACACAGGGGAGAAACCCTATAATTGCCTGGAGTGTGGGAAATGTTTTGCTCAGAAATCGCACCTGTTGAGTCACCAGCGAGTGCACACGGGGGAGAAGCCCTTCACATGCTTGGAGTGTGGGAAATGTTTTGGTCAGAAATCGCACTTGCTGAACCACCGGAAGATCCATGCGGGACAGAAACCCTACCATTGCCTGGAGTGTGGGAAATCTTTTGCACAAAAAGCTCATCTGATTAATCATGAGAGAGTCCACACAGGAGAGAAACCGTACAGTTGCACTGTGTGTGGGAAATCATTTGCTCAGCAGACAGACGTTGTCATCCATCACAGAAGCCACACAGGAGAGAAGCCTTATAAGTGTGTGGAGTGTGGGAAATCTTTTTCCAAAAAGTCCAACCTTGTGACGCATCACAGAGTTCACACCAGAAAGCAATCTTGCAAATGTGTCGAATGTGGAAAATGTTTTGCTTTCAGCCCTGCCTTTGGGAATCGTGACAAAATTCATGCAGGAGAGAAGCCCTCCAAATGCTTGGATTGTGCAGTTCATGTTCAGAACTTAATGTTGCTTCAGGTGGGCAACACAAATGCCACCCTCTTGCCTTATGGTACCCTCCTTTTCCTCCCTCCAAATCCTGGTTTATTTGTTGTAAATAAATAAATAAACAAGTAGAATATCAAGACTACCTGATATTCATCTCAATCAGAGTGCAGGTCACACTTTCTTCGAGGAAATACTAAGGATAGAATTGTTGGCCATGTTAATAAACAGCTGTGCACCTGAAATAAAATATCCCCAATATGCATGTATTAACCTGAGCTTGTGCATGAGCATGAAGGTTTTAGGCACCTTTCCCCCTCAGAAGAAGGGTTTGTGACTGACCTGAGTATTCTTCAAGCTGAGGAACTGCCCACTCTTCTTGTTGAAGTCCTTTATTCCCTGCTCCTCGTCACTGAGTTCTGCTAGCTCTGTCTGTTTGGTTGTCTGTTAAGTGCCCTCTGAGTCCTCAAACATTCTGCCCCATTGAGTTACGTTGAGGCAGTTCTTTGCCCCCTTGGGGTTTTTCCTTCAGATTTTTGTGAAACCAATGTACCTGAAAGCTTGTAAAAAGTAAAGAACAGAGAAAAAAAGAACTTTTTGTTAAAAATGTTTAACTTGGTTACAAAAATGCTTCAATACACCTTACTGGTTTTAAGGCGGCACACTTTGAAATCTTAGTTACTTAGTTGCAAAGAACAGATATTTAGGAGAATACAAAGCACACACACAAAGAAATATAAATTCCTGATGAAAAGTCTGACTAAAACTTTCCCCTAGACTAAATTCCTGAAGCCAAAGCCCTGGCTCGCTTCTTCTTAAACTCACCAAACTCCTGATGAAAATCAAGCCTTCTGCAGATCTCTCACCCTGAGAGATTATCCTGCAGCCTCCACCATGAGGCAGCCAATCACAAGCTAGTCTGCACTCTCTGCACTGACTTCCTCTTTTCTTCCCAGAATTTCCCCTGCAGCTCTCATGTCCCACCCACCTGGTTGACTGATTGGTTGAGCTCTGGAGTTCACCAGCCTGTCAGTCAAGACAGGGGTTAACTTCCTATTAACCCTATAGAGGGAGGGAAGGCTGGTCACTACACAAGCACAAGTTTACTCATGCTGCACACGCACGTGCAGTCCTTCGTCTTCCCTCCCAGCATGAATTCATGCTCTGTTCAGAAACAGAGCAGGATCCTTGCCTGATTTCTGCAGTGCCAAATACTGGCCAGTTCTTGCTTTCAGAGAAGAACCAGCCTTTTTCCTTCTTGAAAAGCAACAGTTGGCCAGCAGGTGATGCTGCAGAAACTGCATAAGGACCCTGCTTTGCCTCTGAAGAAAGCGTGAATTTGTGCTGGGAAGGAAGACAAAAGCTTACAGGAATATGTGGAATGTGAGTAAATCCTCACTAGGAGCAGCTCAGCTTATTGCTGTCTTAGTTTATTAATTGTACAAGGAGTAATGAAAGCTACACATTGCATCTGAATTAAAAAATTCTGAAGAAAGTATTCTCTCTTGATTTTAGGGGATGCATGCCCATCTTAGAAGAAGCATGTGGTTTTTGTAAGGATGTTTACTGAAAAACAACAGCTGACATCCAGAGTAACGAAGCACTGGTGTTTCTGCTGATTTCCAGTCCCAAGCGGGGAGGATTTTCACTGATCCCTCCTTCCCTCAGAAGCACTCTGTGCAACATGAAAATATCTGTCCCTGAAGCCCCTCATGCAGCCCTCGGGGCCATATTTTCACATCTCACTGCACTTCGAGGAGAATGGAAAGTTGGTGAATATTGTCATGCCTCTGCTGCTCTAGAACAAAAGTCAGCACCACCACTGGCACTTTCCCCACAGCAGGGGCACTATTAGAATGTTATCCAACTTTTTAAAAGCTGCCTAATATGGCATGGGGGGGGCATATTCATGCAATCAAAACATTTGAATTATGTTCTTCATATCAATAAATGTTAATTTATATAATACATTAAATACCATATTAGTTACAAATAGTGTTCTGGATTTTCCCTTGCTCAAATTGCTTGGAGGCAGGATTCCCTGTAACAGGAATTCCCAGAGGTTGACTACAACTCCCATCATCCCCTGCTGCAATGGCCAGCATTGCTGGGGATGATGGAAGTTGTAGTCAACAACATCTGGGAATTCCTGTTCCAGAGAATACTGTTTGGAGGAGTTTCAGCTTCTGCTGCTTATGGGCAGGGGGCTTGTGGCTGTTTGATGTTGGCTGGGTTGGGGACAGAGGATTATCTTGACCTGCATGTATGTATGTACGTATGTATGTAACCTCCCGCCTCGGGAACGTGATCTATAGCATATCTGCATGCTAAATGAACCATGCCAGCACAGCGGCTGACCACGCCAGGAACTCCTGCTGACAACACCCCTGGAGGACCCCCTGGACCTGGAGAAGACCCTCCGCCGTCAAGGACCCTCGCCCAGAGGCTGCAATTGGCAGAAGAAGACTGGCACGGCCCTGCCGGCCACACGCAAGGTGAGGCTGGGACTCGTCCCTCCCTTGGACCTTTTGGACATTCCTCTCACTGAACTCTTTTAACCGGACTCTACCCAAACCCGTAGGAACTTGCGTACAGTGCTATAATCTCTCTACCATTGCAACCACACATTCGTTAGTACGCGGCCGTGTTTCATCAGGAAATTCTATTCCCTGTTGCTTTTGTAAACCATATGTTAAACATTCTCTAATAAAAGTCAATTAATTCCTTTTTCAGAATAGGGGCTGATACCTGCCACCCTGAAGGAAGTAGTGATGAGACCCATTCCTCTAAAAACAAAACAAAACACATCTTGGTCCCGGACAACATGGTAAGCTACTACTCGGTTTCCAGCCTCCCATTATTGAGCAAGACGTTGTTCATTCAGCTGCAGACTTCTCTGGAGTAAACCAGTTATCTGGATACTTACCTGTCTGGTTTCAAGCCTGTTTGGTTCAAAAGTAATTTGAAGAATCTGACCTTGTTACCCATGTACTGGTTGCTATCCTGACTGAATGACGGCATTGCACTCTGCATGGGGCTGCTGCTCTTGAAGATGGCTTGGAAGTTTCACCTAGTTCAGAACGTTGCCGCAAAGATGCTCGTGGGCGCTGGTCACTACACAAGTGTTACCACTGTCCTGCGGCAACTTCACTGGCTGCCAGTTTGCTTCCGAACTAGCCTCAAAGAGCTGGTACTGGCCATTAAAGCCCTACGCAGCTTGGGTCCCTTCGCCCATATGGATTTGCCCGAGTCCTCAGATTTTCATCTCGGGCCCTGCAATACACCCCATCACTGACCCAGAACCAGTTGGCAGGGACCGAGCACAGGGCCTTCTCGGTAGCAGGCCCCCCATCTGTGCAATGCCTTCCCAGAGGTGATTAATTAGTCTCCCACCTTGATTAGTTTTTTAAAAAAATCTGGAAACCCTCCTTTTTAAAGAAGCATTTTAAAATGGGTTGTAATTGGGTTTCCAGTCTTAATCAGTTTTACACCTATCTGACATTTTATCTTGCTGCTATGTTTTTATGCTGCTGCTGGTTATTGTTTTACTGTGTTTTTATTGTAAGCAGTGTGCTGAAGGGGGCGGGGTAAAAATATTGTAAGTAAATAGGTGGTGGGAAATGTACATCAAGAGACAAGCCAGGAGGAGAACCCTGTTGATTCTCTTTAATCTTGCTATTAATCACATAATGCCATCACCCATAAGGTCCTTCTGTACCAGCTGCCTAGGTCAGGAACTGGGGTCATTGCTCTGTAATGGTTGTAAGGAAGAAATATAGCCTTTTCCCCAGGGCAGTGTTGATGGAACTGCCTCGAGAATGATTGGTCAACTCCCCCAGTTTAGGCAAATGTGGGGAATTTTGCTCAAAAGGGGAGACAGTTCCAATCAGCCTTAATTTGTGCAAGTGCCTGAACTCAAGAAAATTGGCTTGAGAGAGAGGTTTTAATTAACAAAAGGAGTTTATTGTAAGAAAAACAAATACAAGCAAGAAGACTAAGCTACTAGGTAGTCCTAGCATAAAAGTACTGTACTACAGATATGTTTTAAAATAGGCTATTGTAAGGCACATTTAGCGTAAAGTTCCAACTTGTGTGTCAATTCCCAGGCGGGCTAGAGAGAGTTACTTTAAGATAGGAGGGGTAAGGTTTCATAAATAAGAGAAAGGGATAGATTCAGCCCTGAAGGAGCTGGGCAAGAGGCTCTATCACCTGTGCTCATGAAGATCTGACTCGGGCAGCTAGAGACAAGCGTCCATCCGTGGAGGCAAAGTGGGGAGCGGGAGAGCTGAAGGAGTTAGTGGGGTTCCTCACGAGGAAAATTATAACGCTGCTAGACCAGCTGGATAGATTGGAAGGGGGACTGATCTAAAACCAGGCACAATTCGCTGAACTTTGGTATCAGGGCAGCAAATCACTACCAGGCAGGTAGTGATTTCAGCTTGGATGGCCCCAATGCAGAGGCGAACACCAAGGTGGTTTGCTGGAGTTCTTGTTGCAATGGAGTCCCCAGTGTATAATACACAAGGAATCACACTGAGTCATGGGGTTAGGGATACTTATTACAGAGCGGTGTACTACATACTTAAGTTTCTCTTCACAACAACCCTGTGAGGTAGGTTAGGCTAAAAGAGAAGTGACCAGCCCAGAATCACCCAGCAAGTATTATGGCTGAATGGGGATTTGAACCCGGGTCTCCCCGGTCCTTCGTCCAGCACTCTAACCACTACACCACGCTGGCTCCATGTTGGCTGTTGTCATGCTCTGCTAAATAGAGGAGTCCAGACAGGCTTGTTCGGAATACATTGTGTCTGACCGTCCTTCCTGAGTAGGAAGGTGTGTGAATCGCCTATTGTATGCAAGGCTGATTGGAATGAAAACTAGGGTATGCAGGTGTGTCAAAAGAGTATCCTGTGCTGGGAGTGACTCTCCCAATAATTCTACCAAAAATTTCGATGTGCACTTTTCAAAGTTACATCACTGACCCATCCCTATTGTGAGGGACTCTGTTACTGCCCTTGTCAGGAGCTGATGACTTTTTAAAAATATAAAGCTAAAATGAGTTCTCCAGTCAGGATCCAACAGTGTGCCAGTGAGTTGGGGTGGAGGGAGTGAAGAGGGAGCTGTCACCCAGCCAATGCCCACCACCATCGCCTCAGTCAGAGGCCCAGAGACGGGGACACACCAGGGGTGTAGCTATAATTGAGCAAAAGGGTTCAAAGAACATGGGCCCCCAGCTCCTGAGGGCCCTCCAGATCCATCCATCCCTATTATCTTCATTATGCCCCTCACTCTGGGGGGGCCGCCAGAGAGAGGGATGAACACGGCCCCCTTTCCCCTAGCTACGCCCCTGGGACACACACACACTTTTTTCCATTACAGCTATGCCCCTGACTTACTGGATAGATTCCAGGAGATGTTGCTTGGTGATTTGAGTTTCACTCTGTGGTCGTTGCTTTATGGGCTGCCGGGAGGTTCCATCTTACCTGCCGTGCTGTTTAATCTACACAGAATCACCAACTTTGAAGTGAGACATTGTCATAGGAAGCTGCCTACTTATACAGAGTCAGGCCATTGCTCCATCTAGCTCAGTATTGCCTACACAGACTGGCAGTGGCTTCTCCAAGTTGACAGGAAGGAGTCAGGGAGAGAACTCGGAACCTTCTGCATGCAAGCAGGCAAGTGCTCCTCCGAGAGCAGCCCCATCCCCTGAGGGGAATCTCTTACAGTGCTCCCACATGTAGTCTCCCATTCAAATGCAAACAAGGGCAGACCCTGCCTGGCAAAGGGGACACCTTGTGCTGGCTACCACAAGACCAGCTCTCCTCCCTTAGTTGAGCCTTCATCCTGTTCACAAATTCTGTTCGATGCATCTACAATCTAGCCCTATTCACATTTTTCGTTCAACCCATGCGTACACACTGTACGGTATACGTACATAAAGATCTCTATGCTGGTGTTGTACAGTTATTCATATATTACATTTAATGCATGTACAGTCGTACGCTTGTACCTTGCATTTAAGGGAGCCTATAGCCAGGTTCACTTGTGGAAGCAACCGTAGCTCAGTGGAAGAGCACCTGCGTTGCATGCAGCAGGTGCCAGGTTCAATCCTGGGTCACATCCCAAGGTAGGAACATAGGAAGCTGCCATATACTGAGTCAGACCATTGGTCTTTCTAGCTCAGTATTGTCTCCAGACTGGCAGTGGTTTCTCCAAGGTTGCAGGCAGGCATCTCTCTCAGTCCTATCTTGGAGGTGCTGCCTGGGAGGGAACTTGGAACCTTCTGCTCTTCCCAGAGCGGCTTCATCCCCTGAGGGGAATATCTTGCAGTGCTCACACATCAAGTCTCCCACTCAGATGCAACCAGGGCAGACCCTGCTTAGCTGTGGGACAAGTCATGCTTGCTACCACAAGACCAGCTCTAGTCCTGGGAAAGACTCCTGCCTGAAGTCCTGAAGAGCTGCTGCCAGTCTGTGTCAACAAAACGGAGCTAGATGGACTAGTGGTCTGACTCAGTATAGGGCAGCTTCCTATGTAAGCTTCCACTTTTCAAATGAATGAACGTACAATCACTCATAGAAAATAATGCACATATGTGGGACACTTTGGGGATGGAGGTTACCAGCACCCAGAGCAACCACCTCCTCCTCCCCTTTGCTCGCAAATGGAAAGGGAAGGGCAGAAAGTGGAAGAGAAAATCGGGAGAAGGCACTCAGTTCCATCTTCCCCCCCTTTCCATTACAACTAGTACACAGAGGGTGGGGAGGGGAGGCGAGGCTCAAACAACTGAGGAGGCAGTGATGGGGATCACCTTCTGGGCTGGATTTTTAATCCCATTCCATCCTAGAGCCTACTAGCCCCTTGCTGTGCCTTCTGCTCTGTCCAGGCAAGATGTCTGGGGCACTGAGCCAGATATTTGGGGTGCATGCCTCTTGTGCCCAGTGCCAGCAACAGTAATGAGCTGCAATTGCACCAAAAAACAACAACGCTCCTTTTCACAAAAATTAAATACACCAAGTGTCTGTACTCCTTTAGAGGTGGTCCTCCTTTAGAGGTAGCACCGGCCTCAGGGCCGGTCCTACCATTAGGCCAACTAGGCAGCCGCCTAGGGCGCAGACCTCAGAGGGGCACAGAGTGCAGACCTCAGAGGGGTGCAGAGTGTAGAGTGTCAATGTGTTTGCCTAGGGCACAAAATAGTCTTACACCAGCCCAGGGTCACCCTGGGTCAGTCACAGATACTAGATACTTAAAAGATCCGGGGCCTCGGTCCACAAGGCTTAGTTCAGGCTCTTAGCCTCTCCCTCCACCCTAAGTGATAAGTCACCCTTCTCATCCTCTCCAAATAGGGGCATAGCAAGCCCTGAAGGGGCCCGTATTCAAGAATTGATGATTCCCCCCCCACTTTGTGCATGTGGGGGGGGGGCACCATATAAAGAGAGAGAAAGGGGGTTAGAGGGAAAAGAAGCTCTGGCCTCCTCCTGCTATAGGGGGAAGAGGCAGCAAGCATCTGTCTGACAGGTAAGATGGGTATCCAGGCAGTAGCAAAGAACTTTAAGAACATGCTAAAAGGCAAACACAACTTTAATTATAATAACAAATAATACAAGTTCTCAAATTATACAAGACAATATCCCAAGGAGGTATTATAATATAAGTAGTTATAAACCCAGGTTCTGGGTCACTGACTGATATCAAAGAGGAGACAACAGCACTTGTTACAAAACTAAGATGCTGACCAGCAGCTAACAATACTAGAGAGTCTTGAAACAATCCAGTTTTAAAAAATAAAATGCAAACAGAAGCAACAGTCCCACTGCTTTATGTAAACATAGAGGCAACAGAATAAATTGCCAAACAGCAGCAAACAATATTGGAAAGACTTTTTCTCCCATCCTCAAAACTTGCAGGCAGGCAGATGTTTCCCATGGTGACACATTTTTACCAGTATCTGTGGAAGAGAGGAAAAGAAAATCTCAGTGGCTAGTCCAGGTAAAACACCCTTAGGGGAGGAGAGCTGGTCCTGTGGTAGCAAGCATGACTTGCCCCCTTAGCTAAGCAGGGTCCACCCTGGTTGCATATGAATGAGAGACTTGATGTGTGAGCACTGTGAGATCTTCCCCTTAGGACAGTTTTTAAGAGAGATTAGAGACCAATCCATGGAG
Organism: Hemicordylus capensis; assembly: GCF_027244095.1. NCBI lineage: Eukaryota > Metazoa > Chordata > Lepidosauria > Squamata > Cordylidae > Hemicordylus > Hemicordylus capensis. Next base: position 247,180,169 of record NC_069658.1, on the reverse strand, counting down.
AACAGGGTGGTCGGTTATAGCTGGCATGATGTTTGGCATAGAGTAAAAGGAAAGGTAAAAGTTGTGTCGGTCGGGTGTCGACTTCTGGAGGCTACAGAGCCCTGTGGTTTTCTTGGTAGAATACAGGAGGGGTTTACCATTGCCATTTCCCGTGCAGTACGAGATGATGCCTTTCAGCATCTTCCTATATTGCTGCTGCCCAATATAGGAGTTCCCCAAATTCTGGGAAACACACCAGCGGGGATTCAAATTAACAGCCTCCTGCTCTCTAAGGAGTTTGCTTCCCTGCTGTGCCATTAGGTAGCTTTGGCATAGAGTACTTTCTATATTTTCAAATTTTCTTCCCTTCTCTGCAATCACTTCTTACAGCAGCTTTGCCACCGCATGGAACTTGCTGTGGCGCTGCACCAGATTCTGGATCTGAGAGCTTGCACCCAAAATACTGCAGTAAAGAAGCTCACTTTAGCAAGGGGACAAAGCTCCGCTTGCTACTGAGAAGAAAAGACTACAAATCCTAGAATCCTCTCTGTTAGGACAGGAGAGAAGAGAAGCACTACAGCTCCCAGCATTCTATGGGTTTCCTCAGATCTTGTGGTCAATGCATCTGATTGGATGAAGTCTTGGCGGAGACTGCAGAAAGGAAAAGGTCTTTGTTGTGGGGAGCTTGTGTACTACCAAAGCCCCCAAAACAGGCAGGAAGAGGACTGGCTACTTACCATGCAGGGATGTCTCTTGGATGATTTTCATGAATAAGAAGCAGCCTGAAGAAGCGTCTAAATGCTGGTGGAGGGGGCCAAATGAGGGGAGGGGAGAGTTTTATTTTCTTTAACTTAGCTTTTTCTGGCACATTGTGTTTAGAAAGGTAGCCACTGGATTTTGGATCTCTTTTTTGTTGGGTGGGGGCAGAAATATGCCATTTCTTAAGGGGGCAAGGCAGATCTCTAATGGAAAACTTGTTAGAAATTAGAGCCAGCGTGGTGTAGTGGTTAGAGTGCTGGACTAGGACCAGGGAGACCCGAGTTCAAATTCCCATTCAGCCATGAGACTAGCTGGGTGACTCTGGGCCACTCACTTCTCTCTCAGCCTAACCTACTTCACAGGGTTGTTGTGAGGAGAAACTTAAGTATGTAGTACACTGCTCTGGGCTCCTTGCAGGAAGAGCAGGATATAAAATGTAATAAATAAATAAATAGAAATTGTTAAGAAAAGTACCCTATTTACCAGAATCGAAAACTATGCCCGTCTCTCCCCCCCCCCCCCCGTCCCGTTATATGATGTTAGCGTTCCCTTCTTTCAGGTAAATAGAGATATAACCTGTATATTTTAAGGAAGTCATCTTAAATTCAGAGTTGTCTTCTAAATACAGCTTATTTACCTGAATCCAAGACTATGTTTTTTCCTTAAGTTCTTAGAAATTGGGGCCATCTTAAATTCAGAGTTCTCTTCCTTTCAGGTAAATAAGGTAAAGTGTGCCCTCAAGTTGGGTGTCGACTGCTGGTGACCACAGAGCCCTCTGGTTGACTTTGGTAGGATACAGGAGGGGTTTACCATTGCCATCTCTCGCGCAGTATGAGATGATGCCTTTCAGCACCTTCCTATATCACTGCTGCCCGATCTAGGTGTTCCCCATTGTCTGGGAAACATACCAGCGAAGATTCGAACTGGCAGCCTCTGGCTTACTAGTCAAGTCATTTCCCCGGTGTGCCATTAGGTGGCTTCTTCAGGTAAGTACAGATATAATATTTATTGAACCTGTATTTGTTATTGGGCACCATCTTAGATTTAGAGTCATCTTCTGTTTGGGTAAACACAGTATCATTATGCATATAAACATTTGCTAGCTGAGCAAATGTAGAGGAGAGCTGGTCTTGTGGTAGCAAGCATGACTTGTCCCCTTAGCTAAGCAGTGGCTGCCCTGGTTTGCATTTGAACGGGAGACTTGATGTGTGAGCACTGTAAGAGTTTCCCTTTAGGGGATGGAGCCCCTCTGGGAAGAGCATCTAGGTTCCAAGTTCTCTCCCTGGCATCTCATAGGAACATAGGAGGCTGCCATATACTGAGACAGACCATTGGTCCTTCTAGCTCAGTATTGTCTTCACAGACTAGCAGCAGCTTCCCCAAGGTTGCAGGTAGGAATCTCTTTCAGCCCTATCTTTGAGAAGCCAGGGAGGGAACTTGGAAGCTTCTGCTCTTCCCAGAGTGGCTCCATCCCCTGAGGGGAATATCTTAAAGTGCTCACACTTCTAGTCTCCCATTCATATGCAACCAGGGCAGACCCTGCTTAGCTAATAAAGTCTGTATTGGCATTTGTTGCTTTTTAAAACAAATTGTGATGTCAAAAAGATACCACTCTGAAATGTGTGTTTTACTTTCTATGCCTGCAGGGTGCAGGATGACATCTCTGGTTCAGTCTGGATTGTATTCCTCTTTCACAGCCTGGCAAATGGGTGCAGCAGATCTGGCTCAGGTATGAGATCTTGAGGAATACGTTGGATGGTTCACAATGGAGAGGGACAGAGCAAGACAAGCCGATCCCCCCCCCCCAAAAAAAAACCACAACAGTTTTTTGGTTAAATTGTGCAGACAAATGTAAACAACTGAAAAACATACCGTCTCCATAGTTTTAACATATTTAGGAAGCTAAACAGAAAACATTGGCCAACATCCAGATTGACATTGCACTGGCAGAAGAGTATTTTTCTGCCAGCATGACATTGGCCATTAAGATTAAAGTAAAAAGGAAGGGAGATATCCTAGGAAGACTCCAGCAACCCATCTGAATTAAGTATAATGCTGCGCTTGGGCAACAAAGTTGCACTCGTGCAAGAAACTGCATAGCTGTGCAAAATCACGGGAATGCTCAAAGCTGCACTCTTGTGTAAAAGTTCCCTCAAGAAGAGGGTTCACGCTAGGAAGTGCACCAGCTTGTTACACAACAATCTTCTTACTTTCCACTGCTTGAGATCTTCTTAACTGGAGTTTCCATGGATTGAGCCACTGAGCTATAGCTGCTCTTCCCTCGAGACCTTCCAAAGGATATTTTTTAAGAACTCTCCTCTGTCAGCAAAGTAGTAGGGAACCTCCCTTCTAATAGTAACAGCCTAAGCAGAAAAAACCCACAAAGTCCCAAAGAAGCAGATCACCTCTCTGTGCAACTTGCTTGTATCTCTCCTCCTCCCGTCTTACTTGCATAGCCCTTAAGTAGGGCTTCGAATGTGGAAGTATCTGTCTTGAAATATTCCCTCTGAGAATGCCGCTGTTCATTCCCTGTCTGTGCTTAAGACAGACTGGGAGGAGTCCTGGAGATGAACTGAGGCCTCTTTGTTCTTCCAGGGCCTGGTGACCTTTGAAGATGTGGCCGTGTATTTCACAGAAGGGCAAGGGGCTCTGCTGCATCTGGCCCAAAGAGCCTTGTACAAGGAGGTCATGCTGGAGAATTATGGGAATGTGGCCTCACTGGGTAAGGTACCTCCCACTGCCCTGTGGTCAGTGCCTTCCCCCAGCCCTTTCCCTTTATTTCCTTTATTTATTTATTTATTTATTTATTTATTTTATTGTTGAATTTATATACTGCCTTTCATTAAAAACAACCCCAAGGCGGTAGACTATAAAAATACACAATTAAAATATTAAGCTAAAATATAAAAACATGAATCTGACTAAAAAGATTCAAAATAAAAGCATAAAATAACCATACAAAATGCAATATACAAAGAAGCAGGAGTCTCTCTCCATCTGTTCAGTCGTGTCCGACTCTCGGTCACTCTGTGGATCACTGCACTCCATGCTGTCCTATCTCGGACAGCTTCCTTTAAGTCCGCCATGGTCATTCCAGTGTCTTTTAAAAAAATATCCAGCCACCGAGTACAAGGCTGTCCCCGTCTCCCTCTCCCGCTGATCATTCCCAGCATAATTGTCTTTTCGAGTGAGTCAGCTCGCATGACATGACCAAAATATGTCAGTCTACGTTTGGTAATCTTAGCTCCTAGCGATATCATTGGTTTAACTCTATTTAAAACTTCCTGATTCGTAATTCTCGCGGTCCATGAGATATGCAACGATCGCCTCCAACACCACATCTCCGAAGCCTCCATCCTTCTCCCATCTTGCCTTCTTCAAAGTCCAAGTTTCACAGCCATATGTGGCTGTTGGAAATATTATTGCATTAACCAATCTGCATTTGGTTAGAAAACTAATATCTTCACTCTTCCAAATTTTACTCATGCTGATCATTGTAGTTCTTCCAAATGCTATACGCCTCCTGATCTCAGGGCAACAGTCACCACAGGAGTAGAGACAATCATATAAAAGCCTGGGTAAAAAGCCAAGATTTAACACACTTTCTAAAAACTGTGGTGAAGACTGAGGAGCAAATAGCCATCAGGAGAGCTTTCCAGAGTCTAGGGGCAGTAACAAGGAAGGCCCTGTCCCAAAGCCTCCATAGTCGGCACCTGGAGCAGAGCCCCCCGCCAGATGACTTTGTCAAGCGGGCAGCAATCCTTGGGAGCAGGCGGTTCCTTAAGTATCCAGGGCCCAAACCAGACAAGGGCAGCTCCAGCCGGGTGGGTAGACAGCAGGGGAAGATGAATAGTTTGCTCTTCCACCTGCTTCTCCTGTTTCTGTTTCAGGTTTCTAACATTTCTGAAACCCAGCTCACCCTCCCATCAGTGCACTTCACACCTTCTGTGCCACCCCTGAATTATTGGCCACCCCTGTTTCCAGAAGGACGAGTTTGTTTTTTTAAAATATACATTGTTTTCTACCGACCTTTGCCCTGCTTTTGCAGGGATAGTCTTGGGTGTCCACTCACGTTTACTGACACTTCACTTCTTGTTCTCTTTCCCAAGAGAAATTACCAGTCCCTAAACCTGACCTCATCTCCAGACTGGAGCGAGGGGAAGAGCCGTGGGCGCCCGAGTCACAGGGCTCAGATGAAGAGGCCTCCGACTCTAGCTGGGGTAAGCCAACAGCGCTACTTCCAAAGTAGCAGTGGCTGACATCCTGACCAAAGCTGTGCTTGTCCAATGAGCAAAGTTGTGCTAGTGCAAGAAAATTATGTCATTATACGAGGGCACGGGGATTTTCACAATTGCACAAAAGTTCCCTGTAAAATATATGAAGAGTGCTACAGGTTGTGTAAGTGCAAATATGCTTGTCCTAGCGCAGCACTACTCTGGAACGTGTTGAATAGCCTGGTATTGCCCCTTTGGGACATGAGGAATTGTCCTTTATTGCCCCTTATTACACAGCTACTGTTCTCCTCTTGCAGGAGGTTAATTCCTAGTTACCTTGTGCTATTTTCTAGTATGTTTCCCCCCTTTAACTGCCCATCTAGGAACATAGGAAGCTGCCTTCTACTGAGTCAGACCATTGGTCTATCTAGCTCAGTATTGCCTACACAAACTGGCAGCAGCTTCTCCAAGGTTGCAGGCAGGAATCTCTCTCAGCCTTATCTTGGAGATGCCAGGGAGGGAACTTGGAACCTTTTACATTCAACAATGCAGATGATCTACCCAGTGGGGCCCCATTCCCTAAGGGGAATATCTTACAGTTCTCACATCTAGTCTCCCTTTCAAATGCAAACCAGGGCAGACCTTACTTATCAAAGGGGACTATTCATGCTTGCTATCTTAAGTCCAGCTTTCTTCCCATCTACTTTCTCAGTGGGTTGGAGTTGGAGTCAAGTGTTTTCCTTTTCTCCCAGCAGATGACTCTAGGAAGAAGATCGTGTGTCCAGACTGTGGACAGTGCTTTGCTGAGCTATCGGCACTTCTTGGGCACCAAAGATTCCACCCAGAGGGAAACTTTTTTAAATGCCTAGACTGTGGGAAATGTTTTCCTGAACTTTCCAAGCTTTTGTGGCACCAGAGAGCCCACATGGTAGAGAAAGCTCATAAATGCTTGGAGTGCGGAAAAGCTTTTGCAGATGAATCATCCCTTGTTTGCCATCATAGGATCCATGCTGTACAGAAACCTCATACATGCTCGCAATGTGGACGATCTTTTGCTTTCAAATCGGTCTTTACAGTGCATTTGCGTCTCCACATGGGAGAAAAACCGTATCAGTGCCTGGAGTGTGGCCAGCATTTTGCCCAGAAAGGGAATCTTGTTGGACACCAGAGAGTCCACATTGGAGGAGAGAAACCTCATAAATGCACACAGTGTGGGATGCGTTATGCTCAGCATTTGGAACTGGTGAGACATCAGAGGATCCACACGAGAGGGGAATCTTTTAAGTGCTTGGAGTGTGGGAAGTATTTTGCTCGGAAAGCGAATCTACTTGAACATCAGAGGATCCACACAGGAGAGGAACCTTATAACTGCATGGAGTGTGGAAAATGTTTTTCTCGGAAAGGGAATCTTGCTGTACACCAGAGAATACACACAGGAGAGAAACCTTATAAATGCCTAGAATGTGGCATGAGTTTCGCTGGCAGGTCATCCCTCATTTACCATCAGAGAGCCCACACAGGTGAGAGACCGTACAAGTGCTTGGAGTGTGGGCTGGGTTTTGCAGGAAAATCATCCCTCGTTTACCATCAGAGAACCCACACTGGAGAGAAACCTTACAGCTGCTCGGAGTGTGGGAAAGGTTTTGCTGGAAAATCAGTGCTCATCTGCCATCGGAGAACTCACACAGGAGAAAAACCTTATCAGTGCTTGGCCTGTGGGAAAGGCTTCTCGGGAAAATCATCTCTCGTTTGCCATCAAAGGACCCATACGGGAGAAAAACCTTACCAATGCGTAGAGTGCTTGATGTGCTTTGCTGATAAATCAGGCTTGGTTTGCCATGAGAGAGTCCACACAGGAGAGAAACCATATATGTGTTTAGAGTGTGGGAAAGGTTTCTCTGTCATCTCTTCCCTCCTTGGCCATCAGAGATCCCACACGGGAGAGAAACCTTTCAAGTGCTTGGACTGTGGGAAATCCTTTGCTAATAAATCGGCATTGGTTTACCACCAGGGAACCCACAAGGGAGAGGAACGCTTTAACTGTCTGGAATGTGGGGCGTGTTTTGCTCCAAAGTTACCCCTCGGGAAGCACCAGAGACTTCCGGTGGGTCATTACCCAATTCATCGTGAGACCTGCTCTTTCTATCGCAAGGTTAATGAAAAAGCCCCTCTCTAAGAGAGATGTTTAGTCCACATTGCTAGAATATAGCTGGGGAAGATTTGGTCTCCTTTCAGCTAACAACTTGCTTGGGAACAAAAATATTGCATTGCGAAGTTCCTTCTATCCATAGAGAAATGTTTACTCTTTATCAGTTACAGTTGTAATGTAATTGGGAAAGTTGGTGAGTAGTCACCAGGGTCGAAGTTACAATGGGGCACACTAGGACAAATGTCTCTGGACTGCAGAGGGAGATAGGTAGGGATGTACACAAACCTCAGTTCATGTAGTAGTTCGAAATGAAACCGGTTCGTAGTTCAGTGAACCGGATCGTTCTGGTTCAGCCCAGCCACCAACAGTTTGGAGGTTTGACTTCCCCTGCTAACTGAGCAAAGAGGCACCTTTTAAAAGTGGTGATTCTCTTTACTGAGCAGGGGGAGAGCAACTGGCCCTATCCATCCCCAGCACAGCATCCCTCCAGTGGCTGTTGTTGGTGTCTATCTTATGTTTCTTTTTTTAGACCTTGAGCCCTTTGGGGACAGGCAGCCATTTTATTTATTTATTTATTGTTTGTTTGTTTAAACCACTTTGGGAACTTTGGTTGAAAAGGGGTATATAAATACTCATATTCATATTGAGAGTGGAGCCAGGCCGGGTGGTGGTGGTGGTGGTGGGGAGTGAGTGCAGCAGGTCCTTACCTGCATGACCACTGTTCTGTGGCAGCGCTCAACTGCAGCGGAACGCATATGCCCTCCCACCACACATGGGCTGTTGGGAGGGGTGCTGCGGCAGCAGGAAGGACCTGCTGTTCTCACTTTTAGGCGCTCACTCCCCTGCCCACAACCCCTGGCGTTGCTCTCAAACTGCCAAACTGATTCGTGGTTGGGCCAAATTGGAACGGACTGCTTTGCCAAACCACGGACCGGTTCGATTTTGAACCACTGCACAAACTGAGGTTAGTGCACATCCCTAGAGATGAGGGGCACAGACTGGGCAACAACCCAACTGGGGATGGGGCCATAACTCAGGGATCAAGCATCTGCTTTGTATGCAGAAGGTCCCCAGTTCAATCCCTAGCATCTTCAGGGAGGGCTGGGGAAAGACTCCTGCTCAAAACCTCAGAGAGTCACTGCCAATGAATGTAGGAGAGGGTAGTACAACTTTGGCCCTCCAGCTGTTGTTGGCCTGCAACTCCCATCCTCTGCAACTCCCATCCTCTGCCTCTGAGTCCCAGTTGCAGGGGAGTAACAGCAGGAGAGAGGACATGCCCTCAACTCCTCCCTGTAGGCTTCCAGTGGCATCTGGTGGGCCACTGTGTGAAACAGGATGCTGGACTAGATGGGTCTTGGGCCTGATCCAGCAGGGCTGTTCTTATGATCTTATGTTCTTATCATCCCCAGGAGGATGTCTGAAGATGATGGGAGTTGTAGTCCAACAGCTGGAGGGCCAAAGTTGTGCAGCTCTGGTGTAGACCATACTGAGCTAGATGGACGAATGGTCTGACTTGGTATAAGGCAGCTTCCTGAGTAATTTGCTCTTTGCTCTCCCATCTCTGTGTCTGTTTACATATTACATTTGTATCCCACCTCGCATACTCAAGGGAGCCTGCACAGGCTTTTCCAGCTAGTGGCAGCCAGTGTTCCCTCTAATAGGGATTCCCAGATGTTGACTACAACTCCCAGAATCCCCAGCTGCAATGGTTTTTGCTTGGGTATTATGGGAGTTGTAGTCAACAACATCTGGGAATCCCTGTTAGAGGGAACACTGGAGCAGGGCTGTTCAGTCCTCCTGCAGATATTGGCCTAAAACTCCCATAATCCCTGGCTATTGGCCACTGTGGCTAAGAATTATGGGAGTCGTAGTACAAAAACAGCTAGGGGGCCTAAGTTGAGCAGGCCTGCACTGGGGGAAGAGTGTCCCATTAGGAGGGGACTGCAACAGAGAAGTCCCTCCCACGAGCCTGGGCCCCACGTAGCTCCACTGGGCCAAGAACTCTGAGAAGGCCCACCTGAGGCGACCTCACAAGGCAAGTTGGACAGGAGAGGTGGTCCTGAAGGTACACAGGCGCCAAGCCCTGAAGGGTTTTATAGGTGATCACCAGCACTTTGAATTGGACCCGGAAGCGAACTGGCAGCCAATACAGCGACCTCAACAGAAGTGAAGCATGATCATATTTTCTGCTTCCCATAAGCAAATCAGAGCTTTAACATCCCTGACAGTTTTTAGAAGAAAAGATGCAGCTGTTTAACCAGGCTTTTGGTTAATTCTAAGTCATTTTAAAAATGCTTGTTTTATTTTTAAATGTTTTAATTTTGTGGTTTTTGGAATTTTAATGTTATATATAAATTGGCATGAGACACTTGTTTTGGCAGTGTACAAATATGCTAAATGAATAAGTGAACAAAATTACTTCTTAGAACACCCCACATGATTTTATTTGCAAATACAAATACGATGAATATTTATATACTGCTTTCAACAAAAGTTTCCAAAGTGGTTTACGTAGAGAGGAAAATAAATAAATAAAATGGCTCCCTGTCCCCAAAGTGCTCACAATTTAAAAAGACAGACATCAGCAACAGCCACTGGAGGGATGCTGTGCTGGAGATGGATAATGCCAGTTGCTCTCCTCCTGCTCAATAAAGAGAACCACCACTTTACATGTACTATTTCTCCTGGGTTTGGGATGGCTGAGAAATATAAAATATTGGGGGAAATTATGGAAAAATGATTTAAAATTTACTGCATGTTATGCTTTAAAAGAAAATTATTATAAAATGATGTATCGATGGTATTTGACACCAAACAAATTGGCATTAATTTATAAAAATGTCTCAAACAAATGTTGGAAGTGTGGACATTCTGAAGGTACTTTTTATCATATGTGGTGGACCTGCGGGAAGGCTAAGGCCTATTGGGATATGATATATAATGAGTTAAAGAAAATATTTAAAATGACATTTCCTAAGAAGCCAGAATCCTTCCTGCTGGGAATAACACAAGGTGTAATTTCTACAACTAATTTAACATTTTTTATGTATGCTTCTACGGCGGCCAGAATAATATATGCACAGAAATGGAAGAGTAATGAACTGCCTTCAAAAGAAGATTGGCTGATAAAAATTTTGGAATATGTGGAGATGGCAAAAACAACATTGATAAGAGACCAAAATTTAGAATGCTTTAAAGAAGATTGGAAACCATTTTTGGTGTATCTAAAGAACTATTTTCCTACTATGAACTTTACAGCAGGGTTTGAAATTTAGTAAAAATTGCAGGTTGGGTAGATTAACTGTGTTTGTAAGGGTTTAAATTTATGTTTTGAACAGGGGCATAGCAAGGTTGGAGTGGGCCCAGAGATAAGATTTTAAAATGGGCCCCCACCCCTCACTGAAGCTCAGCTCAGGAAGTAAAGAAATCTTAAATGAGGCTGAATAGTGGTAACAAAAATCAAAGTAAAATTTATTTTTATATCTCTCTGTGTGTGTATATACACTGGCGGGATGCCTCTGGGTACCAGTTGCAGGGGAGTAATGGCAGGAGAGAGGGCACGCCCTCAACTCCTGTCTGTGGCTTCCAGCAGCATCTGGTGGGCCGCTGTGCGAAACAGGATGCTGGGCTAGATGGGCCTTGGGCCTGATCCAGCAGGGCTGTTCTTATGTTTCATACACACACACACACACACACACACACACACACACACACACACACACCCTATGTGCCACAATAGAACATCATCCTCAATTATTTTTTTTTAAGGTTTTGTAAATTGTGGATGATGCAAGTCATTTCATGGTACTAGAGAAAGACATGCTGTTCTGGTAGCTCCAGGTCTTAACACTCACATCAATTTCGGAGGATGAATACAACTGAAGGAAGTCCGGGTGGGTGCACGGCTGGGGGAGTCAGTCATGTGACTTGCCTCTGGGGGGCCCCCCAAGGCAGTGGGCCCCCAGACAACTGTCTCCCCTTTCCCTATTATAGTTATGCCCCTGGTTTTGAATTATTATTATAGCAAGGGTAAATTTTATAGCTGATGATTCACGAAGAGATGTGTGCGGGAAGTCCGCGTTTGTTTATTTGTTAATGATAATATTACTATTATTAAAATCAATAAAAATTGAATTTGAGTGAGAAATATAAAATATTCAGCAATAGCTAACACACCTAACTGGGAAAAGAGGTACCTTTTAAAAATTTAAGTGCTAGTTCTGTTATATTTAGCACAGAGAGAGCAACCATCCCTATCCACCAGCCCAGTATCCCTCCAGTGGCTGCTGCTAGTATCTGTCTTTTGTTTCTTTTTAGACTGTGAGCCCTTTGGGGACAGGGACCCATTTCTTACAACTTTGCTATGTAAACAGCTTTGAGAATGTTTTTGTTGAAAAGTGGTGCAGTGCAGTGGGGAAATGACTTGATCAGCAAGCCAGAGATTGCCAGTTCAAATCCCTGCTGGTATGTTTCACAGACTGGGAAACACCTATACCAGGCAGCAGCGATATAAGAAGATGCTGAAAGGCATCATCTCATACTGTGCGGGAGGAGGCAATGGTAAACCCCTCCTGTATTTTACCAAAAACAACCACAGGGCTCTGTGGTTGCCAGGTCACACTATACCTTTATATAAATATTATTATTAGTCTTAACATTAATTCATTTGTTCCCCTTGTTGGCACATTTTTACCTTCAGGACCGCCTCTCCCAGCCAGTCCTGTCCCATCCCGTGAGATCTTCTCAGGTTGCCCTTCTTTCAGTCCCTGGTCTCAGAGAGGCCCGTACTACTAGGGCCCATGGAAGGGCTTTCTCTGTTGCTGCCTTTTCATAAGAACATAAGAACAGCCCTGCTGGATCAGGCCCAAGGCCCATCTAGTCCAGCATCCTGTTTCGCACAGTGGCCCACCAGATGTTGCTGGAAGCCACAGACAGGAGTTGAGGGCATGCCCTCTCTCCTGCCATTACTCCCCTGCAACTTGTTCTCAGAGCCATCCTGCCTTTGAGACTGGAGGTGGCCCACAGCCCTCCGACTAGTAGCCATTGATGGTCCTCTCCTCCATGGTCATCCAAACCCCTCTTAAAGCCATCCAGGTTGTTGGCTGTCACTATGCCCTGTGGCAGATAATTCCACAAGTGGATCACGCGTTGTGTGAAAAAGTACTTCCGTTTGTTGGTCCTAGACCTCCTGGCAATCAATTTCGTGGAGTGACCCCTGGTTCTAGTGTTGTGTGAGAGGGAAAAGAATTTCTCCCTCTCCACTTTCTCCACACCGTGCATGATTTTATAGACCTCTATCATGTCTCCCCGCAGTCGTCTTTTTTCTAAACTAAAAAGCCCCAGGTGTTGTAGTCTTGCCTCATAAGAAAGGTGCTCTAGGCCCCTGATCATCTTGGTTGCCCTCTTCTGTACCTTCTCCAGTTCAACAATGCCCTTCTTAAGATGTGGTGACCAGAACTGTACTCCAAGTGTGGTCGCACCATAGTTTTGTATAAGGGCATTATAATATTAGCCGTTTTATTTTCAACCCCTTTCCTAATGATCCCTAGCATGGAATTGGCCTTTTTCACAGCTGCCGCACATTGAGTCGACACTTTCAATGAGCTATCCACCACGACCCCAAGATCCCTCTCCTGGTCCGTCACCGACAGCTCGGATCCCATCAGCATATACTTGAAGTTGGGGATTTTAGTCCCAATGTACATCACTTTACACTTGCTAACACTGAACCGCATTTGCCATTTTGTCGACCACTCCCCCAGTTTGGAGAGATCCTTTTGGAGCTGCTCACAATCCGTTTTGGATTTCACTACCCGGAAGAGTTTGGTGTCATCTGCAAATCTGGCCACATCGCTGCTTACCCCTGCTTCTAGATCATTTATGAATAAATTAAAAAGCACCGGTCCCAGTACAGATCCCTGGGGGACCCCACTTCTTACTTCCCTCCATTGTGAAAACTCTCCATTTATACCTACCCTCTGTTTCCTGTCTTTCAACCAGTTAGCAATCCACACATGCACTTATCCCCTTATGCCATAACTGCTAAGTTTCCTCAGGAGTCTTTGATGAGGAACTTTGTCAAAAGCTTTTTGGAAGTCCAGGTATACTATGTCAACTGGATCACCTTGATCCGCACACTCGTTGACACTCTCAAAGAAGTCCAAAAGGTTGGTGAGGCAAGATTTACCTTTGCGGAAGCCATGCTGGCTCACTCCCAGCAGGGCCTGTTATTCTAGATGCTTTACAATGTTATCCTTGAGGATGCTTTCTATCAATTTGCCTGGAACGGACGTTAGGCTAACTGGCCTGTAATTTCCCAGATCGCCCCTGGGTCCCTTTTCGAAAATCAGTGTTACATTTGCTACTCTCCAGTCCTCTGGTACAGAGCCCGATTGCAGGGATGAGTTGAAAAATTTAGCAAGGAGGTCAGCAATTTCACATTTGAGTTCTTTGAGGACTCTTGGATGGATGCCATCCAGCCCTGGTGATTTGTTAGCTTTCAGTTTTTCCAGACAGTTTAGAACATCATCCCTTGTCACTTCTATCTGACTCAGCTCTCTAGCCTCCATCCCTAAAAAGCCTGGTTCAGGAGCAGGTATATGCTCAGTATCCTCTGCCGTGAAGACAGACGCAAAGAACTCATTCAGCTTCTTTGCAACCTCCATATCCTCCTTAATAATCCTTTTCACTCCCTCATTGTCTAATGGTCCAACCGCCTCCCTGGTAGGATTCCTGCTTCTGATGTTCTTAAAGAAGTTTTTGTTATTCCCCTTGATACTTTTGGCTAAATGTTCCTCAAACTCTCTTTTTGCCTCCCTTATTGTCACCTTGCATTTCTTTTGCCAGAGTTTGTGTTCCTTTCTGTTCTCTTCATTTGGACTGGCCTTCCAATTTCGGAAGGAAGTCTTCTTCCCTTTTATGGCTTCTTTGATGGTTCCCGTTAGCCATGCTGGCATCCTCCTGGACTTAGTGGTACCTTTCCTCCTTTTGGGTATACAGTCTAACTGGGCTTCTAGTATTGTGGTTTTGAGTAAACTCCATGCACTCTGGAGCGAAGTGACTCTCCTGATTTTCCCTTTCAGCTTTCTTTTCACCATACTCCTCACTTTGGAGAAGTGTCCTCTTCTGTAATTCAAAATGTCCGTGTTAGACGTCCTTCGTGATTCTCTTCCCGCATGTATGCTGAATTTGATGGCACTGTGGTCACTGTTCCCTAAAGGGTCGATGACACTGACATCACGCACCAGGTCCTGGGTGTCACTCAGAATTAGGTCCAAGGTCGCCTTCTCTCTGGTTGGTTCCATGACCAACTGTTCTATGGCACAGTCATTTAGCGTATCTAGAAATTTGACCTCTTTGTCCTGACCTGACTGTGAATTTACCCAGTCTATGTGTGGGTAATTGAAGTCACCCATAATTACAGCCCTGCCTCTCCTTGACCCCTCCCTGATTTCCTCCTGCAACTCCCAGTCACTGTCGGCATTTTGATCCGGAGGGTGATAGCACATCCCCAGTAGCACGTTCCCTTTCCGGCCTTGTATTGTCACCCACAGGGTTTCTGTGGAGGACTCCAGTCCACCTAGGTTTTCTAGCTTGTTAGATTCTATCCCTTCTTTAACATACAGTGCTACCCCTCCTCCAAGGCGCCCCTCCCTGTCCTTTCTATAGAGTTTATACCCAGGGATAACAGTGTCCCACTGGTTCTTACTGTTCCACCATGTTTCTGTTATGCCCACTATATCTATGTCTGCGTTAGCAACCAAGCACTCCGGCTCACCCATCTTGGCTCGGAGGCTTCTGGCATTAGCATATGAGCACCTGTATGCTGAATCTCTCCCCTGATGTATGCTATTCTTTTGACTCTTTGACTTGCTGGCACAGTCTCCCATCTGCTCTTTATGTGGTTCTGCTCTGTCCCCATCTGTTTTATCTGAATTCTTTGCAGCCTCACACTTTAAAGGATGGCTTTTGCCAAACGAGATACTGCCCACCTCCAGCTTCACTTTGGAATTATCTCCCCCTCCCCCCAGATTCAGTCTACCTCCTCCCTTTCAGCCTTTAAAACCTTATTAAGACCTTTCTTTTCTGCCAGGCATTTGCCATTTAATTTAATTTAATTTAATTTTTTATCTTGGATACTGCTCTTGTTTGTACACCACCCTCAGTCTATTGGATGGATGGATGGATGGATGGATGGATGGATGGATGGATGATTTTTTCCCCATCTGTACAGAAATTGGTGCTCCCCACTTTATACCACAGACACTGGTTTAAATGTCTTGCTGCATAATGTGGGCGGTGCCAGAACCACCTGCATTGCTGCAGGGCTTTAACACACAGTGTTGCACAAGAGGGCAATACCGGAACTACTGACCAGGACTGGGATGGGGCCATTGCTCAGTGGTAAACCATCTGCTTTGCATGCAGAAGGTTCCATCCCTGCCATCTCCAGGTACAGTTGGGAAACACTCGTGCTTGCAACCTTGGAGAAGTTACTGCCAGTCAGTGTAGACTGTACTGAGTTAGAGGGATCAATAGACTGACTCGGTATATGGCAGCTTCCTATCTGTCCTAGAGCTGCTGAGGGAGGGAGCCCCCATCTGGGTGACAACTCAGTCTTCGTTCTTTGCTGCCCTGACTCACTGGCACGCCAGGCTCCCGATGTCAGGATTCATCTTGGCTCATGCAACTAGTCCGTTCCAGCAGGGGAGGGGGAGGAGTGCCAAGCAGCATCTCTCCCTGCTCTGCTGCTTGTGACTGGCTAATGAGGGGCTCAGCCCACCCCTCCCTCTGCAATGCTGAGCATCAGCCAGCACTTTCCTGCCCGCTGAGCATGTCAGTCAGGCTACTACGGATATTTATATACCATCCTTCAACAAAATGCTCAAAGCAGTTTGCATAGAAATATCAATAATAAATAAGATGGTCCCCTGTCCCCAAAGGGCTCACAATCTAAAAAGAAACAAAAGGCAGATACCAGCAACCGCCACTGGAGAGGTTATGTGCTGGGGCTGGATAGGGCCAGTTGCTCTCCCCCTGCTAAATATAAGAGAATCACCACTTTAAAAGGTGTCTCTTTGCCAGAGGAACGCACGGCTAGGCTCTAACACACTGAAGGGTTGCATGGGATATAGTTTATTTATTTATTTTATTTTATTTATTATTAAAACTTTTATACCGCCCTTCCAAAGGCTCAGGGCGGTTTACATTAAAACACCATTAAAATCAATTAATCATTAAAACAAAAATTATAAAACATAAAACAATAATTAACAATTAAAAACATCATAAGCAACAATTAAATAGTTGTAGTTTTGTGGGGGGTTTTTTGGTCAGATTCAGGTCAGATTCACTTGCCTGTATTTCGACACCAACACTGGCAAGCTTTACTCATGGTGAGGTGTGTGTGTCTCAATTCTTTGCTGCCAGATATTAAAAACACGGGTAGAGGAAAGTGAGGGAAATGGCTGGGGCGGGGTGTGTGTGGATGTGATGTGCGAAAAGAGAACCTGGTGAGACTCCAGAAAGACCATACGGGAGGGAGGCCTTACAGATGCCTGGAGTGTGGGATGTCTTTTGCTGGTAGGTTGTCCCTTGTTTATTATCAGAGAGCCCACATGGGAGAGAAGCCTTTTAAATGCCTGGGATCTGGGAAATACTTTGCTGACAAATCATGCCTCATTTACCATCACAGAGTCCACACAGGCGAGAAACCTTATGCTTAGAGTGTGGGAAGGACTTTCCTGGCACAGGTTTTCTTGTTTGTCATCTGAGAACCCATACAGGAGAGAAACCTTACAATTGAATGCTGTGTGGGGTGTGCTTTGCTGACCGGTCTGCCCTTGTCGGCCATCGGAGAACTCACACTCGAGAGAAGCCATACAAGTGTGTGGAGTGCAGGAAATGTTTCTCCACTTTCCCCTTGTTTGCCATCAGAGAACCCACACGGGAGAAAGACCTTGCAAATGTTCAGAGTGTGGGAAATGCTTTTCAGACCGGTCATCTTTTCTTTACCATCAGGGGTCTCGCATCAAAAAATAAACCCTATGCATGCTCGGAGTGTGGGGCAGGTTTTGCTCCACAGTGCCCTCTAGGGAAGAACCAGAGAGCTGCTGTGGGGCAAACCCTTCTTCATCATGAGACCTGCTCTATATATCTCAGGGTTAGTGAAGCACAATCCTCTGCATGGGATGTTTCATATGGCAATAGCAACAGGCAACATGGGAAATGGCAAACCACCAGTTCAGCGGTGCACCTGATGGGCAGGGGGGCACAATATGCTGACATTGGCCATGTCATCCAAACCCCCCAATTTCAGCTTGATCCGCCCAACTTGCCATTTTGATACCAACACCCAACTTCAAATCTTGTCTACAGATGTTGGCGTCAGAAGTGCAAGTTGGGCAGAGCAAGCCATAATTGGTGGCTTTGGATGACATGGCTAATGTCAAATTATTTACTACCAAAACCCATAATTTTTTATGTTCCATCAGCAGGGCTCAGGAAATCTACTTGTCTACTTGTCCATTATGAGTGAAAAAAAAAATCCTGACAACATAGCTTGAGGGAACCATCTGACAAATAAAATTTTTCTCTGGCTGGTGAACTGAGCCAACATTTCTCGACCCCTGTACATCAGCTATTATGGTGCAGTCCTAAGGACTAGAAACCTGATTTGTTTTGGTTAAAATTTAAAGTGGAGGTTCTCAGGAAGCTGAAGTTTACACTGGTGATTAACAACTTGGCTGCCAGGTCTGAGGTATGAAAAAGGGAAATTATTTTCTAGAACCCTGGTGACTTTGTCTCCTACCTGGAAGAAAATTAAGTTATATCCAACATTTAAGTATATAGAGGAATATATAGATAGAGGAATCTATTTTGTTACAAAATATTCTTTTAAAAAATCGATACTGTCTCATGTCTCTACAAGTTGCTTTTATGTTTGTTGGGAGTTGCGGGGAAGGGATAAGTTTTAATTTAATTAATGCAGATGATGTATGATGATCATCTTGATGCCTTCTTTCTGTAATTCATCCAATCTTTTTAATTTTGCTTATTCCATTCTTGTAACGGGGCAGCTCTTGATTAAAAATTCAGCTTTATAAAAAGCTTGCAGTTCTTTGGCCTATTGAAATCAGTGGGCAATGGGCAGAGGTCTACACATTTAGATAGGGCTGAGAGATATTCCTGCCTGCAACCTTGGAGAAGCTGCTGCCAGTCTGCAAAGACACATTTAGGCTTAGCTTATTAGCCAGCCATGGTTGGTTTCCACCAGTTCCCTCTCTTCCCTCAGACCCTTTCCCTGTCACACAGGCAGAAGTCTTAAGAGAGAAGCCGGTCTTCTGTCATTTGCACAGGGATTAGGGAGATGGTAAGAAACACTGGGAGCCCTCTGCTACTGCTCAGAAAGGATCCTGCTCTTTCTTAACTCCTTTCCTTCCTTCTCAAAAATGACAGTGGAGGGCTGTCCTTAGAGAGCCCTGACAGGGAGCAGGGCCTGGAGTAAATCAGCCAGTGTGGTGACCCCTTCCAGTTAATTTTAATGGGGGCTAAAAGGCGGGGCCTGTGGGGATGGCCCTGCGCTAAGGACAGCCCTAGAGGATTCTGGGGAGGAGATCTGTGTGGGGATGGGTGTCCTGCTCACTAGAGGGATGGTGGCACTTGCCACTGGGAAGTGGATTGTGGATGCCTGGCAATGGGGCTGTTGGAAGGGACACCATTTCAGTGATGAGCACCATCTGTTGCAACAGTGGGCAGTAGGTAGCTCAGGAACTACTGGTAGCTCCTTGTCTGAAGTAGCTCCCCGGGCATTTGGGCCTGCTTCTCCAGGTATTCCCTTCCAAGCAAAACTGCAAGTCAAACTGGCTGGCTGACTGGGGGCTTGACCACACCATGTTTGTTTTCTCTCCAGTTTCTTCCCCCACAAAGTGGGACTCTTGCTCCCCTGCTGTCCTACATTGAAGTTATGGGAGGAGAGGTCTTGTGGTAGCAAGCATGCATTGCCCCCTTTGCTAAGCAGGGTCTACCCTGGTTTGCATTTGAATGGAAGACTAGTATGACCACTGTAAAATTTTAAAGTTAAACGGGATGGGGCTGCTCTGGGAAGAGCATCTGCATGCTTGGATGCAGAAGATTCCAAGTTCACTCTAGTGGTGTGCACGGAACCGGTGCCTGCCGGTTCAAAGGTGGTGGTGGGGATGTCTTTAAGGATGGGGGAGGGTGCTTTTACCCCTCCCACCACATTTCCTCCGACGGCATTGTCTTTTAAAATGGTCAGGTGGGGCGGTAGCATACCTCCTTGCCACCCCAGTTACTCCTCTGACGGGAAGTGGCTTGAAGTGCCCAGTGCACATGTACACGTACAATATATGTACATCGCAGGGGAGTAATGGCGGGTGAGAGGGCACACCCTCAACTCTTGTCTGTGGCTTCCAGCGGCATCTGGTGGGCTGCTGTGCAAAACAAGATGCTGGACTAGATGGGCCTTGGGCCTGATCCAGCAGGGCTGTTCTTATGTTTCATACACACACACACACACACACACACACACACCCTATGTGCCACAATAGAACATCATCCTAAATTATTTTTAAGGTTTTGTAAATTGTGGACGATGCAAGTCATTTAATGGTCCTAGAGAAAGACATGCTGTTCTGGTAGCTCCAGGTCTTAACACTCACATCCATTTCAGAGGATGAATACAACTGAAGGAAGCCCGGGCCGGTGCGCGGCTGGGGGAGTCAGTCATGTGACTTGCATCTGCCCCCCCCCCCACACACACACAAGGCAGGGGGGCCCCAGACAACTGTCTCCCCTTGCCCTATTATAGTTACGCCCCTGTGAGGAGGCACAGGGGTGGCAAGGAGGTATGCTGCCGTCTCATCGGACCATTCTGAAAGACATCACCGTCAGAGGAAATGAGGTGGGAGGGGTAAGAGCAACCTCCCTCATCCTTAAAGATATCTCCCCTACCTTCAAACCGGCCGAACTGCCGGACATTCAAACCAGTTCAGAGGCCTGTAAAAGGTCCTCTGAACTGGTTCATGCACATCCCTAATTCCCTCCCTGGCAGCATCTCAAGATAGGGCTGAGAGAGACTCCTGCCTGAAACTTTGGAAAAGCCGCAGCTGGTCTATGTAGACAATACTGAGCTAGATGGAACAAGGGTCTGACTTGGATAAGGCTCCTTCCTATGTTCCTAACGTTGTCAAGGACTTTGTAAAATCTCATACAGTATTAAAATCTCATACACTACTACTACTATAAATATTTATATACCACTCTTCGACCGAAGTTCTCAAAATGGTTTACACAGAAAAATAAATATATACATAAGATGGTCTCCTGTCCCCAAGGGCTCACTATCTAAAAGAAACATAGGTTAAACACCAGCAACAACCACTGCAGGGATGCTGTGCTGGGGATGGATATGGACAGTTGCTCTCCACCTGCTAAATATAAGAGAATCACCACTTTAAAGGTGCCTCTTTGCTCAGTGAGCAGAGGAAATTGTGCCAGCTTTACAAATGAGATTCTGTACCTTGCCTTGTCTTTCAGCTTGACAATGGGCTGTGGAGGGCTGCACAGAGGCAGGAATTGCACATTTGCAGCTCCCTCAATCACATGCTAGAGATGCTCCTGATACATTATTGCCTGATGTATCCGCAAGGCAAAGGAAAATGGGAACACAGACCATGGGACACTGCCTTCTGCTGAGTCAGACCCTTGGTCCATTTAGCTTAGTATTGTCTACACTGACCGGCAGCAGCTCTCCAGGGTCCCGTAGAGCTATGTCTTTTCCAGCCCTATCTGGAAATGCCGGGGCTAGAACCTGGGACCTTCCTCTGAACTATTGATAAACTTGTGGTGCCGCCACTTACGGAGTCAGACCCTTGGTCCATCTAGCTCAGTTGCAGCTCTCCAGGGTTTCAGTCAGGGGAGTCCTTCCCAGCCCTACCCGGAGATGGCAGGCATTCAGCCTGGGGCCTTCTGCATTTAAAGCAGGGGTTCTACCACTGAGTTATGGCACTATCCGCATAGAAGTAGGTAGCTGCCTTTGTTGAGTCAGATCCTTGGTCCAATGCGTCTCCCTTGACCAGCTAGCTCAATGCGTCTCCCTTGACCAGCAACAGCTCTGCAGAATTTCAGACAGGGACAGAGATAGATAGAAGATGGGATCTTTTACATGCACAGCATGTGTTCTTCCACTGAGCTGCAGCCCCATGAGCCAGGTGAACTATAAAAGGGAGCTGTTGTGGTTGCTATTTTTCAGAGATGGGTTTGATTGCAGAAAATTGATTGATTGAAAGCAGAATAATACATTTATTTAAATGTGATGAATTGTTTGTTTGTTTATTGAATTTATATACCACCTAATATCGACATCTCTAGGAGGTTTACAGAATGAAAATATAAAACATTTAAAATACATAAAAGGATAAAATAGATAAAAACACTTTAAAATTTAAATATTTAAAAATTAGCACTAACTAAAATATTACAATAGTGACCACATTGTGTAAAATATTGCAAAAGGTTTATTAGTGAATCCTTTAAAAAGGTACGGCCTTGTGTGTGGCTTTTTGTTCATTTTGTTTGGTCATTGCTTCTGTAAGCAAATCCAGCAGTCTTCCACTTGATTTTGCACAATTGGTAGAATGACTTTGAGATTCCTTTTGTCCACCTTCCTTTTTAAGGGGAAATGCCAGGTATTGAACCTAGGACTTCTCTGTTCAAACAAAAGTAAGTGCTCTACCACAGAACTAGATTCCAATCTAGGCAGCAGCAGATTGTGCAGGATGGGGGAAACCTTGCTTGGTAGGAGTGCAGAGACATGAGTTTTGAGTGGTATGGATTGGTTGATTAAGTGCCATCAAGTGGGTGTCGACTCTTAGCAACCACACAGATAGATTCTCTCCAGGATGATCTGTCTTCAGCTTGGCCTCTAAGGTCTCTCAGTGGTGCATTCATTGCTGTCGTAATCGAGTCCATCCACCTTGCTGCTGGTCGTCCTCTTCTTCTCTTGCCTTCAACTTTTCCCAGCATTATGGATTTCTCAAGGAAACTGGATCTTCACATAATGTGTCCGAAATATGATAGTTTGAGCCCGGTCATTTGTGCTTTGAGTGAAAATTCTGGATCGATTTGTTCTATGATCCATTTGTTTGTTTTCCTGGCTGTCCATGGTAGCCTTGAAAGTCTTGAGTGGTATATAAATATGTTAAATAGATAAATACATGCACGTGAAAGGGACCTAGGTGTCTCAGCAGACAACAAATTGACCGTGAGCCAGCAATGTGATGCCACTGCCAAGTCAGCGAATACAATCTTAGTCTGCATTGACAGAGGCATAGTGTCCAGATTGTGAGAAGTAATTTGTTCCACTCTGTTCTGTGCTGGTCAGCTCTCATTTGGGATACAGTGTCCAGTTCCGGGCCCCACATTTAAGAAGGATGTTGTTCATAAATGGGACTGGATTCAGAAGAGGGCAACCAGAATCAGAGGCGCAGCCAGAATCAGAGGCAACTTTGGGGCCTAAGTCCAGGGCCTCCACAGCTCCTGGGGGCCCACAAATCCTCTTTAATCTGTTCCAGGTGGTGTGGTCACCCAGCGAAGCATGATGATGCTTAATTTGCTGGGGGGGGGGTGCTCCCCAAAGGCCTTTAGGTCCGTGCTCGAAAATTACCTAGGTGCACCTCTGACCAAAATGGTGAGAGATCTAAGAAGCAAGTCGAGCAAGGAACAGCTGAAGGAGCTGGAAATGTTTGGCCTGGAGAAGAGAAGACTAAGAGGAGAGATGATAGCTGACTTTATATCTCAAAAGGGCTGTCATACAAAAGGAAATTATAGGGAAGCAGATTCATGCTAGACACTGGAAGAATTTCCTAACTGTAAGAGCTATTTGACAGTCTGCCTCATCGCTCTCTTTTGCTGGAGGTTTTCAAAGAAAGGCTGGCTTGCCCATCTGTCAGGGATGCTGATTGTAGCAGTTTCTTGCACCGAGAAGCGGGTTGGACAAGGTGCCACAAAACGGTGCCATCATTTCACAATCCTGGCCGATCCTTACGCATTCCCCTCCCCGCCCCTCTCTCCACCCCTCCCGACCCCTTCCCGGTGGCTTGTTTCCTCCTGGAAGCGCGCCGGAACTTTCGAAAGGGTTAAAACAGACTGAGCGCGGATGCCTAGAAAGACCGAGACGGGCTGAGAAAGAGGGATGCAAAAAGGGAAAGGACCTTCCTGTGTTGTTGTTCTCTCTCCCTCCCTCCCTCATCGCCGCCGACACCTTCCCTCCCTTTCTGGATGGAGAAGCCTGCCTCTTTGGCTTGCACAGGCCTCTTTGGCTCAGGGGGACCCGCAGGAGGCGCCCAGGTGCAGTTTGCAAAGGTGTGCTGCTGGGGTGCATCAAAAGGTGGGGGTGGCGTTAGGGACAAAAAAAAAAGATGCATCCGCGAGGGATGGAAGGATAGATAAACAGGCAGAAGAACTAGCAGCCAGCTGGACTTTGGTGGATGAGAAGGAAGCACAAGGGTTCGCAGCTCACCCTCCCTAAGGCTGCAAAAAGCTCCTACAAATCCTTCCTGTCTTATGTGTTATGCTGGTCATCCTTTGCTGAGTTTGGGTTAGGGGTTGCCAATGGCTTTACTGCCATTGCTCCTCCTGTGCTTTTAAATAGCAGTTTGACATGCAGAAATTAAGCCTTTGCCTAGCATTAGGGAAATGGTTAATTATTTGTTGCTGGAGGTGGGATGACTCTCTTGTCAAATATCTGTGTGGCTGGCTGTTATTCAAGGCACAGGAACAGGGCTCGGGGAGCAAAGTGGCAATCCAGTGTTCTCACAGTCCAAGTGGGAGAAGTTTTTGGGTGGTCTGTTGCAATGTGAGGATTGTGTTTCTGTGCCTTTAGAGCAGCGGGAAATGACTTGCCTAGCAAGCATGAGGTTGCTGGTTGCAATCCTCGCTGGTACCTATTTTGGGCTAAACTAACGAAACTAATTAAATTGATGATTTAATTAGTTTAAATTCATCGGATGCTGCTGAAAGGCATCATCTCACACTGCGTGAGAGGAGGCAATGGTAACCCCCTCCTGTATTCTATCAAAGACAACCACAGGGCTCTGTGATTGCCAGGAGTCGACACTGACTCGATGGCACACTTTACTTTAGAGTCCCAGGAGCTTCAGCCTTTTTTGGAGGTCGGACTAAATGTGATGGGAGCAGGCCCATTTCTTTGTGTATGCATCTGCTCCATAAGTATACAAACTGGGATGTTGGGGACTAATCTTAATATCAAATCCAACAGGCAGGGAAATGGCATACCAGGTGAAAAGCATCCTGCATTCCCCCCCCTCCCGCCCCGATCTTTTGCCCAGCGTTGATGGGGTTTAAAATTAATGCAAATTTTGAATGGGTTTTGGTTTTATCATTCTGTGGTGTTTCATGGTGAGTTTGAAATGACAAATGTGATGCTTTGTGTAACATGAGTTGAAAAGGTGAAATTGAAAATAATTTTGAAAATTAGATATTAAGAACATAAAGTCTAGGCCAAAGGCCTGTCTAGTCCAGCATCCTGCTTCATGCAGTGGCCCACCAGGTGCATCTGACTGCATCTAACAACATTCATTTGTTAGCAATGGAGTTGTGATAAATATGGTTCTGGACTGTATATGTCTCGATCAGGCAAATATTATATTTCACTCCACAGAGTTTTGGTACTGATGTTCTTCAGATCCTAAAAGCATGTACATTTTCAGGGCTCAAGAAATGTTGACTCAATTCTCCAGCCAGAAAAAAAATGTTTTACTTGTCAGATGGTTCCTCGAGCTATGTTGGTATATTACTTGTCAGGATTTTTTTTCACTCGTCAAGGACTAGTAGACTAGTGGATTTCTTGAGCCCTGTACATTTTCACAGGTCAATAGCTCCATTCAGCTATTATTTAATACCTGCATTCAGATGTCTGTACATACATACATGCTTTTGTGTGAATGATGTACCTGCATTCATTTTCAAAGTGAATCTGGCTACAGGCCCCCTGAAATGCAGCATACAGATAGGAAGTCCATTGCTATACCTACATTCAACAGAACATGGGAATAACTGTACCTGCAAAGAGATCTGTATCTTTGTACACTATATTCTGTTTGTTCAAGGGTTGAACATAATGTGGGAATAGGACTAATATTGCAATGGGGTTTCACTTTACTTCACTGCTCTCCAAGGTTTCAAGGCGGTGTATTTCCCAGCCCTGCCTGGAGATCCAAGGGAATTGTCATTCATTCAGAATGCTTCTTCTGAGATGGCACCTCCCCCAATGTATAGAGTATTATTTACAGAGAGCTGGTCTTGTGGTAGCAAGCATGACTTGTCCCCTTAGCTAAGCAGGGTCTGCCCTGGTTGCATATGAATGGGAGACTAGAAGTATGAGCACTGTAAGATATTCCCCTCAAGGGATGAAGGCGCTCTGGGAAGAGCAGATATTTCAAGTTCCCTCCCTGGCAGCATCTCCAAGAGAGGGCTGAGAGCGGTTGCCTGCTTGCAACCTTGGATAAGCCGTTGCCAGTCTGTAAAGACAATACTGAGCTAGAAGGACCAATGGTCTGTCTCAGTATATGGCAGCTTCCTATGTTCCTGTGTTCCTTCAAAGTAAACTTCTTTGTTTTAGCAGGTTGATGCAGATTTAATCAGTTTAAATTAATCTGATTAACTAGAATTTCCTGACTTCTTTCTTTACCTGGAAGGCAACCCTCCTTTTCAGAGTTGTGGGTTTCAGCTTGGATTCCCAGATGTTGTTGGACTACAACTTCCATCATCCCCAGCCACCATCACCAAAGGAGTGCCTCAGACGCATGCTGGAGGTTCTTGTCGGGGAGGAGCCATAGCTCAGTGGCAGAGCAGCTGCTTTGCATGCAGAAAGTCCCAGGTTCAATCCCTGGCAGCATCTCTGGGTAGGGCTGGGAAGAAATCCCTCTCTGAAACCCTGGAGAGCTGCTGCCAGTCAGAGTAGACAATACTGAGGTAGATAGACCAAGGCTCTGGCTCAGCATAAGGCAGCTTCAAGTGTCCTTTTGAGGATGATGTCGTAGCTCAAGGGTAGAGCATCTGGCTTGCATGCAGTAGATGCCAGGTTCCGTGCTTGGCAGCATCTCCATAGGGCTGGGAAAGACTCCTGTCTGAATCCCTGGAGAGCTGTTTCCATTGTGGCTGGGGATCATGGAAGCTGTAGTCAAACAACATCTGGGGACCTGAGGTAAGGAACCCCTGATCTGACCCAGACTCCAGTTTCCAAGGGTGGCCAGCCAGGTGCTTGTAGAAAGCCCATAAATGGAGCACAAAGGCAACAGCCTTCTCTGACTATGCCCTCCCCACAGTGACTGGCATTGAAAAAGGTATACTGCCTCTGAACCTGGAGGATCCACTCAGCAATCATGGCGAATAAAGACCGATGGACTTTCATTAATATGTCTAACCCCTCATATGTAGAACCCTGCTGGATCAGGCCTAGGCTCAACAACTAGGGCTGATACGTAGAAGCAGACCTGTTCTGTTGCTCCTGAGATCAGGAATCTACTGAAAGGGTAGATAATTCTTTCGTCTCTGGGAGGTTTACAATAACATAAAACCAGTTAAAAACATATACAAAAACTTTAAAACAATTTAACAATTTAAAACTAACCAGAAATTAAAACCCCAAAAGATTAGGAAGCTGAGAAAGCTTGGGCGAAAAGATGGGTTTCCAGGTGTTTTTTGAAAATTGCCAGAGATGGGGAGGATCGGATCCCAAAAGGGAGCACATTCCACAATCTCGGGGCAGTGACCGAGAAGGCCCGTCTCTGTGTAGCCACCAAACGAGATGGCGGTAGCTGGAGACGGACCTCCTCAGATGACCTCAATGGGCGGTGGGGCTCATAATGAAGAAGACGCTCTCTTAAATACCCAAGGCCTAAGCTGTTTAGGGCTTTGTAAGTTATAACTAGCACTTTGTATTTTGTCCGAAACCTATTGGCAGCCATAACTCCATCTTTAAAGGAGTAACATGGTCTCTCCGAGATGACCCAGAGACCAACCTGGCTGCCGCATTCTGAACCAACTGAAGTTTCCAGACTATGTACAAAGGCAGCCCCATGTAGAGCACATTACAGAAGTCAAGTCTGGAGGTCATCAACAGATGTACCACTGTTCTGAGGTCGTTGATCTCGAGAAACGGGTGCAGCTGGCATATTAGCTGGAGCTGATAGAACACACCTCTGGCCACTGCCTCAACCTGAGAAACTAGGGAGAGGTGTGAATCCAGAAGTACTCCAGAATGACAAGGAAGCACGTTTTGGCTATGCATAAGAGGGATTTCCTGTTAGGGCTTCTCAACAGTGGAACAGCCTCGTTTAGTGGTGGGCTGACCTTCACGGGCGGGTTTCAAACAGAGGCTGTACAGTCATCTGTGAGGGATGCACAGCGACAGGCCACCTTGGCTCTCCAGTTGTTGTTGAACTACAGCTCCCATCATACCCAGCCACAGCAGCTAGAGAGCCGAAGGTTGTCTCCCACCCGTTGGAGCAGATTCCTGCACTGAGCAGGAGGCTGGACTCCAAGACCTGCAAGGTCCCTTCCAACTCTAAAATTCTGTCACTGTATTGGCTGCTATGGCTGAGGAACCTCCTGCTTTGGTGCAGAAGAACGCAGGCGAAGAACGGTGCAGAAGAGGGCAACCAAGACCAGTGTTTTGTCTAACAGGGATTCCCAGATGTTGTTGACTACAAGTCCCAGAATCCCCAAGCAAAAGCCATTGCAGCTGGGGATCCTGTCGTCAACAACATCTGGAAATCCCTGTTAGAGGGAATGCTGACCAAGATGATTGGGAGCCTGGAACACCTTCCTTAGGAGGCAAGGCTACAGCATCTGGGGCTCTTT
The DNA here is from genome assembly GCF_027244095.1 of Hemicordylus capensis. Taxonomy (NCBI): domain Eukaryota; kingdom Metazoa; phylum Chordata; class Lepidosauria; order Squamata; family Cordylidae; genus Hemicordylus; species Hemicordylus capensis. The sequence continues at coordinate 247,152,164 of NC_069658.1, read as the reverse complement.
AGTTTGGAAAAGAGTCTCCAACTATGGGGAAGTATGATAGAGGTGTATAAAATTATGCATGGAGTGGACAGAGAGAACGTTTTCTCCCTCTCTTACAACACTAGAAGCAGGTCTCATCCCATGAAAATGAAGGTGGGGAAATTTAGGCCTGACAAGAGGAAGTACTTTTTCACACAGCGCATAATTAACCTATGGAATGCTCTGCCACAGGATGTGGTGATGGCCACTAGCTTGGAAGGCTTTAAAAGGGGCTTAGACAAATTCATGGAAGACAGGTCTATCCATGGCTACTAGTCTTGTGACTATAGGCCGCCTCCAGCTTCAGAGGCACAATGCCTCTAAATAACAGCTGCAGAGGAACACCAGCAAGAGAGGAGGCATGCCCTTACCTCTTGCCTGTGGGCTCCCCAGAGCCATCTGGTGGGCCACTGTGTGAAACAGGATGCTGGACTAGATAGCCTTGGGCCTGATCCAGCAGGGCTGTTCTTATGTTCTTATGCTTTGACTGCTGACTTTTCATGCTTGTGTCACTTTCCCTCCAGGGAGAAGTTCTTCTTGCCGGCCGTGTAGGCAGCCAGCCCCTGTGTAACACTGCTGCACCACCAATTCCTAGCAGTCCAGTCTGGACGCCTTTCTGGATGACCTAAGATGATGGGCCTGAAAGAAAAGGCTTTAGATGTTTCCCTTTGCAACGCTTCTAGTTAAGAGGTACAATCCAGATCTGAGTCTGCGCCCTTGATGGTGAAACATGCCTGGAGAAGGAGGCGCACTAGCCACCATGGACCTGCGGTTTCAGAACGTCTTCATCCATGACTTGCCTGTGGGAAGTAAAATGGAGGAGGCAGAAGCACCAGGTTTAATAAATGGAGAGGGGACAGGGCGAGGAGAAAAAGGCTGCCATTTTGTTCCGGCTGGGACCACCAAAGGGCCTTCAAAATGGAGGCCACCGCCACAGATTAAACAGGAGCCAGAAGAGGGGCTGGCCCAGCACTGGGAAGTCCAATGGCAGGAGTTTTTGAAGGCATTGCAGCCCCACCCAGCACGATGGGGTGACCCACAACTGCAATGTGGCAATGACGCCAATGTCTTGTCTCTGATCTCCTTGGAGGGAGAGGCTGAAATCCACCCTAGGGCAGAGGCGGCAGCCCAGACCTCACTAGGGCTCAATGGAGAAGTCAAAAAGACGTTCAAGAGTCTGGGTGCTGCAGATGGCATGGGTTGCAAGGTCACAGAGGAACATGGCGTGGCTGAAGACGATATCAGTGCTCAGATCCAGCGCAAGCGGTTCAGGCATTTCCGCTACCGAGAGACGGAGGGACCTCGAGAGGTCTGCAGCCACCTCCGGGAACTTTGCTCTCGGTGGCTGAAGCCGGAGAAATGTACCAAAGAGCAGATGTTGGAGCTGGTGATCCTGGAGCAGTTCTTGGCCATCCTGCCCCAGGAACTGCAGAGCTGGGTGGAGGAAGGGAGCCCAGAGACTTGTGCCCAGGCGGTGGCCCTGGCAGAAGATTTCTTGCAGAGTCAAGAGGAGCTTAAAGAGGGATGGGAACAGGAGGTGAGATAAGCACACAAGGACAACCCTGCTGCATCAGGAACATAGGCAGCTGCCATATACTGAGTCAGGCCATTGGTCCTTCTAGGTCAGTATTGTCTACACAGACTGGCAGCGGCTTCTCCAAGGTTGCAGGCGGGAGTCTTTCTCAGCCCTGTCTTGGAGATGCTGGGGTGGGGGGACTTGGAATCTTCTGCATGCAAGCAATCAAGTGCTCTTCTCAGAGCGGCCCCATCCCCTGAAGGGAATATCTTACAGTGCTCACATTCAGTCTCCCATTCAAATGCAAACCAGGCCATACCCTGCTTTGCAAAGGGGACAAGTCATGCTTGCTACCACAAGACAAGCTCAAAAGACCCATCCAGTCTAGCATCCTACTTCCTGCAGTGGCCAACCAGTTGCATCCAGGAAGCCTGCAAGTGGGTAAAAGCGGTCAACGACCCCTTCCCATTGGTGTTCCCTATAGTAAAGTAAAGTGTGCCATCGAGCTGGTGTCGACTCCTGGCGACCACAGCTGCTTGTGGTTGTCTTTGGTAGAATTCAGGAGGGGTTTACCATTGCCTTCTCCAGCGCAGTATGAGATGATGCTTTTTAGCATCTTCCTATATTGCTGCTGCCCGATATAGGAGTTTCCCATAGCCTGGGAAACCTGGGGTTCGAACTGGCAACCTCTGCCTTGCTAGTCAAGTCATTTCCCCGCTGTGCCATTAGGTGGCTTGGTGTCCCCCTGGCATTCTGAGGCATGCCACTTCTGATCCTGATGGAAATACACAGCTCTTGGGGCTACCAGCCATTGATAGCCCTATCGTGCATGAGATGTTTTACTATCCAGGACATGGGCTTTCCAAGGTATTGTAGTGCCTGAGGCAAAGCACACAATGCTGCATTACCCCATGCCCCGATGGGGGTCTAGCCCCCGTTCAAAACCAACCTTTGCAAGCTTTGAAAGTGCAGGGTGCGGCAAGGAGGAAGGAGGTTACTAGCAGCCGCCCTCTTCTCTCCTTTTGCTTCTTGCAAGGAGAGGCACTCGTGGAAGATGAGAGAAGAGCTGGTCTGGGAGAGGAGAGCTGGTCTTGTGGTAGCAAGCATGACTTGGCCCCTTAGCTAATGGGAGACTAGAAGTGTGAGCACTGCAAGATATTCCCCTCAGGGGATGGAGCCGCTCTGGGAAGAGCAGAAGGTTCCAAGTTCCCTCCCTGGCAGCATCTCCAAGATAGGGCTGAGAGAGATTCCTGCCTGCAACCTTGGAGAAGCCGCTGCCAGTCTGTGAAGACAATACTGAGCTAGATGGACCAATGGTCTGACTCAGCACATGGCAGCTTCCTGTGTTCCTATGTTGCTAAGGTGTTTTTTTCTTTCTTTCCCCCAAGTGAAAGATTGTGGCTGTTTCTTGTTGGTGCTCCCCCTTCCCCATTCTGTCATTGTGCCCTGAACAAGGAGATTCTCTGTCTTTGTTCTTACAGGTACTGCTGGGGTCATCAGAAGAGGAAGAGAGGGAAGCTGCTGTTGAGTTTCTATCATTGGCCATTGAACCAGGACATCTGTGGAAAGGGGTCAAAGAGGAGGAGGAGGAGGATCCCAGACTGCTCAGTAAGGGCTTCTTTTGTTGTGGGATGCCGAGGACCTTCTTCCCTAGCCACGCCCAGTGTTCCCTCTAACAAGGATTCCCAGATGTTGTTCATAACAACTCCCAGAATTCCCAGCTACAGTGGCCTTTGGTGGGGATTCTGGGAGTTGTAGTCAACAACATCTGGGAATCCCTGTTAGAGGGAACACTGATGCCCATTCAAAGTGTTTATTTATTTTAACTGCAGAAGAAAACATTCAGTTCTGTCCGAAAGATAGCTTATCTTATTCTTGAAGCACTATGGGGCAATTTCTCGGCTAACCTTTTCCTTGGCGGATAACTACTGTGATTCTCCAGTCCTCTTCACAGTGGATGCGTCTTTTTCTCTCTCCCTCTCATATTTTATTTGGGTCCACAAACACAAATGAAAAGGGCGGGTGGTGGGGAGACACCCAAAGGTGCTGGTAGATTTTAATGAATTTATTTAATATATCTTTTAACTGATGTGTTTCATATGAATAAGTTCAGTATTGCTGAATACATTTCAAGCTGAGATGCTCTAACTCAGAGGCAATTCTAAAAAGCAATAACCAGAATATCGGAAAGAGTTTATACATATGTAGTATGATAATTATAAAAGTTAAAAAATATCAAAATCTGAACATGATAGTGTAAAGATAAAACCAATCATAACACAATATATTATCTGTCCAAATGTTAAATAAATAAGCAATGTTGTTTAACATTTGGATATATTAAATGAATTCATTGAAATTTACCAGCACCTTTAGAAGTCTTCTCTCCCCATCCCACCCCGCTTTTCATTTCCGATTGCTGGTGCTGTGCCATTTTTCTTCCCCCTCCCTCTTTGTTCCCCACAATTGCACCAACATTTTCCACGCTGCCCTGGCTTGGGTCTGGCTCTCAGTCTCCACTGCCGAAGGCCCCTTTGGGGTGTGAAGGTATGCACACGTCTATATGCACATGAAAGCCATCGCCAGTGTTCCATTCACTCTCCCAACATTCCGTCACTCGTCCATGTGACCAATAAATAGAACAGCAGTGCAGATGAAGAGGTGGAGCTCTGCTCACGCATCTATAAATCCACTAGTCGGTTTGCCTGGGGCAAGTACCCCCCAGCACTCTGGCAAGAGGGACACCCAGCACCATACAGATCTCCTCCCCAGACGTCTCGTTTCCACTGCTGTTTTCAGCAAGATAAGAAATAGGAGGAAAGAGGAAAGATAAGAAATAGGAGGAAAGAATGTTCTGAGCAGCAAGAGGGTCTCCCATAGTCCATCTCCATATCCCAGTACAAATGGGAGAAGAGCTGCTTGTCTTCTAAGCTGTCTGCATGTGTGCACGAGCACGTAGTGGAAGAGAGAGGATGGTGATGACCAACACATTGGTTGACTGTTGAGCAAAGCCGACATTTGTGCACCCCTGGCAATGTTTTCTCTTGCTGCCCTGAGATTTTGGAATGCACTCCCTGCATAAGAAAAATATAAAGCCCTTAATGGTTTGGGCCCAGGGTATTTAAGAGAGTGCCTTCTTGGTCATGTACCCTATCGCCTATTATGAACTTCTCAAGAAGTCCAGTTATGGTTGCCGCCGGCTCGTTTTTAAATTTTTATTTTATTTTATTTTATTTTATTTTTCATTTATATCCCACTCTTCCTCCAAGGAGCCCAGAGCAGTGTAAATGGTTATCTTTATCCTCACAAAAACCCTATGAGGTAGTTTAGGCTGTGAGATACATGACTGGCCCAGAGTTTCATGGCTGAATTGGGATTTGAACCCAGGTCTCCCCAGTCCTAGTCCAACACTCTGATCTTTACACCATGCTGGTTCTTTGGTGACTTGTTTGGCAACTCGGGACCAGGACCTTCTCTGTGGCTGCCCCAGGGCTTTGAAATATGCTCCCTGTTGAAATAAGAGCATCTCCTCCTCTGTTTTTTTCCAGGAAGACTCTCAAGATGAACCTGTTTTCTCAGTCTTTCAACGAATTAATTTTAATAATCTGTTTTATGAAATTGTTTTTATTGTGTTTTGCAGAATTCTAATCTGTTTTTAATATTTTTATATTATGTTTTAAATTTTGTACACTGCCTGGAGATGTACATATCAGGGGTTATAAAAATATGATAAATAAAATAAGAGCTCTCTATCTCTGATAGCTTTCAAAAAGCCCAGAGAAATGAGGTTGGGAGTGGTATACAAATATAATTAATGAATGTTTTTTAAAATTGTTATTTGCACAGTAACTGTCATCTTCCCACCACCATTCTGTCCCTAGCAGCCAGTAGGACAACAATGCCTCTGATGCATTCTGGGTCATCCCCAATTCATGCTGCTCTAAAGCCAGCTCAGGTGAGAACTGGAGAAGGGTTAGGGCGGGATTGTAGTCGGACAGATGTGAATGACATGTTACTATCACACATACAGAGCAACACTAGCAGAATGCAGACTCCGTACAAAAATTGTCTCCTCCTCAGTAGGGATGTGCACGAAATGTGTGTGTATCTTTGCAAATCTGAATAGAATTCAAATTGATTTGAGATCAAAACCATTAATAGAATGGAGATTTGTTCGAATTGCTTTGAATTCACACAAAGTTGAATCAAATTTTGTCATATTCTCTCAAAGTCGATTCGACTTTGGGTGAATTTGAATCTTTGAGCAAATCAATTTGAGTGAATTTTGTGCACATCCCTACTCCCCGGACACCCTCCTGAGCCTCTGAAAAGCTCTTGCCAAGGGCGAACCAATGCTGGGCAATGCCATGGCTTCTGTTCAGGCAGATGCAAGAAAAGGGGAGACGGGAGAGTGGCTGTGACTCACACCAGTGTTTATGGACTTCCCACAAGCATCTGGCTGGCCATTCTAATAAATGGTCTACATGGAGTCTGGTCTAATCCAGCAGGACTCTTCTTACAGATTGCCAAAGCCCCCTTCTCAGAATGTGGGGTTGTGGGGAGGGGACCGGTGTCTTCCTTGTTCGTTCATGTTCTAAGCGACAACATCATTACAACATCAACATAAGCTACAACATCACTCACCCTAAATTAATCTCTTGACCACATTATGAGTACAGGGATGGGATGATGGTGATGAGTATTTACATACTGCTTTTCACCGCCCAAAAGTTCACAAAGCTGTTTACAAAGAAAAAGAAATAAAAATGTTAGCTGTCCCAAAAGAGCTTACATTCTAAAAGGAAATATAAGGGAGACACCAGCAACAGCCACTGGAGGGATGCTATGCTGGGGTTGGATAGGGCCAATTGCTGTCCCCCTGCTTAATATAAGAGAATCACCACTTTAAAAGGTGCCTCTTTGCTCAGTTAGCAGGGGATAACTGGGATTATTTCTGGATGGGGGAAATGCTGACCTTGCATTAGAATTCCTCTGTGAAGCCATTTTGGATGCTTCCTCCAATGTATGTCCGCAATGGTCTCCCAGCCCTCGGGAAAATTTGTGGGGAGGTGCATCAGTGACAGCGGAGGGAAGCAGCGATTGGCGGAAATTGTTATGCATGGGTAACAAGTGCAAGGGCAGCTAACTGGGCAAAGAGGCACCTTTTACTGTGGTGATTCTCTTCATTGAGCAGGGGGAGAGTAACTGGCCCGATCCACCCCCAGCACAGTACCTCCAGTGACTGTTGCTGGTGTGTATCTTATGTTTCTTTTTAGAATGTGAGCCCTTTGGGGACAGGGAGCCATCTTATTTGTTGTTTCTCTTTGTAAACCACCCTGAGCCATTTTTGGAAGGGCGGTATATAAAAATCGAATTATTATTATTATTATTAATCTGAATGTTGCCCAATGTTTTTATTCATTGTTATGATGAAGATACTGCTTTTCAACAAAAAGTTCCCAAGAGCACATAGAAACAATCAGGGTGGGGGTGGGGGGGATAGTAAGAAGATAATGGGTTCCTTATCCCTAACCTTCTCGTTCTCTCTCTATCTCTCTGTCTTTATTCATTCATTCCAGAGCCTTGTGACTTTTGAGGAGGTGGCTGTGTATTTTACCGAGGAGGAGTGGGCCCTGTTGGATCCAGGCCAAAGGGCTCTGTACAGGGAAGTGATGCTGGAGAATTATGGGAATATGGCCTCGCTGGGTAAGGAGCCCCTTTGCCATTGTTGATCAATGTATGAATAATAAATACATTGTTGATGGGTGCCAAAGGGGGAGAGATCTCCCAATGTTCTGTAGATTTAATGAAGTATGGTTCCTTGTAAGCTCAGTAAGTAGCATGTCAAGTCTAAGTTTACCAGCTTAAGTTTCTGGGTGTGTGTGCGTGCGCAACTATGTGTGGTGTGTGTGTGTGCACACACACACACACACAGACAGACACACATATATATATAATTTTATTTATATACCACCTGACTCTGAAGGCTCTAGGCGGTTCACAAAAGTAAATACAATGAAGGCAAAATAAAAGAACCATTAAAACATTCACAGATTACTAAAAGCCAGGCTAAAAAGATGTGTCTTAAGGGCTCTTTTAAAGGTGGGTAAAGATGCTGAATCAGGAACGGATATAGTGAGCACATTCCAGAGCCCAGGAGCAACCTCAAGAGAAGGCTCGCTCCTGAGTCGCTGCCAGACGAGCTGGTGGCATCCGGAGATGAACCTCTCCCGATGACCTCAATGTGTGGTGGGGATCATGCAGAAGTAACATGCAGGTGTATCTTTTTTAAAAAAATGAAGTCCTAGAACTAATCCCTTAGTTCCCTGTGTTTCCTCCCATAAAGGATTTTTGACTCCTGAACTGGACTTCATCCCCTGGCTCGAAGGCGGAGAAGGTATATTCATCCAGAACTCGGAGAAAACAGAAAGGGAGACTACTGCAGGTAGCTGATCACCTGTATGGTGGGGCTATTCAAGTCTGAGAAATCTGCAGAGAGGTAGCTGTGCTAGTCTGTTATTGCAAGTCTCGTGTTAACTGGCTAATTAGAAATTCATTCATACAAATCTTACCTACTCAGATAAGGAGGGGCCATATCTCAGTGGCAGGGAACCTGCTTTGCGTGCAGAAGGACCCAGATACTTCTGGTCTTTCCATCCCTGCTAAATGGAAGTAGGGCCTGAAATCAATCAAAGTAGACAATATCCAGTTGTGGTGTGTGTGTGTGTGTGTGTGTGTGTGTGTGTGTGTGTGTTAGAGAGAGGGTGGGGGGAAGTGGAGGTGTTTAGCTCTGAGCCAGGATTCCTTCTTGCTCTTTTTTTATTCTCCCCCCCCCACACACACACACCCTTGAGATTTTCTTCTTCTCTGAAACAGAGGCCAGTTTTTAATTTCTGGTCTTCTGTATCCCAGTAGATGATGTGACTGTGAATAAGATCAAGGAAGAAAACCTTCAGGAGCAGGAAGACTCCAAGTCAGGCGAAACCCCTGAGATGTTCCCAGGGCAGTCGCAAGAGGATGTCCTGTTGCCAACGCAGGCCTATGAAAGTAAGTCCTCGTTTTTTGGAGAGGCCACAGATCAAGGGTAGAGAACCTGCCCTGGATGCAAGAAGTCCCAAATTCATTCCCTGGCATCTACGGTTGAAAATATGAACACGGCAGATATTTATATACCACTTTTCAATAAATGTTCCCCAAGTGGCTTACATAAATAAAAATGAAACGGCTCCTTGTCCCCAAAAGACTCACCATCTAAAAAAGAAACATAAGATAGACCCCAGCAACAGCCACTGGAGGGATGCTGTGCTGGGGATGGATAGGGCCAGTTGCTCTCCCCCTGCTCAGTAAAGAGAATCGCCACTTTGAGAAGGTGCCTCTTTGCTCAGTTAGCCTGGGGAAAAGGTCTCTGGGACCAGGGCTGGAGTCCTGGGCAGAGTCCCTGGCAATTACAATAGACCAGAGCTGGGCAGACTTCAGCCTTGTGGGATTTGTTTTGTTTTTAGCTGGTCTCCCAAAGGATTGAACAGGGAAGGAGCAGAGCTCAGTGGAAGGGCATCTGCTTTGCATATGGAAGGCTGCAGGTTCAATCCCTGGCAACGTCTCCAGGTAAGGCTGGGAAAGACTCCTGCCTGAAACCCTGGAGAGCCACTGCCAGTCAGGGTAGACCAGGGCTGCTCAACTTTGGCCCTCCTGCAACTCCCATCATCCCTGGCTATTGGCCACTGTGGCTGGGGATAATGGGAGTTGTAGTCCAAAAACAGCTGCGGCGGGAGGGCATAGTTGAGCCGGCCTGGTGTAGACAATGCTGAGCCAGATGGACCAAAAGTCTGACTCGGTTGAAGGCTACGTAACAAAAGTCTCACCAACTAGAGCCTGATGCAAAATAGTGATGAAGGATGAAGGAGGAGCAAAACACAAAATGGTGATGGTCGATAAAAGGCCCGCCCCCTGGACTGGAGAGACCTGAGTTCAAATCCCCATTCAGCTATGTCACCCCACAGCGTGACTCTGGGCCAGTCATGTACCTCTCAGCTTAACCTACCTCAAAGGGTTGTTGTGAGGAGAAACCTAACCATGGACTCCTTGGAGGAGAGCGGGATATAAATGTAAAATAATAATAATAATTAATACTGAAATAAGACCCTGGAACAGTTAACAACAAGATAAAAACAATTCAATAAAAAAACAGAACTGAGCAAGAGACAGCTCATGGGCCAAAAGCCGGAATAAAAAAGGCAGTCTTCACTTCACCATTTAGTTAATGTTTCGATGGTCTGTTTTCCTTCTCTCTGTGGGTCACTTGCCTTGATCCCGCTCTCTTTGCTTCCTCTCTGGCTCTCATCCCAACAGGTGACGGCACAGCCAGTGACACCGAGGAGGGAGCAACACAGCAAGAAGCTTCTGAGTCAGCGGGATCTCTTGGGACTTTACAAGGAGGCTCCCGAGGGGACATTTCCGTGAAGGCCGAGCCCTGCGATCAGGGCTATGAGTCAGACAGGCAGCAGTGGCACCAGGCCATGAGGATGTGGGGGATCTCCATCCAGAAAGTGGAAGAAAACGTCACTGCGGAGAACATCAGCATTGTCCATGTGGGGGAGGAGAGCCACATGTGCCGCAAGTGCGGGCAGACCTTTGAGCACCAGTCAGGCCTGATCGTGCACCAGATGATTCATACAGCGGAGAGGCCTTACGAGTGCCTGGAGTGTGGGAAGAGCTTCTGCCAAAGGGAGAACCTGCTCGCGCACCAACGGATCCACTTGGGGGAGAGGCCTTATGAATGCCTGCAGTGCGGGAAGCACTTCAGCACCAGGTCCCATCTCATCACCCACCAGAGAATCCACACTGGCGAGAAGCCATACAAGTGCCTTCACTGTGCCAAAAGCTTCAGCAACAAGTCCTCGCTGGTGACGCACCAGAGAATCCACACGGGAGAGAAGCCCTACGAATGCCCAGAGTGCGGCAAAAGCTTTTGCCAGAGCGGGCAGCTGATCAGACACCAGAGAATCCACACAGGGGAGAAGCCCTACGCATGCCCACAGTGTGGGAAATGTTTCTGCCAGAGAGGGCAGCTGATCAGACACCAGCGCATGCACACGGGAGAGAAACCTTATGAATGTCTCCAGTGTGGGAAGAACTTCAGCAGGAAATCCTATCTGGATATCCACCTGCGAATGCACACAGGAGAGAAGCCCTACGAGTGCCCAGAGTGTGGGAAAAGCTTCTGTCAGAGTGCCCAGCTGATCCGACACCAGAGAATCCACACAGGAGAGAAACCGTTTGCCTGTTCCGAGTGTGGGAAAAGCTTCTTCCAGAAAGAAAAGCTGGTAAGACATCAGCGGACTCATGTGGAAGGGAAACCATATGAATGCCCCGAATGTAGGAAAACCTTCCTGCGAAAAGATAAGTTCATTCATCACCAGAAAACTCACACTGGTCTGGAAACATTATGAATGTTTCCATTTAAAAGAAGAAGAAGAAGCAGCAGCGAGTTAAGTTGGGCAAGACACACCTTGTTACTCCAGGATTGCTGCAGCAGCTGAGGCCTTCCCTACTTCAAGGGAAAAAGTTGAGAGAAAACTATGAACATCTTTGTCGGATCACTGCCAGTTCAATCTAGTCCGACATCCTGTTTCAAGCAGTGCTCACTCAGATCCTTTTGGAAGCTTGCAAGCATGAAGCCAATGGCCATTTCCCATCAAATCTTCTGACCGGTTGGGAGAATATTCTGCATGCATCAGGCTTAACGTGTTAGACCCTAAAATAGCAAGTCCTAGAAATGATAGTCTGAATTGGCATGGAAGGAGGCCTCCTCTTGTTCATGCTAAAGTGGAAAGACAGATCTTTGTTCTGACTGAAAGTGAGTATAAAACATCATCCAGAATGATTTAATGTAAGCAACTTGCTCCAGGTTGGATAGATATGCCAGAGAGCGACTTCCAGAATCTCCCGGTTCATGAGTCTGTCTTGGAGCTGCGAGCACATATGGAATCCACGCTGGCACCATGTTTTCCCAACATGCAGATATGACAGTAGGTTCTCTGGAGGGCTTCTGTGTCTTGAAACTAATGAGGGCTGAGTTATAATTTTCACCTGGTTCTAAGGAATGAGGTGTCCACGGAAAAGACATTCAAGAAATGTACTGAAATGTGGAAAGTTTCATTTAGTGACGTTTGGAACTCTCTCTGCCATCATTTCCCCGCAACCATTTATGTTGCTGATGCCAGCCCCACTAGTGACTCCATTTCCTGTGGCTCTGCTTCCTTCAAGAGAAGCGCTCTGTCAGCCAGGTCTGGGGCCATAGTTCAGTGGTAGAGAATCTGCTCAGCAAGCAGAAGGCCCCAACTTAAATCTCTGGCAGCATCTCCAGGAAGGGCTGGGAAAGATTCCTGTCTGAAATCTTGGAGAGCTGCTGCTGGTCAGAGTACACAGTACTGACCTGGATGCACCAATGGCCTAACTCAGTAGACGGCAGCTTCCTGTGCTCCTGTACAGAGCATGTTTCATGGTGACTTAACATCCCCACAGACAATGGGGTGACCCATGGTGTTTTCCTCAAGCACTGGTGGCATCGTGCTTTAAAAGCCATCAGAAATGTTGCAATCAAGCAAACAACTGTGACAGAGCAATAACGGTTTTCACAAAGAATTAAAATCCACCGTAAACATTAAAAACAGTTTTGACACCATTTCAGCTATTGTGGGAGAAGGAATTGTCTGGAACGATCTTCTGCTTTTGACTGTGGTGTCCCTATGAAAGCTTTCCTTCAGCCTGAAGTGCTGGGTGAGCAGCCATTTTCTGTCACAAGGACGCCATTGTAGCCCGCATTAAACTTTTCAGTGACATTCTATTACTCTTTGGATTGCAAAATACACTTCTTGAAGTCCTGCCTACAGATTTAGTATCCTTAAAAATGAAGAAGAATACCAATTGATTTCTGCAGCTCATGTCACAGTGTTTGAACACTGGGAGGAAACAACAGGAGGAAGATGCTTTTTTCTGTCACATGACTTCCTGGATGCAGCAACCAGATCCCAAACCACACACAGTTAGCACTTCCTCCTCTCTTCTCTCCCACTGGGTGCTTGTTCGTAAGGAATTCTTTGAATCAAGGCAGAAGATGGTGTAACAGTGAAAATGCCCCACCATGCTTCACAAGCTCTTCATTTCCAGCTTTGGCACAAGACTGGAAGGAATTTCCAGAATTAGGAAGGCCAGATGCCAATATGGCTTGATTTTTGCTGACACCTATCAAGAGGAGCCGTGGAAGCCATACACAGTTCTGTCCCGAATCACATGCCACTGATATTGGGGGTGTGGTGGGGTCGTATCCTGAAGAATCCCGGCTGATACAGTTGTTGGAATTGCTGTGTTTGTGTTTTTGTGTGCCACTATGTGTATAAGAACATAAGAACAGGCTTGCTGGATCAGGCCCAAGGCCTATCTAGTCCAGCATCCTGTTTGACACAGTCATCCACCAGATGCCTCTGGGAAGCCCACAGGCAAGAGGCGAGGGCATGCCCTCTCTCCTGCTGTTGCTCCCCTAAAACTGGCATTTAGAGGCATCTTGCCGCTGAGACTGGAGGTGGCCTCTAGCCCTCAGCCTAGTAGCCATAGGTAGACCTGTCCTCCAGGAATTTATCTAAACCCTTGTTACAGCCATCCAGGCTGTTGGCTATAACGATGTATAAATTGACAGATGGGCTTGAATGAATACATCCTATGTGGCCTGTGTCTATTACGTTTGCACTCCAGTGTCCATGAAGTTTTCATTAGAGTATATTTGGAAGTTCTCAATTATTTTGACCCCGCTCTGCCATTAACTGATGGAAATCAGGATTTTGAAGTGCATCTGCCTAGCACACCACCCTAGAAACTGCACCATTCACTTATGAAAAGAGGGTGATGTGTGTATAAATGTGTATGTGCATACAATGAACATACGGACAGCCCTGCTGGATCAGGCCCAAGGCCTATCCAGTCTAGCTTCCTGTACCCCACAGTGGTCCACCAGATGCCTCTGGGAGCTCACAAGCAGAAGATGAAGGCCTGCCCCCTCTCCTCCTGTGGTTCCCCTGCAACTGGGATTCGGAGGCATTCCACCTCTGGACCTGGAAGTAGCCATTGATAGACCACCTGACCTCCACAAATTTGTCTAAACCCCAATGGAAGAGTGCTGGACCGACATCGGAGGTAGCATAGAAGAGGACAGCAGCTAAAGTGATGAGAAAAGAATCCTCAAAGTAGCCTCATTGAAATTAAATGGAAAAGTTGAGCATTGCCTGACCTTTGCTTTTAATTACAGTAGGATTATTTTGAGTAGTTTTCTGTGTGTCGGCCACTGAACTCTGTTGGTGGGTCCACGTAGACTTTTAATTTATTCCAGCCTCAACACACAGTCTGCTGGGAGATCTTACAGGGCATCCCAATGACACGAGTGAATTGAACAGGAGTGGAACAAGTATCCTGTGTATTCTGACTCCATACTACTACAAATATTTATATACCACTCTTCAACCAAAGTTCTCAAAGCGGTTTACATAGAAAAATAAATTACATAAATAAGATGGTCCACTGTCCTCAAAGCACTTCTAATCTAAATCTTCATAGCTTAAATCTGTCTCTGTCTCCTTCCTTTAGTGACATCCTACATATCATGTTAAATCTGCCTCTTCTCATTAATGTGATGTCTGTTTAATTTAAGAGAAAGTTTTGTCCAGATCTGTGTACTGTATTAAGTGTTTCCTGATTTGTCGTTCGCTTTTTCTGAATAAGTGTGATTAGCAATGTACCTTGCTATTGATTCTGCTTTCAAACTGGTGTTGCTGTCTGATTCTGCCTAAGAATGGATCCCTCCCCCCATAGAAAAATTACAGCAATTCCATCAAGTGATTTTGTCCCCATGTCAAGCTGCTGTGGGAAGCCCTTGAGCAGCAAGATTGGATGTGCACACCGTAATGAAGTGAAATGTGTTCTGCTTGACCCCGGGTTTGTGTATGACATTTGTTAGCAAATGCCATCAGTGCAATGGCATTTGAGGCTCTTGGTATTTTCTTCAATAAATGATTTAAGAGTGTCCAGTGCTGAATTCAGGACAGGTATTTTCCCACAGATTCTGAAGCACATTTAATTTTTCATTCATAAAAAGGACATTTCTAGTGTTTATGGTATTTAACATTCATCATGATTGCCAGCAAACATCACAGTGCAGATGGCGCTGTGAAATTGTGTGATGGGCTCGACTAGGGATAAATGAAAATCCATTGCTTGACATTGCCCCACCAAGGGCATAGCAAGGTTGGAGTGGGCCCTGGCACAAAAAGTGAAGATGGGAGCCCCACGAGCATATTCAGGTTGGCACAAGGGAGGCATCGGAAAGCAAGCTGTCACCCAGACAACAGAGCTCCATCCCTTGGGGGCCCAGGGACACTTGTCACCCCAACCTCCTGAATTGTAGCTTTGCCCCCCACCCCGAGACCCACATTTGAGAACCTCTGGGTTACCGAACCCTTGAGGATATCTGTAATTCACCCTTCACTTAGAGGTATATTTTTTTTAATGACTTCTGTGCAAGAAATTCCGCTTTTAGTAAATTGTTTCCTCATGAAAATTGTATTCTCTCAAGTTTTACTTTCCTGTTCGTTTCGCTGCAGTGACAACTAGTGGCCAGAAATGATCAGGTCAAGCCAGGGGTGGCCAAACTGAAGCTCTTTGTTGTTGGACTACAAATCCTGTAATCCCCAACCCTATTTATGCAGAACCAATGAAGGATGACCCTAAGGAGGGGGAAACTGCAAGCAAGTAGAAAAGGGAAAGAAGGATGACAGAAAGGGGAGATAAGTATAGAAGGAGCTGCAGCTTTTTCCAAATCCAAAGTATGTGGTGGGTACCCAACTTTCCAGTGGCTTCTTCTGCAAATCAACCTGCAGTTAAAGGGCGTAGCTGCAGAAGCCAACTGAACATCTGGCAATCCTAAGGATGCAAACCTTAATCTGCTCTACACACATGAACATGCACAGCTGTTTGTAAGGCTGCTGGAAGGGTTAACAGAGCAAAACATCTGGGAGAGGCAGTGGGCGGCCTTATGCAGATGTGACACCAATGAGGGGGCAGAAAGTTGTGAAACTGATGGGGTCCAGAGATTCCTCAAATTCTCAGATTAAATTTAAACATTCTGGCCAGCTTCACCTCAGGGCTCAAAAGAGTAGCGTTTGGGGGAGATCTCTCTGGAGGAGTGGTAATGGGGTTCCTTCAGCTGTGGCATTAGTCCCCAGGGGTGTGGCATTGATCCTGGCACCCTCAAATAACATGGAGAAAGTACTATTTGGTGCTTTGGGAAAACCTCAGGTATCATTTCTCTGCCTAATGGCTAAGATCATGCATAGTACCAGGAGAAAATCCTCTGCTGTTGAGGACCCATGTCCAGAGGCTGCAACTGGCAGAGGAATGTAGGAGTGTGCATCCTTCCGAACCGGTCCAGATGGGCACAGGGGTGGGTGGGTTGTAGCTTTAAGGGGCGGTGGGGTAGCACGTGTGACGTGTAGGGAGCACGTGCGTGGCCGCCCTGCCCTTAAAGCTACAACCCCCCTCCGAGCCGAACCGCCGATCCGGCTCGGAACCGGACCAGTTCGGAGGCCTCTAGAATGGCCTCCGGACTGGTTCGGACACACCCCTAGAGGAATGTGGCCCTGCTGGCCACATGTAAGGTGAGGC
The DNA here is from genome assembly GCF_027244095.1 of Hemicordylus capensis. NCBI lineage: Eukaryota > Metazoa > Chordata > Lepidosauria > Squamata > Cordylidae > Hemicordylus > Hemicordylus capensis. The sequence goes on along the minus strand of NC_069658.1, from coordinate 247,135,921 downwards.
TGGAATTTGACTCTCCCATGGACCTTTTGGACATTTTTCTCTCACTTGTTTTTTTTCCATCCCAAGCCCTTAGGAACTTGTGTGGCCATGTTTTATCTGGAAATTCTATTCACTGCTGTTTTGCTTTTGTAAACCATATGCTAAACATCCTCTAATAAAAGTCGATTTGTTCTTATCAGTTAGATATCTGATATGTTCTCTCTTTGAGAACTATATATTAAATGGATTTTGTGGGCTGGGAGATGGAATAGGAGCTTGCTTCATCCACTCCATGCATCAACCTGGCATTGCACTATTTCCAGGAATGGTGCATCTCCCTTTGGGGAGACTATTAATATAGTTCAAAAACGGGGTGGGGGGGGAATGCTTTTCTTTTCTTTTTGCTTTTTTTTTTTACTCCTTCTTGGGTTCCAACTGTTAAAATACTCATTTTCTGCCATTCTTAAAGTTCTACTTTCTTGTCATTGTTGCTTTTGCTTTTTCCTCTAACTTCTGAGGCTTCTAAAGGTTCTCCTGCCTGAAGACTGCTAGAAATTAAGTTTTATTTTCTGGTGCTTAAATAATTCTTTAGGGAAACAACTTCACTGCAAAAACAAGTAGTGCTGGTTAAAAAGCAAAAAGCAAGGCAAAGGCCTCCAAAAAGGGCCTTCACTTGATTGCTCAATATTTATTTATTGTTTGATTTATATACCACTTTTCATTAAAATAATCTCAAAGCAGTTTACAATATAATTAAAGCAATGCACAAAATACAAAAGTACAGATAATATAAAACTAATATCTCTATCTAAAAATGTAAAAACCTATTTTTAAAAGAGTCATACATATAGAAAAGTTTGTGCTGGTCATTGACCAAAATAAAGATTTGATTTGATTTGATATAGAAAAGTTAATAACATCCCAAATTGTTGGCTTTATATTCCAACCAAATTACCCAAGTTTTCAGTACTCTCAGTGGCTAGCCTCTCATTTAGCAATTAGCCAGTGGGGGCTCATTTAGCAATTAGCCAGTGGGGGCTCCTCAGTAGGGGCAAAGTGGGTAGAACCCCCCAAAGATCTCCACCTGCAACTACCATTTATTTCACTTTCAACATCATCATCATCATCATTAATAAACAACTTTATTTGTAAGCCGCCCCATTACAAATTGTTCTCTGGGCGGCTCACAACAGAGAATTAAAAAACCTGAATTTAAAAGGCCCAGGTGAACAAAAAGGTCTTTACCTGACATCTAAAAGAACAAAGTGATGAAGCCAGGCGAACGTCACTGGGGGAGCTTTTCCATAAACGGGGTGCAACCACCGAAAAGGCCCTCTCCCTGGTAGCCACCCGCCTCACCTTGTCTGGCAGAGGCACCTGGAGGACAGCCTCCAATGAAGATCTTAACAATAAATTGCAGGCATTGTTTTGAATTCAGTTAACATATGCATCCTCTGTCTCTCCAGACAAAACTGCTCCAGGACCTGCAGTTTATGTGGCTATGGTGGGCTCCAGGCTGCCCGTGATGGACAACATGAGCATAAGAAAGGGTTTGAACCTGGGTCTCTCTACCAATACTCTACAACAATATTTTAACTGTTTTTAATTAAATGTTGGCTGCTTTGATTATCATTTTCCTTGTACTGCAAGTTGCTGACCCAATGGCAAACAGTAACATGGTGATAAAGGGCATCATGGAAATGGCACTGGTCGCTCTGCTTGATGACTTGTATCGTGACCTCGCTGAGCGTAGCACCCCTCTCTTAGTCCTTTTAGATCTCTCAGCCGCTTTCGATACCATTGACCATGGTGTCCTTCTGGAGCGCCTGCATGGGTTGGGGATTGGCACTGTTCTGCAGTGGTTCCATTCCTTCCTTAGTGGGCGCTTTCAGTTGGTGTGCATTGGTGGTGAGTGCTCTGTCCTGTGGCCACTCCTTTGTGTGGTGCCTCAGGGTACGGTTCTCACACCCATTCTTTTTCACATCTACAAGAAACTGCTGGGGCAAGACATCCATCAGTTTGGGGTGAGATTCCATCGATATGCTGATGATACTCAGTTGTATATTGCCACCCAAGGCCACTCTGGAGACGCCATTTCTGTGCTTGCCCAGTGTCTGGATGGGCTAAAATAAGCTCAGACTTAATCCCTCCAAGACTGGGTTGCTTTTGCTTACTTCTCAATCTGGCCAATTGCTGAATCTGAGTCTCTCCCTGGATGGGGTTGCACTGCCCCTGAAGGAGGTAGTCCGTGACTTGGGGGTCTTCTTGGACTCACGGCTCCTGCTCGAGCAGCAGGTGAAGGCCATGACCAGAGGTGCCTTTGCCCAGCTTCAGCTGGTCCGCCTTATCTCGAGCGGCAGGCCCTGGCAACGGTAATTCATTCCCCTCGTAATCTCTCCTCTGGATTACTGTAATGCACTCTACCTGGGGTTGCCTTTGAAGATAACCCAGAAGCTTCAGTTGGTCCAAAATGCAGTGCCCCACCTGCTTATGGGTGCTAGGAGAAATGATAGTGTGACACCTCTCTTGCGGTCGCTGCACTGGTCACCTATTTGCTTCCGGGTCCAATTCAAAGTGCTGGTTCTCACCTCTAAAACCCTTCAGGCCTTAGCACCTGCTTACCTTCAGAACCGCTTCTCCTGGCCAGACGTGTGAGATCTTTTCAGGTTGCCCTTCTTTCAGTCCCAAGTCTCAGAGAGGTCCATAGTACTAGGGCCCGTGGAAGGGCTTTGTCTGTTGCTACCCCTTCACTTTGAAATTCTCTTTCCTCCTGCCGATTCGGTCTGCCTCCTCCATTTCAACCTTTAAAACCTTATTGAAGACATTTCTTTTCCGCCAGGCGTTTGCTCTTTAATTGTTATTATTTTTTAATCTCGGGTGCTGTTCTTGTTTGTACACTGCCCTGATTCTGTGGATTGGGCAGTATATTAAATCTTCTAATAAATAAATAAAATAAAATAAAATAAAATAAAATAACTGTTTTTCCTTGGTGGTTTCTCGGGAACTTATGGTATTATGTGGCTCAGCCTTCTACAGTGTTCTCATTTAGAGAAGGACATCCCATGTGGCTTATTGTTTTTATTTTGTTTCTTATATCATACATGATGTTAAAAATGCATTCTGTTAAACATCTAGTCTTTGCAGGCTTCATTTTGCTTATGGCAGTAGTTCTCAAACTTGGGTGCCCAGAGGTTGATGGACTACAACTCCCATCATTATTTATTTTATTTAAAATATTTCTATATCACTCAAAGCTTGCGTCTCTTGGTGGTTTACTATTAAAATCATTTAAAACATTAAATCAATCAACAATTAAAATCATTTAGAAGATTAAAAATATTTAAAACACAGTATTAAAAACTATAAATCTAATTAAAAGCCTGGGTGATCTTAGCAGGCAGTGTGGCTCATGGCGAAGAAGATGTTCTCTTAAATACCCAAGGCCTAAGCTGTTTAGAGCTTTATAGTAATGACCAGCACTTTGTATTTTACCTGGAAACTTATCAGCAGCCAGTGCAATTCCTTCAAGACAGGAGTAATATGGTCTCTCCTAGATGACCCAGAGACCAATATGGCTGCCATGTTCTAAACCAACTGCAGTTTCCGGACTATGTACAGAGGCAGCCCCACATAGTATATGCCTGAAAAGCCACAAGAGGATTAATCATCAAAAACTGGGCAGATTGGCATTCCCAGCAATTGGTCAAGATGGAAATTTCTGTGTTAATGATAATGAAAGATGTTGCCCAAAGGGGGGAAACAGCCTTTGTGTAGCACTGAGAGCCCCTTGTCTGCAGGCACCCTTGGGGCTCAGACCCTGCCTCTGTCCTGTCTTCATTTGGTGGCCTTGGGGAATTCACTTGTTGTTTCCAACTGATCCAACAAGCTGTTTCCAGCAGTAACCGGTAGGGATGTGCACAAAACCAGTTCGCCCGGTTCGGTTCGGATCCGAACCAGGTCCAAACCAGGAGGGGGTGGTTCGGTTTTGGTTTTGTTCGAACCACCCCCTGGTTCGGTTTGGATCTGAACCGGTTTGGATCCTAACTGGTTCGGATCTTGAAAAGTAGCTAGGATGGTAGCTGGCACCCAGGGGTACCTGTCACCCAAACCCCAAAGCAATCAGACACTCGTACGATTTTTTATGAATTTTTGAAAATTACTTTTATTTTTTCTCATAGGATATAATGGGACTCGAACCAGGCCATTATTCCTTATTGTGGGGCACCCATGGGTGCCAACAACCATGCAAACCCTGAAGCAATCAGATACCCCTATGATTTTTTATGAATATTTGAAATATTTTTAATTATTTTTCTCATAGAGTATAATGGGACCCAAACCAGTCCATATCCCCTATTGTGTAGCACCTAGGGGCACAAAAGCGGGGTGGGTGGTAGACAGGCAGGGGTGCCTACCACCCAAAAAATCCCAAGGCAATTGGACACTCCTCTGATTATTGGTGAATTGTTAAAGTATTTTTGAATTCCTCATAGAGAATAATGAGGATTGCAGCAAATGTATAGCTTCACGTCGGGGGAAAAGGGGTGTCATAGAGTGGAGTGTGGTGGGTGGTAGTTCCTAGGGTGGGCAAGGAAGCTACCTGAATTATTTGAAAGGAATTGGGGAAAAGGGTGATTTTTGGTTAATTGTTGAAGTTTACGTGTCTTTAAGGTTTCCCCCCATTAGATATAATGAAGGGTGTATTGCTTCACGTCGGGGGGAAAGGGGTGGCCTAGGGCGGTGTGGGTTTGGTGGTAGTGGGGCAGGGAAGCTACCTGAATTATTTGAAAGGAATTGGGGAAAAGGGGTGGCCCAGAGCGAGTGGTGGTGTAGTTCACATAGGGTGCCAACCACCCCCATGGGTTTCTAACCCATGGGGTACAGGGTTCTCTTGCTTCTGAGGTATTGAGTGTGGATTCTATGATAGCATATTAGAGTGGATTCATGGTGTCTCATTGAAAATCTCATTTGCTATCATAGAATCCACACTCAATACTGCACTACACCACCACTCGCTCTGGGCCACCCAGCACCCCCCAAGTGCACTTATGGGGCTGCTGAAAGCTCCATTATAACTTATTATGAGGAAAAACCTTAAAGACGCGTAAACTTCAACAATTAACCAAAAATCACCCTTTTCCCAAATTCCTTTCAAATAATTCAGGTAGCTTCCTTGCCCACCCTAGGAACTACTACCCACCACACTCCACTCTACAACACCCCTTTCCCCCCGACGTGAAGCTATACATTTGCTGCAATCCTCATTATTCTCTATGAGGAATTCAAAAATATTTTAACAATTCACCAATAATCAGAGGAGTATCCAATTGCCTTGGGATTTTTTGGGTGGTAGGCACCCCTGCCTGTCTACCACCCACCCCACTTTTGTGCCCCTAGGTGCTACACAATAGGGGATATGGACTGGTTCGGGTCCCATTATACACTATGAGAAAAATAATTAAAAATATTTCAAATATTCATAAAAAATCATAGGGGTGTCTGATTGCTTCAGGGTTTGCATGGTTGTTGGCACCCATGGGTGCTCCACAATAAGGAATAATGGCCTGGTTCGAGTCCCATTATATCCTATGAGAAAAAATAAAAATAATTTTCAAAAATTCATAAAAAATTGTATGAGTGTCCGATTGCTTTGGGGTTTGGGTGACAGGTACCCCTGGGTGCCAGCTACCATCCTAGCTACTTTTCAAGATCCAAACAGGTCCGAACCAGTCCAAACGAACCACCCCCGGTTCAGATCCGAACCGAACCAGGGGTGGTTCGGTTCGGATCCGAACTGCCGAACCAAAACCGGTTCAGATCCGAACCAGTTCGGATCCGAACCGAACCACACATCCCTAGTAGCCGGCCACCTGCCTCTGGCTCCAGGAGGGTCTCCTAGTTGTGTGGACATCTCATTTACATTGTCCAAAGCTCACCTTTAGATGCACAGGACCACTTCCTTATTCATTGGTTATAGACCTGGGCTCATCACCCTTGCATCTTGTCCCAAAACAGAACTTTGAGCCAAACGTGATCTAAAAATAGGAGGAATCTCCTGGGTAGTGTGGATGCCACAAAACGGTTTTGTGGAGTACAGCCTGCCATTTCCTTAGACAATTATATTAGCAGCCATTGGCGGAAAAAGACTAGCACAGCCCCATTGGCCAAACATAAAAGACAGGCCGAGGTCTCCCACTCTTAGACTATTTTGATTCTTTCGTCACAGTTTCATATACCAAACACTATACAAACCCTCAAGTGCTTATTTGCCACGATCTCTGCTGATTGTTTTTGGCAACACCACCTTCCTTGGTACATTTCATTCATTCATTCAATCAATTTATAAATTACCTAACACCTGAATCTCAAGGTGTTAGGTGGTTTACAAATGTAATAAGTGAATGAATCAAATCAATAAATTTTTATTCAAGTGTACACCACCTGAATCTCAAGGTGGTGTACACAACTTAAAACAATAAATAAAACTCAATAAAAACAACAAAATTTTAAAGTCATAATTTTTAATATATGAATTTTTAATAAAAGAACTTCTTAAAAACAGTTCTAGCAAAAGGCCTAAGAAAACAAGTTCATCTTAACTGATTTGAAGGCAGACAGAGAAGGGCAATAGCTTCTATTGACAGGGAGCACATTCCAAAGCTCTTGGGCAGCCACAGAGAAGGCCTGGTCTCCCATCGCCACCAACCAAACAAGCCGCTGGCAGCTGGAACCAAGCCTGCCCATCAGATCTCAGTCAACATCAGGGTTTGTGACAAATGTGCACTCGAAATACCCTGGACCCAAGCCATTCAGGGTTTTATAGCTCATAACCACTACTTGGTATTTTGCTTAGAAACATATTGGCAGCCAGTGCTGTTCTTTCAAAATTGGGGTGATATGGTCTCCTTGGGACACCCCAGAGACAAATCTGGCTGCTGCATTCTCCACCAACTGTAGTTTTCAAACTACATACAAAGACAGCCCCACGTACAGCACATTACAGAAGTCTAGCCTGGAAATTACCAGCATATGTCCCACTGTTTTGGGATTGTTCACCTCCAGAAATGGGCATCGTTGGCACATCAACTGACGCTGGCAGAAAGCACTCCTGGCCACTGCCTCATTCTGAAGAACCAGAGAGAGCTTTGGGTCCAGGAGTTCTCCCCAACTACGTAGCTGTTCTTTTGGAGGGCACATAACCACATCCAGAGCGGGCAGATCAGACTCTCTCGGAAATCTCTCTTTCATGTCCTTTGCAACATGTACACGTAACATAAAATCTTTGGTGATAAAAAGTCAATCTATTGTTAATTATTGTTCTGGGAGCAGAGTGCTTGATGCTTTCTGGCGCAAAAAGAAAGCATTAGGCTAGACTCATGACTGGGGTGTCACTTGAGGGATAATATCGGGGGGGGGGGACACCATTGGACAATGAGGGACAAATCTTTTATGCCTGGCTTTTAATATCTAATTTTAATTTTAATATGGTTTAAATGCTTTTTTTTCAAAAAAAATTGTTTTATTATGTGTTTTTGATTTAAAGTTGCCCTGAGCCACTTTAGGAAAGGCTGTATATAAATTGAATAAATAAATAAAATAACATGTTCCTGGGTGGCCAGAGACTGGGGCTGCCACAGTGCGCCTTCTCCCTTCCCACACCGCCTCCCTTGTCATGTTTCTGCAGCCAGCCGGTGAACAAAGCGCTCACCAGCTGGGAGCAGGAGACACCCCCCACTCTCCTGGGAAGGATTGGCAGGGAGGCCAAGAGGCCCCTCTTCCTGGCCACACACCCTACATCTGATGTTGACACAGGAGGTCATGGCTGGAGTCTGCACACTGTACCCCTCTTTTCTTCCACCATGCAGTTAAACTGTGATGTTTACAACCATTAATGAACTACGGTGTCTTTAAGAAATAGTTTCTAAGGAAAGGGGGGACTCTAGATAAGGGAGGGAGAAAATCAGACTTTTTTCAGCTTTGATTGAAGAGAGAGGAAGCCAGAAAAGGGACTCCTGGTCTAGAAAGCTTTGATTTCTTCTTATTTGCCCTGGTCTGGAGAACGAAACTAGCTGGGCCTGTGAGGAAGATCATGTGGCTACCTCAGAGGGAGAGGGTGAGGAACGAACTATTTCCATACACAAGAAAGAAGGGGCAAACGGTCCCTCTGGTGAAGGAGGCTCCTGAGAAAGTGTAGAGTGGGGCTGCTGTATCCGCATCGGAAAACGTCAGTTGCGGCACATCACAATCCAGAGACACTCGGACCTTCTTCAACGCCCCACACAGGGATAGAGGAGGGCCTAGAGGGGAGGTGAGAGCCCTGTATTGACCTGCCAATTTCCCTACAGCCCAGATCCCTTCCTCAGGACCTAATCTGAAATGGCCCTTTCTCTTCACAGACTTTCTGGCAACCCCCACAGCCCAGTTTCCTTCACCTCTCACAGCCACTTCCCAGGAATGTCTGCCTGCTGTGAATCCCTCACATCCTAGCACACAAGGACAGTAGTCGAATCTCTGAGTAGTCATGGGCAGAGCTTGATATTTGTCTCCAAGTGCCAGGCTTTTACGATCCTCGGACATGATGAGCCAGGGATGTGCTGTGTCTCGATCCAAAACGACGTTAGCTGTAAGAAGGGAGCAGAAGCAGAGTCAGCTAACAGATGGATGGAAGTCAGGGGCCTTACGAGGTTCTTCAGTGATTCGGGACCAAGGTCCACAGGCCCTTTCTTAGTCCAACTCAATCACGACCACCCTCCAAGAATAATGGGTTTTTCTTTCTTGGGAAGGAAAACTAGGATTACATCCCCTGAGCCAATGTGGTGCAGTGGTTAGAGAGCTGGAGGAGGACTGGGGAGATCTGGATTCAAATCCTCCCCTGGTCAGCCATGAAGCTGACTGAATGACTCTTAGCTAGACAGTCTCCGTCCCCCTAATCTGCCTCACAGAATCGTTGTGGAAAGATAAGGGAGAAGGAAAAACAATCTAGACTACCCTGTACTCCTTGGAGGAAGGGAAGCTACAAATGTTGTCAATGAAAAAATACCCTTATATGTGTCTATTCAGGACTTGGAGGGCCCAGGGCAAGAATGTGTCCCCCCACTTCCCCCCACACTTTGGACAAGGCTGAGGAACTTACTAGCAGTTATCCCTGATAACTGAGGAAAGAGGCACCATTGAAAGTGATGGTTCTCTTGTATTGAATGGGGGGCGGTGGGGGGAGCCACTGTCCCTCTCCAACCCCAGCACAGCATCAGTGGTGGTTGCTGGTGTCTACTTGGTGTTTCTTTTTAGCCTGTGAGTCCTTTGGGGACAGGGAAGCAACTTTGGTTTATTTTTCTATGTAAACTGCTTTGACTTTTGTTGAAAAGCGGTATATCAAGATGTGTAGTTGTAGTTGCAACTATGTTGGATAGATTCAGATGAAGACGGGTTCTTGTTGTTTAGGGCTGTTAGGGTTTATGGGTAGGAGGTAGATAGATATTGGGGTGGATGGGGGAAGAAAGAGAACACAGTATTTCAGGAGCTAACTCACACATTACATCAAAAGCTAACAGGGTCTCAGGGGCAACAGCTTGTAAACCAGAAGCATGAAGATTGATTTAAGGTTAAACTAATCTACTTTATTTAGAAGTATATAGTGATAAGAAAGGCCTAAACCCTAGCTGCTACCTACATGGTGGTCAGACAGAGTTCTGGGAAGAAGAAGCAGGAAGTCACTCTCCCAGGAAGTCCCCGAATATTTTCTACCAAGGTGGAGGTGTCATAAAAGCAGAGATAAAGCAGGAAAGAGAAGGAGACCCTGACGATCTCTACTCCCAGTGCCCTTAGTGGTCATTTGGGTTATCAGTGCAAAAGGTCAAGGCCATCTGGGAGCTGGGAGAGAGGTATGAAGCAGGAACAATGTGAGGTGATTCTATGCTCTGCTGGGTGGGAGTTGCATGAAGATTGGGTGTTTGGGAGGGGAGAGATCTGGGTGGTGGAAAAGATTGCATGGCGTACTCCACACATCTCTGCTACAAGGGAGATGCAAGGAGATTCGGCAGGTGAGTGGGAAGAAGGTGTGGGGGAAACTGGGGCTGTGAGTGACCGCTCACCAGGCACATGAGGTGCCAGAGGGCTCATGCCAGGCAATCATGGTCACAGCTGACAGGTGGGCATCCAGGAGCAAAGCAAAGTCCAGGATGACCCCCAGAGAGTGACTCTGTTCTTGCAGAGGGAGTGCTCCCCTGTCAGAAAAGGCTAAACCCTTCTTCCTGCATCAGCTCTCCCACTGACCAAAAGCACCTCTGTCTAGTCTGTAATAAGTCTCAGACCATCACTTCCTTCAGACACTCATTGAAATGACCACCACCTTCCTGGGATCGAATGGCATAGTGAGATGGAGTGGGATGTCATCAGCCTTTTAATGGTGTTCAAACATCAGATGGCCTCTCCTTGCAGTTTTATGTAGAAGTTGAAGGTCCTTTTAATTGATTCATAAATGATCTAGAAGTAGGGGTAAGTGGCGAGGTGGCCAAATTTGCAGGTGATACCAAACTCTTCTGGGTAGTGAAATCCAAAATGGATTGTGAGCAGCTCCAAAAGTATCTCTTCAAAATGAGTGAGTGGGCGACAAAATAGGAAATGCGGTTCAATGTTGGCAAGTGTAAAGTGAAGCACTGTGGGACGAAAAACCTCAACTTCAAGTATATGTGGATGGGATCTGAGCTGTCGGTGATGGACCAGGAGAGGGATCTTGGGGTTGTGGTGGACAGCTCCTTGAAAGTGTCGACTCAATGTGTGGCAGCTGTGAAAAAGGCCAATTCCATGCTAGGGATCATTAGGAAGGGGACTGAAAATAAAACAGTTAATATTATAATGCCCTTATACAAAACTATGGTGCGGCCACACTTGGGAGTACTGCGTACAATTCTGGTCACCACATCTAAAAAAGGACATTGTTGAACTGGAAAAGGTTCAGAAGAGGGCAACCAAGATGATCAGGGGCCTAGAGCACCTTCCTTATGAGGCAAGACTACAACACCTGGGGCTATTTAGTTTAGAAAAAAGACGACTGCGGGGATACATAATAGAGGTCTATAAAATCATGCATGGTGTGGAGAAAGTGGAGAGAGAGAAATTCTTCTCTCTATCTAGAGCAACAAACGGAGGTACTTTTTCACACAACGCATAATCAACTTTTGGAATTCTCTGCCACAAGATGTAGTGACAGCCAACAACCTGGATGGATTTAAAAGGTATTTAGATAACTTCATGGAGGAGAGGTCTATCAACAGCTACTAGTTGGAGGGCTATCGGCCACCTCCAGCCTCAAAGGCAGGATCCTCTGAGTACCAGTTGCAGGGGAGTAACAACAGGAGAGAGGGCATACCCTCAACTCCTGCCTGTAGGCTTCCAGTGGCATCTGGTGGGCCACTCTTACCCTTCGACTTCCAGTCAGAAGTTCACAGCCTCCACACATCCTTGGGCCCCCAAACCCTCTTTAGTCTGTCCTGGGTGGTCTGGTGACTGTGCCACTGGCCCGCGCTGTGCCAGGTGGCTGAGCATGACTGTGGTGAAGGTGGTATCTGAGTGCTGCAGCCACCTGAGTAACTTCATGGAGGAGAGGTCTATCAATGGCTACCAGTCGGAGGGCTATAGGCCACCTCCAGCCTCAAAGGCAGGATTCCTCTGAGTACTAGTTGCAGGGGAGTAACAGCAGGAGGGAGGGCATGCTCTCAACTCCTGCCTGTATGCTAAAAGCAGCATCTGGTGGGCCACTGTGTGAAACAGGATTATGGACTAGAAGGGCCTTGGGCCTGATCCAGCAGGGCTGTTCTTATGGTGAACATGGACAGAGATGCTCCTACCCTTCAACTTCCAGGTGGATGTTCACGGACTCCACACACCCTGGGCCCCCTAAATCCTCTTCAGTCTTTCCTGGGTGGTCTGCTGGCTGTGCCTCCATCCTGCGCTGTGCCAGGCGGCTGAGCGTGACTGTGGCGAAGGTGGCATCCAAGTGCTGCAGCCACCCGCAGCCTGCCCAATCTCCCTCCCGCTCTGTGTGGCCAGGACTGGCACGATTGTAAACGCAAAATGTAGTATCTGCAGGTCAGTGGGTTGAGCACATTCCTTTCCTTGAGCATATTGTGGTGTATAAAATCCTGCATGTGACCGAGAGCCTGACACATGCCTTTCACTAAACTCACCAATTTGGCTTCTATTGATTCTTACTTAGAACCAATCCTCATCTTTGCTATTATGAAGATTACCATATTGCTCTTCATGTCTGTATTGACTCCATCTGATGCACCACATACCAGATCCCCAAGACCATCTGTGTCTAGGGCGGGGCTGGTCATTCTTGGAGCCCAGCCCGGTACTACGGGGCCCATCATGGGCAATTTGCTGAGGGCCCTCTGAAACCTGGGGTTGTTTCTGCCTTGATTGGTTCTCCATTTTTACCTTTCTGTAGTGGAAGTCCAGATACCAGAGTGTCTGGGGAAGCAAAGGGAACAGATATTAAGCATCATCACATCATCATGCTGATAACGCATCCACTTTCCTTGAGTAGCTGGGTCACTGGAACTCCTGGAGAGAGAGTCATGAAATAGTTTAAACTAGCTGATCCGGCGCAGAGTATCTGCACCCCTAGTTTTCCCTGTCTCTCCTCGCCATCTTCATTTCCCCCTCCCTTCAGCCCCAGTCCGTTCTCCCCCAACTAGTTTGCTTTCCCTCACCAGCTAGCTTGGCCAGCACTTTCCCTCCCTGCCCGCCACTGCTGCCATTTTCTCACCCCGTCCCCGTCGCTATTCAGGCAACTGTTCGCAAACTCTCATGAGAGCTGCCACACATGGGATCAGTGACAGGGATACTTTGGAGAAATATATATAAAGGTGTTATAACTTAATATTTAAAACTTTTTAACATACTGCACATGCAGGAGAAAATAGGAGAATAGATAATACAGTGTAAAGGTTAAATTGTATGCTCCAAATGCCCCATTTGTTAAGGTGAGCTGGGGGGAGGGACAGGTTCCAGCATTATAAGCCTCAAAGAGAATCCACTAACTGTCTTACAAACATTAGTGCCCAGACATGTATTCCATCTAGCATGTTCTGTGTCATGGAGGAATGCCTTACATGTTCATATATTTTAATAACCTCTACCTCGCTCTCTATTCAATCAAATATATTTTAATTGGATTTTATTTATTTGTTTGTTTATTTAACACAATTGTATACCACCCAAAATGCCAGTCTCTGGTTGGTTTAAAACAAAACAACAAATTAAAAAGGTTAAAACCTTACAACAATTTAAAATTTAGACTGTTAAAATTATTAAAAACACTATTAAAACAATATCTAATTAAAAGCCTGTGTGAGCAAATGCATCTTGACTGCCTTTTTTAAAGTTGTAAGAGATGGAGAGGCTCTTATTTCAGCAGGAAATATGTTGCAAAGCTTCGGGGCAGCAATGGAGAAGGTCTGTCCCTGAGTAGCCACCAGATGAGCCGGTGGCAACTGCAGACGAACCTCTCCAGATGATCTCAATGGGCAGTGTGGTTCATAGCGAAGAAAACGTTCTCTTAAATACCCAGGGCCCAAATTGTTTAGGGCTTTATAGGTTACTAGTGTTTTTAAGCCCGTTAAAATAACGGGCGCTAGTTGGGTTACGTTTTCCCCCTCTCCTCAACCCGCCGGGAGTAGAGTTGCTGGAGGATAAGGCTGAGGGGTGGGTGGGGGAGTGCTGGTCTACTTCTACTGGTCCCGTCGCCGCTCCCTTTTCCTTCTCCGCGGCCGGGCTGGAGCCGCTATTGGCGCCTTGTTTCTGCTGCTGCGGTCGGGCCGGTCTCTTCTCCCCGCCACTGCTGTTTTTTATTCCCGCCGCTGCCATCTCTGCCCTCCCGGTCCCCCCGCGGGCCCGTCTTTCCCCCCCTCCCTTTTCTCCCTGCCGTTCCTCCCCCCCCCCACCCGCTGCTGCCTCTAGAAATTACAGTATAAAATGGCATGCGCACTTGTCTCCACTTGACCAGACCCGCAAGGGCAAAGTCGAGCAGAGAAAGGGGTACCTTTAAATCTTCCCTCCATAACAGCAGATGGAAGCGCATTAAGACGGGCGAGAGTCAAAGCACGTCTAAATTTAGGAATGGTAATTAGACTCAAATAGCTAGCTGGTTTAATGTTAAACATTTGATCCCCCAGAAAGACATTCTTAGGCAAGGAAGCAACTTCTTCCTGTAGTTCCATGTCCATGATACGTTGTTTGATCTCAATCCTGGCTCGATCATATCCCATTTTGATAATCTCATCCTGAGAAAAACCATAATGAGCCAATTTGTCAAGAATTTGGGTCTTCCACTTGAATCTGAAACAATCAATCTTAATAAGGGGGGCCAATCCTACACAAGAGAAGACAAATTTTAACCAGAATAATATGATATTCCTCCAATAACAAGTTTCCAATCTAATCATACCCACCTCTCGTCTTAGCGCAACATTAGGCACACATCGGGGGACTAACGGTAAGTACATGGTCATTTTTCTTATCGGATCAGAGAAGCTCTGATCTCTCCTACAGTATTTTTAATTGCCTAAATAGTTTTGTGCAACAGTATTCCCTGCCCCCACCCCGCTTCCCTGTAGCCTGTGATAATTTAAATTGGGTCCCTCCTGTTGTCTTAAATGGGGTTACTTCACCATGCTAGCTTTCCCCAACCATGTGTCCTTTGATCCTTATCTTTTCCTATGTGAAAAGGCTTTTCTGACCAGAGGCTTTATTAATTCATGTGTGGTTTTTTTAAAAATAATAATACTATCCTTTTAAGTTTTAGTTATTTGTTTCAAGTTAGACTTACTACAACAACCCTGTGAGATGGGCTGCCTGTGAGGTGGAGTTTTCTAACTCCAGTGAGTTCTTGTTTTTAGAACTTGCTGGTGTTGCAGTTACAACAACCCTGTAAGCCAATCCTGAGCTTTCTGGAATGTTGGCTTTTGTGAATGATATTAAAAATGATTTCCTGTATGCCTATAGCAATGAGATATGTGCCACTCTGTGGGGATGGGGTAGGAAGCCATGCTCTGACGATACACAGTCAGATTCAGATGTTGATCCTACAGAGCTGTCTCAGACAAAGTCATCTGCAGAAGCAAAAAACTATTGCTTACAGACAAGTTGGTACCAAATTGTCAGGCACCTCTGAAGGATCAGATGTTTGTAAACGGACTAATTTTTTGAAACACCCTGTTAATCTTTTTCACTGAGTTAATTTTGACACATCTGCATGCATGGCATTATATTAAGGGACTAAATTCAAACAAGTATCCTCCCTGGTAAACTATGAACATGCTACTACCGTATGTATGTATGTATGTGAGTCCTTTTCAGGCATTACCAAGTACAGTATCCCTTGGCTGTGCTATGCAGGCTGCCCCCCCCCCCCGCCCCACCAAGTGTCCAGCATTTATATATGAAGCACATCAGCATGGTGGTGGGGCATGCCAGTATGCTCTCCCCTAGACATCTGGGGATTTCATTATGTAACAATCTAGACAGCAATGATCTTCTACAATCAGAATATGTTGTACATGAAAAGGAGGCCCCTGTAGCCATCTACATTGTATGTACGTATGTATGATATTTCTACCCTGCCCCTTCTTCCAAGGAGCTCAAGGTCGTGTTCTCTCATTGTATCTGCACAACAACCCTGTGAGGTAGGTTAAGCCAAGAAGCAGCAAATGCCCCTCCTAGTCTGACACTCTAGGCACTACACAGCACCGACTCCCTGGAGTACTAGTATGCTTTGTAAACCCAATCCTGAGCTGGCTTAGTAACATCAGGCTGGGAGCTTCCTGGCTGCCTGTGAGCTATCTTATAGTTATCAATACTCCTCTTTTAGAGGAAAAGACCTTTCATACTTCAAGAAGCAGGCACTTGTTTTTGTGTGGATCTAGAGCAGACAATGATTGGCTGCTTTGAAAAACACATAAAATATAGTACAGAGCCAAGAAAAACAGAATTGATTAGAATTCTAAAGTGTTTAGATTGGATAATTCTGCACTGTTGATGAGAAAACAAACCATTTTCAAAACATATGATATGTACAGCAGAGTCAGCATACATTATGTTATATACAACATACAAGATGTATTTAACACACACGTACACACACATCATATTGCTATTTAGTTGTTCACTGTTCTTTTGTAAGGAAAGTGAATGGCTCTACATGCATAAGGTCTGGCCTATACACATGATGAAATATCCTACATGTCCATGCATGACTCTTGTATGTAGCTCCATCATGTAAGATGAATGCACACAGATATGTCATTGTACATACAAGCAGGAAGCAGCAATCAATTCACTTCAGTAAGCCTACACAATTTTCATTTTTACACACACACACACACACACACACAGAGAGAAATGGTCTGATATGTAATTGTTTTGTCAACAAATTTAATTTCTTTTTTTTTAAGGATTTGTTTTATAGAAGAGAAAATGGACTTTTATAAGAAATAATTTAATTTCTTATAATTTCTCTTGGGAGGTATTAGCTAGTCTGGTTGTTTTCCAGTGATTCTGTCAGTGACTAGGGCAATACAGACACCGGCTTGATCTGATGACTGCCTCTATTTAATCGGAAGTTCTCAGTGAACTATTAATGCAATGTACATTATCTCTTAGTGCTAGACACTCTTACAGGTGTCTTTGAAGCGCAAGCATATCTTTAAAAACCACAGTTCTGTAGACTGTGGTATCTCAAACTTTCTTTGATTCTATTTCATCTACAAAGTCTAGACCTGTCCCCTAACTAGGATCTCTCTCCCTCCCCTTTCCATCTCTGACACTGTTTTGCACCTAGTCCTTGTCACTGTTTCTTTGCTTCCGTTTTTAACAAATCTCTCCCCCCCTCCCCCGCTCTTCTTCCTACATCTCTAATATGAATTAGCCTGGATTAGGAATTAACTTGAATAAGGACAATTACACTGACTCTGCTTCCTCTTACTTCCTCAACCTGGCCCATAGCTAACTAGGCTCTCCCCACCCCCACCCTGTGTTCTTGTCACTTTTTAACCATCTAGATTTCCTTTGCCTCAGACACTGTTTTTCACTCAATCCTTGTCAATGTCCCTTCTCCTCTGACACAGTTTCACAACTAGTCCTTGTCACTGCTCTTAATCTTTCATTCTTGCTTGCTTGCTTTCTCTATCCTCAATAGGACTTAGTCTTGGTCAGTAATTTTGATGCATTTAATTAGTGTGTGTTAATTGATTGCTAAAGAACCAGAACTCTCATTTCCTAGTGAATACACAAAATACAAACTCCCCCCCACAAGCGACAGATAAATAGAAATTGCATCTGTCAGCCTACCTGTGCATGCTTGCGCGTGCGCACACACAGACACACTCACACACACACACATCAGAAGCCTCTAGTGGTCATAGATCTGATGAACACTTAACGGTTAGACCACACCATTTGAAGGGCCCAGTCCTGCCAGTTTTTTGGAGAACTGTTTAAAAAAAAAAAAAGCCTTGTTTCTTAGACAGCAAGGCATTGTCACTGCATAACGAAAGAGATCATGATTTTAGTGTTTTTAAGAAGCTGTATTTATCAGAATGTATGAAATTGTCCTACTTATACATCACACACAAAAAGCATTATTCATTCATTCATTCATTCATTCATTCAGTTTCTATACTACCCTTCCAAAAATGGCACAGGGAGGTTTACACAGAGAAATAATAAATAAATGAGATGGATTCCTGTCCACAAAGGGATCACAATCTAAAAAGAAACATAAGGTACACACCAGCAACAGTTACTGGAGGTACAATGCTGAGGATGGATAGGGCTGATGTTTCAGGGGCCTCTCAGGATAAAACTCCCAGGATAGCCTCATCACAGAGACAAAGAAAAGATGATCCAGCATTAATTGCAGGGCAACTTTTCCTTTTAAAAGGGGAAAAATTTCAACTTCAGAATCCATAGTACAAAGTTAATGTGTATGGGTTCTTAAAATGCCGAATATACCCTATTTAGTTAATCTGAAGAGCATTTTATTTTCTCTCTTAAAAATAACCTGCTCTGGGGCTAACCCGAGGGTGCACAATTCAAATGTTCTGATGGGCTGGAACCAACCACAATGGTGTTCAGGGGTCAAGGGCAATTTTCAGCACATTATTCAATTAAAATTAATTATTAAAAATATTAATTCAAGCAATTATTAGATAGTTGTGGATCTTTCCCCCTTTGGCAAGGGACCCACAATTTTAACTAAGGATCATGGCCAGAAAATAGAGCCTGTGTCCTTGCCCTTAAAAAATGCCAGCCCCAAACAAATGCAAAATCCTCTCCTCTCTCTCAATTGCTGTTGATTTCATGTTGCAATCCTAGTCATACTTACTTAGGGTTAGCTCTGATGGTGGATTGACATGTTTTCCTGAGCTCCTCCACTTCTCATCATTATAACTGTTATTCTTCCCTTTTTTAGTCCCTATCTTTATACTGTTTATCTTATTTTCTTTTAAACTAGCTGACCCGAGTGCCGCCGCTGCGGCCGGGCCGCCCCCACCCCGCCACACCACCACTACCTTGCTGTTGGGCGGGCCAGGCCGCCCCCGCCGCCTCACATCTGCGGCCGGGCTGGGGCCCGCCGCGGCCTGGCCCACCGCTGTGGCCTGGCCCAGCGGTGCGGCCAGGCCTGCCGCTTCGCCTCCGCGGCCGGTCCCGGCCAGGCCCGCCGCCTTGCCTCCGCAGCCGGGCCCGCCTGGCTCCCTGGCCATGGCCGCCACCGCAGCTGGGCCGAATGCGGTGGCCGCCGCCGCCCTGCGGGGGCCGAGTGCAGCCGCCACCTGCTGGGCCGAGTTCGGCCGCCGCCACCGCCTTGCTTCCGCAGCCGGGCCCGGCCCGGCCAGTCCCGCCGCCTCATGTCCGTGGCCGGGCCAGGCCCAGCCAGTCCCGCCGCCTCACGTCTGTGGCCAGGCCAGGCCCGCCAGCTCGCCTCCGCCGCCGGGCCCAGCCAGGCCCGCCGCCTCGCATCCGCGGCCGGGCCCACCTGGCTCCCCGGCCATGGCCGCCGCCGCCGCCGTTCTCCTGGGTGTGCCAGGACCAATCAGGCGCCCCAGCAGCCCAGCCAATCAGCTGGATGTTAATATCATCAATGAATTAAATAATACTATGATTCCCAGTTGGGACCCTGTATCGTGCTTCGAAGTTGAAAGGCTTATTAAACCTTTTCCTAGAGGCAAGGCCCCAGGAAGCGACTTTATTACTATTGATGCGCTTCAGTCTAATCTTGATTGGTGGGTACCCCGGCTTGCTTCTCTCTATTCTTACATCGACTTCACGGCTAATATCCCCTGTGATTGGGGTGTAGCCATTATTATACCCATTTATTAAAAGGGCAATAGGGATGACCCTAAAAATTATCGCCCAATCAGCCTTCTAAACGTGATTAGTAAGATCTATGCTAAACACCTATTTTATAAATTGGTGGATTGGATTGAGTCAAATAATGTTCTGGCCCCGGAGCAGGCTGGCTTTTGGGCGGGCCGGTCCACCCTGGAGCATGCCCTCACTCTACAATTCTTATCTGAAAAATATTCCAGTAAGCCAGCTTCCGGACTTTATGTCACCTTTATTGATCTTAAATCCGCATTCGATCTTATATCCCATGAAAGGCTTTGGCGTAAACTGTGGGATCTTTCAATAGACAGAAGGCTGTTATTATTGATTTCTTCCTTGTTTGAAGGCGCCTTTCTGAAAGTTCGCTGTAATGCACTGGAGTCCCTTTCAAATGCAATACCTACATACAGGGGCGTGAGGCAGGGTTGCATCTTAGCTCCCTTATTATTTAATCTATATATTAACTCGGTGGTCTCTTTTGTATCCACACCTTCTACGCATCCTCCCAAAATAGCAAATAAGCATGTATCTATTCTTTTATATGCGGATGATATGGCAATCATGTCCCAAACCCCAATTGGTTTGAGACGTGCTTTAGGCCTCCTTTCAAAATTTTGTTCCCAAGAGTCCATTGAGATAAATTATGAAAAAACTAAAGTCCTAGTCTTTGCAAAACGACCTAGGCAATATTGCTGGTCCATCAATGGTCATAGGATTGCACAGGTCAACTCCTTCAAATACCTAGGAGTGGTTTTTCATTCATCAGGCTCACGCAATGCCCACCTCAAATCTACTTGGTTGACGGCACAGCTAACTACGAACCTTATTACATCTTTACATTTCTCGAGGGGGGCTTCTTATATTCCCGCTGCAATTAAACTATTTGTATCTTAAGTCCACTCTCAAGTGCTGTACGGAGCCCAAATAGGACCTGTTAGCAACTTTACGCCTTTAGAAGCCCTGCAGTCTAAATTTCTAAGATCTATATTGTTAGTCCCCCGATGTGTGCCTAATGTTGCGCTAAGACAAGAGGTGGGTATGATTAGATTGGAAACTTGTTATTGGAGGAATATCATATTGTTCTGGTTAAAATTTGTCTTCTCTTGTGTAGGATTGGCCCCCCTTATTAAGATTGATTGTTTCTGATTTAAGTGGAAGACCCAAATTATTGACAAATTGGCTCATTATGGTTTTTCTCAGGATGAGATTATCAAAATGGGATATGATCGAGCCAGGATTGAGATCAAACAACGTATCATGGACATGGAACTGCAGGAAGAAGTTGCTTCCTTGCCTAAGAATGTCTTTCTGGGGGATCAAATGTTTAACATTAAACCAGTTAGCTATTTGAGTCTAATTACCATTCCTAAATTTAGACGTGCTCTGACGCTTGCCCGTCTTAATGCGCTTCCATCTGCTGTTATGGAGGGAAGATTTAAAGGTACCCCTTTCTCTGCTCGACTTTGCCCTTGCGGGTCTGGTCAAGTGGAGACAAGTGCGCATGCCATTTTATACTGTAATTTCTATAGGGACGCCCGCTTAAGATTAGTGTCCCCTTTGCTGCAACGTTTTCCTGGGCATTTGGATGACTTCTATTTGAAGTATTTACTGTCCAGTCTTGAGGACAACATAATTAGCAAAATGGCAAGGTACTGTTATATCATTTGCAACATCCGCTTAGGTTTTAAATAAAGTTTTGCTTTCTTTTTTCCGTGATTCCTGTTTTATTATTGTAATGGAGGGTCCTCTGCTCTCTTTGGCTTTCAGTAAGATCTATCTGGAGTTCACCACAACTGTTTTAATTTTAACCTGTCAGTATTGCATTACAATCTGTTTGATTTATTATGCTGAGTTGTTGGGTTTTTTTGTAAGTATGTATGTATGTTTTACTAAGTATTGGTCTATGAAAGCAATAAAGGACTGACTGACTGACTGACTGACTGACTTAGGAGTAAGCATGACTGGAAGACCTGTGGGAATATTTCCAAGTAAACATGCATAGGATGAGAGGAAAGCTGGTCTTGTGGTAGCAAGCAAGACTTGTCCCCTTAGCTAAGTAGGGTCTGCCCTGGTTGCATATGAATGGGAGACTTGATGTGTGAGCACTGCAAGATATTCCCCTCAGGGGATGAAGCCGCTCTGGGAAGAGCAGAAGGTTCCAAGTTCCCTCCCTGGCTTCTCCAAGATAGGGCTGAGAGAAATTCCTGCTGCAACCTTGGAGAAGCCGCTGCCAGTCTGTGAAGACAATACTGAGCTGGATAGACCAATGGTCTGACTCAGTATATGGCAGCTTCCTATGTTCCTAACATCGGAGACAATACAGAGCTCTGAGGGACATCATACCAAAGTTTAGTTTTTGAAGAAAAACAGTCCCCGAGGGACACCATCTGGAATCTGTCCGAGAGGTAAGAGTGGAACCACTGCAAAGCAGTGCCTCCCACACCCCAACCCCCTCAGATGCTCCAGAAGGATACTATGGTCGATAGTATAGAAGGCCACCGAGAGGTCCAGAGGACCAACAGAGTGACACTTCCTCTGTCAATTCCCAATTGGAGATCATCCATCAAGCCGAACAAGGCAGTCTCCATCCCATAGCCTACCCAAAATGCAGTCTGAAACGGCTCTAGATCATCAGTTTCATCCAAGAGTTGGGAAGCCTGGAGTTGGGAAGCCACCACCTTCTCAATTACCTTGTCCAGCCACGGAAGGTTGGATACTGGCCTATAGTTGCTCAACTATCATTTTAAACTTGTGGTTGTCATTTCTCCTGAGGAAACTGCCTGTAGGGTGAGGGAATTATGCAGAGCTGGTAGAAAGAAACTACAGGTGGACTCGTATGTTGGAAGTAATTGAATTCTATGAAACACTTGACTAGATCACTAAAACCTTGGGCTTGCTAGTTACCACAGGATTTTTTTCACTCATTGGCCAGAACCCTGGAATATAAAGAGGTTGGCAGTGTTTCTCAACCTTTTTGGAGTCAAGGACCACTAAATTCTTCGTGCAGAGTTTCAAGGACCGCTACATTCTTCATGCACAGTTTCCTGGACCAGCAGTTAGTAAAGGGGTTTCAAGTTTATTAAATTTGGCATCTTTTGCAAACATAGAATATTAGGGGTTCTCAACCTTGGGTCCCTCAGTTAAACTCTCATAACCCCCAACCACAATGGCATTTGGCCATTATGGCTGGGGATTATGGGAGTTGAAGTCCACCAACATCTGGGTACCCAAGGTTGAGAACCCCTGTATCTAAAAGCCTGGGTGAACAAATTTGTCTCCAGTATGTCTTCAGTATGTGTGGGGTGGGGGTGCTTGTGATTACTCAATGGAGATGGATGGATGGCCCAATGGATGTTGGGCCATTAGAAAAATTCAAAAGCTACATGGGGCCAATGAAAACAACACACAAGCAAGCTTTTGAATTCCCCAAAACGCTTCATCAGGCTGGATGTCAAGCAAAGCAAAAAGGAGGTGAGGAGAGGAGAGCTGGGCAAGTTCAGTAGAGCTGGAAATCTACAGTTTAACCCTCTCATGATGGAGGTGGGAGTTTTAGCAGGAGTTGTGTAGTCGCAGGGCTGGATCCAGACAACGTTAATCAGGACCACCCACTGAAATTAATTTAGTCATCTCTCATTTGTGTCAATGTTGCTTGGTCATGATCACCTGGCTTGATCTGGATCCTGCTCTTAGATGTGCACTTTGTGAGGTGGACCTAATGAAACCAGCACAGCTCCTCCAAAACTCCTTAAAAATGGTTACATGGCAGGTGCTGGGAATGGGTTTTTATTTAACGGTGAAAGAAAATGTGAAGAAGAGCGGTGGGGACGTGGCATTAAAGGGAAGCGGGTGATTCTGAGATTGTGGAGGGTGTGGGGTGTTGTAGTGGTGGATGCCTAATCTTCCTCACTGGGGAGACGAGGCACTGTTCAGGGTGGGTGAGGCAATGGTAGACTGGACTGCACTCGGAAGGTCGCCTGGGTCCAAGAGCTGCCGCCACTGTGCTTGCGCACCAGAGTGTAGCAGGTGTTCCCCCATCCTATCTCACAACATGCGCTTCTGTGCCCCCCTCCCAACTCCCCTGCATGCGCCAATCACACCAGCCTGTCTTTGGGGCCACACAGCTCACGTGGTCCCACATGCTGCCTGCACATACCTGCGAGGCGAGCCAAGGCAGCCCTCCTCCCTCCCTCCTCTGCTTAGCCCTCACCGCGGCATAATCCTGGCCAGAGGTTGTCCCCTGCACCCGGCGAGGTCATAAAGGGGACCCCCGTCTTCCACCGGCGGTGGAGAGCAGGGGGTTATAGGGGGCCAAGGGACCATAACACTCCATCAATGCAAGAGGGAAACGGCATTTCCTCTCAAGGTGCCTTGGCCACAACAGGCAGCTGGTTTTAAATTGGTTTGGGTCGGACACGAACCGTGCTGGGCATCAAATCCCCAGGATCACTTCATTCCAGTGCCATTCAACCAATGACCCTTTTGCATGAGCACACAAAATGGTATCTTGCCTCTTCCCCGTACCACACCGCCTCCCTCCTCAACTTAGCCCTCCTTGGTACACGTACTTGCTCCCCCTCCCCCAAGGAAGGTCCACCTGCACTCCCTTTCTGCAAAGCCCGAGCCAAGGCGGCCCTCCTCCCTCCCTCCACCACTTAGCCCTCACTGCAGCATGATCCCGGCCAGAGGTTCCACCCCCTGGTGAGGTCACAAAGGGGACCATTGTCTTCCACCAGCAGTGCAGACCAGGGGGTTACAGGGGACCGAGGGACCACAACACCCCACCGATGCAAGAGAGAAACAGCGTTCCCTCTCAAGGCACCTCGGCCACAACAGGCAGCTGGGTTTCACTCCATCAACCTTTGGCTGCAAACAATGAGCATGCAAGAACCAGCAGCCCTTCAAGTGGCACCCACTGCCATACCTTTTCCTTGATGCCCCCACGCTGCATACAGTTTGAAGCTGTAAAGATAGGGAATAAGATAGCTGTAGGAAGATCTCAGTAGCACGTGGAGGCAAGGCACAAGAAGGGTCCTACGCCTCCGTAATACTCTTCCTCTTCCATGCCATGTGCAAAATTGAGGAAGTGAGTGCCTTGATTGCAGTTGTTGGGGGGCGGGGTTGACTCCCAGTCAGGGACAGGAACCCCTTCGGGGACCGGCAGTGGTCCAGGGACTGGTGGTTGAGAAACTGTGGGCGGGATCACCTTCAGGTTTTTCCTTTTATCTCCACAAATAAAAGGCTTTAAAGTATTTTTTAAAACATGGGATTAAGGAAAGGAGCTTGTAATAATACATCGTAATTTATATCTGCTGAGAAAAGCGATTATCTTTATTTCGCGTGGGAGAGCAACTGGCCCTATCCATCCCCAGCACAGCATCTCTCCAGTGGCTGTTGCTGGTGTCTCTCTTATGTTTCTTTTCAGATTGCAAGCCCTTTGGGGACAGGGAGCCATTTCTTCTTCTTTCTTTCTGAACTGCTTTGGGAACTTTTGTTGAAAAGCTGTATATAAATATTTGTAGTCATAGTTATATATTTAATTGCATCCCCTTCAAGCCATTTTTCACTACAAATCTTACTTATATTATGACCCTGAGTTCTGAGGCCCGTTTGGGGAATGAGTTGGGATGGGAAGCCCCAGCTATACCAGATCCACCCCCTCCACAAGGAGGAGAGGAAACACCCTGGACAGTGTCCTCAGACTCAAAGGACTCCGTAGACAATCCACCTGCTGAGAGGGGGACTCCCCAGCCTCACCACAGCTTGTGTCTGAAGGCTAGGGCACAGGCCCTCTAAGTTCTCCAGCCCCCCACAGAAAGGGGCATGGCCAGGATCCACTCTCCTTTCTAAAGGGCTCAGCCTGCTTCGGGACTTTGTTGAAGCAACACAGTAGTTGCAGCAGTCTTACTCCCAAGTAGATCCAACTTCCTGGCTTCACCTTGGCTTGCTTGGACCTTGATTCCCGCCTGCTTCAGCTTGTACCCAACTTGCTGCATCTTAACCCTCACTTGCTTGACTGTGACTTGCACTGCTCCTGCCTAGACCTGACTTACGGGCTTTTGACCCTGGCTTGTTTGACCTCCATTCATGCTCCTTCTTGACAGAAGAAGCAGCAGGACCTCAGCCTGTTGACCCTGCCTTGCTCCTGTGGGTGAAGCCCTGTCACAGCGGGGCCAGTTCACCTTGATTTCTGCAGGCCATGATACATTACAAATCATGACAGCTCTACAAATGTACCTAATTCCAAAGCAATCTGTTAAAAATGGTTCTTGGATTGGTACCGCAATCAGATCATCAGTGAGAGAGAGAGAGATAAGTTTATTCAGTCATTGACCAGTAAAAGATCATCAGTACATACATTCATTTATTTACGGTCAGCGACCAAATAAACACTACAGGAAAAAACAATATAATACAATACAGTAACATAAGTAAAAATTTAAAACCATTTTGCAGACACCTTATTTTACATGCCTCCGAACAAAAACAAGTAATCCTATGAGTGACTTCTTCACAAAATGGGCAATATCATAAAAAGGGCAGTTGAACAAAATATGTGTTAATGTTTCTTCCTCAGCAGCTCCACATGGACACAGATGTTCCCCCAAGGGGATCCCTCGAAATCTGCCCTCCAAAACAGTTGAAGGGAGGACATAGAAATGGGCTTGAGAGAAGGCCTTTCTCAGCCTAGGTGTAGGCAAGTGTGCAAGGTACGCAGCTGGCCTCGGGTAATTTGAATAGCTAAGATAATTATATCTGGAAGCAATCAGGCTAAGATCACTCTGCTTTTCTATGTCTCTTACACTCTGTGTAATGATTTTTTTTTTTTTTTTGCCTGATCATAATTTTACGTTCTTATATATTGCTCTGAGAGGCCACAATTACCCAGGCTCAGGGGCGTAACGACGGCAGGGCAGGCAGGGCACGTGCCCTAGGCGCCATTGCAGGAGGGCACAAAGTTGCTGCCATGCCCCGCCCACAAAAGCCACAATTAAGGTTTTTTGTTTTTTAAATTTATTCACCCCCGCTGCTGCTCACAGTTGCCGCCGTTGCCGCCACCCTGGCTGGCCCGCCCCCCTCGCCCCCGCACCTCCCACACGTGCGCAGACGGAAGCTCCAGGTGCCGGCAGGGGGGCGGATGCTCTCCCATTGGCTGCTCCAAAGAGTCTGTGCCTGCTTGTGTGCTTCGGGCAGTTGCAGCGGCTGGTAGGCTCTTCCCCCGCCCCTTCCGTTGCTGAACTTTCCCATAGGGCACAGGCGCGCCCACCCCTTCCCCAGGGAACTGCTCGCCTGCTTGCCAGCTGCCCCTGAGCACAGCCGCCAGAACTTTTTCCTTTGTTTTGTTGCTAAATTCTGTCCTGCCTCAGTCTGGCACGCTGCTGGAGAGAGAGCCGAAGAAAGGCAGGTGGCGAGGATCAAGGTAAGAGGCTACCCTGGGCACAGAGGCAAGTCATTCTGTCCAAGGGAGAGGTAGGGGTACGGAACACCTGCTGCTGCGCTGCCTCCGATGCAGCCTCCGAAAGCCCCCTTTCTCTGAGGAGCCGCCTCGCCGCCTTCTCTCTCTTTGCATGCCAAGTGCAGGAATAGTTTCCCCCTGTTGTCCCCCCCCCTTTAAAATTTCCGGGTGCATCCCTCTCCTGTGTGCGCTGGGCGATGCTGTGGTGGCCAAGAACCTGGTGAGTCCCCAGCTTAAAGGCATTGGTGTAGGGTGTGTGTGAGAGAGCATTTCTTTCAAGCACTTAAAGTTTCCCGCACGTGGCGGGCAATGCATCACAACTGCGTCAGAGGAGGCTTGGACGAGCAGCAGGAGAAGGCGGAAGTTGGTGATTGTGGGCAAGCGAGAGGCGGCCCTGGTGGCGGCTTTGGGCGAGTGAGCTGCCGATGGAGAGGCTTCGGCATTTGTGGGGAAGCGTGTCTTGGAGGCTGTGTGAGTGCCCTGAAGAAAGATGGGGTGGGTGGAGAGACTTTCCACTATACCGGAGAAAGCAGAAACAACAGCAGCAAACAAGCGCTCCTGTTAATCTCCCGCTGGAGAATCAAGCCTGGCTGGCATTCTCCCAGGCTTCCTCAGCGGAGGGAGGATTATGCAATAACATCCCCTCCTTCGCGGTTAAAAGGAAACAAGGAGAAAAGGAGACATAACATTTCTCTCCTCCTCCCCGCCCTCGTTCCCCCGCAGAAGTAGCAGCAGCAGCAGTCTCACCCTAGTTGCCTTTCCTTTGAGAAAGAAAGGGGAGGGCTCCTCTTGTGTGCTCTTTGGGCACCTCTATGAGCTGAGCTCTCATGGCAAGAGAGGTTGGTTTCAGAGGGAAAAGGAAAGCGATTGAGCAGGGACCGGGCGGGGAAGGGGAGCATCCTCATAGTATAAATAATATAAGCAAGGAAAAGGGTCCGGCTCAGGAGTTGTATATGATTTAAAATGGGCCACCCAGCAGTCCGCAGTAATATAATTATCCAAAATAAGGGGACGTTCTTTCATACCAGATGTTACTAATCCCCAAAATAATCTGGAGTCTTTTTATTTAGCTGCAGCAAGAAAGCATTCGCATGCTCCCCTCACCATCTCCCATTTCTTCACTTTGATGAGCTTTTAGTATTCTTTCTTAAACTCTGTTAATTCCTTGGCCAGTTCAATAGCTAAATTGAGTGTATACTGATTAAGTTTGGTGACCAGCTGCTTCTTGGCTGTAACACAATCATGGTCAAACCAACCTCGGAGTCTATGTCTCCTGGATACCCTTTCACCTAATTGTTGCCTCAGAAGGGGCTGGAATGTCTGAATTGTTGGAAGTGAAGGATTATATGCTGTCTCTTGTCTCAGACAGTGGAGGACAGACTAGTGAGTCAGAGGGCTAGAGGACCAAGACAATGGTCATCCCTTCTCTACTGCAATATCCCTTTGGAATGCAGATTGCTAATCTCAGGGAGTTCCTTCCTTCCAGCCACTTCCTGTTCCTCTCCCTCTTCTCTTCCTGTCCTTCTACCTTGCAACATGCAAGCAAGCTCTTCTCTCTGCACCATGTGTGCAGAGAAGATGCAGAATTCATTTGCATCCAGCTAGCTAGCTAGATTAAAGGTCCTAACACCTCACTTTCCTATCTAGAATGGAGTTCTCTAATAAATGCCATATATATTGATTTGAAACTATGAACTGGCTCCAAGTTACTTTACTCTCAGCATACACGCATGCCTAAGTGAATTCCGCTGTGTTGTGCCTCTGTGCACTCTGCTATAATGAAAAAGGGTTTCTCTTACCAGAGAGAATTCCTAACATGAATAAAGTTCCCAAATTTAATTTATTTGGCAAAACACTTGTTCTTGTACCTGTCCAGCGAGTAAATTCCCCTTCGATATCACTGAAAGTTGTCCCATTCAGGATGAATCGATTTAATGAATACATCATTTGATCCAATAAAAATCCAGCCAAATTATAACCGCGATCTTTAGATCGTAGCGGATGTAAGGGGAATGGGAAATCCCTTTCCAGTGGACACTGCTGGAACGATGTACAGACTATAGAACATATGCTCATCAGAGCCCAATCTGGCTTTCTAGTCTTGCAGAGTGTTTCTGGAGTGTGGGCAGGACTCAGAAGTATTAGGGCTCTGGGGCAACAGCGCTCCTGCTAGGGCAGTCGTGGCCAGTGAGGGCACCCCCAGGGGGATGGTGGTGAGAGGCACCTTGAACCCTAAATTAGTAGGTGCTGACCTCTGTCCCGGCTGCACCGGCAAGCTCTTCCAGGCAGCAGCACGCCGCCCAGCACAACATGAGAATATATAGAATTGGTTATCTCTTCTTTGAGTCATTCCTCATTACCTTTGAACTGCTTCATGACACCCTCCAGAAAGGCGTTGATGTCAGATAAGTCCCAGATCCTCCACTTCTGGGCAGGAGGAAAAGCCACTGGCTCCTCAAAGATCTCCTCCTTCTCACACCTGGTGGAGAGCAAAGACATTACGGCTTCATCCATCCCATTGAGAATCTACAGGCATAGCAGATGAAAGGAAGAGGATGAAACAGCAGAGATAAAGAAAAGTGATAGAGGTGCTTACAGGGTGGGGGGAGGAATTGTCCCTCATGACGACTGCTGGCACCCCACAAGTGAGGCATTTGCAGGCCAAACTAGCGGCAGCCTCACATTTCCTCATGTGTGTGCAGTCATGTCCTTTCTCCTCTTCCTAAACATCATATGACATCATGCTCAGCATGGCTTTACCGCAGGATTAAGTGGGGTCAAGTAGGGCAAGTTATGAGGTCATATATTAGCCACATATAAGCAAAATTGAAGTAATTCGACAAAACCTGAGGGCCGTTCGCATAGGCCTGCCTTGATGCGGTTTCTCTCCATTCCTTCCAAACTTTAACCCTGCCCCATTCAGACCGCCTGCTCCCGGGTCTTTCTCTGGTCCCTCATGGCCAGTGGCTCTCAAGAGGAGGCAGGCGGCCATGCCTTTTCCCCCCTACTGTGCATGCATAGTGTGCATTTCTGAAACATTTTATTTCATCTATGAAAATTATTTTCAATTTCCATTTAAAAAAAATTATTTTGAGGGAGCTTTCTGCTAGAGCGACGACTTGCAAACCCAGTCACAGACCATCCGCCGCCCCCCTCCCCGCCCCAAACCTCTGTGTGAAAATTGTTGGTGCCACTCTTCTGCCGGGTTTTATGCTGTCTTTTCATTTGTGCACAGGACATCATTTTGATTTACCTCATTCCTTTTAAATTGGGGGCGGGGGTGGAAGTTTACTTCCGCAAGATCAGCGACTCACCAAACAGACCACATCGACTTTTTGCTGTGCCCCACAGCAAACAGCTTCTCAAGTGATCAGTGATTTGTGGCATTGAGAGCAGATGGGAAAGTTTATTGGAATCCACATTTGGATTGGGGCAAGTTGAAGTGTAATTAAGTTCAATATAAGGGTAATTTAGAAGCAACCATGTGCAGCACGGCCCACTGAACGTCCGCCAAGCCCATCTGATGAACACTGCAGCTCTGGCTACGGGCAAGATATCGTTCAGCTTGCTGACAACATCTTACTTCACCACACTGCCTATCAAGTGTTCAGTGATGTAGGACACAGATCACAGACCACTGCTCAAATCTCTAGATCAACTGTGATTTTAAATAAACTGGCTGACCCCGCACAGAGGATCTGTGCGGTCATGCCCTGAGCCTGTGGCATCCCCCACCCTGCCCCACAACTCTCTCGATCCTCTCTCCCCCAACTCTCTTGCTCACTCTCGCTCTCTCCCCCTGCGACTCTCTTGCTCGCTCTCCCCCCGCACAATTTGCCTGCTCCCCCCGCAGCTCGCTCCCCCGCTCCCCCCGCAGCTTGCTTGCCCACTCCCCCGCGGGCTCTCCCGGTCCCCCGCTCCCCCCGCAGGCTCTCCTGCTCCCCCTGCAGGCTCGCTCGCTCCCCCGCCCCCCTGGCCACTCGCTCGCCCGCTCCCCCCGCCGCTCTCTCGCTCGCTCGCTCACTCGCTCCCCCTGCTGCTCTCTCGCTTGCTCCCCCCGCCGCTCTCTCGCTTGCTCGCTCCCCCCACCGCTCTCTCGCTCGCCTGTGTTGAACTGTCATTGTCCAACTGTCCTTCAGTCTCCATTTCTCCACCGACAGGTGAGAGTGGGCAACAGTAACGCGTTCTGAGGTAGCCAGCCGCCAGCCGCCCCCTTCTGCCAAACTCGCTGGTGCTTGCTGAAGTGGCCCAACGCAAACTCCCTCCCTCCAACCGACCCCAGTGGGCAAACTTCCTCCTGACGGCGGCTGTGGCAGGCGGGCACTAACAATGGCTTCCCTGCCACCCAACCACTTTGAGCAGCGCCCTCATTCCAGCCTCAAGCTCCTTGCCGCGTTTTGAGGTAGCTAACCGCCACCTGCCCCCTTCTGCCGAATTCCCTGGTGCTTTATGTTGCAGCCCTCCACAAACTCTGTCACCAGTCCCCAAACTCCCTGCTTCACGACCCCAGCCGACAAACTCCCTGGCTTTCGCACTCTCCGGCTGCTGCCTTCTCGCTTTCCAAACTCTCACGCTGTCAGCCAATTGCCCCACCGTCAGTCAACTGCCTCCTTCTCTCGCCGCCCCCCGCCCCCCATCAGCCAATCGCCTCCTTTCTGCCACGTTCCCACGCATGGCCCGTCTTGGAGAATTAATAATATAGATGCTACACTTGGAAATAAATGTAGAATTTAGTTTCTCCCAGAGCTGGCCTTTTGAAGAGCTTCTCTTAACCCTGCAGAAACAGAATTCTTTCTTAGTCAGGATTGCACTACTGGGAAGGCAAAATTCCACCAGATGACCACCCAATCAAATAGCAGAACCCGATGGGTTATGTGATGAACAAAATGGTTCGTCATATGCCATCTAGACCCTGCCTAGCACCATGAAGCTGTAAGAGAAATGAGTGGGTTCCACTTACCTCTCCAAGGTCCTTCTAACATCCTAGAGTTGGGGGAAGAGAAAGAAGAAGGAACCCAGTTAGTGGTGTCATCAAAGAGCTTAGGAAATAGGAAGCTTGGCCTGATCCAGCAAACCTCTTCTTATAGACTTCAGTTAATAGAGCCATCTCCTTATTCTAAGCCAGAGCCACTCCCTCTGGAGACCAAGGGAAGGAGGGCTGTCACTTCCTCCTCCTCCTCCCTCCAGATGTCAAAGCAGCAACCAAGGTACGGAGGTGGAAGTCAGAAACGGAAGTAGATCAGGGGAGGATTCTAACAGACACTTTGGGGCTGGTCATGATGGGGAGGAAGAGGTTCAAAAGGCAGCCTTTGTCAGTGTCCAGCTTTCACAAAAGAAAACACCCAGGCTGTCCAACCAGGGATGGGGAAACTTTGCAATGACAAATATTTACATACCACTTTTCAACAGAAGTCCCCAAAGCGGTTTGCATAGATATAAATCAATAAATGGCTCCCTGCTCCCTGTTCCCAAAGGGATCACCATCTTAAAAAAGCAGACACCAAGACAGACACCAGCAACAGCCACTGGAGGGATGCTGTGCTGGGGTTGGAGAGGGCCAGTTCTTCTCCCTCTGCAAAATAGAGAATCGCCACTTTTAAAAGGTTTCTCTTGGCTCAGTTAGCAGCAGTTATGCTGGGGGTTGGAGGAGATGGGTATTCAGAGGCATCCTGCCTCTGAGGCTGGAGGTGGCCTATAGCCCTCAGACTAGTAGCCGTTGAATAGACCTCTCCTCCATCAATTTATCCAAACCCTCCTTAAAGCCATCCAGGTTGTAGGTTGTCACCACATCTTGTGGCAGAGAATTCCATACGTTAATTATGCACACGCACCAGTCTGACGCTGAGGGTATGGCAAGAGGGTATGCTGCTGCCCCGCACCAGCCGGCAGGGGAAACACAGCGGGGGGGAGCACCCTCCCTACCCATTAAAGGTAAACCCCCCGAACTGGCCAAACCGGATCGTGCACATCCCTAGTGGGGAGGGCTAGGCTAGGACCTCTTTCTCCGATGTGCAAGTTGTCATCTTCCCATTCCATGTTTCCTGTGGAAGAGAATTCCGAAATGGAATCCCTGCCCTGCAGTCTGAAGTGGTGCCTCGCATTCTCCCCCATCCAGGTTCTCCTGCCTCCTGCTGGGGCATGCATGGACCAGGCCTCACCTGCAGAAGTTCACTCGCTGGCTGCTGACATTTCTCCTCCATCTCTTGAATGAAACTTGCCAAGGACGAGAGCTCCTTGGAGAGTGTGGCCAGGTGCTCCTCCCTTTTGATCGCAATCTCCTTCTCCAGCTCTTCCATCTGGGCCAGCAAAAGTTTCTCTTGCTCTTCCAGAAACTGGTGCAGTTGTCTGAACTCAGCCCTCCTCTTCTGCTTGTCTGCTTTGGTTTGCTCCTGGAACAAGCACATTTTAAGAGGAGAAAACTAGTGATATCAGGGATACTGTCAATCCCTGCAGCGTCAGAAAGTGAGTTGTGAGAATGGTGCAAGCTAGCCTAACTCCCTTTTGAAATTTAGCCTTGATCCTGAGTGAAACTCTCCCAGAGACAGTCGTTTGGTGCCAGAAGGCAGACAAGCCTTAGAGGGGCCAAAATGGCTTTGTCAGGCAACCTGAACTTGTGCAAACAGCCTGGGACAGCAGAAAACTCACTTTGAATCCTTCCTGTTTACTACTTCTTCCAAGTTGTACTGAGACACTTATATATTTATTTTTATTTATTTTAAATATTTATACCCCACCCTCCCAGTACACTACTGCTTGGTGTGGCTCACAACATTTATAAAATACATACAATGCAAAATAAAACTAATACAATTAACTAAATTAAGTTAAAAAGTTAAAAATCCAAGTAGAAGTTGATATTTTGGCTAAAACCACAATCAGAATTATGGTTGTTGTTTCACTTCCAAATAAAAAGTTTTTTAAAAAGCTAAAAACTGAGAATTATAAAAACTAAATAACTTACCAGATATAAGCAACAAGTATTAGCAAACCATTAAAAAGCCTCTTTTAAAAGATGAAGCTATTCACACAATTGTTCAAAACTGGGCTGGGCTCCCTTAGCTCGGTTTTTATCAATCAAAAGAAGGCAAGCCCGGTGGTTCTCTGGCGGTTAGCCCGCCTAACTACCCCTCCTCTTAAATGAGGTTAATGGAGCAAGTGCTCCATTAACCTTGTTTTGTTGCTTGTGTATCAACCAGCAGCCGCAGATGGAACACTTGGGGTGGGGGGGACAGGGGAGAGGGGAAGAGGGGACCACAGGAAGGTACTGCGCACTAGTGGGGGCCTTCCTGCGGTTTGGGGGGGGCTGTGCAATAGTGCTCCCCCTCCCCGAACCCCAGAGCTCTCAACGGAGCCGTGGCCGGGTGCAAAAGCTTGGTGCAGGAGCTCCCAACTGGAGCAGCCGCTCGTCTGGGCAGCTGATCGGGCTAAGCCTGCTCTCCACACACAAACTCCGTGACCACAGTGCCATCAAATTCAGCATACATGCAGGGAGAGAATCACCAAGGATGTCTAACATGGACATTCTGAATTTCAGAAGAGGAAACTTCTCCAAAATGAGGAGTATGGTGAAAAGAAAGCTGAAAGGGAAAACCAAGAGAGTCACTTCGCTCCAGAGTGCATGGAGTTTACTCAAAACCACAATACTACAAGCCCAGTTAGACTGTATACCCAAAAGGAGGAAAGGTACCACTAAGTCCAGGAGGATGCCAGCATGGCTAACGGGTACTGTCAAAGAAGCCATAAAAGGGAAGAAGACTTCCTTCCAAAATTGGAAGGCCAGTCCAAATGAAGAGAACAGAAAGGAACACAAACTCTGGCAAAAGAAATGCAAGGTGACAATAAGGGAGGCAAAAAGAGAGTTTGAGGAACATTTAGCCAAAAGTATCAAGGGGAATAACAAAAACTTCTTTAAGTACATCAGAAGCAGGAAACCTGCCAGGGAGGCGGTTGGGCCATTAGACAATGAGGGAGTGAAAGGGATTATTAAGGAGGATATGGAGGTTGCAGAGAAACTGAATGAGTTCTTTGCGTCTGTCTTCATGGCAGAGGATACTGAGCATATACCTGTTCCTGAACCAGGTTTTTTAGGGATGGAGGCTACAGAACTGAGTCAGACAGAAGTGACAAGAGATGATGTACTAAACTGTCTGGAAAAACTGAAAGCTAACAAATCACCAGGGCTGGATGGCATCCATCCAAGAGTCCTCAAAGAACTCAAACGTGAAATTGCCAACCTCTTTTCCAAATTCTTTTCCCTCTCACACAAGACTAGAACCAGGGGTCACTCCATGAAATTGATTGCCAGGAGGTCTAGGACCAACAAACGGAAGTACTTTTTCACACAACGTATGATCCACTTGTGGAACTCTCTGCCACAGGATGTGGTGACAGCCAACAACCTGGATGGCTTTAAGAGGGGTTTGCATAACTTCATGGAGGAGAGGTCCATCAATGGCTACTAGTCGGAGGGCTGTGGGCCACCTCCAGTCTCAAAGGCAGGGTGGCTCTGAGAACCAGTTGCAGGGGAGTAATGGCAGGAGAGAGGGCACGCCCTCAACTCCTGCCTGCGGCTTCCAGCAGCATCTGGTGGGCCATTGTGCAAAACAGGATGCTGGACTAGATGGGCCTCCTTGGGCCTGATCCAGCAGGGCTGTTCTTATGTTCCATCTGGCACTTCACACTAATCATGTTTAACACCTCGATGTGTTTTTAGTGGTTTTTTAAAAAAATATGAGGGAGGGAGAATGACAAAGTTGTTCAGGGAGGGTGTTCCAAAGCCGAGGGGCCACAACCAAAAAGGCCTTGTCTCTAGTCCCCTTGCCAACCGGATCTCTGTTAGTGGTGGGGTCATGAGCAAGGCCTGAGATGAGTGGAGGGCCCTGGTAGGTTCATATGGGTGGATGTGGTCTGACAGGTACCCTGTCCCCAAGCCGTGTAGAGCTTTAAAGGTCAAGACCAGCACCTTGAATCTAGCTCGGAAGCGGACCAGTAACCAATGAAGCTGCCACAGGATGCGTGTGACACTCATGTAGCGACTCGCGCCCACAAGCATCCTTGCAGCAGCATCCTGGACCAGTTGAAGCTTCTGAACTGTCTTCAAGGACAGCCCCACATAGAGTGAACTGCAGTAGTCCAATCTGGATGTTATTAAAGCATGAGAGACTGAGGTCAGGTCCAACTTCTCCAAGTAGGGTTGCAGCAGGCATACTAGCCACAGCTGATAAAAGGCACTTCTGCACACCGCCGCGACCTGTGCCTCCAAGGATAATGTCAAGTCCAGAAACACCGTCAAGCTGCGGGCTTCGTCTTTCAGAGGGAGTGTGACCCCATCCAAGACCAGATTGACCTCATTACTCGGAGGATCAATTGTACCCACCCAGAGCACTTCCATCTTTTCTGGATTAAGTTTCAACTTTTTTGCCCCCATACAGTCCAGAACAGCCTCTAAACCCCTGTACATCCACTGCCTCCCTGGTATCTGCTGACTTACAGGATAGGTAAAGCTGGGTGTCATCAGCATATTGATGGCACCTGCCAATGATGCTCCAGCTGTCTATCAGCCTGCTTCACTGTCCACAACTCACCTGTATACCTGGGAGTCACTTGGACTTGCCGGGTCGGGAGAGGATGCCTAGGCGCGACCGTGTCAATCACCTGACCCATCTCCTTATATCAGAGGGAGACCCGGACATCAGCAGGATCATCCACTCTCTCAGCAGGAAACTCCCCCAGAGCTGTCAGGAATCCATTAGGATCCATCAACCTCCAAGGGTGGACCATCCAAACTGGTCCCCCACCCCTGCAGAGGCGTAGTGGGTCCATCCTCAGGTCAATCTTCACCAGATAGTCCATGACAACAGTATTAAAGTCTCCTGGACCATCCACGGACCACCACTGACTGTCCACCATTGACTCAAGACCAAGTTGAGCATATGGCTGCCACATGTGTGGGAACAGAAATCAGTGGAGACAAGCCCATGGTCATCATGGAGGACAGGAAGCCCTGAGCTGCACCAGACAAGAAGGTTACTTGGACTGAGGAGAGGAAAAGATGACAACCCCAATGTTGCAGACTGCTGGCTTAGCAGAAGGCCCAAGCTATACACATTTGAATTAAGGAGATCATTGCCAGGTAGAAGGACACCAAGCTGCTCCTGAATTCCTTGTAGAACCTGGAGTTGACTCTGCTGGTTGAGGAGAAGCATGTCAACATTCTCTCTCATCTTTCTCAATTCCCCCAAGACTAACATGTGGATGTGGTCCTCAACACCACATCCAAGACCACCTCAAGCAGCTCAGGCTGGGAGACTGCTAGACAGCGGGGTGGGTGGTAAACCAATAGAATCCCAGCTTTGTCTCATGATCCCATCACTGCATGCAGGCACTCAAACTGGTCAGGATGGCGGACAATGTATCTGGTGAGGGGGATGGTCTCCCAATGAACCAGGGCAACCCCACCTCCCCGCCCAGCCTGCCTTGACTGATGCTGCACCTGGAAACCTGGAAGGCACATCTGGAAGAGATTTAGATCTCTCGGCTCATCCAACCAGGTCTCCGTAATCCAAGCCAGGTCCATGTGTTCCTCCATGATAACTTCCAGGATGGCTGTGGCCTTTGCATTTATGGGCCTGGCATTTAATAGCACCAGCTTCAGCCATGGTGGGCTGCTGGGAGAGTTACTGGATGGGTCTCTTTGGATGGGAGAAGGACCGGAGGGCGTAATGGCTTTGATCAAGCGTGGCATGTGCTCCACCCACTTTGCTCTTCCCTCCAGCACCAGAGAAGAAAGGGCTCTTAGCACAGCTTGGAAGAAGCAGTGAGTCCATTCAATTCATTGGCGTTGACTTCTGAGTAAGTGCACAGAGAATCAGGGCCAATGGAGTTCTAAGCAAAATGTGGAGTTCTCTTTTCTCCTGCCCCAGCCCCTCAGTAAGGAAAACAATAACTTAAGGGGGGGCGGGTGTGTGTGTGAAAGAATTGATTTCACTGGAGCTTCCTTCTGAGTCAATGTATGCTTGATGGAGACTAAGGACCCCAGGCTAAAACTTGGGGCACTTCTTGTCTTCATGTGTAGTCTATAGATGTCATGTGAGCACTGTGAGATATTCCCCTTAGGGGGTGGGGCTGCTCTGGGAAGAGCACCTGCCTGCTTGAATGCAGAAGGTTCCAAGTTCTCTCCCTGGAATCTCCAAGAAAGGGCTGAGAGAGACTCCTGCCTACAACCTTGGAGAAGCCGCTGCCAGTCTGTATAGGTAATACTGAGCTAGATGAACCAATGGACTGACTCGGTAGAAGTCAGCTTCCCATGTCTTCCTCACCACTCACCACAGAAGCCACTGCCTCATTATAAAGCCAACCTGCTCAAGCCATTACAAAGGATCTGAGAAGCAGGGCTGTCCTGGGCTTCGGTCTCTTTTGCAGGCTATACTCAATGGCTGACATCCTGACTGCATGACTCAGTAGTACCATTCAGCGCAGAGGGGAAATGCTTGACTAACAAGCAGAAGGTTGCCGGTTTGAATCCCCGCTGGTACTGTATCGGGCAGCAGCGATATAGGAAGATGCTGAAAGGCATCATCTCACACTGTGTGGGAGGAGGCAATGGCAAACCCCTCCTGTATTCTACCAAAGAAAACCACAGGGCTCTGTGGGCGCCAGGAGTAAAAATCAACTTGATGGCGCACTTTACCATTCAGTAGTTACTCTACAAGTTCTAAATTTCAATCAGACTGAACCTAGTAAAATCAACAAGAATGTCAGACAATGTTTCCACACATGGTTTCGTGTGATTTTCACTTCCCATTCCTAGTGACACTTACAAGCAGAGTCTGGCTTTCCTTTTCTACGTCTGCTTTATACGTCAGCATTTTTTCCTCTTTCTTCCTCAAAGTCTTTAGAAGGCTGCACATCTGATCCTGAAGAGAAAACAAATGTTCAGATTTACACTGTTTCTTGGAGATTTACTATATGAACGGATAAAAACTAAGAAAAAGGTTGAACACTGTGCTTGGCATTGCCTTTCAGGAGAGTTCCCCCAAGTCCCTGTGAATTGTTATCCCATTGAAATAAAAAACTGATGCCTATAAAACAGTCAACGCATATAATGCATAGCAGATACAGTTGAAGTACATGCTGAAGACACTATGAGAGGGCAGAGAGGAACACCACCTCCAGTGTCCAAACTTTAAGACAGACCCCTTCTTTCCACCCTTTAGTATTCCCAGGAGTTTCTCAGGACCTAAGATCCAGATTTACCAGAGACGGCTAAAGAAAAATTACAGTTGAAAAGGAGGTTTGGAGTGTGTGCAGGTCAGAGGCCCAGATCGTTCTCAAACCTCTTTTGTCTAAAAGGGAACACATCTGAACAACTGACCTGAGAAGATCCCGGGGTCATCGAACTGGCCGTTTCTGAGATGGTCTGTAGATATCGGAATGCCTTTCTACTACTACTACAAATATGTATATACCGCTTTTCAACAAAAGTTCCCCAAGTGGTTAACATAGATATAAATAAACAAAATGGCTCCCTGTCCCCAAAGGCCTCATAATCTAACAAGAAACATAAAATAGACCCTGGAAACAGCCACTGGAGGGATGCTGTGCTGGGGATGGATAGGGCCAGTTGCTCTCCTCTTACCCCTGCCCAATAAAGAGAATCACCACTTGAAAAGAGTGCCTCTTTGCTCCACAGGGGAGCTAATTTCCTAACTCATTTCTAAATATGACTATTAAACTAAGAAACAGCAGTATCTGGCCCAGGAAGGATTCCTTCCCTTCAATTATTAACAAGCAAAAAACCTTAGATGGAGATTTGTCTGCAGCCAACTGTTAATGGGCCTAGACTAGCAATCAGAAACTTCTAAAAAGTATCAAGGGTGGTTTCCCTTAAAATGTGTAAGTGAAAGAACCAGCAGCAGGATCCGGCAGAAAAAGGTTTCTTTCTCTAAGGTCTACAACGAAAGGAAAAAGCATCAAGGTGATGCTGAGGAAAATTTTCTTTTCATTCTTTTCATTCCCCTTCATCACATTATCTTCCCTGAACCTATTCATATCTTTTGTTCCTTCCATTCCATTTTTTGTTTCAAGGAACCCAACCCCAGAACCAGCCAATGGTGCAGTCCTACCCCCTGAAAAACCTGGAGAGAGAAACCAGTCGACTTGCTCCCAGCCAGGGATCCTTGGCTGCACAGAGCGCTAATCCCTGAACAATCCACCCAGAACACTCGGTGAGAAAGGGCCTTGCAAACCTCCCTCCAGAGATCTCGGCTGCACAGATCTCTGCCATAACTCCATCTACCCCATTTCAGAACACAGAGAGAAAACTGGTGGATGTGCAGACAGTACAGAGATTCTTGGATACATCGACCTCTGCCCAAAAGAGCTGTTTTCACTGATAGTCTCAGGTTTCATTCTCTCTCCTGAGAGGCTGAAAGTAAAGTGTGCCATTGAGTCAGTGTCAACTCCTAGCAAACACAG
Source organism: Hemicordylus capensis (assembly GCF_027244095.1). Lineage (NCBI taxonomy): Eukaryota > Metazoa > Chordata > Lepidosauria > Squamata > Cordylidae > Hemicordylus > Hemicordylus capensis. The sequence continues at coordinate 247,095,624 of NC_069658.1, read as the reverse complement.
AGCCCTGTGATTTACCATTGCCATTTCCCGCACAGTTTGAGATGATGCCTTCCAGCATCTTCCTATATTGGTGTTGCCCGATAGAGGAGTTTCCAATAGTCTGGGAAACATACCAGTGTGGATTCGAACTGGCAACCTCTGGCTTGGTAGTCAAGCCATTTCCCCGCTGTGCCATTAGATGGCTGTCGAGAGGCTGAAACCTCCTCCAAAAATTGAGCTCAGATAGGGAGGTAGGGATGTAGAGGAAACAGTTCATGTGGCCAGGGCAGGGACTGGGGAGCAACCATTCATGCCAAAGGGCTTCCCTGCCTGCTAACCTGGCCAAAGAGCAAGAGCTTCCTCTGTCCCAGCAGGTGGAGAGGGGGAAGAGCCCCTCCCTGTCCTCCCCTCCCTTGATCGACAGCTGCGAAGGGTGGCTGATGATGGTGTCCCAGTGTGCCTGCCAGGAATGGTCACGGTCCGGATAAGAACAGCCCTGCTGGATCAGGCCCAAGGCCTCTCTAGTCCAGCATCCTCTTTCCCACAGTGGCCCACCAGATGCCTCTGGAAAGCCCACAGGCAAGAGGTGAGGACATGCTCTCTCTCATACGGTTGCTCCCCTCTAACTGGCATTGATAGGCATCTTGCCTCTGAGGCTGAAGTTGGTCCACAGCCACCAGACTAGTAGCCATTAATAGACCTGTCCTCCATGAATTTCTTTAAACCTCTTTTAAAGTCAAGAAGAACATAAGAACAGCCCCGCTGGATTCCGCAAGCTCCATGGATGTGCCTATTTCCACATGTATTTTGGACAGGGCAGTATGGTTGCAAAGCCAGCCTGTCCATCCTGTCCTGGACCGTGTGCCTACCTCCACCCACCCATCCCTGCTTTGGGGAAGGGCAAGTCAACTGGAGTGCAGCCCTGCCAACTGCCCCATAGCAGGGAAGGAGTGACAGTGAGTGCCACTTGCTTTGCTTGGGGATTCTGGGAGTTGTAGTCAACAACATCTGGGAATCCCGGTCAGAGGGAACACTGGTCCCACTCCCCTTGGCCCTGATGGAGGACTGGGCAAGCACAGCAGCTCCAAACACACTTGGGTGCCTTTGAGAAAGTCCAGTTAGGAAAACAGGGGAGTCAGCAAAGCCATGACAGAACTACAATGCCAGTGTGGTGTAGTGGTTAGAGTGCTGGACTGGGACCGGGGAGACCCGAATTCAAATCCCCGCTCAGCCATGAGACTTGCTGGGTGACCCTGGGCCACTCACTTCTCTCTCAGCCTAACCTACTTCACAGGGTGGTTATGAGGAGAAACTTAAGTATGTAGTACACCGCTCTGGGCTCCTTGGAGAAAGAGCGGGATATAAAATGTAAAAAATAAAATAATAAAAATAGTAAAATAAACCTGCTGCGGGAAAGAACTTCTCTCAGTTTCTGAAAAATATACCGTTGCCTTAGACCAAGTTAGATCATTCACCTGTCTAACCCAGTTACAATGATTGGCAGCAGCAAGCCAAAAACTCTGGTTTGAGGGGTCCTCCGCAGCCCTGCCACCTGAGATTTATTTCAGTGAAGAGGCCGCAGACTGAACCTAGGACTTGGTGTACACAGGAATTGAGCCCTTCTGCTGAGCAAAAGCCCTTTCCTCAAACAAACTTAGGAAGCTGGCTTCTAAGGAGTCAAACCATTGGCCCATCCAGCTTGACACTGTTTACTCCAGGCGTCCCCAAACTGCGGCCCTCCAGATGTTGCTGAACTACAACTCCCAGCATACCCAGCCACAATAAATTGTGGCTCAGGATGCTGGGAGTTGTAGTTCAGCAACATCTGGAGGGGCGCAGTTTGGGGAAGCCTGGTTTACTCTGACCACCGGCGACCAGTGTTCTCTCTAATTTTTTAGGCATCATTTCCCCCAACATCTGGGAATCCCTGACAGAGGGAACATGGAGTGGGACTGGTGCTGCCCTCTAGCCATTCCCAGCTCTTAGCAGGGGAATGGCTGTTGGGATGGCATCCAGCGCTTGAAAAGCCATGCCCACCCCCCCCCAGTGGCCATGCCCTGCGGCAACTTCACAGAGCTGGCAACAAGCCAAAGAGTTTGATTGTGTGGGCAGAATTGGCAATAGTCCAAGCAGGGAGGGGAATTATTAATTTAATAATAATAATAATAATAATAATAATAATAATAATAATAATAATAATAATAGTGTGATCCAATGCAGGCCCGACCCCCAGAGCTAACCCTCATATCTGAAAATGTTTAGGAGAACCAGTCCCAAGTGAGTCAAGTTCCCAAATCCCCTTGAAATCATGAGGCCAAAGACATCTTCAGCCTCTAAAATAGAAAAGACACAAAGATGCAGTGGCTGACATACTGCACAGCAGGCCACCCATCCAAGAGGGGCATGTCTGTGCTGCTTCCAAGGAACCTAGGAGCCCCTCCCCCTTATGAAATACAAGGCTGGAGGGGAGTAAAAGCCGAACTGGAGCACTGAGGACCAGCAGTTTGGAGGTTAAATGACGCAGATAAAATAAAATGTATACAACGATACTGGAGGGTTATAAATGTTTTATAAGTTTTGTACCAATATAGAAATGGTAGTACTGAGACACAAACACCGATTTCTCACTACACAGCTTTTCTCCTCTCACAGCATCGACTCAGGCTTTCCATGGTTTCTTCTCCAAAGGGACATATACAGATATTTCCCCCCTGTACTTTTTCTTGTGCTCTTGCACAAGGATCATATACACCCTTTGTACCTTCTGGGGTTCTCAAAATCATGGTTGTTTTGGGGTCACCATATTGTAGGAAACCTCATGCTCACTAGCCACACCTAGATACGCAGCTGGGTTGTCACAGCACAGCCAAGAGGGCTGCTGCCTGTTTGGGGTGTGGGGCCAAATAGAGACTTCAAGCCTGGGTTTCAGCTGCACAGGAGCAGACTTCAGCCAAGAGGAAGAAGAAAGGAAAGACCAGGTGACTTCTAATCACTTGCTGGGGAGAACTGCACAATAACATGTTTTTAGCACTCCACAAAACCCCATTCACAGCGATTTCCTACCTTGTACTCTTCGTAAGCCTCCTCCAGAGGAATCACCTTGTGGTTTCTGTGTTCCTTGCCTTTGTCGCACACCACACAGATGCAGCTTTCATGGTCTTTGCAGAAGAGTTTCAGGGGCTCTTGGTGTTTCTCACAGACTCCCTCCTTTCCTCTTTTCCTTTTTCTTCCCTGAAGACTTAACTTCTTGGCTATCTCTACAACACTTTTCAGTTGCCGATTTGGGATGAAGCTCCTTTGCTGCACGATTCTTCTGCACTGAGGGCAGGAAGCCTTTGCCTCTCTCCAGCACTGGGTCAGGCAGGCTCGGCAGAAATTGTGCCCACACTCCACAATGGTCACGGGGTCCTTGAAATACTCCAGGCAGACGGAGCAAGTAGCTTCCTCGCAGAGATCCTTGACCGCACCCGCAGCTGCCATGGCTGCCTCACACTGACTGAAAACATCCCAGGTTTTACTTTCATTTCCTCCCTTTTCTGCTAGCCAAAGGGTGTTGCCCTTCTTGGTAATCTGCTGATGGACATCTCTCTCTCTCTCTCTCTCGCTCTCTCCCTTTAAAAAAAAAATCTTGTTATTGTTTTTCGACAAGATAACAGAAATAAACAAGAAATGGGAAATAATAGAAAAGGAAGAGAAAGAAAATAAAACTAATTTTACTATTAGCAGTTCTTATGTTGTACCCCAACAAAGAGAGGTTCTTTTCTGGGTCAGTAGCCAAATACTTCACCAGCCGAGAAGGATTATAAAAGGCTTTATTTGCTCTATAGTAGCAACGGTCATGGATAGCTCTCGCTCAAATCCAAGAACCCGTTCATTCACAAGCATGACATATTTATAACCTAGGAGATACTGCCCCTTTCCTTTGTCTGGACTTTCAGTAAATTTCCAGCTAACTTCTGTGCATGTACTCTTTTAGGTGAATACCTCATCACCCCTTATCTAGTCTCTCCTGGCCCTCCTTGGTACAGAAAAGCAACATAAGGAATCCCCTAGGCCCCCCTTACACAGACAGAATATATCAAAGGTAACATGGCTTCGGTCTGGTTCAGGCCTACACCAATTCCCTCCTCTTTCTTTGTACATATTAATTCTTTAATATAGAGTTTGCATATCGAGGGCTTGTATGAACTGATCCTCAGTCTGTGGGGTTTCCTACTCTAGTAGCGTGGCACACATCCCTAGCACATGTGGTTATTACAGGAAAACATTGTAAGCAGCAACACATTATTACACAAATTCCTATTCCTACAACGAAAGGAGTAAACAATCCCTTTATCCAGGAAATGCTGGGTAACCATCCTGTTGACCAATCCCACAAGTTCCAATCCGGGTCTGGTTTCATATGTATTTCACTAGCTAAGTCTCTGAGTTCTTGTTAATCCAGTTTGATCATTCTGCTCTGATTAAAATAACAACAACATGTTTGGTTAATAAAAATACAGATCCCATTCCAGAGGGGTGATAACTGCTTTCTCGCCCATTGTCCACAAATCCAATATATCACAGGGGTTCTGCTGCATGGTAAACAAAGGTTCTGGTCTGCTGACGCTCTCAAACTCCAGTGCGGCAGCGTATTTATACAGCAAAGATAAGAAATAAATTCCGTTTCTCAAAAAGATGAGCTCATTCTCCCAACAGTGTAGATAAAACAGAAGAAATAGGTTTCACTTTTCCAACAGGACAAGCAATAGCTTCCATATCGCCCTCAGCCCCCCTTTTCACAGTCCGTACTCCTCCACTACCCATCTTTAGTGCATGCCCAAGCCTCTCTGCTTGCATGGCCATTACAGCAAAGAAAGATAACAGTACCTAATAAAATAATACTGCACAGCTTCGCCCCAGTCTTTGTGTGCTACATGCGTGATCCTAAAAGCAAATGGCGTTACTGTGGTTCAGGCTATACGTCAATCCCTCCTCTTATTTGAACCAACCTAAATCTTTAGGTTAGCATTCATGTCCTTAACTTTGCCTTGTTCACTAAAATTGAACTCACCAACCACAGTCTTTAACACATGCTGAGACTGATTCTGACTATATCAGTCACAATTTAAGGACTAAACAGTACATAGTTGCTATGAAAAAGTGGATCAAATCAACTCTCACCTCGCTTTTGTGTCCTTTTAGGGTCTGTCATGGCCAAAGGAAACCATGGAGAGCCCTAGAATGTAAAAACCAAGAGTCCTTGGTCTTGTTCAATGTCACAAGGTTTTGGCTATCCTGGATATCCTCTGATCCACTTGTATGGCTTTGGCTTGTTTGGCTAGTGTTCATAGACAAGCTCGGATGTCCCTGTGCTTGAGAGCCTTGGCTCCCCCCTTTTGGGCAATGTGGAATAATGTCTTATAACTTCATAGAAAAATAAACAAAACAGCTACTTTAACAGTTCAATATCTGGCTGGCCTGTTAGCCTTTAGGCCTTCTTCAGATATTTGGCATCAAATCTTTAACTACAGCACTCTGGGGCGCAGGAGGATCAGGAACAAGAAACCTGCATCACGGCCTTTTCCTCGAACACAAGACAGGGCAGCCAATGGATGTTCCGTCATCATTGGCCTGGACTGGGAATGCAGATGGGGAACCCCCCTCAGGCAGCAGCTGTTGCTGATGATGGTTAGCCCAGTCTGTCACACTGCCGGTCGTTCTGAAAGCTCCTCTCTCACTCACTTGACCACTGCTTTGGTCTGTGACAGAAAGACATCCCTCTCGGGAGAGACAGTTCAAGGCAATCCTGCTTATGTTAGAAATAAAAGACAGATGCATGAATTACCAATTTCCCTCCCCTGGGTAGGGACAACATGCTGAAACTGAGTTCCTGAGTAGCCCAATACAATAAATAAACCTGAGGCTATTTTCAATTTGATCTTTTGGCATTTTCTTTCCAATTTATGTTTTTGTTTTCCTGCTTGCCCTCTTTTCTCCCCCCGAAGTCCAAAACAGGGGATGATGGCCTCATTTGGGGCTTGTACTTCACCTGATGAGCAATCCTGAGCAGGAGGCAAAAACAATGAAAATCAAAAAGAGAAAATAATAATAATGTTCACATCCATACCTCCGTGTGGGTTTGTGACTGTAAAGGCATTAAAATCTGACAGGTCAAACAGTCTTATCACTCAAGAGGCCACAACATAAACTCCAGTGCTCGAATATCCAGCTGTTCTCCCGAAAAGTCCAGAGCGTGTACTACATAAGTTTTTTCTTTTCACAACAATCCTTCGAAGCAGGCCAGGCCGTTTAAGTAGCTGGCCCAGTGTCACCCAGCAGTGTGGTCGAATGAGGATTCAGACTCAGGCCTCCCCGGCCCTAGCCCAGCACTCTAACCACTACGCTGGCTGCCTACATACTTACAGACTTCTGTCAGGGCAATCAATCTCCATCCAGTGTATCTGACTTCATGATTCGTCAGTGACATCTGGCCTTTGGGATTTTCACTGTCCCCATTTAAGCCACGTGTAGATAGTGTTCCAGCTCTCCATCTTCAGCCTCATCACTAGCAAGCTTGGTAGGGCAACAATAACCTCAGAAAAACCTATAAAAGAAACAGTCCTTGCCCCCCCAAGAAAAAATACTATACCTATTGAAATAGGATCAAAACCCCTTACGTGAGGTCCAGTGTCTCATGAAACAAACAGGCTTCCTAATTAAAAGATATCATCAAGAAAAATGTCCATAGTTTCACCGAGGAGCGAAGCCTGTGATAAACACAGTCATTATCCAATCTCTAGTCAGGAGCTGTGAAAACAGGGTACGGATTGTACGACAACACACAAAAACTTGATTCCTATTAAACTGGGAGGTTTTCCAGATAATATGCAAACCAGTCCTGTGGAACTCCCTTCCACTTGCAGGAGTGGCAAAACAAAATTCCTTTCACCAAGTCTCATGTCTAGGATCTGGAATTTCAAGATCCAGCTGCTGTGAAGGCAAAGCAGGGCTGGCGGTGGGACAAGTTTATAAATGTTTAAGCCTCAGACCCATTGATAATACTCTTAGTTTACAGCAAAATCAATAAGCAGAAACATTTCATACATATCACAAAAATATAAAACAATAACTGCATTTGACTATCTGACTTAAAATCTCTTTTCCTTCTTACCCACAATAACAAGTTGCTGTTCAGAGATCTTCCTTTTCACTCAATATTTTGGAGTGGGGAGACTACACTCCAGTCATAGTTTAGCATTTGCCCAACTCCATGTTGGAAACACTTTTCCATGTACAGTCTATACAAAAACAACTTAAACAGAGTTAGAGGAACCTAAGAGCCCCCTCTTTTTAGTCAAGCAATTTCATTACAGCCATAGGCCATACAGAAAATGTAAAGAAAATTAAAAGTATACATTATACAAAGCTTTTCTCCAGCCTCCCTTTAGCTCAAGAAAGTATTACAGATTTGTAATAAAGAAATCACCAAAAGCCAATACTACAATATAAAATCACATTTGGCAAAAACAATTGCACCTGAATGACAAGAAGGACACATACAACCTGACATCAGGAGAATGGAGTGGACAGAACTTGCCCTTTCTTCTGCATATACATTTGTAGCAAGTCCCTAAAACACTTTCACAAATACAACAAAAGTCCCACCTGTACCAAGATGAGTGGCAGAATACTCTCTGTATTTTAACAGAATGTGGAATCCCACACAGAAAACACACACACACACACACACACAGCTCCCCTGAAAGTAGCATCAGGCACAGTTAACATTTAAACAAACATTTTTGACGAGAAGCAGGGAAGTTCACATTTTAAATACCATTTTAAAAACACAACAAATGAACAGCTACATATTTTAAACTGCATTTAAACAAAATAAACTGTGATATAACATTTAAGTATGTTTAGGGCTTAACCCATGAGCAAGTTAACCAGTCATTAAAACCCCAAGAAAACACAGTCATTAGCAAAATGGTCTATAAATCAACATTCTTTTTCCAACTTATCTCAGACCACATTCCTTATACCATCCAAAACAGGACCTTTAAATTTCACAACTCAACCCACTTTATTCCGTTTAAATAAACTTCCCTTTTGTCCTTCAAATTTCAAACCACATTGCAATACATTCCATCCAGAATTACTTTTCTCTCCTAAGTTCTCTCCTTCCTTCCTCCCAACTTTTTATCTCTCCCCACAGTGCTTGGTAACAATTATAGCAGGATAAGCGAAGAAAGAACTGAGTTTTCATAGTGCTCAAAAATAGCTAATTAAGCAACAACAGCAACAAACTGGAGGAGGGGCATGCAATTTCACCCTTGCTCCCCCCTTTTTCTCAGCTGAAACAACCAGCAGCTGTTTGAGTTTGGAAACAGGAGACAGACACCATGATTTTAGCAAATTACAATCATCCCTTCCTCTTTCAATTCCATTCCATAAACCTTTGAACATATAATATTAAACAAACTTCCCAGGTAGAACTGAATAATCTTCTGATAGTAAAACATACGGTGGGGGATTTTTTCTTTTTAGTGGGCCGGCAGGTACCTTGCCGACGGCGACCAATGTGGTCTTCCAGAACCCACAACCCTTCATCAGCTGGTCTCAAGACCATAACTACAAAACAAAAGCAGCTGCAAAATATTTTGGTAGTCCGTGGATCCTGCTGGATCCCATTTGGCCCCATTTTCTGATATGGCCAGGAGTTTTGACGAAAATTAATCATTTTCTTCTTCCCCAACAGGTCGCCGCCCGTAAGAACCTGCCAGTTCTTTAAAACACATTCCAGCGGGGTACATGACTCCCCTCCTGTTTTGCTCTGAGCTCTCCCCATCACTACATGGGGCTTGGGACTATTAACCCAGTGGGTGGGACTAACCCAATGAGTGGGACTGAAACCAAGTGGGACATTAACCCACCCTGTGCACCTGGACTATATTAGGACCCTAACTCTGCGTTGTCTATAGTGTCCAGGCTTGCACAACACTCACCCGTTCCTTGGGACTCTAACCCTTGCGCGCTTCTTCCTCACCAATGCCTTCCTTCTCTTTTGTCTGGCACACTGCTTGTGGAGGAGCTCAGGCGGTCCGGACACGATGCGACATCCCGCAAAATGCAGGTGTAGCCGGCTTGCGTCGATTCGGTCCGGATTCGCCGGGGATCCTTCCGCCTAGTGGGAGCCAGTAGTGCCCTACACCCGTATAGGGAACGTGGCCCCAATCCGAGTCACGGCACCAAGATTGTTGTACCCCAACAAAGAGAGGTTCTTTTCTGGGTCAGTAGCCAAATACTTCACCAGCCGAGAAGGATTATAAAAGGCTTTATTTGCTCTATAGTAGCAACGGTCATGGATAGCTCTCGCTCAAATCCAAGACCCCGTTCATTCACAAGCATGACATATTTATAACCTAGGAGATACTGCCCCTTTCCTTTGTCTGGACTTTCAGTGAATTTCCAGCTAACTTCTGCGCATGTACTCTTTTAGGTGAATACCTCATCACCTTCTTATCTAGTTTCTCCTGATCCTCCTTGGTACCAAAAAGCAACTCCTTATAAGGAATCCCCTGGGCCCCCTTTACACAGACAGAATATATCAAAGGTAACATGGCTTCGGTCTGGTTCAGGCCTACACCACTTAGACATCTCAAAATAAAATCTTATTTATTTATTATGTCACTATGTAAACTGCCCTGAGCCATTTTTGGAAGGGCAGTATAGAAATCGAATGAATGAATGATTACATACATCAATCGGGAGGTCCAGCAGCCCTTTGTTCTCCAAAAACCTTCCCCCACAAAAGGGAAAAAAAGACACACACCCACACAAATCCACCCTTGCCAAAAATTATTAGAAATAAGGAGAGACAAAAACAAACAAACACCTAAATAGCTATATATTGCTAGTCTAGGCCCATTAACAGTGGGCTGCGGACAAATCTCCATCTAAGGTTTTTTGCTTGTTAATAACTGAAGGGACATATGGTTAGTGAAGCAGTTGGGAAACATCCAGAGCAGACTGTATTCTTTTATGTTGCTATCAGATTAAGAGCTTGCCTAAGGTCTAATTCATAGGACCTTACTGTTTTATCCTGTTTATTATGTATAATATCACTGTCGGTGCATTGTGTTTTAATCCATCCATCCAACTCCATCCTTTGCTGATGGAGTTACACTGGCTGCCGATAAGTTTCCTGGCAAAATACGAAGTGCTAGTTATAAAGCGCTAAACGGCTTAGGTCCTGGGTATTTAAGAGGGCATCTTCTTCGATACAAACCCACCACCCATTGAGGTCATATGAGGAGGTCTGTCTCCAGTTACTGCCGTTTGGTGGTCACACGGGCCTTCTCGGCTGCTGCCCCAAGATGGAGGAATGCGCTCCCTGCTGAGTTACGATCCTCCCCATCTCTGGCTATTTCTAAAAAACATTTGAAAACCATTTTTTTACCCAAGCTTTCTCAGGTTTTTAATTTAAAAATACAGTTTGTTTAATTTTATGGTTTTTAAATTATTATATTGTTTTAACTTTTATATGTGTTGTTATATGTTGAACTGTTTTAACTTTTATATGTGTTTTAATTGTTGTTAGCCACCCAGAGATGTAAATTTGGGTGGGGTATAAATCAAATAACTAACTAACTAAATAAATAAATAAATAAATAAATAAATGATTTTGCTTTAATTTCTCTTTTATGTTTTCTGTATGGCCTATGGCTGTAATGAGAAATTGATTGATAAAATTTCTTGCATGTTATGGTGAATTTTTTTCCATAATTGTTGTGCTTTGCTTCATGTCCACCACATATGATAAAATGTCCCTACATGGCTCTTACACTTCCAGCAATCTCCAGAGTAATTACTATCCATCTTTGCAATCATCGTAGGAGTAATGTACCATCTATAGTACTTTCTGTACCAATTTTCCCTTAAAATGCTGTATGCTGTAAATGTAATGTTCACCTTCCATTGGAATTTCCATTGTCATATGTCAATTGTTCTGTTTAAATTTTGCATCCACTTGATCTTACAGTCTTTTATCTGTTCTGTTTGTGAATCGTATTTCAATACCAACTTATACAGTGGGTATTGAAAAGAATCACCCCCTTCGATAGACCTTAAATTCTGGTTCCCTTACATCCTGAAATGAAAACACAAAGAAAATTCCCTTCACCAGGTGTACTTATCCAATGCAACCTATAACATCCAACTGAAAAACATCACAATTACAGTCCAGAAAAAGTGTCAGAAATAAAAAAACAAGAATTACTGAGATTGAAAAAGGATCACCCCCCCAATGTCAATATTTTGTTGAACCACCTTTTGCTTTAATAACAGCCTTGAGTCTGTTGGGATACTTCTCTATCAACCTTGCACATCTAGACGGAGCAATATTTGCCCACTCCTCCATACAGAATTGTTCAAGTTCGGTCACATTGGATGGTAGGTGTTGGTGGACTGCTATCTTCAAATCTCCCCACAGATTTTCTATGGGATTTAGGTCTGGGCTCTGACTGTGCCACATGAGGACGTTCACTTTTTTCTCCTTCAGCCACTGTGTGGTCAATTTTGCTGTGTGCTTCGGATCGTTGTCATGTTGAAAGGTGAATCTTCTGCCCATCCTCAACTGTCTGGCAGAGGGTAGCAGGTTTTCTTCCAGAATCTGACGGTATTTTGCCCCATCCATTTTTCCTTCTACCCTAACGAGAGCCCCAGTCCCTGAGGCAGAGAAACACCCCCACAACAGGATGCCTCCACCTCCATGCTTCACTGTAGGTATGGTGTGTTGTTGATGGTGAGCTGCGTTGGATTTATGCCAGGTGTACTGTCTGGTGTTGAGGCCAAATAGTTCAATCTTGCTCTCATCTGACCATAAGACCTTTTTCCATTTGGCATCAGAATCTTCAAGGTGCCTTCTGGCAAAGCTCAAATGAGCTTTAATGTGGCCTTTCTTGAGAAGTGGCTTTCTCCTTGCGACCCTCCCAAACAAGCCACATTTTTTCCACAACACACCATACCTACAATCCATACCTACACCATACCTACCATCCAATGTGACCGAACTTGAACAGTTCTGTATGGAGGAGTGGGCAAATATTGCTCCGTCTAGATGTGCAAGGTTGATAGAGAAGTATCCCAACAGACTCAAGGCTGTTATTAAAGCAAAAGGTGGTTCAACAAAATATTGACATGGGGGGGGGGGTTGATCCTTTTTCAATCTCAGTAATTCTTGTTTTTTATTTCTGACACTTTTTCTGGACTGTAATTGTGATGTTTTTCAGTTGGATGTTATAGGTTGCATTGGATAAGTACAGCTGGTGAAGGGAATTTTCTTTGTGTTTTCATTTCAGGATGTAAGGGAACCAGAATTTAAGGTCTATCGAAGGGGGTGATTCTTTTCAATACCCACTGTATATCAATCCCAGTAAGTGATAGGTATTTTTAGTAATTAATACTTCCAATTCTGTTAAGTCTCTAAGTTTGCCACCTTGTCTCTGTATTTCCCCCCCCACACACACACACTTAGTACTAATTTGTAGGTATTGAAACCATGAGGCTTCATTGGACCACTCTGAAGCAAGAGTCTGGATGGATTTTGTTTTTGTTTTTCCTGTAGTTAAACTTTGCAGATTGTGTGCTTTCTCTTTCCAGGAGGCAAAATGTCTAGAATTTTCCTCTCCATGGAAAAAAAAAAGTTTATGATAGATGCCAAAGGCAATAATCCCGGACTTATACTTGAATTAGTAGCTATTCAGCATGTGCTCTACCATAGAGGGTCCCAACTTTGGGTCTCTCGATGATGTTAGACTACCACTCCATCATCCTCAGCCACTATGGCAGTGTCTGGGGATGATGGGAGGAGGAGTCCAATATCTGGAGACCCAAAATTGGGAACCCCCTGCTCTACCACTGAGCTACAGGCCCTCTGCTGGGGGCTTTCCAGATTACATGCTACAACAGCAGTAGTTTACTTCGGCTTGGCAGGGTTGTATTAAAACCCTAAATAAAGGCTGTTGTGCAAAACCATCAGCAGGGGGAGCAGTCTTTCCTATCTTGCGCAAAGCTCCTACAATGGGAAAATACAGCTATTTTCTTTTTCTTTTTTTGCAGCATTGTAGCACTGTGACACAAAGATAAAACCCAAAAGAAGGCATCGGAAATGTGAACTGCACCTTGCAGGTCCCTGCTGTGCAAGCATGCCGTGCCATGTCGAAGCACAGGCAGCACAGCAGCACACTTAACGGACACGTAGTGACACGGTTGTAGTGTGTAATCTGGAAAGCACCCTGGTGAAATACAAAGTCCTAAAAGGTTGGCTCCAACCCAAGTCTATATTTCTGTTTTGTTATTTCAACTGTGGACAACTGAGCGTTAAAAAATAGTTCCATGTAATTCAAGCACTTGCTTCCAGCATTCGAAGCATGAATTGATCAAACTTGGGTGCTACGCTGCCTCCCCTGTATTGCACTCATTCCGAAATGCGGACATTGGTTAGCATAGCAAGAAGCATCCTTCAGGCTTTGTCAGCAGCATGGAACCTGATGTGTGCTCCAGACAAAGGTGTCCACACAGTTGTGTAAGAGGGCTGTTTTGCAAACACTGGAATCGCAGAAATGGCATTCTGTCATGTATGGCCATTGGAAAGAATAGTGCTCGTGTGACTGTATGGACACTTTTGTTAACGCCCCTGGGATGCTGCTCAGTCTGTGAGCCACTATTTCTGTGAGCAGATCTAAGGGCATCCCAGCATCCCCTTTGAGATGAAAGGGGGCTAATTTATGGACCGCCTAATTGATCTGAACCAAATTTGGTACAGTTGTGGTAAGCAGGGCCACCGAGAGCAGGTTCAGGCCCCGGGTGAATTTTTTCTCAGGCCCCCGCCACGAGGCCTGTAGCCACTACAACCCCCCCCCCCGCCAGCTGCTGCCACCACAAGGCCAAACCACTGGTTGTTAAAATAATTCTAGCCACCATGTGCACACCCAGGGGGTGGGTGGGGGTGAGCCGAGCCCCTTGAGGCGGTGGCAGGCAGAGCGGGAACAGCCACTGAGCCTGACCAGCCCAGTTTCGACACTCCATCCAAACTGCACAGGTGTGCTGGAGCACCTCACAGTTCTCAAGGGCCGCTTGGCCAGATAGTCAAGTACAGTGGCCGCTCCCGCTCCGCCTGCCATCGTGTGTGTGTGTGTGTGTGTGTGTGTGTGTGTGTGTGTGTGTGTGAGATCGGCTCACCCCACCCCCCTGCCATGCATATGGTGGCTAGAATTATTTTAGAGATCGGTGGTTCAGCCTTGTGGCAGTAGCGGTGAAGGTGAGGGGTGGCGGCAGGAGGCAAGACACAGACAGATGCAACAAAGTCGGGCCCTGGCCCCCTTCTGGACCACTAGGCCCTGGTAATTTGTACCAGTTCCCCCCATCTCTTTGGCCCTGGTAGTGAGTGACACACAGGGACGCCTCAATGGTGTGGTTTGTTATGATTTCATCCACCCCAATTCAAGATGGTGGACGCGTAGACGTTTGAGGTGCAAGTGAGCTAAATCGTGGACGGTCTAACTGATCGGAACCAAATTTGGTACAGTTGTAGTGAGTGATACATAGAGACACCTCAATGGTATAGTTTCAAATGATGTCATCCGCCCCAATCCACGATGGCAGACACGTGAACCTGATGTCTGCTTGAAACAAAAGTGTTCACGCAGTTGTGTAAGAGTGCTGTTTCACGAACATTGCAATTGCAAAAATACAATTCTGTAATGTACGACCATCCCTGTTGAGGATATTTGTAATACATGCTGCACTTAGGTGTTTGTTTTTTATGACTTCTGTGTAGGAAATTCCCCTTTTAGTAAATTGTTTCCTCATGATAATTGTTTTCTCTCAAGTTTTCCTTTCCTGTTCGCTTCGCTGAAGTGACAACTAGTGGCCAGAAATGATCAGGTCAAGCCAGGGGTGGCCAAAATGAGGCTCTTTGTTGTTGGACTACAAATCCCATAATCCCAACCCTATTTAAGCAGAACCAGTGAAAGATGACCCAAAGGAGCGGGAAAGTGCGAGCAAGTAGAAGAGGAAAAGAATGACAGAAAGGAGAGATAAGTATAGAAGGAGCTGCAGCTTTTTCCAAATCCAAAGTATGTGCTGGGTACCCAACTTTCCAGTGGCTTCTTCTGCAAATCAAGCTACAGTTAAAGGGCACAGCTGCAGAAGCCAACAGAATATTTGGCAATCCTAAGGATGCAAACCTTCATCTGCTCTACACACATGAACATGCACAGCTGTTTGTAAGGCTGCTGGAAGGGTTAACAGAGCAAAACATCTGGGAGAGGCAGTGGGCGGCCTTATGCAGATGTGACACCAATGAGGGGGCAGAAAGTTGTGAAACTGATGGGGTCCAGAGATTCCTCAAATTCTCAGATTAAATTCACTTCCGATTGGCACTGCCACCGCAGCGGCTGCTTCTCTGTTAAGGGAAGACTAAGTGGGAGGAAAAAAGAGGGTTTTGAGGCTTCAAAACCCTCCTACGCCGTCCTAGATCAAAGGATAAGGCTCAAGATAACCCACGTCTTCTCATATGCTGGTCACTATTACAGGGATTGAGCTGAAGAGCTCAATCTTTCTGTCTTAAGCTGATCAGCAGAGAAAGGGGCTCCATCTTTGCTAACCTCCCACTCAGGAAATCTTTACGATTCAAGCTTCCTGGCAGACAATTTCTACGGCTTGGATATAATTAATGATTGTAGTTCAAGAGGCTCACCTTTTTCAGTGAATCATGATGACAAAAGATTGAAACTCTTCCTGCACTTCGGAGAAAGATGCCACAGATAAGCCTGTACAGGTGAAACTCGGAAAATTAGAATATCGTGCAAAAGTCCATTAATTTCAGTAATGCAAATTAAAAGGTGAAACTGATATATGAGACAGACGCATTACATGCAAAGCGAGATAAGTCAAGCCTTAATTTGTTATAATTGTGATCATGGCGTACAGCTCATGAAAATCCCAAATCCACAATCTCAGAAAATTAGAATATTACATGGAACCAAGAAGACAAGGATTGAAGAATAGAACAATATCGGACCTCTGAAAAGTATAAGCATGCATATGTATTCAGTACTTGGTTTGGGCCCCTTTTGCAGCAATTACTGCCTCAATGCGGCGTGGCATGGATGCTAGCAGCCTGTGGCACTGATGAGGTGTTATGGAAGACCAGGATGCTTCATTAGCGGCCTTCAGCAATTCTGCATTGTTTGGTCTCGTGTCTCTCATCCTTCTCTTGGCAATGCCCCATAGATTCTCTATGGGGTCAGGTCAGGCGAGTTTGCTGGCCAATCAAGCACAGTACACTGTATACTTTTCAGAGGTCCGATATTGTTCTATTCTACAATCCTTGTCTTCTTGGTTCCATGTAATATTCTAATTTTCTGAGATTGTGGATTTGGGGTTTTCATGAGCTGTACACCATGATCATCACAATTATAACAAATTAAGACTTGACTTATCTCGCTTTGCATGTAATGCGTCTGTCTCATATATCAGTTTCACCTTTTAATTTGCATTACTGAAATTAATGGACTTTTGCACGATATTCTAATTTTCCGAGTTTCACCTGTAAGTTCTTCTTTGGCTATAATTAAAGAAAGGAATTTTTTCTTCTTTGCTTGCTAAATACTAATTTTACCAGTGGGGATTGTTGTTTTTAAATCTAAAAGAAGAGTTTAACAAGAGTTTCTAAGAAGAGTTTTAAAGTTTAAAAAAAAAGAGACGCCCTGCTGTTTCTTATTTGTCACTTTGCCTATTATTGCGTTTAACAAATGGAAATAATGGATACAACAGATGCTCCACATCACCGTGAGAAAACCTTATCTACAAGTGATTAGACAGATGCTGCAGAATTGTTTACATTTGGAAAATAAGCACAGGCTTCTACTTTCCGTTTTGAGATCAAGGACAAACTCGGCTGTGCAAGTAATTTCCTTCTTTAACCCCTGCATGTCACTATGAAAGACAACGAGAAATTTCATCAAAGTTGGACATATATATAAGCTAAGAAACTTCTACTTCCAGATATAGGTGTGGGGGAAATTAAAGGATCTGTAGCCATGGATCAAATGTTTGAGATGAAACAGATTCTGCAGTCAAATGCACTTATTCTTGCATCAAATGCCATCATTTTTCAACAAGTTATCTCAGATGTCACCCAGATGAGATGAAATATTAATGAAATAAATGACAAGGTTTCAAATACTGATGAGACTATTAAGAAATTAGCACAGGACAATAAAGAATTCAAATTAAGGATTGACGCTGGGGAGAAAGATGTGGAAGTAATGAAAGACAACAGAGAAAAAATACCAGAACAATTGGTTTTGGTGGAAATAAGACAAAAAGAGAGACTTTTAAGGCCCAGAGACATTCTAGAAAACCCCAACCAGAAGATTAGGAAATTGCCTGGAGAAGATTTTACATTACTTTTGGGAATTACAGTTGATGAGATGGAGGGAGGCTCAGATTGAGACAGTTTTCTGTTGGATTTTAGACTTTGTTAAAAGAAAAAAACCAATTAAAGATTCTCCAGTACAGTTCTTCATCAAACTAATAGCTGACCGAACCTCTATTGTTGCTTTGGGAGGAAACAAGAGAGGAATTGGTTAAGGCAGCTATGCCAAATTCGGTTTAAGATGCTGGACATAATATAGAAATGGCAGATTGGGAAAAGTTATGGAAGAATGAGTTTAAACCTATTGGTTGCTAGTCAAATTATTACAAAATGATTTATAGATGATATTTGATACCAAAAAACTTGGCATTGATGTATAAAAATGTTTTTGGGTAGATGTGGGTGGGGTGGGGATTATGAGGATATTTTTTGTCTTCTTACTTCTACTTCTCTTTTTTCTTTTTTCTTCTCTTTTCTTTTCTTATGTGGTGGATTGATGGGAAGGCTAGGGTCTATTGGGACATGTTATATAATGAATTAAACTAAATATTTGGAGTGGTGTTTTCTGGAAGGTTGGAGTCCTTTCTGCGAATAACATAAAGAGAAATGTCTATAATAACTTAATCTATGTTTGTATGGCGGCTAGAGTAACATATGCATTGAATTGGAAGATTAATGATCTGCCTTCAGGGAGATTGGTTGATAGAGACTTTGGGTTGTGTGGAGATGGCAGAATTTACAATATGGACAAAGTGGAAATATTTCTTGTTGTATTTAAAGAATTATTTCATTAATATGGATCTTACAGCTGGTTTTGAAGTTTGAAATGCAGGTTGGGTAGACTAATGGTTTTCTTTGTCCTTTAAGCTTTAAATTTGTGGTTGGTTGTCTTCCATTAATATTATAAAAAGATAAAGTTTATAGTTGTTATTTCATGAAAGAGGTGCGCGGGAAGTCCAATTATGTTTTGTTATGTTTGCTATGGATGTTACAGTTATTATTGTTAAAAACCAATAAAAATTAAATATTTTTTTTTTAAATTCTCAGATTAAATTCAAACATTCTGGCAGGCTTCACCTCAAGGCTCAAAAGAATAGCATTTGGGGGGATCTCTCTCGAGGAGTGTTAATGGGATTCCGCCAGCTCAGCTGTGGCATTAGGTCAATTGATCCTGGAGCCCTCAAATAACATGGAGAAAGTACTATTTGGTGCTTTGGAAAAACCTCAGGTATTGCTTCTTGGTCTAATGGCTAAGATTACGTGTAGGACTCTACCCACTCTACCATTGCAACCAGTGTGCGGCCGTGTTTTATCGGGAAATTCTATTCACTGTTGCTTTTGTAAACCATATGTTAAACATTCTCTAATAAAAGTCAACCTGGAGAAGATGATTAAGATCATGCGTAGGTGGCGTCAAAGACCCACGCCCAGAGGCTGCAATTGGCAGAAGAAGACTGGCACGCATACAGTGCTATATTTTCTCTGCCATTGCAACTGCACATTCTTATGCGGCCGCGTTTTATCTGGAAATTCTATTCACTGCTGTATTGCTTTTGTAAGCCATATGCTAAAAATCCTCTAATAAAAGTCAATCTGTTCTTATCAGTTTGATATCTGATATGTTTTCTCGTTGAGAACTATATATTAAATGGATTTGGGGGGCTGGGAGTTGAAATAGGAGCTTGCTTCATCCACTCCACGCATCAACCTGTTATTGCACTATTTCCAGGAATGGTGCATCTCCCTTTGGGGAGACTATTAATATAGTTCAAAAACAGGAAAAAATGCTTTTCTTTTCTTCTTGCTCCTTTTTAAAAAATGCCTTCTTGGGTTCCAACTGTTAAAATACTCATTTTCTGCCATTCTTAAAGTTCTACTGTCCTGCCATTGTCAGTTTTGTTTTCTCCTCTAACTTCTGAGACTTCTAAAGGTTCTCCTGCCTCAAGACTGCTAGAATTTTTTATTTTCTGGTGCTTAAATAATTCTTTAGGGAAACAACTTCACTGTAGAAATAAGTAGAGCTTGTTAAAAAGCAAAAAGCAAGGCAAAGGCCTCCAAAAAGGGCCTTCATTTGATTGCTCAATATTTATTGATTTATATACCACTCTTCATTAAAATAATCTCAAAGTAGTTTACAATATAATTAAAACAATGCACAACTATAATACAAAAGTACAGATAAGGTGTCCTTTTGGAGCGCCTGCATGGGTTAGGGATTGGCATTGTTTTGCAGTGGTCCTGTTCCTTCCTTAATTGGAGCTTTCATTCGGTGTGCATTGGTAGCAAGTGATCTGCCCTGTGGCCACTCCTTTGTGGGGTGCCTCAGGGCATGGTTGTCACACCCATTCTTTTTCAAATCTACAAGATTTTTTAAAAATTCCTTTGCTTCCCCTTGCTGATTGACCATGGCTGGCCCCAATGGGTAGGAAGGTGCTGCTTTTGGAGGGCGGGGTGGGATCAAGGAGGAGAAAAGGCCCATTATGGGTTGTCTCTGCTTGGGGTTGGGGATTGTGAAGTTTATTGGGGTGGGATGGGGGTTGAGAAAAGGAGAGAGAGAGAGAGAGAGAGAGAGAGAGAGAGAACCAAGTTGCTTCTGCTTGAAGTGCACAGCAGTGAAGTGAGAAACATCCATTGAAGAAGGATCTACGAGGGTGTCATTAGTTACACTTGGGGTGGGTTGTTGTTTTAAAAAACTGAAATCTCTTTAATAAAAGAAAAAGAGGTGAGCAGCCCAGTTTTGATGCTGCAGGTGTTTCCTTTCCCATAGGATCCTGAACATCTTATTCATATCTACTCAGAAGTAAGCCCCATTGTACTCAATGGGACCTACTCCAAGGTAAGTGAGGATTCTAGCCTCCATTAACAAGATATTGAAACGATTAAGCTCCGAGATCATGGACCTCCAGAAATACTATATATATATGTGTATGTGTGTATACACACACACACACATATATATATTCTCTCTCTCTCTCTCTCTCTCTCTCTCCAGTGGTGCCTCGACTTACAAACTTAATCCGTTCCGAATGCATACTCGTAGATCGAAAAGTTCGTAAGTCGAAAAGCAGTTTCCCATAGGAATGCATTGGAAACGGATTAATTTGTTCCGGAGCGAAATGGGGGGGGCTTTACTCACCCCTTCCATGAAAGTAAGGCACTGTACTGTACTGTATTCCTTGTAGTAATCGGGCAGCAGGGTGCCGCCCACTTCAATTTCCCTCGGCGCGGGCTCCCGCTTCTCGTAGCCATAATTGGGGCGGCAGGATCGTTCCCAGTCCAGGATCGCTCCCAGAGGTCCCCCGCCGCCCCCTTGTTTCCAAATCTAGCCCCATTTAAGAGGACGGCAGGAGAACTCCCTGCCGTCCCCTTCCCCCTTGCTGGCTGGGCTGCAACTGGCTTCTAGGAACCCTCCATATTCAGGGGTAGTCAATGCAGTCAGGCAGGAGTCCACCCTCTCCCACCATTTCCAAACGCTGTTAGTGAACATATGCAGATGCACAACAACTAAAGACAGTCCTAATTAGGGTTGCCATATCCAAGCTCCCCAAATGCGGGTGGCCTAATCTGCATATTATGCCAATTATGTGGCAACAGGGGCGTAACGATGGGGGGGCAGGGGGGCACGTGCCCCGGGCGCCACCCCGGCGGGCCACGTGGGGGGCGCCAAAAAGTGGCTTCCCCCGCCCCCATGGATTGCCCGCCGAGTGGCGGCGGGCTTGCGGCGATGTGGCGGTGGTGAGCGGCGGCAGCGGGTCGCCCGTCGAGTGTGGCGGTGGCTGGCTGGTGGCGATGGGCTGCCTGTAGCGCGGCCCGAGCGGCAGCGGATCGCCCGCCGAGGAGTTCAAGCAGAGCGACGCCGAGCCTGCCTTCTGGCCCAGCGTTGCTTCCCAACTGTGCAGGCGCGCCTGCGCAGTTCACAGAATGACCTGCGCAGGCGCGCCTGCGCAGTTGGGAAGCGATGCCGGGCCAGAAGGCAGGCTCGGTGTCGCTCTGCTTGAACTCCTCGGCGGGCGATCTGCCGCCGCTCGGGCCGCGCTACAGCCCATCGCCGCCAGCCAGCCACCGCCGCACTCGGTGGGCGACCCGCTGCCGCCCACACCACCGCCACATCTTCACCGCCGTGCAGCACGCCCACCACACTCGGCGGGCGACCCGCCACCACCGCCCACACCACCGCCACATTGCCGCCGCCGCGCCGCATGCCCGCGGCACTCGGCGGGCGACCCGCTGCCAAATCACCGCCACCGCGATCTGCTGTCTGGGGGGTGCCGCCGCGCCCTCACAGGTATGTGGGGGACGCCGGGGGGGCGGGGGCACCATTTCAGGGCCGGCCAGAGCTTGCCCTGGGCGCCGTTTCCCCCCGATACGCCACCGTGTGGCAACCAATTTGCATTTTTAAAAATTTATTCGACAGATTTGTGTACTTTCCCCTCCTTCTCTGCCCTCCCGTGTGATCGGATCCAGAGTAAAATCCAGGAAATCCGGGCAGCATGTTTGAAATCTGTGTAAATCCAGGTGGAATTTAGCAGCTGGGTGGAGGAGCCAAAATCGGGGGCTACCCTAAATTCCAGGGGACATGGAAACCCTACCAGGGTTGCCAGATTTGGCTTTTTCAAAGCCAAATTTTGGGTTATGGCCCATTTGACTCATGAGTATACCCCTGAGGATCTGGCCACCCTGCTGCACATGTGTGCCGTGTGGCCCCATTTGTGAGAAGCTTCAGCCTGGCTGGGAACGCCTCTCTCTGCTTTTGAGGCAGGGAAAGGTGCTCTCTAGAACCCTGGAATGAGCATTTGGATGGTCAACTTGGCCAGGGTTTCAGGAAAAGACAGGCATCTAGGCCTGGATGCTTTCTCTCTTCTCTGTATATAAAGCAAAACAGTGTTCACTCCCTTCTCTGTGTCTGTTGAACACGCAAGATACAGGATGGAAGGTGCGGATGTCGCTAACCACAAAAGTCCCGTTTTAGATTTTAAAAAAAGAAACATGGCCTTGAAAGTAGCAGTCTAAAAGTACCAGGTGGATTTGTACTGACGCAATGCTCACTCAATTGACGTCAATTTACATCAATTAATAGAGTGATTTGTGTTCAACCAATTAATAAAATATATCAGGAATATTGACCTATCATGAGTTGATCTACAAGGAGTGAATTAAGTAGATGAAAGGTGACCAAAAAGAGGTATATAAAATTTATTTATTTATTGTTGAATTTCTATACTGCCTTTCATTAAAAACAACCCCAAGGCAGTTTACAAAAGTTAAAAACATATAATAAAATGACAATTAAAATATTAAGCTAAAAATATAAAACAAATCTAATTTAAAAACTATAAAATACAAGCATAAAAACACATAGACACCAGAGTAAAACCACATAGAAGCAGCATAGAAACAGTCATGTAAAAGCCTGGATAAAAAGCCAAGACTTAAGAAGCTTTCTAAAAACTGTGATGGAGTCTGGGACACCCAGAGGGTGAAGGTAGCCAGCTGGCTCATTTCTTTCTTTTGGTGTCTTAGACAGCTTCTAGGTTGCTTCCGCTCTTTGCATCAAGCGTGTAAACAATTGTAACCACAAGACTGCTGCACGCTTCTACTTGTGTCAAGGCTTGGTGAGAAAAAACTCTTATATTCTTTACTTGTGTGGTCTATTTCCTTGGGCTCAATTGGTCACAGAGCAGCCAAAACATGAACAAGAATCTTAACTTCGGAATCTGTCTATTTCCCTTAATTTGCTAGAAGGATTTTCTGCTACAAAAATCTCTAATAGCTCCCAACCACGCTGGAAACCCAGTGCTGGCTGAAGCGCCTTGTGGATGTGGCTGCACAGCCCCGTTTCCACATATGGACAGAACACCTGGGGCCACCACCAGTGGGTTGCACCTGTGCCGCCGGAATATAATGGAGGCCGGTGGGGAAAGGGGGAACTTCTGGAGACACACACACACACACCCACCTGCAGCCTCGGAGAAGCCCCTGGAGCAGTGGTGGCAAGTTCTATTTCTGTTTTTAAAAAATTGTTTAACTGGAACCCCGTGAACAGGCCGGTGGGGGGAGGGTGTCAGCTCAATATTGGACTGAACTGGGGGGAGAGGCAGGTTCAGTCCGACATTGAGCCATCAATCTGAACTGGTTCAATGTCAAAATGAAATGGCTCTTTGTCCCCAAAAGACTCACCATCTAAAAAAGAAACATAAGATAGACCCAAACAACAGCCACTGCAGGGATGCTGTGCTGGGGATGGATGAGGCCAGTTGCCCTCCCCCTGCTCAGGAAAGAGAATCGCCACTTTGAGAAGGTGCCTCTTTGCTCAGTTAGCCTGGGGAAAAGGTCTCTGGGACCAGGGCTGGAGTCCTGGGCAGAGTCCCTGGCAATTACAATAGACCAGAGCTGGGCAGACTTCAGCCTTGTAGGATTTGTTCTGTTTTTAGATGGTCTCCCAAATGACTGAACAGGGAAAGAGCAGAGCTCAGTGGGAGGGTATCTGCTTTGCATGTGAAAGGCTGCAGGTTCAATCCCTGGCAACGTCTCCAGGTAAGGCTGGGAAAGACTCCTGCCTGAAACCCTGGAGAGCCACTGCCAGTCAGGGTAGACCAGGGCTGCTCAACTTTGGCCCTCCTGCAACTCACATCATCCCTGGCCACTGTGGTTGGGGATTATGGGAGTTGCAGTCCAAAAACAGCTGTGGTGGGAGGGTATAGTTGAGCCGGCCTGGTGTAGACAATGCTGAGCCACATGGACCAAAAGTCTGACTCATTTGAAGGCTACGTAACAAAAGTCTCACCAACTAGAGCCTGATGCAAAATAGTGATGAAGGAGAAGCAAAACACAAAATGGTGCTGGAGGAGGCAGAGTTCAAATCCCTATTTAGCCATGACACTCATAGGGTAGCTCTGGGCCAGTTACATAACTCTCAGCCTAACCTACCTCACAGGGTTGTTGTGAGGAGAAATATAACAATGTACAATGCTCTGGACTCCTTGGAGGAAGAGTGGGATTAATAATAATAATAAAAATAAATATAAATAAATAAATGAATGAATGAATGAATGAATGGCTCTAGGTGCAATTCCAAAACAACAAGCTGCTGCCCCGAGGCTTTGGAATGCGCTTCCATGGGAAATAAGAGCCTCCCAATCTCTGACAGCTTTTTAAGTCTTTAAAGATGCATCTGTTCACCCAGGCTTTTAATTAATACTATTTTAATGGTTTTAAGGCTGTTTTAAGATATTGTTTAAAAAAATTAAATTGTTGTAATGTGTAAAACTTTTTGTTTTTGTTTTTAACTAATATTTTACTTTCTGTTTTTATTTTGTTGTAAACCGCCCAGAGACGTAGGTTTTGGGCGGTATTAAAAATATGCCAAATAAATAAATAAATAAATAAATAAATAAATAGCTGACAACTGTGCCCAGTACCTAGCTTCAAGCCCCATATACTTTAAATACCCAATCAAACTAGGTATGAAGGTAGAATGCCAGCAGGGGAGGGGCCGCTTCCCAGTGTATTGCACAGAATGTCGCATGTATGACTATCTGCCTGAGGGGCAGAAGTTGCAGGTGTGCTCTCGATGCAAAGAGCTCTTGGCTCTCAGGGAACACGTTAGTTCCCTTGAAGCCAAGGTGGCTGACCTGGAGAAGCTCAGGGAGGCAGAGAGGTGTGTGGATGAGACTCTCAGTGATGTGGTAGAGGCATCCCACTCCCAGGCTGACGGCGCTTCTGCTGTCATGGAGAATGAGGGTCTCAGGGAAGGAGGACATCAATCTGAGGAAGAGGGAAATTGGTGATGTGCCCACATCCTCTCGCACAGAGGATACTCCTCCAGGAGGTGGGGGCCTCTTAGTAGTGGTGATTCAGTTGTTAGGGGCATAGAGAGATGGGTCTGTGACCCATGTAGAACACACTGTTACTTGCCTGCCTGGTGTGAAGGTTGCGGATGTCACACTGTGTCTAGGTAAGCTATTGGGCAGTGTGTGGAAGGAGTCAGCTGTCATGGTGCACGTTGGCACCAACAATGTTGGGAAATGCAGTCAGGAGGTCTTGGAAGCCCAATTTAGGCTGTTAGGTAGCATACTGGAGTCCAGGACCCCCAGGGCAGCATTC
This sequence comes from Hemicordylus capensis, assembly GCF_027244095.1. Classification (NCBI taxonomy): domain Eukaryota; kingdom Metazoa; phylum Chordata; class Lepidosauria; order Squamata; family Cordylidae; genus Hemicordylus; species Hemicordylus capensis. Next base: position 247,070,114 of record NC_069658.1, on the reverse strand, counting down.
TCTGAAGTGCAACCTGTTTCATGCGCAGGGACTGTGAGACAGGCGGAGCTGAGGGGTCTCAATGCGTGAATGAGACCGTGGTGCTGGGAGGAGGGGTTTAGATTTGTTAGGCACTGGGATAGATTTTGGGGGAAACGAAGCCTGTACAAAAGGGACGGGCTCCATTTGAACTAAGATGGAACCAGACTGCTGGCACTAAAAATCAAGAAGGTCCCAGAGAAGCTTTTAAAATGACGCCTGGGGGATTGCTGGTGGGAACAGGGTGGTATCTGCTTCTGCTGGCAAAATCCCCTAAGGTGTGCGGGTGAACATGTTTTGGATAAACCAGAAGGGGACAGAGTAGAGCCCGGAGTTGAGCAGATGGACACACAGGACAGCTTGCCTAATAGGTCAAATGATGGTGAGGGGGAGAGCACACGGCAACACCAGGTGAGGGACCCAGCGTATAGGTGTCTGTATCCCCAATGCCAGAAGCCTCCGTGCCAAGATGGGTGAGCTGGAGTAAAGTAAAGTTATGCTGCCGAGTCGGTGTCAACTCCTGGCGACCACAGAGCCATGTGGTTTTCTTTGGTAGAAATGCAAAGACAAATGTGCATATTTTAGAACAATGTAGTAACTATTATAAAGATCTGTATATGCCTGAAAAACCACAAGAGGATTAATCATCAAAAACTGGGCAGATTGGCATTCCCAGCAATTGGTCAAGATGCACATTTCTGTGTAAGTAATAATGCAGGATGTTGCCCAAAGGGGGGGGGCAGCCTTTGTGCAGCAATAAGAGCCCCTTGTCTGCAGGCACCCTTGGGGCTCAGACCCTGCCTCTGTCCTGGATCCATTTGGTGGCCTTGGGGAACTCGCTTGTTTCCAACTGATCCAACAAGCTGTTTCCAGCAGTCGCCAGCCACATGCCTCTGGCTCCAGGAGGGTCTCCTAGTTGTGTGGACATCTCATTTGCATTGTCCAAAGCTCACCTTTAGATGCACAGGACCACTTCCTTATTCATTGGCTATGGACCTGGGCCAGGGCCGGATTAAGCTAGTGTGGGGCCTGTAGCATATGTTATGAAGGGGCCCCAAATTAAAAATGCACATAAATATTAAAACATAAATTATTTACTTGCATAGTAAAGTAATTCAATTTTTTCATTTGCCTAGTGCCCCCCCCCAACCTCCCCATGCCTCCACTCAGCTGAGCCAGCCAGTCAACAAACTTTGCAAAACACACACACACACACCCCACACACACTTTTGTGACTCCTGACCATGGGTTCTCCTTTTGGAGTTATTTTCACAAAGAGAAAGGGGGTGGGGAACAAAACTCTGAATGTTTAAATTAAAAGGTTCTCAGGAATTCTGTACTTTGAGAAATCTGAACCTATTAGCAATTTTGGCACACAACAGTGGATGTTTGATTCCAATGTGTGCAGAACATATTGGATCCCAGCAGCCATCACATTAAAAGGACCATTTGACAATATTAAAAATATATGTTTAACCTCTTGTGCAAGCCTGACAGGAAAGCAGATGTATATTTAAAATAGTTGATGCATTGCAAATGATGTGATTATGATGAGGTGCATTAGCAACTTCCATGAAAACAGAAGTATCCAAAAGACAATCTTTTGGCAGGAGGCACAGCCTCTTTCAAGCTAAATTACACTAACATGCTTAATATTAAAAGGAGGAAATGCACAAATCATTCAGTGCAACCATAAGCATGTTTACTCAGAAGTAAGTCCCACTGAACTCAATGAGTCTTACTCTCTAGTAAGTGTGTTTAGGTTTGCAGCCTCCGTTTATCTTTGGACAATTTCAACGGGCATACCAATGTAAAGCTAATGAAGTTGGCAACGCAGCAGTAGTTACTTCAGTTCTAGAGGAGAGGAAAGGAGCTCACCTTAAATTTGGCAGTTCCTTGAAAAGCAATGATCACAAATTCCCTCACAACAGCACTAGATACTAAAGGAGGATATAAGTGACCTTACCCTACAAGACCATGATATAAGCTCCCCTCAATTGATCCACTAAACTTTGAGACTCCTCTTGCCGTGCATCTGAGTTACTTCCGGCTTTCTTTTTCCTCCTAAAGGTACACATTCTCATTGTTTATCTTTACCCTCTCCCAGTCAGTCGGAAAACGCTGGCAACATTCAACTAGCATCTTCTTTAGCTTCCTTTCTTCCGCCCGGCATCAGTAGTTAGTTGTTTTTAAATCTAAACTGCTTTTATTTCTTTTACTCTTTCTGTGTATGTTTTTAAAAACTTTTACAGTTTAAACAAATAAAGACCAACTCCCTGGCGATTAAGTTATCTTTGAGACCCCTTTGAAAGCTATCTGTTCCTATTGTTGTTCTTACTGCTCCCTCCCGTGCTGCTTAACATAATAATAGATAACCCAATCAACACCATGGTGCCAGGAAGACCTTGCTTAAATGCCGAGGCGAGAGAATGGGCAGCAGCAGGCAATGAGGAGAGTCAGCGAGCACCAAATAGAGAGCAAAAGAAGGGGCAGACGTTCAAGCCAGGCGTGCGGGGCCCTAGAAAACACGGGGCACGTAGCAAATGCTACATTTGCTACTATGTTAATCCGGCCCTGACCTGGGCTCATCACCCTTGCATCTTGTCCCAAAACAAAACTTTGAGCCAGACATGATATCAATATAGGGGGAATCTCCTGGGTAGTGTGGATGCCACAAAACGTTTTTGTGGAGTACAGCCTGCCATTTCCTTAGACAATTATATTAGCAGCCATTGGCAGGAAAAGACTAGCACAGCCCTATTGGCCAAACATAAAAGACAGGCCGAGGTCCCCACCCTTAGCCTTTTTTGATTCTTTAATCACAGTTTTGTAAACCAAACACTATACAAACCCATGAGCGCTTATTTACCACGATCTCTGCTGACTGTTTTTGCACCACCTTCCTTGGTACATTTCATTCATTCATTGTAGGCTGATAAGGGTAAACACCCCACCCAGGACTGGCATACCATACTGGAATGTGGCGGTCGCACCCTGATAAGCACTCCTCCCATACTGCGGCAAAATAGAACCAATCCGCTCTTTCCACGCTCTCTCCCTATACATTTGCACCACCTCTTTTGTACTCTATAAATAAACGCACCCTTCTGATGTTCAGGAGGTCCTGCATTGACACCGTTTCCGCCTTGTTTGTTCCCTCATCTGGTGACCCCGACGTGATCCAGATCCCTCAGCACCCTGCTTACGCGACTGGAACAGTCTTCTTAGTGCACTCAGCTTCGGCTCCCTCGTAAGTATGGGCTCTAGTCTTTCTGTTGATCAGAAACAGCATGCGGAAGAATTGCAAAAAATTATCCGGCAACATTCCGGGGAGGTGGTGCCTGTGCATGATCTCGCTGATCTCTTACGGGAGGTCGATTGTCAATGCCCTTGGTATCCGTACAAAGGGACATTGAAAGCAGAACATTGGAGAAAGATAGGGACCGAGCTGCAGGCGGAGCCACGAGCTCCGATCCAGCACCTCCTGCTCAGCAGAAAGGTGCTGGAAGCAGTCGCGGCTTTCTTCGGTGGGGAGCCTGTGCTCCTGAAATCTGAAGTTGTGGATGCCGCACCCCCTCCATACCCTGTGTTGCTGCCCGCCGTCACGCCGACGGCCTCGGGGCCCCCGAACTCCAGGGCTCTTAAGGAGAAGCTGGGCTTTCGAGGGGTTGTTGTGGAGGGACTCCATCATGCCAAAAAGTCCGGACAAATCCTGGTAGATGGGGAAGAATGGGCTGGAGAGAACCCAGCTCTGTTCCCAGTGATGCGAGGTCCGGTAGACGGCCAAGGAAACGCCCACGTGGACTGGGAACCACTTCCGTATTCGGTCCTCCGGGAGTTAAATCGAGCCGTGAAGGACTCAGGACTCCAGTCTACCTTTGTCCAGGGCATTTTGGAAGGTCTTAACAATGGATACCTCATGACCCCGCACGACTGGAAGGCGTTGTTTCGTATGATTTTAACGCCTTCACAGTATGTGGTGTGGGATAGCGAATACCAGCAGGCAGCCCGTTTGGGCGCCACAGCGCAGATTACAGCAGAGCAGGTTTATGGTTCTGGGCAGTTCGAGCCTCTGGCCATGCAATGCCAGTTGCCTGATGGACACATTAAGGCGGTTGGAATGTGTGTCCTCCGAGCGCTCCGCAGGGTGCCCTCGGCTGGCACCCCGGCTCGCTCCTTTGCAGTGATCAAGCAAGGACCCTCAGAGCCATACACAAGCTTTGTGGACCGTTTGAAGGTTGCGATCGCTCGGCAGTTGGACAATGTTGAGGCTCAGGGAGAGCTGCTGCAAAAATTGGCATTTGAGAATGCCAACGCGGACAGCAAAAAGGCCTTGCAGGGAGTTATCCACCGTCAGACTTATTCCCTGGCGGACATGATTCAGGCTTGTGCTGAAATCGGCTCAAAATCGTACGATATGGGCCTGTTAGCTATGGCTTTGAAACAATCCAATAAGCCCACGGGGAACTGCTACAACTGCCAGAAGCCTGGCCACTTCCGTGCTGCGTGCCGAGCGCCAGGCGGAGGAGCACATAAATCTGGATCGAACCAGAAGAATGCTGGTCGCCCCTCGAAGAAGTGTCCCAGATGTAGCAAGGGCTACCATTGGGCTAACCAATGCCGTACTAACCCTGTAGGAACAGAGACCTCCCCGGGAAACCGGGGAGCGGGCCTTCCTCGGGCCCCGGAATAAAGAAAGAGGAATCATTGCCGACACCCGGATGTGCTGTCGCGCTTGTGCTTCAAAAGAATGCCACCTCAGTGTTCCCAGGGGAAGTTATACTTGTTCCCACATTGCCAGCGACTCCCTTTGAGGGTCCTGAGCCACTGCTTATTTTACCAACGCAAGCAGCGAGCCCTCAAGGGATTTTTGTGGTCCCGGAATTGCTTGACTACATTCCCCAGACATCTATCATGCTTCAGGTTTGGGGGCACATGCCCCTGACCCTTAAGCAGGGAGATTCGTGGGCTCATTGCCTAAGCGTACGGAACCTCACCCCAGTGGGGCCTAAGGCCTCTATGTTATCCCCACAGGTTGCGCTGGTCCAGACGAACATTGCCAGTGGAAAGCCAACTCGTAAGTTTTGGATTCATGGGCACTGCCTCGAAGGGTTGTTGGACACTGGGGCGGATGTGTCGGTCATTACGGTAAAGGAATGGCCGTCTCAGTGGCCTAAGGAGCCCGCCCCCTCTATTTGGGGAGTGGGTGGGGAACAATCTTCTAGCCAGAGCACTGAGTGGTTGGCGGTGAGAGCAAGTCAAGCCGGTCCAGTTATAGCTCACTTTCAACCAGTCATAATACCGCTCCCTTTTAACCTATGGGGACGCGACCTCCTGCAACAGCTGGGAACTCGGATCAACATGCGGGAGTAGCTTCCCCGCACCGAGCATTGGCCCTCACCTGGAAAACTGAAGAACCCATTTGGGTAGAGCAATGGCCTTTGCCAAAAGACAAATTAGAGGCTCTGCTGCACCTGGTAAAGGAGCAGGTGCAAGCTGGACACTTGGAATTTTCCTCTAGCCCCTATAATACCCCTGTTTTTGTGATAAAGAAAAAATCAGGGAAATGGCGACTCTTACATGATTTGAGGGAAGTAAATAAAATTATTGAACCCATGGGCCCCTTGCAATGTGGACTACCTAATCCTAACTTAATACCTGCGGGTTACCAGGTCGCCATCGTAGATTTGAAAGACTGTTTTTACACTATTCCCCTTCAGCCTCAAGATAAGAAAAAGTTTGCTTTCACGGTACCAGTTCTGAATAATGCCCAGCCCACACAAAGGTATCATTGGTCTGTATTGTCCAGGGCATGTTGAACAGCCCTGTGCTGTGTCAGCTTTACGTGCATCAAGCATTATCGGAGTTTCGTAAGCGTTATCCGACCCTCCTAGTTATTCATTACATGGATGATATCTTGGTATCGGGGCCTAGATTACCTCTTAATTGGTTACCTATTCTAACTCAGTCCCTGAGAGAGTTTGGGTTAATAATTGCACCTGAAAAAATCCAGCTCTCCGAGCCCTTTTTGTATCTTGGCCACCGTTTGATGAGCGCCTACGCCATGCCCCAACTACCCGAAATTATTTTGCCACCAAAGCTGACTTATGTACACTTACAACAAATCTTAGGGACCCTTAATTGGGCACGGCCATACTATAAATTGACAACTAATGACCTCCACCCGCTTTTTGAGGCTCTTAAGCAAGGCCGACAACCGGCTGACCTCATTACATTATCTCAGCCTCAGTTAGAAGTGATTAAGAAGGTGAATATCGCCCTAAAAGAGCGTTGGGTAGATCGTGCAATAGAAAATATGCCCCCTGCACTTCTAATCGTAGCAACCCGACCTCAGTTCACCGGAGCAATCGCTCAAGTCTCCTCGTCGGAGGTGCATATCTTGGAGTGGCTCCACCTTGCACATACGCCAAAAACCACTGTCTTGACTCAATTGGCTATGCTAGCTTTGATCCTCCGCAAAGGGCGCGATCGTTGCTTGGCCCTTTTTGGCATGGATCCTATTCGACTCCACATACCCATCCCCCAAAGTGACTGGGAGTCTGGTTTCCGTTCTTCCTTAGCCTTGCAACTCGCGTTAGCTGATTTTACTGGAGAGGTTGCATACCACCTTCCCAAGGATGTACGGTTGCAACTTCTCCCCCATTTGCCTATTAGACTCGGCACTTGCCTAAGCCCAGCCCCCCTCCAAGGGGCGCCCACTGTCTTTACTGATGGGTCACCTACCAGAGGTGTGATGACTTGGCAGGTGGATGGTGAATGGAAAGCCCGATATACTACCCCACAAACATCTCCGCAACGTGCAGAGCTTGCTGCGGTAGTCCTGGCTTGCACAGTGTTTGCAGACTCTAGTTTTAATTTAATCACTGACAGCTTGTACGTTTATAATGTCCTCACTGTACTTGAAGGAAGTTATGTCTCTCACAATCTAGACAGGAACCTTCTTGGTTTGTTTATTGCGTTGCAACGTCTGCTGGCGCAGCGCAGAACGCTTCTCTTTGCCGCCCATATTCGCAGCCATCAACCCTTTCCAGGCTCGCTGGCAGAGGGAAATGCAAAAGCTGATCAGCTGTTACGCGCCTTTCCAGTCTCCCCAGCGCAAAGTCATGCCATGCACCATCAATCTGCCCGCAGCCTCGCCCATAGGTTCTCTATTCCCCTCACAGACGCCCAGGCCATTATTCAACAGTGCCCCCAATGTTCAGGCCAAGCCTCTTACCCGTCCACAGGGGTAAATCCCAGGGGGTTGGGAGCCAATGCGTTGTGGCAGATGGATGTAACGCAGTGGCCCCCATTTGCTCCCTGGCGCTGGCTTCACGTTACAATCGATACTTACTCAGGGTACATTTGGGCCACCCCGCAGAAGGGCGAAAAAACTCGCCATGTCTGCAATCACCTTGTCCGCTGCTTTGCAGTCATGGGACAGCCGTCCGCTTTAAAAACTGATAATGGCCCTGCCTACTGTTCCTCGGCCTTTGCTTCCTTCTGTGCGCGTTGGGACATCCGTCATACTTTCGGCATACCTTACAACTCAACAGGCCAAGCTATCGTTGAACGGGCCAACCGCACTTTGAAGGCTGCTTTGGTTCGACAAGACAGGAAAGGGGGAAGTCCCCTGTCCTTGCCGGACAGGGAGCAACTGCTTGCACATGTTCTATTTACTATTAATCACTTAAACCTTATTTTCTCTGATTCTCATTATTTATCCCGCGTACAAAAACACTTTCGCACCACCGAGCCGTCCCCCCGGCCCTTGGTGCGTTACAAGCGCCTGCCGGACCCGCAGTGGAAAGGTCCTGTTCCCCTGATCACTTGGGGCCGGGGTTATGCTGCTGTGGATCTCCCAACAGGCCCGTTGTGGGTACCTGCCCGCTGTGTTCGACCCACCCAGGATGTCGTGGCATCAAGGTCTGTCCAACCCGATCCCGAACTTCGGTCTCCACCTGAAGGAGAGCTTCCCGGCACAGCCCCGACAACGAGGCAGCAACAGGAAGAACAACCCGCCAGTGACCTGGGGAATGGTGAAGAATCTGGCAGCGCAGGCGACCGTGCTCCTGGAGCAGGAGGAAAAAGAAAAGACCCCTGAGAACTTTCTGGCAGCCGTGTTTGCAGCCCTGAATGCAAATTCTTGCCTTATTCTGTTTTGTTATTTCTTCTGCCTTTTTTATGTACCTACTGAAGCTTTGCCCTTGGCTTCTCTTTCACACCCCAACATGTGGGTCCGTCACGCGTATTATATGTTTCACACCCATGGAACCAATGTCTCCCTGATATGTGAGCACCCATTATGCATATCACCATGTTAAAACAGAAAAGGGGGAGATGTAGGCTGATAAGGGTAAACACCCCACCCAGGACTGGCATACCATACTGGAATGTGGCGGTCGCACCCTGATAAGCACTCCTCCCATACTGCGGCAAAATAGAACCAATCCGCTCTTTCCACGCTCTCTCCCTATACATTTGCACCACCTCTTTTGTACTCTATAAATAAACGCACCCTTCTGATGTTCAGGAGGTCCTGCATTGACACCGTTTCCGCCTTGTTTGTTCCCTCAATTCATTCCATTTATAAACCACCTAGCACCTGAATCTCAAGGTGTTAGGTGGCATGTAAATGTAATAAGTCAATGAATCAAATCAATAAATTTTTATTCAAGTGTACACCACCTGAATCTCAAGGTGGTGTACACAACTTAAAACAATAAATAAAACTCAATAAAAACAATTAACACAATTTTAAAGTCATAATTTTTAATATAATAATTTTCAATAAAAGAACTTCTTAAAAAGAGTTTTAGCAAAAGGCCTAAGAAAACAAGTTCATCTTAAGCAATTTGAAGGCAGACAGAGAAGGGCAATAGCTTATACTTACAGGGAGTACATTCCAAAGCCCTTGGGCAGCCACAGAGAAGGCCTGGTCTCACATCGCCACCAAAAAAAGCCACTGGCAGCTGTAACCAAACCTGACCATCAGATCTCCAGGCAGAAGGGACAAGTGGCTTCATCACAGAGATCCCTGAGGGGACCCCCAGCTGCCATGGCTGCCTCACATTAACAACAGAGCAACAACTTTACTTTTGTTTGAGCAAATGGGCGATACTCTTCCTGAAAAGGATTCTGGATTATGTCAGCTCAACAGCATGTGGGAAGCTGACTGAAAGACCCACAGAGTTCTTCATGGTCAAACACTGCCATCTCTTGGGTCATTGAGCTCAAATTAATTAAAAAAAAAAAAACCTTCACCCTTTCCTCCCTACTTGAACCAATAGCTGTTTAATATGTGCTCTGTCACTGAGTTATAGACCCTCCCTTGGTAAATATAGGCCCCTTCACGCATAACGGCAAACCATGGGTCCAACAGACCCGTGGTTTGCTCCCATTCTCCCCACTGCATTCCCAGACCATCCGATCTGGAGTCTGGGAAGCTGGGGTGGGGCTGGCTATGCGAGCTTCCTCCTTTGCATAAAGAAAAGCCACGGCAGCCAAGCAGAGAAGGAAGTGGGAGGAGCTTCCTACCCTCAACTCCAGTTGAACATAAACTGTCACCTTCAAACAATGCAATGGCACTTTCTGATGGAGGTTTTGGCGGTGAGACTGAAGTGCAGCTGAGGGTTCGGATTCAGGTTTGGGGTCGGAAACCTCGGGTCTTTCTTCTTTCAGAACCAGCAGCAAACCTGAACCTCTGGCATAGTTGCCCGGAATCCAGTTTGCCATGATGTGCGAAGGCAGCCACCGAGTTTTACAAAGTTGGCACCAACTGAGGTATATATTTTTATTCATGGACAAAATGCTTCAGAAAGGGTTCCGTGTAATTCAGAGGCTTGCCTCCAGCATTTTGAACATTAAATAATTGGTCCACTTCCTGTGTTGCCTCACCTGTTCTGTGCCCTTTCATATATGCAGACATTATTCCTAAGAATTTGGCAGTGATATAAGGGGATGCCAGGACTTGTGCATTTGAAACCTTCATTGAAGGAAGCTTCCCAAACTGATTGAAGAAGAGCCTCTTTGCAAACAAGTGGATAGAAAAGACAATTGTTACCCCATATCATCTAACTCTGTTGGGGGCTCCACTGGCCCTATGTTACTCTCATGGGCAGTCTTCCCTAGCAGAAGGAACTTGAGACTGTTCTTGTTAGATCTCAGCCCTGGAACCTAGGGAACAGTAAGAGTATCTTTGAGCACAGGCAGAGTGTCTTTGACCCACCACCAAGCACATTCCTGCACTGTAGGAATTACTGACTCCTGCAGTTTCTCTACTTCACGTCTATCCTACCTTTCCTCTTAATAGTTCCAAGAGGCCTGCTTTAGCCTCACAACAACCCTGTGAAGTAGACCCCCTCTGTTATGACACCTGTCCAGTGGAAAATATGGTAACTACGAAATCTTTTCACCCAAGACTAACCTATGTGAAGAAACAGAGTGACACAAGAAAAGTGAGACATGCTTTTGTGACAAAACAAAGATGTCAATCTTAGCCCAAGTATGTCTTATACTTCCACTCCAACCTGAATGCTCTGAACGGGGGACATTAGGAGAGGAGAGCTGGTCTTGTGGTAGCAAGCATGATTTGTCCCCTTAGCTAAGCAGGGTTGCATATGAATGGGAGACTTAATGTGTGAGCACTGGAAGATATTAGGGGATGGAGCCACTGAGAAGAGCAGAAGGTTCCAAGTTCCCTCTCTGGCATCCCCAAGATCGGGCTGAGAGAGATTCCTGCCTGCAACCCCGGAGAAGCCACTGCCAGTCTGTGACGACAATACTGAGCTAGATAGATCAATGGTCTGACTCAGTATATGGCAGCTCCCTATGTTCTTATGTTATGTTCCTCCCTTTTGGTATTGAATTATCATCTACCCTGATTATCTAACTCTGCTGGGGGCTCCACTTTCATTCAACCATTAAGGTATAAACTAAGAGGTCATTCACACAATCAAAAACTTTGTTCTTCCTGGGTTTGGGAGCTATGTGCACTTTGCAACAGTTAAAGTGCTGCAAAGTGCCACGGAATGAGGCAGCGGTTCTCAGGCAGTTTTCTATGCAATGTGACTAGGGATGTGCAGCATAGGCATAACGATAGGGGGGCAGGGGGGGCAAGTGCCCCGGGCGCCACCCTGGCTGGTCACGTGGGGGGCGCCAAAAGTGCCCCCGCGCCGATCCCCTGGCTTTCCCGTTTTTTTGTTTTGTTTTGTTTTTTAGTGCAGGCAGCAGTCGAGTCGAGAGTGAGCAGTCTGACCGGGCGTGGCGCCCCCCCTCCCCCGGTCTCGGTGCCGCCCCCCGCCCCCCCCCCATTGCTCGGTCGGCTCTGGTGCCGTGTGCGGGCGCCTAAAATTTGTCGTTATCATCACAACAGCTGAGCATGTGCAGGAGGAACAACAAGCAAGTACTCTCCGCGGCACTCCCCAGTCCCCGCCCCGCCACCAGTCGCGCATGCGTGGTGCTGGTGGTGTGGTGTCCGACTCCTCCTCCCAGCTCGCCGTGCAGCACGTGCGTGACTCGGCGACGAGGCAGAGAGTCGGAGTGACGGGACACGGAGCGTTTTTCTGCTGCTGAGGCGTGAGGCCGCTGCACACTGAGCCCGCACACAAGCCAAGCAAGCAGCACCAGCCAGGAGTGGACAAGGTGTGTGTGAGATCATCATCGATGATAGATCAATGAAATCTGTGTGTGAATTTGGTCGGGGGGGCGGGCGGGCGCGGCGGAGCGGGCTAACAACACAAGCCAAGCAAGCAGCACCAGCCAGGAGTGGACAAGGTGTGTGTGAGATCATCGATGATAGAAGATCAATGAAATTTGTGTGTGAACTTGGTCAGGCGGGCGCGGCGGGGCGGGCTTGGCATTATTGCATTTTGCTCCGCTTCACTGGTTTCTTCCTTGGTCAGGATCGGGCTCCTCCCCAGCATCTCCCTTCCCAGCCTCCCCACCTCTCTCCCTTCTTCCGCTGAACTGGATGATGGGTCCTTTTTTACATGACTTACAGTTTCTCCCTTCCGTGGTCTGCTTGCTCTCCATGCCTTTTCTCTTCATTGTCTGCTCCGACCTTTAATGTTCCAATTAGCTTTGAAACAATGCCTTCAGCTCCATCATGTGATTAGGGTTTTTTCCTCGCTCGCTATCTATTCTTTTGGTGTTGTAATCTCTGGAGACCTGAAGGAGCGCCTTTCTCTTTTCCTCCCTTCCCGGCCTCCCCACCTCCCCTTTCCCTTCTTCCGCTGAACTGGATGATGGGTGGGTCCTTTTACATGACTTTAGTTTCTCCCTTCCGTGGTCTGCTTGCTCTCCGTGCCTTTTCTCTTCATTGTCTGTCTGCTCCTTTAATGTTCCAATTGGCTCTGAAACAATGCCTTCAGCTGCATCATGTGATTAGGGTTTTTTCCTCGCTATCTATTCTTTTGGTATTGTAATCTCTGGAGACCTAAAGGAAGGGAGGGGAGTGGGGGAAGTTCTCATTTTCCCTCTCTGTTACCTTGATGTCTATCCAATTCATATCAATAAGACTCTTATTAGTTACGCCTCTGCTCTTATTGAAATGAATTGGATAGACATCAATGGTAACAAGGTTACCATTTTTGGTAACCAGAAATGGGAGATATATGATTTTCAGCATTTCCCAGAACCTGCCTAACTGTTGCTTAGTGGAGCTTAGGGTGAATAACTACAGTAAAAATAATTCAGTTCCAACAGACATTCAGAACAGGGCCCTTCTTCTGAGTACTATGCTGCTATTTGAGAAAAAGTCCATTCTCTTCTCAACATATTAAAAAGTTTTAGTGGGGTTTTACTGAGTTCAATGGTCATTTGGAGTAAGAGGGAAAATGGAAAGAGGGGACACGTCTGTCTAAAACTGAAACTATTTTTAGACTTACAAAAATGGGAGAAATATGATTTTCAGCATTTCCCAGAACCTGCCTAACTGTTGCTTAGTGGAGCTTAGGGTGAATAACTACAGTAAAAATAATTCAGTTCCAACAGACATTCAGAACAGGGCCCTTCTGCTGCCACTGCAGTCATAAATGCAGTCACAGCACAGAGAGAGAACTCTGTGTTGCATCTTCCCATTTCCTTGCAGTTGTGAAGTATACAGAAAGCGAGGCTATTTTTACTCCACTCATAGTAGCATATCTCTTAGTGTCAGGAACAGTAGTTATCTTTTATATATTTGCAGGGATCACTGGAGACAGATTGTCATGCAGATACAAAAAAACAACAACAAACAACTTCAAGAAGATGACACAATAGTTGTTTCTGATAAACATGGGAACCAAAGACTTGATACCTGTGTGAACAACCAAGAGTATGAAGGCTAATAAATTGATTACACCAGTTCCCCAGAGAATGGTCCTGCACCTCAAGTTGCTTCTGTTCTTTCGTCAGCTTTTCCATCCCAAGCCCTCAAAAACAGTCACTCTCTCAATCTCCACACAGAGGCTGCCTGCCTGTCTCAAGCTGCTTGTTTTGTTCTTTAGACACTCACATATCAGTCCCTCTCACCAAAGGAAGGATACTGCTATCTTACAAGATACTGATTAATTCCCTCACCTTCTAGGGAAGTCCCTCATTAAAAGATACTCCCAGTCAATTTATCAACTATTATCTCACCTTAAGAAACATCCATTGGCCTCCTGAACTATTAGCCTAACAAAACAATAGAAAGCCAGCAATAATCACCATCATAACCTCAAATTCATTACAGTTTAATTTGGACAGTACACCAACACCAAACTGAAAACATAGTAGACTGTACATATCACTTCATGATATATACATGATGAACAAATCATAATTGGATATCAATCCAGAGAAAATTCCGAGTTCTGTGGTTGATGTCTTTGTTACACAGAAGTGATTTCTGACTGGCAGATTCTAAGTGGAACAGTCTGGACTTTACTTTCCCACCTGTGATTATGTCATTTTATATTCTTTTTAGTTGATGCAGAATACAATTTCACTGCAGCTGTATGAATGTTGATGCTGCACTGCTTAATGGAAAAGCGTAGCAGCTCAAAATTAAGTGTAATGCTTAATTACTGAGGCATTACATTTTTATATAGAACTTCTGCTATTTCTGAATGCTTCACTTGCTGATAGTGCCCTACTAGTCATGCGTATTTATCTGTTGCAGAGCCAGGTCCATGTGGCAGTGTTTAAGCATCCATCAAATCCCACTTCCCTTATTTCAGGTTGTAGGCATCTTTGATTCCATCACTAGCTTTCACCATGACATCAGGAATGCCCAGCATATTCAGAAAAATATCTTCTCATCCACACGGGATGTCCATAGGCATTAGTATCATTTTTCATTAGGTAGATTATTCTAAAGTCTTCTAGGCTATTTTATCGTATGTAAAGACCGTATTTACCCAAATACAATTCTGAATTTCAGATGAGTCCCTTAAGCAATAGAGGTTAAATGCAAGTTCTACCTATATTACCCAAAAGGAAGTGGACTCCAAATTTAAGATGATTTATAACATCAAAGAATTGGGGGGGGGGACCTAGTATTGGATTCAGGCAAATATAGTACTTAGTTCTACCTCATCTGTCCAATTCTAAAACTCTATGATTCTATGTCAGGGATTAGCTTTCAAGCCTCTGGGCCTTGCCATAAATTATGTGGCTGTATGTGGAAGACAACTGATCTTGGAGACAGGGACCATCTTATTTATGTATTATTTGTTTTTCCTATGTAAACCGCTTTGAGAACCTTGGTTGAAGAGTGGTATATAAAGTTGTCACCGACTTGACAGCACTTAATTTATCTATCTAATCAATTTATATAAAGTTGATAGAAATTTTTCTCACTCTCTCATAACACTAGAACCAGGGGATCCTCCCATGAAACTTAGGTCTGAAAAAAGGAAGTGCTTTTTCCACACAACCCATAATCAACATATGCACTTCTTGGTTGCAAGCATGAAACCAAGGTCTACCTTGGTTTGCATTTGAATGGGAGACTACATGTGTGAAGCACTGCATGATGTGGGAAGAGCACTTGCATGCTTGCATGAAGAAGCTTCCAAGTTCCCTCCCTCGCATCTTCAAGACACAGCTGAACGGCACTCCTGCCTGTAGCCTTGGAGAAGCCACTGCCAGTTTGTGCAGACAATTCTGAGCTAGATGGACCAATGGTCTGACTCAGTATAAAGCAGCCTTTTTGACGCCAGTCTGTGCCAGCCACATAGCTAACAGGAGGAGTTCCTTCAATTTGCCAGTGGACATAAGGGTGGTTAAGAGAGAGATTAAATTAGGCCAGCTGTTTGTGCTGCAAGCATCTGGGTAGAATGAGGCTACTAACTATGTTAGGGGACAGCAAATACAAAAAATAAATACTATTTTCTCTCAAAAAACAATAATAGCACCTCTGCTGACTGGAACTGCAGGCACACAACCAACCACAAACCAGCACTTTGAACCAGCCAACTGTAAGTAAAGCAAACCTTTCTAAGTCAAATGCAATTTGATGTTAAGCAGTGTAATTTATTGTAAATGAATTAATTTGATATTAATGAAGTCAATATTGCTTGACTTCATGTGCTGAGCTGCATTGATGGGGGGGAGGAATTTAAAATCTTGTCTCTGGGCCCACTACAAACTTGCTATGCCCAGACTTCAATACAGAAACAGTTGTGGGGGTGTGCTGGCTCTCAAGAATTCCAGTATACTGGAAAGCATTATTGTGTAACCCGGGGTGTCAAATGCAGACATAGGTGTGCATAGGGCATAGGGCTCCTTGGAGGAAGAGTGGGATGTTGACATAATGAACACATTCCCTTAGAGATTCGAACATCATCATGCCACCGAGGAAGGCAAGTGGAGCTGCAGGACGGAAGAGGCGGAGGCTGGAGGCAGAGGAAGCCCAGAGGTCGAGCAGGGTCCTCGAGTCATTCCTTACAAGGCCCGGGACAAGTAGCTCCACACCACCTCCCACAGAGTCGCCAGCACAAGTGGAGGAGGAAGTCCAGCCAGATGAAGGTGGATCAAGTGCACATCTGCCCCAAGTGGAGGAGGGAGTCCAGCCAGATGAGGAGGCTGCCACAGAGAGTGTGGACGTGACAGGAGGGGAAGCCAGTGGTGATGTCGAGTCTACTGATGAGAGTGAGACTGAACCCAAAGGAGGAGGAGGACACTATGTGCAGTGAACCGGATACTGACCAAGAGCCTCTAACCGTTAGGCCGGAAGTGATTGAGCGGCATGACATCGGACTTCTGCAGTTTGACAAGGCAACTGGAAGACCGATTATCCCTGACATGCTGAGAGAAGAAATGATAAAGCTGGGTGCAAAGTATTTCCAGAACTCTGAGGGGCCTTTCCTACCATCTAAAAACTGTGCGATGAACAAGACTTGGTTCAGGAAGAGATTGGGAGGTGGCTGTGGTGCGGAGGTGACTCGCCCATGGCTGCTCTATTCCCCTTCTAAGAGGTCGGCATTTTGCTTCTGCTGTCTTCTCTTTTCCCGATCAGAGCATCAGTCAACACTGGAGCAGAAAAGTGGATTCAACAACTGGAAAAAACCTGAAAGGATTCCTGTTCATGAGAATGCCAAGAATCATCTGGAGTGCTTCGCACAGTGGATAGAAATGGAGAGAAATATAGCTGGAAACAGAGGACTCATTGATGCGGAACTTCGGTCACAGATTGAAAAGGAGAAGCAGAGGTGGCGCGAAATCTTGACAAGAATCCTTAACTGCATCAAATACCTTGCAACTCAGAACCTGGCTTTGCGAGGACATAGGGAGTCACTTCAGCGATATGACGCCAATGTAGGAAATTTCCTTGGCTTAGTAAAACTATTGGCTACTTGTGACCCAGTCATGAAAGAACACCTGACCCATGTGGAAAGTCATCCTGGATCCACCTCTTATCTCTCACCGGCAGTCCAGAATGAATTCACCCACCTGATGGCATCCACTGTTCGCAAGAGTCTACTGGGAGGCATTCGCAAAGCAAAATACTATGGCCTCATGTTCGACTCGACTCCTGACCTGGCACACCGTGAGCAGATGTCACAAGTAGTTCGATATGTAGAAATTGATTATGAGAGGAATATAGTCCATGTGAGAGAGTCCTTCCTTGGTTTTATCCAGGTAAGCCGGAAGGATGCTGAGAGCTTGACTAAAGACATTTTGGAAAAGTTAGAGAAGGACGGAATGGAGCTGCAAGATTGTCGGTCACAGTGCTATGACAATGCTGCTGTGATGACTGGACACAGAAGTGGTGTTGCCCGAAGGATACATGAGAAAAACAAGCTGGCAGTGTTTGTGAATTGCGACAATCATTCACTCAACTTGGTGGGTGTACATGCAGCCAAAGTGGATGTGGAGATGGAGTCATTTTTTGGAACCATTGATTCCGTCTACGTGTTTTTTTTCTCACTCAACACAGCGCTGGCAAAGACTCAGAGACGCCGTGCCTGTGTCTCTTAAGTCAGAGTCTGAAACCAGGTGGAGTTCAAGGACGGAAGCAGTGAAGCCAGTCAACAATCACCTGGAGAAGATACTTCAAGTTCTTCAGGACATGAGAGATGATGAAGATGAGAACGTTGAAAGCAGAAGTGATGCAAAGCTGCTGCGCAGCCACTTGTTGACTTATGAATTTCTGACTCTACTAGGTTTTTGGAATAAGATCCTCGCTCGAATTGACAGTGTTCAAAAGAGGCTGCAGGATCCTAAAATGAACTTCCACAATGCTGCTGTGCATTTGAAAGCCCTCCAGGATTGTTTTCATGGTGTGAGAGAAGTGCTGGTCAGTGAGGCACTCAACATAGGACATCGTCTCTGAAGAATGGGATGTCGACTTTGAAAGACGTCCGAGACGGAAAAAACGAATGCCTGGTGAGAAATCAAGAGACGCTGGGCTAACAGCTAGGGAGGAGATGGAAAGAGTCATGAAGGGAGCACTCGACCGTCTTAACAGAGAACTGGGTGAAAGGTTCACTCGCCTGCATGACACTGATGCCAAGTTTGGGTTCCTTCTCGATATCGAGGGACTGTGCTACAGTGCTGACACAGAGAACCTAAAGAAGAACTGTGAAAATTTCTGCAAAATGTACAGCACTGATGTTGATGTGGAGCTATATGACGAGATTTTGGTCTGCAGAATGTTGCTAGCAGCACGGACCGACATGAGAGTAGCAAGACCGGAACAGCTTCTCGAATTTATAGTTCAATTTGGATATGACGCCACCTTCCCCAACTTGCGCATTGCTGTACAGATCATGCTGACCATTGCAATTTCCGTTGCCAGCTGTGAAAGATCATTCAGCAAGTTAAAGCTGATACTTTCCTGTCTGAGAGCTTCCATGGGTCAAGGCAGACTCTGTGATCTTGCTCTGCTGAGCATAGAGAGAGAGGAAACAGACAAAACTAACTTTGATGGCATCATAGACCAATTTGCATCTATGAAAGCAAGGAGGGCCAAGTTATGATTTCAGGTTATATATTTTTGGTTATTTATTGCATTTTGGGTTATTTATTGCATTTTGGGTTATTTATTGCATTTTGAAATTTTTGGTAATTTTTGTAATTTTTTAAATTTTTTAAATAAAAGTTTTCTGAAACATGTGTGTCAGTCAGATGTATGTTGGGGGGGCAGGGGGCGCGGCGGGGGCGGGGGGGCACAATTTCAGTGCTTGCCCCGGGCACCGTTTTCCCTAGTTACGCCTCTGATGTGCAGACTGATCTGGGGGTTTGGTCTGGGAGTCCGGGGGTTCAAGGTTGAACTGAACCCCACCCCCAGTTCTGTCCAGACTGGAACCGAACCTAGTCACGTGTTTGGGATTTTTAAAAAACATTTTTTTAACCGTTTAGCCCCTTTGGGAGGCTTTCTCTAGGCTGGGGAGTGGTCCGCGAAGGTTCCCACTCTCCCCACCAGCCTCCATCATCACCGCCCTAGCCTGTCCTGTCGCTTCTTCTGTCTCGTTCTGGCCTTCCGAAAATGGTGCAGTGACCATTTTGGATGCCACCGTGCATGGGCAGATGGCCTCTGCGAGCATGCACGGCAGCATCAGAAATGGCCACCATGTCATTTTCGGAAGGCCCGAACGAGCCAGAAGAAGCAGCAGGACAGGCTATGGCAGTGATGATGGAGGCTGGCGGGAGGAGGGGGAACCTTCACCCCCCCAAATATGAGAGAGAGAGAGAGAGAGAGAGAGAGAGAATTTGCAAACACCACCAGACTGGACCAGGTAGATTTGAGGGGTGCTGGACCAAACTGGCCCAGTTGAGTTCAAGGCCAGGCCGGCCTCGAACTGAACCGGGCCAGCCAGTTCTGTGCACATCCCTAAAAGTGACAGGGTTTTGGTCGTCTGTATTACTCATCACCACAACAGATTTTCCAGGCAGGGGGTGTCCTTATTCCACTGGGATCACATTCACAGCCCCCTCCTCCCTCAATTTCCGGCCAATAGGGTTGCAGAGGGAGCAAGGAAACGCTGACATGATGGACCTTTAAATAAACAACAACTTCTTGGTGCCTTTGTGCAAAGGTGCAACAACTTTCTCCTTTGTGTAAGCAGAAGCACCCAAATAAAATGGAGCAGAAATACATTTTTTTAAAGAAAAGAAAAAAATAAAAGAATTACATATCAACATATCCTCGACCTGCTGAAAGAGCCAGCAAATCCTCAACGTGGATGTGTAAAAAAAAAAAAAATCTTATAAAAAACATGAGCTAATGCAATCGAAATCAAAAGCAGATGAGAAAAGAATTGCACCCTTGTACAAAAACTTGTGGGGTGGGGGAAATCATTTTACATGAGCGGCAAAATTATTTCAAGAATGAGTGGAAAGGGGATGTAAAAATCAACAAATCCAAGTGACCCGTCCAGAAGAATAGGGAGGGGGGAACCAGGACTGAAGAGATACCCACTGATAAGAGTTTTGCCTTTTCTGAGAATGGTTTGTGGTGTAATTTATTTTACTTGTTACATTTATATCCCTCTTTTCCTCCATCATTCAGTTAAACTGTGATGTTTACAACCCTTAATGAACTACTGTGTCTTTAAGAAATAGTTTCTGAGAAAGGGGGGGAACTCTGGATAAGGGAGGGGAGAAATCAGACTTCTTTTTTTTAGCTTTGGTTGAAGTGAGAGGAAGCCAGAAAAGGGACTCTTGGTCTAAAAGGCTTTGATTTCTTCTTAACTGCCCTGGTGTGGAGAAGAAAACTAGGTGGGCCTGGGAGGAAGACCATGTGGCTGCCTCAGAGGGAGAGGGTGAGGACGACACTCTTTTCACGCACACAAAAGAAGGGGCAGATGGTCCCTCTGGTGAAGGAGGCTCCTGAGAAAGTGTAGAGTGGGGCTGCTGTATCAGCATTGAAAAAGGTCAGTCGTGGCACAGCACAATTCAGAGACACTCGGACTCTCTTCAATGCCCCACACAGGGACAGAGGAGTGTACACAGGGGAGGTGAGAGCCGCGTATATCCCTGTCCATTTCCCTACAGCCCAGATCCCTTCCTCAGGATCAAAGTCGAAATAACCCTTTCTCTTCACAGACTTGCTGGCAACCCCCACAGCCCAGTCTCCCTCACCTCCCACAGCAACTTCCCAGGAATGTCTGCCTGCTGTGAATCCCTCACATCCCAGCACACAAGGCCAGAAGTTGAATCTCTCAGGATTCTGGGGCAGATCTTGATATTTGTCTCCAAGTGTGAGGCTTTTCTGATCCTCAGACACAATGAGCCAGGGATATGCTGTGTCCGGATCCAAAACGACGTTTGCTGTTGAGGGGGAGAAGAAAAGGAAGGGAACAGAAGCAGAGTCAGCTAAGAGATGGATGGAAGTCAGGGGCCTTACGAGGTTCTTCATTTATTTGGGACCAAGGTCCACAGGCCCTTTCTTAGTTCAACTCAATCACAAACACCCTCCAAGAATAATGGTTTCTTCTTTCTTGCTAAGGGAGACAAGGATTACATCCCCTGAGCCAATGTGGTGCAGTGGTTAGAGAGCTGAATGAGGACTGGGGAGATCTGGATTCAAATCTTCCTCCCCTGGTCAGCCATGAAGCTGACTGAATGACTCTTAGCTGGACATTCTCCGTCCCCCTAATCTGCCTCACCAGATTGTAGGGATGTGCACAAGATTGGTTTGCCCGGTTTGGTTCAAATTCAAACCGGGTTTGAACCAGCTCAAACCTCCAAAAGTGGGTGGGGTGATAGCTGGCACCCATGGGTACCTACCACCCAAACCCCAAAGTAATTGGACACTCGTACGATATTTTATGAATTTTTGAAATTTATTTTTATTTGCTCTCATAGGGTATAATGGGACTCGAATCAGCCCATTATTCCCTATTGTGGAGCACTTAGGGGCACAAACGTGGGGTGGGTAGTAGGCACCCAGGGGCATCTATCACCCACAAAACCTCACAGCAATCGGACACTCCTCCAATTATTGGTGAATTTTTAAAGTAATTTTTTATTCCTCATAGGGAATAATGAGGATTGCAGCAAATGTATAGCTTCATGTCAGGGATGAAGGGGTGTCTTAGAGCAGAGATTCTCAACATTGGGTCCCCAAATGTTATTGGGCTCCAACTCCCATAATCCCCAATCAAAGGCCACTGGGGCTGGGGATTATGGGAGTTGAATGGGCTGGTTTGAGTCACATTATACCCTATGAGAAAAATAATTAAAAATATTTCAAATATTCATAAAAAGTCATAGGAGTGTCTGATTGCTTTGGGGTTTGAGTGGTTGTTAGCACCCATGGGTGCTCCACAATAGGGAATAATGGGCTGCTTCGAGTCCCATTATACCCTATGAGAAAGATATATAAATAAATTTCAAACATTCATAAAAAATCGTATGAGTGTCCAATTACTTTGGGGTTTGGGTGGTAGGTACCCATGGGTGCCAGCTACCACCCCACCCACAGTTTGAACCAGTTTGAATTGAACCACCCCCAGTTTGGTTCGAATTCGAACCTGCAGCTCGAACCTGATGGCTGGATTGGTTTGAATTCGAACCATCGAATCGACCCAGTTCGAATTCGAACCGGTTTGAGCTCAAACCAGTTTGTACATCCTACTGGATTGTTGTGGAAATAGAAGGGAGAAGAAAAACAATCTAGTCTACCCTGTGCTCCTTGGAGGAAGGGCAGCTACAAGTGTTGTAAATGATCCTTATGTGTGTCTATTAAGGACTTGGAGGGCCCAGAGCAAGCATTTGTGCCCCCTTCTCCCCACACTTTGGACAAGGCTGAGGAACATACTAGTAGTT
This sequence comes from Hemicordylus capensis, assembly GCF_027244095.1. NCBI lineage: Eukaryota > Metazoa > Chordata > Lepidosauria > Squamata > Cordylidae > Hemicordylus > Hemicordylus capensis. Next base: position 247,047,857 of record NC_069658.1, on the reverse strand, counting down.
ATCTTGCTGCCTGAGCAAAGAGACACCATTTAAAGTGATGATTCCTTTGTATTGAATGCGGGGTGGGGAGCAACTGTCCCCATCCAACCCCAGCAAAGCCATCAGTGGTGGTTGCTGGTGTCTACTTTGTGTTTCTTTTTAGCCTGTGATTCTTTTGGGGACAGGGAAGCAGCTGTTTATTTTTCTATGTAAATTGCTTTGACTTTTGTTGAAAAGCAGTCTGTGGAGAACAGACACAGCTTGAGGAGCTGAGCAAGCTTTTCTAAAGTAGAACAACATCTAGCCTTTCCCCCCTTAAAACTAACTAACAGAAGGAGGGGAGATTTTGAGGGGCTGGTTTCTCTTTAAGGAATAATTCCTAGTCTGTGTGTGTGTGTGTGTGTGTGTGTGTGTGTGTGTGTGTGATTTGCCAGGGCTAGCAAACTACAGTGTTTTTGTTTGTCCCTGCCTAGAGGGGGTGGAATCAGTTAGGGCTGGAGAATGCCCCACATTCCTTTGACATTCCTTTGAGCCACATCTGTGTCTCAGTTGGAAGCCTGCTCTCTACGTAAGAGGTGAAGGCCCGAGAGCATAGCCAACAGGGATAGCAAACAGGATGTTGGAGTTTTGCATAAGTTTAGCAGGAAGTGTGCAGGGGAGCCTGGAACAAGCCCCTGTGATCACAAGGCGCCCGGTGGAAAAGAGAACGTAAATACAAATCCCTCCCTCATATTCTTGAAAAAGGCTGTTTGGTCATTTAAATAGCTGACCATTACAGCTGAGACCTATCCTTCAAATAGCATATTAAAGTGAAGAAAAAGATGGCCGCCGGCCCCTGCGGGAAGGAGCTACTAGCGCGGATGCCACCATAGTTTTATCTGCCCGTCCTCCTGACACAGGAACCCCTGGGCACGGCTGTGCCAAAAGAGGAGAGACTACGGCCAAGCACTGTTTTTGCACAAAATTACTAAGCCAGGAGAGTTCCTTGTTCGAGAATAGCTCACCGCCCGGGGCCACAATGCCCGTCAGCCCTGCTCCCGCCAAATCACTCACCACCGCTGGGTAGGCTGGAGAGGGCAAAGCTGTGGAAATCGTGCCCCCCGACTGCGCCCCGCCGGGCGCAGGTAAGCCCAGCTGCCCTGCCGTAGCCATGACCACCTGCCCTACGGCATCCGAGAGCACCGCCCGAGCCAGGTTCGACTGCTGAGAAGGAAACGTGGGCAGCCCGGGGTTGGGGAAAATGGCGGGCGCAACTTCGGTGGGAAAAACTGGCTGCCCTTTTACCGGCTGCTGCTCCCGCACAGCTCTAATCTGGAGCCTAACTCAGAGGTGTCTTGGCCAAGGCGCTTTTCTTTGCTTTTTGCTTTTTCTTTTGTTTAGTGCCATCTGCCCTTTTCAGGTGCTTCGATTTTTTGAGCACCTTACAGTGCTCCGATTGCAGCCGCGCAATCCCCGCTCCCCCCCCCCGTTTTTTATCTGGATAACGGGGCCGTTTGGGCTGGCGTGCCAATTTCTGCTCCCTCCCCAGCCCCCAAAGGGTCTATAGGGGTCTCTCTAGGGGCATCAGAAAGAGGGCCCTCTGACAGGGAATCTCTGAGCATATCGCCGGTATGGGCGATTTCCATAATCTCTCTCGAGACGTGCGAGTAACAAGGGTGGGGGGAGGGAAACACAAATCCACACAAGACGACAAAGAGACTAACCACAGGAGGAAAGGCGAGCAACAGTAATAAGAGAAGCAGCAAAACAAAATCTACTCCAAAGCAAGCAAAAACTCACGACACAGGGCAGAGACCGACAAGAGTAACACATCAACTCCTTTCCCCCCTCGCACACAGTAGAAAGGTACAGCAAGCTGAGATCCAGGAAAAAACAACGAAGCAGTACTGTTCCGGAGCGAAGACAGGACCAGAACTGGGTACAATGGGGCAGAACAGAGGGAGTAGAGGACGTGCTTGCTTTTCATTGGCCCTGTCTCGGAGCATGCAGAGCTTGACAACTCATCACGTGATGGATGCCCTCCCCATACTCGGAAAACATAAATACAAATCCCTCCCTCATATTCTTGAAAAAGGCTATTTGGTCATTTAAATAGCTGACCATTACAGCTGAGACCTATCCTTCAAATAGCATATTAAAGTCCAGGACCCCCAAGGTAGCATTCAAAGAAATTCTACCTGTTCCATGTACAGGTACAGTGAGACAGGCAGAGCTGGGGGGTTTCAATGTGTGGATGAGACGTTGGTGCTGGGAGGAGGGGTTTAGATTTGTTAGGCACTGGGACACATTTTGGGGAAAGAAAGGCCTGTACAAAAGGGACGGGCTGCACTTGAACCAAGATGAAACCAGACTGCTGGCGCTTAAAAGGTTGCAGAGTAGCTTTTAAGATAACGCCTGGGGAATTGCCAAGGGGAGCTGGGCAGTATCCGGTTTGGCAAACGCCATCCTTTAAAGTGCAAGGGTGCAAAGGATTCTGATAAAACAGAAGGGGACAGAGCAGAACCACATAAAGAGCAGACAGGAGCCTGTGCCAGCTGGTCAAAGAGTCACAAGAAAGATAGCATACATCAGGGAAGAGATTCAGCGTATAGGTGCTTACATGCCATTGCCAGAAGCCTCTGAGCCAAGATGGGTGAGCTGGAGTGTTTAGTTGCTAATGCAGAAATAGATATAGTGGGCATAACAGAAACATGGTGGAACTGTGAGAACCAATGGAACACTGTTATCCTTGGGTATAAACGCTATAGAAAGGCCAGGGAGTGGTGCCTTGGAGGTGGAGTAGCACAAATCTAAACCCCTCCTCCCGGCACCAATGTCTCATCCACGCATTGAAACCCCTCAGCTCTGCCTGTCCCACTGTACCTGTGTGTGGAACAGGTAGCATTTTTTAGAATGATACCTGGGGGGTCCTGGACTTCAATATGCTATCTATCAGCCTAAATTTGGCTTCCAGTACCTCCCAACTACATTTCCCCACATTGTTGGTGCCAACATGCACCACAACAGTTGTCTCCTCCCCAGCGCTGCCTAATAGCCTATCTAGATGCTGTGTGATGTCCACAACCTTCGCACCAGAGAGGCAAGTCACCGTGCAGTCAACATGTGGGTCACAAACCCATCTCTCTATACCTCTAATGATAGAAGCACCCACTACAAGGAGCCCTCCCCCACACCGAGGAATATCCCCCGTACGAGAGTACATGGGCTTATCTTTCACAGAAGGGGTTCCTTCTAAAGGAGCATTTCCCTCCTCCTCAGACCGATGTCCTCCTTGCCCAAGACCTTCATTCTCCCTGACAGCAGAGTTGCTGTCAGCCCTGGAGTGGGATGCCTCTATCACATCCCTGAAGGTCTCATCCACATGCCTCTCTGAGCTTCTCCAGATGCACCACCTTGGTCTCTCAAGGGAACGAATGGGTTCCCTGAGAGCCAGGAGCTCTTTGCACCGAGCACACACCCATGACTTCTGCCCATGGGGCAAATAGTCATGCATGTGGCACTCTGTGCAATACACTGGGAAGTGCCCCCTCCTCTGCTGACTTTCTATCTTCATACTGGTTTTGTTGGCTGTTTACAGTGTTTAGAGATAATCTGTTAGTAGGATAGGTCTCAGCTATAATGGTCACCTATTTAACTGCCCAAACAGCCTTTCTCAAGAATATGAGGGAGAGATTTGTATTTATGTTCTCTTCTCCACCAAGCTCCTTGTGATCACAGGGGCTTGTTCCAGGCTGCCCCACACACTTTCTGTTAACTCCTGCAAAACTCCAGCGTCCTGTTTGCGATCCAAGTTGGCTATACTCTCGGGCCTTCATCTCTTATGTAGAGAGCAGGCTTCCAACTGAGACACAGGATGTGGCTGAAAGGAATGTCAAAAGAATGTGGGGCCTCCCCCATCCCTAGCTGACTTCACCCCCTCCAGGCAGGGACAAAAAAACACCGGAGTTTGCTAGCTCTGGCAAATGCTAGCCCTGACAAACAACACAGAGGGAGAGAGAGAGACTAGTACTTATCCCTTAAAGACAAACCAGTCCCTCAAAATCTCCCCTCCTCCTGTTAGTTAGTTTTAAGGGGGGGAAGGCTAGATGTTGTTCTGTTAAGAAAAGCTTGCTTACCACCTCAAGCTGCATCTGCTCTTCACAGTACAGGCTTCCACTTCCTTCAACGCGCTGCTACAACTCATGAGGAGACCTCCAACCAAGAGGCTAAAAAGTAGCCTCCCGGATTTGGGGTCTCTCCAGCATGCCCTGCGCACTTGCGCAGGGCATGCTGGAACTTCCGGGGGCCGCGTGGCCCAATGCCTGCAGTCCCCGCCAGCCGCCCAGGGCTGCCTGGGGATCGTCTGCAGGGAGAGAGGGCTAACCCTGCTCTCTCCGCAAACCCCTAGAAGCGAGTCTCACTGATTGTGAGACTCGCCTCCCTGACTATCTCTACTCCCAATGCCCCTAGTGATCATATGGGTTATCAGTGCAAACGGCCAATGCCATCTGGGAGAGAGGTATGATGGGGGAATAATTTGCAGATTGTTCTATGCTCTGCTGGGTGGGGGTTGCATGGAGATTGGGTGTTTGGGAAGAGAGAGATCTGGGTGGTGAAAAAGACTGCATGGAGTACTCCACACATCTCTGCTACAAGGGAGATGCAAGGAGATTCGGCAGGTGAGTGGGAAGAACGTGTGGGGGAAACTGGGGCTGTGAGTGACCACTCACCAGCCACATGAGGTGCCAGAGGGCTCATGCCAGGCAATCGTGGTCACAGCTGACAGGTGGGCATCCAGGAGCAAAGCCAAGTCCAGGATGACCCCCAGAGAGTGCCCCTGTTCTTGCAGAGGGAGTGCTCCCCTGTCCAGAAAAGGCTAAACCCTTCTTCCTGCATCAGCTCTCCTACTGACCCAAAGCACCTCTGTCTAGTCTGGAATAAGTCACAGACCATCACTTCCTCCAGGTACTTATTGAAATGACCACCACCTTCCTGGGATCGTATGGCATAGTGAGATGGAGTTGGATGTCATCAGCCTTCTAACAGTGTTCAAACCTCAGATGGCCTCTCCTTGCAGTTTTATGTAGAGGTTGAAGGGTTTTTTAATTGATTCATAAATGATCTAGAAAAACAAAAAATCCCAACTTCAAGTATATGTTGATGGGATCTGAGCTGTTGGTGACTGACTAGGAGAGGGATCTTGGGGTCGTGGTGGCAAGCTCATTGAAAGTGTCAACTCAATGTGCAGAAGCATGCTAGGAATCATTAGGAAGGGGATTGATAATAAAACTGCTAGTATTCTAATGCCCTTATACAAAACTATGGTGTGGCCACATCTGGAGTACTATTAAGTTTAGAAAAAAGACGACTGTGGGGAGCCAACAACCTGGATGGCTTTAAGAGGGGTTTGGATAACTTGATGGAGGAGAGGTCTATCATCAGCTACTAGTTGGAGGGCTATAGGCCACCTCCAGCCTCAAAGGCAGGATGCCTCTGAGTACCAGTTGCAGGGGAGTAACAGCAGGAGGGAGGGCATGCCCTCAACTCCTGCCTGTGGCTTCCAGTGGCATCTGGTAGGTCACTGTGTGAAACAGGATGCTGGACTAGATGGGCCTTCTTGGGCCTGATCCAGCAGGGCTGGATCTAATGGGGGACATGGACAGGGATGCTCTTACCCCTCGACTTCCAGGCAGAAGTTCATGGCCCCCACACACCCTCCAATCCTCTTTAGTCTGTCCTGGGGTGGTCTGGTGGCCTCCAAATCCTCTTTAGTCTGTCCTGGGGTGGTCTGGTGGCTGTGCCACCAGCCTGCACTGTCCCAGGCAGCTGAGTGTGACAGTGGTAAAGGTGGCATCTGAGTGCTGCAGCCACCTTCAGCCTGCCCGATCTTCCTCCCACTCTGCGTCGCCAGGATTGGCAGGATTGTCAATGCAAAATGTAGTATCTGCAGGTCAGTGGGTTGAGCACATTCCTTTCCTTTAGCATATTGTGGTGTATAAAATACTGCGTGTGACAGAGAGCCTGACACATACTTTCCACTAAACTCACCAATTTGGCTTCTGTTGATTCTTACTTAGAACCAATCCCCATCTTTGCTAGTATAAAGATTACCATATTGCTCTTCATGTCTGTCTTGACTCCATTTGATGCCCTACATCACAGATCCCCCAAGACCATCTGTGCCCACAACCTTTGTGTCTGTGGGAGGTTGGTCATTCTTGGACACACACCCCACTTGTACTACAGGACCCATCATGGGCAATTTGTTGAGGGCCCTCTGAAACCTGTAGCCATTTCTGCCTTGACTGGTTCTCAACATTTACCTTTCTGCAGGGGTAGTCCAGATACCAGAGTGTCTGCGGAAGCAAAGGGAACAGATATTAAGCATCATGTCATCATGCTGATAACGAATCCACTTTCCTTGAGTAGCTGGGTCATTGGAACTCCTGGAGAGAGAGTCATGAAAGAGCTTAAACTAGCTGATCCGGCACAGAGCATCAGTGCCCCTAGTTCTCCCTGTCTCTCCTCCCCATCTTCATTTTCCCCCTCCCTTCAGCCCCAGTCCGTTCTCCCCCTCCCAGTCTGCTTTCCCTCACCAGCCGGCGCTTTCCTTCCCCGCCTGCCACTGCCGCCATTTTCTCGCCCGGTCCCTGTCACTATCCAGGCAGCTGCTCGCAAACACTCGTGAGAGCTGCCACAGATGGGATTAGCAACAGGTACACTTTGGAGAAATATATAAAGATGTTATAACTTAGTATTTGGAACTTTTTAAGCATACTGCATACGTAGCAGAAAATAGGAGACGAGAAGTGTTAAGATTAAATTGTATGCTCATTTTAAGAAGCACACGAGTGCCCCTTTAGTTCAGTTGAGTTGGGGGGGAAATAGGTTCCAGCATTATAAGCCTCAAAGAGAATCCACTAACAGTCTCATAAACATGAGTGCCCAGACACTTATTCCATCTAGCATGTTCTGTGTCATGGAGGAATGCCTTACATGTTCATATATTTCAATAACCTCTACCTTGTTCTGTATTCAATACAATATTTTTAAATGGGATTTTATTTATTTATTTAACACATTTCACCCAAAATGCAAGTATCTGGGTGGTTTACAACAAAACAATAAAAAGAATGAATAAAAAGGTTAAAACCTTACAACAATTTAAAATTTAGACCGTTAAAACTATTAAAAACACTATTAAAACAATATCTAATTAAAAGCCTGGGTGAACAAATGCATCTTGACTGCCTTTTTAGAAGTTGTAAGAGAGGGGGAGGCTCTTATTTCAGCAGGAAGCGTGTTCCAAAGCCTCGGGGCAGCAATGGAGAAGGTCCGTCCCTGAGTAGCCACCAGATGAGTGGCAACTACCGACAAACCAATCCAGATTATCTCAATGGGCAGTGTGGTTCATAGCGAAGAAAACGTTCTCTTAAATACCCAGGGCCCAAATTGTTTAGGGCTTTATAGGTTACTAGTGTTTTCAGGCCCGTTGAAATAACGGGCGCTAGTAGGGGAGAGTTTTCCCCCCCTGCCACACTCCCTCTCGCCTTTGCCCCCCCCCGCCCCTTGCCCGAGCAACTTGTCCCTTGTCCTTGCCCTTGTCCCCCCTCCCTCTTGCCCAAGCCTTCCTTACCCGATCCAGCCCGCGACAGTCAGGCGAAGTAAAAGCATATTTTGTGAAGAAGAGAGGAGCTCGCGAACAGAGCTCCTCTCTGTGCTAAGCCACTGCCCTAACTGCCGCTATGGACGCAAAGGACGCAATAGGCATCCTTTGCGCCCAAAGCACCAGTTTGGGAAGAGGCTTAGCACAGAGAGGAGCTCTGTTCGCGAGCTCCTCTCTTCTTCGCAAAATATGCTTTTACTTCGCCCAACTGTTGCGGGCTGGATCGGATAATGAGGGCTCGGGCAGCTGGGAGGGCGGGCGGGCGGGCAGCGGCCGCGGAGGCATTCTCATGGGCCATTTTGGCCCTTAATCATTTGGGGGAGGATCGGGGAAGGAGTAATTGGACAGCTGGGAGGGCGGGAGAGTGGTCGGCGGTGGCGGCAGGAAACATTTGGAGCAAGGGCAATTTTGGGGCCGGGCAAGGGCCCCAAAGTCTTCCAGCTGCCTATCCTTGGCGGCGCCGCCAGGCCTCAGCTCCGCCGCCACCTCGGCCAGCTTCCCCCGCCGCCTCTTCCTTCCGCCCAGCTTCGGCGGCGCGGCCAGGCCTCGGCCATGGCTCCGCCACCGCCTCGCCCGCCGCCTCGGCCAGTTTCCCCCACCGCCTCTTTCCTGGCTTTGCGAGGCTTCATCGGCTTCTTCGGGGCGGCCGCTTCTGGCCGCCCAACATGGCCGCCGGGTGCTGGCGGTCGTGTCTCCCTCGGTCTGTTCTGAGCATGCGCTCCGCGCATGCTCAGAACAGCCGAGGGAGGCACGGACGCACGCTTGGTTGTCCACGGACGGACACCAAGCCTTTTATTAGAGAGGATAACCAAAGCCTCATATTTTACCTGGAAACTTATAGGCTACCAGTGTAGATCTTTAAAGATAGAGTGATACAGTCTCTCCACAATGACCCAGAGTCCAACCTGACTGCCACATTCTGGACCAACTGCAGTTTCTGGACTATGTACAATGGCAGCCCCACATAGAACACATTGCAGTAATCACGTCTGGAGGTGACCAGCAGATGTACTACTGAGGTCATTTATCTCAAGAAATGGACACAGCTGGCATATCTGCCAAAGCTGATAAAAAAGCACCTCTGGCCAGTGCCTCAACCTGCGACACCAAGGAGAGGTTTGTGTCCAGAAGCACCCCCAGACTGCATACCTGTTCCTTCTGGGGAAGTGTGACCCCATCCAGAACCGGCAGATCAAAATCATCTCCTGAGTTCCGACTCCGCATAATAAATACCTCCGTCTTATCTAGATTCAGCCTAAGCTTGTTATCTCTCATCCAGCTCATCACTGCCTCCAGGCAGGCATTTAGGGAGGTTATGCCTTCTCCTGATGATGTTGCCATGGAGAAAAAGATTTAGGTGTCATCAGCATACTGATAACACCCTGCACCAAATCTCCTGATGATCTCTCCCAGCGGTTTCATGCAGATGTTAAACAACATCAGAGGGACACCATACTGAAGTTCAGTTTTTGAAGAAAAACCGTCCCCAAGGGACACCATCTGGAATCTGCCTGAGAGGTAAGAGTGTTGCCTCCCACGCCCAACCCCATCCGACACTCCAGAAGAATACTATAGTTGATAGTATCAAAAGCCGCCGAGAGGTCCGAAAAGGACCAACAGAGTCACACTTCCTCTGCCAATTCCCAATTGGAGATCATCCATCAGGCAGACCAAAGCAGTCTCCACCCCATAGCCTAACCAAAAGCCGGTCTGAAATGGGTCTAGATAATCATTTTCATCGAAGACTGCCAGGAGTTGGGAGCCTACCACCTTCTCAATTACCTTGCCCAGCCACGGAAGGTTGGAGACTAGCCTATAGTTGTTCAACTATAATTTTAAACTTGTGGCTGAATCACCTTCAGGTTTTTCCTTTTATCTCCACAAATAAAAGGGTTAAAAGTATTTTTAAAACATGGGATTAAGGAAAGGAGCTAGTAATAATACATCATAATTTATATCTGCTAACTGAGAAAAGGAATTCTCTTTATTTAGCGTGATGGCCCTCTCCATCCCCAGCACAGCATCTCTCCAGTGGCTGTTGCTGGCATCTATCAGGGAGCCATTTATTTATTTATTCATATCTATGTGAACTGCTTTGGGAACTTTTGTTGAAAAGCAGTATCAAAGTATTTGTAGTCAGAATTATATAGTTCATCACATCCTCTTCAATCCATTTTTCACTACAAATCTTACTTCTATCATGACCCTGAGTTCTGAGGCCCCTCATCCAGGGAGCGATGTGGACAGTTTTGGGGATGAGTCAGGACAGGAAACCCTGGGCCCCAAAACACCTCAGCCATGGGGTGAAGGAGACAGTGGGGGGAATGAGTTGGGATGGGAGGCCCCAGCTGTGCCAGATCCACCCCCTCCACAAGGACGAGAGGATACACCCTGGACGGTGTCCTCAGACTCAAAGGACTCCACAGACCATCCACCTGCTGAGAGGGGGACTCCCCAGCCTCACCACAGCTTGTGTCTGAAGAATAGGGCACAGGCCCTCTAAGCTCTCAAGCCGCCCACAGGAAGGGGAATGGCCAGAATCCATTCCCCTTTCTAAAGGGCTCAGCCTGCTTCAGGACTTTGCTGAAGCAACACAGTCGTTGTAGTCGTCTTGCTCCCAAGTAGACCCAACTTCCTGGCTTGACCTTGGCTTGCTTTGACCTTGACTCCCACCTGCTTCTGCTTGTACTCAACTTACTGCGTCTTGACCCTCACTCGTTTGACTGTGACATGCACTTCTCCTGCATAGACCTGGCTTACGGGCTCTTGACCCTGGCTTGTTTGACCTCCATTCATGCTCATTATTGACAGAAGAAGCAGCAGGACCTCCACCTGTTGACCCTGCCTTGCTCCTGTGGGTGAAGCCCTGTCACAGCGGGGCCAGTTCACCTTGATTTCTGCAGGCCATGATACATTATAAATCATGACAGGTCTACAAATGTACCTAATTCCAAAGCAATCTCTTAAAAATGGCTCTTGGTACCGCAATCAGATCACCAGTGATGTCTTTCCAGTCTTGCAGAGTGCTTCTGGAGTGGGGGCAGGACTCAGAGGTATTAGGGCTCTGAGGCAACAGGGCTCCTGCTAGGGCAGTAGTGGCTGGTGAGGGTGCCGCCAGGGGGATGGTGGTGAGAGGCAACTTTAACCCTAAATTAGTAGGTGCTGACCTCTGTCCCAGCTGAGCCAGCAAGCTCTTCCAGGCAGCAGCACTCTGCCCAGCACACGCTGAGATATATCATTGGTTATCTCTTCTTTGAGCCATTCATTCCTCATTACCTTTGAACTGCTTCATGACACCCTCCAGAAAGGCGCTTATGTCAGAGAAGTCCCAGATCCTCCACTTCAGGGCTGGAGGAAAAGCCACTGGATTCTTCTTCTCATACATCTTCTCCTCCTTCTCACACCTGGTGGAGAGCAAAGACATTATGGCTTCATCCATCCCATTTAGAATCTACAAGCACAGCAGAGGAATGGAAGACAATGAACAGCAGAGATAAAGAAAGGTGATCAAGGTGCTTGGGGAGGCGGGATTTGTCCCTCATGATGGCTGCTGGCACCCCACAAGTGAGGCATGTGCAGGCAAAACGAGCGGCAGCCTCACATTTCCTCATGTGTGTGCAGTCATGTCATTTCTTCTTTGCCTAAACAACATATGACATCATGCTCAGCATTTCCCTGCCTTGACGGACTCTGCTTTGCAAGGGACATGGAGCTTTTGAGCTCGATGACATCACACCACAGACATTTCCTTTCTCTAGGTGTCACTGGAGAGATATGGCCTTTCCCAGACGACAGGCTTTACTGCAGGATAAAGAGGGGTCTTTTCATTTGTGCGCAGGACATTGTTTTGATTTACCTAATTCCTTTTTAATTTGCGGGGGGCAGTTTACTTCCGCAAGATCAGAGACTCTCCAAACAGACCACATCGATTTTTTGCAGTGCACACAGCAAACAGCCTCTCAAGTGATCAGTGATGTGTGGCATTGAGAACAGATGGGAAAGTTTATTGGAATCCCCATTTGATTTGGGGCATGTTGAAGAAATTCACGATAAGGCTACTTTTGGAGCAGTCATGTGCAGCACGCCCCACTGAACATCCGCCAAGCTGAGTTGATGAATACCGCAGCTCTGGCTACGGGCATATCGTTTCGCTTGTTGAATACATCTTAGTACACCACACTGCCTATCAAGTGTTCAGTGATGTAGGGCACAGACCACTGCTCAAATCTCTAGATCAACTGTGATTTTAAATAAATGCTACACTTGGAAAGAAATGTAAATTTTAGTTTCTACAATAGTTGGCCTTTTACAGAGCTTCTGTTAATCATGCAGAAACAGAATTCTATGATAGTCAGGATTGCACTACTGGGAAGGGAAAATTCCACCAGATGACCGCCCAATCAAGTTGCAGATTCCAATGGGCTGCTATAAAAATAAGAAATGTTTTAACAAAATTTTAATTGAGATGTTTTTATGGGTATTCCTCCCCCTGCTCTTCTGATAATTGTATTATTGCTGCTTGTTGTAGGTATGCTATGTTTGGTCTTGTACTGTAAATTTATATATATACACACACACCCCAAAATGGTTCATCACATGCTACCTAGACCCTGCCTAGCATCATGAAGCTGTAAGGGAAATGAGTGGGTTCCACTTACCTCTCCAAGGTCCTTCTAACATCCTAGAGTGGAGGGAAGAGAAAGAAGAAAGAACTCAGTTACTGATGTGATCAGAGAGCTTAGGAAATAGGATGCTTGGCCTGATCCAGCAAAGCTCTTCTTATAGACTTAAGTGAATAGAGGCATCACTTTATTATAACTCTTCCCAGAGCGGCTCCATCCCCTAAGAGATCCCCATCTCTTACAGTGCTCCCACATGTAGTCTCCCATTCCAATGCAAAGCAGGGCAGACCCTGCTTAGCAAAGGGGACACCTCATGCTTGCTACCACAAGACGTGGCCTATCCATATTATACACCATCTAAACATTTTATATGTTTATTCAACTAATTCCATTGTGAGCAGTCAGGTAGATACATTCAGTGAAGATATTAAAAACAAACAAAATAAGAAGTATGGGGGGAGAGAAATCCCAGCCCTGAAAGAGTACAAAAGAAGAGCCCTGCTAGATCAGACCCTCCAGTCTGATTGCTGCCAACCATGGCAAACCCTGACTGCTGTCAACCATGGGCAGCCAGAACCCACAAGGAGAGCACGATGGAAACAGTCTTTTATTGGGAGACTTTAGAAAAGCATGCATTAGCAGAGAGATGAAAATGATAGGAAATGCCATTAAAGGGAATCCTGTAGCTCACAATGGTCCAAAGACAGGACTCTTGTGTGTTCCTGAACATAAGAAACCCAGTTATCAACACCATAAACGGGACTCCCTCACTGCTTGTATAGGTGAAGGAATTGTGGAAAGGTTTGGATGTAGCCTTTCCCTGGACAGGAGTCCGTGGTGTTTCTGCTACTGTCTTTAGCTGAAGTTGCACATGTAGCAAATTAAAATGGGAACATAAGAACAGTCCTGCTGAATCAGGCCCAAGGCCCATCTAGTTCAGCGCCCTGTTTCACTGTGGCCCACCAGATGCCTCTGGGAAGCCACAGGCAAGAGCTGAGGTCATGCCCTTTCTCCTGCTATTACTCCCCTGCAATTGCTAGTCAGAGGCATCCTGTCTCTGAGGCTGGAGGTGGCCTATAACCCTGAGACTAGTAGCCATTGATAGACCTTGTTGTGAACGGTCATAACCCATCATAACCAGAGGTATCAACTCAGAAGTATGGTGAAATATATGGGCCTGGGTGACTCCATGTTATATCAAGAAATGAAATCAAACCTGAACTCTGGCATGCTGTTCCCTGCTCTGTGAAGAGAGGAGGAACCTGGCATTGTGTTGTTAAAATGGGATATGCAAGGGAACAATGGAGCCAGGTCTGAATGCTGCAATCCATATGCTAATACCACTGGCTACCAAGGTGTCTGTGGACGGGTTTGCCAGACCTGTTGAGTTCCTCCTTCCATTGTCAGTGATGGCCCTGCAAGGCCCAAGTGATTAAGCTCAATTGCTGTCTATAGAAATTCAACATAGCCCAAGGCCCAAGTGATTAAGCTCAATTGCTGTCTATAGAAATTCAACATAGCCAAATGGATACAGAGATAATGCTTGTAGACTTTAATTCTCACCTTACTAATGCTACAAGTCTCACACACGTATGTTCCTCTAAATATTATCTTGTTTTCAATTACAAGAAAAACACTGGATAAAGGTACATATGTAATTGCTGTCTCACACAGAATATCCTCAATCCCCTTTACTAATTCTTAACTGCTAACACCTTTTTGACTGGCAAGGATGCAAATATGCAGATTTGCTGTGGGCAATGCTCCCCACCCCTCCCTTCCTGAGCGCACGCAGTTTACAGAGATGAAATCCAAAGATATCTCTGGACTAGCTGATATCCTGAATAATTAAGATTTTGTTGAGAAGGTGGCAGGAAGTTGACACCTTTTTGGACACACAGGAAAAGAGGAGACCTTGAATAGATTCTAGATTCTAGAATAGATTCTATTCAAGGATCAAAGAGAAAATCACTATAAGAATGAGGCTTTTTGAGACAGAGAGTTTAGCAGTTCTGTGCCTACGGGCATTCTGCTCACACGCTAGCATTCTTGTGACTACAACAAGATCTGCTCACACGCTTTCCCAGAGTTTGCTGCACAGCCGCAGGGGCTAAGCAGGAACTCTGCCCGTGCTCAGAGGCTATGACTCTCACTGCGCAGTGAGAAGTCAAAGCTCCCCAGCAATGGAGCTCTCAGCTATGATCTGAAGCAACTGCACAACTCCTGTCTCCGCCAGCGCCTCACCCCTTCAGCTGAAGTGATCCGTCTCTCTCCAGCCAAGCGCCTCACTTCTTCAGCTGACGAGAAATCTATCTCTGGTCCTGGGTAAATATGCTGCCTGGAATTCTCTCATCCCTTCCCCTTTTACTGCTCCCTTCCCCTTCCCCTTCCCCCTTCTTTTCCCCTACTAATTTCTGATTCCCCAAAAACCATACCAGCCCTGAGCCTTCCTTCCTCCCCCCCCCTTTTTCCGCCTGTATCTAAAATGTACTAGACTCTAGGAAGATTTAATTGCACACACATATGTCAATCAGGCACACTGGGTGGAATATTGGCACTGGCTAGATGTTCTGTTTTAATACTGTTAGCAATTCTGCTTTGCTAGGTTGTTGTTAAGCCTTTTATGTTCAATAAAGCCCATTGAACCCTTTCAGGAGTGGTTTGATCTCCTTTCCTCACCATATAAAGAACTTGATGACATTATGGGCCAGACCTAATTTTGTATACTAGCTAATGAGCATATTTGGTGTATAAATCAGGCCTGGTCTGTAACATTAATTGGAGGCACCACTGGGCTAATGAGCATATTTGGTGTATAAATCAGGCCTGGTCTGTAACAACCTCATCTCCATCAATTTATCCAAACCCCTCTTAAAGCCATCCAGGTTGTCTCTACATCTTGTGGCAGAGAATTCCATAGGTTAATTATGCACACGCACTGGTCTGACGCTGAGGATATGACAAGAGGGTATGCTGCTGCCCCACAGGGGAAACACGGCCAGCCGGGGGGGGGAGAGCACCCTCCCTGCTCCTTAAAGGTACCCCCCCCCCAACTGGCCGAACCGGTTCGTGCACATCCCTAGCGGGGAGGACTAGGCTAGGACCTCTTTGTCTGATGTGCAAGTTGTCATCTTCCCATTCCATGTTTCATGCGGAAGAGAATTCCGAAATGGAATCCCTGCCCTGCAGTCTGAAGGAGTGCCTTGCATTCTCCCCCATCCAGGTTCTCCTGCCTCCTGCTGGGGCATGCATGGACCAGGCCTCACCTGCAGGAGTTCACTCGCTGGCTGCTGACATTTCTCCTCCATCTCTTGAATGAAACTTGCCAAACAGGAGAGCTCCTTGGAGAGTGTGGCCAGGTGCTCATCCCTTTTGATCGCCATCTCCTTCTCCAGCTCTTCCATCTGGGCCAGCCAAAGTTTCTCTTGCTCTTCCAGAAACTGGTGCAGTTGTCTGAACTCAGCCATCGTCTTCTGCTTGTCTGCTTTTCTTTGCTCCTGAACAAACACATTTTAAGAGGAGAAAACAAGTGATGTCAGGAATACTGTCAATCCCTGCAGTGTCAGAAAGGGAGTTATGATAATGGTAAAAGCTAGCCTAACTCCCTTTTGAAACTTAGCCTTGACCTGAGTGAAACTCGTCCAGAGACAGTCGTTTGGTGCCAGAAGGCAGACAAGCCTTAGAGGGGCCAAAAGAGCTTTGTCAGGCAACCTGAACTCATGCAAACAGCCTGGAATAGCATAAAACTCACCAGGGGATAGCATAAAACTCACCATCTCAAGTAGGGTTGTAGCAGGCGTACGAGCCATAGCTGGTAAAAGGCACTTTTGCACACCCCCACCACCTGTGCCTCCAAGGATAATGTCAGGTCCAGAAACACCCCCCAAGCTTAGGTCATCCACCAGGGTGACGAAGACAGTTTCTGTCTCATATCTAGGACCGAAGCCAGGCTGGAAAGGATCTAAGTAACCAGATTCTTCCAGAGCTGCCTGGAGCTGAGACGCCATCACACACTCCAACACCTTACCCAAGAAGGGGAGGTTAGAGACTGGTGAAAAGTTATTCAAGTCACCCCGGTCCAATTAGGGCCTATTTGGGGGGGCCTAATGACTGCCTCCTTAGCTAAGGGACCCTCTGCTTTAGAGAGGCATTCACCACCCCCACCACCCATGGACCCAGTCCCTCCCTAGTAGCCTTCACCTACTACCAAGTGCAAGGGTCAAGCACACATGTGGTAGGCCTCATCAGCCTTCCAAACAGCCTCTCCACCTCCTCAGGCAACACAGTGTGAAAACCATCCAATACAAGACTAGACAGTGCATTGGTAATATCCAGTTCCAGTGCCGCAAACATCCTAGCATCTGAATCAGAACGGATGCAAGCTATTTTATCCGCAAAATGTAATACAAATTGGTCACAGCGGGCTGCAGAGGGTTCTGTTTGATGCTCTTTGGGATCCTGACATAGGAGGCCCTGAACCACTAAAAAAAGCACCACTGGACGACATTGAGCAGATGCAATGGTGGCAGAAAAGTAGGATTTCTTCACCGTCATCACCGCCATAGAATAGGCCCTAATATGGTAATCTAGCCTGTGTTCGGTCACATTCATTCTGTTTTCCGCGTCAATGATGCTCAAGCTGTCTATCAGCCTGCTTCACTGTCCGCAACTCAACTGTAGTGTGACCCTAACCCCCAACTCACTCTAACCCCGTAGTGGGTCCAGCCTTATGCCAATCTTCACCAGATAGTGAACTGTCCATGACAACAGTATTAAAGCCTCCTGGACCATCCATGGACCATCACTGTCCACCATTGACCCAAGACCAAGTTGAGCATATGGCCTGCCACATGTGTGAGACCAGAAATCAGTTGAGACAAGCCCATGGTCATCATGGAGGACAGGAAGCCCCGAGCTGCACCAGACAAGGCGGCCTCAGCAAGTCCCCCAGGACTAACATGTGGATGTGATCCTCAACGCCACATCTGAGACCACCTCAAGCAGCTCCGGCTGGGAAACTGTTAGACAGTGTTATGGGCACCCCACCTTAGACTTAGAGGTACCAACTCAGAAGTATGGGGAGTTCAGGCCTGTGTATGATTTCATTTTTATTAAGAATTCAATTAGATCTGCCTGGGTAATGCTTGGTAAATGATTTGTAGAGGCAGGGGTAATCTAGCATTGGGTATCAGTGTTTGTGGATACTCACTGAGGCACAATGGGTCAGGCTTAATTTCCAGTCTCACACTGCTGAAATTAACCTGCTGTCCAGTAATCCCCTTACCTCACTGACAGGATGCTTCTGCCTTAGACAAATGTGTTGATTAACTTGCCTCACACATGTACCCCTTTTGATGTTACTTTATAATTACACACTAGATAGAGGTACACAAGAAATAATGTAATTGCTGTCTCACACAATTAGAACTAACTCTCTCACTAACTCCTGACTTTTAACACCTTTTGGGACCAGGCTAGCACATCTGGGGGCCCATTTGCTCAGAGATGCAGATTTGCTTTGGGCTATATAGCAGCTAACAGAAGATGAGATTGAGATCTCTCTGAACTGACCAAATATCCTGAGCTAATTTTGGTAATTAAAAGACAATATTCAGAGGATAGCAAGAATAAACGCCTTTTATGATCCAGAAGACTCAAATGGACATCAAAGGATAGAACCACTATAAGGAGTCGTCTCTGGACATGGCAGATTAGCAGTCTTATGCCTACGGGCAATCTTGCTCACACAAGCCATCCCAGAGTTTGCTGCTAAGCCACGGGGCAACAAGCAGGAACTCTGTCCATGGACAGGAGCTGTCTGTGACTTCTACTGCGCAGTGAGAAGTCAAGACTTCCCCAGCCATGGTGCTCTGACTCTTAGCCATGATCTGAGCAGACTGCAACAACTCCTGTCTCCAGCCAAGAGCCTCGCTCCTTCAGCTGAAAGATCCAGCGTTCTCAAGTCTCTGATCCTGGTAATATGCCTCTACAAGACTTGGATCCCTCCATCTCCTCCTTCTCCCCCCCGCCTTTCCTCTACTAATTCCCGACCTTCCCCAAACCATGCCAGCCCTCAACTTTCCTTACACCCCCCCCCCTTTTCCATCTGTATCTGAATTGTATTAGGCTCTAGGAAGATTTAATGCACACACATATGTTAGTTAGGAACACGTTGAATATTGGTGCTGGCTAGGAAGTTCTGTTTAAATACTGTTGGTAATATTGATAGAGGGTTCTGCTTCCTGCTCAGTTAGATTGATGTGTATTCTTTTATACTCAATAAAGCCCATTGAATCCTTTTAGGAGTGGTATGATCTCCTTTCTTCCTTGAGCCCAGATCCTACATGGTCACTATATAAAAGAACTTGGTCACTTGGTGACACTATGGGACAGGCCTAATTTGGTATGTTAGCTAATGAGCATATTTGGTATATAAATCAGGCCGGGAGGTTACAACAGCAGGGTGGGCAGTAAACCAACAGAACCCCAGCATTGTCTCATGATCCCATCACTGCATGCAGGCACTTGAACTGGTCAGAATGGCAGATAATGTATCTGGTGAGGGGGATGGTCTCCTGATGAACCAAGGCAACCCACCTCCCCGCCCACCCTGCCTTAACTGTTGCTAAACCCGGAAACCTGGTAGGCACATCTGGGAAAGATTTAGATCTCCCCCCTCATCCAACCTGGTCTCCGTAATCCAAGCCAGGTCCGCGTGCTCATCCAGGATAACCTCCGGGATAGCTGTGGCCTTTGTATTGATGGACATAGCATTTAATAGCACCAGCTTCAGCCATGGTGGGCTGCTGGGAGAGTTACTGGGTGGGGTCTTTTGGATGGGAGAAGGACCGGAGAGCGTGATGGCTTTGATCAAGCTTGGCATATCCTACTCCCACTTTGCTCTTCCCTCCAGCACCAGAGAAGAAAAGGCTCTTAGCACAACTTGGAAGAAGCAGTGAGTTCATTCAATTCATTGGAGTTGACTTCTGAGTAAGTGCACAGAGAATCAGGGCCAATGGAGATCCTAAGCAAAATGTGGAGTCTTTTCTTCTACTCCAGCCCCAGCACCTCATTAAGGAAAACAATAAGGGGGGTGGGGCAGGATGAAAGCATTGATTTCACTGGAGCTTCCTTCTGAGTCAATGTAGGCTTGATTGAGACTAAGCACCCCAGGCTAAAACTTGGGGCACTTATCTTAACATGTAGTCTATAGACTACATGTGAGCACTGAAAGATATTCCCCTTAGGGGATGGGGCTGCTCTGGGAAGAGCACCTGCCTGCTTGAATGCAGAAGGTTCCAAGTTCTCTCCCTGGAATCTCCAAGAAAGGGCTGAAAGAGACTCCTCCCTGACACCTTGGAGAAGCCGCTACCAGTCTATGTAGGCAATACGGAGCTAGATGGACCAATGGACTGACTCAGTAAAAGTTAGCATCCCATGTTTCCCTCCCCACCCACCACAGCCCCCGAATCACCTGCTGCCAGAAGCCACTGCCTCATTATAAAGCCAACCTGCTCAGGCCATTCCAAATAACAAAGGATCTGAGAAGCAGGGCTGTCCTGGGCTTTGTTCTCTTTTGCAGGTTATACTCAATGGCTGAAATCCTGACTGCATGACCCAGTAGTACCATTCAGAGCAGCGGGGAAATGCTTGACTAACAAGCAGAAAGTTGCCGGTTCGAATCCCCACTGGTACTATATCGGGCAGCAGCGATATAGGAGGATGCTGAAAGTCATCATCTCCTACTGTGTGGAAGGAGGCAATGGTAAACCCCTCCTGTATTCTACCAAGGAAAATCACAGGGGTCTGTGGGCGCCAGGAGTCGAAATCAACTTGATGGCACACTTACATTACCATTCAGTAGTTACTCTACAAGACCTAAATTTCAATCGGACTGCCTCTAGTACATTCAACAAGAATGTCAGACAATGTTTCCACACACGGTTTTGTGTGATTTTCACTTCCCATTCCAGTGACACTTACAAGCAGATCCTGGCTTTCCTTTTCTATGTCTGCTTTATATGTCAGCATTTTTCCCTCTTTCTTCCTCAAAGTCTTTAGAAGGCTGCAGATCTGACCCTGAAGAGAAAACCAATGTTCATGTTTGATTCCTTCTTTCACATTTACTTTATGTACGGATCAAAACCTAGAAAAAACCACACTGGCCCACCAGATGCCTCTGGAAAGTCTACAGGCAAGAGGTGAGGGCATGCTCTCTCTCATACTGTTGCTCCCCTGCAACTGTTATTGAGAGGCATCTTGCTTCTGAGGCTGAAGGTGGTCCACAGCCACCAGACTAGTTGTCATTGATAGACCTGTCCTCCAGGAATTTGTTTAACAGGGATTCCCAGATGTTGTTGCCTACAACTCCCAGAATCCCCAGCTGCAATGGCTTTTGCTTAGTGCTGCCCTCTAGCCATTCCCAGCTCTTAGCAGGGGAATAACATCCAGCGCCTGGGAAGCCATGGGGGGGGTCATGCCCTGCGGCAACTTCACAGAGCTGGCAGCAAGCCAAAGAGGTTGACTGTGTGGACAGAATTGGCAATGGGCCAAGCAGGGAGGGGAATTGTGTGATCCAACACAGGCCCAACCCCCAGAGCTAACCCTGATATCCGAAAATGATTAGGAGAACCAGTCCCAAGTGAGTCAAGTTCCCAAATCCCCTTTGAAATCATGAGGCCAAAGACATTTCCAGCCTCTGAGATATAAAGACACAAAGAGGCAGTGGCTGACATACTACACAGCAGGCCACCCATCCAAGAGGGGCATGTCTGTGCTGCTTCCCAGTCACTGAACAGACCCATCCTTTCTTCTTCCTCTTCCCTGGCTGCAAAGGAGTGCACAATCACCTATTGGCCATCATCACCAATGGCAGGAACAGCAGAGCAGCCATTGCACACAGCTGAGGAGCCAATCAACTGTCCCCACATTCGCAAGTGATGAGCAGCAAGTTGGGCAGGACATCAGCCAGTGATTCTCCCAACTCACCCCCAAGTTCAGCTATAGAATATTATCGCTCAAAGACAAATGTGCACAAATTAAAGAACTGAGGTACAAATTAAATCATCCCTGCTAACTGAGCAAAGGGGCATCTTTTTGAAGTGGTGATTCTCTTTATTGAGCAGGGGGAGAGCAACTGGCCCTATCCATCCCTAGCACAGCATCCCTCCAGTGGCTGTTGCTGGTGTCTATCTTAGGTTTCTTTTTTCGATTGTGAGCCCTTTGGGGACAGGGAGCCATTCTATTTTATATATATGTAAACCACTTTCGGAACCTTTGGTGGAAAAGCAGTATATAAATATGCATTATATTTGTAAATCATGGTTGTTTTTGGTCACAGTATTACAGGAAACTTCATGCTCACTAGCCAGACCGAGAGATGCAGCTGGGTTGTCACAGCCCAGCCAAGAGGGCTGCTGCCTGTTTGGGGTGGGGGGCCAAATAGAAACTTCAAGGCTGGGTTTCAGCTGCACAGGAGCAGACTTCAGCCAAGAGGAAGAAGAAGAAAGGAAAGGAAAGACCAGGTGACTTCTAATCACTTGCTGGGGAGAACTGCACAAGAACATGTTTTTAGCACAACACAGTACCCCGTTCACAGCTATTTCCTACCTTGTACTCTTCGTAAGCCTCCTCCAGAGAAATCACCGTGTGGTTTCTGTGTTCCTTGGATCTATCACACACCACACAAATGAGACCTTCATGGTCTTTGCAGAAGAGTTTCAGGGGCTCTCGGTGTTTCTCACAGACTCTCTCCTCTCCTTCTGTCTTGATGTTTCCTCCCTGGAGACTGAGTTTCTTGGCTATCTCTACAACACTTTTCAGTTGCCAGTTTGAGATGAAGTTCCTTTGCGGAACAGTTTCTCTGCAAAGAGGGCAGGAAAACTTTGCCTCTCTCCAGTACGAGGTCAGGCAGGCTCGGCAGAAAATATGCCCACATTCTGGAATGGTCACGGGGTCCGTGAAATACTCCAGGCAGATGGAACAAGTGGCTTCCTCGCAGAGATCCCTGCCCACACCCGCAGCTGCCATTGCTGCCTGCCTCACCCGAAAAGCTCTCAGGTGTTTCTCTGTTTCTGCTAGCAAATGGGTGTTGCCCTTCCTGGTAATCTGTTGATTTGGACATCTCTCTCTCTCTCTCTCTAAATCTTTTTATTGTTTTTCAACAGGATAACAGAAATAAATAAGAAACAGTAAATAATAGAAAAGGAGAGAAAGCAAATAAAAATAACTTTACAATTAGCAGTTCTTAGACATCTCATCATTACATTTATCAATCGGGAGGCCAGCAGCCCTCTCTTCTCCAGCTTCCAAAAAAAAAAAGACACACACCCACACAAATCCACCCTTGCCAAAAATTATTAGAAAAAAGGAGAGACAGAAAAAAACACCTAAATAGCTATATACTCTAGAAAGGAAAACCAACTCTTGGATGGGGGTGTTGACACTGTGCTAAATTGTAAATCATAAAAGGCTCTCAAGTAGAAATAAATGTTTCATCCGAAGTATTCCATAAGTGAGCAGTAACTTTAGCCATAGAGGCACATTCCCATAATTTTAATAACCACTCATCTACAGTCAGGATTATTTGTTGTCTCCATTTAGCCCCATATAAGATCCTGGCTGCGGTGATCATATACAAAGACAGCTCTGAATACTTAGTAGGAATATAGGATTTAGTCATGTTTACAAAAAAAAACCTCTGGAGATTAAGGGAAATTTATGTTTAGAATTTCTTGCATTTTATGGTGATCCCCCCCACCGAATTGTTGTGCTTTGCTACATGTCCACCACATATAATAAAATGTCCCCACATGGCTCTTACACTTCCAGCAATCTCCAGAGTAATTACTATCCATCTTTGCAATCATCTTAGGAGTAAAATACCATATAAAGTACATTTTGTACCAATATCCCCTTAAAATTCTGTTTGCTGTAAATTTAATGTTCACCTTCCATTGGTATGTCCATAGTCGCATGTCAATTGTTCTATTTAAAGTTTGCATCCACTTGATCATACAGTCTTTTATCTGTTCTTTTTCTGAATCATATTTCAATACCAACTTATATATCAATCCCAGTACATGATCAGTATTTTTAGTAATTAATACTTCGAATTCTGTTAAGTCTCTAAGTTTGCCACCTTGTCTCTGTATTTCTTTATGCACTATATAGTACAATTTGTAGGTATTGAAAGCATGAGGGCTCATTGGACCACTCTGAAGCAAGAGTCTGGACAGATTTCATTTTTGTTTTTCCTGTAGCTAAACTTTGCAGATTGTATGTTTTCTATCTCCAGTAGGCAAAACGTCTAGAATTTTCCTCTCCATGAAAAAAAAAAGTTTATGATAGATGCCAAAGGTGATCATTCCGGACTTATCCTGTTCTTATATTTGTCCCAAACACGTAATAAACTGCTTCTAATTGTGTGGAGTTTTATGTCATGATCTTTCCTTTTTAGCTTAGTCCATAAATAATTATGTAACCCTTCTGGAAAGTCAGACTGCTGATGGACATCTCAGCAGCTTGTGGAAAGCGGACTGAATGGTCTGCACTGCTGGCCAGTTCAAATCATCTATAGGCCATTGTTGTTCATAGTAAAAGACTGAGGCGCTTCACAAAGCGGAATGCAGTGTGTCCAGTCCGACCTAGGCTCTGCATTTTGTTAGTGAATTCGTTCAGAGGAGGGCAACAAAGATGGCAAGGGATCTGGAAAGCAAGTTCAGAGGAACAGCTGAAGGAGCTGGATATATTTATATGTTATACCCTGTATTCGGGCCGACTTGGACTCCACTATTTCTGCAGGGTCTGTGAGGGAGGTATCCAGCAATCCCTCTTGCAGTGTTGGGCTGGATCAGTTTCAATCTGTGACTCCTGATGATGTGGACAAGCTGCTTGGAGCGGTATGGCCTACCACTTGTTCTCTGGATCCTTGCCCGACCTGGCTGCTTCGATCTAGCAGAGAGATTGTTGGAGATGGCCTAGTTAATATCATAAATGCATCGCTGGGGGAGGGTAGGGTGCCTCCTTGTTTGAAGGAGGCAATAGTTAGACCTCTTCTTAAGAAGCCTACCCTGGATCCCTCAGCAATGGATAGTTATAGGCCAATCTCCAATCTCCCCTGGCTGGGCAAGGTAATCAAGAGGGTGGTGGCTAACCAGCTCCAGGCAGTTTTGGAGGAAACTGATTATCTAGACCCATTTCAAACTGGCTTTAGAACGGGCTATGGGGTTGAGACAGCCTTGGTCGGCCTGATGGATGATCTTTACCGGGAAATCGACAGAGGGAGTGTGACTCTGTTGGTCCTCTTGGATCTCTCGGCAGCGTTCGATACCATCGACCATGGTATCCTTCTGGGTCGCCTGGAGGAGTTGGGAATAGGGGGCACTGCTTTGCAGTGGTTCTGTTCCTATCTCTCGGGTAGATCCCAGATGGTGGAGCTTGGTGACAGTCACTCCTCAAAGCAGGAGCTATTATATGGAGTCCCTCAGGGCTCCATTCTGTCACCAATGCTTTTTAATATCTACATGAAACCGCTGGGTGAGGTCATCAGGAGATTTGGTGCTGGGTGTTATCAGTATGCTGATGACACCCAAATCTACTTCTCCTTTTCATCTTCAGGAAATGGCATTCACTCTTTAAATGCCTGCCTACAGGCAGTAATGGGCTGGATGAGGGAGAACAAATTGAAGCTGAATCCAAGCAAGATGGAGGTGCTCATTGTGAGGGCTCAGAATCTGAGGAGTGAGTTGGAACTCCCTGTGCTGGATGGGGTTACACTCCTCCAGAAGGAGCAGGTGCGCAGCTTGGGAGTACTCCTGGACCCAGGCCTCACCCTAGTTTCTCAGGTGGAGGCCATGGCCAGGAGTGCTTTCTATCAGCTTCGGCTGATTCGACAGCTGCGTCCATTCCTTGAGGAGGATGACCTCAAAACAGTGGTGCACCAGCTGGTAACCTCCCGGCTTGACTATTGCAATGCGCTCTACGTGGGGCTGCCTTTGTACGTAGTTCGGAAACTTCAATTAGTTCAGAATGCAGCAGCCAGATTGGTCTCTGGGTAACCCGGAGAGGCCATATTACACCTATTTTGAAACAATTGCACTGGCTGCCAATATGTTTCTGGGCAAAATACAAAATGCTGGTGATTACCTTTAAAGCCCTGAACGGCTTAGGCCCGAGTTACCTTAGAGAGTGCCTTCTTCTGCGTGATCCCCACCGCACATTAAGGTCATCTGAGGAGGTTCGTCTCCAGTTACCACCAGCTCGTCTGGTGGCGACTCAGAGGCGGGCCTTCTCTATAGCTGCTCTGAGGCTATGGAATGCGCTCCCTGCAGAAATCCGTAATTTGAATTCTCTATTAGCCTTCAGGAGAGCCCTTAAAACGTATTTCTTTGGCCTGGCTTTCCAGGGTTTTTAAATTCTAACCCAATTTGGGGGCTTTTAATTACTGTAAATTGTTTAATTGTTGTTTTAAAATGTTTTTAAATTGTTAATTGTTGCTATATTGTTTTTTAATTTGTTTTAGCTTTTTATTGTTTTAGAGGCTTGTTTTAATTGTAAACCGCCCTGAGCCATTTCGGAAGGGCGGTATAGAAATCAAATAAATAAATAAATAAATATGTTTAGCCAAGAGAAGAGAAGGCTGAGTGGTGATGTGAGAGTCAGAAGGGCTGCCCTGTAGAAGGAGGAGCAGACTTCTTCTCTGTGGCTCTTGAGGGCAGGAATAGAACAAACTAATTGAGATGACAAGGAAGCATACAGGGGCGGAGCCATCTTTGGGCCAACGGGTTCAAAGAACCCGGGCCGCACCCAATCAGGGGCCATGTCTCACGGCCCCAACACGCCCCCCCCCCATGTCTGACGTCAGATGCGGGGGTGCTAGTTTAGCTCCCAAGCGGGGGCCATGCAGCCCCTTCAGGAGCTAAACTCCAACTCCCAAACTCCCTTGAGGCTCCGTTCGGGAGCCTGACCACGCCCCCCGCATCTGACGTCAGATGCAGGGGCGTGGCTAGCCCCGTGTCTGATGTCAGGCGTGTGGGGCAGGGTCAGCGGAGCCGCAGCCACGGCCGCACACAGGCCTCCAGCGGTCCCGCTCCATGCCTGGAAGCATATATACTGTAGGCTAGACATTAGAAAGACTTTCCTAACTGCAAGGGCTGTTGGACAGTGGAACAGCCTGCCTCATGCAGTAGTGGGCTCTCCTTTGCTGGAGGTTTTCAGACAGAGGCTGATGGCCATCTATCCAGGGTGCTGTAGCAAATTCCTGCAAAGAGCAGAGGGTTGGTAGAAGACTTCCAAGATCCCTTCCAACTTTAAAATGCTATGATTCTGTGATTCTAGAAAAGATTCTCCTAGCAGGCGTTGACTTCTCTTGGCTATCATGATTTCTTCTGGTTTCATAACCTCTCTATGATTCATTTCTATTCTGCCATGGACCGGCCCATATTTTTCAACCTCTAGAACTGCTCACAGGTCTATAGTTAGAGGCATGAATATTTGGGGGATTGATTGATTAAGTGCCATCAAGTCAGTGTCAACTCTTAGCAACCATACAGATAGATTCTCTCCAGGATGATCTGTCTTCCACTTGGCCTTTACGGTCTCCCAGTGGTGCATTCATTGCTGTCGTAATAGAATCCATCCACCGTGCTGCCGGTCGTCCTCTTCTTCTCTTTCCTTCCACTTTCCCCAGCATTATGGATTTCTCAAGGGAGCTGGATCTTCGCATAATGTGTCCAAAGTATGATAGTTTGAGCCTGGTCATTTGTACCTTGAGTGAAAATTCTGGATTGATTTGTTCTAGGATCCATTGGTTTGTTTTCCTGGGTGTCCATGGTATCCAATAAAGTCTTCTTCAGCACCAAAATTCAAAAGCATCAATGGTTTTTCTATGTTGCTTCTTCAAAGTCCATCTTTCGCATCCATAGGGTGTCACGGGGAAAACCATGGTCTGAACTATTCTAATCTTTGTAGGTGTAGACACGTCACAAATATCTTTTCTAAGACCTTCATTGCAACCCTAGTACTAGTCTACGGTGTATTTCTTGACTGCGGGATCCTTTACTGTTGACAGTCGATCCTAAAAGGCAGAAGCTATCCACTACATCAATGTTGTCTTTGTCAGTTCTGAGACTGGTTGCTGTACCCGTTGTCATTAGTTTAGTCTTCTTTACATTTCATTGTAGTCCCATTTTTTCACTGTGCTCCTTGACTTTCATTACTAGAGCTTGTAGATCATCTGCATTCTCAGCTATCAGAGAGGTGTCATCAGCATAACGCAGGTTATTCATGTTTCTTCCTCCAACTTTAAACCATGCTCATCTTCTTCCAATCCAGCTTCTCTCAGTATATGTTCAGCATATAAATTGAATAAAGAGGGAGAAAGTATGCAGCCTTGTCTTACTCCTTTGCTGATCTGGAACCAGTCTGTTTCACCATGTTCCGTCTGGACTGTGGCTTCCTGTCCTGTGTATAGGTTTCTCATGAAAACAATGAGATGTTCTGGGATGCCCATTTTCCTAAGGATGTTCCACGACTTGACATGGTCGATGAAACTGAAGGCTTTTCTGTAGTCAATAAAGCACATATTGACTTCTTTCTGGTATTATTTGCAGAGGCGTAATGATAGGGGGGCAGGGGGGCAGGGGGGCACATGCCCCGGGCGCCACCCACTATGGGGCGCCAAAAAGTACCCCCGAAGATCCCCTGACGTTTTCGGGGGGGGGGTGGAGAGAAAAAATATTTTTTTAGTGCATTGCAGCAGTCCCCCCCTCCCCCGGTCCTGGTGCCAGCTCCGGCACTGGGCGGCGCCGCCGCATTTGCCGTTTGTGCCTGCTTTGCAAATTGCAGCTTCAGCCGGTGTCGGCAAGGCAACTCTCTTCGCTGGTCTCTCTCTTTGGAGTAGTCTATTAACTGCCGGCACTGGAGAGTCCCCATCCCCTGCAATGCTTTTTCTCACATGTTTGCAAAATAAGTAGCTGGGATGGGGGGCGGGGGGCTGTGGAGGGAGAGTTATTGAAGCCTAACTCAGTGTCCCAAAGGGAGGTACGAAGCACTCCTTGCCTGCAGCAGTGGCCAGACGATTCTCTTTAGTTGAGAGACTAGCGAGCCAGCCAGCCTCAGCCTGCTGCCTGCACGTGGCTGCCTGGAGACAGAGCCTTTCGAGGGAGCTGAGAAGGACGGAGTCAGGAGGGAGTCAGCAGCCTGTGAATTAACAAAATGGAACGGCAGCAGCTTCCTTCCAAAGTATCATGATGTCTGTTAATTTCTCTAGAAATGTATGTGCCCTGTTTCGCCTAATCCTCCTATCTCCAAGTGTCCTTTTAAAAATGGCTTTTAGCCCCCAACACTTAATATGAATATAATCTCAGTGTTTGCAAACTGTTTGCCACTTGTACGGATTGTATATCAAACATAGGCTTTTACCAAAGAGGAATGCTCCCGGCGGCTGGGCAGGTGGGGAGGGGCGGGTGGATGAAAGGCTCAGTTCGTGCTGTATGATAATAAAATGAAGGTGTGAGGCTAAATCAACAATGGAACCACCGCAGCTTCCTTCCCAAGAAGTATCATGTTGATGTGAATTCAGTTCGTCCCTGGGTCCGCCTTTTAGCCAATCAAACAGACTCAGTTGGAATCAATAAGAGGTATTTAATTGCTACTGCAGATAGCAAGGTAATTCAATGGGCTATCGCTCTGCATTGAATACAAATTGGTTATAGGTGCATCTTACATTTATACAAACAATCTGAATGATGCTGACACCCCATACATAGCATATGTGGCAACAAAATGGTGGACTAAGTATCTAGTACGCATGCGAATGATTCATTGTTCATCTGGTGATCACTCCTTATTTGGTTACATCCTGTTTTCTAAACTGTCCTGTGAGAACCAAGTTTCTTTAGATACATTTTAGTGGAGAGAGATAATGACGTTGATCATGAGAGGCCTTGATGGCTCTGAGCCGAGCTGGGCTGGGCTGGGGTTACTTTAAGTTAGAATTAGATTTTCTAAGTAAAATGGAGTTGCTTTGGTTTTCTAAAACACATCAATGTTAATTCCTCTCTGGATGTGCCCTCTCTAATCCTACTCTCTCCAAGTTGCAAATGTTTGAGGTGGGGGGGTGAGGGGAGAGGGAGGGAAATATGTTCCTTCTGCAAGAATCCAAGGAAAATCAATCCAGGGGTGATTTTCTAGGTAAAAACATAGCTTTAAAGATTACACAAGCCCCAACCCACCCCTCCCAAAATCAATACACTACTAGTTTTAGCTCTATCTGATCAGATTAATTAATCAGATTTTTAAAAACCGGAGCAAAAGAACCCAAGACATTCCTGCTCTTCAAAGTTGCTGACAATGCTTTGCACTGTCAAGGATGGCAAGGGCCATTTGAAATATGAAAGTTTTTAACATTAGACCTGAACAAAAGCTGGTTGCAACATGAAAATAATATGCACATCTAGACAGTTGCTATTGTTTGGTGTTTCCTCTTCAGCCACTGGCTGTGATTTTAATTGTGCTGGAAGATCTTCATTATTATTCACATATGGAGAGATTTCACAAAGCTGCTTCATTAGGTGGTGGGTGGCTTGGGAGACTAGGTCTTTTTTCATGCAATGAGAATGTCAGCCAACATTAATAATAATGTTGAGGGAAGTTGAGAACAGTCAGTTAGTTTAGAATTATTAAGATCACCACCAAAACCTAAGAATAGTCATAATATATTATGTAAAATAATAATAATAATAATGACAGTATAAGACTTTTTGACAAAGTCCTAAAAGTGCTGACAAGGGCATAGAATAAGATATACCATGCCAGCGGCTACCTTTGTGCTGTCTCAGAAGCATGATTTTGGGGACTTCGTAGGGCAACAATATGCCCATTTATAGATAACCATATATACCCCTGACAATACTCATTTACTTTATCCAGTAATGAAACATTACATTACTCCCCACCCAAACGCCACACTTTCCCTTCTGCAAATAACGTTTAAGAAGAAATCTTCTGAATCATTAGAGAAATCAAACACTACCTCTCTCACTTCACTGGAAAGCAATCTATTGATTTTGGCTTCAATTAGCACTTTAAAATATAGATGCCATCTGTAGTCCAAATCAAATGAGATTCTTTTAAGATAAATGATATCTGTCTTTTGGTACCAACAGCTAGCATGAACAAACTAGTTCTACTAAGAAACAAACATTTATTATTATTATTTTTACATTTTATATCCCGCTCTTCCTCCAAGGAGCCCAGAGCGGTGTACTACATACTCAAGTTTCTCCTCACAACAACCTTGTGAAGTAGGTTAGGCTGAGAGAGAAGTGACTGGCCCAGAGTCACCCAGCAAGCCTCATGGCTGAATGGGGATTTGAACTCAGGTCTCCACGGTCCTAGTTCAACACACTAATCACTACACCACGCTGGCCCTGAAAATGCTTATTATAATATTATTTTAATATGCTTATTCAACAACAGCACAGACAGCACTCTGGAAATTGTTACTACAGAAGAGCAGTAGCCCAACTTTTAAAAGTGTGATCATCTTGATTGCAGTCAAGATTCAGAAGTCTCTTATCTTGACTTAACAATTTTAATGGATTTTGTGTTTGCAATAAAGATGATCACACTTTTAAAAGTTGGGCTGCTGCTCTTCTGTAGTAACAATTTCCAGAGGGGCCATGCTGTCTGATGCAGTAAGAATACAAGAAGTCTTGTGGCACTTTAAATATTAACTCACTTGTTGTAGCACAGGCTTTTATGGACCAGATGAAGTGAGCTCAAGTCCACAAAAAGGTTAGGCTACAATTGCCATGTTAGTCTTCAAAGTGCTGCAAGGCCTCCTTGTTTCTTCTGAAATATTATTATTATTATTATTAATGCAGTTTCTATACCACCCTTCCAAAAATGGCTCAGGGCAGTTTACACAGAGAAATACCTAAGTGTAATGTAGGATGTATCATCATTCAGTGCATCATGATTCTGATGTTTGAGATACAAGCCAACTTCACAGGGTTGTTGTGAGGAAAAAACACATGTATGTATGTCAGATGTATGTGGGGGGGGCGGCGGGGGGGGCACAATTTCAGTGCTTGCCCCGGGCACCGTTTTCCCTAGTTACGCCTCTGATTCTTTGGCTTTCTCAATTATCCAGCGTGCATCAGCAAAGATGTCTCTTGTTCCTCGGCCTTTTCTGAAACCAGCTTGAACATCTGGCATTTCCCTTTCCACGTAGGGCTCTAATCTGCGTTGGATGATCCTGAGCATTATTTGACTAGCATTAAAGATATTGTGCGATGGTTTGTGCAATCTGTCAAGTCTCCTTTGATTAATTCGATTTCTATACTGCCCTTCCAAAAATGGCTCAGGGCAGTTTACACAGAGAAATAACAAATAAATAAGATGGATCCCTGTCCTCAAAGGGCTCACAATCTAAAAAAGAAACATAAGATAGACACCAGCAACAGTCACGGGAGGTACTGTGCTGGGGGTCGATAGGGCCAGTTACTCTCCTCCTGCTAAATAAAGAGAATCACCAAGTTAAAAGGTGGCTCTTAAAGAGGCGTATCTAGGGAAAATAGCGCCTAGGGCAAGCACTGAAAGTGCACCCCCTGTCCAAAATTCTGACACCCATCTTTCAGATAACATTACCATAATAGCAGCTGAAAAATACAAGTCAAGCTCGTTAATCTTTTTTATTTCAAAAACTATTTAGCAGTGGATGACCAAAAGATGCTGGAAAACTACAAATTTCAGTATGCTGGGGCTCATGAAAGATCCAAATACTATGTGGAGGTGTACTTGGAAAACTAAAAAGAAGTGCCTGTCTAATTCTCTACTATGCATTGTAACATCACTATTACATATGTTTTAAAAATAAATGGAGAATTTGACTTTTCCCAGATACTCTGAAAATAATTAAAGGATATGCAGCGTAAACTGTGTCACTGCTTGGAATATATTATAGTATTTCAGAAAGACAGTTAAAATGAGAGAAAGAGAGCAAGAAACTCCCAGTGGGCCTTAATACTAAGGATTTCACTCTGATTCAAAGACAAACTCACCATTAATAGCCATATTATTAAGACATCACATTTAACTCACTTATCACAAGAAGCAAAGTAAGAAAATTAATAAAATCCTAGCTCATAAACTTCAGCTCAGTATTCACAAGCCCTGATTCTCTGTACATAGTGCCAAACTGAATATGCGTACAGTGACTTATATTATATTTTTAAAATGTTTAGATTTTTACCTGTAGCACCTTTGGGGGGGCTTCCTAAAGGCCGTTGGGGGGGTCTGAAAAGGTTCTCCTCCCCCCTCTGGCCTCTAGGGCCTCACAGGGACCATTCGAGCATGTGCAGTGGCCATTTAAAAAAAAATTGTTTTTTTAAAAATGGCCACTGAAAACAAAATGGCCACCGTGCATGCTCAAATTGCCTCTGCAAGGCCTGGCATGGCCTAGGACCTCACAGAGGCCATTTGAGCATGCATGGTGGCCATTTTGTTTTCGGTGGCCATTTAAAAAAACTAATTTTAAAAAGTGGCGCCCCCTTCAATTGGCGCCCGGGGCACGTGCCCTGCCTGCCCTACCCTAGATACGCCCCTGGACTCTTTGCCAAGTTAGCAGGGGTATGGGTATTTAGACTGACCTCTTCCAATCTGTTGGCCACTGTTTTGTTCTCCAAATTTGCTGGCATAGAGTGGTTAGAGCCTTGACTGATTCTTCTTCTGTTGCTTGCCATATTTCTGTAGCTATTCTATCAATTCATTAGCCTTCCGACTTGGTAATGATCTGAGTGCTGATCTAACTTCATCTTCCCATACTAGAGGTTCTTGCAAGTAGATAATATCTTCTAGAGTATCTTGGATGTTAACATCCCTGCTGTACAGATTTTCAGTATACTCTTTCCATCTCTGTTTGATCTTCTCAGAATCAGCTACTATCTGTCCTTTGGCATCCCTTAACATACCAATTTGAGGTTGGAACTTCCCTCTGAGTTCAGAGAGTTTTTGGAAAACTTGCCTTGTTTTTCTGTATCTATTTCCATCCTCAAGGTCTTTACAGATGTCATTGTAATACTGCTCCTTGTCTCTTCTAACAGCTTCCAGAAATTCCCTATTAAGTTCCTTCCTGAGGTCTTTATTTTTCTTGACTTTGGCTTCTCTCCTCTTTTTGGCAATTCCCTCTGTCTGTTCTGACATCTATTTTGCTCTCTTCTGTTTCTTGGTCTTTGGCAGTCTCTTTTCACATTCATCCTTAACAACTTCTTTGATATAATTCCACAGTTCCTCTGGTTCCCTATCAATGAGGTTCAGAACTTCAAAGCAGTTCCTGATGTTCTCCTTGAAAATGGTGGGTACATTCTCAAGATCATATCATGGAAACTGGATAGCTTTGTTTTTACACTTTAGCTTGGCTTGGAACTTGCACATGAGCAGTTTGTGATCGGTTCCACAGTCGTCCCCTTGCCATGTCTTTGCTGTTATAACTGAGCTCTTCCACCTCATTGCACCAATAATGTAATCAATTTGATTTCTATGTATTCCATCTGGTGATGTCCATGCATATAGGTTCCGCTTTGGTTGTCTGAAGAATGTGTTAGCAATGAAAAGATCATTGGCTTGGCAGAAACTATTAAGTCGTTCTCCTGCTTCATTTCTGTTTCCTAGGCCATATAGGCCGACTTTGTTTTCCTCACCTTTTCCAACTTTGGCATTCCAGTCTCCTACCACCAGCAGTGCATCTTGCTTGCTTGTTTTGTCAATTTCAGACTGGACTTGAGCATAAAACTCATCAACTTCCTCTTCTTCTGCATCAGTTGTTGGGGCATAGACTTGAAGAACTGTCATGTTAAAGGGTTGTCCACAAAATCTAATTGATATTAGTCGGTCACTGACTGCATTGTACCCAAGTACTGTCATTGCTATATCCTTCCTATGAAAGCAACACCATTCCTTCTTTGTTTCTTGTGTCCTGAGTAGTAAACAATATGATTTTCTAACTGAAAGTGTCTCATTCCAGTCCATTTTAATTCACTGATGCCCAAGATGACCATCTGTAGTCGATTCATTTCATCTTTCACTGTGTCGAGCTTTCCCATATTCATGCTTCTTACGTTCCACATTCCCATTGTAATTCTGTCTTTGCAGCTTCAGATTTTCTTTTCCCGCATGGCAACATCAGCTACTAGACGTCCAAGAGGCTTTAGTCTAACCACATCATAAACACCATCGGTACTCTGATAGGTCCTCAGCTCTTCCTCAGTAGCATGCTGAGTACCATCCGTCCTGAGGGGCCGATCATCCAGCACTACATCGACAATCATTCTATTTTGTGTATCCATGTGGTTTTCTTGGTAAAATAGAGGAGTGGTTTACCACTGCCTTCTCCTGTACAGTATGAAATGATGCCTTTGTTGTTGTCACTGAAGTGATCGTCTGCCTCCAGCACCTTCCTATATCGCTGCTGCCCAATATAGGTGCCTGCTTGCTTTAGCTGGGCAGCTGGGATGACCTTTGCGCTTTGGTGACCCTACTGGGAGTATACCTCCCGGTGTATTTCGCTCATCCCTCCCAGGAACATACCCCCACCCCCGCCGCCATGATGAAGCAGCATAGCAGGACTTGTGGGGACAAGAAATGTAGGACCTGCAAAATGGAAGTACTTTTTCAAACAATGTATAATCAACCTATGGAATTCTCTGCCACAAGATGTGACAACCAACAGCCTAAATGGCTCTAAGAGGGATTTAGATAAATTCATGGAGGACAGGCCTATCAATGGCTACTAGTCTGAGGGCTATAGGCCACCTCCAGCCTCAGAGGCAGGATGCCTCTCAATACCAGTTGCAGGGGAGCAACAGCAGGAGAGAGGGCACGCCCTCATCTCTTGCCTGTGGGCTTCTCTGCGGCATCTGGTGAGCCACTGTATGAAACAGGATGCTGGATTAGATAGGCCTCCAGCCTGATCCAGCAGGCCTGCTCTTTTGTTCTAAGAGTGGGATAAAAAACAAGGTTTTTATCATTATATTCCTCACTAGTTGAGCGTTTCTTCAGCTGAAATCTCTTTGAGACAAGAATGTTTCTAGTACATTTGGCAATATAACTAGTCTATTTTAAGTTCTGCTTAAACTTCATGTTCAGTTTTGTTGTCAGACTCCCAGGGGATGAGGTGGGCTCCGAGCCCTTCTTAAACTCCAGAATGACCGGAGCACCCCCCAAAAGGTCAGCCTCAGAAACAGCCAGGAGAAGAGGTTAGCCGTCAGCTGAGTCCTCCTCTAAATTCCGGCATCTGGTGGGCCACTGTGTGAAACAGGATGCTGGACTAGATGGGCCTTGGGCCTGATCCAGCAGGGCTGTTCTTATGTTCTCTTGACTTGCTGTATTTAGCCAGTTCCCTCTCCTGGAGAACTCCTGGCTCCCATTCTCAGAAGCAACCCCTCATCCTCAGCTACCTTGTCTGTAAATGCCTCAGTGCAGAGCTGACAGGGCTTAAAGCCTACTTCCAGCCCCGCCCCCTTCCTGACCTGGCTTCCTGTTTCCTGTCCCACCTAACCTTACCTAGCTGTCTTTCTGGAGCTGTTTCCTGCTGCTCTCCCTGCTTTGTTCTCTCAACCCCACTAGGCTCCAACCAGCCTGGGCCCTTCTCATCCCCACTGCCCCCTAAAGGGGGAAAAAGCCTCAGAGTAGGGATGGCACGCCTTTCTCCTGTCTCCATAGGGCCACCCAAGCAACCAGGTAACATAGCATCCCGACATTTATGTCTATGATAAAGGTTATGAAGTATCCCTTGTGGGGATATATTGGGGAGGTATGTTTTTTTTAAAAAAATAAATAAATATTTATTTATTTCATTTAATATCCCGCTCTTTCTCCAAGGATCCCAGAGCGGTGTACTACAAGTTTCTCCTCACAACAACCCTGTGAAGTAGGCTAGGTTGAGAGAGAAGTGACTGGCCCAGAGTCACCCAGCAAGTATCATGGCAGCAAGTATCATGGCTGAATGGAGATTTGAACTCGGGTCTCCCTGGTCCTAGTCCAGCACTCTAACCACTACACCATGCTGGCTGTTAAAAGGTTCACATAATGACATGAGAGTCATTTCTCAGAAGATCAAGAAATGTGAGCATACTGATCAATGAGTACCCAGAATGTTGGGGGCAATATGCTAAAATCATTGTAAACCGCTTAGAGAGCTCTGGCTATAGAGCGGTATATAAATGTTATTGCTATTGCTATTGCTAATATCATCAGCTTACAAGATCCATGTCCGCCAGCACTTGATAAAGAACTATTTCAAAACGGAGGTCACCGAGTCACTGTAGTGTGTGGACATCTTCAGCAATAATTTCATCTTAGGGACTCCATTGCTTTGTTTTGATATATAGTATGACTCTATTGTTTATATGGCCATTTCCACTGTGGATTCTATTGTTTCTTGTCGTATGTATATACCATTGTTCTATTTACATCCAATTGATCTATATTGAATACACTTTCCAAAATAGCAATTTTCTATCATATTGTCCCCGCACCAACACCATTGGCTAGTTTGATGGGTTTGGTTCTTTTTGTGCTGAGAGTGGGATAGAAATGTAAAAATAAATAACTTGTCCCTTTCATTTCAATGGCACTACTATGAGTAATGTTCTTCATGCCAGTCACTGTCTTTGGCGTTTGGCTTCACTAAGGTGATAAGCCATTATCTAGACTGTACCACTTCAAACTGCAAGTGGTGGGTGAGACTCACATTTTCAAATGCTCTGTTTAAAAAAAAAAAATCTCACAGATGGAGAACTAAGAAGTCAGAAGAAAAAGAATTCTGGTCTAGCCAGGCTCACACGTGGCAGTGCCAAATGTTTTCAAGCGACCCAAGGATCGGGGATTCGATTCGCGCGCTCCCTGGCTCTGCAAGAGTTAATTGAAGCACTGAGTTTGGAGTGCTAGAGTGGCAGGAAATGTGGGCAGAACGCAACAATAGGTGACTGCCTCTCTTCCTGTTCCGCCCACCTGGGAAGCAGAAAGTGGCCTCGCGTGAGGTTTGTTGTTTCTTTGCAAGCGCAGCTCAAGTTTAGAGCCTGGAAGGAGCAGCTGGAAGCAGGTGCAAGCTCTGGCTATTGGGGAGGGGGCGGGAAATGATAGCGGGGTTTGGAAAATAGGAAATCTGAATCCCCCCCCCCGCATAATTGTAATCTGAATTCCCCCCGCCAATGTAAGAGCCCTGTTGAATCACACCAAGGGTCCTTCTAGTGCAGGGGTGGGGAACCTTGGTCCTCCAGCTGTTTTTGAACTACAGCTCCCACCATCTCCAGCCGCGGCTGGGGATGATGGGAGTTGTAGTTCAAAAACGGCTGGAGAGCCAAGGTTCCCCACCCCTGTTCTAGTCCTAGGGATCCCCCAACCTTTGGTCCCCAGATGTTATTGGACTATTATTCCCATCACTCCCTGCCACAATGGCTATTCTGTTCCAGCATCCTGTTTCCTGTGGTGGCCAACCAGTTGCCTCTGGGGAGCCCACAAGCAGGGCATGAAGACAATAGCTCTCCTCTAGTTTCTGTTCCTTTAACTGCTATACGGAGGTATACTGCCTCTGAACCTGGAGGTTCTATTCTCAACTATCATTTTTAATATGATACGAGTTACCTTGGAGAGCGCCTTCTTCTGCATGATCCCTACTGCACATTAAGGTCATCAAGAGAGGTCTGTCTCCGGATACTGCTAACTTGTCTGGTGGCAACTTGGGAGTGGGCCTTCTCTGTAGTTGCTCCCAGGGTTATGGAATGTGCTTCCTATAGACATTTGTGGTTTAATATCTTTAAAGTAAAGTTGTGCTGTCGAGTCGGTGTCGACTCCTGGCGACTACAGAGCCCTGTGGTTGTCTTTGGTAGAATACGGGAAGGGTTTACCATTGCCATCTCCCATGCAATATGAGATGATGCCTTTCAGCATTTTCCTATATCACTGCTGCCCGAAATAGGTGTTTCCCATAGTCTGGGAAACATACCAGTGGGGTAGTTGAACTAGCAACCTCTTGCTCCCTAGGCAAGTTACTTCCCTGCTGTGCCATTAGGTGGCTTAACATCTTTAACAGCCTTTAAAAGAGTCCTTGAGATGCATTTTTAAAGCCTGGCTTTTAGTAATTGTTGAATGTTTTAAATTGTTTTAATAACTGTTTTGTTTTGTTTTTATTGTATTTGTGTGAACTGCCTAAAGCCTTTGGCATCAGGTGGTATATAAATTAATTAAATAAATGAATAATAAATAGCTGCTGACAGCTCTGTTTCCCTTTAATCTGTCCAATCCTTCATAAGTGTATAAGAAGAGCTTTGCTGGGTCAGGCCCAAGGCTGGCACTCTCTTTCCCTCAGTGACCAACCGGATGCCTCCAGGAAACCCACAAGCAGGAGATGAAGACATGCCCCTTGTCCTGCTGTTACTCCCCTGCAACTGGTATTCAGAAGTATACTGCCTCTGTACGTAGAAATTCCATTCTCAGCTATTATGACTAATGGCTGTTGATAGACACCTGCCAAAGTGGACTCCGTTTGTATTCTTTCCATCCCTTGGACTGGAAGGCTGGGAAAGTAATTCACAGCTTTGTATCTGGTCTTCATAGGGGAAGAGGATGGATGGTTATAGTGCTAGAGGAGAAGAAAACATTCTGCAGGAGTTTCAGTCAAAGATGGGTGTGTGTGTGAACAAATTATTCAACTGATCAAAGCAATATTATTGAATATAGAATAATGTATCAGTTCTGAATGCTTTTTCTTCTTCTTGTCTAAGAAGTAGTCAGACTATGGAGGGAGGGACATCCGGAGGGAAGAGTGGGCTTTCCTGCTACCAGATCTCTTAGATAAAAAGTGGGTCAAGTCAATTTTATCTGATATAAGGAATGTTCCCAGTTCTGTATTTCACTGGCTCTTTATCAACTCTCATGAAGAGTTCAGTGTAACTTGGAAGTTGGTGCTACATTTTAAAAAAATAACTGTATATGATGTTTTCAGTGATGGACCTTGTACTGGCATGTTGAATGAGCTGTCTAAATTTGTTGTTTGCTATAGGTGAGCCAGCTTGGATAGTATTCCCGCTCCCCACCCCACCATGAACCAGCCTACACTATTAAGAAGGGGACAGCCTAAGAGCACACCTGTCCTGACATCTTTCTCTGATATCCTGATGTGGGGACAACATGCACACACCATTTAAACTGGTATTTGGACCTCATATTGAGCAGTGGTTTAGACAAACCTTCCTCCACCCCACAAGAGAAATAATGCATGTGGAGGATGTCAGGACATCTGAGAAAGACATCAGGATGGGTTCGTTCTTAGCACACACCCCTTCTTAATTGCATGGGCTGATTTGGAATGCAAAAATTAGGGGTGTTCATGAATTGTTTCAGTGCCTCTAATTTGAGGCACCGAAACGATCCGGGTTCCCCTGGCTGAAACATTTTGGCCGAGGATGAGTGGGTTCTTTAAACGTAGGGGGGCAGGTCTTACCTGCCCCTCCAGTGCTTCTCCTCTGCCCTACTGTGGCGCTGTCGCTTCCAAATGGCTACGCTATCTCTTCAGATAAGCCACACTGCAGGCTTCCTGCCTGGGAACAGGAAGTTCCCTGTTCCCAGCATCCTGCAGGCGTCATCCTCACGTAAATGGCCGTGACCTGCCTCCCTCTGTTTAAAGTGCCCACTCGCCACCAGGGTTCACTATAATTTTTTTAATCTGTGTGTGGAATGAGTTTTGTTCTGGGCAGAAGTATCAAGGCAGTGTGTTCGCATGTGAATTCAGAGTGGGGCTTTCTGGATTCAACATGAGTGCAGTCTAAAATTGACTGAGCAGACATCAACAAATGTATGAGTGCATGCACACGTGCACACCTTTGAGGGAACACTGAGAGCCACCCCTGCACATGGACGAAGCACTTCATGAACCTCCTGAACAAAAATATCATCTGAACTGACCCAGACTTGGTATCTTTGTCCAGTTTGTCCTTATCAATGCCAAATTTCCTTTCCAGTTTAGAGGGAGAGAATAGGACACGAAGGAGAAGATCTGGGACTATCCTGCCCCAGGAAATGCAAAGCTGGGACAAGGAATGCGGCCCAGACATCTGTGCCCGTGTGGTGGCCCTGGCCGAGGACTACCTCTTGAGACGGCAAGAGCCTGAGAGAGAAGAAGAAAATGTAAGTGGATTTGGGACATAGTCAGGAGCCTAGGCAAAGGGATGGCAATTCTGCTTCTCTCTCTTAACATGTGGACCTGCAGGCCACATAATAATATTAGTTTGTTAGCACATTTGGGCAGTTCCAAGGGTAACCAAATCCAGCATGTTGCCTCTTTTAAAAATAACTGTAGCCATAAGCAGATTTTTCAAGTTGATTTTACTATATATTCACCCACCGGCAAGAGAGGGTCTCCTCCTGTAAGGCCGTATTTTAAAAAAATCCTTAAATATTGTGTATGAAACATGCAAAATATGTCAATAATGGAATCAGAATTTTTGGACATAATTTCTGATTCCACTACTGATGTATTTTGCATGTTTCAGGCTCTCTCTGTAATATTTAGTGTTTCTTATATAATATTTAAGTATAACATAAAATGCAATATTTCCCCATTGACATTAATAGGACAAGTTAGGCATTGCATGACTTATCCTTTTAATTTTATTGTACTTTGAGTACTTATCCTCATGTCAGCCACTCTCCTTTATAAATGGCTGTTTACAAACTCAAGTAACAGATTCTGCTTTGTTTTCAGACACCGCGGTTCTTGGAGCAGGACCTGCAGGAGGCCGTGAAACCGCAGGAAGCTAAGCAAGGGGATGAGGGGGAGGCCAGCTTGTTAGGTATAAATTCTTCAGCCAGAATTTATGTATTATAAACTTGGAACCATCAGTTACTCACTGTGACATTTTTAATGACTTTTTTGCGGATAAAATTTCTCATACTTGGGCCGAGCTGGATTCTAGTTATTGCAGAGTCTGCTGTGGAGGTGTCCAGCAACTGCTCTTATGGGATTAGATTGGATCATTTTCAGCTTGTGACTCCTGAGGAAGTGGACAAACTGCTTTGGACTGTGTGCCCTACAACTTGTTCTCTTGACCCTTGCCCAACTTGGCTTATTTCATCTGATAATTATTTTATCAGAGAGAGTCTGGTAAATATTATAAATGCTTCTCTGAGGGAGGGCAGGATGCAGACCTGTTTCTAACCTTCCATGGTTGGGCAGGGTGATTGAGCAGGTGGTGGCCTCTCAGCTCCAGGCAGTTTTGGATGATGCAGATTATCTAGCCAGGCTTCCCCAACCTGCGGCCCTCCAGATGTTGCTGAACTACAACTCCCAGCATCCCCAGCCATAATAAATTGTAGCTGGGGATGCTGGGAGTTGTAGTTTGGCAACATCTAGAGGGCCGCAGGTTGGGGAAGTCTGATCTAGACCCATTTCAAACTGGCTTTTGTGTGGGCTGTGGGGTTGAGAGTGCTTTGGTCAACCTGATGGATGATCTCCAACTGACTATCGACAGAGGGAGTGTGACTCTGCTGATCCTCTTGGATCTCTCTGTGGCTTTCAGTACCATCGACCATGGTATCCTTCTGGATCGCCTGAGAGAGTTGGGATTGGGTGGCACTGTTTTACAGTGGTTCCACTCCTACCTCTGGTAGATTCCAGATGGTGTCACTTGAAGACTGTTGCTCTGCAAAGCGAGAACTGAAGTGTGGAATTCAACAAGGCTCTATACTGTCTCCAATGCTCTTTAACATCTACATGAAACCACTGGGAGAGATAATCAGGAGGTTTGGTGCTGGGTGTTATCAGTATGCTGATGACACCCAGATTCAACCACATCAGGAAATGGCATATCTTCCCTAAATGCCTGCTTGGAAGCAGTAATAGGCTGGATGAAGGATAACAAACTGAAGCTGAATCCAAATAAGACAGAAGTGCTGACTCGGGGGTTGGGACCCGAGAAATGGTTTAGATCTGCCTGTTCTGGATGGGGTTACACTTGCCCTGAAAGATCAGGTACGTAGCCTGGGAGTGCTCCTGGACCCAAAGCTTTCTCTGGTTTCTCAGGTTGAGGCGGTGGCCAGGAGCACTTTTTATCAGCTTTGGCTGATTCATCAGCTATGTCAATTTCTAGAGGTGAATGACCTTAAAACAGTGGTACATATGTGGGTAACCTCCAGACTTGACTGCTGTAATGTGCTCTACATGTGGCTGCCTTTGTATGTAGTCTGGAAACTACAATTGGTGCAGAATGCGGCAGCCAGATTGGTTTCTGGGACAACACGAAGGGACCATATAACACTAGTTTTGAAAGAACTGCACTGGTTGCCGATAAGTTTCCGGGTGAAATACAAAGTGCTGGTTATTACCTATAAAGCCCTTAACAACTTGGGACCAGACTATTTAAGAGAGCACCTCCTCTGTCATGAACCCACCCGCCTCTTACAATCTTCCGGAGTGGTCTAGTTGCGGTTGCCACCAGCTCATCTCATGGCGACACAGGACCAGGCTTTCTCTGTGGCTGCCCCAGGGCTTTGGAATATGCTCCCTGCTGAACTAAGAGCATCTCCTCCTCTGCTTTCAGGAAGACCCTCAAGACTTTCCTATTCTCGCTATCTTTTAATTAGAATTTTAATAATTTGTTTTATATTGTTTTTATTATGTTTTATGAATTTTAACCTGTGGTTTTAATGTTGGGATTTGTACACTGTCTAGAGATTTACATATTAGGTGGTATAAAAATATGATTGATAAATAAATAATGTAGTTGTACACCACCCAGAGCCTCTGGATGGGGCAGTTTATTTATTTTTATTTAATTATTAAGAGATGTAATATACTACCCAATCCACAGACAGGGCGGTGTACAAACAAGAACAGCATCCAAGATTTGGGGGGCAGGGGTGGATAAATAAACTAAAGAGACCTAAAGGGCAAACGCCTGGAGGAAAACAAATGTCTTCAATAAGGTTTTGAAGGCTGAAAGGGCGGAGGCAGGCTGAATCGGTGGGGGGTGGGATTCCAAAGGGAAGGGGCAGCAACAGAGAAAGCCCTTCCACGGACCCTAGTACTATGGACCTCTCAGACCAGGGACTGAAAGAAGGGCAACCTGAGAAGATCTCACAGGACGGGACAGGAGAGGCGGTCCTGCAGATGAGCAGGTGCTAAGCCCGGAAGGGTTTTAAAGGTGAGAACCAGCACTTTTATAAATGTAATAAACAAACAATCGAATAAATATGTATTAATTTTAAATATTTCTATCCCACATCTCCCGTGCAATGCTACTTGGGGTGGCTCCCAAGAGTAATATATAGCAAAACAACTAGTTTTACCGCATTCAGGGCTGAATGCGGTAGGAGAAAAAGTCCTTCAACCCAGCTGCTGCTTACCACACAATCACCAAAGGAGCCTCTGACCCTGTTTTCCCCTCACAGGAGATCAAATACCGGGAGAATGCATGGCTTTTGATCTGGTCTGCCGCAAACTGGGCCGTTTAAGCGGTTCGATTGTGAACCGCTTCAAACCGATTCAAGCTGGTCCGTCGGTTTGACTGGCCCAGCTGGTCGGTCTGGCCAAACTGGTTTGCAGAGCAAATGGTCAGTGCACACCCCTGTTCTGAACTAGGGTAGGAGGCATCTCTCACCCGACTGAGCATCAGCCTGGTTTCTCAGGTTGAGGCGGTGGCC
This sequence comes from Hemicordylus capensis, assembly GCF_027244095.1. Lineage (NCBI taxonomy): Eukaryota > Metazoa > Chordata > Lepidosauria > Squamata > Cordylidae > Hemicordylus > Hemicordylus capensis. Next base: position 247,003,910 of record NC_069658.1, on the reverse strand, counting down.
AGGGGTGCTTTCTATCAGCTCCGGCTGATACGCCAGCTGCGCCTGTTTCTCGAGATCAATGACCTTAAAACAGTGCTACATCTGTTGGTAACCTCCAGACTTGACCTTTGTAATGCACTCTACATGGGGCTGCCTTTGTACATAGTCCGGAAACTTCAGTTGGTTCAGAACGCGGCAGCCAGGTTGGTCTCCTGGTCATCTCGGAGAGACCATGTTACTCCTTTACTGATGGAGTTACACTGGCTGCCAATAGGTTCCTGGACAAAATACAAAGTGTTAGTTATAACTTACAAAGCCCTAAACGGCTTAGGCCCTGGGTATCTAAGAGAGCGTCTTCTTCATTATGAGCCCCACCGCCCATTGAGGTCATCTGAGGAGGTCCGTCTCCAGTTACTGCCAACTCATTTAGTGGCTACACAGAGATGGGCCTTCTTGGTCGCTGCCCCGAGATTGTGGAATGCACTCCCTGCTGAGATAGGATCCTCTCCATCTCTGGCAATTTTCAAAAAACACCTGAGAACCCATCTTTTCACCCAAGCTTTCTCAGCTTCCTAAATTTTGGGGTTTTTAATATCTGGTTTATTTTAAAATTCAAAACCTGATTTTGGAGTTTTTAATCACTGTAATTGTTTAATTGTTTTAAAATGTTTTAAAATTGTTAATTGTTATAGTTTTTAAATTTGTTTTAGCTCTTTACTGTTTTAGTGGTTTGTTTTAATTGTAAACCGCCCTGAGCCATTTTGGAAGGGTGGTATATAAATCAAATAAATCATCATCATCATCATCATCTGTCCTACAGTCTTCTCTGACTGGCATCAGCCTTTCAAGGTTGAAAGCAGAGGGAGATATTTTCCAGCTCTGCTGCACAAGATCTCTTTTTAAAAACTGGAAGTGCCAGCAGCTGAACATGGGGATCTTGTGCTCTGCTGTTGCGCTATGTGTCTCCCATAAAAGAAGACAGAAGTGGGAGTGACCGAGGAGGAGGAGCCATGAATCATTGTGGTATGAAGAGAGAGCAGCTGCTAGATGGATTGGGAAGGCCACAAACAGTCTGTAAACAGTCTGTGGTGGTGGTCTTTATTGGGCAGGGCGAAAGAGCAACTGATCCTATCCAGCCCCAGCACAGCATCCCTCCAGTGGCTGATGCTGGTGTCTGTCTTGTGTTTCTTTTTGGACTGTGAACCCTTTGGGGACAGGGAGCATGATTGGTTTCTTGATGTAAACCACTTTGGAACCCCTTTTTGTTGAAAAGTGTTATATAAATATAAGTAGTAGTAGTAAAAGTGACAGCCATACCTTGCTCTGTGGTAAGGACTGCTCTGCATGCAAAAAGTCCTGGATTCAATCCCTGGCAGCATCTCTAGGTAGGGCTGAGAAAGATCCATCTGAAACCCTAGAGAGCAGCTTCCAGTCAGTGTAAACAGTACTGAGCTAGGTGGACCAAGGGTCTGGCTTGGCTGAAGGCTGGTCCTTCTGTCCTTGTTCATCGCTAGCATCTGGCAACTGGGAATACAAATTACCGGGAAATAAGATTTCATGGTTGAGTAGCGGAGCTATCCTCTATGATTTGTGTCTCAATGCCTGCTAAGGCCATCGAAGTCAGTGGCCGTCGCTGTATATTGTGGCATTAGGTGCCAGAGATTATGTATCTTGTACAGAGGAGGTCAGCAAAGGTGGCCAGGGGTCTGGAAACGGCATCCTAAGGAGAACGATGGAAAGAGCTAGGTATGTTTGGCCTGGAGAAGAGAAGACCAAGGAGAGATATGATAGCCATCTGCCAATACCTGCAGGGCTGTTACATAGGAGGAATGGACTTGATCTCCGTTGCTCCTGAGCGCATGACTAGACCCAACAGTTGGAAATTACGCAGGCTAGACATTAGGAACAATGTCATAACTGCAGGGCCATCTCTCACCAGCTGCTGGGCCCCGGACAAAAGGAGCGGGTGTGGGACCCTGGCTGGCCAAGGCAGTGGCAGCGAGGAGATTGCTGCCTGGGGTTTTCTCTGCTGCCTCTGGCCCCAGGGTGTGGCTCCCACTGTGGGGGCTGTGCTCTGGCCCGCCTGGCCCCCATGGTACATTCTTCTGGACTGTGTGGCTGGGCGTGGCGTGGTTCTTGAGGCAGGGGCTGTGCTCAGGGCTGGCGGGGGGTGTGTGTGGTCCTCCCTGCCCCTGGGGGGAGGGCTCAGTGCCTGGGATAGCACGAGCAGATTTCTGCACTGGGCAGAGAGTTGGACTGGAAAATCTCCAATCCCCCTTCCAGCTCTAAAATTCTATGACCTATACAGGCAAACCTTGCTATCCGCAGATCCGACATTGGTCGTTTTGCCTGTCCTCTGTTGGGTAATTGACAGCTTGGCATATGTGGCGGGAAAGGGTTAAAAATGGGTTAATTTGGCTTATCTGTGGTGTTAGGGTGGCTGAAAATGACCTCCGAGGTAATTTCTGGCCACCATTTTGAGAAAAGGAGCCATTTTGTGGCTCATTTTAAAAGCAAAAAATGCACACCCATGCTTTTTCACCAAAAAAGAGCGACTTGGGGGCGGATTCCTGGACAACAGAAGACCTGCGGAGCTCAGTAGGGCACTGCACCCCATCTGGGGGGACTTTTTTGCCCTTTTTCCATCCTCCAGGAGCCTAACCCCCTCCCCCCATTCCTATTGCCTTAATGCCCTGTTATCCATGGTCTTAGTGGAGAACGGAACCCCCACGGATAACGGGGTTCACCTGTATATTTATTTTGTCATTTCCCCCACCCACCCACCTCCAGTTTGGGCTTTGACTCATGCCACACTTTCTGTTTGTTTCAGGAGATGATGGGCCAGAGCAGGAGACTGAGGAGGAGAATTTTCAACTGGAAAAACCTGAGCCTGTGAACACGAGCAGAATATCATTGGAAGAAGTGATCGGGAAATTTTTCCAGGTTCCTGAAGTGGAAGAAGAGCCCAAACATGTGCATAGGACAAACTTTGCAACAGAGAAGCCATTTGAGTGCTCTGAGTGCGGGAAACACTTTGCAACAAGCTCTCACCTTATCAATCACAAGCGGGTCCACACGGGAGAGAAACCTTATAAGTGCTTAAGCTGTGGGAAAAGCTTTACGGAGAGAGGCAACCTGCTTAAGCACCAGAGAACCCACACGGGAGAAAAACCATACGAATGTTCCGATTGCGGCAAAGCCTTTGGTATTAGCTCTCAGCTGATAAGCCATAAGAGAGTCCACACGGGAGAGAAGCCGTACGAATGCTTGGACTGTGGAAAAAGCTTCTGCACCAGCTCTCAGCTTGTGCGCCACAACCGTGTGCACACGGGAGAGAAGCCCTACGAATGCTCCGAGTGCGGAAAAACCTTCAGCCAGAGGTCGTATCTTGTTGGGCATGAGAGGACCCATACCGGAGAGAAACCATTCAAATGCTCGCAGTGTGGGAAGTGGTTCTCGCACCGCTCTGACCGCCTGCGGCATGAGAAGATCCACACAGGGGAGAAACCGCACAAGTGTTCAGACTGTGGGAAAGGCTTCAACCAGAAAGGGTCCCTCATCACGCACCAGAGAACCCACACAGGAGAGAAACCCTTCGAATGTTCAGAGTGTGGGAAAAGCTTCAATGACAGGGGCTACCTCATTACACACCGGAGAACCCACACGGGCGAAAAGCCCTATGAGTGTACAGACTGTGGGAAAAGCTTCAGTCGGACTTCACACCTGACAGCTCATAAAAAGACTCATGCTGGAGAGAGGCCATAGCGTAACCAGTGTGCAAGGGACACAGGTCCAGTCCCTCTGATCTCTGTAAAATGGCAGAGAAACGTAAAAGAAAAAGTTGTGGAACTAAAGAGTAATAAAAGTTTAGGTAGTGGGCAAAATTTTATGTGAAGCTGGGAAGTGAGCTTGGATGTTGAAGCCCCCGTACAGGAACTGAACTGTTGCAATATCCTCTGCTATGTAAACATCAGGGCAACAGCCCTCCTCTATTGTATGTCATTTGGTATTCCAAGGTAAACTGCCTCTGACGATGGAGGTTCCATTGTTGAGCGGCCTGTTCTCCATGGGTTGGTCGAGTCCACTTTTTCAAAGCCTGTGGCCACCGCCACAACTTGTAGCAGCAAATTCCCCAAGTCAGTTCTGCACTGTGTGAAGAACTCTCCTTCTTGGTTTGTTCTGAATCTGCTGTCCATTAGTTTCATAGGTCAACGTATTGTATTATGGGGGTGGGGTGGGGGAAACAGTCTTTCTCTCTCTGCTTTTTCTGCATTGTGTATCATTTTATAAACCTCTCTCATGTCCCTTCTGAGTCATTTTTTCCTCTAAAAAGCCCAATCACTTGCCTTTCTTCATAGGGAAAGTGCTCCAGCCCCCTGATCATTTTGGTTGTCCTTTTTTTCACACCTTTTCAAGCGGTATGATACCCTTCTTGAGAGGTGGTAGCCAGAAGTGTATGTAGCATGTACAGGCATGAGAGGACCCATACCGGAGAGAAACCATTCAAATGCTCGCAGTGTGGGAAGTGGTTCTACTGAGTCAGACTATTGGTCCATTTAATTCAGTGTAACCTACTCTGACTGGCAGCAGCTCTCTGGGGTTTCAGGAAAAGGTCTTTGCCAGCCCTACCTGGAGATGCCAAGGATTGAAGCTGGGACCCTCTGCAGGCAAAGCAGATGCTCTACCACTGATCTTTGGCCCCAAACCTAGGAAACTCTCTCATACCAAAGTAAACCATTGGGTCATCTAGCTCAGTATTGTCTGCACTGACTGGCAGCAGCTCTCCAGGTTTCAAGTAAAAGGTAAAGTGTGCTGTCAAGTCGGTGTCGACTCCTGGCACCCACAGATCCCTGTGGTTTTCTTTGGTAGAGTACAGGAGGGATTGACCATTGCCTTCTCCCACGCAGTATGAGATGATGCCTTTCAGCATCTTCCTATATCGCTGCTGCCCGATATAGTATCAGCGGTGATTCAAACCTGCAACTTTCTGCTTATCAGTCAAGCATTTCCCTGCTGCACCACTTAAGGTGACTCCGGCTTTCAGACAGAGCGTATTTTCCAGCCCTATCTGGAGATGCCAGGATTGAACCTGGGAGCTTCTGCATGCCAAGTTGGGACTCTTAGCACAGCCCCATTCAAATGCAGCTGCAGCATCAGTTTATAGAGAGGCATTCTGGTTCTTGCCGTCGGTCTTTTTAGTCCCTTAATAATTTCTAGAATGGATTTTTGCCCTCCACCCGCACTGCCACCACACACTCAACTAATGTTTCCTTTGTGTGTAATCTCCAGTTCAGACTGCATCTGTTTATAATTGAAGATAGTATTTTTGTGTGCCATGTAGTTGATTTGTCCAGTTCTTAGAGATCATTTTGGAGCTGTTCACAATTTGCTTGAATTTTCACCCTCCTGAAATAAATGTCATTATGTCATAAATGTAATTTGTCATCCACAAACGTGGCTACCTCACAGCTCTTCCCCTAATTCCAGATCATTTATAGCAGTAGCAGTAGCACTTACATTTATATACCGCTCTATAGCCAGAGCTCTCTAAGCGGTTTACAATGATTTTTAGCATATTGCCCCCAACATTCTGGGTACTCATTTTACCGACCTCGGAAGGATGGAAGGCTGAGTCTTGAGTCCCTGGTCAGGATCAAACTTGTAACCTTCTGGTTACAGGGCGGCAGTTTTACCACTGCGCCACCAGGGGCTCATTTATGCCAATGAAACCTGTCTCTGTCTCTCTCTCTCTCTGTGTCTCTCTCGCTCTCTCAAAGTTCCTTTAAGACACCATATTCATTTGAATCCAAGACAAGGTTTTCCCCAGGTTCTTTGATGTTAGAATTTGGGTGTGGGGATGGGCAGGTTGCCTTACATTTATAGCCTCTCCCTTTCAGGTATATACAGGTATAAACATAAAGTGTGCCATTGAGTCAGTGTTGACTACTGGAGACCACAGAGCCCTGTGGTGGTCATTGGTAGAATACAGGTGGGGTTTACCATTGCCATCTCCCGTGCAGTATGAGATGATGCCTTTCAGCATCTTCCTATATTGCTGCCGCCTGATATAGTCTGGGAAACATACCAGTGACATGTTTCGAACCGGCAACCTCTGCCTTGCTAGTCAAGTCATTTCCCCACTGCACCAATACAGGTATAACCTGTATTTAACAGCTGTTTTTAAGAGGGTCATCTTAAATTTGGAGGCATCTTCTATTTGGGTAAATGTGGTAATATAAACACATCCCATTTCATGGGTTTAGATTCCAGGTAAGTAATCATCTAGCCCCACAGTCTTTCATAAAGTGGTCTGTTTTCTGCCTCCTTGATATGTTCAGATTTGCTGCATTTGCTTGCTCATTTTCAACAGATCCCAACCCTCCACCACCCCATTCTGTCAGTGGGTCTGCACATTTCCATTTATGCACTCTGGCTAGACACAGCCCTCAGGAGATTACAAGTTAATTTCTTGTGGAAGCAGCTTGAGTATGTTCTAGAACAGGGATTCTCAACCTTGGGTTCCCAGATGTTGCTGGACTTCAGTTCCCATAATCCTCAACCAAAGGCCATTGGGGCTGGGGATTATGGGAGCTGACGTTCAGTAACATCTGGGGACCCAAGGTTGAAAATCCCTGTTCTAGAACATTGAGGGAACTCTTCTGTTGAAGGAGTCATGCTGATTCATCCTCTGCAAGGCTGATAGGAATACGACAAATTTATATACTGTTTTCAACCAAAGTTCCCAAAGCGGTTTACAGAGCTATACAATAAATAAATAAAATGGCTCCTTGTCCCCCCAATGGGCTCAGAGTCTAAAAAAGAAACATGAGATAGACCCCCAGCAACAGCCACTGGAGGGATGCTGTGCTAGGGATGGATAGGGCCAGTTGCTCTCCCCCTGCTCAATAAAGAGAATCGCCACTTTTTAAAAGCTGCCTCTTTGCTCAGTTAGCAGGGGACAATTCTGCAGCTCATAGGCTGCGCAGCAAGCCACCAAGCTAAGGAACAGACAAGCCTGTCGCTTCTGCTCCATTTTAAACCCCAGCAACAGGGGATGCCCTGTACCTACCAAGGAGTCTGTCCTCTCACTGCTACTCCTGTTGGAAATACTGAGTTTAACAGCGGCAGGGCAAGGATGCACTCCTTGGTAGCCACTGAGCCTGTCTTCACAAGCTTGCACCCACGTGGTCTAAAGTGCTGTGGAAGCCTTAAGTTCTCCGGCCATTTGGTCAGGCAGTTTGCTGTGCAGTCCATGAGCCGCAGTGTTTCACTGTTCTTGTTTTAACAATGCTTTCTACCAGTTTCCCCAGGATGAAAGTTAGGCTGGTGGCTCTGTGGTTTCTTGGATTCCTTTCAAAATGTCTTGTTTTGGTGACTTTTGGCTGGTCCTCTGGTAAGCAGGCTGATTCTAGGGAGAAATGGTACATTTGGATCGAACGACTTCACATTTACCCTAGAAGCAATGGTTCAGGTATGTGTGTGTTTGTAGCCAGTGGTTTAGTGACTTTGACGGTGGCCCGTGTCCAAATAATTTGGCAGACTGCCACCACAGTCCCTGCTTCCCTCTTGCCACCGGCCTCCACAGCTCTGCTAACCAGAGGCACTCTTACCCCTGGACTTTGGGGCCCAAGTCCAGGGCCCCCACACCCCCTGCCCCCCATCCTCTTTTTTTTTAGTCAGTCTCTGGCAGTGTGGTTGCTGCACCAGGCGGCCAAGTATGATTGTGCCATGCGCCAGGTGCTTTAGAGAAAGGGGGAAATCTGTGGGACAGGAATATGTTCAGTTGCGTGTTGAAATGTGTCTGCCCATGCATATTTGCATAAATATACCTGTTTTATATTCTTACCTTCTTGTGAATTCGGTTGCTGTTTGTTCCCTCAAGAACCCAAGTGTTAAAAATACTGCATGTGTCAGAGAGAGAGAGAGAGAGAGAGAGAGAGAGAGAGAGTGTGTGTGTGTGTGTAGGGGGAGGATGCTTATCTTGAAGTGGGGGGCCCTCCAACAGCCTTTAAGTCCAGGCTCCAAAACTACCTGGGTGCACCTCTGCTGCTAACCACCAGAGTGTGGAGGAGGCAATCGGCGAATGGAGGGGGGTGAGGAGGAAGTAAATTCCAGGGCCTTTGGCAGCTCCATCCAACAGCCCATGAGCAGAGCACATGGCCACACAATGGTAGGTCCGCCCCTGCTCAGACATTACATTGTATGTGTGTACAGATATCTGTTCACATGGACATGTGTTAATGAACCTGGGTACAGGCCTTCTCAAATGCAGGGTACATATAGGAAGCAATATATTGCTTCCCACATGCATTAAACATAATGGCTGATAATGCAGCACAAGGCTCTGTCAGCCTAGGAACAGCGCATTGGCGCAGTTGTGCAAGAGCACTCTTGCACACAAGACCGCACAACTGTGCAAATGGAGTTGTGCCAAAGAAGGCCTTTGAAAATAATGGCCCTCTATCAAGCAACTGCATTTGCACGGTCTTGTGCAAGAGTGTAACTGCGCAAACTCTGTTCTTACACTGACGGAGCTTTGTGCTGTATGTCAGCCACTGCCTGGACTGTGAATTCAGATCTGTATGGGTGTTGAATGTAACATGTGAACAGGGCTTCTCCGCCATCTTTTGCCGTAAAAGCTAGTATACCAGAGATCTCCTGCAGTTGCTGGTCTTCAGTTCCTTCCCCATAACTATGCTTTAGAAAAATATTGATGAACTAGCTGGGCCGGGCACAGAATATCTGCGCCTCTAGTTTTGCCTGCCTGCCGCCCATAATGATGCCGATTTCTTTCCCAGTCTGCCCGCCACTGCCGCTTTCTTGCCTGCGCACTGCAGTTTTCTCCCCCTGCGGCTGCCGCCGCCACCGCCATTTTGTCCCTCCCAGTTTGCCTCCAGCGCCTCCACTTTCAGTTGTCACACATGGGATTAGCGACAGGAAGACCCATAACTACTGGTTGTCTGGATAACTGGAATAGTATTCCAGTTCAGCTGGTGATTGCAAGGATGTTCTATACTGTTTTGTGTTTGGAATGAGTTAGTATAATTTCTTTTATAATGGTTTTAACTTATTTTGTATGAGTGTGGGTTTCCACCAATCTTACCTGCCCTAACAAGATAGCATGGGTTGCTATAGAACTATAAATGCACAATAAAATTCAGTGCAATGTCTGCCTCTGTTTTGGCTGCAGGTTTTATGTCAAAACATTTGCTCCTGTTGTGAGTGTGTGTATTTCAAGCTGTGGTGTGTTGTGTACCATCTATATCAGGGCTGCACAACTTCGGTCTCCCAGCTGTTGGACTACCTTTCATCTTCCCTGGCCACTGTGGCTGGGGAGGATGGAAGTCATAGTCCAACAAATGGAGGGTATAAATTATGCAGCCCTGATCTATATGGAGTCCCACTGGCATATTCCAGATGCCTGCAAGTCTCCCAACCAGTGTTTTCTCTAAGGCGTGCACATGTGTACAGTTTTTTTTCTTGGTTAAGTTTAGATACCACTCAGGTTGAATCAGGAAGGCTCCACTCTGAATGCATGTCACTGCTTTGATACTGCCACCCAGAGCAAGACTCATTCTGCACGCAGATGAAAAAAGTTAGAGGGATCAATGCATCCCAACCAGTGTTCCCTTTAATGGGAATGCCCAGATGTTGACTACAAATCCCATAATCCCGTCAAAGGCCATTGCAGCTGGAGCTGCTAGGAGTCATAGTCAACAGCTGGGGATCTGTTACAGGGAACACTGCTCCCAACATGCCCAGATACTTTTCCAGCCAGCCCCTGTACTCTTGTTCCTGCAGAAGTAAACCCGCCCCCCGCCAATCAGAAATGTGTGGAACTTAGCAGAGACAGCCATAGGAGTAGCTGCCTCCATGCAGCACCAGGGGGTGAGTGGGTGCTGCAGAGATTCATTTGCATTGGATGGTCTAACTCAGGTTTGTGACATTGTCACAATTCAGACAATGTCTAACTCAAGGGTTCTTAATGTTAGGGCCCCAGATGTTATTGGACTTCAGCTCCCATAATCCCCAGCCCCAGTGGCCTTTGATTGGGGATTATGGGAGTTGAAGTCCAACAACATTTGGGGACCCAACACTGAGAACCTAATAACTGAGCCACTCAAAAGGGAAGCAAAGGTTTGCCCGAGATTCAAATTTAAGACCTCTCTGCCTTAGCAAGAATAATTCCCCAAGATGCATCAACTCTGGCTTTACAGAAGCTGGTATGCCTTGGTAGCCCCTAAAAGGCTGCATGTACTAGTTAAAAGGTAACTGGGATATTTAAATAGTTAAAGTTAGGGTGCATAAACTTCCATTGGCATTCAGCAAAGCAAATACTGTAAGCTTATTCCTCAAGTGAAATACCTAGTAAAAGAAACAGTTTTTTAAAATATGTCGTCTTCACCATGAGCCCCACTGCCTGTTAAGATCATCTGGAGAGGTTCATCTGGGGTTGCCGCCAACTTGTTTGGCGGCTAGTCAGGGATGGGCCATCTCCGTTGCTGCCCCTGGACTTTGGAATGCGCTCCCTGTTGAAAGAAGAGCCTCCCCATCTCTGGCAACTTTTAAAAAGGCACTGAAGACACATTTGTTCACCCAGGCTTTTAATTAGATTTATGGTTTTAAGTGTTTAATGTTGGTTTTGAATGATTTTAATGTTTACATGATCAACTGTTTAATTTAGTTTTGATTTTAATTGTTTTGTTTTTATTTTGATGGAAACCGCCCTGAGCCATTTCTGGAAGGCCGGTATATAAATCAAATAAATAAATAATAAACACCCCAGACTGAGGACAAGCAAAGCAGAATGAATACTGTAGCGGTTTGCAACCCATTTTAACAAAATCAGAATATACTGTACAATCACTTAAAACATTTTATTTAGTAATTTATGCTGCATATGGGGTGTGGGCATGAGCACGTGTTCATACCAGAGCTTTTGCTCATAGTAGTTGAGTTTGCCATCTTTGCCTTTTCTGGGGGGAAAAGAAGTCCGATTTACTTCTATTGTGTCAGGATGGGAGTTTCCTTGATGGGATTTCCCTGGAATCAGTTATGGGGAAGAAGGAGAGTGTGTTCTGCCAACATGGAGGAAGATTCAGAGTATAATAAAGTTGAAAGTGTAATTGGCTGCCATGTTGAAGAAGCTGTAACATTTTGGGCACAGAACAATAATAGACAGAATGACATCTTGAAGATTAGCTGTACCCTAGCTGAAATTTGTCCTCAAGCCATTCCAGTTTTTGGTAACCCAGAAGATCTACAGAAGTTGCTTTTCAGAAGATAAATGCTGGTACGGATGTAAAGTACTGCAGGTTATCAATGGTGAAAAGCGCCAAGTATTATATATTGACTATGGAAACCGAGATTCTTAATCAATCAGAAATAGTTTAGATTCCTGACAACTTGCAGCTTCCTAGTCTGGCAAACAAATACAAACTCTGGGGATTACAGATTCCAGTTAATCAAGATTTAAATCAGTTTGACCAAGGGAGGACACTGCTGAATAGCTTGGTTTTTGAAAGAGAAATAAAGACAAAGTGGAAAGATGAATATTAGGATAGTACCATTTTTGCCCAAGCAGAATGTGGCCTGCTGGATATTGGGAAAGAAATAGTTAAGAGAGGCTTTGTCAAACGATGCTCATCTCCCACAAAGAGTAATAGCTGACATCCAACCTGATCCCTCTTTGTACCAATCCAGGACTACAAAAGCTATAACTTGGCCAAGCAGAACCAGCCCTTCAGCCTGCAATGGAAGAGGCTTTGATGATCATGTGTCTCTGAATGGGAGGAGTGAGATTAATGCTGCAAATCACATGCCATATAGCAAGGAGAAATTTATTACTTCTGACCAGGGGCGTAGCTATAATTTGAGTGAAAGGGTTCAAAGAACATGGGCCCCCAGCTCCTGAGAGCCCTTCAGCTCCATCTCTCCCAATTTTCTTCATTATCTCCCTCACTCTGGGGGACCGCCAGAGAGAGGGATGAACACGGGCCCCCTCTCCCCTAGCTACGCCCCTGCTTGTGACCTTAGAAGGGTGTCGAACATTAGCCTGGCAAAAATTAAACGAGATCAGAAAATGGTAGAGAATGGAAAGCTGAAAGAGGCTCTCAGAGGAGAAAACAGAAAGCTTCTGAATCAGCATGAAGAACTGGAATCAAAAGTTAAGAGGCTTATGTATGACCTGGAGAGAGAGAAGAAAGCTCATACAGAAATACTTGAGTATATAAAAAGTATTCTGCCTGATTATGTAGGAGTGACAGTGAGAAACCTGGCTGCCAAGTTTGAGAAGCTGAAAGAAACTAGGCAGATCAGTATGAGTGCTCGTTTTGGAGAAGACCTTTCAGAAGCTGTGAAAGTAGTTACTAACGGATGCCTTGCTACTCCTCTTTCGTTGGAAAAGCTGATGATGATTTGGGTAGAATATTACTCTGCTCAAGACCAGTGTGCCCTGGGAGGAAGGCAAGAAAGGATGTACCCCGGCCAGGGAGCTCTTGTCCTCAACTCCTGAAAAGACCAACGGCCTGAGACAACTTAAAAAAAAAAAATCTTCAGTAATTTGCTTCATTTAATATTGTAAACTGCTTTGGGTGCCTTTGTCAAGGCAGAAAGGCAGTATAAAAATGTAGTAAATAAATAAGTAAATAAGAGGAAATACGATCATGCAAAGATGTGGATGAAGTACACATTTCTTTTTCTTCTTCTTCATTTTTTTTCTTCACCCCCCCTTTTTTTAATTCTTCAAAGAAATGAAATACAGAAGCAATTCTACTCTATAGTAGAAGAATTCATTGGGGAAGTGGATGACTTGCCCCTTTCTGATAGATTAGAAACATTGCAGAAACTGCAGGGATCCCTGGAGAGGCTCATGAAGCTGAGGGCTCTGAAGTATTTAACAAGTTCTTTGAGTGGAACACTGTAAAGCTGGAGGAGTTAAATCATGTCGGGAATGCCACGGAGTCTTCCCTGCAAAATCTTGTGACATGTTTCAACAGGATAATTAAGTTTTTTGGCATGACAACAGAAACATTTGACGTCCAAGGATGTTGTTGGCAATGTGGATGATGTTCTCAAGCAGGCTGAGTTGGCTTTTCCCCAAGAGCTAGATGAAGCAGATAAAAAATAATCTTAAATATATACAATGAAGTTCTGCAGAACATCCAGCAAGAGCAACATCTTTTAAATATTGTCTATTGCAAGTACCTGAATAGTACTGAGTTCAAAAAGAAGATTGTGAAGGGGCTGGAGACAAGTCCCAACACTGATGACTTGTTACTGATTAAGAAGAGATGGAAAATCATCAAGGCTCAGCTGAGGTGGAAGCTGGTTGAAAAAAGCAACTTGGAATAAGCTGATGATTACAGTGAGTCTGAAGTGGCAAAAATAAAAGAAGAAATTACAGGACTACGGAACAGTGTCTTTCAGGAAATATACAATGAACAAGAGGAATATGAGAAGCTTAACCATGTGGTATAGAAATGGTTCCCTGAGCTGCCCCTTCTTCATCCAGAAGCAGGAACTCTGAAATACATGAACTCAGGAGGACTCCTGACAGTCAGTTTGGAACGGAATCTTCTGGATGCTGAACCAATGAAGGAACTAAGCACAAAGCGCCCCCCCGATTTGCTCAGAAATGCAAAGGCAGAAGGTTCTCCTAAGGGATATGCTGTGGATATGAATACTGAAACAGGAGTGGCAGAAAGGGCAGCAAAGTATCACCAGGTTTGGAGAGAACTGAAGGAGGAATCTGGTTTAATGCAGCTAATGTTCTTTTTTTATGCAAGTCTGATCCTCTAGCATATCTGATGGTCCCATATTATGCTAGAGCAAATTTGGGCGCATTGCAGACTAGTACACCTTTAACAAGAAGAAACCTTAAAAAGTGATGAAAGGAGTGGTCCATGGTCTCTGCATGCTACACAGAGCTGATATAGTGTGCCCTGAGAGGAAGGAGGTGCCAGGCCAGGGGAGAGCATAACATCGGCCCCCATAGAGACCAGCTCTGGCCTGTGAGGACTGTTGGGCAGCTCCCCACCTTCCCAAGAGTACTGAAAGACCAGAGTGCCCTGAGAAGAAGGCAAGAAAGGATGCACCCAGGCCAGGGAGCTCTTGTCCTCAGTTCCTGAAAAGACCAACAGCCTGAGACAACTTAAAAAAAAAAATCTTCTGTAATTTGCTTCTTTTAATGTAAAAACCACTTTGAGTGCTTTTGTCAAGGCAGAAAGGCGGTATAAAAATGCAGTAAATAAATAATAAATAATAATGATATAGTGCATGGATCCCTGCATGAATACAACATATTTGCTGTAAACTGAGAAAAAGGAATTGTTGGAGACTTCGACTTCACCAAAGCCAAAGGTCAACATGCATCAATGAATTCTGTGGCTCTGAATGGTCTGAGCTTAACTTCTCCTGAAGTCAAAAAGGGACAGCCACCTTCTCCAGCTTCAGATATGTATGCTTATGGTTGCCTGCTGTACTGGCTACTTATTGGAAATCAAGAATTTAAAATAAAATAAGATAGAACTCCTCAGATGGATGGCCTTAATGTGGACGATGAACTTAAATCTCTACTCTTGAATCTCCTCTGCCATTACAATCGAATGACCGCCAAACAGGTACAGAACGATGACTGTTTCCTGTTGCCTGAGGTGATCCCAGATCCATCGGAAAATGAACCAACTGAATGTGGAAACAAAGAGGTCAATCCTGAAATTGTTTCTGAGGGTGGACAGAAGAACAAGCTGGGACCGGAGAAGATAAATCCAGATAATTAGGGTTTTGGTGTTTGTGGTTTTTGCATTCTAAACACTAAGTAAGTTGGCATAATTTGGGGTTTCAAAAGTAGCTTCCCTAGTCTTGAAACTTTAAAAATGCCACACCACATGCACAGTTACAAATTTTGTACTTGAATTGCTGTGTTTTGGAAAGTTTATATAACTTGTTCCCTGTGTTTGGTCTTGGTTCAATAAACTCTATTAACATAGGGGTCTTTAACAGCTGGGGTGCCCAGATGTTGATGGGACTACAACTTGTTGATTGGACTACAACTAAAAGCCATTGTGGCTAGGGATGATGGGAGTTGTGGTCCCAACGACGTCTGAAGACCCAAGTTGGAGAACCCTTGCTTGTACAGATTCAAAATACATCTCGGATAGCTGGTACCCAAGCCCAAGTTATAGTTTTAGTTTCATTGATGCCGAACTATCCTCTTTTTCTGTTGCCCAATATCCCTTTCACTTGTTTTTCTAGATTTAAAGGTGGCCTTTGCTTCCATGCAGGAGACTTCCCAGATTGCTTGAGGGAACTGTATTCTTTGAGTCTCAGAACCAATACATTTGCAGGAGGAAGGTATTGCTCAGGTCCGGTGATCTGGTAGGTGAACCCTGTTTAAGAGGACTTGCTGGCATTGCACTTTTGCAGGATTGCTAATGTACCACTTGACTAGCCAACCCAAGGATATTGTTCTCAGAATAAGCATAGAAGAGGCCTGCTTGCTTATTGCAGAGACTATAAAAACACATCAAAACCTGGAAGAGTATTATCTTATAGTCTTAATGAACCAAGATAGCTGGGCTGGATTGTTTTTGTTTGGCCCACATTTTGGCAATAGTGTTTAAATGCTTGTAAATAGATCTCTCAGTTGACTCCTGAAGAGTACAGGCAAGACATCAATAAGGTTCATCCATAACATCGATGATGTTCCTCAATAACATTGATCTATTTCCTAATCTGTTCATTAGAATGATCTGAATAGTTCTGAAGCAAGCCTGCAGTTCATGCTTTTGATGTTTTGGGTGAATCTCTTACAACCTTTAGTAGGTCCACATACATTTCTTTGAAACAAAACAGCTTTTTTTCATGCTGTACTGTATCTGGCCAATAGGTGCTGCTCTTGACTTGGTGCTTTTCAGTGATATTGCTGCCAGCAGCAAGTAATATTGTGGTGGTGATTGGTAGGAGGGCAGCTTGTGAATTTTATTTAAAAAAAATTTTTTTTATTTAGATCTGTATTTTTCAGAAGATGCAAGCAAAGACATTATGCAACATTACAATGTTAACAGGTGTCCCAACCCCAAAAGGGAGTTAAAATGAAGGATAATGGAAATTTCTGGAGAGCAAGAGAGCTTTTGGAGAAATTGCAATAATCTTGAAGCAGCTGAAAGGTAACTGAGCCCTAGAGAGGGATGCCTTTCCCACAGAATTCGACCATGTTTAAAAGATACTTTGCTGCTGCTTATAAAAAGGCTTTTAATCTGGTTCTGCAAACCGGCCAGGTACTGGAAGCCTAGAAGGAAACAAAAATATGACGTAGT
This sequence comes from Hemicordylus capensis, assembly GCF_027244095.1. Classification (NCBI taxonomy): domain Eukaryota; kingdom Metazoa; phylum Chordata; class Lepidosauria; order Squamata; family Cordylidae; genus Hemicordylus; species Hemicordylus capensis. The sequence continues at coordinate 246,987,612 of NC_069658.1, read as the reverse complement.
AGCATCTTGCATGGATCCCCTAAAGCAGGGTTCTTAAACTGCAGCCCTCCAACTGCTGTTGGGACTACACCTTCCATCAGTCACAATGACCAACAGGTAGGGACAATAGGGAGTGCAGGCCAACATTTGCAGGAAGGCCGCAGTCTAAAAAGAAGTGTCACACACCCACCTCAAAAGTAAAACGAAACAATCCTGTGTTCTTCCCCTACCACACACACACACACAAACACCATTCCTCTGTTCTCTCCCTTGTCTCTCTGTTTAGATTTTCAGCAGGAAACTTGTTTGCTCATCCTGTGTAAAGCAGGGCTGCACAACTTCAAACCTCCAGCTGTTGAAGGCTGACATCTCCCACCATCCTCAGCCACAGTGGCCAATAGTTGAGAATGATGGGAGTTGGAGTCCAACAACTGCACAAGGGCCAAAGTTGTGCAGCCCTGGTGTAAAGTTTACATAGCCACACAGAGGGTGCTATATCAATAGTAAAGCAGAGACATGGAAATATTTACAGGTAGTCTTTCTACAAAAGGTTAAACACAATACTAATTTTGATAAAAGTCTACTTCCAGAATGCAGAAACATAGTACAGCTGTATTATGTATTCCATGCTTTCAAACAAAGCTCCTTAAATTGTAGTCAAGAAATCAAATTTATGAATTAAGAAAAGCTTAACAAAGCTTATACAACAAATATTTATATAAGTTCAATATAAATTATCTGTACCATACCTAAAGGATTCCTGTAATATTCCCCAGCCACCTGGGATTTTGGGAACATGGGAAGCTGCCTTCTATCAAGGCAGACCATTGCTCCATCTAGCTCAGTAGTGTCTACACAGACTGGCAGCATCTCTACAAGGTTTTTAGAACAAAGACTTTCCCAGACCTATTTGAAGCCCTAATTGAAGATGACACTGAATTTAAGACAACCCCATTAAATAGTAGAGGTTAAATACAGGTTATACCTACATTCATTCAAAAGGAATAGGTCTCTGAATTTAAGACAACCTCCTGATTTCTAATATTTAAAAAAACTTGAAAAAATCCTAGTTTGGGATCTAGGTAAATACAGTAACTGAAGTCCTGGAGAAAGAGTTTGCTTCAGAACTACTTGCACCTCTGTTCAAACTTAGCTTGTTACTTGACTCAAACTCATACGACTGATCGACTAAGACTTTTTTAACTGGTTGACAGTCCAAGTTAAGAGATTACGAGTTAAGGCCTTGTAGTACAGTGATAAAGATCATCCTTACCAAAGTGCCATTACTGGATGATCCCGATTTATACAGCGGTGGTCAAAATAATGGTGCTGCAATCCAAACTCATCTAGAATGATAAAGAGAGCCAAGAATAAGTGTCAGGAATAAGAGACGCTGCTCCACGAAAGCCAGAAACAAAAGGCACCTTAGCAATGCCACACACCGACTCAATTCAAATGCAATGCTGGGTGAGCGAAAACCACACTCGTGGTTCCACACAGCTTGCTTCACATTTTTGAGAATTAGCATCACAACACATCCCCACCATACTCAGTGTCTGGAATCCCACCCCATGTATGTTCATTTGTTTTTTAAAACCACTTCTGGCAACACAGATCTGCCTTATACCGAGTCAGACTCTTTAAGGTCGTTCACACAACCTACCACCTGGGCGGCGGGAAGGCAGGCTCCTACCTGCCTCCCCGCAGCTGATCACTGAATGAAGAGCGATTACAGGCCCAGGTGTGTCAGGGCAGCGATCAGCATTCGGCTGGCAGGAGGGGAAAAGCTCATGCTGGGTCCTCCATGGACCCCGCGTACAGTGTGTGTGCAGTACTAAAAGCAGCTGCTTTTAGTACTGCAGCCACTTCACTCCATGCAGCTGCTTTCCACCCCGCTAGCTTGCTACACCAAACAGAAGCCCAGATGCCCAGCAGCAATTGCCCAGATTACTGCCTGCTGAGGTACAGGCTGAGTACCCCATATCCGGACTGCTTGGGACCAGAAGTGTTCTGGATTTCAGATTTTTCCAGATTTTGGAATATTTGCTCTCTCTTGCAAGGCAGGGATGGAGGAGCCCCCTTTGCTGCCTCATGCCAGGGGAAGGCCAGTTTAAGGGTTAATCTAAGGAAGTCCAGGTTCCTAGAGAGGCATCTGGGAAGAAACATTCGGCAGGGGTGCCTTCCCTTCCGGCCCCTGCCCCGAGAAAGGAGCCTTTGTGTCTTTTCCTGCCCACGGGATCTGCAGCCACACCTTGAAGAAGAGAACTCTGTGGCTGCCAATGTAGATGGGGTGTGTGGGGACCCCAGAGCCATGGGGGGAGGTGATGCAAGGGAGGAAAGCAGGGAGTGGGCTTGGGAACCAGGGGAGAGATGTCCCGGGTGGGCAATGAGGGGGATGAGATGTGTGCAGCCTTCTGAAATAAGTTAATAAGTAAGTTTTGACTGCATGTTTAAAAGCAGCAAGTCTGCGAGCAAGTGAGCTAAGGCATTGTTTTTTTGTTGTTGTTACGGCGTGGTGTCCGGATTTTGGACCATTCCAGATTTCAGATGTCCGGATAAGGGATACTCAACCTGTAGAACGAACCCACGTTTCATTCTACCTTGGTAAAATTCCAGGTAGAAAAGGTGGGCTATACAGGCCTGGAGCAGCAGGCTCCCAGCGCTCCAGATGACATGAGCTGCCTGGGACAACATGTTGTTGCACAGCCTTTTTGTCTATCTAGCTCAGTATTCTCTACACCAGGACACACAACTTTGGCCCTGCAGCTGCTTTTGGACTACACCTGCCATTATCCCCAGCCAGTGGTCAATAGTCCAACATCTGCAGGAGGGCCAAAGTTGTGCAGCACTGCTACGCAGACTGCGTGGTGTAGTGGTTGGAGTGCTGGACTAGGACCGGGAAGACCTGAATCCAAATCCCCGTTCAGCCATGATACTTGCTGGGTGACTCTGGGCCGGTCACTTCTCTCTCAGCCTAACCTACTCCACAAGGTTGTTGTGAGGAGAAACTTATGTATGTAATACACTGCTCTGGGCTCCTTGGAGGAAGAGCAGGATATTAAAAATGGTTTTTAAAAAAAGAGAGACTGGCAGATATTCTGCAAGATTTCAGGCAGGGGTCTTTCTTTCCCAGCTCGACCTGGAGTTTCCAGGGGATTAGGAACATAGGAAACTGCCATATACTGAGTCAGACCATTGGTCTATCTAGCTCAGTATTGTCTTCACAGACTAGCAGCGGCTTCTCCAAGGTTGCAGGCAGGAATCTCTCTCAGCCCTATCTTGGAGATGCTGCCAGAGAGGGAACTTGGAACCTTCTGCTCTTCCCAGAGTGGCTTCATCCCCTGAGAGGAATATCTTGCAGTGCTCACACATCAAGTCTCCCATTCATATGCAACCAGGGCAGACCCTGCTTAGCTATGGGGACAAGTCATGCTTGCTACCACAAGACCAGCTCTCCTTGAACCTGGGACCTTCTGCACACAACGCAGCAGCTCTACCACTGAGCTTTGGATGCTGCTGATTAGTTTAGGAAGCTGCCTTCTACTGATTCCAACTGTTGTCCATCTAGCTCAGTACTGTCTACACTGAGGGGCAGAGACTCTCCAGGGTTTCAGAAAGAGATCTTGCCCAGCCCTGCCTGGAGATACCAAGCATTGAACCTGGGGCCTTCTGAGCACGAAGCAGCTGCTCTTCCACTGGGCTATAGCCTCATTTCCAGAGATTGCCTTGAAGGCTTCCACTGGTCTCTGAGATAGGAGAAGCTGAGGCCCAGCCTCAGCTGGAGAAACCAGAGGTGAAATGGCAATGCTGATACTTCAAAGTACAAGGATAGATGTATAACCAATATCAAACAATTTATATCCAAAATATACAATTCAACAAATTGTAAGGAGCACCATAAGCACTGTTCCCTCTAACAGGGATTCCCAAATGTTGTTCACTACAACTCCCAACATCCCCAGTTGAAATGGCCTTTGGCTGGGGATTATGGGAGCTGTAGTCAGCAACATCTGGGAATCCTTGATAGAGGGAACACTGACTATAAGATTATACACAGAATAGATTGTTAATTGAGTTTAATACAGCCAATTTGGTTGACGAAAATATGTTTGTTAGTATAATACAAGCATATCTCTATCTATCGGAGATTAGCTATGCATATGTTTTGTGGAAGATTGATAATTTGTGAGCATTCTTATAGAATTTTAAACAAGTCTCTCTACAAGAAAATAAAATTTTCATCATTTCAATGTTCATCCACTTGAAAAACATGTAAAATTGAATGAAGGTCACCATTGTGGACTGAAGTAATAGAAACTAGAAGACTGTATTGGGAATTTATACATTTTGTGTTTATGACAAGATACATCTGTAGATTCAGTTTGCTCATAGTTATTCACATTTTATTTTGCATCTTTGGTGCCTGCTACATTAAATATTCATTGAATTTTATATTTTGGATCTAATTTGTTTGGTAATTTTGATACTTCACCTCCCTAGCTTCTTACACAAGGTGGCCAAGGGCCTGTCTAGTCCAGCATCCTGTTTCTCCATAGTGGCCCCTGCATGTCTCTGGAAATCCCATGAAGGCATGCCCCCCACCCCCTGCTGTGCCCTGTAACTGGTATCCAGAGGTGTCCTGCCTCTGAACCTAGTGGTAGCCTGTAGCCATCAAGAGTAGTAGTCACTAATAGACCTGTGCTCCATAAATTGGTCTGTTCTGAATATTCTTCTTCTGATACTACACAGAGAAGTAACAGATCTACTGTAGACACCAAGGTGAAGGTCCCCCCAAGAAAGGTTGGTATCCAAATATTCAACATAAGAAAACTGTCCCCATTGGATGTAGATGTGGAAACTTTACATAATTATTGTACAAATCCAAACCAACAGGTACTTGACACCAGAGGTAGGAGTGTGCACGGTTTGGTCCGGGCACAATGTAAAAGACTGCCGGACTGGTCCGGCGGTCCGGGAGGGCGGGGGCATGTAGCTTTAAGGGTGGTGGTGGTAGTAGTAGTCCCCCGCCCCCGCCGCTCTTCCCCCTCCGGCGCTGGTGTGTTTTAAAATCTTCCTGGGGCGGCAGAATTCCTCTCTGCCGCCCCTGCCCCCATCGTTGTCAACCCAAGCCTTCAAAGGAGTACAGCCAGCGGCGCGCATGCGCCCTGCACGGCGCGCACTTGTCTCCGCCGCTGGCGCGCGCCCCACATACATCACAGCGCACGCACCAGCGGCAAAGACAAGTGCGCGCGCCGCACAGGGCACATGCACGCCGCTGGCTGTACTCCTTTGAAGGCTTGGGTTGACAACGACGGGGGCAGGGGCGGCAGAGAGGAACTTAGTTTGCACTAGAGTATCAACAGGATCACTAGCAGAGCCAACTCTAAACCATTCCAAGGCTTCTTGGAAGGGTTTAGATTCCTATCGAATCTGATCAACTTCTCAGGCAGACCAGCCTAAAAGTTCCTTCACCCCTGCAGAGGTGGGTTGTGGTTGCCAGCCCCACCCTTACCAGATGGTGGTCCATCTATGACAATGGGGAGATGACAGGAGCCGCCACCCAAGGAACACCACCCTGATTCGAGCAAAAGACTAAATCAAGAGTGTGACCAGCTGCATTATGACCTCAAGACTTAGATCTCCAAATTCAAACTGGACTCAACATCTTCCCAAATATTAGCAGTCAAGTGGGAAACAACCAAGGAATGGAATCAACTGATGCAGCCTTTGTGTTGCAGCAAACTTGGAACTTCATCACAGTGCGAGGGAAACACCACCACCACATCATGTTAAAGAAGAATCAGAAAACTTCATGCTTACCACGGCAGTGCTTATTTCTTCTGAAGAGAGAACAGCGAGTTCTGAAGGTCCAGCAATAAAAGCTAAAATGGACAAAATAATTTGGTTTAAGTCAAAATATGAAAGCTGCCGAGCCCTATTTTGTTTCCTCCTGCTCCATTTAATTGGGGCCCATCTAAGGCTACAATGTTTAGCCAATTAATTGGTTCAATTAATTAACTAAAACCCTTTCAATGGGCTTTAAAAAAGGTCCCTGATTGACCTTTAGACCATCTAGCTCTGTACTGTCTACAATGACTGGCAGTACCTCTCCTGGGGTTTCTGATAGAAGGGTCTTTCCCAACCCTACCTTGGCGATGCCAGGGACGGAGCCTGTGACCTTCTGTTTGCAAAGCATATGAGCTATCACTGAGCTACAGACCCATCTTCATAAATAGGAAACTGCCTTATACCAAACTCAGATAATTGGCTCATCTAGCTCAGTACTGTCTATTGGCAGCAGTGATTTGATTCAATAGGACAGCCGTTCAACGTCTGTTTGAAAATATAAGGCAGACTGTTCCACTCAGTGTTCCCTCTAAGGTGTGCGCCCGCTCACAAGTGTTTGGAAGTCTGCTCGGTTAATTTTAGATCCCGCTCAGGTTGAATCAGGAAAGCCTCATTCTGAATCCACATGTGCACACACGGCCTTGATACTGCCTCCCAGAACAAAACTCATTCTGCAGACAGATGGAAAAAAAAAATTAGAGAGAACACTGGTTCCACTGCCAAACAGCTCTTCCAATTAGGAAATTCTTCTTAATATCTAGCCTGAATTTGTTTGCTTGTGTTTTCCACCCATGGATTTAGTCCCGCCATCAGGAGCAACAGAGTACAAATTCCTCCTCCTCCTATGTGAACATCTGAAGATACCTCCATCTTATCTTCTCTAGTGTTGATGCCCAGAGCATGGAATCCCCTCGCCAAGGAGGTAGGCCAGTCTTTTCAGCAGGCAGTGACACCTATCCTATCCAGCAGTGCTTTTACTTAGATCTGCTCCCAATGCAAACTACTTCAAGCTACTGTGTTATGTTTTCAGAGATATGCCTATTGTAGCAATGCTTTCATGTTTTTAATCTATAATGTAGAAACATAGGATGTTGTCTTATACTGAGTCAGACCATTGGTCCATCTAGCTCAGTACTGTCCAGCAGTGGCTTCTCCAAGGTTTCAGGCAGGAGTCTCTCCCAACCCTATCTTAGAGATGCCAGGGATTGAAACCGAGATCTTCTGTATGCAAAACAGATGCTCTACCATTGAGCTACAACCTCATCCACTAAGGAAATATCTTACAGCACTCACACAGTCACCAATCCAAATGCAAACCAGGGTAGACCCTGCTTAGCAAAGGGGGCAGTTTATTAGCACTACCACAAGATCAGCTCTTCAGATTATATAGATGATATAAATTTCCATTGTAAATTATATTTATACAATAATGGTAAGCCACCTTGGGTACAATTCTGTTACTGGATGGCGGGCTATAAAACAAATAGAGTGAATTGTTCTGTCATGTTTCTAGCAACCCTCCCTTCCACCCAACTGAGACAGGAGGTTCAATTTGTACTTTAATTTGTACACCACCTGGAGATTTCTATATCAGGCTATATAGAAATACAATAAATAAATAAATAAATATACTCCATCATCACATCTGGTCAAATACCACAATAAAGGATTTACTTACTCACTCACTCAGTCCATGGTTCTCCTACAATGGAGGAGCTGATCATTCTGTTGTGCTGCAACCTTCTGGGATTATTTATTTATTTATTTATTTAATTGGGGGTGGGATTGCCCTACATATAGCAGACCCAATGCCAATTTTAATGAAATTAAATTTCATTAATTTTTTTTAAAACAAATACCAACAAAAGAGCACCCCACACAACAGACAAATGAACACACTGTACTTATTTAAATGTGAGGGTTTCATTTAAATGAAATGCCATTATAATGGCATTAGAGCCCATTATATTCCCAGATTAAAGAAACTCTGGAGAGTTGATCAATTTATAGGAGAAAGATCCCTCCTATCTCAGGTGGAGTGGGAGGTTTGGTTTCATGGTGAAGTTACTTTCTACTAAGTCCAATCCTTAGTCCATCCAGCTACACTGACTGGCAGCAGTTTCCCCCCAGCCCTGGAGAGACAAGTGATTCTTCTTGGGAAGCAGGTGCTCTGTGACTAAGCTATAGATGCTCTTGGAGAACATGCAGAGCTGTTTTATAGAGTCAGATCCTCCATCCATCCTCACTCTGTATGGTCTACATCAGGGGTTTCCAACCTTAGGTCCCCAGATATTGGACTGTAACTCCCATCATCTCCAATCACAATGGCCTTCAGATGGTGTGGCAGGGGGTGATGGGAGTTGAAGTCCAACATAATCTGGGGACCCAAGGTTACAATCTGGGGTACACTGATGTACCCCATCAGTGGCTCTTCAGGATTTCAGAACAAAGAAGTCTTTCAGACAAGGCTTCAGAATTTCAGAACAATGGCTCTTCAGGATTTCAGACAATGGTATTTCCGTCCTTTGGGGACCTTCTGGAGCTCTAGGATTGAGCTACGCATGTTTCTGATGAACATAGGTAATTACCTTTGACTGAGTCAGATTAGTGGTCCATCTAGCTCAGCACTGCCTACTCTCAGTGGCAGCAGCTCTTCAGGGTTTCAGACAAGGGGTCCTTCCCAGCCCTACCTGGAGATGCTGCCAGAGCTTGAACTTGGGACCTTTGGCATGCAAAACAAGTACTCTCTGAGTTATGGCCCCTCCTCAAAGACCAGAGCAAGCAAAGGATATTCTCCTTCCATTGCCATTCATGCTGTTATGTATCTTCTCACCTGTGTGTGTTCTTTCATGTTCTGCAAGATGAGAACGCCGGCTGAAGCTTTCTGTACACTTGGAGCACTGATATGGTTTATTTCCTGTATGGGCTGCCTTGTGCGTTGTCAGGGACTTTTTCCAGCTGAAGCTTTTCCCGCACTCAGAGCATTTGTATGGTTTCTCTCCTGTATGAGTCCTCTTGTGCACTATAAGAGCAACCTTCTGATTAAAGCTCTTCCCACACTCCAAGCAAGAGTATGGTTTCTCTCCAGTGTGAATTATCTCATGTCTAGCAAGGTGATCCTTCTTGTGGAAGCATTTCCCACACTGGGTACAGGCATACGGTTTCTCTCCCGTGTGAATTCTCATGTGGTTAATCAGGCCAACTTTCCAATTGAACCCCTTCCCACAATCAGAGCACTGGTATGGTTTCTCTCCCGAGTGGGTCCTCTTGTGTGTCATGAGGCGATCTTTTTTGTAGAAGCTTTTTCCACACTCAGAGCATTCGTACGGCTTCTCCCCCGAGTGGGTCCTCAGATGTGCAACAAAGTTGGCTTTGACACTGTAGGTCTTCCCACACTCTGAGCATTCATGTGGCTTCTCTCCTGTGTGGGTTCTTTTGTGTGCCAGAAGAGATGACTTTGCATGGAACCTTTTCCCGCACTCGGGACATTCGTAAGGTTTCTCGCCAGTATGAATTCTCTTGTGTTGAATAAGGATCCATTTGCTGCTGAACCTTTTCCCACACTCAGAGCACATGTACGGTTTCTCCCCTGTGTGGGTTCTCATGTGCACATTAAGAGCAGATGACCAACTGAAGGTTTTTTTACACACCACACATTCATATACACTCTGTTCTCCTGTATGTTTCCTCTTGTGCATGATCAGAGAACGTTTCCAATGGAAGCTCTGGCCACAGTCCGAGCACATGTGAGCTCTCTCCCCTGTGTGGGTTCTCTCGTGTCTCAAAAGGTAAGAAGAGCAAGAAAATCCCTTGCCACACTGTGAACATTGGTACGGCCTCTCTCCAGTGTGGACTCGCTTGTGCACATCAAGGTAGGATTTCAGAATGAAGCGTTTCCCACACTCGGAACATTCATAGGGTTTTTCTCCTGTGTGCGTTCTCCGATGTGTAATAAGTCCGGAAATCTGTTTGAAGCTCTTCTCGCACTCAGAGCATTCATAGGGCTTCTCTCCTGTATGAGTTCTTTTGTGTGTGACAAGAGTTGCACCATGATTGAAGCTTTTCCCGCAAATAGAGCACACATATGGTTTCTCTCCCGTGTGGATTCTCCGGTGCGTGATAAGGTAGTCTTTGCGACTGAAGCTCTTCCCGCACTCAGGACATGTGTACAATTTTTGTACAGGCCCTACAGTGTGGGTCTTCTTATGTCTCCTAAATGAGGCTGTATAACGGAAACATTTCCCACATTCGGAGCACTGATATGGCTTCTCTGTCGTGTGGCTCTGCTTGTGTATATTGAGCGTTCCTTTCTCCCGAAAGCTCTTTCCACAATCAGAGCACTGATATGGCTTCTCTTCAGAATGGATTCTCATGTGGACGTTGAGAGCAGATTTCACCGTGAAATTCTTGCCACAGTCTGAGCATTCATAGGGCTTCTCTCCTGTATGGATTCTCCTGTGTACGGCAAGGTGTGGCTTCCGATTGAAGCTTTTTCCACAGTCAGTGCACTTGTACAACTTCTCTCCCGTGTGGATTCTCTCATGCAGGATAAGGGATCCCCTTCGGAAGAACCTTTTCCCACACTCCGAGCACACATATGGCCTCTCCCCTGTATGGATTCTTTTGTGCTGAAGGACATACGCTTTCTCACGAAAGCATTTCCCACACTCTGAGCACTGATATGGTTTTTCTCCGGCATGGCTTTTCTCGTGGCTCAGGAGCTCGGGCTGGTCGGAGAAACACTGGCCACACTGCGAGCAACTGAAAGGTTTCTCTCCAGTGTGGCTCCTCTCATGGATAACCAGCTGTGACCTCTTATGGAAACTTTCCTCACACTGTGCACATTTATATGGATTCTCTTTTACTCTTTTCCCTTGAACAGTCTCCTGGGGACTTTCTGTAGCCTGCAGGCTGACAAGCATCTCTTCCATCATAGGATTCAGGAGAAAGTTCTCTCCGACTTTTTCCAACATTGCTCCACATTTTTGCTCAGGTCTTTCCACTGGATCATTCTCTTCTTCATTATCTTGCACTTGGTTGTTAACTGCTGGAACATACAAAAGTTTACATTACCAGAGAGGTTAGGGATACACCCAAAGGAGAATGAAATGGCAGAATGGTGATGAGATAAAATGAATTGTGCACGTTAGACTACTGCTGTAACAATAATTACAGATAACAACCAAAGACAAATAAATACAGACACAGACAAATGAATGAATCCATTGTAGTACTATAAATCATTAACGGCCCAAATATATGATTAAAATCATTGCAACAGCATGCCTTGTTCTGCCAATATTCAACAAAATATATCCAACTGTCAATAAATCTGATCTGTTACGTTTCTGTTATCCTCACCCTCACCACGACAGTTAATTTTGCCATTACTACAATTTCTCTTCCTACTCATAAATATAAGGTACAGTTTGGTTCGTGACTTGTCCAGGACTGGCCTGGACAGTTCAGGAATTGGACTTCTTTCCAGGATATAGGAAAAATTTAGTCTGAAGTATGAAATGTCCAGGAATTTGAGCGTGAAGATTGCTTTATTTTATCCATTTCAGTGGTGCTTCTCTTCAGGCATTGTAGTGACATAGTGTCAATGTTTAAAAGGCCCACATTCCTAGCCTTTCTATGGCACCAGCGCTGCCAGCTGGCTAGTTTGGCTCTCTCTCTATGGGTCAGTAAACCCCTTCCCCCTCCTTTCTAGATCATTTAGCTATGAAGTGTATTGACAGAGAAAACATCCTTTAAATTAAAAAAAAAAGCAGACAGTGGAAGTTTACCCAAGGAATATCCTAAAACATACCAAACAAATATATGAAATTATTTGGTTACATGCTTCTAACCAAATACTGGCATTTTGTTTGGTTTTATTTATTGAGGAGAAATGCTCTTAACCCTCTCCTGCGCAGAGAACACTATAAGGAAAAGAATGTGTGAAACAGTCAAGTGCTATCGTCAAGCACTCTTTCCAATCCTAGTTTTAAGAGTAGAATTTTTGACTGGCAGTAGCAAGTATGTAACCCAATATTTCTGTATATAGTTTGGGTAACCTCCAGGTTAGACTACTGCAATGTCTCCATGTAGGGCTGCCTTTGTACGCAGTTCGGGAACTTCAGTTAGTTCAAAAAGCAGTGGTCAGATTGGTCTCTGGGGTATCCTGGACAGACTATATTATGCCTGTTCTTTAACAGTTGCACTAGCTGCTGACAGGTTTCTGGGCAAAGTACAAAGTGCTGGTTATTACCTTTAAAGCCCTGAATGGCTTAGGTCCAGGGTACCTGAGAGAGCGCCTTTCTTTACAAGATCCCCAGTGCTCATTGAGATCATCAGGAAGGATCCATTTTCGGGTGCCACCAGTTCATCTGGTAGCAACCTGGGACAGGGCCTTCTCTGTTGTCACCCCTAGGTTGTGGAACGTGCTTCCCATGGATATAAGAAGATTGTATTCCCTGGAGGCCTTCAGGAGAGCCTTAAAGACCCATCTTTTTAGCCTAGCTTTTAACGATATTTAGCTTTATTGCAATTTTAATTTGCTTTTACTTGGTTCCTGATTTTAATTGTTATGTATTTCTGGTTTTAGTGTAAACCACATTCTTTGGGAAGGCCGGTGTTTAAATCAATCAATCAATCAATCAATCAAATAAGTAGATAGGTAGACAGATTTTAAGATATTCCTTGGGTACATTTTTATTAGAAACAAGATAGGATCTAAAATCTGTCCTATTTGCAAGATTGGATGCCATTTCAGTTGCCCATTCTTCAGAAAGGAAAATACTAGAGTAAAAAGAGGCTCCAGAGTCTGAGGCTCTTGCCTAACCAGCTACCCATCTGTCTCTTCCTCCGCTTCTTGGCTGCGTCACTTTCCTCCTGCATGTTTGTTCCAGCCAAATGTCTAGAGTTCTCTTCTGCCTCTTCCCCTTTGCTGGCTTCTGCCGTCACCTCACAGGGCTCCCCGCCATCATTGCTCACCTGCATATCACTGGCTGGAATTATGAAATATACTGTACAGGAAAGATATGAAGCCTCAAACCCAAATTCACCACTGGAGAGAATGTCAGAGTAAGGAAGCAGTTCGGCCTGCCTTAAGGAGCAGCTGTAGGTCAAGTAGGATTGCCAGCCCTCCAGGACCAGCCTTGAGTAGGGATGTGCACGAACCGGTTTGGAATTCTCTTGTTAGAATACCGAACAGGTTCGGAACCCCCACATTCGAACTGGTTCGAACATGGGGGCGGCTTTAAGAACAGGGGCCCCCACATTTAAGAACCCCCACATTTAAGAACAGGGGAGATTGCACTTACCCTCCTCGAACCTCCTTGCAGCCCCGTTGTTTCATGGAAGTGCCATTTGCATGTTGAGGGCACATGCATGTCGCATGACATGCACCCGCCCGCATGGCAGTTCCGGTCAGTGAAACAAGAGGGTGGCAAGGAAGTATACTGCCGCCCCACTGGACTATTTATACACAGAGCGCCGGAGGGGGAAGTGCGGAGGTGGCGGGCGGGGAGGAGTGCAACCTCCCCCATCCTTAAAGCCACCTCTGCCCCACCATCGGCTTGAAGGGAACCGGTTCCGTGCACATCCCAAGCCTGGAGCCTTCAGGAATAGGCATCAACCTCCACATGAATATTGAAAGCAATTTCCTGGAGATTTCAAGGGCTTAATAATTTATTAATATTAATAAAAATGACTGGAACAAAATATTGCAGGGGGAAATATCTCCAAGAACAGCTTTGGTCAATTGGCAACCCTAGGGGGTAAGGCCAATCAGGATTGGGACCACACTATGTAGAAAGGGAATATTTACCTCTATGCCCTCACACCTCAGCCCCAAGGAAAATGGACCCCACCTCAAAGCTATTCGTGCCAATAGGAGTTTTCTGATCAAAACCAACCGAAACTTTAGGGCGAGGGCATTTTCACCAGACACAAAAACGAAGAGTCAAATACCATCTTCCCCACATGTCATGGGGTCCCAATCCTGGTTGCACCCCCACGGCTGCTACTAAACCCTGAAACAAAAGCGGAGGGCCAGGCTACATTTAAAGTAATGTGTCTTGTGGCCAGTAGAGTAACTTTAAAGTAAAACGCACTGACCATTTAAATCACTCTCCATTTAACTTTGGGATCTTGCTTTCCTGTGTCTTAATACTGGAGGTATCCCTCCAGGCGTTGGGTGGCCTGCCACTTAGGCCCTTCCAACCTCCCACAGGCTCCGGCCTACAGACAAGGCCCAGACCACCTGTCAGCATCAAGCAATCTTTACTCAGGGTACGGATATTTCAAATACCAACTCAGAAATAAACACAGACACATCCTATGTCAAAGAATGGATTTGGACAGACACTAAAGTTGGTAATTTTTTTCATCCACATCAGGAAAATACCCAGTAAAATCATGTGATGTGGAGACATTGTATCTAGGCCTATTCTGCCTGCACATAGTCAAATTACTTCCCTTACATTAAAAAAAGGTTATTCGTCTTTCAAGCCCCTCCTCACAACTCACTTCTACCACGAAGGCTTTGGCATAGCTCCTCACTCTCCACATTCTGCTGTAACTAAACCTAAGTATGTGCAACTGGAATACATACATAGGCTGACATGATGAGGAAAATTACTTAAAGTAGTCCCATTGAAATTAATAGTAAGGCATTGCTTAACTTATTTTACTTCCAATGGGATTACTCTGAGTAATTTTCCTCATGTCAGCCATAGTCTTGCCCTGTTTGCCCTGCCTTCATTGCTCTCTCCTTTCTCTGCTCACTCCTCTGTGTTGAATTTTAGATTGTAAGTTCCTTGGGGCAGAGATGTGTCCTCTTGCACTTGATACAGAAGCATGTACGCTGAAGGTGCCACATAAACACATTCTTACAGGAGACATAAAGTTCACATAGGGCCGGGTTCAGACAATCTTTTTTTGACCCACGTGATTTAAAAGTGGGGTGCGTCAAGAGCATGCCCATCATGATATCTTTCGTGGACATCCCAATGCCCTCCCAACACATCCCATTGTTGCATGGGGCACCCAAAGGAGTGCATGTAGAGCTGCCATTAATATGAAAAGGGCCCCCCACCCAAACAATAAAGGGATGTGCTATGAGGGCATTGGGACATCCGTGAAATGTCTCACAATGGGTCCTGACACATCCCTCTTTTAATCACATGGGCAGAGAAACACAGGAAACCGCCTTATACTAAGTCAGACCATTGGGTCCACCTTGCTCAGTATTGTCCGCAGTGACTGGCGGTGGCTCTCCAAGGTTTCCAACAGGGATTGTCCCCAGACCCACCTGGAAATACCAGGGATTGAACCTGGGACCTTCTGCACAAGAAGCAGGTGCTCAGTCACTGAGCTACGGCTGCCATCCTTAGTGAACTATCATCCAAACCAGTTCATAGGTTAGAGCGTGGCCTACCACTTGAGCATTTCCAGTTCATAATCCAGGCCCTAACCCCTTATGCTACACCAGGCCCTCTTCGCTGGCCGTTTCTGCCCATCTGTAATGCCTACTTCCAGCAGCCTCGGTCACAGCAGAAACATTCTCCTGGGATCGCCCTTCCTCCATCACACAGACTTTCTGTTCAACTTCCTCTGCTCTCGTGTTCTCTCTCACGGTCCCATCATCTGCAGGGCAGAAGAAAAAGACTATGTGAAAGACACTGTCCCTCTTGCAGAAAGAGAGGAAATACTTGAAGGGGCTAAGTGGGGGACGGGAAGAGACTTCTTCTGCCAACTTTCTGCTGGCTGACAAAAGGTCAAAAGGCCCAAGCAGTACAGAGGGGAAGGGGCCACCTCCATACACTCCTAGCAAGAGAAACACCAGGTGGCAGTTTCTATGAAGTAAAAAGTGGATGTGAGCCCATCTGGACGATAGTCCCCCCAACCCGAACCAACCCACATGATTAGGAAGGAGGATATATCGAGAGCATGCACATTCTGATGTCTTTCCCAGAAGTCCTCCCAGTTCATTCCTTTATTGCGGGGTGGGGGGTGGGGGGGAGGAAGCAGTTCATCTGAAAAACTGTTCCACATGTGGTCCAAATACTATTTAAAGCACGTATTGGACCATGTGTAGAGAGAGAGAGGTGACAGGATGAATTGTTCCCCCTCCCCACTAGAGAAAGAGGGGACAAATCAGGACAGGATAGATCTAGATTCCAATTACTGGACCCATTAGTAATTCTTCAACCATTTACTAGGACCGGAGTTTTCAACCAAGAGTTTTTGAACCCCTGGAGGTACTTTGAAGCCTTGCAGGGGGTACACAGAACCCTTCCACTTTCCCGACTCACTTACATGCTACATGGTTGGCTCCCTCTCCAGGAGGGGGAGGGGTGTCAGGCGGCATCCCTCCTTCCGTCCTCTCCACATAGCTGGGTAGCTGAGACTTAACTCAGCCCTCCCTCAGTCCTTGCCCTTGTTGCCAAGCCTGTCAGTCAGGCTGAAGGAGGAGTGAGCTGAGCTGGAACACCTAGCCCAGGGGTGTCAAACTCAAATGGGGTGGTGGGCTGGATTTGATTCCAATGCACCTCTGGGGGGATGCACATAGCCTCACACCCATCTCCTGTCTCCCTCTTTCTCTCTTCCTCCCTCTCCTCTCTTCCACTAGGATTCAATATTTGCGGATTCGCATATCTGCAGTCAGGTAATAGACACCCAACCTCAGCATACACGGCGGGGAAGGGTAAAAAACATGTCAGCATAGCATATCCGTGGGTCAGGGTGGCCAGAAATGATCACAGAGAATTTCCGACAGCCATTTTGTGTTTCAGAGCCTCAAAATGGCTTCTTCTTCTTTTTAAAGAGAGAAAAATGGCGATTTTTGGCTGATTTGGGGTCATTCCAGGGCACAGTGCAACCCAGGGGGAACAGCTAAGTGTGGCAAGAAGCTTCCCCAGCATCCCGCCTGCCCCAAAATTTGATATTTTAACAATGTTTTCCCTTGACTGGGAACCTAAGCCCGCAATTCCCCATTGCCACAGTGACTCAATATTCATGGTTTCTGTATCCACGGTTGTACTTTGGACGGAACCCCCGCAAATATCAAGGTCCTCCTTTACAATGAAAAAAGAATGTGAACCCTGCTTAATACCCTGTGAAGAGGCATCTCCGTTGACCTTCTTGGGGATCCTCCTGAGCCGTGACACAGTCTGGGTATTCAATGGAGTCTTCACTGTCTTGGAAACATTAGCTGCCACTTCTGCCAACGGCCTCCGCACCTGAAACAGGTGAGAGGGCAAAGGGACCAGGGAGAGAGGCATCAAAAGGAAAGCAATACAGAAAGACAAGGGGGTAGATGCTGTTCTGCCAACTTTTCAGACAGGGCTGCTGCAATCGGCGGGGCAGGAATATCAGGGGGTCTGCTTCCTCATCATCCATATCAATTTATCCAGGAAGGGCAGGAAAGAGCCTGAGTGTGACATAGCAGGTTACCAAAGGAACAGGCTGAGGAATATCCTCTGAGGGAGATTTCCAGGAAAGGTAGGACAGGCATTGAGTGATAATGCTTTAGGGCAGGAATTCCCAGACTGTATGCTGGAGCAGGCCAGTATGTCAGATTATAAGAGGAATAAAAGAAAGACTTTTGTTCCCACCTGCAGGGAAGTCCGCCTATTGTAGCTTTGTATGACTCACTGCCAAGATCTGTCCTCCTTCCCATCATCTTCTGCAGAGGAGCAGCTGATATTGTCATGCCTTTCTGCAGGATGTTATTGCAGCATGCACTCATATCAGAGAACGTAAGCACAGTGGTTGCTACAGCACTGGACAAGGGTAGGAGAGATCCAGGCTCAAAGCCTGGAATCTATTAGCAATTCTCAAACAGTTTACTAGGGCATACTAGTGTGTCCCAAGGAATAAAATTAAATTAAGATAGCAAAGTGGATTGGAAGAGGAGTGGCAAGCAGTGCTAATTCAGTCCTGAGGAGAGGCGGGAAGGGCTTGTGGTAGGAATGGGCCCGGACCGGTCTGGAGGCCATTGAAAAAGCCTCCGGACCGGTCCGGACCTGGGTGGTTCGGTTCGGGTGGGGGGGTAGCTTTAACAGCGGCAGGAGGGGTTACTTACCCCTCCCGCCGCTTTCCCACTCTGGCGCCGTAATTCTAGGAGTAATTGGGGCGGCAAGATACCTCCCTGCCGCCCCTTCCCTGCTGTTGCTGGAAAAAACTCCCAGGAGCCCTTTGCGCGCGCGCACGTCACAGAGACATCGGGCACGCGCTTCACATCTCTGTGACATGCGCACGTGCAAAGGACTCCTGGGAGTTTTTTCCAGCAACAGCAGGGAAGGGGTGGCAGGGAAGTATCCTGCCGCCCCAATTACTCCTAGAATTACGGCGCCAGAGTGGGAAAGTGGCAGGAGGGGTAAGTAAACCCTCCCGCCGCTCTTAAAGCTATCCCCCACCCCAGTGCCGGACCGCAACTGGCGGTTCCGTGCACACCACTAGCTTGTGGGAGACAGAGTAGGGGCATTACCCTGCAGGGACTATTGGATACCGTAGTTTTGTGTTTTGTTGTTGTTGTTGTTGGTGGTGGTGGTGGTGGTGGTGGTGGTGTGTGTGTGTGTGTGTGTGTGTGTTGGGGGTGTCTCCCAGTCCTGGCCAGACTGATCCTCTTTCAAAGGCCAGCATTGAGACCTGGGAGGTGTGAACCAATGCATTCTTATTTGAAGAGGAAAGTAGTTCTTAAACACGAACAAAATGGACCCTCACCACCTGCTTCCCATGAATAACCATAAATTAATCATAATCTCAAGGCAAGCAGGCTAACGGCCCCTAAGTGGGGGGTGTGTGTGTGTGTTTGTTTTAGAGGGAATGGGCCCACCTCTTCCCCCCGCTGACGCTGCAGGAAGTCCTCTGCCAGAGCTACTGCATGGTCACAGTTGCTTGGTCCCTCTTCCTTGACATAGTCTTGCATCTCCTGGGGCAGGATGGACAGAAACTGTTCCAGGATCACCAGCTCTAGCATTTGCAACTTGGTGTGCTTCCCCGGCTTCAGCCACTGGTGGCAAAGGTCCCAAAGCCGGCTGCAGAGGTCTCGGGGCCCCTTGGCCTCCTGGTAGAGGAACTTCCGGAATTGTTGGCATTGCACATCTGAGTTGATGAGGGGCTCCTCCGGGACTATCTGTCTTGTTCTTTCCCTGCATTCTCTCCAAGGCCTAGCCTGGAGGGGACGGGGGCCTTTTCCTGCTTCGGGGTCTGCTGGGCCTTGCTCCCGTGTAGATGCCAACTGAAGATCCAAAACTAAAGGATTTGAAGGGGAAGAGAGACAAATATAGAGAACCTGAGAGAATCCAGAGATAGTTAGGAAGCTGCCTTATTCTGAGTCAGACCACTGGCCTATCTACCTCAGTACTGTCTACACTCAACGGCAGAGGCTTCTCCAAGGCTTCAGGCAAGAGTCTTTCCCAGCCCTAGATATAGATGCCGGAACTGAACCCGAGACCTTCTGAATGAAAAGCAGAAGCACTACTACTGAGCTATGGCCCCATTCAAACCAAAAGCTTCATATGCTTGGAAGTTAAGTCCTATTCAGACATTTTGTCATACGTGCCCACAGGTGTCTGTACATGCATTTGTGTGAATGAGGTACTGATTTATTTTAATTGTAAACTGCCCTGAGCCATTTTGGAAGGGCGGTATACAAATCAAATCAAATCAAATCAAATCAAATCAAATCAATCAATAAATAATAATAGTGGAGCATCAAAACCCGATGGTTTAGATCTGCCTGTTCTGAATGGGGTTACACACTCCCCTAAAAAAAAACAAGTATGTAGCTTGGAAGCGCTCCTGGACCCCAAACTCTCTCTGGTTTTCTCAGGCTGAGGCAGTGGCCAGGAGTGCTTTTATCAGCTTCAACTGATACATCAGCTATGCTCATTTCTGGGGGCAAATGACCTTCACATAAGAACAGCCCTGCTGGATCAGGCCCAAGGAGGCCCATCTAGTCTAGCATCCTGTTTCACACTTCCCTGCAACTCTGTCCTTAAAACAGTGGTACATATTATTATTATTTATTAGATTCTTATACTGCCTCACCCAGATAGCTTTAGGCGGTTTGCAAATATAAAACACAGATTAAAAAACAAATAACTCATTAAAACCAGTTTAAAATCATTTCAGTAATCACTAAATGCCAGGCTAAAAATATATGCTTTTAGGGCTCCATTAAAGGCTTTTAGAACACTTAAGCCTCTAATATCCATAGGGAGCGCATTCCAGAGCCCAGGAGCAGCTACAGAGAAGGCCCAACCAACAGACCTTTCCTGATGACCTTAAAGTACAGTGAGAATCAGACTGAAGGCAGCAATTTCCCAGGCAATCTGATCCTAAGCCATTTAGGACTTTAAAAAGGTAATTACCAGCACTTTGTATTTTGCCCAGAAACATATCGGCAGCCAGTGCAGCTGTTTTAAAACAGGCATAATATGGTGTCTCTGAGAAACCCCAGAGACCAATCTGGCTGCTGCATTTTGAACTAACTGAAGTTTCTGAATGACATACAAAGGCAACCTCATGCACAGCACATTGCAGTAGTCAAGCCGAGAAGTTATCAGTGAGTGCACCTCAGTTTTGATATCCTTATCTTCAAGGAATAGATGAATATGGTTATGAATATGCAAATGAATATTTATTATATAAATATTTGTTGTATCTGTATATGGTTACATCTGCTGGTAGCCTCCAGGCTTGATAACTGTAATGTGCTCTATGCGGGGCTGCCTCTGTAGTCCGGAAACTACAATTGGTACAGAATGTGGCAGCCAGACTGGTCTCTGAGACAACCCGAAGGGACCTTATAACACTGATTTTTAAAAGAATTGCACTGGCTGACGACATGTTTCCAAGCAAAATACAAAGTACTGTTTAGTACCTATAAAGCCCTCGTGAAAGCAAATGAAAAGAAAGACCCCCAGAGGCCTTGTCTTGATCTGACTGTAGCATGTATGTGCCCAAAAGAGGATAAGAGGCGTGAGCTAAGGAGCAAAGATCTTGGTAAACAGTTTCTGCTCCATTTGCAGAAGACTGCCAGGAAACTGAAGAAACATGTTTATGTTTAGTTAAACATCCTCTTACTACTGAATGAACTATGACTGGGATTCTTGATCAGTGGAGAATTCCATTTGTAAAATCATGTGCAGGATTGTATTAGACTGCTGGTAATACTGTTTGAAACTGTATAAAAGGGCTGTAGTCTGCATACTACCTTTGACATTGAGCCTCAAGACACACCTAAGCAATTTTGCTTAGAAAGCAGCTTGTAACGCTGTGGTCCTCCTCAGCTAAAAAGCTTTTAATAAAAGCCTGTCAAAAGGTACTCAAAAATAAGCATGAAGCTTGTTTCTTCCACACCCTGAAAAGCTTAGGTCCAGGGTACTTAGCAGAGCACCTCCTCTGTCATGAACCCTGCTGCATCTTAAGATCATCTGTGGAGGTCCAGTTAGAGTGGCCACGAGCTCGTCCAGTTACAGTGGCCACCAGGTCATCTAGTGCCAACCCGGGACTGGGCCTTCTCTGTGGCTGCCCCAGGGCTTTGGAATGCACCTCCTGTCAAAATAAGAGATTCCCCATCTCTAATTGCTTTTTAAAAGACCCTTATATACCTGTTTTCTCTAGTTTTTAATTAAAACTAATTTTAAAATGTTTGTTTTATTCTGTGAAAGTGTTAATTTTTTTAATATTGTAATTTGGACTGTGTACACCACCTAGAGATATATCAGACGGTATATAAATATGATAAATAAATGACTGTACATGCATTCATCTTAAAAGTGAAAGTTGGGTACAGGCCCTCTCAAATGTAGGTTACAGATAGGAACATAGGAAGCTGCCATATACTGAGTCAGACCATTGGTCTATCTAGCTCAGTGTTGTCTTCACAGACAACACTGTGAAGATAGGAAGTGCACTATCTGTATGTGTGCTGAATGTAATGAGTGAATAACTGTATATGTATATATGGTACACAGATTAACCCCTTCTAACTGGACAAAGAGCTGTATAGGGCCCCTACTTTTCAAGTGGGGGCTCTATTCAACATAACATGTGAAGCGGGCTATAGACAAATCACTGCACTCTGAAGTTAATTTCATCCCCAAGAATTAGCACTCAGCTCTCACTCTTTTTCCTCTCTCTCTCTCTCTCGTTGCCTACCTCATAGCTGCCTCTCCTTCACCATCTTCACTCTTCAACACCCCCAACTGCCCCTTTTCTTACATACATTCAGAGAAAAAACACATACTAAAAACACATACACCCATCTTATTTAATCCTGAAATACATTCCAGCTCCACTGATTGTGCCGTTCTACATCTAGCTGAAGGCCACCAAGAGATCTCTCCTCCATGCCTTAGTTTGCCCAATATTCTTCTTCTTCTTTTGGACATAGTACAATCATTATAGTGTAACTGGAACCATTATCTTATTTATTTAAAATATTTATATCCCACCCCTCCAATGCAATGCGGCTTGCAGAGGCTTACAACACTAGCAGAACAATAAATAGATTAAAGGAAAAGCCAGCATAGCGTAGAGTTTAGAGTGCTAGACTAGGATCGGGAAGACCCGAGTTCGAATCCCCATTCAACCATGAAACTCACTGGGTGACTCTGGGCCAGTCATGTATCTCTCAGCCTAACCTACCTCACAGGGTTGTTGCGAGGATAAAAATAACTATGTACACCACTATGAGCTCCTCAGAGGAAGAGTGGGATATAAGTGTAAAAATAAATAAAAATAAATAAATAAACAAACATTAACAACAAAACAGGAAAACAGAAAAAAACCTAAACTGTATAAAATTGAGGATCAACTGAAACAAACCCAATTAAAACTGGATTTAAAAAAATTAAAAACCCATGAGATACAAGCTATAGTTAAAGACCTCTCCAAAACAGAAGAGTTTTAAGATTTTAAAAAATCACTCTGAGGGAGGAAGCACAGCAAAGCTCTTCTGGGAGGGCATTTCAGAGCCAAGGGGCCACAACCGATAAGGTCCTTTATCTAGTCCCTGAATCTTGGCCAATGGCAGGGCCATAAGTAGGGCCCAAGATAATAAACTGAGGACCCTTGCAGATTTGTATGGCCGAATGTGATCTGACAAATACCCTTACATTATATTACCATATAATTATTCCCACATAGACCTTGGGAAGCCAACATCCTATTTTACCGGGACTTGCTGGTAGAGAATAGGAATGTTCCAATCCGACAACATCACTTCCAGGGGACGGCGCTTCCGCTTCGCTCTCCTTGGTCTTCAATGAACGGCTTGACGGAGGATCAGGAGGCTTAGGACGGACAAGAGGCCGTCTCCTTTTAGGGCCCTGCAGAACAAATTCAAGAACACACAGAGTGACCAACCTACTATGATCATTGAGGTGGGATAGCATATTTTCTGTTGCTATGTTCAGGGATGAAGAAATGTTGGCTCAGTTTATCAGCCAGACAAAATATTTTACTCATCAAGCTATGTTGGTACATTGCTCATCAGGACTTTTTTCACTCGTCAGGCATCATTTTAGAGAGCCAGCGTGGAGTAGTGGTTAGAGTGCTGGACTAGGACCGGGGAGACCCGAGTTCAAATCCCCATTCATCCATGAGACTAGCTGGGTGACTCTGGGCCAGTCACCTCTCTCTCAGCCTAACCTACTTCACAGGGTTGTTGTGAGGAGAAACTTAAGTATGTAGTACACCGCTCTGGGCTCCTTGGAGGAAGAGCGGGATATAAAATGTATTTTTTTTTTAATTTTTTCACTTGTCACAGTCTAGCAGATTTCTGCAGCCCTGGCTATGTTCTTTCACATTACATTTTCCACATCTATATATGCACTGGCTCAGAAATGTAATTAGCAATGCAGTAAGTGGATACCAGTACCAGACAAATCAGGCCATTTCAAAGCTGTAATTCATTTAATTTCAGATCATTTATCCCTAGGGAGCATGTCTAGATACTGTGTAAATCAGGGATTCTCAACGTTGGGTCATCAGATGTTACTGGACTTCAACTCCCATAATCCCTAGTCCCAGTGGCCTTTGGTTGGGAATTATGGGTGTTGAAGTCCAATAACATCTGGGGACCCAATGTTGAGAATCCCTGGTGTAGATATTGCCTTGGGAAATGAAAAAGTGTTAATAATTTGCAGTGCCTTCATTCCCCACCCCCACCCCCTTAAGATTGAAATGATATCAGGGAAGATTAGAAAAGTCACATTTTAACATATTTACAAGTAAGCCAGTACAAATAATTTCCAAGCATAACTCTAAATTAATCTGAATGGAGCACTTAAACCATATTAAGGGCCTCCGGGAATGAGGCTGCAGCTCAGTGGAAGAGCATCTGCTTAGCATGCAGAAGCTGCATCCCAAGTTCATTCCTGGCACCTCCAGGTAGGGTTGCAAACGACCCCTCCTGAAAACCCTGAAGAGCCTCTGTCAGTCAATGCAGACAATGCTGAATTAAATGGAACAAGGGTCTGATTCAGCATAAGGCAATTACTAATGTACCTTTCGAGCAGGTCTCTTCTAACATTGTTCTGCAGCTCACAATTAATGAAGGGTTAATTAATTTTACAGGCAAAGGCATTTCCAAAAGATATGCTGAATGCCACCCACTGCGTCAGAAGCAGCTCTTTGAATTATGCCCAGAAAATACCAGATGCATCTGCCCAAGAACGGTTAATGACCAGATGTACCTTCTTCAGCCGCTCCGGTATATTAAAAACTGTTGGGATTGCTTCAGGCTTTAAGTAACGTCGGCCAGAAGCCACATTTTCCAGGTAATCCGTCTCTTGGAAATGTTCAGAGCATATCACATGGTGTCGCGTGGGAGAGAAGTTCTTCCGTCGGATGTTCCAAACCCACTTCTTCAACAGGTCTTTTTTCCCAAGAGGAAACCTACAACCATTATTTTTTATATTTTATTTAAAGGAAAAAAGGTAATCACAGAGGAGGTCAATCTTCCACTGGTAGAGAAGGCTTGTGTGTTTATTCACTTATTTAAAAACCCGATAGCCTTCTCCCAAAAGAACCAAAGCAGATTACAATCAGATCAAAACACAAACTATCAAAACTGGGCAAGTAATATGGCAGTGTGCAAACAATCAAAACTCAGTGCCCAGCCGTGTGATGTCAAAAGCATTCCATCAAAAGCCAGGTTTTTACCTGCTGCCTAAAAGCACATAATGTGGAAGGGTGTCCAAAGGGAGATTTGAGATCACCACCAACAAAAGGTAGTGCTCTTTATTTATTTTTATTTTTATTTATTTTTACATTTATATACCGCCTTTCGTTAAAAGAAAACCCCAAGGCGGTTTACAAAAGTTAAAACATACAATAAAAAGGCAATAAAAACATCAAGCAAAAAATATAAACACATATAAAAACAGGCATAAAAACAAACAACAGATAAAAAACATACAGAAGCAGCAGTAATTGATGTGCACTGATGAACCAAGAAAAAGTAGGTGCACAGCAAAGGCATCAAACTCAAATAGATTGGAGAACCAAATCCCCCCAACGATTTGGTTTTAGATTTAGGAATAATGTTTCGCTTCTTAAAATTATATACCTAGTCATGCAATTCCAGCACTGGCTGTTACTACAGCCTAGTTCTCACAAGTCCACTGAAAAGGCAGTACATTTGAGTCTGGCTTGTATCACTTCAGACTGCTCTTGGGGAGCTCACAGAAGTGAACATTCCTGTCACCACTCAAATAAGCAAGCAGCTTCTGGCTTTTTAAATTATTATTTTTACATGGAGGGAGTTTTTATCTTGTATGGAAGAGGAACATTTGAGGTGGTACAGTCCAGATACAGGTTTACTGTCTCTTCTGAAGACTATTGATATGTTTTGTTCATCACACATACAATCTAGCCCTATTCTGACATTATGTTATACATGCATACAGGTGCTTGTACACATGCACATGTTTTTGTGTGAATGACTACATGCATTAATTTAAAAAATGAAATTGGGTATAGGCCCCCCTCAAATGCAGGGTAAAAATAGGAAGCATTCAACATAATAATAACTGTATGTGCATACAGATCTATACGTGGATACCGTGGCTGACATCCTGGCTAAACTTATGCAAGGATGTTCCATGGAAAAGGACAAGTTAGATATACCTAAGCTATCCTTTTAATTTCAATGGGACTTTCGAGTAAATTTAGTCAGGAGGATGCCAGCCAGCATACACAAATTGTATGTAGAGTGAATATATCAGTAGGGCTTCTGTGTACAGTACAACCCTCCAGAAACTTTTAAAACCAGTAAACCAGACTGAAGCTACTTCAAAGTATACAGAACTTATTAAGAAAATAAGGGGGGCGCACAGAATGAGGAAGCAGAGAGTAAAGAAAGGCACACAGGAATCTATCTTTCTATCTATTTAATTTTCCTAAACGTAGAGGAGGCAGCAGCAGGCTGGGCTGGCCCTGGCCCAGCTGCTGGAGGAGGCGGTGGCGCTGGCCACCCGCCAGGAGGAGGAGGCGAGAGGAGTTGGTGGGCTGGCCTGGCTCGGCCACTGGGAGGAGGGAGTGGGAGGAGGTGGCAGACCAGCTTTCCAGCTGGCCCGCAAGCCAGAAAGCGCGGGGGGGGGGGGCGGAGGAAGGAAGCAGGCCAGCCAACCGGCCCACAAGCCAGAAAGGGGGGGGGGCTGAGAAGCAGGTGGGGGGAGTGCCAGCCGGCCATCCCAGCGTGTGGTGGGAACCGTGGTGGTGGGTGGGTCGGCTGGAGACACAGATGCTCTGCACCTGGGCCAGCTAGTGTGTGTGTGTGTGTGTGTGTGTGTGTGTGTGTGTGTGTGTGTGTATTATATATATACAAATTTCTCTTAAACATACCCGTCGCTAATCCCATGTGTGGCAGCTCTCACGAGAGTTCGTGAGCGAGCTGCTGGGGGAAAAGCAAGCGGGCCAGAGAGTGGCACCAGGGAAAGTGAGAAAGTAGTGGTGGGAGGTGTGTGGTGAAAGAAGCGGTGCTGGGGAAAGCGATGGATGTGTGTGAAGAAAGCAGACGGCAGCAGGAGCCAGAAAAAGTGGTTGGCCAAGCAGCTGGCGGGGTGGGTGGGGGACACTGGAGCGGGGAAGGGCTGAGAATGAAGGGCCGAGAACTAGAGGCGCAGATGCTCTGCGCCTGGCCCAGCTGCTCTGCGCCTGGCCCAGCTAATTCAAAAGCAAATACAAACACATTAACTAACTAGCACTGAGTTTTACCTTAGTCTAGCAGTAGGCAAGTCCTCGGCTGAGAAAGCATTAAATCTTTACAGCATCTCCCTTTTGGGGCACCAGTAGCAGATGGTGACAAAATGGCTTGGGGTTTTGGCACTTATTAAGTGATTAAAGAGGGGAAGCCTTTATCCCTCTTCCAGAGATAGACAGCTCTGGGATTCAATGAAAGGAGCCAGCATGTATCCAATGTAATGTTGGTCTTAGGCCAATCCAGGATTGGGGTTTTCCCTCCAAACTGGAGGTTCCTCCTCCTTAATGGGTCTAAACTCACATATCTAAGGTCTGATTTGAGCTGGTTATCTATTGTGAAAAAGGGATTAAGACTATACCTGGATAGTTGAGTGCCAAGGAGAGGCAAAGACTGTTCTTATTTCAACAACAAAAGGGAGGAATGTCCCCCATTCAGAGCACTCGAGGTGGAGTAGGAGTATCAGGCATTCTTGAGCTAAGATGGAGATCTATGTTTTGTCACAATGCATGGAAAGCTATTCACATGAAAACATCACTTAATACTGAGCCAGCATAGGGTAGTTTTTAGAGTGCTAGACTAGGACCTGGTAGACCTGAATTCAAACGGCTTTGCACAGCTTCGGCTGGTGCGCCAGCTGCGTCCCTTTCTCGAGAAGGCAGATCTGGCCACGGTTACCCACGCCTTAGTCACGTCGCGGCTGGATTACTGTAACGCGCTCTACATGGGGCTGCCCTTGAAGAATATCCGGAAACTGCAGCTAGTGCAAAACACGGCAGCGAGGGTATTATCTGGAGCTGCCCGTTGGGAACATATCACCCCCATTTTGAAAGAGCTGCACTGGCTGCCGGTTCGTTTCCGGGTCCAATTCAAGGTGCTGGTTTTGACCTTTAAAGCCCTTAACGGTTTGGGCCCGGGATACCTGAGGGACTGCCTGCTCCCAAGGGTTGCTGCCCGCTTGACAAGGACATCTGAGGGGGCCCTGCTCCGGGTGCCGACAATGAGGGAGGCCCGGCTGTCGTGCACTCGGGACAGGGCCTTCTCTGTTGCTGCCCCTAGACTCTGGAATGCTCTCCCGGTGGCCATTCGTTCCTCAGACTCCATCACGGCTTTTAGAAAGCTTTTAAAGACTTGGCTTTTTACCCAGGCTTTTACATGATCATTTTTACTGCGGTTTCTCTGTGTTTTTATCTGTTATGTTGTCGTGTTTTTATGCTTGTTTATATGTTTTAGCTTGATGTTTTTATTGCTTGATGTTTTTACTGCTTTTATTGTATGTTTTAATTTTTGTAAACCGCCTTGGGGTTTTCTTTTAACGAAAGGCGGTATAGAAATGTAAAAATAAATAAAAATAAATAAATAAAACCAGCCATGAAGCTCAATGAGTGACTTTGAACTGTACATTTATGGAAGCATGTATCCAGGTTCACTTTCCAAACGGACACATATAGAGCTATTCATTCACACAATCACATATATATGTTGCATACAGCTTTCTGTGCACATGATGTCTGAACAGGGCTCTGGTGTTCTCCAGCCAACACGCACAGAATGAGACCCACACTCGGCATCAAAAGAGTGTTTATTTGAGATGTTGGAGTATAAAGCCCAGCTTTCCCATCAGTTCGGCGATAGTTTGGCAAAAGCTTAGCATGGCAGAACCCTTCTCCCCAGAACGTTGGTAGTTGCGTTTTTATATAAAGACTGTCACCTCTTCTTACAATAGGCTCAAAGTGGTCTCTCATCCAAGAGACCAACTAGGTTCACATCCACAGCTTCAATAGTCCTTGAAAACTCAGCTGCTCCCAAACTACTCACTGCAGGCCTAACCTGCCATGCTAGTTTTCTACATGCAAGAAATTTGATTTTTTGTATAGAGGACAAATAGTGCAATTCCCTTCAAGGCAAAGATTAATCAGTCAGGTAAGCCAACAAACTTACCTGTGAAATGAGATGTTATTGCCAAGTAAGAACTTATTGTTGCAGTTTATCGCACAGCAAGATTTCACCATGACTGCACACACTGGTTCCTTTCAAGAACTGTAAAGGACATGGGCAGGGGTCAAGAAATGTTGGCTCAGTTCACCAGCCAGACAAAATATTTTACTCAGATGGTTTCTTAAGCAATGATGGTACATTACTCCTCAGGACTTTTTTCACTCCTCAGGCATAATTTTACACTCATCAGAGAAGGATGTCCTGAGCCCTGGGCATGGGTAAGAGAGTAATTAATCATATGGAGCACAGTTGACAAAACTGTGAGTTCACATTAAATAAAGCTTGCCTTTCAACACATATAAAGTCATCCGGTTACAGTAAAAAAGATGATCTTACTATGTCTCATTTTTCAAACATGAATCCTACCTGCTTTCGTTATCTGACTGCACTACATATATTTTGATAAACAATTTGTTCAAAGCACAATTAAAATAATAGACAGATACATATACAGTGGGTATTGGAAAGAATCACCCCCTTTGATAGACCTTAAATTCTGGTTCCCTTACATCCTGAAATGAAAACACAAAGAACATTCCCTTCACCAGCTGTACTTATCCAATGCAACCTATAACATCCAACTGCTAAACATCACAATTACAGTCCAGAAAAAGTGTCAGAAACAAAAAACAAGAATTACTGAGATTGAAAAAGGATCACCAACCCCCCCATGTCAATATTTTGTTGAACCACCTTTTGCTTTAATAACAGCCTTGAGTCTGTTGGGATACTTCTCTATCAACCTTGCACATCTAGACGGAGCAATATTTGCCCACTCCTCCATACAGAACTGTTCAAGTTCGGTCACATTGGATGGTAGGTGTTGGTGGACTGCTATCTTCAAATCTCCCCACAGATTTTCTATGGGATTTAGGTCTGGGCTCTGACTGGGCCACATGAGGATGTTCACTTTTTTCTCCTTCAGCCACTGTGTGGTCAATTTTGCTGTGTGCTTCGGATCGTTGTCATGTTGAAAGGTGAATCTTCTGCCAATCCTCAACTGTCTGGCAGAGGGTAGCAGGTTTTCTTCCAGAATCTGACGGTATTTTGCCCCATCCATTTTTCCTTCTACCCTAACGAGAGCCCCAGTCCCTGAGGCAGAGAAACACCCCCACAACAGGATGCTGCCTATAGAAATAACCAAGCAAAGAGCATCTTTTAAAAGTGGTGGCTCTCTTACTGTATACTGGGCAGGTTGAGAGCTACTACCCCTATCCAACCCCAGCACAACATCCCTCCATTTGTCTCTTTTTAGATTGAGAGCCCCTTCAGGACAGGGAATCTACAAGCCCTCTCAGAAATCCAGAGAGGCCAAGGCAACTTCCAACTTTTGAGATCCCTAGCCAGAATAAAAATTAAAATGGATGATAATTAATTTAATTATTAATTAATTTAATTGATTAATTTTACATATTTTATACCGCCCAAAACTTATGTCTTTGGGCAGTTTACAAGAAACAACAAAACAAAACAAAAAATTAACGTGGGTACATTTGGGGCCCCTTTCAGCTTGAGGCCCATGTCAAGCAGCCCTCATGTCCCCTCCGCCCACTGCCATTGCTCCTGCAAATCTATTTTCTTATTTATTCTTCTATATACAGTGCTTTGAGAATTTTATCAAAAAGCAGCATACATATTTTTTAGTGGTAGCAATCATCATTATCGTATCTCACTGGTCCAAAAAAAGGGTGTGCTCAATAGAAACAGAATTATGCAATAGTTAATAATGTAGCGGGGAGGGGAGTAAAATAAGATACACTTGTTTACAACTATCACAACAGTTAGCCAAAACAAGTTTCCAAGGAAGCCAACAACCAAGTTTTAAAAATAACCAATAACCAAGTTTAATAATACTCTCTCATACACATATGCACACACACAGGATCCATTCAAAATTAAACATGTTTTTGTTATCAAAAGTTGCATTGCTTTCCCAACAAGCTTATATATTAGAATACCCCTCCAAATGACTCCTTCCTCCCAATCTATACAAAGCATGCACATGTAGGTTCTCCATCTCTGGCTTTATAAAAGGGGCCTTCTAAAAGTTTTGAAAGGGGGCTGATCTGGTGGCACCAGGATTGTGGCACAAGGCAGCATTTGACACCTCACCTCAGGCACAACAATCCCATCGCTACCCCCCAGCTGAGCTACATGGACCAAAGGCTCAACAGAAAGCAGCTTCCTGTGTAACCTATAACTCCCCAGTCCCTCCTGTTGCCCTTGCTGCTGTGCCTCCCAGCACCCAAAGGAAGAGCTATGTGCCAAAGAGAACCATTCAGACCAGTAAAAACATACACCCCACATCCCCCAGAAGATCAACATTCATTACACTATTATTTTAATGCAAGAATAATTTTTTTAGATACCTTGGTCTTGTTTGAACTAAGGAACGACAAGGTACAAATCCCTAGACCACCTACTTTTTCTAGCAAGGTTCCTTTGTAAGAAGATAAAGATATTTTAAAAAAATACACCCCCTTGGATCAGGCTCAAGGCCATCATCCTGTTTCCTACCACAACCAACCAGATGCCTCCAGGAAAGCCCACAAGGAACATTCCTGAGATAGCAACAGACAGAAATTCAATTAGCAGAGCTGCCATCACAAGGCAGAGATCTGGTTACCAAGTGATCAGAAATTAAAAACAGAACAAAGCAACAACAGCCTGACCAGCTCTTGTGATTTGCAGAAATTAACAGATACCATTTCCCACGGCCCTAGAGATTACCAGAAACAAAACACTCTGCTGCAGATGAAACTGCTCTTAAAGACACAGCTACAGCAGCTGGTTAAATGTTGGCAACTAACCAGCTCTTGTGATTTGCAGAAATTAACAGATACCATTTCCCACGGCCCTAGAGATTACCAGAAACAAAACACTTTGCTGCAGATGAAACTGCTCTTAAAGACACAGCTACAGCAGCTGGTTAAATGTTGGCAACCCTAATGGAGATGGGAGCCAGATATAATTCCGTGCTCACAGCTCAGCTTCTCAACCCTGATGGATCTTTCCCAGCCCTTCACCCAACCCCAGCAAACTACATGCCTTCCTTTTTAACCCCCAAGCATTGCCCACATTTCCCCCCTCTTTTTTCTGCACCTTTCACTGGCTGAATCCTCCACGCAAAAGCCTTCAACCGCTCTTTCCAACGAAATGCAACTTTGCCCAAGCTCAGAGGAACAGGAAGGTGCGTGGCATATTGAGTTCCCCCGGTCAAAGCTTCCTGTTTCTCTAGGAACTTGGAGCTTGTTTGTTTTCTTAACCATCAGGAATCGCTCGCTCGACAAGTCCCTGCCTACAAAGTTTTGGCTCGGTCACGAAAAATCAGGAGCTATTTTTTAAAAATAATTTAAAACATAGAATTACTTTACACGGATTCTGCTGCCTTCTGGCTGCAAACAAGGCAAAAAAAAAAAAAAGCTGGAATGGAACGGGCGAAACATTTTGTAAAAAACAAAAGCGAGGGTGCAACTGAATAATTTTGGAATGGCATAATTAGACTCGTGTGCGACAACTCTGCATTGTAGTCCAGCGTCGGCGCTGGAGCAGAGAACATGCTCAGTGTGCAAATTTTTAAAAATTGTGTTTTTAAAATGAGATTTTTAGAGCTTTTCTTGGATGAAGTGTTGTCTGAGAACCTGATCCCAAGTAGCATTTGTCTGGGTTACCGACACCATAATGCAGTGTGCATGTTTAGGCCTAAGTAATAGGAAGCAGCCCGGCAGTGCAGTGCTATGTTTATTCTCAAATCAGTCCCACTGAGTTTAATGGAGCTTATTCCCAGGTAAGTGTGCATAGGATTGCAGCCCGGCAGTGCAAGCCTATGCATGTTTGCTCAAAAGTAAGTCCCATTGAATTTAACTGCAGTTATTCCCAAGTAAATGTGTACAGCTCTGCAACTCAACAGTGCTATGCATGTTTACTCTTACCTTATGGAATTCAGTTGAGCTTACTCTTAAGTGTTTTGAGTTCAATGCTGTTTACTCCCTGGTAAGTGGATAGATGTGCAGCCTGACGGTGTAGTGCTGTGCATTTTTATTCTTAAATAAGTTCCATTGAACTTAATGGGGCTTCTTCCAAGGTAAGTGTGCAGAGCTTTGTAACTAGTCTACAAAGGCTAATTTGAAGTGAAGTAGCCCGCTGAAATGAGTGAGGCATTCCTGTGTAGACATAGGCTCGGTTTGTTTGAAAGCAAGAGTAGGAGCAGATCAAGGAGCAGATTTCTTTGCACAGATCGTCTTGGCTTCTCACACTTCTCTGCCCTATGTAGACTCCTTTGCGACTCCTACTGAAGTGAACTGAATGGGACTTATTTCTGTGTAAACCATGAGGATTTGTTGCACAAGAGCAGGGGTTCTAAAACGGAAAGGAGAGCTGGTTTGGTGGTAGCAAGCCCGACTTGTTCCCTTAGCTAAGCAGGGTCTGCCCTGGTTACATATGAAAGGGAGACTTGAAGTGTGAGCACTGTAAGATATGGGAAGCTCTGGGAAGAGCTGAAGGTCTCAAGTTTCCTTCCATCCAAGATAGGGCTGAGAGAGACTCCTGCCTGCAACCTCGGAGAAGCTGCTGCCAGTCTGTAAAGACAATACTGAGCTAGATAGACCAATGGTCTGACTCAGTTATATAGCAGCTTCCTATGGTATTTGAATGTTATTGGACTACAGCTCCCATCAATCATCACGCAGCACAATGGGGATTTTCCATTTTCACAAAATCCACATTCCGGTTCCTGATTCAGCTTTTACACCTTCCTCCTTCAACGTGGCCAGCTGGCTTCATTCTTGTTTTCCTTAATATCCAGCCAATTCTGTTGGTCAAAGCTTGGTCAAGACTTTAGTCATTTTGGTTGGTCCCTAGATGTCCATGCTGAAACTCTATTCCACCTCATTACCGATTAACACAAACATTAACTGCCCCGATTGCATTAATTTCTTCATTTTCCTCAACCGCCTCGCCTTTCCCCTTTCAACTTTTGCAATTTCCTCACCGTAGAGATACAAGAACTGCACACTACCCACTTCCGGCTTCCATTTGAACGCCGCCATTTGTGGGGCAGGAACTTAATGCAAAAGGGGGAAAACGACTATATTTGCTCTTTCACCTCCGTCATTACTGTAACCTGCCCTGTTTCTTTGCATTAATTTCGTCTACCCGTTCACGGTCATTTATTTGTTTTCTTATATTTATAAGCAAACATGCTATCAAAATGCATGGTACTTTACAAAGTAATAAAAAAAGGTCCCTGCCCGGAGGAGTTTACAATTCTGTTTCTAGCGCAGGAAAGAATCTGTCATCCCCGCCTTCCTCAGTTCTCCGCTGCGCCTGCTAAGTATGCGTGGATCAGCCCCTCCTGCTCCTACAGCCATGTTTACTCAGAAGGATGCCCGTTATTTTGAAAGAGTCCCGAGTAAATATCCATACATAATGCAGCCTCATTTACTCCATCGAGGTCACTCCCCATTAGGTGCTCCCGCTTTAAGAAAGAAAAATAAAAACACACATTGATGCGATATACGCGGATGCATGCAATTTAGGAATTAAACTTCAGCGGCCAGAAGAAACTAGGCCGCCGCGAGCGTGTGTATTTCCTAAATATATATTTATATTTAAAATGTCTTTATTTAGGGTGGGCCTTACCTACGCAACGGAAGGAGCTGGTAGAGTGGATTGTACCACTTCAGGCAGAAGGGGGGATCACATTTTAGAAAGGTCCCATTGGTAAACAAACAAAACTCTCTGTAAGTCGAAAAGTAGCACAGCAGAGAAAGGCTTGGGCTAGGATCCCACCCCCCGGCCCCGTGCACTATTTTTCTCGGTGCAGGAAGGGTGTTTGCTTGCTTTATTGCACGGAGAAGGGAGCATTCTCAAATGGTATCTCCTCCCTGCAGTCTGAAATGGGACAGTCCATATTCCCTCCTCATTCCTGGGTAGATCATCGGCGCCTCAATCAGAGCTGTGTTGGGAACCATCTATCCGATGGTTAGATTAGCAGAGCTACGATTTCTAGAGAGCAAGAGAGGGAGATTTTTTTTTTTTTTTTACCGGCCATGCTTATCGTGTGAATGCATTTCCTGGAGTCGTCCGTCTGCAAAAGGAGAAGCTGGCCTTTGGTAAGTCTTCTTGCAAAACAGCAACAACAACAAAAAGCAAGCGGAAGGCACGGATAGGGGAGAAGCGGTGTGTTTGAAAAGGCGCAGCCCTTCGCGCGACTAATAGGTGGCTGTGTGAACATGAAGCATGCGCTCCAACTGTAGACTTATTAAAAAAACAGCGCCCTAGACTGAGGATTCCATTGTGCGGGGATGAGTAGGGTGTCCGGTGGCGGCGGCCGCCATTTTGTTCGCCTCCCCGTCCCCGACTGCGGAAGCGGGAGCTGCTGCCCGTAAGAGACCATGGAGAAGAAATTCAAGATGTGAATATCGCTGCCTGTTGACACGCACGTATCCGCCCAAGGTGACAGCAAGGCAGCGGGGCTGCTTTTCCAAAGCCGGGTCTTCTTCATTTCTGCGCTAACGTGTAGGGGAGGTGGAAACCTTGATGGACTGCCCTGCCTATGAACATGGAAATACAGTCTATGGTGGCAGTTTCCATATTTGTAGGTGGCTGGGAGAGAGAAAGAGAGAGAGAGGTTTATGATGGCTCTACAATGTAGTCTGGATTCTTTTTGGATTTTAAGCCCTTTTGGACAGGGGACTGCCTTATTTAATATTTTTCTGTTAAACTGCTTTTCAACGCTTGCTGGAAAAGGTCATCAATATTCATAGTAGTAGTTAATACTGCAAGTTGGGAGTTGAGAGCGGGGAGGCAATATAGTCTAACGTTATTCCCATTTTGCTGTGGGGGACAAGCAAATCTGTGGATGATAACCCTGCTGTCTAGTTCAGTGCTGTTCCCATATTGCTGGTTGAGTGTAAGAGAGACTACGTGACAGCCCTGCAGTGTAGTCCTAATGTGAAAGGAGAGGGTATTTCTGCCCTGCAGTATAGTCCAGAGTTTTTTCTATCTTGCCAAACAAGTGTATGATAACCCTGTAGTGTAATTCTGTTCCCATAATGCCAGGGGAGTGCAAGAGAGACTAGTGTGTGACAACTCTGCATTGTAGTCCAGTGTTCTCTTGCTGCAAGGATATACCGTATAGTTGTTGTTATTGTTACATTTTATATCCCGCTCTTCCTCCAAGGAGCCCAGAGCAGTGTACTACATACTTAAGTTTCTCCTCACAACCACCCTTTGAAGTAGATTAGGCTGAGAGAGAAGTGATGGGCCCAGAGTCACCCAGCAAGTATTTGGCTGAATGGGAACTAAACTCTGATCTCTCTAACCACTACACCACGCTGACTCTGGGAGACCTCGGTATGATTGCCCTGCAGTGTAGTCTGGAATTATTTCTATGTTGCGGGGAGGTAAGAGAGACTAAGACATGACAACCCTGCAGTGTAGTCCAGTGTTTATTTCCATATTGCCAGGGGGGCGACAGGAGAGGCTGGCGTGCAGCAGCCCTGCAGTGTAGTCCAGTCTTAGTCCCATGTTGCTTGAGGGAGGGCTGCGACCCTGTGACATAGTCCGCTATTCATTCCCATATTGCTGGGGAAAACAAGAGACAGTAGTGTACAACAGCCCTGCAGTGTAACCCAGTGCTGATCCCATATTGCCAGAGGGAACAAAAGACACTAGTGTATGGCAACCCTGCGTGTATTCCAGAAGGTGGTATATAAATATTTCTAGTAGGAGTGCTGCTGTTGCTGGAGGGAACTGAGATTGAATCCAAATAAAATTGAGGTACTTATTGTGCGGGGTCAGAACTCGGGAGACAATTTTGAGCTGCCAGTTCTGGATGAGGTCACACTTCCCCGGAAGGAACAGGCACGCCATCTTGAAGGTGTTTCTGGATCCAAACTTCTATCTGCTTTCTCAGGTTGAGGCGGTGGCAAAAGGTGCTTTCTATCTGCTTCAGCTGATATGCCAACTGCGTCTGTTTCTTGGGATAAAAGACCTCAAAATAGTGGTACATATGCTGGTAACCTCCAGACTTGACTACTGCAATGCGCTCTATGTGGGGAAGCCTTTGTATGTAGTCTGGAAACTGCGGTTGGTACAGAATGTGGCAGCCAGGTTGGTCTCCGGGTTATCTCGGAGAGGCCATGTTACTCCTGTACAAAAAGAACTGCACTGGCTACCAGTAAGTTTCCGGGCAACCTACAAGAAGCTGGTTGTAACCTATACAACCCTAAATAGCTGAGGCCCTGGGTATTTAAGAGAATGTCTTCTTTGCCATGAGCCCTGTCGCTCATTGAGATCATCTGGAGAAGTTCTTCTTCAGTTACCACCAGCAACTCTGGTGGCTACACAGGGATGAGCCTTCTCTGTTGCTGCCCTGAGACTCTGCAATGCGCTCTCTGCTGAAATAAGAGCCTCCCCATCTCTGACAACTTTTAGTCTTTAAAGACTTATTTTTTCTCCCAAGATTTTTAACTTGACTGTGGTTCTAAATTGTTTCAGTGTTATCATTTTTGTTTTAATCTGTTTTATGTTGTTGTAAACCACCCAGAGAAAGAAGTTTGGGTTGGTCTACAGATTTGATAGATAGATGTTTGGATAGATAAATGTATGAGAGAGTAAGGTATGACTGCCTTACAGTTGTAGTTCACAATGATTTCTCTATTGCAGGGGAGGGAGAGTTTAGTGTACAACAACCCTGCAATGTACTTCTATATTGTGATCCTGTCCTTTGGCTCTTTTTCCCTTTTTAAAAAATGAATGTTTAATTGGGATAGGCTTGGGAGCTCTGAAATTGATTGTAGTGCTGGTGCTAAAGAAGGGAGTAATTAAGCTTTCCATGCAAGCTGGTTTTTTGCATTCAAAAGTTGCCGTTTAGATTGTGGGTGCTTTTGGGAGAGGGAACGCTTATTTTTGCTTTTCCTATGCAAACTGCCTTGAGAACTGTATTTTTGTTCAATAGTGGTATATAAATATTCATAATAACGTATAAGTATTCCCCTGGGTGGAAACTGCCCCCTCAAATTCCCTGCCTCCCACCAGCCCACATCCAGGATGCAGCTGCATGCATGAACCTTGTGCTTTTGCCCCAAGCAAACCACAGCATGAACATTCCAAGTTGAAACAGAAGCTCACCAGTGTGCATCAGTCTAGATTTTTGTGTCTATGGCTTCCAGCTGTCCCTATTTACCAGGGGTAGCCCCTGACACCTTCCCTTGCCCCTATTTTGCCTTTGGGGCAAAAGCAGTTCTACTGAATTCCAAAGGACTTACTCCAAAGTAAGCATGCATAGGATTACAACCATGATCCTGGGATAGAAGAAAGTCGTGGCTGTATGTCAGTCCACAGTCCTATACATGTTCCCTCTAAGGTGTACATGTGTGCGCACACTCGCACGTATTTTGATGTTCGCTCAGTTAATCTTAGCTCCCACTCAGGTTTAATCAGGAAGGTCCCATTCTGAATGCATGTGCGCGCACACTGCCTTGATACTGCCGCCCAGAACAAAACTCGTTCCACACACAGATGAAAAAAATTAGAGAGAAGCCTGCTCCTATGCGACACTTCTGAATAAATATGCATAAGGTGAGGTCAGATTGGAAGCATTTATTCTATGCAAGTTTTTAGAAGTGTTTTACTTGGAAGTAAATCCCACTGATCTCAGTGGAGCTGTCATCTCTGGTGTAAATGAAAACATTGTACAGTTGGACTGCACAACTTCAGCCCTCCAGCTGTTGAACGTTAACTCCCATCATCCCTGACTGTTGTCCACCATGGCTGCAGATGATGGGAGTTGTAGTCCAACAGCAGCTGGAGCAGTTTTCAGTGTTCCCTCTAACAGGGATTCCCAGTTGTTGTTGGCTACAACCCGCATAATCCCCAAGGAAAAGCCATTGAAACTGGGAGTTCTGGGAGTTGTAGTCAACAGCATCTGGGAATCCTTGTTAGAGGGAACACTGGCATTGCTCCCTCTTAACAGGATTCCCAGATGTTGATTACAACTCCCATAATCCCCAGCCCAAGGCCATTGCAGTTGGGGATGCTGGGAGTTGTAGTGAATAACATCTGGGAATCCCTGTTAGAGGGAGCAGTGAGCTGGAGGGCCCAAGTTGTGTACCCCTGCTGTAAAGCTAGCAGAAAATAGCTTCCACCCACTGGTTTATAATTGAGGGGGTACAATGGCAGGTGTCAAGCAATTATCCTTTGCTTGAGGACAAAGACATTGCTGTAAGGGAGGGGACATAACCCAGTGATGGTCTGATTTGTATAATAAGGCAGCCTCCTATGTTCATGCATGTGCTTATGGTTCCTTGCTGGCCATTTCTTTGTTAGGCAAATTACTGCTTGATAGTCCAAATGACCAACTGATGAGAGCTGATAGATGGGAATCTCTTTGTGTGTTTGAATGAGAGACTCATCAGAGGTCAGTTGTCCAAAATTTCTCATGACTATACAAAACTGTAACTAAGTGAAATACGTCAGCGTGCCAATCCCCTTTTCGTAGGAAACTTGTACAGTTTTCCTTCCTCCTGCTTCTTTGATCTGTCTTAACTCAAATTATAATTAACCTCTTTCATGTAGATTTTAAACTTCCTTCCCTAATCCTTAAGTCTGAGAAGCAGAAGCAAACTTGGATCCTAAAAACATTTCCTGAAACACACCTGAATTTCAGGTAGAGAGTTTATAGATAATAGGCTGTCAGTTTTCTATGTCAGAATTGAATCAAATGAAATAAGGAAAGAAACCTTATGTTTCTGTATGGTTGTATCTCATTATTCTGTATGGTTGTATCTCATTATCCATGACAATACAGCTCATTACATATGGAACATTCTTCCATATGTAATGAGCTAATTACATATGGAACATTCTTCCATACATTCTTGCAAGACAGATCATTAGTCTGTCTAGCTCTGTGTTTTCTACACTGATGGGCAGGAACTCTCTGAAGGTTTCAAAGAAAGGGATCCTTCCCAGCCATACCTAGAGATGCCAGGGATTGAATCTGGGGCCGCCTTCATGCAAAACAGGTTCTCTGCCATTGAGTTGTTGTTGTTATTATTATTATTATTATTATTATTATTATTATTTATTTAAAAAACTTTTATACCGCCCTTCCAAAAGGCTCAGGATGGTTTACATTAAAACACCATTAAAATCAATTAATAATAAAAATAAAAATTATAAAGCATAAAAATAATTAACAATTAAAAACATCATAAAACAACAATTAAATAATCAGAAGAATTTAAAAACAAGTTTTTAAAAGCTGAGAATATGCCCCACTTCCCCTGAGAATGAGAGAATAAAGGGAGATCTAAGGCAACCTAATGATGGAAGGGATTTGGAGTATTAAACACGTGGCACAAACTTATCTTGTAATGCCTATAACAGCCCTGTAGAGTAGGTCAGTTTAATTATCTTCCATTGCAGATGCGGGAGACTGAAAGCAAGCGGCTTGCCTAAGGTCACTCCCTAAATTCATGGCAGAGATGGAATTCGAACCACGGACTTCCTGATTTATAGCTCAGTTTCCTAGCCACTTTGCTACTTCAGTACCTGTGGCATTCATAGTTCATTTCAGTGTCCTTTAAATTACCTAAGTTTGGAGGAATTTCATCTGCCACACAAGCTGTGAGCCAGGAAATCCCTATTAGGGGTTCTCAGACTTGGGTCCCCAGCTGTTGTCATACTAGAAGTGCTGTGGCTGTGGATGATGGAAACTGTAGTTCATCAACATCTGGGGACCCAAGTTTGAGAACACCTAATTCAAATCTCACCTCTTCCACTATTCTCTTAGCTTCTGCAAAATGGAGATAAGCATACAAACATGCCTCACCAGTGTTGGTGGATTAACAGAGAGGCAGATTAGGCATTTGCCCACGGCAGCAAATTTTTCCTGAAGTTTTGCTGTCCTTCTCTGTGGGCAGCCTGGTGGATTTTGGGGAAATTTTCCCCCCGTCAAATTTTTTTGAAGGTGTTTTTTTTTTTTTTTTTTTTTTTGAGGAAACTTTTTTCCTCATTTCCCCCTGTCAGATTTTTCACCCCTCAAATTCTTTTGGGAATTCCACCCCCCTCACATTTTGCCACATCACTCTGTGGGCAGCGGTGGCTGCAGCAAGGGGTGGGGATGAGGAGAAAGTACCCCCTTTTACCTTTATTTTAAAAAATGCTGCTGCACCACAACAACCACAGTGGCTGTGGAGAGGGGTGGCGAGGAAAAAGTTCCACCTTTTGCAAGCTGGGTGCCCAGACTGCCCCTGCCGCAAGCGGCAGTTTCCTATGTTCCTGTTATTTCATACACACTCCAAGGAAGAAAAAGCATCTTGAGTTTAATGCCTTCTTTGTTTCCCCTTTCCCAGGGCCTGTCTGGAAGAAGCTCCTAATCCCCTTTTCCCTTGAGATCCTTTCTTGAGATAATTCACAATCCGGATTCCTAGAGAGGTGTTGAGGAAGAAGAGATGTAATCTGTCAAATTCCTAGACAAGCCTAGGCTCACAGATACTGGTGCCATGGAAAGAACCACCATCTTTAAGTTGTGACGCACTTCCTGTGGGAACCAGTGTACCATTCCTAAGGCTAATCAAGTGGAAGAAAGACTTGGCTTTGAAGCCTTAGGTTGGGTCCAGCTTCTTCACTTGTACCCTTTCACAATTGGATTTAACAAAGAGAAGTGACACAGGATCGGCACACAGGGAGGGAGTCTGCATGAAGACATGGCGGGTTCTTGTTGCGTCACCAGCTGCAATAACCGCCGTTCCCGGGGCAGTAATGTCACATTTCACAGGTAAGTTCATGGAGGATTTATTGGGGGTGTGCATTGAATGCTCCAGTACTGATGAATTGGCAGCACCCTCCCTGCTACTGTGGGGAGGCAGCCACTCCCAGCACAGCCATCTCCATGCAATTCTTTTCATTTCTGGCACCAGGGAAGGGGAGCTCTTCTATGGGAACCGGAGTGAGTGAGGCTGACTGGGATGGAGCGTGAGGGCGTGCTGGGAAATGTAGTTTTTCTCAGCACTGGGTGTTGATCACAGAACATAGGAAGCGACCTTCTGTCGAGTCAGACCATTGGTCCATCTAGCTCAGTATTGTCTACACAGACTGGCAGAGGCTTCTCTAAGGTTGCAGGTAGGAGTCTTTCTCAGCCCTATCTTGGAGATGCCTGGGAGGGAACTTGGAACCTTCTGCATGCAGGCATGCAAATGCTCTTCCCAGAGCGGCCCCATCCTTTAAGAGGAATATCCTGCAGTGCTCACATGTAGTCTCCCATTCCAATGCAAACCAGGGCAGACCCTGCTTAGTAAAGGGGACAATTCATGCTTGCTCCCACAAGGCCTGGAGCCACGCTTACGGCCTCTTCAGATAAACGCCCTAAGTGTGAAGAGTATGAGCGTCAGCATGACGGAAGCATCGGAGCTGGGACTTTGAACAATGTAAGCATGTTCAGTGAGGGTTTTGTTGAAAGTTTGAATAGGCCATGGTCCAGGGTCAGGACTCTAAACTCAACCAATAGGGAGTCAAGGTTTCTTAATAGACCAGCCCCCTGGGTGCATGCTGGTTGTCAGTCACAAATGTTACTGATTTATGCAGACAGAAGAGCTTGGTGCACCAACCCTCCCTTTGTACAACAGACTGTTTTGGAGGGAAGCGGAAATGTAACTCTTTAATGGCTTATCCTAACTAGAAGCCTCTTCTTCATACCGGCTTTGAAAACCCCTGGGTTAAGTGAGTAGGAAGATGCAGAAGTAGTCCTCAGTGGTGCATACAGCAAAGTGTGGAGATGGGGACATTTACTTCTTCCTCCTTGCGGTGTCGGGAAGAGTTTGGGTGGGAAACTGGGGTGAGGGAAGCAATGTGCATCTCCAGACCTCCCTGTTGGGGTGTGTGTGTGTGTGTGTGTGTGTGTGTGTGTGTGTGTGTGTGAGAGAGAGAGAGAGAGAGAGAGAGGGAGAGGGAGAGAGAGAGAGATTTGGATCAAAGAAAAGTACTTTTTCTAATCCTAATCTATCTCTATCCCATACTTAGGTGTCCCCCCCCCCAAGGACACTCTCAGCTTCAAAGTTGTCAAAGCCCTTACCATTTATAGCATTTTTTACTTAGAATAATAAAATTGTAGGGTTGGAAGGGAATCTTGGAGTTCTTCCAGTCTCTCCCCCCCCCCGCAAAAAAAAATTGGGGGATGAGGGTGAGCTATCAGGACCAAACTTGGCACAGTGACTGCCTAGGACCCTATGAGTAACACAGGGTACCCGGGAACCCCGACAGCCACCTCACACAGACAGATGGATATAGAATGGGTATAGCCACAAAATGGATATGGATGCAATAACAGAGAGAAATTCATACCATAAGCCCGAGCAACAACGGGTACTTAAAGCTAGTAATACGTAAATAAACAAATAAGATGCTCATGGGATGTAAGCCTGCTAGCATGCATCCTCTGGCCCAGGCCTTGAGAAATTTACTTTGGAACTAGGGGCTAGCCCAAACATTTGGAAGCTTGAAAAAATTACCAGTCCTAGTAACCAACACTGAGGAGGAGGACAATAAATGGACGTCTCTATCCCCTTTAGAAGGAACACACTTGGAACAGAAACAAGGCTTCATGGGACAAATAAAGATATTATCAAACAACTCTTCTTCTGAATACCAAAGTCTAAGAGCCACGGTTAAGTTTCTAGGCTCAATGGCTCCCTGACGCCTGGGATTTTTCAGTCCCTGTTCTAGTCCCCCTAGACTTGGTTGAGGGAGGCAAATTAGGGTCATGGAATGTTCGCCTCTTAGCATAGGAAGTAAGTATTGTATTTTTCTGGTTACTGGTCACTGACCATCATAAAGATTTGTTGTTGGTCTCTTAGCGTGCCTCCTCTGACCTCTCCTTTTCCCCTTGCCTCCTCTGACCTCCCCTTCTACCTCCCCTTCTGGGATAGCATAAGCGGAGAATCAATTCCTTTTGTAGCTGGTTATGTGAGTGCCCCTTTTATTTATTTGTTTGTTTGTTTAAACAATGGTTCCAGGTTCCCTCTGATTAAGGAAGAGTTGCTACAGGAGTGGCTTTCAAATATTGGACGAGAGGACTTTTCTCCTTCCTACAACGATGTCATATGTTCAGACCACTTCAGAGAGTCAGATTTTTGGGGAGGCGTGGTTTCCGGGCGAAAGAACCTAAAGCCGGGAGCGGTTCCCACTGTATTCCGTGTCCCCGGCCAACAGAAGAAGGTAAACGTCATCCTGAACAACAAAAGAGAAAGCGGAGTCATTCTTTAATAAGGTCCTAGACAAATTCATGGAAGACAAGTCCATTAATGGCTACTAGTCTCAATGGCTAAAGGCTGCCTCCAG
Organism: Hemicordylus capensis; assembly: GCF_027244095.1. NCBI lineage: Eukaryota > Metazoa > Chordata > Lepidosauria > Squamata > Cordylidae > Hemicordylus > Hemicordylus capensis. The sequence continues at coordinate 246,943,238 of NC_069658.1, read as the reverse complement.
GTTCAGAAGCTGGAGACCTTTGAATACTGGGTGCAGGAGACCAACAGCAGGAGGAGGAGGCATGGCTTCATCTCCTGGTTTGGGGCTTCCCAAAGGCATCTGGTGTGCTGCTGTGGGAAACAGGATGCTGTACTAGATAGACATGGGTTGATCCAGCAAGGGTCTTATTCCACGTGGAACATAGGAGCATAGCTGCTTTATACCGAGGCAGACGACTGGGGAGAGTCAGACCATCTAGCTCAGTATTGTCTCCTTGAGTGGCAGCGGCTCTCCAGGGTTTCAGGCAGGAGACTTTCCCGGCCCTACCTGGAGTTGCCAGGGATTGAACTTGGGACTTTCTGCATGCAAGCAGATGGCCTTATCCATTAAGGGGAATATCTTACATCTGACAGCACTTATGTATAATCACCCATCCAGATGCAAACCAGGATGAACCCTGCTTAGCAAATGGGACAATTCACGTCCCCTACCACAAGACTGACTCTTCTTGCCGAAGCAGATGCTCTACCGCTCAGCTATGGCCCTGTCCCCAAAGGTGACATATGGAACAGCACTTCTGGGGGAAGAGGAGATCAGAAATGAACAGAGGACTTCTGGGGGAAGGGGAGACTGGCAGAAATTGCCTTCTTCACAGATGAACGCCCATGTGGCAGAAGCAAGAGCACATTGCTGCAAGTGTGCAGCATTAGACGAGATGGCCTTTCATTTCAATGTTTAAATAAAGGGCTAGCATCCTGAGTGGTGCATGAGCTACTCAGCATTGCAGCCTCTAGAGCAGAGGTTCCCAACCTGGGCTTGCCAGATGTGGTTGGGCTACAACTCCCATCATCCACAGTCACAATGACCAAAGGCAGTACTCAAATGTGGTGGCACCATAGATTTGTATAAGGTCATGCTATTTTTATAAAATAGCATTTTTATTTTCTATTCTCTTCCTAATGATCCCTAGCATGGAATTTGCCCTTTTCACAGCTGCCGTGTACTGAGTTGTCACTTTCAGCGTCCTGACCACCACGACCCCAAGATCTCTCTCTTGGTCAGTCGCTGACAGCTCAGATCCCATCAGTGTAATATGAAGTCGGGGTGCTTTGCCCGATATGCATCACTTTACACTTGCCAACACTGAACCGAATCTGCCATTTTGTTTCCACTCCCCCAGTTTGGAGAGATCTTTTTGGAGTTCTTCACAATCTGTTCTGGATTTCACTACCCTAAATAGTTCAGTGTCATCTGCAAATGTGGCCGCTTTGCTGTTTACCCCAAATTCTAGAAACCCTCTATTGTTTCACAAAAATAATTAACAAATTTGTTTTTCCAGTTAGTATAAGAATCAGACCTGTTAAATATATATAAATAAATACTATCTATCGATATACATACACACCAGTCAGTTAACCAACCCTAAAATTAGTTTTTAAAAGTTTGCTGAGTAGAACCAAGCTGTCATATTTTTACTTCCTCTTGTAGCTTGCTAAAAAGAGAATCCCTAGGAAGAGACGGCTCCTTGTCCGTCACAAGTCTCCCGATCCTGAACCAAGCATTGCATTGGAGATCACTGATAGTGATGTAGAAGCATCATCTTCCAAGAGCGGCATTATAATCCTGGAACATTCCTACTCTGCTCCAGCAAGCCCAGGTAAGCTTCACAAGCTCCAAAGTCAAAATGATTTTAAGAAAATGTGAAGAAACTAGAGAACTCCCAGTAGAGATGAACCCAAAACTCGACTTCTTGCATATAATTGAAAAGAATCATCTGCATACTCCCATAAAGATCTCTCTTTTTAAAAAATCATATATGGCAGCAATTATTAAAAACTAGCTGGGCCGGGCGCAGAGCATCTGCACCTCTAGTTCTCCCCACCCCCCACAGTTGCCACCGTTTTCTCACCTGGCCGCCACCGTTTTCTCACCTGCCCACCCGTCGGCCACCGCTGTTTTCTCCTCCCCCGCCCTCATTTTCTCCTTCTGGCCGCCGCCGCTGTTTTCTTGGCCACCACTGCTATTTTCACCCGCCCGCAAGCCTCTCCGGCACTACCACTTTCCCTCCCCCTGCCGGCAGCTCACTTGTGAACTCTCGCGAGAGCTGCCACACATGGGATTAGTGACGGGTATGCCTTAGAGAAATATATTTATAGATTGTATTATTATTAATAATAATTATTAAGCATTTTTTATTCCCCTTCTCAACAAAAAAAGTTTTCAAAGCAGTATACATAGCAAAATTATAAGAAAATGGTACCTTGTCCCCAAAGGGCTCACAATCTAAAAATAAACACAGGGTAGACATCAGCAACAGCCACTGGAAGGGAGCTGTGCTGGTGCTGAACAGGGACAATTGCTCTCCCCTGCTAAATACAGGAGAGTTGACACTTTGAAAGATGCCTCTTTGCCCAGTTAGCAGGGTAATGTGAGCATATAAATATAGGAGAGGAAGCAACTCCCAATGAGAGATTGAATGGTGGGAAAAGCTACGGGACATGTTAGTTATACACAAAATGACATCACAGGTACATGAACACAGAGGACAACTACAAAAGCTCACATTTAGGGATCTGGATGCAAATTGTCATGCCTGGAATATTGAGGCAGTGGTGGGGGGCGATGTCCAAGATGGCACCGGAGAAATATAAGGGAATATCCTTATATTAATTATGCAGAAATATGTTAAATTGGAAAGGGGTGGTAGGGGAGGCAAGAAGAACCTTTTGAAATTTTGAAATTTTCCAGAGAAAAATTTCCAAAACAATATTTTCGGGGTGGGGGGGGGGAATCCCCATATTTTATTTTTTCATGGACAATGTTCCATTCCTAAAAATTCACTGTTGCATAAAATCCATTAGTAACAGTGAATGGATACCCATGTAATATGAGGCAAGCCTGGCAATTTCAAAGTTGCCAAAAATGATTTTCAGGCAATTATTCTTAGGAGGAGTGCGAGTGTGTATGTAGGTTTTACTGATTTGTAAACAGGAGGGTAATATGGTAGATTTTTAAAATTAAATATATAGATTAAAAAACATACCCTAAATAGATTGCAATCCTATTTGGCATCAATAAAATTTGCATTGTAATATTTCATGAGGGGGAAATTAGGCAGTTTTTATACAAACATTGTGGGAAATTGCATACAACAATTTTCCAGAAGTTTTTCCAGAAAAAAATTCAATTCTCTGGTTGAAGGTAGGTAAATGATTTGAGACAAATTGAAGACACTAGCTTGTTCTTAAGTCCCTTTTTTCTTTAATTATTCAGTTATATAATTTGAAAATGAATTATTTTGCGTTAAGTACATAACCTGGAGGATAAATATGTTAAATGTGTTGAAAACGTTTTGTAAAGACAGTTACAAAAAAGCACCAATTCCAAAATAGTTTGACTGAGGCTTGTTCGAATGATATAAGGGTGACCGCAGAATCCCCGCTATTTGGGGATTATCCAAGAGAGAAATGAGTATGAATTGCCGGCAAAGGAATAGTATCAGGGACGTCTAACCATGTAGCTTGTACATATGGAGTTCTTGCTTTTGTGTGGAGAGTCTTCTATCCCCACCCTGCACGGATGATTCCTCTCGCTTTGTCCTCCTTTCCCTTCAGCCACTTCAGCCCTGGAACTCTGGAAGGTGTCTTCACAAGAAAAAGCCCCAACAGACCCGGAAGCAGTGAAAGGCCCCCATCTCCTCCAGGTTAGGCCTCGGAGAGAATGCAGGGAAAGAACGAAGCAGGCCGTCCCGGAAGAGCCCCTCGTCAACTTGGATGTACAGTGCCAACGTTTTCGAAAATTCTGCTACCAGGAGGCCAAGGGGCCCCGAGAGGTTTGCAGCCGGCTTTGGGACCTTTGCCACCAGTGGCTCAAACCCAGCCGATATACCAAGTTGCAGATGCTAGAGCTGGTAATCCTGGAGCAGTTCCTGGCTATCTTGCCCCCGGAGATGCAGGACTACGTCAGGGAGGAGGGACCAAACAACTGTGACCATGCGGTGACCCTGGCAGAGGATTTCCTTCAGTGTCAGCAAGAGGAAGAGGTGGGGCCATTTCCTTTAGATCCTCTCAATGCACTGGAACGAACACCTTCTCATCTTAAATCACTGTTTTACATGCTTCTTTGAGCCTTGCTGAATTAAGATTGTGGGGTGGATCAAGTGAAGCCCCCCCGCCCCAATATATCGAAATCCGAGGTCATGCATTGAAGCTAAGTGCTGGGAGATTCAGGACAGGCAAAAGGAAGTACTTCTTTACACACCATGTAGTTAAGCTATAGAATTTGATGCCACCAGATGTGGTGATGGCCACGAATCTAGACAGTTTTTAAAAGGGATCAGATTCATGAAGAATAGGGCTATCAGTGATTATGAGCCTTGGTCGCTGTATTCTTCCATCATGATCAGAGGGGGCATGCCCTTGAGCACCAGGTGATAGGGAAGACCAACAGGAGGGGCCTTCCCCCACTTGTGGACTACCCAGATTAACCTAGCTGACCACTGCATGACTTGAGATGCTAGGCTTTGGACTTTGGCCTGATCCAGCGGGGCTTTTATGTTCTTGTACATTGCATTTTCCTATTACACCTGAATTTGGATGGGACCAGAGCTGTAGCATGCAGAATGTCCCATGTTCAATCTCTGGCATCTGCAGGCAGGGCCAAGAAAGAGTGATTAATGTAATAGAGGTAATGAATGAGTCTACTACCTACCTGGCTGCCGTGGCTTCTGCTGCTGATTGTGGGGTAAAGGAGTGGGTGAATACGACAAATATTTATGAGGCTTCTTTAAACAGTGGAAGCCTTTTAAAAATAATTAATTCAAGCTATAGGACCATAACATATTATGACTATTGTCAGACACTTTGCTGTAAAGTTCAGTCTGATGGATGGGGGAGTGAGAAATGTTTTGGGAGAAATACCTACTATCCCTTGCTGCTTCTTGGAGTCATCCTTTGATTGCAGCAAGCCTGCCTGCAGATTTGGCAGGACAGGGTCAACACCCCTGTCTTGTTATGGGACACATCGCTTTTTGAGGTGGAATTGGTGGGTGTTTACTCCCAAATGATTAAAGTTGTTTTGCACTCTATGCATGGCCTTCACTTCTTCCTTCCAGTCAAAACAATTAGATCATTGGCACTTTTTATTTTGAATTGGAAGGAGAGTGAGAATTAAATCCTTTGACTGAGGCCTGAAACTGTGTGTCAGGGCAGAAGGGAAAGAGCTAGAGTGAAGACTGAAGTAGTTTGGAGATATCTGGGACGCAGAGGTCAAATGTGCTGCAAATGTCAACTGAGAGAGAGTGGAACAGCTTTGTAATTTTTAGCTTGTTTTTTCTTGCATCCTGAACATCTTTTGGTTTTTGTCTTTTTGTTTGTTTGTTTTATCTATCTATCTATCTATCCGATTTCTATACCACCCTTCCAAAAATGGCTCAAGGCAGTTTACACAGAGAAATAATAAATAAATAAGATGGCTCCCTGTCCCTAAAGGGCTCACAGTCTAAAAAGAAACATAAGATAGACACCAGCAGCAGTCACTGGAGGTATTGCGCTGGGGGTGGATAGGGCCAGTTACTCTCCACCTGCTAAATAAAGAGAATCACCACCTTAAAAGGTGCCTCTTTGCCAAGCTTGCAGGGGGTTTTGTTGCTACAGTTTCGCAGCTGTTGCTACTTCTGTGGAGCTGAAAACCTCTCATGGAGTTATGTGCCTTGAAATCATGTCAATGTTTGAGCTTTGATTTTCGATAACTGGCAATAAAGATATATTAGAGGAGCAACGCATCCCATTTCTTCATTTTGCTTGTCTGAACTATCTTTGGGTTAGCATAGCCTGATACCACAGGCGTTCATTTTGCTTGGGAGAGGAAAAGCCCAAGTTGAGATAAAATATACATTATCAGCAGGTACATATATCTCCCCATCAAAAGCATTGTACTGCAGCTGTCTGTATTACTACCCTTCTGACACTTATCTCTCTGTGGTCCCTTCACCCTCTCTCCTGTTTCAGCTGCAGAGGCCATTGGCAGAGGTGGTGGCTAACATCTTGGAAGTAGCGGAGGTTCCATCAGACACCCAGCCTATTCTACGGTGCAGGGAGATCACCACCACCAAGGCGGGCAGCAATGCCGTCTTGCAGGGTACGGATTCTTTTCACTTCTGTTAAATGGATGCTCCTGCAGTTGCACATTAATGGGCAGGTTGGATGAACCGCCCTCCGCGCAGCAATAGACAAGGTGTATCCTGTGAGTTGAGAAGCATGTGTCCGCACTCCTCCTCCATAGTTCTAAAAGGGCCTGTTACAGTATCGAGCGCAACGGTACCTGCAAGAGGTTCTCCCCGCCACCACCATGCTTACACTGGTGCTGCCTCCCCTCCAGTTCATGGGGCGAAGGGCGATCAGCTAATCTACACCCTCTAGAAATAAGAATAATATTCATATATTGAATGCAGGGAGAAGAGCCACTTCCCTACTCTGACGTTCTCCACAGCAGTGAATTTTGATTTGAGACTTCATTTCTCTTTCTTCTCTTTCTTTGGTGGTTCCAGTCGACGATGTGTGGGAGGACAACGCGGCAGAGCCATGTGGAGTCTTGCCGGAAGGAAGCAAAGGGGACGAAGCAGGAGAGAACTCTGGGAATCTGGATGGAACAAAGATGCAGGCGGGAAATGAAGCAGCGGAGAGGCAGATGGAACTGCCAGGTAGTCGCTTAAAAATTCATCATGGGGCCATTTAGTGTCTAAGACAGGGGTGGACATTAGGTGTCTTGGAAACTATTGCTAGCTTCTGGGCTTATCTGAAGTAGCTCTCCAAGCATTTGAGCCTGCTTCTCACTCCCTTCTCTCCAATGCTTCAAATCCCATTGGCTGGTTTAGTGGAGCTATGGCCATGCCTTTTTTAATCTCTCTCTCTTTAAGGGCCCACAGTTGCTTTTATTTTCCCTCTCTTTTTTTTCTCTCTGGAACAAACCAACCAGCTTCAAACCTTGGGATCAGATCATGGTTTGCCTGCCTGCAATAAATCACAGTTTGTTGACTGGCACGGATTACATAAAAAGAACCTTTCTGGATCAGGCTCTAGTACAGTGTCCTGTTTCTCACAGTAGCTAGCCAGGTGCCTTTGGGAAGCCCACAAGTAGATTACAGTATGCCCCTTTTCCTGCTGTTGCTCCCCTGCATCTGGCATTCAGAGGCCTCCAGCCTCTGAACCTGGAGGTAGGCTACAACCATCAAGACTAGTAGCCGTTGATAAGACCTGGCTTCTGTGAATTTGTCTAAGCCCCTTTTAAAGCCATCCAGTCTGGTGGCCATCCCTGCATCTCATTGCAGAGAATTCAGATGTATAAACTAAATCATTATACAAAATAAACCAGAGTTGCATGTGATGCCCAAATGTTTCCTTTTTAATGTGGTTTTTTTTTTAAATTCAGCAGAGAACAACCAAGTCCAGGAGAACGAAGATGAGAACTGTCAGCTGGAAGAGGTGGGTGCTGGAATATCACTGGGACAGTCTGAAATGGAAGAAAACCCTGAAAGTTCTCAGGAAGTGGGAAGACCCCAGGAAAACGATCCAAAGGCAAATGAAGAGCAAACCACTGACTGTGTGAACACTAACTCCTGTACAGATCTGAAAACGCCTGCTAGTGAAAAGCCATACAAATGCAGCTATTGTGGGGAATGTTTCCATGAGGAGGCCTTCCTCATAAATCACAGGAGAATGCATCCGGGGAAGAATCTGCACAAATGCTCCGAGTGTGGGAAAAGCTTCTCCCGCAAACAGTCCCTTTTTCTACATGAGAGAACTCATACTGGAGCGAAGCCATACAGCTGCTCCGAATGTGGGAAAAGCTTCAATAAGAAACTGCATCTCCTTATCCACCAGAGATCTCATAATGGAGAGAAGCCGTATGGGTGCAACAAATGTGGGAAAAGCTTCAGTCATAAATCGCACCTCATTGAACACTGGAGATCACACACTGGAGGAAAGCGATATGGGTGCACCACCTGTGGGAAAAGGTTCAACAAGAAATCCTGCCTGATTGTCCACGAGAGATCCCACACAGGAGAGAGACCCTATCGCTGCCCAGACTGTGGGAAATCCTTTGATCAGGAAGCATCCCTCATCTCGCATCAGACGACCCACACCGGAGATAAACCATATGTGTGCCCTGAGTGTGGGAAAAGCTATCGGTTGAAAAACTCCCTCGCTGTCCACCAGAAAACTCACGCAGGAGAGACATACGTGTGTCCCGTGTGTGGGAAAAGTTTCAATCAGAAAATGTGTCTTACAATACACAAGCGAATCCACACAGCAGCAAAAATGTACAAATGTTCGGATTGTGACCAGAGCTTCACTCTTGAGAAATACCTTAAGGCCCACAGGGTAAGAGCTCATTCGCGAGAGAGGCCACACGCATGTCCGCACTGCAGCAAAACCTTCATTTTTAAATATTCTCTTCTGGAGCATCAGAGAATGCACACAGAAGAGAGACCCTATGAATGCTCCGAGTGTGGCAAGCGCTACAATGGGAAGGCGGCCCTCGTCGTACACAAAAATACCCACACGGGAGAGAAACCCTATCTCTGCCCTGACTGTGGCAAATGCTTTGCTACCAAATGCTCCTTGACCACACATGAGAAACGTCATGCAGGACAGAAGCCCCATAAATGCTCGCACTGTGGCAAGGAGTTCCATTGGAAACATCGCCTTCTCTTGCATGAGAGAATCCACACCGGAGAGAGGCCCTACGAATGCTCCGAGTGCGGGAAAAACTTCCGGTACAGGCACAACTTTATTGCCCACAGAAGGGCCACACATGAGAGAATCCATACAGGAGAGAATGTCTACGTATGCACTGAGTGTGGCAAAAGCTTCCGTTGGAGACGGAGCTTTATTTTGCACCTGAGAGCCCACACAGGGGAGAAGCCCTATAAATGCACCGAGTGTGGGAAAAGCTTCATGCGGAGGCCCTCCCTGATCATCCACAAGAGAACCCACACGGGAGAGAAGCCTTATCAATGCTCCGAGTGTGGAAAGAGCTTCATTCAGAAGCCAGCCCTCGAAAAGCACAAGAGAGTCCACACAGGAGAGAAAAGATATCTATGCACTGAGTGTGGGCGAAGTTTCTCGAATCAAAGCAACCTGATTCGGCACACGCGGATTCACACAGGAGAGAAACCGTATGCCTGCTCGACTTGTGGGAAAAGATTTATTCAGAAAGTAACCCTTGTTGAACATGAGGCGAGTCATAGCAGAGAGAAGCCATTTGTATGTCCTGAGTGCGGAAAAAGATTGAAACGGAAAAGACATCTCCGCGCGCATATGAGAATGCACAGGGGAGAGAAACCTCCGGAAGGCCCCAAGAAAAGCATGGAGGGCAAAGAGAAATCCCACGTATGCTTGGATTGTGGCAAAAGCTTTCATTCAAATTGTCACCTTATTGTTCACCGGAGAACCCACACGGGAGAGAAGCCCTTTAAGTGCCCACAGTGTGGGAAAAGCTTCAGTCAGCAAGCATCCCTCAATACGCACCAGAGAGTCCACACTGGAGAGAAAGCATTTTTGTGTACTGAGTGTGGGAAAAGCTTCCATAATAAAAGCAACCTGGCCAGGCACAAGAGAATCCACACGGGTGAGAAACCGTTTGAGTGCTCCGAGTGTGGGAAAAGCTTTAATCAGAAAGTTTCCCTGATAGCTCACAAGGCCACCCACAGCAGAGAGAACCCATACATGTGCACGGATTGCGGGAAAAGCTTCAAACTGAAAGTGTCCCTCCGTCTACACCAGAAAACCCATACGGGAGAGAAACCATACGAATGCTCCCAGTGCCAGAAAACGTTCAACAGGCGTGCCCAGCTTACAAGGCATGAAGCAACGCACACAGGTGAGAAGTGGTATGCATGTGATGGAAAAGCCATGAGAAGAGATCCCCAGGTGTCCGTGGGATTTGTAAACATGCTAGAATTCACTCAGGATGGTCCCTTTTAAAAATTGCATCAATGATGGGTCTGTAGCTCAGCAGCAGAACATCTGCTTTGCATGCACAAAGTCCTAGGTTGAATCTCTGGCATCAGCAGTTAGGGCTGGGAGAGAGACTCCTACCTGAAGCCTTGGAGAGCCACTGCCAGTCAGTGTAGACCAGGGTTTCTCAACGTGTGGGTCCCCAGCTGTTGTTGGACTTCAACTCCCATAATCCCCAGCCCCAGTGGCAATTGGTTGGGAATTATGGGAGTTGAAGTCCAATTAATCTGGGGACCCACATGTTGAGAATCCCTGGTGTAGACAGTGCTGCACTAGACAGACCAATGTTCTGATTCAGTACAAGGCAGCCTCCTCTGTTGCTATGCTTGGTTCCCCAACCACTACCTTAGAAATCTGTGCCAGGAGTTTAAAACCTGGATCAGGACTGAGGCAGGGTGGAGGGAAGCTTTAACCATTTCCCTCTGCTGCAGTCCTTATTTCTCATGGGACAGGGGTTAGGAACATAGGAAGCTGCTGTATACTGAGTCAGACCATTGTTCTGTCTAGCTCAGTATTGTCAACACAGACTGGCAGCGGCTTCTCCAAGGTTGCAGGCCTGAATTTCAGCCCTATTTGGAGAAGCCAGAGAGGGAACTTGAAATCTTCTGCTCTTCCCAGAGTGGCTCCATCCCCTGAGGGGAATATCTTGCAGTGCTCACACATCAGGTCTCCCATTCATATGCAACCAAGGTGAACCCTGCTTAGCTAAGGGGGCAAGTCATGCTTGCTACCACAAGACCAGCTCTCCTCTCTTAACGTTTTAACGTAGCTATACCCCTTCTATCCCAAAAAGCTGCAGCTCTGGTAACCCCATATAAGCAGCCAAGAATTGGGACTCACCCACCCCCGAAGCAAATCTTTCCAAAATTGGTGGGAAATAGATTTTATACCCTTATACAAAACTATGGTGCGACTACTCTTGGAGTACTGCGTGCAGTTCTGATCACCATCTCTTAAGAAGGACATTATAGAACTGGGAAAGGTGCAATAGAGGGCAACCAAGATGATCAGGGGCCTGGAGCACCTTCCTTAGGAGGCAAAGCTATAGCATCTGGAGCTTTTTAGTTTGGAAAAGAGGTGACTGAGGAAAGACATGAAAAGTCTATAAAATCATATATGGTGTGGAGAAAGTTGTGGGTGGGGGACGGATTCACAACACAATCAACTTGTGGAATTCTCTGCCACAAGGTGAGGTGACAGCCAGCAGCCTGGGTGACTTTAAGAGGGGTTTGGATAACTTCATTTTTATTATTATTATTATTATTATTACATTTATATCCCGCTCTTCCTCCAAGGAGCCCAGAGCGGTGTACTACATACTTGAGTTTCTCTTTCACAACAACCCTGTGAAGTAGTAGGTTAGGCTGAGAGAGAAGTGACTGGGCCAGAGTCACCCAGCTAGTATCGTGGCTGAATGGGGATTTGAACTCGGGTCTCCCCAGTCCTAGTCCAGCACTCTAACCACTACACCACGCTGGCCCTTCATGGAGGAGAGGTCTATCCACAGCTACTAGTCTGGTGCCTATGGGCCACCTCCAGCCTCAGAGGCAAGATGCCTCTAAACCCCAGTTGCAGGGGAGCAGCAGCAGGAGAGAGGGCAAACCCTGAGAAGCCTATGGGCTTCTCAGAGGCATCTTGTGGGCCACCGTGTGAAACAGGATACTGGACTAGATAGGCCTAGATAGATCCAGCAGGGCTTTTCTTATGTTCTTAAATACAAGCTAAGTGAATCTGCCCCTCAAATCAGGTAAGAAACAAAAAAACCTCACTTGAGGCTGTGGCTTCTTTTCTCCCCCTGTCCCGTGGAGCCTCACGGCCAGGGCTCCACAGCATTCCCCTGACCTGACCCCATCCCTCCTCCCCATGTGCGTGGCTGGCTAGATGTTCAGGCTCAGCCCACCCCTCCATCGGCCTGACTGACAGGCTCAGCAGCACACTCCTGGTCTGCCTACTGCGGCTGGGGATGATGAGAGTTGTAGTCCAATAACAGTTGGTGGGCCGAAGTTGTGCAGCGCTTGTGTAGACAACACTGAGCTAGATAGACCAATGATCTGACTTGCTGTAAGGCCGCTTCTGATGTTCCTGTACATTTAGTGCCATGTGTAGCTTGGCCAAAAGGTCTGAAATAATAGACCAAATTATCTTCTCAGTTACAGCTTTTGTTGCCGAGGTTGCTGAAGTCACTGAAATCACAGAGCCCTGTGTGGAAGAAATAAGCACCACTGTGGTAAGGAAGAAACCCCTCTGTGTTTACTTTTCCTAGAGAAATTTTAACATGCTTGCTTTCTCTCTCTGTAATGAAATACCAAACTTTGCTACATTGTGCTTTTGATTACATTTCTTTGTCTGTTCCAGCTTGACTTCCAGTATCTGGAAGGACATCTGATCCTGTTTTGGATTTGGGAATTTGGTGGTGGTGGTTGTGATGTAAGGAGATGTGTTCGGGACTGTGGTCCTATACATTCTTCCTGTGGGGGGGGGTCTACCCCTTTGAGATAATTAGGACTTGATTCCTCATAGGCATGCGTAGATTTGGGCTGTGAAACCCAGAGCGGATGTTCATTTATATATCTATTTGATGTATATCGCTTTTTCTTATAGACTTGCTTGCAGCACTTTAAAAAAAAAAAGTTCTGCCCCCTATGGGCTCACAATCTTTTATTTCATATCATATATCCACGTCTTTCATATGTCCTGTCAGATCTGGGGCTGGAAAACTTCCATGGAAGAGTTTGCAAAATGCACTATCTGTTTATTGTTCTATGTTTTCCTGGTGTGAAGAGCGATGTCTTTCTTCCAGTTCCTTTATGCAGAACAGAAGGTGTCTTAGCTGATTTGCTTAATGGTAGAATGAGGTAGAAGTTGCTAATCTGCTTTGGTTTCCTGACCAATACACAATAAGGTTCCTTAACCCTGATTTTTCTCATTGCAGATGAATGTGGATGGCAACTTATTTATTTTGGAGCTGTCGAGTAGACCTGAATCAGTCGTATTGGAGAATTAAAACTTGGGTAAGATGACCCTCTTTACATTCCTTTAAAAGAGTACCTGTGATCCGTGTTGCTTTCTCCAGGATTCCAGATCTCTTATAAATGTAACAAGTGATGTGAAGTTTTAGTTGTATAGGGTGGGTTTGCTTAACAGCCAGATTAAAAAACAGTTCTGGGGGAAGCCAAAACACAACTGAGAAGGTTTTCAAAGAATTAGTATGTGTATAGCATTTGTGAAAGTTCAGGCTGCTTCACATCCATTATCTTGGTGGATTATTATTAGGAATGTTTATATATACTATTTTTCAACAATAATGTTTCCAGAGTGATTTACGTAAGAAAAGGAATCAGAAGACGGTTTGCTGTCTCAAAAGGATTTGACAGGATTTAAATCAAAAGAAATTAAATAATTTTTAAAACTATTCTTACTGATTTTCTTACACAAAACTAAATAGCACAGAAATGTATTTTCCATTCTTATGAGTGGTTCATTAGTGAATCAATAAACAAAAAAACCCAGACCAGTATAACAATCCTAATAAGTAAAAAGTATACAATAGGTAGCAAGTTTAGATATGCCTTTCTGACAGGTAACTCTGATAAAGAGGAGAAAAGAATGATTTCACACATCTCAGTTATGAAAGAATATCTTCCCTTAGGTTTATCTGAACAGTGGACGGAAAAGCTATTATTGGATGCCTTTTTTTGCCTATTGAATGAAAGGATGATATGTTACCATGAGCTGGTTGTCTTTTTCCAGATCATTAACTAGTCGTCTTTGAGTATGTTTTTCAGATAAAGCAATTTGCCATACCCTGCCTTACCAGCCCAGGGATTTGCAAAAAAAACACCCAAGGAGAAACCAGCAACAGCTGCTAGGAGGGATACTACACTGGGATACATTGGGGCAGTTATTCTAACTAATCTAATGCTGTGTTCCAAATCACTAGGGCTGGAAAGATCCCTCTTCATTACCCTGGAGAGCTGCTGCCAGTCAGTGTAGGCAATACTGAGCTAGATGGACCAAGGGCCTGACTCAGTAAAAGGCAGCGTCATATATTCATCGATAGCTTGGTAAGAAAGCACCTGCTTTGCATGCAGAAGGTCCCAGGTTCAATCGCTGGCAGCATCTCCAAGTAGGCTGTGAACTGCCTAACCGAGTTGAACCAAATTTGCTATAGCTGTAGAGGCGCATAGGGAAACCTCAATGGCATAGTTTGTGATGATGTTGTCTACCCCAATCCAAGATGGAGGATGCGGGAACGCTCGAGTCGCTTGTGAACCACTTAACCAATTTGACCCAAATTAGGTACATTTGTAGTGAGTGACACACCGAGACACCTCAGTGGTGTAGTTTGTGATGACGTCATCCACCCCAATCCAAGATGGCAGACGTGTGAACATTTGAGGCACAAGAGATCTAACTTGTGGTCTTCGATTTGAACCAAATTCAGTCCAGTTTTAGAAAAGGTGAAAGGAAAGTAGACAGAATTAGTTCTTACTAGAACAACTTGTTTCCACTGACTATTCAGATGGTGGCATTGGGTATCGTGCAATTTCACAGCGCCATCTGCTGGCCACTTGCTGCCAGTCTGCGATAAGAATCAAGTTGTTCTCGCAAGACTTGATTTTGAAACTTTGAAAACTTCCATTTTCAAGGTGTTTCTCTGTCTGAAGACACCCTTTGCTATGTCCATTTAACTTAGATTGCAGAGCTAGAAAGATCTACCGGAAAGAGCCACTGCCAGTCAGAGTACACAGTAGTGAACTAGCTGGACAAAGGGTCTGCCTCGGTATAAGGCAGCTTTCTGTGTTTACATATGAATTAAATTGAACCATACTCCTTCCCTATGTTGCATCAAAATAGGAACATAGAAAGCTGCCTTATACCAAGTCAGACCCTTGGTCCATCTAGTTCAGTACTGTGTACTCTGATTGGCAGTGGCTCTTCAGGGCTTCAAGCAGGAATTCTTCTCAGTCCTATCTGAAGATGTGCCAGGGATTGAACCTGGGACGTTCTGCATGCAAAGCAGATGCTCTATTTAATTTTTTAATTTTATTTATTTATTTATTTAACATATTTTTATACCGCCCAAAACGTAGATCTCTTGGGCGGTTTATAACAAAAAACAGAAAAGTTAAAACATTAATTAAAACTGAGAAATGACAACAGAGAAATTAAAACATAGGTTAAAATAAATGACAACAAAAAGCTAAAACATTATCAACAATTTAAAATCTTAAAACAATATTTTAAAACAATGTTAAAACTATTAAAACAGTATTTAATTAAAAGCCTGGGTGAACAAATGTGCCTTTACAGATTTTTTTAAAAATTGTCAGAAATGGGGAGGCTCTTATTTCAGCAGGGAGTGTGTTCCAAAGGATTGGGGCAACAACTAAGAAGGCCCGTCCCCAAGTAGCCACCAGACGAGCCGGTGGCAACTGCAGATGGACCTCTCTTGATGATCTCAGTAGGCGGTGGGGTTCATGACGAAGAAGGCGTTCTCTTCAATACCCAGGGCCCAAGCCGTTTAGGGCTTTAGGTTATAAACAGCACCTTGTATTTAGCCCGGAAACTTAACAGCAACCAGTGTAGCTCTACCACCGAGCTTCAACCCATCCCTATAAAGCTGGGTTAGAGAGAGGCAACTCACCTGTGTCTTTTTACCCGTATTTCAGCTAAATGTTACCAGCACAAGATTCCCCCCCCTTTAAATCCCTATGAAATTAATTGTTTTTGACATTCTTTCTATTTCTATGCAGGTGCCACAGTCAGGATTGTCCATTTGTTTGAAAGCAGAAGCTCATCTGAAGATTCATCTTCATGCATTTATACATATGTGTTTCCTTTAGCCCCTATAAGTGAACAGTCTACCTGAGCAGTTTGCAGTTAAGAATGAGGGGTTGTTGTTTTTTTAAAGAAAAGCAATAACATCTCTAAAAAACAAATAAATCACAATATGTAACAGCACAATAAAGAAATGCAGGCATCAGTAGAAAAAATGCATCATTTGAAAAACGTAATTTTAAAATAATAAAACCAGTATAGAGCTGGTTTTGGCTGGGTGCCATCACCATCTCTTAAGCTTTAACCTTCCTTGTTGTGAAGGTGGTTGTGATGATGAAATGGGGCGGGCGGGGGGGAGGGGGAGCTGCAGTATCCCAAGTTCCTTGGAATAGAGTTTTTCAAGCTTGGGCTCCTAGTTGACATTGGATTACAAATCCCATAATGGGATTTGGGATTCATAGTCTTACAAATCTAGGGACCCAGGTTTGAGAACCCCCCTGCCTTAGAAGAAAGGCAACATATAATAATGTATAAACGATACATAGCTCCCCCACCAGAAACCAGCAGAACAATGCTGCGTAAGCTTCCTTTGCATAGAAACTTCCAGAACTGGGACTCCATCCTGCTTTATCTCAGATGGGCAGGGACACTTTTAAAAGAGGCTCTTTGTGCAGCCGGGCCAATTAAACTCTAAACCCAAGTTGGGGGAAAATCCGGGAGTTAAATTTGATTTAGTTTGTTTCTGTGAAGCCACAACTATCACCATCACCTGTCGGTTCTTTTCAGTTTGACTGTAGCCACTTATATAATAATTTCCTAGCATTCATTTTGATCAACATTTACAATTTCCGCTTTTGTTAGCAATGTCCTCCAAACCCAGACGCAGTTCTAAATGCTTCTAGTTATTTTTGTATATCAGTAAGAGATTATTTTGGGTTGCTAACTAATAAAATTATGCTGTCTGCATACTGGCTAACTTGTAGTGTGTTCCTTGCTTGTATTCATCCATGTCCTGGTTTTTCTGTTCCACTGTATATGGAGCAGTTAAATTTTTATTTATTTTATTTATTTATTCAATTTCTATACTGCCCTTCCAAAAATGGTTCAGGGCAGTTTACATGAAAACACAATTAAAATCAATCAACAGTTAAGAACAGAGACTATATGTCGGTCATGTATTTAGCCATAGGCCACCAGACAATCAAAATTACAATAAGGAGAACCCTATACATGAGCCAATCATTTATCATAAAATCATAACAAAACAAGCTCCCAATGCAAATCTCAGTTCTTTTTTTAAAAACACAAAATTAGCAATTAAGATTGTTGATTTAACAGGCCCATAGCTTCTTTGCAGCTGGAGCAAAGAAGGCAATCATATAGGTTGATTATCATCCAGCAGGCCACCAAGAATATCCGGTAACCTCTTGCCTGAGTATTGCAGGAGAAGAAGTCAAAAATTATTCCTTGGATCAGCATCGAGAGGATAAACCAGCAAATAATGTGTTAGACCGTGAAGTGGAAGCTACCAAAATGGGGCAGGAAGACAGAAGCAATGTTCCCTTTTAATTTTTTTCCAATCATGTGTGGAATGAGTTTTACTCTGGGCGGCAGTACTCTGGGCGGCAGCCATGTGTGGAATGAGTTTTACTCTGGGTGGCAAAGGTAGTGTGTGCACATGCGCATTATGTGTCACAATAGGTACATAAGAAGCTGCCTTATATGAAGTCCATCTACACAGGAACATAGGAAGCTGCCATATACTGAGTCAGACCATTGGTCTATCAAGCTCAGTATTGTCTTCAGACTGGCAACGGCTTCCCCAAGGTTGCAGGCAGGAATCTCTCTCAGCCCTATCTTGGAGATGCTGCCAGGGAGGGAACTTGGAACCTCCTGCTCTTCCCAGAGCAGCTCCATCCCCTGAGGGGAATCTCTTACAGGGCTCACACATCAAGTCTCCCATTCATATGTAACCAGGGCAGACCCTGCTTAGCTAAGGGGACAAGTCATACTTGCTACCACCAGACCAGCTCTCCTCTCCTCTCTCTTGTCCATCTAGCTCAGTACTGGTAGTGGCTCTCCAAGGTTCCAGGCCGCAGTCGTTCCCAGCCTTACTTGGAGATGCTAGGGATTGAACCTGGGTCCTTCTGTTTGCTAGCAAATGCTCAGGGCTCAGGAAATCTACTTGGCCATGACAAGAGAGAAATGATGCCTGGTTGCGGGAAAATCCTGACAAGTAGTGTAGCTTGAGGAACCAGCAGAATAGAGTGCCTTACTGTGGGCTGTTTTCTCAATCCAAATTGCAGTGCAAGCTGCTTTTCTCCTCAGACAATAAAAATATCAGGGGTCACATCTTATATTTTGGTGTACATTTGCCAAATCTCAGGTGTATAATTAAAAGATGTAATGTGTCAAGCAACAGCACCCATACATACAACATGTGTTCAAGTTTTACATCCATAATTTCAATCCCATCAGTCGTGCATGTCCTTTGTGTGAACCCAGCCTTTGTATAAAGCAGCTTAATATGTTAATGTTTACTTCTGAAAGTTAACCTGGGCACGTGGCAGAATATTGGTTGAAAACAGCTCTTGTTAAAAAATGGCACTGCAATTTGACAACATAGCATTCTGGTTTTTATGTATCTTTAAATAGGGAAACTACCATTATTGTTCCTTTTGTCACAGTGGCCTTTGGTAAAAAGCACAACCCAGTTAAAATGAGCCAGTGTGGTACAGAGGCTAGAGTGTTGGATTAGAACTGGGGAGGTCTGGATTTACAACCCCACTCAGCTATTAAGTTGATCTTCCCTTCTGGGACAAAGAACTCCCAGAAAGATCTTGAGACACCACTGTCAAAATGTACTGAAACATTCAGTGAGGCCTGCTAAAACAAGGAAGTCTTGAGACACTGCTGGGAAAACTACAAAGAGGGTGCCAGATGGATCTGAAGGGACAGGGAGTTCCAGAGAGCAGGAACAACCACTGAGAAGGGCCTCTGCTGTCACCATTTAAATGAACCTGTGATGGTGGCAGGGCACATAGTCCAGCATCCTGTTCCACACAGTAGTCTACTAGATGCCACTGGAAGCCTACAGGCAGGAGTTGAGAGCATGCCCTCTCTCCTGCTGTTACTCCTCTGCAACTGGTGCTCAGAGGCATCCTGCCTTTGAGACTGCAGGTGGCCTATAGCCCTCCAACTAGTAGCCTTTGACAGACCTCTCCTCCATGAAGTTATCCAAACCCCTTTTAAAGCCATCCAGGTTGTTGGCTGTCACCACATCTTGTGGCAGAGAGTTCCACAAGTTGATTATGCATTGTGTGGAAACAGTACCGTTTGAAGGTCCGAAATTTCCTGGCAATCAATTTCATGGGATGACCTCAGTGCAGGGATCTGATAGAGTACTCCCCTGGCAGATGGATGGTCGTACAAAGGACAGCCCAACACTGCATGAACCACTGCACAGTCTGCATGAACAGCTCTTTCATTAGGAAATCCTTTCTTAAAGCTAGCTTACGTTTCCTCCTCTTTAGAATGGGTCTATTAGTTTTAATGTTTTGAGTTTGTTATTTTTAATCTATATTTTAATATTATAATTATCTTTTATTATATATAATAATAATACTATTATATAATTATAATAGATTCAATTGTTTAGTTTGGGGTTTTAAAATTGTAAACTTCCAGGAGATTTGCATGAGGAGGCATAAAAATGCGCTAAATAAATAAAATACAGCTGTAAGGGTTGGTAGAAGGATAGACTGTTCCATTTTCAGGCTCCGGGTGGCGAGATCATGTTTGGAATGCTCCTGGGCGTAAAAACAACAAAAAAGCACAGATGGGGAAAACTTGGGTTAGCAATTTATTTTTGCAATTGCACTATCTGCTAGCCTTCTATGTTTGGGGAGCAACTTCCACTCTCCTTTATTTAAGTCCAGGAAGGAACATCAAAAATGATGTCTTCTCCCTGCAGCCTGAAGTGGGACAGTCCATTCTCCCTCATTCCTGGGTAGCCCAAAGGTGAAATCAGATTTAAAACTAGGACTCCTCGAATTTTGATTCCTAGAAAGAACGCGGGTGGGCGGGGGCGGTATAAGAAATTTGGAAAGGCCATGATGTTAATCGTATGAGTGCATCTCCTTGGGTCGCCTTCCTATCTGGAAAAAAAGGGGCTTTGGTGAGTTTCCTTGCAAAAATGCTGGCGGCTGGTCGTGCACGGAACTAGAGAGAGGCAGCGCGCTCAAAACTGCACAAACGTGCGCGACTGAGCGCGGTCGTGTGAGTGTGAGAAATTCGCGTTCCATCCGTAGACTTACGACAAGAATCCTAGACTGAGGATTCCATTGTCTGGAGAAGAGACTCCATAGTTGTTTTGGACGCCATTTTATTTTGTCTCCGGCGGGGAACGCGCGTGGATCCCGTAAGAAACCGGGGGGTGGAAATACTGATATGATCTAGTTATGCCTGGGCGGCAGCAGCTGCACTATGTGAGTCTGCCCAGTTACAAAAGACAGCAGTTAAGAGACGAGGATGTGCTGTTCTCATTCTGGTCCTCTATGAGAAATGTGACCTTTCTCTCTCTCCCTCCGGGGGTTATTAAACATGTTTTAAAGTACTGCCTTGCTTGCCTGTGAAAATACCAAATGCAGGCAGCTCACTGTGCCCATTTTACAATGGTTGAGAAACAGCGGCTTACAAACGCCCTGTAACACAGTCCATTTTTATTAATATCTGAAGTGGGGTTCAGAAATGATTTATTTATGTATCTTATTTTATTTTATTTTATTTTATTTTATTTTATTTATACACCGCCCTTGCAAAAATGGCTCAGGGCAGATGTTGGACTACAAGTGTTATTCAGTAAATAAACTCCCATCATCCCCAGTTTGGCCATTGTGTCTTGGGATGATGGGAGTTGTAGTCCAACAACATCGGGGACCGATGGTTGGGGACCCCTGGTTAGTAACAACCCTAAAATGTATTCCTTTTATTTTTAAGGGAAATCCAGTGTGTGTGTGTTGTTGGGGAAGGCTGCAGAGTTGATCCCAGCAGTGGTCTGGGGGGGGCGGGGTGGGGTGAGGTGAATAATTCTTTTGCTACAAGTTGTTTTTCCAAATCAACATTTCCCCTGTCCATAGAGGGTCCCTATACAATTTTTCCACTGCTGGTGAGAAAGTAGTTGCGTGTGTGTGGCTGTGTTATTGCAAAAATGTTCGGTAGGACAAGCACCAATCACTCTCTCTTCCACTGCAGATGCTGCAAGCAACCAGCAGCTTGGTGGTCTCCTCCCCACTGCATTTCTCTACAAAAATCCCAAAAGGTGTGTGTGAGCCACAGTCTTCTTAAATATAAAGTGTAAAGTCAGTGTTGACTCCTGGCAGCCACAGAGCCCTGTGGTTGTCCTTGGTAGAATACAGGAGGGGTTTACCATTGCCTCCTCCCACACAGTATGAGATGATGCCTTTCAGAACCTTCCTAAATTGCTGCTGCCTGGTACACACCAGCGGGGATTCAAACCAGCAACCTCTGGCTTGATAATCAAGTCATTGCTCCACTGAGCCGTTGATAGATAGATAGATAAATCTTGATTGTCATTGTCCTGTGCAGAACAACGAGATTGAACAACGAGTTGGCAACTGCAGATGAACCTCTCCTGATGATCTCAATGGGCAGTGTGGCGCATAGCGAAGAAAATGTTCTCTTAGATACCCGCATGACCTAAGGTGCATGACCTTAAAATGTTGTGGAAGTTTTTGACCATCATTTTTTTGTTGATGGCTGGTTTAAATTTGCAACAAAAAATAAATTAAAATAATCCCCTATACAAATAGGATTTCTAGCCTCCAGGATTGGTCTGATATTCAAGACCTGTTCACGCCTTATGTGCAGTACTTGTACAATCTGTGCACAGGTACAGATCTGTACGCGGGTCCAATCCTGCAGGCTGCAGTCCTGTGTAAACCTATGAACAAACATGCACATAATCAAACGTCCATTCTCTGAAATCATTTAGACATGTAGTAACTTCATTTACTTAGTTAATCATGGGCTAATTCATTTGCTCCTCGATGTGATATTGGTTACATAGGCAGCTGCTTTATACTGAGTCAGACCCTTGGTTCATCTAGACAACCTAACATGTGAATAACTGTACCTGTGTACAGATCTGTACCTGGGTACACTGTACACTGTACCCTCTTCAGAAATACAGACTAAATGCATAGTACATGCTTATTGTGTATGTTTTTAAAAACCTTTAATTAGATTTGTATTATATTCCAATTTAATATTTTATTGTGTAACTTTTAAATAGTTTTATATTGTTTGAAATGTTTTGTAAACCACCTTGAGATTGTTTTAATGAACGGCAGTATAAAAATCTAACAAATAAAATTAAAATAAAAAAGAAGTTCCAGGAATTCTGCCCCCAAGGAGAATCTGACACATCAGTCACCCTCCAGGCCATTCTTATCTTGCTTAGGGCTTTCATCTGAAGAGGCAAACGCCCTAGACATGATTGCACCCATTTCTATGATCAGGAGGCTTGGGCACCTGGAGTTTGTCAAGCCCTGCCTTACAAGGTTGTTGTGACAATTGCTGAAATAATGTCTGTAAAGCATTTAGCTCTTCAGATGTTGATTTTGATTATTTTATTATGGGGCGCTGTTTTGTTTCTTAATTTGTGAACCACATTTGTGATTAATATGAAAAGGCTGTATATAAATGTGTCAATTGTTATAATAAAAGTTACTTCAATGCCATTCCCTCACCCGCCCAGAATCCTCCTTTTCGCAACTGGACTGAACATGGAGAAGTGACATAGACTCAGCACATGGGGTCAGTCACGGAAGGAATCCACAGGCAAATATGGCGGGGGCTTGCTCTGTCATCAACTGCAACAACCGCCGTTTGCGTGGCAGTAACATCACATTCCACAGGTAAGTTTTTGCTTTAAAAAAAATTTTATCACATTTGTATACCGCCCAAAATGCAACGCAGTTTACAACAAAACAATAGAAACAAATAAAAAGGTCAAAACATCACAACAATTTAAAACTTAAAACGTTAAAACTATTACAAACACAATTAAAGCAGTATCTAATTAAAAGCCTGGGTGAACAAATGTGTATTGACTGCCTTTTAAAAAGTTGTAAGAGATGGGGAGGCTCTTATTTCAGCAGGAAGTGTGTTCCAAAGCCTCGGGGCAGCAATGGAGAAAGCCTGTTCCCAAGTAGCTACCAGATGAGCCAGTGGCAACTGCAGACGAACCTCTCCTGATGATCTCAGTGGGCAGTGTGGCTCATAGCGAAGATGTTCTCTTATACCCAGGGCCTAAGCCATTTAGGGCTTTATAGGTTATAACCAAAACCTTGTATTTGTTTCAGCAACCAGTGTAGATCTTTTAAGATAGGAGTGATAGAAGTTAATAGAATCTTTATACCGTATTTATCCAAATCGAAGACAACTCTGAATTTAAGACAACCCCTTTAAAAGTAGAGGTTAAATACAGGATCTTTGAGGTGATCCATTTTCTCTCACAACTTGGATTCTGTGCCTGTGCAGTGAGCCTCACAGAAGAATTCAAAGCTCCTTGAGGCACTCTTCGGTTCATTCGAATTGCATGCATGGCGTGACAATTATTTTCGGCAGGAGATTGCCTTTCTCTTTAGTTCCTTCTTCGCCACCAAACTGCTCGCATCAGGAAGGATTCATTCTGCTATCTCCATTCCTCCACTTTATTCAGCATTGTTTTTCGGCTGGACTTGAAAATAGTTTTTCAGACTATTCTTCAGTTTTTCTCTCAGGCTTTGTCTCCTCGGTGATTTCGGCTTTTGACCACGGTTTGTTTCACAGCTTCTTCTCTTTTCTTCTGAAAAGGCAGAGGTTAAATACAGGTTAAACATGCATTTACTCAAAAGGAACAGAACTCCAAAGCGGGGAAACAACCTGCCTAGAGAGCAGGAGGCTATCAGTTTGAATCCCTGCTGGTGTGTTTCCCAGAATATGGGAAACTCCTGTATCAGGCAGCAGCGATATAGGAAGGTGCTGAAAGGTATTCATCTGATATTGCGTGGGAGAAGGCAATGGTAAATCCCTCCTGTATTCTACCAAGAAAACCACATGGCTCTGTGGTCGCCAGGAGTTGACACTGACTCAACGGCACAACCTTTCCTTTTCCTAATTTCTAATATCAAAAAAATTGGGGAAAACCTAGTCTTGGATTCAAGTTTGGGGCCCATAATGAAGTGGAGGTAGGTGAGAAGTAAAGAAGAGGGAAATCTTGCCCCCTGTCCCTGCCATATAGCACAACTGCACAGTACTGCTGAACTACCAGCATGAAATACCAGCTTGGGGAAGTGGTGCCAGTCATAAAATGGCAGCTTGTACATTTTTGGATGTTTATGTACAAAAATGTACATTTTTAAATTTTATTTCATTTATATCTCACTCATCCAGCAACGGCTTAGGGCGGTTCACCATAAAAAATTAAAACATGAACATAAAATATAGTAAAGCCATTTTAAATATTAACATAAAACTCACTTAAAAACTATTAAAGCCGCTTAAATATTAAAAGCCAAGCTGAAAAGGTGGGTCTTTATGGCTCTTTTGAAGCCTCCAGGGCTAAGTCTCTTATTTCCATGGGTAATGTGAGAACTGGCAGGATGAGAGATGTTAACATCAAAATACCAGGATTCTGAAAACGTTTGGCCCCAGGATAGGAGGGGAGCAAGAGAATCTGCATTGTGGGAGAAGAAACTGGAGAGAAATAAATGGGAGAAAAAGTAAAAGCAAACCTGATCGCTCTAAGAGAGAGCTTAAGAATGGTGTGGCCATGTCACTGCTTTGCCAGCCAAAATTGCAGTATTGCCTGGAATTAAAGGAAGTGAGGGAGAAGCAAGTCCATATGCCTGGAGAGCTAGTTCAAATAATTCCAGAAGCTGTCAATAAGCTCACAAGCTACCTAGTGCTCAACCCTGGACTAGATTCATCCATGATTTGATCAGCAGGTCAGCTCTTATGCATGAACAGTTTTCTGCAAGTGGAAAATTAATTCCTTCTGTAATCAGGAAATGACATAATTTCCCCAGATGCCTGCTTGGAGGTGGTAATGGGCTGGATGAGGGGTAACAAACTGAAGTTGAATCCAAATAAGACAGAGGTACTGACTGTGGGATGTCAGGACCCAAGAGATGGTTTAGATCTGCCTGTTCTGGATGGGGTTGATTGATTGATTGATTGATTAAGTGCCGTCAAGTTAGTGTCAACTCTTAGCGACCACATAGATAGATTCTCTCCAGAATGATCTGTCTTCAACTTGGCCTTTAAGGTCTCTCAGTGGTGCATTCATTGCTGTCATAATCAAGTCCATCCACCTTGTTGCTGATCGTCCTCTTCTTCTCTTTCATTCAACTTTCCCCAGCATTAAGGATTTCTCAGGGGAGCTTGGTTTTCTCATAATGTGCCCAAAGTATGATAGTTTGAGCCTGGTCATTTGTGCCTCGAGTGGTTACACTCCCTGAAAAGTGGGGAGTGTAATCATCGTGGTTACACAATGGGGTTACACTCCCTAAAAAGAACAATTATGTCGCTTGGGAGTGCTCCTGGATCCAAAACTCTCTGGTTTCTCTGCAGGGGCGTAACTAGGTTGGAGTGGGCCCTGAGACAAGATTCTTAAATGGGCCCCCTCCGCCGTCACTGCTTACCGCACAAGAAGGCACACAATGCACTGTTCTTTGCAGGACTTTTCTTCCTCCACAAGGGGGGAGGGGTCTGCACGCGAGCCAGCTAGCTTCAGAGGGCAAAGAAATGAGAGCTGCTTCTCTTTCTCTCCCCTGTCCCGCCTGCGCCCCAGTATTTTGAAGGTCTTTTGACACATACACTTAATTCCTGCCTAAAATTCTCCCACATGGCCATTTCTTACCCGCTGGGGGGTTTACAGTCTCCGGGGTGAAGCACAGTAGTGGGCGTTTTTAAGGCAGGTTGGCATCCCTACAGCTGCTTTCTGAATGAAGTTGCTATTGCCGTGGCTTGATCATTCCATTTGGGGGTGGGAGGGCGATGAGGTGAGGGAGTGGACCCACAACCCTCCGCTGAGCCGATCGCTTACTCCGAGTCCACTCCCGCCGCGATCACCGCTGCTCTCCTTCCTTCACACTTTACTGCCGCTCTTGCTGGGGAGCCTGAGCCATCCTCTTGCCCTCTCATCTACGTGAGGCGGCTAAATGGAGGCACAGCACAGTACTACAGAATAAAGTTACTGCGGGTTGCGGCTGCTACTTGGCATTCCTCGAGCAAATAATTAAGCAGCCTCCCTCCTTCCTGCAAATCAAGCCAGTCCAGAGAGTACAGGCAAGTGTCACCCTCTCCGTTTGTGTCCCGGCTGCTGGGCAAGAACACTTACTGGATCTCTCAGCTCTTGTCGCTGACTGAGTCTCGACTTCCTTTGCCGGACGGAGGGACAGGGGAATACACGGGGGAAACTATTTGCTTTCAGAAGCTGAGCAAACCGGCTTGGTCTAAAATAAAGTGAAACGTACAGCGGCAGCTGACCAGATCAAGCCAGCCAACGTAGAGCAGTCTCCTGCTCTGGCTGCGGAAAAAGCAGAGCTGCCGCCACCCCCCGCCAGGCACACGAGGAGCCTGCCAAAGAGGAAGCTGTCTTCTGCGCTTCTCCCTGGGCTTGGGCGGGGTGTCTCTCTTGTGCACGCTGTCCTGAGCTTTCCAGGGCTGCTTCCTCGGCGGAGGAAGATCGGGTAGGCGCTGGGTGGGGGAGAGCCTCTGAGGGCCCCCCCCCAAGGCAGGGGGCCCCAAGACAACGGCCTCCCCCTGCCTAATTGTAGTTACGCCCCTGTTTCTCTGGCTGAGGCAGTAGCCAGGAGTGCTTCTTAATAAGTTTTGGCTGGTCAGCTACGCCCATTTCTGGAGGTAAATGATTTTAAAACAGTGGTGCATATGCTGGTAACCTCCAGGCTTGACTATTGTAATGTACTACATGGGGCTGCCTTTGTACATAGTCCCAAAACTACAATTGGTACAGAATGCGGCAGCTAGCCTCAGGGGCGTAGCAAGGTTGGAGTGGGCCCAGAGACGAGATTTTAAAATGGGCCCCCCCCACTCAAAGTCCAGGGCCTCCACACACCCCAGGCCCCCAAGGATTTAAGTCTGATATTCCAAAATAAGTATGCTGCCTGGAAATACATTTCACTGAACACACACACGCACACGTCACAATATATAGTGATATACATTGAGTACTATACATTTGTTTTACTTTGAATGCCTAGAACACACTAGAAAGATGAATGATTAAAATGGCCCCCTCGCTGCAGATTAGCAAAGGAGACTTTCAACCATGCAGGGTGAGCCTATGTTTGTTTTCTCAGAATTCTGAACAAATTCAGTCAAGTTCGATTGCAGGAGGTTTTTCACACGAGGCTTTTAAAGCCCTTTTACACACATCTCCTCTGGAATGGAGGTGCTGCATTCACATGTTGACCAGATTTACCCTGAAGTCCCTGCAAGTTATTGGGGAGCAGTTCACACACAAGAAAAATAAAATAAAAGCACAAGACATGCTTCACAGTTCTCACTCAGACTTTCTGGGTTGCAAAACAACTTGGAACATAAGTGCATTTATAAATGAATGAATGAATGAATGAATGAATAAAATAAATATAATACTGTTTCTTCCAGAAGTTTTTGTAATTTTCTGCCATGAAACAAGCCACTTATAGGACTTTTTGGATAGTTTTTTTTAAGCCAGCAAATTTTCCAAGCTGTTTAAAGATAAATATTCAGAGACTTCTCAGTCCCCCCCCCCCATCAAAGCCCTATGGCAAGCAGACTCCTATATATCCGGGGTGGGGGGAGGTAACCACAAAAAGGAGTTCACACTCTACCTGGCAGCAAGGGGTCTTCTGCTGCAGAGAGCAGTGGTGGCCACTCTGGCTGCCTCCTCCTTCCTGGCTGGCTTGGGCCCTACTGGAGTTCAGGCTTCACAGAGGCCTACACGGAGGCCTCCGTGGAAGCCCCGCCCACCCGCCGATCAGCTGAGAGGCGGGAGAAAAGGAGCTCTTTGCAGCATGTCTGCTGCCTGGATTGCGGGCCAGGAGAACAAGCTGGAGAGATGGCGAACAGGGCAAGTGGCTGAGAGGCTATGGGGCTGGGCAGGGGGCAATGGGGAGTCACGTGAGTTGCCTCTGGGGGGCCCCTCCAGGCAGTGGGGCCCCCAGACAACCGTCTCCCCTTGCCCGATTGTTGTTACGCACCTGGCTAGCCTGGTCTTTGGGACAACCCAAAGGGACCATATAACAACAATTTTTGAAGAATTGCACTGGCTGCTATGTTTCCAAGCAAAATACAAAGTGCTGGTTATTACCTATAAAGCCCTTAATGGCTTGGGTCCAGGTTACTTAAGAGAGAGCTTTCTTTGTCATGAATCCTGCTGCCTATTAAGATCATCTGGGAAGGTCCGGTTATGGTTGCCACTGATTTGTTTGGTGGCAACTTGGGACCAGGCCTTCTCTGTGCCTGCCACAGGGATTTGGAATGCACTCCCTGTCAAAATAAGAGCATCTCCACTGCTTTTTAAAAGACCCTCAAGTCACACCTGTTTTCTCAGGCTTTTAACTGAAATTAATTTTATATTGTTTGTTTTTATCCATTGAAATTGTTTTAACTGTTTTCATTCTGTGAAATTGTTTTAGTTTTTACTCTGTTTTATATTCGTTGTATTTAAAATTGTGTACACCACCTAGAGATACATATATCAGGTGGTATATCAATATGATAAATAAATAAATGAGCTAATTTGATTATTCCTTTAAAATTGTTCTAGGTTTCCTTTGATGAAGGAAGAGCTGTTAAAGAAGTGGCTTTTGAACATTGGTCGAGAGGACTTTTCTCCCTCTTATAATGATGTCGTATGTTCGGAGCACTTCAGGGAGACAGATTTTTGGGGAAATGTGGTTTCTGGGCGAAAGGATCTCAAGCCTGGAGCAATTCCAACTATATTTCACGTACGACATTGGCAGAAAAAGGTAAACATTTTAAATAAAAACTACAAACATTTCACCCTACTTTACTGTAAAGCATGTAGTACTGCATCTAGTACTGTAAATCTAATGCTTTAATCTAACACAAACAAACCACCGTTTCCCGAAAGAAAGAGCAGAAGCGAAGAAATTGCCTGATAAAATTGAATCCCGGCAAAGTCTAAGAGAAAAATCTGTCAAACTGCAGGAGTCACTCGTAAAAATTTAAACTCCTATAGACAAGCCACTTCTTATCCTATCCACCTCACAGTCAGTATGGATCATCCTCAGATCTTCCTCTCATATACTGCAAAGGTCTAAAATCAAAGAGTTGAATCATTTTCTAAATATAAGCTATAGTTCCTGCTGCCCCCCTGTGATTTCTGGTTATATTCGGAGAGTGCATTTTGTCTGTCCTTATCATAGGACTGCTATTTCAGCCCTGTAAATATGGCCACTGTATTTTACACAGAACTAATGGATTATGAAATTTCCCTGAATAGGCAAACTGATATTAAAGCGAATCAATCTGGACAGAAGAATATTCCTCTTGATGAACTCCATTTCTTAAAAAATAGGAATACATCTATATGAATACCATTTTTTAAAATTCTGTTCTGAGTAGCTCTGCAGTTACTAGGTTTACTAGTGGTGTGTGTGTGTGTGTGTGTGTGTGTGTGTGTGTGTGTGTGTGTAATTTTGCTATATTGGTAAATTAAACTTTCTAATACCCATTGGCCCATCTAGTCCAGTATTCTCTATTCTGATTGGCTCTTCTCAGTCACAACCAAGGTCCCTTTTCAGATTTGGTTATCCAAGATTGTTTTAACTGGATATATCAGGATTGAACCCAGAACCTTCTGCATGTCAGAAGACTCTGCACATCACAGAGTCGTAGCCCTCCTTCGTTTAGCTGTTTGGGGATCAGGGCTTCTCTTCACTGGCGCCACATAGGAAGCTGCCATAGACTGAGTCAGACCATTAGTCCATCTCGCTCAGTATTGTCTCCACTGTTGTCTCCAGTATTGTCTCCACTATTGGCAGCGGTTTCTCCAAGGCTGCAGACAGGAATCTCTCTCAGCCCTATCTTGGAGATGCCAGGGAGGGAACCTGGAACCTTCTGCTCTTCCCAGAGCACCTCCATCCCCTCAGGGGAACATCTTACAGTGCTTACACTTCCAGTCTCCCTTTCATATGCAACCGCCCTGAGCAGACCCATGCACCTGGTGCCTACTCTTTTAACTTCTAGGTGCCAAGTGAAAATATATCTATTTGTCTTAGGTTTTTAACGTGTTTAACTTAATTTGGTTAATTTTATTAGTCTTATTTTACACTGTAACTATTTTATAAATGTTGTGAGCTGCCTTGAGCAGTAGTGTACTGGAGGGGTGGGGTATAAATAATTTAAATAAATAAATTGATCTTTTCATTCAGTTCGCAGTTTGCATTTCAGTATTTGTCTGCTGTGGCTGCTGGAGTTCTCCCCTCCGCCAACCCCAACCCCCCAGTTTTTAGTTCTGTGGCTTGATTTTTTAAAAATACAATATCATATATAAGTATATTTAATGAAATACATGCATATCTTTAAAAAAATAAGAATAATAAGCAGCAGCATGAAAACTCCAGTGGCAAAGCCCAACAGAAAGGCCCTCTGAAACAACCACATATCCATTGCCCGCCAAGAAGCATGCAGTGATAGAAGCAGGTGGATTCCAGCATCTGAGAAGCTATTCCATTGTGACACTATTGAAAAGACCCTGTCCTGGGTACTTCCCACCCACCCTCATGTGCACCGTGCCCCAGATTGTAGAATAATGCCAAGTAGGGTCCCAGGGGTTGATCTAAATTACCACATAAACATTTCTCAAGTTGTCACCACCTAATCTTGGTCCTGAACTGGTTGCTGTGTTTTCACCCTCTCCTGCAGATTGCTCGAAAGAAGCAGCCCCTTGCCCATCAGAAGTCACCTGATTCTGAATCAAACAGTCCAGTGGAGGCTGATGAGAGCGACACAGAAGCGTCCTCCTCCAAGAGTGACATTGTAGTACTGGATCACCCCTACTCAGCTCCAGAGAGCCCAGGTAAACTTCTAAGCCAGCTTCTGCAATTGAACAACAGAAATTTGTAAAGAGGAGAGTTGATCTCAGTGGAACTATGTCAGACAGAGCAAAAATCTATGAAAAATCCACTTTTTCCATAAACCTTTGGCACAACCTTTTAGTTCTCATCTCTTACTAAAACTAAGACTAAATAACTGCAGTAGACGTGATTGTTTGTTCTTCAGTATGTTTAGCCTGAAGAAGAGAAGTCTAAGGAGAGATATAATAGACATCTTCAAATAACTGAATGGCTGTCGCATAGAAGAAGGAGCAGACCTATTCTCTGTTGCTCCTGAGGGCAGGACTAGAACAAGGGAGGAGAGTTGGTCTTGTGATAACAAGCATGAATTGTCCTCTTTGCTAAGCAGGGTCTGCCCTGGTTTGCATCTGAATGGGAGACTCCATGTGAGCACTGTGAGATCTTCCCCTTAGGGGAAGGGGCTACTCTGGGAAGAGCACCTGCATGCTTGCATGCAGAAGGTTCCAAGTTCTCTCCCTGGCATCTCCAAATAAGGCTGAGAGAGATTCCTGCCTGCAACCTTGAAGAAGCTGCTCCCAGTCTGTGAAGACAATACTGAGCTAGATGGACAGACTCAGTATATGGCACCTTCCTATGTTCCTCCTTTGCTGGAGGTTTTCAAACAGAGGCTGAACAAGCATCTGTCAGGGATGCTACAGGGATAGCAACCTTGGCTCTCCAGCTGTTGCAGAACTCCCATCATCCCCACAATTTATTACAGCTAAGGATGATGGGAGTTGTAGTTCAGTAATAGCTAGAGAGCCAAGGTTGCCTATCCCTGCTATAGGAGATTCCTTCAGTGAGCAGGGGGTTGACTAGGAGACTTCCAAAGACCCTTATAACTCTAAAATTCTATGATCACGAAACACCCTGAAATTAAGATGTCATTTAATCACTTAGCATGTGATGGAGAAGTGTTCTAGTTTAGATTGCTCCCTGATGGGCTAGCTTTCCATGGAGGTTTGGTTTGGTTTTTTAATATGGATGTGTGTTCCATCATGCAAGTCCTAACTTGCAATCTGAAATGGGACAGCAGCTCAGAGCCAGTGTTGCCTGTTACAGAGATTCCCAGATGTTGACCCCAACTCCCAGCATCCCCAGTTGCAATGGCCTTTGGAAGGAGAAGCTGGGAGTTGTACTCAGCAACATTTCGGATTCCCTGTTACAGGGAACACGGACCCAGCTTGAGCATCTCCAGAGAATGAGACCCTCAACTGAGGTCCTTCTTGTAAGGAATTTGCATGGAAACATGGCAGGTTCTTCATATGTAACCAACTGTGAAAACCACCATTTGCCTAGCCATAATATGACATTTTCCTTCTTCTGCACTCACAACCTCATATAGGACAGATGTCATATGGATGCTGCACATGTGGGAAAAGCTTTGATAAGAAATCGCACCTTATTGTACATGAGAAATCTCACTCAGAAGAGAAACCCTATCAGTGCACAGACTGTGGGAAGACCTTTGGTCAGGAAGCATCCCTCATTATGCATCAAAGGACCCATACAGGGGAGAAACCACACGAATGCCCTGACTGTGGGAAAACCTACCAATGGAAAACATCCCTTACAGCACACCAGAAGACCCACGTGGGAGCAGCATATGTATGCCCTGTGTGTGAGAAAAGCTTCAGTCAGAAATCACGACTTACTAAGCACTTGAGAATTCACCAAGCAGAGAAACCATACAAATGCGCCGACTGTCCCCAGAGCTTCGCTCTTGAAAAATACCTTGCAGCTCACAGGATGAGTGCTCACATGAAAGAGACATCTCAGAGGTAAATTCACTGAGTTTATATCAGGACTTGATAAATCTCAATCCAAAATGGCGCAGGGTGGTTCACAAAAAAGTAAAACATTTTAATTTGAACATTAGTCCTATTCACACATGTTCAACACTTCTGCAACAAATGTACAGTATACACAGGTACATATCTGTACACAGATATAGTTATTTGAACATTATGTTGAACACAGATACCATAGTACACTTTTATTATTTTATTTATTTATGACATTTCTATCCCGCTCTTCCTCTAAGGAGCCCAGAGCGGTATACATGGTTATGCTTGTCCTCACAACTATCCTGTGAGGTAGGTTAGGCTGAGAGATGTGTGACTGGACCACAGTCACCCCATGAGTTTCATAGCTGAATGGGGATTTGAACTCAAGTCTCCCTGGTTCTAGCAGGGCTGCACAACTCAAACGCCCTGGTGGGCCAGAACCAACCACAACATGGCATGCAGGGGTTAAATCAATTTTTAGCACATTGCTACATTAAAATTAAAAATATCTAATACTTAAATAGTGCGATGATGTATATCCAGCGTAAAGAAGTTGCTGGTTTTGGTGTTGTTGTTTGTTTTCGCGAGACCTGCTGTTTATGTTTTGAATGTGATTTGCCTGAACGGAAGCATTTTGCTCCTGTTGAGCGGCTAAGCTGGAAAGCGCCTGAAAGAGCATCTGCTTGCATGCAGAAGGCCACAGGTTCACTCCCTTTCAACTACAGGTAGGGCTGGGAAAGACTCCTGCCTGAAATCTTGGAGAGCCACTGCCAGTCACTGTAGATTATACTGAGCTAAGATGGACCAGTGGTCAAGGCAGCTTCCTGTGTTTCTATGTTCTTGATCTGATCCAGCGGGGCTGTTCTTATGTTTTGTGTGAACACTTTGTACAAGTGGTGTGATGAAATGCGGATCTCCATCTTAGAGCTCAATAATGTCTTCCACTTCACCCTTAGTGCTCTGAATGGGGGACACATTCCACCGTTTTGATAGTGAATGAGGATAATTCTTGCTTTTTGTCATTGAAGGGACAGAGCCATCAAGCTATATATAGTCTTAAACTCTTTTTCGCAGTACATAACCAGCTCAAACCAGACTTAGGCATGTAAGTTCAGACCTATTAAGGAGGAGGAACCTCTAGTTTGGAGGGAAAACCTCAACCCAGGATTGGCCTAAGATCAGCGATATGCTGAGCTCTTTTCATTGGATCTCGGAACTGTCTATCTCTGGGAGAGTGGGAAATCCTTCCTCCTCTTTAATCACTATAAAATAGGGGCCACGTCTCCCAGAACTTGCTGAACTCAGGCAAAACTCATTTTAGTTAGTTGGTTAATGTTTTGCATTTTCTTCTGAATTCCTATGTGCCTTTCTTTACTCTCATTCCCCACTATTCCTTATTCTGTGTGCAATGCTTATTTCTTAATACATTTATTATATTTAGAAGTGGCTTCAATCTAGTTTAAAAGATCCTGGAGGGTTACTTGCAAAACTCTTCCACATGTGCCTCATAAGGTCATGTGCTACTGATGGTTAGATTAATATATTGTTGTCTAGAGATGGGTTGCGTGGACTCCAGCTGCACAGTGCCTGTAAGCCAGACAGTTCTAGGTTGTTGAAGCCATGCCTGAGCCTGGTCAGTGGCTTTACATCAGTCTTCAATTGGTGGCAGCCTACCTCGAAGGAGCAGAGTGCTCCTAATTTGAGATCAGGGCAATCTCTCTACTGATCCCAGGAAAGCATAGAGTAACCCCCAGTCCATCATAAGTGGAAACTTCTCTAACTGGTTTTGTGAGTACACCTGTTTTGTTTTTTTTTCAAATGATCCTAGGGTTCCTCTTATCAAAGAAGACCTGTTACAGAAGTGGCTTTCGAACATTGGACAAGAGGACTTCCCTCCATCGTATGATGCCACAAGTTCAGAACACTTCAGAGAGTCACATTTAGGGGAAGATGTGGTTTCTGGACAAAAGGATCTTAATCCTGGAGCAGTTCCAACTATATTCAATGTTCCAAGAGAAGAGAAAAGGGTAACTATGGCCAAAGTATTTACAGAGTATGAATGAATAGTTAAATCACCCTGGAGAGACAAACAGATGATTAATCAATCATTCTGAGTGAACAAAGAGAATATGAGTAATTCTTCTCAATTAAATATGCGTATTAATAAGCTTGCTTATTTGGTTTGTCATCTCCCCCCGCTCTTACTTAGACCTGAGTAGCTCTGAAATCACTGGCAGACATCCATATCAGTTATGTATGCACATTCTCATAGTGTCCGACATGCAGACTAACACGGTGCCGGCACACTACATTTTCCCATTGTATGAGGGTGATGGTGCAAGTCTAAGCAAGGTTGAGGGACCCTTGGAGACATACTTTCGGGAAGCTCAGCGTGAAGGGGGGAATCACCAAAAATAAATAATGTTATAAGCCTCTATCATGTCTCTCCTTGGTCACCTTTTTTCTAAACTAAAAAGCCCTATATGATCTAAGTTATTGCATGAATACTTCTCCGGTCATTGCCATCTCATTTTGGCACTGAAGTGGTTGCCATGTTTTTACTTTCTTTTGCAGAGTGCTAAAAAGAGCATCCTTGTGCATCACAAGTCACCTGATCCAAACAGTCCATTGGAGGTTGATGAGAGTGACGCAGAAGTGTCCTCCTCCAAGAGTGATGTTGTCATATTGGAGCATTGCTACTCTGCCCCAGAGAGCCCATGTAAGTAACTCAGCTTCCAATGGCAGGTATGTGCAAAGAGACAGAGTGCTAAGCTCAGAAGTGCTAAGTAGAACTGTGTTGGAGACAATGAAAGCTACAGCCCCCCTTTGACACAAATTATTAATAATAATAATAATAATAATTCGATTTCTATACTGCCCTTCCAAAAATGGCTCAGGGTGGTTTATACAGAGAAATAATAAATAAATAAGATGGCTCCCTGTCCCCAAAGGGGTCATATTCTAAAAAACACAAGATAGACACCAGCAACAGTCACTGGAAGTACTGTGCTGGGGGTGGATAAGGCCAGTTACTCTCCCCCTGCTCAATAAAGTGAATCACCATGGTAAAAGGTGCCTCTCTGCCCAGTTAGCAGGGCAACTGGCCCAGGTAAAAGGTGCCTCTTTGCCCAGTTAGCAGGGCAACTCTTAAGCACTGTGCAGACATTACATTGTAGGTGCATACAGGTATCTACATGTGTACTTGTTTTTGTGCAGCTACACGTGTGTATGTTTTAAAAGTGAACCTGGATGCAGGGTACAGGCAAGAAGTGTGCTGGCGTTGAACATAAAATGTGAATAGGGCTTTAGTCACCTTGAATCCCTCCAGACTGAAGAGGAAAGGTGGAAAATACAGTTTTAGACTAATTAAAAATAATATTAGCATGGGCAATTTGTCATGTGACTCTTGGACATATGAAATGTTTGCCCATGTGGGGAGAAACTGCCCTCCCCGCCCCTCAAACGATATCCTTGTCAGTTGTCTCCTTCCCCTTCAGCCTCTACAGCCCTGGATCTTCGGATAGGGCCGACACAGGAGCAAGACCCAGCAGACACTGAAGCAGGAGAAGACCCCTGTCCCCTCCAGGCTAGGCCTCTGAGGGAATGCAGGGAAAGAAAGAGGCAGACCATCCCGGAGAAGCCTGTCGTCAATTTGGACACACAGCGCCAGGATTTCCGGAACTTTCCCTACCAGGAGGCTGAGGGGCCCAGGGAACTCTGCAGCCGGCTCTGGGACCTTTGCCACCAGTGGCTGATGCCAGGGAAGCACACCAAGTTGCAGATGTTAGACCTGGTGATCCTAGAGCAGTTTCTGACCATCCTGCCCCCAGATATGCAGGAATACGTCAGGGAGGAAGGGCCGAGCAACTGTGACCATGCAGTGGCCCTGGCAGAAGACTTCCTACAGAGGTGGCAAAGGGAAGAGGTGAGGCCATTTCCTCTGGGCAGTTCTGGGATGATGAGATTAATGTGTGCATGGAGTACATCCAAATCTTATTTCATGAGTTCCTGATAGCTGACACTTCCCACCCACCCCAGTTGAAATAGGAAGCCATGCTTACAGCTCAAAAGCTTATTCCTAGATTGTGTGAGAATTACATGCCCAAAGAGGAGCCTGTTCGCTGTGTCTCTGCCTGAGTGTCTGTTCTAGGCCTTCTTCCTTATTGGAAAACGGCTATACTGAAGTAGCAAGTTATACAGAGGCACAACAGGCAGCCTCTTGTAAAGGGAAGTAATTTGACTGTCTATCCATCTATTGGATTTTTATGCTACTTTTCCTCCAAGAGGCTCAGGCTGGTGTTCTCTTCCGACCCCACATGCACACTTTTCACAACAACCATGTGAGCTGAGAGAGAGAGAGAGACTGGGCCAAGGTCACTCAGTGAACTCCATGAGAGAGCCTCTGTGGGTCATAAGAACATAAGAACAGCCGTGCTGGATCAGGCCCAAGGCCCATCTAGTCCAGCATCCTGTTTCACACAGTGGCCCACCAGATGTCACTGGAAGCCACAGGCAGGAGTTGAGGGCATGCCCGCTCTCCTGCTGTTACTCCCCTGCAACTGGTACTCAAGAGGCATCCTGCCTTTGAGGCTGGAGGTGGCCCACAGCCTTCCAACTAGTAGCCGATGATAGACCTCTCCTCCATGAAGTTATCCAAACCCCTCTTAAAGCCATCCAGTTTGTTGGCTGTCACCACATCCTGTGGCAGAGAATTCCACAAGTGGATTATGTGTTGTGTGAAAAAGTACTTCCGTTTGTTGGTCCTAGATTTCCTGGCAATCAATTTCATGGGATGACCCCTGGTTCTAGTGTCTAAACCCAGAACTCTCTGGTCTAAACCCAGCACTCTAACCATTACACTCTGTGGGTTCTGATAAGTGTTTGAATAGTTCAATTATATTCAATACAGAGAGAGGACAGAATTAGTTGCCCCTCAGAAAAGCTGTTGGGAAATAGGCCAGGCCTGAGCACAGTTCTCCTAAGCTGCAGTGGGCAGCCTCTTCTGTAGGTACATTGGGGTCACTCAGAAGCCTTTAATGTATTTATAGGAGCACACACTAGTCTACCTGAGCAGAGTGGGAATTGCTGTGTAGAAGTATGCCTATCCTACCTTTTCCTGGAGATTCTGTAGTCTACCAAGGTAGCCTGCTTGCTTGCTTGCTTGCTTTATTAATTAATTAATTTATTTATTTATAACATTTATACCCCACCCCTCCAGTACTACTGCTCAGCAATAAAATATATACAATGTAAAATAAAAGTAATAAAATTAACCAAATTAAGTAAGCAAAGTAAAGAACAGGTTAAAAACCACAATCCTTACCATGTTTCAAATTAAAAGTTATTTTAAAAGCTTGGTAGACTGAAGAATCTTCAGGAAAAGGTAGAGCAGGCATGCTTCAATGCAACCATTCCTGCTCTGCTCAAGCAGAGTCAAACTGCTGTGTCACACTCAGGCTCTTTCCTGTCCTTTCTGGATAATTGGCAAGCGTAGAGAGGAAGTAGACCCCCTGATATTCTTGCCCCATTAGGTGCAACAGGCCTGCCTGCAGAGTTGGCAGAATGGCATCAACCACTTTGACAGTCTGTGTTGCTTTTCTTCTGCCACTTCTCTCCCTGGTACTTTCACTCTCTCCCCTGTTTCAGGTCCAGAAGCCGTTAGCAAAGGTGGCAGCAAACATCTCCAAGGCAGAGAAGTCTCCATCAGACACCCGGCCACGACTCAGGAGGATCCCCAAGAAGGTAGACCTAAATGCTGCCTCGCAGGGTATGAATTTCTTACATCTTTGTTACTAGATGCCGTTCCTAAGACATGTTTCATCTGTTTCTTCTTCCATCTGTCTGAAAATTTGAAAGCTGCTTTTATTACCTACAGGTCCTCAATGAGGACGTCTCTTGTCTCCAGCCTCAATTTATTAAGCTCTTTGACATTTCCGACTTACTAATAAAGACCTCATAAGATTTAGCTCATAAGATTTTTCAGTGCCCACAATTTGTGGTAGATGGAACATAAAAGTTGTCTGGATCAAAGCCATTATCCTGGATACAGTAGGGCAGAGATATTCACTATTTTTCAAGCAGAGGCAATTTTGGCAAAAAAAACCACCCCACCTTTCAGTGTAAGAGCCATTTCCCACTGTGCTGACCTCCATACTATGCTGTGCTTTTCCCAGGACCAGGAGGCCCTTTAAGAGACCCAGAGCCCTGTCAAGTCCCCATGCCATATTAGAAGGCAAGCACAGAGCACTGGGAATGTTTCCCAAAGCTTTTCCATATGGAGAAGGTGTTGGAAAGGTCTACACTTCTACACATGTGATCAGTCTCCCTACTGCATCCAAGATAATGGCTTTGATCCAGTCAACCTTTCTGTTTTGTTCCATGGAACGTTTTGTTCCATCCATTGTGGGCACTGAAAAATCATATTTCATGTATGAGATACTTTCTGCATTTGAACATAAAAAGTTCCAAATTAATGTACAATATAAAACTGGAACAAGAAAATGATAGAACAATAAAAACCCAAAAATACAGCAAGCCACAGAAGCCTCCTAAGCAAGCCCTTAGTAAATCTGAAATATCAATAACAATTAGAAAACTAAAGTGAAGAATAAAAGGGGCAGGGGACAATATTTAGGCTACCCTGTTCTCCTGCTCATTATAGGTGTATTTTGTTTTACACACACACAGCAGGATCTAGGCTAAGTTAGTGGTGATTTAAGTCCCATTGAAATGAAAGGGACTTAAGTTAATCATGAGACTTGTCTCATTTATTTCAATGGTATTTGGCTTCTTTCAGTGGTATTTATTTAATTATTTCAGTGGTGCTTAGTCTGAATCCTGCCCATTATTTGTTTATTTATCTATCTGTCTGTCTGTTTATTTATGTATTTATTTATTCATTCATTCATTCATTCAATTTCTATACCACCCTTCTCAAAAATGGCTCAGGGCGGTTATTTTAATCTCTGTAAACTGCTTTGGGGGAAATTATATTTTTTAAGGGGAGGTGTACATGCATAAAATACAATTTAAAAAGTGACAGAGTGTAAAAAAAAGACTGAGTTCTGAGTTGGAAAGATCAAAGCATAGTCTATATTTGGGTCTTTGTGAGCTTTATATTTTTTTCAAAATACGTTTGCATATCTGAAGTCTTTTGGTTGTTTCCGGGGGCAGAACAGGCCAAGATACAATGTTAACATTGGTCTTCATGTCATCCATTTTGTTGGGTGTTTTCTTGTTAGGGTTACATTTATTTATTTATTTATTTTTATTTACATTTTATATCTTGCTCTTCCTCCAAGGAGCCCAAAGCGGTGTACTACATACTTAAGTTTCTCCTCACAACAACCCTGTGAAGTAGGTTAGGCTGAGAGAGAATTGACTGGCCCAGAGTCACCCAGCAAGTCTCATGGCTGAATGGGGATTTGAACTCGGGTCTCCCCGGTCCTAGTCCAGCACTCTAACCACTACACCATACTGGCTCTCTTTATCTTCTTCAGTGTCTGCTTTTTAAAAATCTGTCAGAGAATGAATTATAGAGCTG
Source organism: Hemicordylus capensis (assembly GCF_027244095.1). Taxonomy (NCBI): domain Eukaryota; kingdom Metazoa; phylum Chordata; class Lepidosauria; order Squamata; family Cordylidae; genus Hemicordylus; species Hemicordylus capensis. Next base: position 246,902,974 of record NC_069658.1, on the reverse strand, counting down.
GTATTCACAATATCACCACTCTGAATAAAGATGTTTTGATGTTAGGGTTGCCATGTGGTCTGGAGTCTCCAAGAATGTACTGATTGATTTGATTTGATTTATATACCGCCCTTCCAAAAATTGTCATCAGTTTCCAGGAGACTATTGAAAACAATCTGGAAAACTTCCATGGCTTGATATTGTCAGAAGTATGGTGGGAGTGGGCAGAGGGATCTCCAGGAACAGCTTCAGAGCGATTCCTGACCATGAACCTTTGAGTCCTTTTGTCTCTGTATTGGTGCCTTCCCTTCCCTTCCTTTCTCGAGCTAAAATGCGTCCTGGGCATAGAGGTTGCCCTTAAGCCCCTTCTGAACCTGTATAGGCTTTGGCACTTGGTCTGGGCCTTGTTGGTAGGCCAGAGCCAATACAGGTTCAGAAGGGGCTTAAGGGCAACCTCTATGCCCAGGACACATTCTAGCTCCAGAAAGGAAGGGAAGGCACCAATACAGAGACAAAAGGACCCCAAGGTTCATGGACAGTGATTTCTTTGGCCCAGCGCTCAAGATTATTCTGAGATGGTGTATAAAACTGCTTTACAGGAGCGTACCAAGGTTGGAGTGGGCCCTGGGACAAAAAGTGAAGGTGGGCCTCTCCCCCACCTTCTTCTTCTTCTTCAGGATGGTGTGACTAGAAAAGTCAAGATCAAGCTGCCGCCCAGCCAGCGAGCCCAATTCCCTCACTCAGGAGCCTATTTGTCCCCCCCACTCCCCGCTTGTTCGGCTGTAGCTGTGCCCCTGCTGCTCTAGTTATCCCTTGAAAGGATTAAATCTGTTACTCCGATAAAGAGTTGGTTGGTTGCCTTGAAACATGTGACGCCAAATGAATCGCTCTCAGTCCGGATTTTACCTCAGCCATGAGCTTTCTATCTGGCCTTCGGCAAGCCACTCTCTACAGTATGGAAGATGGGATAGGGTACAATCAATCAATCAATCTTTATTACGGTCAAAGACCAGCACAGGAGATCGTATAGATACAATGAAATAGAACTCATTAAAATTAATAACTATGATTAAGATCATTACGGTTATACTATGATTATTATGATTAGTACAATATAACTCTAAAAAAACTGTGGGGTAATTAATAAAATAAGATACTGCCGGCTAAGTCTAAAAACTGTAGGGAGATTAATAGAGTAAGGATAAAATATAAAGATAAAAGAGGGGATGGGATACGTATGTCTACAATATGTGGATAAGGTGGGACTCCATCCCGTCTACAATATGGCATCCAGTGCCGAGAAGCATAGAGGTGAACACTCCTGCAGGTCCCTTATGCCCGAACTGAATAGTGTCAACAGAACTGTTCTGGAGTGGTGGTGGAACACCCTGAGACAACTAAACAATGAAGGGGGAAGCAAAAAAATATTGACAGGACCTGGAGTAGGTTTTTGAAATGTTACCTATTTTTAATAAAATCTGTATCTCGCCTTCTCTGCAAGGCAGGCACAAGGCAACTTAACAGCAATCCTAATAAAATTATATAAAATATAATACAGATATAAATAACAGAGAAAGCATTCAAAAGCAGTAAAACCATAGACCTTAAAGCACTTAACTAAAAAATGCCCACTGGAAAACCACTGCCTGTTTCAAAGCATGAAATGAGGGTGGGATAAACGCAGGTCTCTGCATGTTTTTTGTTCTGTTTTGTTTTTACATTTTATATCCCGCTCTTCCTCCAAGGAGCCCAGAGCGGTGTACTACATACTTAGGTTTCTCCTCACAACAACAACCCTGTATGTTAGGCTGAGAGAGAGTGACTGGCCCAGAGTCACCCAGCTAGTTTCATGGCTGAATGGGGATTTGAAATCAATTTTTTAAACGTTCCTCACATTAAAAAGAGAGGGAGAAAGAGAAAGCGGGTGCGGGAGGGACTATCTTTGAGGGAGAAAACAGCCACCTGCCAATGAAGACTTACCATAATCCTTTCTCTGCTCTTGTTTTCTACTTGGAGTTCTTCAGATAGACTGACCCTTTCCCCACGCCCCAATTAGCACTGATACTACTTCCCCTCAAGGTCTCTGGAAGAGTCAGATAGTTCAAATGTACATACTCTAGAAATAGTAATAATTTATATGAATAATAATAACAGATGGAACTGGGTCCCACCTATAATATCTGGTATACCTTCTATAATCTGACAGAGCTGGGGCCAGCCTCTATCAGAGGTTTGATTGGCAGTGACCCAGGACTGGGCTTTTTTGGTGGTGGCGCCCAGGTTGTGGAACACCCTCTCCCTGGAGATCCTGCAGGCCCCCTCATGCCAGTTTTAGCCGCCTGACCAAAGCTTTGGGTCACATACTGACTAAGGTCATAAACATTTTGCCATTAATGTCATAAGAACATTTTGCTCATGCCACCGGAAGGGGTGATCTTTACCAACCTCCCCTTCCCTCTGCTGTCCTCAGTGTCCCCTGAAAATATGTTCTTGAAGTTTCCCCAGTCTTCCGGTACTTATTTTCTGGGGACATTGAGGGCAGCAGAGTGTACAGTCAGCAAAAATTGCTCTCTTCCCTCTCTACATGTAAAACATTCTTACATGTGCATGGTTAGCATGTGAGTCATTAATTTTTAGATCATCTTTCAACTGTTGAGCGGTTGATTTGCTGTTCTGCAGTTTTCCCAGGCAATCCTGCTCAAACCAATGTGATTAAACCGCATTTAACAAGGATCGATACCTAGGCTGTAGTTTAACCCTAGCAGTTTGACCAGGAAAATCCACATTCTCACAACATGCTCTGGGGGAGCACACAAAGGTTTGCAATCCTGGTTAACTCTTTAACCATGATCGCTGTAATTATGAGAACACAGCCTTTGTGAGCCAGAGAACAATTGTTAGGGGGCAGCTATATAAATGCTATTATTATTATTATTATTATTATTATTATTATTATTATTATTATTCCTTACTCAAACATTCTCCATAGCAATTAATTTTGGTGTGAAGCCCCATCTCTCATGTCTGGTTATTCCAGCTGGTGATGTGCAGGAGAAGAATAACAAAGAGAAGCCATGTGAGGTGTTGATGGAAGGAAGCAGGCTGGAAGAGGCAGAAGATAACTCTGGGAATATGGACAGAACAAAAATGCAAGAGAAAAATGAAGGTGTTGAGAAGGAGAGGAAAAAACCAGCAGGTAGTTGTTTAAAAATGCATGATGGGAGAGCATTTATTGTCTGAAAATTGCAAAACCCCTTGAAGGTTTGGTAGGGTTGGTGGGGTGTTTCACCCAGGAAAGATGAACTCATCAATGTCTGTATCCTCTAGCCTGAGCTCTTATCTGGTTTGATGCCACCTGCTTATTTTACTTTCTTTTAAAGCCAATTTTCACCAAAGTGTCCCAAAGAGGCGTACTGCATGAAAGAATGATGTGCAATAAAATTAACAGTTGAACAGCAAGCATACAGCTGTGTAAAGGTAAAACTAGACTTGTGTTGCCTTGATACCTTGTGGACATTTCCTGCTCAAACCAGCAGAAGTTGACTGGTAGGAGTCTAGGACAGAGCAGTAAATTATGCAGAGTAATAATGAGAAGCCATCTTTGAGGATAAATCATTCTGTGATTTCTTTAGCCCTGTTCACATGTTATGTTCCATGCACATACAATATAAGTGCAGTGAACACATGTACAATTATTCAGAAATTATGGGCTAATCCCAACAATACTTCTCCTCTTGCCCGATTAGGGCTATGTGGACACTTCTTCTGGGCACACAGCCAGATAGTTAGTGGTGACCACTGGCGCTGGTCATAATTCTTTGTTTATTCCAGCAGGCAGTGACCCAATCCTGAAGAATGGAGATAAGAGCTGCTGGCTAGAAAGACCTGAGGAAGTGGACATCAGCAGATTGTCACTAAACAAGGTCAAAGGGCATTGTTTCCAGGATCCTGATATGGAAGACAGACTTGAAAGTCCACAGGAAACAGGAAGTCATCAAGAAAACTCTCTGAAGGAAACTACTGACTGTGAGAATAGTCTTCTCCAAAGCATTGACCTTCATACAGATCAGCAAATGTGCACTGGAGAAAAACTATTTGCATGCACCACTTGTGGGGAACACTTCAGTGAAAAGGCATGCCTCATTACACATGAGAGAGTTCATGTGACAGACAGACCATTCAAATGCTCCAAGTGTGAGGAAAGCTTTCCCTGCACACAGTCTCTTCTTCTACACACAAAAACCCATACAGGAGAGATGCCATACAGATGTTCCACTTGCAGGGAAAGCTTTGATAAAAAAACGCACCTTATTGTACATGAGAAATCTCACAGTGGGGAGAAACCTTATCAGTGCGCAGACTGTGGGAAGACCTTTGGTCAGGAAGCGTCCCTCTTTATTCATCAAAGGACCCATACTGGGGAGAAACCACACAAATGCCTTGACTGTGGGAAAAGCTATCAGTGGAAAACGTCCCTCACTGCACACCAGAAGACCCACACAGCAGCTATGTACTTGTGCCCCGTGTGTGAGAAAAGCTTCAGTCAGAAATCACGCCTTACTAAGCACATCAGAATTCATACAGCAGAGAAACCATACAAATGCTCAGATTGTGACCAGAGCTTCACCCTTGAAAAATACCTTAAGGCCCACAGGATAAGAGCTCATTCGAGAGAGAGGCCACATTCATGTCCATATTGCAGCAAAACTTTCATTTTTAAATATTCGCTGCTGGAGCATCAGAGAATGCACACAGGAGAGAGACCTTATGAATGCTCCGAGTGCGGCAAGCGCTTTAATGGGAAGGCCGCCCTTGTCGTACACAAAAATACCCACACAGGAGAGAAACCCTATCTGTGCCCTGAGTGTGGCAAGCGCTTCACTACCAAACATTCTCTGACTCTACATGAGAGAATCCATACTGGAGAGAAACCCCACAAATGCTCCCATTGTGGCAAAGCCTTCTATTGGAAACGTTACCTGATTTCGCACGAGAGGACCCACACAGGGGAAAGACCCTATGAATGCCTCGAGTGTGGGAAGCGTTTCCGCCACAAACAGAACTTCATTGCGCACAAAAGAGTCACACATGAAAAAATCCATACAGGAGAGAAACCCTATAAATGCTCATATTGTGGCAAAAGTTTCCATTGGAGACGCAACTTTATTTTACATCAGAGAACCCATACAGGAGAGAAACCCTACCAGTGCCAGGTGTGTGGGAAAAGTTTCATGCAGAGAGCATCGCTTATTGTTCACAACAGAACTCATACAGGAGAGAGGCCATTTCAGTGCTCTGAGTGTGGGAAAAGCTTCAATCAAAAGCCAGCTCTTAATAAACACCAAAGAATCCACACAGGGGAGAATACTGTGTATTTATGTACTGAGTGTGGAAGAAGTTTCTCAAATAAAAGTAACCTGATTCGGCATACGAGAATCCACACAGGGGAGAAACCATATGCCTGCCCCACATGTGGGAAGAGTTTTAATCAGAAAGTAACCCTTATTGAACACAAGGCAACCCATAGCAAAGAGAAGCCGTACATGTGCCCTGACTGTGGGAAAAACTTCAAGCGGAAAAGATGCTTCCTTATGCATGTGAAAAGACACAAAAATGAGACATTGGATGAATGTCCTGAGAAGAGCATTAACAGTGAAGAGTCCTCTACTGCACCCAAAAACACCCCTACAGGAGAAAAACACCAAACAAGAGAGAAATCCCATATATGTTCAGATTGTGGCAAAGGCTTTCATTCAAATTGTCACCTTATTGTTCACCGGAGAACTCACACAGGAGAGAAGCCCTATCAGTGCCCAGAGTGTGGGAAAAGCTTCAGTCAACAGGCATCCGTCAATATGCACCAGAGAGTCCACACCGGAGAGAAAGCATTCTCATGTACTGAATGTGGGAAAAGCTTCCATAATAAAAGTAACCTAGCCAGGCATAAGAGAATCCATACGGGAGAGAAACCATTTGTGTGCCCTGAGTGTGGGAAAAGCTTTAATCAGAAAGTCTCCCTGGTGGCACACAAGGCCACCCACAGCAGAGAGGATCCTTATGTGTGCACAGATTGTGGAGAAAGCTTCAGACTGAAGGCGCCCCTCCTTCTGCATAGGAGAATTCATGCAGGAGAGACATTGCACAAATGTCCCCTTTGCCAGAAAACTTACCGTAGCCGCTCCCAACTTACAAGACATGAAAGACTACACATAGGTGAGAAAGTGCAAGAACTTGTGAAGGGGATGTGTGAAAAGAAAGTTTCTCATTGCTCTGATCCTTTTTGTCTCTATTTTAAATATTCAGCCCGAGTGTTCTCCGTGCAGCTTACAGTAATAACAATCTAGTAAAAATGGACAGGGTTGCTGGGGCAGCTTTAATAAAGCAGCCTAGAACAATCATCTGAAACTTAACAAACCAATGAAAGATCTTCACTTGGTAGTGAAAAGAAATTGGACTCAGTTCCAGGTGTATCTCCCTGAAAGAGCATTCTAGAACCGGGGTGCCACAGTCAAAAAAGGCCCTCTCACAGATGATGGTCCACCTTTTTGTCTGAAGATCTGTGGGGGTGCAAATAAGGACTTCTGAAGCAGATCTTAATGCATGGTCAGGCTGATGTGGGAGAAGTAAGGGTGGTCTTCAAAGTACGCGATATTTATTCATTTAGTACATGTTTATACTGCCAAAATGCAAATCTCTAGGCAGTTTACATAAAATTAAACAGCATAAACATTAAAATTGGGCTTTCATATAGGTACTTTGAACTGTGCCCAGAAATGTACCAAGAACTCGATTCCTTCTGTCATGGATGGTGAATTAAAATTGCCCTATCTTTCCTTATTTCACTTGATTCAGCTATGGGCTAGAAAATGGATGACCCTTTGGTGGGGGCACTATTTATTTATTCATATGTTTACATTTCTATACAACAGCAGCAACAACATGATGTATCTCTGGGCAGTTTACAAAAACAAAACAATTAAAATACCAAAATTAAAAACAAACCAGTTTAAAACAGCCAAAACAATTAAAACAGCCATCAAAATGCCTGGTTAAAATGATGTCCTTAAAGCTCTCTTAAAAGCCAGCAGAGGGCTGACCTTTAAGAGAGCTCTAATCCCAATTTATGTATTGATTTGATTTATATATCACCCTTCCTAAAGTGGCTCAGGGCGGTTAACACTAAAATAAAAAATGCATAACAATTAAAATGAAAAACCTATTTAAAAACAGATTAAAATTAAAATTAGGTAACATTAAAACTGAATATCATTAAAAGCTAGGCTTTAAGGCTCTCTTGATGCTTACATTTATTTATCTATTTATCTATCACATTTGTAAATTGCCCCAAACTTCTGGCTCTGGGCAGTTTAAAACACAAAACAAACTAAAACAGAAATAAAAACCTTAACACAATTTAAAACCAGAAGAGCCGGGTCTCACGATCAGTGAGACCCGGTTTGGGAAGGGAAGCGGGGAGAGCGGGCTAAGCCCACTCTCCCGGCACACAAGCAGGGTGGGAGCCCTGGGCAGCCGGATCGGCCGCCCACATAAATTGCCGGCTCCGTGACAGAGCCGGCAGGGGCTGAGGAGTTGGGGGCCATGCGGCCCCTGGAAGCTCCAGTATGCCCTGCGTGAGCACACAGGGCATACCAGAGAGACCCCTGGAGCCAGGAAGTGGCTTTTCGCCTCCCCTCCAGGGGTCTACTCACGAGTAGCCACGGCGCGGAGCCTCGCTGCAGCTACTCACGATCAGAAAAACTGGGTTTGCGGAGCACTCGCTCTGCAAACCCATTTAAGGGGAGGAGTACTTAGGCGGGTTAACCGCCGGAAGGCAACCAGGCTCGGCTGTGAGCCCGGTGGCTCCCACAATCATCCGAAATCGGCTAGGCTCCCCAGGCCGATTTCAGCTGATCGTGGGAATAGCCTCGAAGTCTAGTTGGGTGAAAAAATGTGTCTTTAGAAACGTCTTAAAAGTTGTCAGAGATGGAGCAGGGAGCGCATTCCAGAGACTCGGGGCGGCAACGGAGAAGACCCATCCCTCTGTAGCCACCAGACGAGCTGGTGGCAACTGCAGACCAACCTCTCTGCAACTGCAGACCAACCTCTCTGGATGATCTCAATGGGCGATAGTTAAATTTACATTTAACCTCTTCCCCTGAAACATCCTGTATGTGGATTTTGGAAAGTTAATTAATCCAGTTGGCTATATAGGCTTGCACATTCCCCCTCAAACATAAGGATTAGTGAGGGGAGTTGTGCTGACATGAAAGGGGTTCATTATAAATTTGAGTTAAAGCAATAATAGATCAAAGAAGAAGCAACAAGTTGTGTGTGGCAGTAGTTTTCTAGTAAGGGAGGATGGGAATGCTGACATATTTTTCCAAGTTGTTACTACTACTACTACTACTACTACTACTACTACTACTACTACTAATTTATCATTTTTGAACAAAAGGTTTGCAAAGCAGTTTACATGGAAAAAGAATAAGATGGATCCTTGTCCCCAAAGGGCTCACAGATGCTGTGCTGGAGCTGGATCGGGACAGTTGCTCTCTCCCTGCTACATACAAAGAGAATTGCCACTTTGATAGGTGCTTTTTTGCCCAGTTAGCAGCGGCTTACAAAAGTTATAATGCTGTATAGTCCTAAGACTGTACAAACATTATAATGTTGTATAGTCATGCTAAATTATAGCATAAAAAAGTAAATCCAAACACAAATTTAGGTCACCTTCAGGCACCCAGCTGACTCTTTTAGAGTATGTCTGAGGTAATCTGAATTAAGACCAAGCTCCTTGTAATTACTAACAATGTACTGTCCTGTGTAATGTAATCAATTCTGGTTTGATATTGATTTTTTCTCTTTGCTAAATGTTTATAATGCTTTAGTAATGATCATATAAGCAAATTAGGACCTTAACAGAAGCCTTTTCTCTCAAGTACAGTACTCTAGGAACACGAACCTGGCAGTGTATTCTCTGGACTGGAGCCTTGCACACTCCAGTTTCCTGATATAGCTTAAGGCTAATATAAATACTGGAATGAACCTATTAAGAACATAATAACATTATTAAGATTAACATTATGTTATCATTAGGAACATAATAACAGCTCTGCTGGATCAGGCCCAAGGAGGCCCATCTAGTCTAGCATCCTGTTGCACACAGTGGCCCACCAGATGCTTCTGGGAAGCCCACAGGCAAGAGGTGAGGGCATGCCCTCTCTCCTGCTGCTGCTCCTCTGCAACTGGTATTTAGAGGCATCTTGCCTCTGAGGCTGGGGTGGCCTATAGCCAAAAAACTAGAATCCGTAGTAGACTTGTCCTCCATGAATTTATCTAAGACTCTTTTAAAACAATCCAGGCTGTTGGCTGTCACCACATCTTGTGGCAAAGAATTCCATAGGTTAATTATTTATTGTCATTGTAGGGAAAAGTACTCTTATGAGTCCTAAATTTCTTGGCAACCAGTTTCATAGGATGACCCTTGGTTCTAGAGTTGAGAGAGAGAGAGAGAGAGAAATGTCTCTCTCTCCACACCATGCATAATTTTATAGACCTCTATCATGTCTCCCCTCAGTCGTCTTTTTTCTAAACTAAGAAGCCCCTGGGGTTGTAGTCTTAGAAAGGTGCTCTAGGTCCCTGATAATCTTGGTTGCCTTCTTCTGCACCTCTTCTAGTTCTATAATGTCCTTTTTGAGGTATGGTGACCAGAACTGTACACAGTATTCCATATGTGACCACACCATAGATTTGTATAAGGGCAGTTTTATTCTCAATCCCCTTTCTAATGATTCCAAGCATGGAATTGGCCTTTTTCACAGATGCTGCACATTGAGTTGACACTTCCAATGAGCTGTCCACCATGACCCCAAGATCTCTCTCCTGGTCACTCACCGACAGCTCCGATCCCATCAGTGTACATGTGCTTTTTTGCCCCAATATGCATGACCTTACATTTGCTAACATTGAATGGCATTTGCCATTTTTTTTCCCATTCCCCCAGTTTGGAGAGATCCTTTTGGAGCTCCTCACAATCTGTTTTGGATTTCATTACCCTAAATAATTTGGTGTCATTTGCAAATTTGGCCATCTTGCTGCTTACCCCAACTTGGAGATCATTGATGAATAAATTGAAAAGCACTGGTCCCAATACAGATTCCTGTGGGACCCCATTTCTTATTTCTCCCCATTTAGAGACCTTTCCATTTATACCTGCCCTCTGTCTGTCCTTCAATCAGTTACCAATCCACACATGAACCTGTCCCTTGATCCCATGACTGCTAAGTTCTCTCAAGAGTCTTTGATGAGGAACATTGTTGAAAGCTTTTTGAAAGCCCAAGTATTCGATGTCAACTGGATCCACATGCCTGTTGACACTCCCAAAGAACTCCAAAAGGTTGGTGAGGTGAGAACAGTACCCCTGCACAGCGGTTTCTGGTGTGTGAGAAGTCTCTGCTGTGTCCGCCACTGCCGCCCATCTGCCCAGCACCCCGTTTCCCCCTCTCCCTGACCAGGCTGCTGCTGCCTCCTCCCTCCCTCCCTGCCGGGCCTCCTCCTCCTCCTCCTCCTCCTCCTCCAGTTCTGGCTGCAGATCTTGCAAGACTTCCATTGAGATCTGCAGACGGAGCCAGAGGAGGACAGAGGGAGGAGGACGGGGGGAGGCAGTGGTGGCAGGCCACCCTCCAGCAGAATGTCAAGGAGGGGGCGGGGGGAGATATACAAATTTTGCATTAATTCTTTCCGTGTGTGCGATTGAGAGAGTGAGAGTGAGTGAGTTATGTGTGCACAGTGCCTTAACTGCTTTACTCCAATACAGCACCAATACGAGAACAGGATATTTGAAATTTTATAAGAAATCAAAGCATGTTGACAAGTTACAAGTTAAAACCCTGACTAAAGAAGAAGAAAAGGAAGGCCATTATTTTGATCTTGATTTAGTTATCTCTGCTTGAAATAACTCCCATCATTTCTTTATGTGCTGTGGACTACACTTTAAGAATCATTGATCTACAGATATTTTAATGCTTCTCTTTAGATTTCATGGTTTGACATAAACCACATTATTTTGTCAGTTTCAGGATTTATTGCTGAACCTGTTGAAACTTCTGTGGAAGAAATAAGCACCACCGTGGTAAGGGGGTTGGGGGACTTTCTAGAGTAACTTTTACATGTTGTGTCATGTTTTCCTCTGTGATGAAATTCCAAACTCCTCTGTGTCATAAGTTCCAGCATAGTATCTGGAAGGATTTGGGGGCTTTTTAAAATTTATTTCATGATTTGGTTATTGTTGTCTTAATGCAACAAGAAGGCCTGGTCCACACAGTATCCCATGGACAGCGAGAATTACAAATAAGGAAGTTTTAGATCAAGTTAAACCAATAATATCGCTAGAAGCTAAGATTACCAAACATAGACTGACATATTTTGGTCATGTCATGCGAGCTGATTAACTCGAAAAGACAATTATGCTGGGAATGATCCGCGGGAGAAGGAGACAGGGACAGCCTTGTACTCGGTGACTGGATATTATAAAAAATGACACTGGAATGACCATGGCGGACTTAAAGGAAGCTGTCCGAGATAGGATGGCATGGAGTGCAGTGATCCATAGAGTGCCCGAGAGTCAGACACGACTGAACGAAGAGAGAGAGAGAGAGGTGTCCACACCGTTGTTCAAAAACATATACAATTCAGTTTAAAACAACAGTAAATATCAACACAAGACAATAGTGAAAAAATATAATAAAGTAAATGTTACTAAGCTCTCTTTATTTACTGAACACAGCACTGCTCCTTATCCTAATTTGTATCATTCCAGATAAATGTGGATTGCAGTTTAATTTTTTTGGAGGCTACTGAATAGATCAAGACCATCTTGCACCAGAGAACAAAAATGTGGGTAAGATGACTGTTTTTAATGCTCCTATTAAGGTCTACCCTTGATCAGTGTATTTTTCTCCAGGACTGTTCTTTATCCTTATTAAAAAGGGCTTAGACAGATTCATGGAGGGCAAGTCTAACAATGGCTACTAGTCTGGATGGCTATTGGCTACCTGCAGGTCCAGAAGCAGGAGACCTCTGAAAACCACTTGCAGGGAAGCAACAGCAGGAGGGGGGCATACCTTCATCTGGTTCTGGACTTCCCAGGGGCATCTAGTGAGCCACTCTAGGAAACAGGATGCTGCACTAGGTAGACTTTGGGCCCGATCAATGCTCTTCTTACATTCTAATTTGTCTTACAGAAAAAATGAATAAGATGGAGCAATTGTGGTTTTTATTTTAATGCTCTGTATTTCAATTATGATTGTTTCCCCTGCTTTTACCTCTGCCTTATTTTATTGTACTGCTTTGTTTGTTTTTTAATGTTGTTAGCTGCCTTGATAGTCCCTTAGATGGGATAGAAAGGCAGGGTATAAACATTTTATGTAAAGGAATGGTAATTTTTATTTCTTTACAGGTGCCATCATTGGAATTGTCCCATTTGTCCAAAAATGAAAGTTCATCAGAATGTTCATCTGTATTTATGTATTTGCTGTATCCAGCTCCTACGGCAAACCATCCATTCGAACAGTTTACAATTAAGTACAAAATTCCAAGGAAAAATTAAAATGCAATAACATCTGTAAACATCATAATATATAACAACATGAAGTCAGTAAATGGAGGCAAGATGACAAAATAACAATTCTTTATCATAAACAATCCCAGCCTAAACATTCCTTGTTGTAAGGTTAAAACGTTGGGGTTTCCATGTACGTTGCTTTTTGCTCTTTAAGTGTAAAAATAAGAAGTCTTGTAAACAGAAATGAGCTAGCCCAGGGTTTCTCAAGCATGGGTCCTCAGATGTGATCAGACAAGAAGGCTGTTCTCACGAGCAACCTAACCCAGGCTAGGACAGCCTAGCCTGGGTTAGGCTGCTTGTGTGGCACGCTGGGATTGCTCCTGATTCCGGTGCTTCTGCCCTGCCTAACCCAAATTTTAACCCTGGCATTCGGGTCATGCGTATGATTGGGCTGCACACAGCCCTAACATACACAGTTGGGTGCCTAAAGTGCCCAACTCACGGGGGATTGTCCCAATGCACGGTGCTTGTCGTGCAGTACATTGTGGGATATCCGGAGGCCAGGAAGCATTGTCCCAGCCTCCAGAGATCTGCACCACTTGGAGCAGTGCAGATTGTGTGGGCACATGATCCACAGATCCCATCAATGGACATCAATCATCTGGGGATGAGGTAGGTCCATTCCTGCCTTCTCCCCCACCCCTCTGCGCTCGCTGCCCTGGGGGCCATCGTGTGCATAGTCCTTACCACTCCCAAGGCCATTGTGACTGGAGATGATGGGAGTTGTAGTCTGACAAGACTGCAACTCCCATTATCTCTGCCACAGTGGTCATGGGAGTTTTCTGATAACATCTGGGGACCCAAGCTTGAGAAACCCCAAGTTAGTCTTTACAGTGCCACAATAATTTTTGTTGTTTAAACCAGCTATCCCTCTGGGACATATAAATGTATTATACATACATACATACATACATACATACATACATACATACATACATACATACATGCCTTCTGAAAGGCAGCAGGACACCAAATAAACCTGCTTGTGCAGAAAGTTCAAGAATTGGGATGCCGTCATCGATAAGGCTCTGCATCTTGTTGACAACCTGCTGTAATCTGCATCGCAAGGACACTCGTAAAAGAGCCCCTTTTTAGTTTAACTTTATGAATTTGGTATGGTTTTCATAAAGCTACAGTCCCCTCCTCCAGTTGTTCCCGATTTGAATGTAGGAACTTGTATGGTAGTAATTTCCCAACTCTCACTTGTTGAGTATTTAAACATTTGCTTTGTGGTAATGATTTTTAGACCCAGCATTTGACTGTTCCACATGCTTCTAATTGCTTTTATTTCAGTAAGATATTATTTTGGGTACCTAACTAATAAAGTTATGTTATCTGTACATTGGCTCGTTTGGGTGCTCCTTTTCTGCATCTTTCTGTGTCTCGTTCTTGGGTTCCCCTGTACTGCTTAGTGGTAGAGCTAGGGTTGCCAACTCCAAATGAAGCTATTCCTGGAGCTTTTTTTCCTTCATTTCGCTGCAGTATTTTTCACAGCCATGAATATCTCCAGGATTTCCCCCTTTGATGAATTGTCCCCTTTGGTAAGCAGGGTCCACCCTGGTTTGTATTTGAATGGGAGACTATATGTGAGCAATGTAAGATATTCCCCTTAGGGGATGGGGATGCTCTGAGAAGAGTACCTGCCTGCTTGCATGTAGAAGGTTCTAAGTTCCCTCCCTGGCATCTCCAAGATAAGGCTGAGAGAGACTCCTGCCTGAAACCTTGGAGAAGCCGCTGCCAGTCTGTGTAGACAATACTGAGCTAGATAGACCAATGGTCTGACTCAGTAGAAGCCAGCTTCCTATGTTCCTATTGACTTTTAGTAATCACCTGAGGATTGATGCTGATTCCTGGAGACATTAGGCCAGGCCTGATCAACCTTTTGGACTACAGCTCCCATAATCCCCAGCCACAGTGGCCAATAGCCAAGGATTATGGAAGTTGTAGGCCAACAAAGTTGAGCAAGCCTGCATTAGGCCAATCCTGGCGGGTTGGCAACTCTAAGTAACAGGGATGTGGGGGGAAGTCCTTGGCCTCTTTATAAAAGGATCTCAGATAATAGAACTGGCAAAGGCATTACTGGAGACCATGGAAATCTGCCGTCAGTTGGAGTAGACAGTACTAGGCTAGATGGACCGTTGGACTGATTTGCTATTGGAGATCCTAGAGAGAAAGCTGAACCCTGGAGAACTGACAATTCTAGCAACTCACATTAAGAAAATGTGAACAAGGCATCCTTCAAACGACAACGTAGGGACGGATTTACAAGAAACCGTTATCTGAAACATAGCACTGTTTAAGCCAATGGCTTACATATCCCATTGCACCCATTATTCCCAATGGAAGTCAGTAGTAACACTATTGCCCTCTTCCACAGCAGTGTGGCTACATGTGTTAAAGCACCACAACAGCACAGGACATATTAGCCTATGATTTTTTCACCTTGGGGGAAGCGGGATGAATTTAGCCATCCAGGAAGGAGATCTTAAAACGGGAGGAAGATTATCATCTATCACCTGAAAATGGAACTTCGTTGGAGAAGGAGAGTGGTTAAGTGCCCTCCAACCACTAGGTCAGAGGATATCTAACCTGAGACTTCAGTTGTTGGACTACAACTCCCATCAACCTCAGCTTCAAAATTGTGACTGGGAATGATCAGGGTGTCTTGGAGGTTAGGAATAAAATCACTCTATCTTGCTTTTTTTCCTTCCCCATTTTGATTCAGCTAGGCCTAGAAATGATTACTACCTGTAACCTTTTTTTACTTACAGACTTTGCTCCTGCTACTCAGTGTTTTTCAAAGCTGCGTACATGAACTTAGATGTTTCAGGACCTAATTTGCTCTTGTTTCTGAAACATAGGGATTAGTGAAGGAAGCTGAGAAATTTCATTTTAAATTTGACTTAAAGTAACCGTAGATCAAAGAAGAAACAGTAGACACGTGCTTGATCACGAGATTCCTATTAAGAGAGGACTGGAATGCTGACGTGTTCCTCCAAGTTATCGTTTTGTATAGTCATGAGAAATTTTAGGATAAAAAGGGAGATCCAAATCCAGAGTCAGGTTGCCTTTGGGCACCTCACTTGATTCTTTTCTTACTTTACAGTTTGTTAAGTACATGAACTGATGTTCCTTTGATGTTCCTGTCTTTCATGAAACTCTATGTCCTGTGCTCCATTTTAGGACCATTACAAATGCTAGTCTTTAGTGTCATGACTTCTCTCTTTCCCTGCCCCCCAATTGTTCTGGAAGATTAATTTTAGAGCTCTTGCTTGTGACTTTGTGATATTTTAGTTGGTCCTAACAAGGGTATTATTAGGGATCCCTATTCAGCACAGCATACCTCCAGTTGCTGTGGCTGGTGTCCATCTTCTGTTTCTCTTTAGATTGTGAGCCCTTTGTGGATAGGTAACAGTCTTGGTTTTTATTCTTGCTCTATGTAAAGCATTTTGAGAAGTCTTCATTGAAAAGCAGTATAAAAAATAATAAGCTGGACCGGGCGCAGAGCATCTGCGCCTCTGACGGTGCCCCCGCCCCGCCCCCCGCCCTGCGGTTTCTGGCCAGCTTTCAAGCTGTCCTGTCCACTCCTGCCGCTACCTCCTCAATCCAGTGGCTGGCCCAGCCCGCTGCCACCTCCTCACCCCGGGAAGCTGGGCTGGGCCCACCGCCACTGCCTCCTCACCCCGGCGGCCGGGCCAGGCCGGGCCTGCCACTGCTGCCTCCTCATCCCAGCGGCTATTTTCTCCACGTCCCGTCACTAGTCCAGCAGCTTCTCGCGAGAGCTGCCACTCATGGGATTAGCAACGGCTATGCCTATGAGAAATAAATATATAGATACTCTCCTGTGGCTTTTGCATTTTTTCTGATGGACCAATAGGGCTTTTGATTTTTTAAGAGTTAGCACATATGTCATTGATATTTGAATATCATCCATTTCCCCCAGATCTCTGGAAAATTATGTATTTTCCCCTGTCCAGTGGCAGCTGGTGGCTCCTGAGACTGGGGAGGTGCTAGGTAGGGCAGGGCAGGGCGCTTTCCAGATTACCCACTACAACTGTGGTAAAATGCTTTGGCTTGGCAGGATCGAATTGAAAACGATCCCTAAAATCTACAATGGGAAAATTTCTCCACAACGAGAAAATAAACAACACAATACTTTTTTTGCAACTTTCATACAACTTTATATAGCACTAAATCGCAATAATAAAATCTGAAATATGAACAGCACTCTCTCTCTCTCTCTCTCTCTCTCTCCAAGCCCCTCTCTCACCAAACACCTCTCTTTTTCTCTCTCACTCCGCCCCCCCCCCAGGGGTGGATTGAGCTTTTTGCTACCCGTAGGTAGCCAAGGATTTGCTGCCCCCACCGCCACAGTGAGGGTAGGGGTGGCGAAGGAAATGTCCCCCCTTTTTTCTTCTAAAAACCACAACTGCACAGCAGAATGGGGGCAGTGAAGGCTGCAGATGAGGGTGTGCAGTTATTTGGGATGGAAGGAAGGTGGGGAGCTGGAAGTAGCTCTGTCTTAAGGTAAAAGAGGGAACTTTCCCCATGCCCCACCACCACCCTCCCCGCTACAGCCGCTGCCACCCCATCCTGCCACGCAGTGGCATCTTAAAGTAAAAGAGGGACCTTTCCACTCACCCACCCCCCTGCAGCCGCTGCTGTGCAGCCTTCGCTACCCCCATCCTGCTGCGCAGCGGCAGTTTTTAGAAAAAAAAGGGGGGGACTTTTCCCTCACCCCCACACAGGGGGCGGCAAAGTTTGAGGAGTGGCAAAATTTTGCCAGCGTAGGCAAGTGCCTACTTTGCCTCTCCTTAAATCCGCCACTGCCCCCACTAAGCCTCTCTCGCCAAGCCTTCTTCACCAAACCACTTCTCTCTCTCTCTCTCTCTCTCTCTCTCTCTCTCTCAGCCTTGCCATCCAACCCCTTTCTCTCTCTCCTCCCCCAAGCCTCCCCCGCTCTCTCACACACATATACCAAGCCCCCCGCCCCCCAAGCCGATTCCCAATAATTCTCAGGAATTATCCTCAGTTTACTTGGAGTTGGGAAGACCGGTGAGAAAACAACAAGCGATCACACAAAAATCTAGAGACAAATCATCTCTAGACTCACTCTGTAGATACTGAAAAGGTACATGAAGATGCAAAGATAAAAACAAATGAAGAAGAAAAACCAAAATATTCCACACAGAAAGGAAAAACCCTTTCTACAAGCAAAATTTACCAGATTAGCAGTTCTGATTGGCAAAGCAGGGCTGGCAATGTCTATACTCACAGTTGTCCTTATAGCCAATTTTTAAATTATAAATGTTGGGATTCATAAGCATGTACAACACTATAACTACTATATATTGTGAAATCCTTTATCCTTGGATACAATTTTGGTTGTAGCAGTGCCAGAGAGCCTTCCACTTGCAGTCACCACCTCACTAGCGTACTCTGTGAAGCAAATGATGAAAGATAATAAGTTGGTGAGACATTTGGATGCCCAGGAAACTAGGGGTAATGCTGTTGGAGATTCGAGGGTGGGGAGATGGTGTTATGGCTCAGGGATTATCCTCAGGAACTTTATGCTAAATATTTGTTTTGTACTCATAAGAAGCTATTAATAGTGATTAAGCTTGCAGGGAACCTATAAGTATTTTGTTCCACATATTCCATATAAGAGAATGAATGAGGCAGAGGTGGGGGGGATTACATTCATACAACCACACAAATTACAATCATACATATTTGCACTATGGTACACAGCATTATACTAACTCAGAATAAATTAAGGAAAATTTAAAGTTTTTCATACTGGTTTGTTTAGCATATTTCTATACTGCTTGACATGTGCATAGTTAAAATACAACAAATATAAAAACAGATAAAATGATTAACACAATTGTGATATAAACCCAATTACAATTAAATAAAAGCCTAAGAAAACAGGTGTGCCTTATGGGTCTTTTTTTAAAAACAGCCAGATATGGAGAAACACTGGTTTTAACAGGGAGTGCATTCCAGAGACCCAGGGCAGCCACAGAGAAGGCATATATACTTGGGCAAAAATGTCTTTCCAAAAGAGAGGAAGGGGAGAAACAGGCTTTCAGGTAATACCGTAGGTGTCGGAAGTGCTGAGACACATTTCCATCAATGGAACCAATTGTGAAAGGCCATTACACTTAGCGATACTAGTTAAAATTATAATTTGTAATTGTGTGAAAGCAGCAAGGGTCTTGGCAGCCCACCCACATTCCAATGCAACAAGGGGGGAGTGATGTTGGAGATTTTATTGCACAATTTCTGTTTTTATTAGTGTATTGGCAATAACTATTGATATGGGAAACTTTGACTTGACCAAAGTTTTGTATAGGCTTAAATAGAGATGAATGAAATGTAGGACTCTGTCCCAATCCTCCTGCCCCAAATGTGCTTGAACTGCAGTTTGTGCACATCACTAGCAGGAATAGCTTCAGTAGGAGTTGCCAACCCTAACTGTAACAAAAATCTGAAAATAAAGGCCTACTAACCTAGGGCTACTTACCTTGAATTCCATCCTCTGGAGCCAAGCCCTTCTGCTGTGTCTAGAAACAGCAAAGCAAAAGGGGAAGGGAATAGATGACTCTTTAGAACTGTGCTTGAGATAAACTGAGATAAACTGGTCTGTGCTTGCATGTCCCAGCCATTTCAGTGGAAAGTTGACCAATCAGAGATAAATTGTATCTGAGGGGGTGTCACTGCTTAAGATTATGCCATTGTGCTTTATGTGATTGGCTGAAAATTCCTGTTTGCTGAAAATGTCTATTGGCTGATCATCCGCCAACTCAGCAGTTTCCATTGGACGTTTCTTGCCCAGAGGGGGCCAAGACAAGAGAAGCCAGTTTGTCCTTCCCTGTATTGAGAAGACTGGAGCAAGGAAACCTTGTCATGTGATCTGTAATCTGCAGGTCCCTTCCTGTGCCAGCAAGAGCCTAGACTCATGATTCAGACATGAGAGAACCAATGGGGGGGGGACTAGGATTAAATAGTCAGCCGTGATTAAGGTCACACAGAAGTCTTTGTTTAATTGATATAATGCAATTAAATATTTTATTTAATTTCTTTCTTTCTTTTCTTGGGAGGGCCTGGCCCAATTTGGCCCTAGAGGAGCATCACATTCCCTGTTTTCCTAAGGTAGTCAGACCATTGATCTGTCTAACCACCTAACTAAAGCCACCTAATGGCACAGCAGGGAAATGGCTTGGCTACCAAGCCAGAGGTTGCCGGTTTGAATCCCCGCTGGTATGTTTCCCACCAGTATCGGGCAACAGCAATATAGGAAGATGCACTGCACAGGAGGAGGCAATGGTAAACCCCTCCTGTATTCTACCGAAGACAACCACAGGGCTCCGTGGTCACCAGGAGTCGACATCAACTCGACGGCACACTTTACCTTTATGGGAGAGGAGAGCTGGTCTTGTAGTAGCAAGCATGACTTTGGTCCTTGTGGTCTTGTGGTAGCAAGCATGCAAGCAGGGTCCACCCTGGTTGCATATGAATGGGAGACTAGAAGTGTGAGCACTGTAAGATATTCCCCTCAGGGGATGGAGCCACTCTGGGAAGAGCAGAAGATTCCGAGTTCCCTCCCTGGCAGCATCTCCAAGACAGGGCTGAGAGAAATTCCTGCCTGCAACCTTGGAGAAGCCGCTGCCAGTCTGTGAAGACAATACTGAGCTAGATAGACCAAGGGTCTGACTCAGAATATGGCAGCTTCCTATGTCTGCACTGACTTGGCAGCAGCTCTCCAAGGTTTCAGGCAGGATTCTTCCCCAGCCCTACCTGGAAATGCCAGGGATTGAACCTGGGACCTTCTGCATGCAAAGCAGCAGGTGCTCTTCTACCACTACAGCAGCCCCAACTACAGCAGCCCCATCCCATTTCATTACAAGAATATGTATTACCGTATCTTTTACTATTTTTCGGCTTGCTTTTAATATTCCTGGCTGCTAAATCGTCTTATGTTTTCCCCAGTCAGCTAGCTTGCCAAATCAGTATCTGTTCTTAATGATTTGTGCGAAGGCAATTTGTTGTTCTCTGGTACAGCAAATGGGTTAGTCTCGCAAGTGCCACAAGATCCCTCATTGTTTTACCTTGTTAAGGGTTAATCTTAGCAAGTTTACATTCCTAGAGAAGCCGCAGGAAGGTGAGATGATGTATAGCTAAAGCACTTCCGGTCAGCCCCCCTCCCCCCTCCCCTGGGTAATTGGCCTTTGCATTTTTGCGCTATTGCACCAAGGGCTGTTGGGACAGCTCTGGAGAGTGCAAAGGGGTGGAGAAGGGGAAATAAGCGTGCTGTAGTAGAGGGCTGGTGAAAAACCTGAGAAGTACAGATTCCAAAAAGTGCATTTTATGTAGTCAAATAATTGACATTGACATTCACAGAACTCTTCATCAGGCTAGATATTAAGCAGCTAGATATTCCCCCATCCACCCTTGTCTTTCTTATTTCTTATTTCTTATTTAATTTAATTTTTTGCTTAACATCCAGTCTGAAAAAGAGTTCTGGGAAACTCCTAAAATAACTACGAATTTTTAACATATGTTTAGCATTAGGATAATGCTTTTAGAAGTGATTGAAGTGGTCAACACACATCATCTTGTTGTCATCTTTACAACAACCCTGTAAGGTAGGTGAATATTATTATCCCTGTATTGCAGATAGGGGCTGAAAGTGAGTGTCATTCATGATAGAGATTAGATTTGATCCTCCTGATCTGTCACTTGGTCTCGCAGCAGCTGCATGACATAACCTCTTTCTAATTTGGAGTTTTCTTAACGATTGCATTTTGAATGATGCTATATCAGCTCTCAAAAAAGATAGCATAATTGCTGGACAAGGTTCAGAAATCATAGAATTTGAGAGGTAGAAAGGGCCTCTTGACAGGTCATGACAGATTTGTATTTGGATCTAGGAGCCAGCCCCCAAATTAGGAGCCAGATGTACACTTGACAAAATTATCAGACGTAATGATGGACACTGGGGTGTGTGGGTGTGTGTCTCTGTGTGGGTGTTTTTCTATCCCCTTTATTAATAACAAACAGAAAAATGGGTACCTGGGACACCTAAAGATTTTGTTAAATAACTACACCTCTGCAGGTGTGGAGCCATCTGAATGGTGGCCTATGTCGGGCCCCGCCCAGAGGCCCCTCAAGTGACGCCCCATGCATGTGACTTCACATGCACAGGGGCGTGGCTCAGACTCCGAAGAGCCCCAAGCGAGCTCTCCCCGTTCCATTTCAGGCAGCACTTGCTACCTGACAAAATTTATTTCTCTTAAAGGCTGTCAGGCAGCAAACGCTGCCTTAAATGGACGGGGGAGAGCTCGCTTGGGGCTCTTTGGAGCCTGGGCGTGGATGGGGGAGAGCTCGCTCCAGGCCCCCTTGTGGGCTGCGGTGTCCTTTCCCATTGGCGACCCGAGTTCTTTGCACCCATCCACACAATGGTGGCTCCGCCCATGTACCTCTGAATATCCTAGGCTGGGTGCCACAGTTAAACCTCTAGATGCCATGGCTCCCTGCTGCCTGGGATTTGTCATGCCCTGACTTGGAGGTTTTCTGCAGAAGTGCACCTAGGCAATTTTGGAGCCTGGACCTAAAGGCCTCTGGAGGCCCCCCTCAGCTGCAAATTAAGCATCATCATGCTCTGCTGAGCGACCACGCCACCCAGGACAGAGTAAAGAGGATTGGGGGGGGCAGGAGCTGTGGAGGCCCTGGACTTCAGTCCCAAAGTCCAGGGGTATGAGCATCTCTGGGTCTAGTCCAACCCCCTGCTCACTGCACGCAGCTGCTACAGCATTCCTGATAGGTGGCTGTCCAGCTTCCGTTTGATGATCTCTAGAGAAGGAGAGCCCACCACTGCAGGAGGCAAGGAGAGGTAACTAGAAAGAGTCAGAAAGAGTCAGAGGTTGGAGCACCCTCTCTACAGGGAAAAATTAAAACAAGGGAGATTTTTCCTTTAGAAAGGCCAGGAATGGATATGATAATGATAGAGATTATTAGGGTATGGAGAAAGAGAAGTTTTTCTCCTTCACTAGCCGACCCCGCACAGAGCATCTGTGCATTCTTTGGGGCTGGTGGTTAAATCTCCCCCCACCACCTTCTGCCCCAGTTTCTGTTTCCGGGCCCAGCTGCCTCTCCTCCCCACAGCCACTTCTGCCCCGCTTTCTTTCCCCCCTCCTGGGCCTTGCCTCCACAACCAGGCAGGCCCGCCGCTGCCTCTGTTCTCTGTGGCCGGCTGGGCCCGCCACCAGCCACCACAGCCGGGCCGGGCCCGCCGCCACCATTGGCCTGCGCCTCAGCCAATCAGGTGCATCCGCCGCCCAGCCAATCAGCTGGGTTGCCCACACGCATCCCCACAGAGGCTGAGGCACGTCTACAAGGATTAAATATATAGATAATGCTAGAACTGAGGGTCAGCCCTTGAAATTGAATTGAGATGTAGAACAAACTAAAGAAAGCAACTTCTTCATAGAGGACAAGCTAATCAGTTGCTTCTTATACTATACTACTACAATGGATATTTATATACCGCTCTTCAACCAAAGTACTCAAAGCAGTTTCCATAGATAAATAAATAGTACATAAGTAAGATGGTCTCCTGTGCCCAAAGGGCTCAGAATCTAAAAATAAATACAAGGCAGATACCAGCAACAGCCACTGGAGGGATGCTGTGCTGGGGTTGGACAAGGCCAGTTGCTCTCCCCCTGCTAAATATAAGAGAATCACCATTTTATAAGGTGTCTCTTTGTTCATTTAGCAGTGGTATAACGATGACTAGAAGCTACCTCCAGGCTCAGAGGTAGGACGCCTCTGATCCCAGTTTCATGGGAACAAGAGCACGGATGGCCGTGTGTCGTCTTCTGGTGGACTTTCCAGAGGCATCTGGTGGGTCACTGTGGGAAATAAGATGCTGCAGTGGTTGGGAAAATAAGAAGCTGCCTTATACAGAGTTAGACCCTTGGTGCGTCTAGTTCAGTATCGTCCACACTGACTGGCAGCAGCTCTCCAAGGTTTCAGGCAGAATTTTCCCCTGCCTGATGGAGATGCTGCCAGGGATTGAACATGCATGCAGAACCGATGCTCTAGTACTGAGCTACAGCTCAAATAGTTCTAAAACCTATTCACACTGTGTCCCTCCAAATATTATATAATATTACATAACCTTTCTATGATTAAAGTTAGTGTTCCAAAATTTGGATTAGATTCTAATCCTATTCTTTGAACACTAGTCTTGTAGTTTTAATATTCTGTTTTTAAAAATGAGGATATATTAAAATCATTATTCTGAGTTTGAGAATTTGATCTGAATCTGACATAGAAAAATATTTTTATAGATTAATGTAGTGTAACTTTACCATTTTTAGTAATACTCCAATTTATGGGAACCTTTTTAGTTTTAACTATTCTTAATTTTAATTCTCGCTTTCTACCACATATGTAATCATTTTCAGCTATATTACTATTTTAAATTCCCCTTTTATCTTTTCTGTGCATTTTATTAT
Source organism: Hemicordylus capensis (assembly GCF_027244095.1). Taxonomy (NCBI): domain Eukaryota; kingdom Metazoa; phylum Chordata; class Lepidosauria; order Squamata; family Cordylidae; genus Hemicordylus; species Hemicordylus capensis. Next base: position 246,878,848 of record NC_069658.1, on the reverse strand, counting down.
GGAAATAGTATTCTTAGCGGTTTTAGTTTCTTAGTATAGTAGCATGTTTCTTTTAAAATTGTAATTATTCTTAATTCTAGCCTTTTCACAATATCCATCATCGTATTTGCAATCACCTCTATCAGCATGTAACTTTTCTCTAGTATTACCTTCATTTAAGGTAATACCTTGCCTTCATTTAAGGTAATACTAGATTTTATGCTGGCCTCTGAGCATAATAAAGGTTACTTGACTTGACTTGACATGGAAAATCTTTTCAACATTTTCAACGTTCGCTTTTGTGTCACTAAAATCCACGCAAAGGTTTTGGCTTTCTGTCACCAAAATCCATGTCAAGCTGAGACCAGCCAAAGAAATGCTGCTGCTATACCTGCCCTTGGCTTTGTGCACGGTGAAGGAGCCAGATATATGTTGGCTGCTGTCGTCCTGTCCGTCTTTCATCACCCCTGACTGTGATGGAACGAGAACTGGTCTTGTGGTAGAAAGCATGAATTGTCCCCTTTGCTAAGCAGAAGGGGTTTGTCTAAGAGTTTGTCCTAGTTTGCCTTTGAATGAGAGACTACATGTATGGGCACTGTGAGATATTCCCCTCAGGAGTTGGGGCCGCTCTGGGAAGAGCATCTGCATGTTTGCATGCAGAAGGTTCCAAGTTCCCTCCCAGGCATCTCCAAGATAGGGCTGAGAGAGACTCCTACCTGCAACCTTGGAGAAGCCTCTGTCAGACCTGGTAGGCAATACTGCACTAGAAGGGCCAGTGGTCTGACTCGGTATAAGGCAGCTTCCTATGTTGTCCCTGTGCCACAGAGACACCCAACAGCTCTCTCCTGACTCCCAGCTCCCTTTTAAGTTGCTTGTGACCCTCTAAGAGGGTCATGACCCACATTTTGAGGATTCCTGGTCTACTAGCAACAGCTCTCCAGGGCTTTTTGAAAGAGTCTTTCTCATCCCTTCCTGGAGATGCCATGGCAGGAATTGAGCCTAGGACCTTCTGCGTGCAAAGCAGATGCTCTGCTGCTGTGGTACAGCCCTGTCCTCAGTGCCTCCAGCCTCTGAGTTTGATCTGATCTTTTACATTTCTCACTCTCTTTTTCACAGAGAAACTTCTTTCATTAACTGGATGTATCCTGTTCCGCTTTTAAAATAGGTATTTGTCTGCAAGGTGTAATAATTGGCAAAGCTGGAGGCTGCAGTGGAGCAAGAAGAGAAAATGGAAGAGCAGGACCCAGCTGGCTTTGAGGCGGAGAGAAGGGCAGAAAGACGGCCTCTTCCCATGGAGGCTGGTAGCAGCACAGGATTCTGGGAAAGAACCATGCAAACCACCTTGGATGGAGACACAGTCAGCTCAGCTGCACAGTGCCAGCGCTTCAGGCGGTTCTGCTACCAGGGGGCTAAGAGGCCCCAAGAGGTGTGTGACCAACTCCGGGATCTTTGCCATGGGTGGCTGAAGCCAGAGAAGTACACCAAGGAGCAGATCGTGGAGCAGGTGATTCTGGAGCAGTTCTTGGCTATCCTACCAAAGGCAATGCAGAGCTGGGTCCAGGAAGGGAGCCCAAAGACCTGTGCGCAGGCGGTAACCCTGGCAGAAGAGTTCCTACTAAAGCAGCCAAAGAGTGGGAGGCAGGTGGAGCCGGTGAGTATTTTACATCCTGGTAGTAGTTCCAAGAGGGCTCAACTAGAATGACATTCTAGTTCAAAAGCATCACTGGGTCACTTACCTTTTCTGGAAATAATTCAGGGAGGTCGTTTCACAGGTTCCTCATGCAGCTTGTTCCATTGCCGCCAGCGGGGGGGGGGGGGGGAGGCATCTCAACCATGATATTGTAGAGCTGGAAACGAGAGGTCCTTCTCTGTCATGAACCCTGTCACCTATTAAGATCATCTGGAGAAGTCCGGCTGCGGTTGCTACCAACTTGTTTGGTGGCGACTTGGGACCAGGCCTTCTCTGTGGCTGCCCCAGGGCTTTGGAACGCGCTCCCTGCTGAAATAGAGTATCTTCTTCTCTGTTTGTTTTTAGGAAGGCCCTGAAGGCATACCTATTTTCCCAGGCCTTCAACTGAGATCAAATTTTAAATTTCAATGTTTTTAAAAAAATCTATAATGATGTTTATCTTTTTATGAATTTTAAATGTTTTATTATTTTTTAATTCTGTACACTGCCTAGAGACTTCTATACTTGGTGGTATATAAATTCAATGAATGAATGAATGAATGAGGCAGATCTGGGCACAGCATGGCCTTGTTTGAAGCCCTAGAGAACCACACTTAGCTAGATGGACCAAAGGTCTAATTGGGTATAAGTCAGCTTACATAGGTCTAACTAGTATAGCATTGGGAAAAGACTGTAGCAGATGGAAGAGCATCTCCTTTGCATGCAGAAGATCCCAGATTCAATCCCTGGCAGCATCTCCAGGTAGAACTGAGAGAGACTCCTGCCTGAAAACTTGAAAAGCCACTGCCAGTCAGTGTAGACAACACTGGACCAAAAATGGAACAAAAGTTTGATTCATTATAGAGCAGCTTCATATTATGGGAAGAAGCTGTAGCTCAGTGGTAGAACTCCTGCTCTGCATACAGAAAGTCCCAGGTTCAATCCCTGGCAGCATCTCCAAGGAGGGCTGGGAAATATCCATCTGAAACCCTAGAGAGCCACTCTCAGTCAGTGTAGACAGTACTGAGCTAGATGGACCAAAGGTCTGACTCAGTTTAAGGCAGCTTCACATATGCACACACACATGCGCACACACGCACACCTGTGTTCAGCTGTAGCATGCCACTGATTACCAATTGCTATAGGGGAAATGGGAGAGTTGGACAGCATTTCATCATTTATTTATTTATTTATCTATTACACTTATATCACATTCTTCCTCTGATGAGCATGCTTATTTTTATCCTCACAACAACCCTGTGAGGTAGGTTAGGCTGAGAGATACATGACTGGCCCAGGGTTACCCAATGCGTTTCATGGTTGAATGGGGATTCGAACTTGAGACTTCCCGGTCCTAGTCCAACACTCTAACCACAACACTATACTGGCTCATGATGCAACCTTGCGGCAAATAACTCAGGAAGGCATACATGGTTCCCCCTCAACCATCATATGCTCACAACAACCTGGTGAGGTAGATTAGGCTGCAAGAGACTGACTGGCCCAGAGTTACCCAGTGAGCTTCACTGTCCCTCGTCCCCCCCCCCCGACTTTTTTTTTTAAGTGCATACCCAGCTCTGGCAAGGATCCCTGTTGGGGATCATGCTTTTTAAAAAACAACAACGGACTACTACCACTACTATTATATATTGCTTTTCAAACAAAGTTCTCAAAGTGGTTTACATAGGAAAAATAAATAATAAGCAAGATGGTTTTCTGTCCCAAAAGGGTTCACAACCTAAAAGCTAGACAGACCAGCAACAGCCACTGGAATGATGCTGCACTGGGGTTGGATAAAGCCAGTTGCTCTCCCCTTTCTTAAGAGAATCACCACTTTGAAACATGCCTCTTTGCTATAAACATACTCATAGCTCAATGAACATACCCAATGCTAGGGATGTGCACGAACAGGTTCAGAGGTCCTTTTCTGGACCTCCGAACTGGTCCAGTGTTCGCCCAGTTCAGTGTGTGTGTGGGGGGGGGGGGTACCTTTAAGGAGCAGTGTGGTTGTCCTTTCCCCCACCGGAGCTCTCAGCAAAATCGCTGGTGCAGGGCAGCTGCATACCGCCTTGCCACCGCGGGCAGCGTCAAACCGGAAGTGCCCGATACATGTGCATCGATACATGTGCCTGATACATCCCTGATAGTCATCCTCTAGACTGCATCATCCCTGATTATCTTATTTATTTATTTTCTTATTTGTTACATTTATATACTGCCTAGTCAACAATCTAGGTAGTTTACAAGCAGGCAGACCAGTTAAAAAACAAGGCAGAATTAACACGATTGAAACAAAACCAGCTAAAACCAATTAAAAGCAGCCATCAATTGCCCAGTTAAATAGGCGTATCTTTAAGGCCTTCTTATTTTGTTGTTGGAGAATAACCAGAGCTCAGTAGAAGAGCATTCACTTTGCAGTTCCTGCCAGCCCTAGGCAGGACTGGGGAAAGTTCTTGTCTCCTCAGTGTAGACAATACTCAATCAGAGGGAGCAGTGGTCTGACTCGGTCCAAGGCAGCTTCCTATGTTTATGTTATATATATATATATATATAAAAATCCAAACTGCCTGCTAAGAACAACAGCAACATATACCGCTTTTCAACAAAAGGTTCCAAAGCGGTTTACATAGAGGAATAATAAATAAATAAGATGGCTCCCTGTCCCCAAAGGGCTCACAATCTAAAAAGAAGAAAAAAGATAGATGCCAGCAACAGTCACTGGAGGGGTACTGTGCTGGGGGTGGATAGGGCCAGTTACTCTCTCTCTGCTAAATAAAGAAAATCACCATGTTAAAAAGGTGCCTCTTTGCCCAGTTAGCAGGCTTTGAATTCCATTTGTTTTGCTCCTAAAACCCTTTCAGACCTGCAGAAATCAAGTCTCCTGACAGATTGCGATCCAAGGAGGAGTTTTAACACTTTCCCTGGCCTGATTGGTAAGGAAAAAGAATATTGTTTTCCCCTCTCTTTCAGGGCCTGGTGACCTTTGAGGAGGTAGCTGTGCGTTTCACAGAGGAGGAATGGGCCCTGCTGGATCCGGGCCAAAGAGCCCTCTATAGGAAGGTCATGCTAGAGAATTATGGGATGGCGGCCTCTCTGGGTAAGAGTTCCTCTGCCCTTCCCTCCCAAACAGAGCACGAAGTTTTTGATCCTAGTAACTACAGAAAACCGTATATGGTTCCAAAGAATAATGCTGATGCAAAAGAACCTCAATATACAATCTACTCATTTAGTCTGCATTAATCTACATTTGATCATTTATGGCAAAGGATTGTGAAGAATTCCCTTGGAGCAAATGGTGTTCTTCAGAACTCTGAGAAACATTCTTTGGGACTCTTCTTGAATTTTGCAACAAAAGGACTTTTGTTGATTCATATATTTTTAGTGTATGGCTTTGATATTCATGTTTTTCATCAGATCCTATAAGTTGGTTTTATATGGAGCGTTTGTGATGTATTTATGATTGCATGTAACATATTTCTTTGTGTAGTGGTTATAGATTGTGGATTGTTCAGTCTATAATCTTACCTGTATTTCTGATTTTAAAAGATACTTGATTATTATACAGATTGAAGAGTAGATTGTATATTGGTTCCCTCCCCTCCATCAGTTTTGATCCTAGGCCAATTTGAAAAACAGAAGTTTAATTGACATTTTGTGAAACAAATAAAATTCTTAAGCACAACAACAGAAAATAAAATTGTATCTACACAATACAGGGATATTGTATTGTTTGATTTATTTATTTAAAACATTTATATCCCTTCCCTCCAACACTTTACTGCTCAGGGCGGCTTACAATAAAAGAGTAAAAATGTGAGATACACAGTAAAAGAATAAAAACAACACAATAAAACAATGTAATAAAACACACTAAAAGTACAGGAGGAATCATATTGTAAGGACATCTTTCCAAAATGTATAATGGCCATTTGTAATATGACAGACATCTTGCTGATTTATTGGCATAACTGATCTGTGGGACCCAGTGAACAATGAAAGTGTCAGAATGTATTGTTTTTGTGTTCCCCCCCAGAAAGCCTTCTAAGTTCCAAACCTGATCTCATATACTGGCTGGAAGAGGAAGAACTAAGTGACTGGTGCTCAAAGGAAAAGGGGATATCAGCCGGTAGGTGGCTAGAAGAGTGTTGATGGTGATGGGACTTTCTGGCCAGTGAGAATTGCTGGCATTTGTGGGGCTAATAGATTTCTTCTCTGTGGCGCTCCCTTCCTTTATGAAACAAGGAGTGAGCCTCAATCAGCCCTGAAGTATTTCTTCCTTTTGCATTCTCCCCTATGGGTTTCCTTTCCTTTCTGAGACAGGAAGTGAATTCTTTCTTCCAGAGATGATGAGACTGTGCAGGATCATGGCACCTCATCTCTGGAACTCCTTCCCTTCTTTGCCCACCCACCAGGGTTTCTTCTAGACAATTTTTAGAAAACAGCTGAATATGTTGCTCTTTCCAGTCTGATATTGAAAAGTAATCTGTTGAATGTCTTTATCTGTTCACATTTTGTTGGATTTTATGTTGATATAATTTTGTTCTTATGTAAACATAAATTGTGGGATACAGTTATCTATATATATAATTCTCTAAGACGTACCTGTGGCTAATCCCATGTGGGGCAGCTCTTGCAAGAGTTCGCGAGCAAGGGGAGGGGGAGAGGAAAGCGATGGTGGCGGGGAACATAAGACCAACAAACGGGCAGGCAGGGAGGGAAGGCAGCAGTGGGAGTGGGGGAGAAAGCGAAAGCGGTGGCGGATAGGGGGAGAGAGCGAAAGCGGGGAGGTGGGAAGAAAGTGGCGGGCAGCTAGAAAAATGGGCTGGCCAGGTGACTAGCCAGAGGAAAAAAAACATTGGAGGGGGGAGGGCTGAGAACGAAGGAGGGTGTCAAGTGAGGGAGAACTAGAGGCGCAGATGCTCTGCACCTGGGCCAGCTAGTCTATATATATATTTCTCTAAGGCGTACCCATCACTAATCCCATGTGTGGCAGCTTTCATGAGAGTTCGCAAGCAAACTGCCAGCAGGTGGAGGGGAAAGCTGCGGCAGCGGTGGACAGGCTTGCGGGTGAAGGGGGAAAGAAAACGGCGGGGGGGGAGATAACAGTGGCAGGTGGGTGGACAGGGAATGAAAGCAGAAGCGGCAGAGGGGCTGAGAACAGAGAGGGAACTGGGGGTGGGGGGAAGGAGGGGGAGAACTAGAGGAGCAAATGCTCTGTGCCTGGCCCAGCTAGTTTAAAATAAGTATTAATTGAGTTTTTCTCTTTATTCCAGGGTGGAAGAGCGAGAAGGAGGAAGAACCTTGTGGGTTTGTGGCAAAAAGAACTGGGCATCAAGATATGGTAGAGACTTTTGTAAATCCAGATGGACAGAAGGTGCACTTTGGGAAAGCAGCAGGAAAGTGGAAAAATGAATGTCTTTATTCTATGGATCTTGACTTCCACAAAATCTCCTTGCAACCGGAACAACACAAAGGCAGGAGAAGGAATGAGTGTCCTGTGTGTGGGCAAGTTTTCAGGCATAAATCGAGTCTGGTTACTCATCAAAGAATCCACACAGGCGAGAAACCATATAAATGTGCTGAGTGTGGAAAGAGCTTCAACCGGAGAACACGCCTCACTTCACATCAAAGACTCCACACAGGAGAGAAACTGTATCACTGTTCAGACTGCAGCAAGAGCTTTTGTGAAAAATCGAGCCTTACCGCCCATCAGAGAATCCACACAGGAGAGAAACCATATAAATGCCTGAACTGTGGGAAGAGCTTTAGCCGTAGCTCAAATCTTATTGTCCACCAGAGGATTCACACGAGACAGAAACCCCGCCACCACTCAAAAGGTAGCAAAGGCTTCTCTGTTCAGTCTAATCATATTTCGCACGAGCGAATTCATGCTGGAGAGGGTCTGTGCAGCAACTCAAGCTTTCCCGAGAACGTCTGTGATGAATTGAGTCTTAATGGACATAAGGAAATGTGTACAGGTGAAGGAATCTATACATGTTTTGACTGTGGGGAAAGCTTCAGTCAGAGTTCCAACCTTTTTATGCACCAGAGGCTTCACTTGGAAGAAAAACCATATAACTTCTACAGCAATAATTTTTGTGATCAGTCCAGCTATATGGCTCATCAGGGAGTCCATACAGGAGAAAAATTGTATAAATGCTCCGTGTGCGAAAAGAGTTTCAATCGGAGCTGGAGCCTTATTACACATCAAAGGTATCACAGAGGGGAGAAGCCATATAAATGCTCAGACTGCAGTGAAAGCTTTTGTGATAAATCGAGCCTTATTAGACATCAGCGAATCCATACTGGGGAGAAGCTGTATAAGTGCTTCATTTGTGAGAAGAGCTTCAATCAGAGCACCAACCTTTTCACGCACCAGAGAATCCACACAGGGGAGAAACCATATAAGTGTTTTGATTGTGGGAAAAGCTTTAATCAGAGTTCGCATCTTGTCAGGCATCAAAGACTCCACACAGGAGAGAAACCATACAAATGCTCAGAATGTGGGAAAAGCTTCACTCAGAGTCCAAACCTCATCAGGCACTGGAAAATCCATGCCCGAGAACACACATAGGATTTTCTATTTCATGTTAAGAGAGATCGCTAGTCAGAGTACCAGGATATTATACAATGGAAAATTCTCATAACATGTTATGAGAGAGCAAAGAACTCCCTTGAGAGAGAGATGACAGATACGGGCATGCCTATGAATATTTCACTTGCATGTATATTTGGACTAGATCTCTGATGCTTTCCCCTCAGGAGATTCCTTTCCTTAAATCTAGACAGGGAATCGAGGTACTGTCTTGTGCTGGAAATGTGAATATTGTGTGTTTCTTTTCTTTCCTTCTTTCTTTTTAGGACTGTCCGGGTGTGGGGCACGTGGCCAGTCCAGGAGCCCCAGAGCACTCCATGAAATGCAACACTTAGCAAAAGCCTACATTCAGGTATATACAGGACAAGGCCAGTGTCGGGGTGGAGCCCATAGGAGGCACCTGCAAAGGCATAACTGGCCAGGAGAGGGATGAGAGACTGGTCAGAGAGGGAAGACGGGCTGGGGGAAAGATAGCAAGAGCTAAGAGAGATCCCAGAAGCAAACGAAAGCTCCCTGTAGGATTATCGGGGTTGTACCAGCTATTCACTGAGGTCAGGAAGAGTACTGAGGATGAGCAAAAAGAGAAGGCTGCTCACAAAAACCTTGGCTCCCAGGGAGGAACAAGGCTAATGAGAAGGAGAACTGGTCTTGTGGTAGCAAGCATGGATTTGCCCCTTTGCTAAGCAGGGTCTGCCTTGGTTTGCATGTGAATGGGAGACTACATGTGTGAGCACTGTGAGATATTCCCCTCAGGGGATGGAGCCACTCTGGTTAGAGCATCTGTATGCTTGCATGCAGAGGATTCCAAGTTCCCTCCCTGGCATCTCCAGATAGGACTAAGAAAGACTCCTGCCTGCAACCTTGGAGAAGCCGCTGCCAGTCTGTGTTGACAATACTGAGCTAGATGGACCAATGGACTGACTCACTATAAGGCAGCTTCCTATAATGATAAGAATGTCCTGGAGGAGGAGAAATAGGATGGAAACAGAACCCACTCCCTGACGAAGCTGAGAAGCTAGAGGGGAAATGGCAGACTGGGAACCAGCCAAGGGTCTGGCAGAGATTCTGACAATGGCTAACATAGAGCCTAAGCAGATGATTATAGAAAGGTAGAAACTAGATGGCTTTTTTAGTTCCTTTGGTGTACGGCACAGATTTAGATTTTAAAGGTTTTGAAATAAGGCTGCTCTTTTCATTACACCCCAGTCCAATTTTTCATTTATTAAGTGTTTAGGCTGGATTAGGGGCCATTGTGTGAAACAGGATGCTGGAGTAGATAGGACTGGAGTAGATAGACAGCAGAGCTGTTCTTATGTTCTTAACCTAAATTTTGCAGAGCTGTAAAACTTGGGAGGTGCTTGTAATTTTTAACTGTACCCACGTTGCTAGATTGCATGATGGCAATATTAAAAACACTATTTTTCCGTTAGACTGGCCCTTGTCTTTTGCTTACTGAAACAGGAAATTCCATACTTATCCCTTTTGTTAACTCACTGGGCCCTGTGTGTACAGGAAAGGTGCAGAGATCTCTGTATGGACCATGAATCCTAATACATAGGGCTATAGGAAGCCCCAAGATCTAAGGAGGAAACTTGCATGTCAGCTAGGGTTGGGCACTGGACTGGTTAGAAAAGATCTGGTCAGTTCTCCAGTCAAATATTGATTATTTGGTATTGTAGGCTCTCCACAGCCACATAATGGCGTAGCGGGGAAATGACTTGACTAGCAAGCCAGAGGTTGTCGGTTCAAATCCCTGTTGGTGTATTTTCCATACTATGGGAAACACTTATATTGGGCAGCAGTGATATAGGCATCATCTCATACAGAGCGGGAGGAGGCAATGGTAAACCCCTCCTGTATTCTACCGAAGAGGCTCTGGTAGCCAGGAGTCAACACCCAACTCGATGGCACACTTTATCTTTACCTTTAGTCTCTCCATAATTTAACCTCTCACACACAGCAAGTATTGTTGTTCTACAGGACAGAGGTTGGATTTCTCTTACTTGGATTTTCCTTGCCATGGTGGGAATTGAGCAAAAAATATTTAGGCGCACCACTTCTGATACTCTTTAACAGGACCGGCCTTACGGATGGGTGAGGTGGGCAGTTACCCAAGATGCTTACCTGAAGAGGGCACTGAGCTGAGCCTGGTGACTTTGAGTTTGTTGAGAACTAAGAAAGAGCTTCCTTTGCCCAATTTCTCACTTATGGAAATGAGGCTGTAGCTCTATGGTAGAGCTTGTGCTTTGCATGGAGAAGGTACATGCAAAGGAAATATAGGACCAACAAAAGGAAGTACTTTGTCACACAGTGCATAATTAATCTATGGGATTCTCTGCCATGAGATGTGGTGATGGCCACCGGCTTGGATGGCTTTAAAAGAGACTTAGACCAATTCATGGAGCATAGGTCTATCAATGGCTACTAGTCTAGATGGCTATAGGTACCACCAAGTTCAGCAGCAGGATGCCTCTGAACACCAGTTGCAGGGCAGCAACCGCAGGAGAGAAGGCATTCCTTCATCTCTTGCCTGTGGGCTCCCCAGAGGCATCTGGTGGGCTTCTGTGGGAAAAAGATAATGGTCCAGATAGGCCTGGGCCTGATGCAGCAAGGCTCTTCTTCTGTTCTTTTACGGTAAGAGAGAGGGGGCTCGGTTGGAAAAAGGATGGAAGGAAAGTTCTGCAGAGAGGAAGGAAGAAGGATTTGAAGAAGAGGCTGCAGAAGGCCTGAGACTTTAATGGGATCCCAAAAGTGGAGCAGGAGAGAGTTGTGTTTTGGGTTAATCCGTTCCTTGATCCAGGCTAGCTTTTGAATGGGGCTTTAGTTACTTGTATTCCAGTCCGAGTATAGAGGCGGGGCTATCAAGCAGCCAGCAGCAAGATCACTGGAAAGCAGTCTGCACTTCATCTTTATATTTAAAAGCCTTTGGACATATGTCGCACATCCTGTGGTGTGTGGCACATCTCACGAGAATTGTCCAGAGGGGACAGAAGGCACAGAAGAGGGCTGAGCGGCAGACCAGCTGCTGAGGAGGAGGTGGCGCTGCAGCAACAAGGAAGCAAAAAGAGACATTGAGCAGCAGCCTCCATTGCCCTGCCCAGTCTCCTCGTGAGGAGGGCAGCCAGGGCGGAAGAGCACACCAAGGGCCATCCATGCAGGCCGGAAGGGAAGCCCCAACTCAGCTGTTCTCCTCACGAGGAGACCCGGCAGGGTAACGGTGGCAGGCAGGTGAGGGGCAGGCCCGAGCCTGTCAGCGTCCCGAGGGAAACAAGCAGCCATGGCGCAGCAGTGAGGAAGGGCCCGGTCAACTGGAGCTACCAGCACAGCATGTCTTTCTCTAGTACCATTCAATGACTTGCATCGCCCACAATTTACAAAACCTTTTAAAAAATAATTTAGGATGATGTTCGATTGTGGCACATAGGTGTTATAGATATAGACAGATATAGATATATGCTTTTTGTTACCACTATTCAGCCTCATTTAAGATTTCTATACTTCATGAGCTGAGCTTCAGTGGTGCATTTTAAAATCTTGTCTCTGGGCCCACTCCAACCTTGCTACGCCCCTGGGGCGGGGCTCGGGTGGGGAGGAGCGGGGCTCGGGTGGGGAGGTCTCTGGGGTTAGAGGGCTGCAGCTTGGCCAAACAGTGCCAGCAACGCTGCAGCCACGGCCTAGAGGGGTGAGGGGGATGGAGGAGCAACCAAGGGGTGAGAGGATGAGGGTGGGGTGGAAGCAAAAGGATGGAGGAGCAGGAGCACAGCTCAGGTGAGGGTGGAGCGATCTCTGAGGTGAGGGGGCTGTGGCGGGGGGGGTTTGAGGGGCGCAATCAAGTACTAGCGCACAGATGCTCTGTGCGTATTAAGCTAGTTTATTTTATTTCATTTTAAATATTGATATCCCGCCCCTCCAGTACACTACTTCTTGGGGCAGCTCACAGCATTAATAAAAGAGATTCAATGTAAAATAAGAGACTAATAAAGTCAAACAAGTTAAAAGGCAAGGCCAAAACCACATTTAAAATTACATTTTAAAAAAAAATTCAAATTAACAGATTTTAATGAAAAGCTAAAAACAGAGAACTAGCAAAACTAAAGAGCCTACCAGAAAAAAAGAGCATGCATCTCTCTCTCTCTCACAGTGATTTTATTCTCATTGTGAAAAATTTAGTGTCCTCTGTACACTTGGCTACTTCACTGTTAACCCAAATCCAACGTGCTTCTGATGGCTTTAGCAGGCACCAGATTCATCAGAGATCCGGTTTATTTCCCTCCATTGTGAATGCTGTCAGTATGTTGCTTGGTTCTGCTTCCTGTTTCTAAAACAAGTTAACCATTTCATAAGAGGACACTTCCTCTTACCTTTGGTTGTCCTTAAGAGTCTTTTCACAAGCTTCAGCTGACTGACAGAATCAGGGGCGTAGCAAGGTTGGAGTGGGCCCAGAGACAAGATTTTAAAATGCCCCCTCCCTTCACTGAAGCTCAGCTCATGAAGTAAAGAAATCTTAAATGAGTCCTAAATTATTTTTTAAAAGGTTTTGTAAACTGTGGACAATGCAAGTCATTTAATGGTACTAGAGAAAGACATGCACGCTCTAGCTTCATTCCACAAGTATCTGCTAGTTTCTGGAGATGGGCTTCCAAAGGGAAGGGAGCCACTTCACCCAGCTTCTTCCACCTTGTGACAGAATCCAGTGGCTTCCAAATACTGACTGCCACAGGCTTCCATACCCCCAACATTCACCAGCTTCAGCCGGGTCCACTCAGCCAGTGTCCACCAGCTTCAAGCCATTGGCATCATCAGGCTTCATGTGCAGACTCACCTCCATCCTTCCATGGAAGTAAAGAGAACTTGCCTTGTCTCCGCAACCATTGCTGGGCCTGCTTCACTCTGAGAAGGGATTGCCTGCTGCTCCCCCTTTCACCCATTTATCTCCTCTATATGGCATCAGGCTTGGTCTTATCTTGCCCCTGCCTGCTTGTGAGAGAAACATTGAACTGGAACTTCAAGATGGACTTATCCAAGTGTTGAGGTGTGATCCAGTCCCAGTCCCACCAGATGACAGATGGCACCCCACCCCACCCCCAAGGCAAATAAATTCTCAAGGCATGCATGCGGAGTTAGGGAACTCTCCTACATAAGTACAATCTTGCTGGATCAGGCCCAAGGCTGATCTAGACCAGCATCCTGATTCCCAGTGGCCCACCAAATGCCTCTGGGAAGCCCACAGGCAATAAATTAAGGCCTGCCCTCTCTTCTGCTGCTGCTCCTTTGCAATTGGTATTCATCCTGCCTCTGAGCCTGGAGGTAGCCTATAGACACATCAAAGACTAGTAGCCACTGATAGACCTGTCCTCCATGAATTTGTCTAAGCCCTTTTAAAGTCACCCAAGCTGGTGGAGAATTCCAAAGTTTAATTATGCACTGTGTGGAAAAGTGCTTGCTTTTGCCAGTCCTAATTTTCCTGACTGGTCATCTTAATCAATCAATCAATCAATTAATCAGTGTGCTAATTAATTAATTAATTAATTAATACATTTTTATACCGCCCAAAATGCAAGTTCTCTGGGCAGTTCACAACAAAACAATAAAAACAACCAATAAAAAGATTCCAACATTTCAACAATTAAAATTTTAAAATGTTAAAACTATTAAAACAATATCTAAAAGCCTGGATGAGCAAATGCGTCTTTAAAGACTTTTTAAAAAGTTGTAAGAGATGGGGAGGCTCTTATTTCAGCAGGGAGTGTGTTCCAAAGCCTCGGGGCAGCAATGGAGAAGGCCCATCCCCGAGCAGCCAGCAGACGGGTCAGCGGCAACTGCAGATGAACCTCTCCAGATGATCTCAATGGGCATTGTGGTTCATAGCGAAGAAGACGTTCTCTTAAATACCCAGGGCCCAAGATGTTTAGGGCTTTATAGGTTACTAGTGTTTTCAGGCCCGTTGTAATAACGGGCGCTAGTAGGGGAGAGTTTCCCCCCCCCTGCCCCACTCCCTCTGGCCTTTGCCGCCCCCCCGCCCTCCCAGCTGCCCGAGACCTCCTTACCCGAAGCAGCTCGCGACAGTCGGACGAACTAAAAGCAGTTTTTGCGAAGAAGAGAGGAGCTCCCGAACAGAGCTCCTTTCTGTGCTAAGCCAATGCCCAAACTGCTGCTATGGATGCAAAGGACGCAATAGGCATCCTTTGCACCCAAAGCACCAGTTCGGAAAGAGGCTTAGCACAGAGAGGAGCTCTGTTCGGGAGCTACTCTCTTCTTCGCAAAAACTGCTTTTAGTTCGCCCGACTGTTGCGGGCTGCTTCGGGTAAGGAGGTCTCGGGCAGCTGGGAGGGAGGTTGGCGGCCATGGCGGCGGCCGCGGAGGCATTCTCCTGGGCCATTTTGGCCCTTAATCATTTGGGGGGGGGAGCAGGGAAGGAGAATTTGGGCAGCTGGGAGGGCGGGAGAGTGGGTGGCGGCGGCAGCTGGGCGGACTCTGGGGGCGCCGCTGCCGGTCCGGGCCGCCCCCGCCTCACATTCCCAGCCGGGCAAGGGCCCCAAGGACTCCCAGCCGCCCGGCTGCGGCGGTGGTGCCAGGCCTCGGCGGCGGCTCTGCCGCCACCTCCCCCCGCCCGGCTTCGGTGGCGCGGCCAGGCTGCGGCCATGGCTCTGCCGTGCCTTGGCCGCACCGCGTCCTCTGGCAGAGGCGGCGGCTTTGCCGCCGCCTCGGCCAGTGTCCCCCTCCTCCGCAGTTCCGGCTTCTTCGGGGCGGCCGTTTCTGGCAGCCCAAGATGGCCGCCGGGTCCTGCCTGTCATGCCTGCCTTGCTCTGTTCTGGGCATGCGCTCTGCGCATGCCCAGAACAGGCGAGGCACGAACGCACGCTTGGTGTCCGTCCACGGACGGACACCAAGCGTTTTATTAGAGAGGATAACTAAAACCTTGTACTTTGCCTGGAAATTTATCGGCAGCCACTGTAAATCTTTTAAGATAGGAGTTAAATGGTCTCTCCGAGATGACCCAGAGACCAACCTGGCTGCCGCATTCTGGATTAACTGCAGTTTCTGGACTATGTACAAAGGCAGGCCCACATAGAGCGCATCACAGTAGTCAAGTCTGGATGTCACTAGCAGATGTACTACTGTTCTGAGGTCATCTTGTTTGGGGAGAATTTATCTCTCTCCACACCATGCCTAATTTTATAGACCTATATCATGTCTCTCCTTAGTCACCTTTTTTCTAAATTAAGAAGCCCCAGGTGTGTAACCTTGCCTCATAATGAAGATGATCCAAGTCCCTGTTCATCTTTGCCCTCTTTAGCACCCTTTCTAGTTCAAAAATGTCCTTTTTGAGATACCATGTACTCTGGGCTCCTTGGAGGAAGTGCAGGATATCAATGTAAAAATAAAACAACTTCAAAATGTGGCTGCACCGTGAAATTGTATAAGGGCATTATACGTCCCAGGCTTGTGACAATCTATTTCAACTGCACAGGCACGCTGGAGGACCTGTTTCAAGAGCTGCTGGGCCCTGACAGACAGGCCCAGCATTCCCTCAACCCCTGGCCACACACATGGCGGCTGAAATTCGGGGGGGGGGGGAGTGGAAGTTTGGCATGATGGGGCAGTGACAGCAGGAGGCCACAGACCAGGACCCCACCAAGGTCCGTGGGTAAGAATGCCTCCGACTACAGCTTCCATAATTCCTGAATATTGGCCACTGTGTCTGGGGATGATGGCAGGTGTAGTCCAAAAACAGCTGGAGGGTCTACATTGGGCAGCCCTGATTTAAAGTATCTTCACTCTCATCTAAAACTGGACTTTTTGAATACTTCTTCTTCAATCTTTATTACAGTCACAGATCAGCATAATTTTTGGAATACTGGTATTGCCTCTGGATGTGGTGGTTCCATTTTGTTATTGTGGGTAATATTGATAGATCTTCCATCAATGTCTGAAAGAAAGACGATCCCAAGATGATCTCTTGTAGACCCTGAGCAGAATGGCAAGATGAAAGGGGCCAATGAGTATTTCTTTTCCCATTTATATCATGCTCTTCCTTCAAGGGCAGTCTATATTAGGGTTACTGCCATTTTAGCCACAAAGCAACCCTGTGAGGGCAGGTTGAGAGACAAGGTCAAAGAATTGGAAGGGATCTAACAGGCCTCCTAGCCCAACTCCCTGCTCAGTGCTGGCTAGAAGAGTAGAAACTAGTGACAGGCTCAAGATCACCCAGTGAGCACCATGGCGGAGGATGAATTTGAACCCAGGTCTCACTGCTGTAAACCCAACACTCCAACTGCTGCACCACATTGGCTCTTGTAAAGGGAGCAATAAATCCACAAAACAGTTTATTAAAATTTACACTGATTTTTTTGCAGAGAAAAAGATACCTCTCGATTGCCAGTGGGACATTTATTCAGCAATTGTGTTACTGAATATTTTCTTTCCTGCAAAAAGCTCCATCTGCTACAGAGTTAAGGCATATGGTTAGTATAGGCAAATGCCGAAAGCACAAATGGACTGATTTCTATCCCCCAAAATATGTGTTTTATTTCCCTTGACCTCTTCACATCCGTATTCTTCTCAGTTGCCAGAAAAGAGCCTTCTTATTTCTGTAGAAAAGAAATCCATTCTTTTTTCTGTCTTGTCATCTGCTGCCATGTAGAATTAAGCTATTCTGCCAGCCATCAAGACCTGCAACTATTTAAAATGGCACTTCCTTGCTCTTTTTGGTACAAGGCAGCTTCTTAAGCAACCTATTGGGATGAGGCCATATCTCAGTGGTTAGGCATCTGCTTTGAGTACAGAAGGTCCCCGGTTCAATCCCTGGGATCAGCAGGTAGGGCAGGGAAAGACTCATCTGAAATCTAGGATAGCTGCTGCCAGTCAGTGTAGGCAATCCTGAACTAGAAGAACAAAAGGTCTGACTCAATCTAAGGCAGCTTCTTTCATAGCACTGGAAAGGATCTTGCCTGAATGGGACTTCCTTGTGAATAAACGTTATCGAAGGCTCTTGGGTATGGAGACTCCTGTTGCCAGATAATATATTAGTTTTAGTTTGAAACCTCTTGCTTTAATTCCACTGCCAGCTAATCATAAGAACACCCTGCGCCTCAGCAGCACTACAGGAGCTCTGTTGTGGAAGCCATCTATGTTATGCCACAAATAATTAGGAACATAGGAAGCTGCCATATACTGAGTCAGACCATTGGTCCATCTAGTTCAGTATTGTCTGCACAGACTGGCAACAGCTTCTCCAAGGTTGCAGGCAGGAATCTCTCTCAGCCCTATCTCAGAGATGCCAGGGAAGGAACTTGGAATCTTCTGCGTGCAATCATACAGGTGCTCTTCCCAGAGCAGCCCCATCCCCTGATGGGGAATCTCTTACAGTGCTCCCACATGTAATCTCCCATTCATATGCAAACAAGGGCAGACCCTGCTTAGCAAAGGGGACAATTCATGCTTGCTACCACAAGACCAGCTCTCCTAACATAGGAATGTGCGGTTTGGTGGGACAGTCAACATTTCAAGGGCAAGTAGCTTTTTGCAATCTATTGGAAAGCTGCATTAAGTCTGCATGAGGTCAGGACAAACTTTGCCTTTGCATTCTTTGCTGCAGCACCAGATACTAGGGGTGTGCACGGAACTGGTCCGGCACTGGGGTGGGGGGTTCCAATTTAAAAAGGGGGAGCTTTACTCACCCCTTCCAGTTAAAAAGCGTATTTCTTGTAGTAATTGGGCGGCAGGGTGCCGCCCGCTTCAATCTCCGAGTCTGGCCGGCCGCGGGCTCCTCCTTGGTAGGCATAATCGGGCGGCAGGATCGCTCCAAGTCCCTGCCGCCCGCCCTCTTCATGCTGAGCAAGCCCCCCCCCCGTCAGCTGGCGGCCGCCCCCTGTGCATATTAGGGGGTTCCCCCCTCCCCTCCACCCCCTTCTTGCCAAGTATCCCCCCCCCTCCATTACAGGAGGACGGCAGGAGAACTCCCTGCCGTCCCCCTTCTCCTTTGCCGGCTGGGCTGCAAATGGTTCCTAGGAAGCCTTTCGCGCGCGTGCGCGAAAGGCTTCCTAGGAGCCATTTGCAGCCCAGCCGGCAAGGCAAGCAGACGGCAGGGAGTTCTCCTGCCGCCCGCTCGCTAAAGTTAACGTTAACTTTAGCGAGCGGGCGGCGGGAGAACTCCCTGCCGTCCGCTTGCCTTGCCGGCTGGGCTGCAAATGGCTCCTAGGAAGCCTTTCGCGCACGCGCGCGAAAGGCTTCCTAGGAACCATTTGCAGCCCAGCCGGCAAAGGAGAAGGGGGACGGCAGGGAGTTCTCCTGCCGTCCTCCTGTAATGGAGGGGGGGGGATACTTGGCAAGAAGGGGGAGGAGGGGAGGGGGAACCCCCTAATATGCACAGGGGGCGGCCGCCAGCCGACGGGGGGGGGGGGGAGGCTTGCTCAGCATGAAGAGGGCGGGCGGCAGGGACTTGGAGCGATCCTGCCGCCCGATTATGCCTACCAAGGAGGAGCCCGCGGCCGGCCAGACTCGGAGATTGAAGCGGGCGGCACCCTGCCGCCCAATTACTACAAGAAATACGCTTTTTAACTGGAAGGGGTGAGTAAAGCTCCCCCTTTTTAAATTGGAACCCCCCACCCGAACCAAAACCACCCCGTGACCGGACCGGTCTGGAGGCCTTTAGAATGGCCTCCGAACCGGTCCGTGCACATGACTACCAGATACTACGAAAGAGCTTCGCGCTATCATCTGGTATATGCAGAAGAACTGTTAGCCTGCCCTCTCCTTTCCCTTTTACCATCTTTCTTTCCTTCTACAATATCATCACCCCTTCCTTTCTTGCTGGTTTCACAAAAATGGGTAAAATAAACTACCAAAGTTCTAGCTCTCATTCACACCCGGTTTCTGCTGTGGATTAATCGAAACACTATTGCATTTGTCAGAGTGAACACAAAGGGCTGTCTGGCCTTGCCTATTCAGTGTGGAAACTCTGTCCCCGTGGAAGGTGAATTCCAGGGGCGACCCTTTCATGAGGCAAAGTGAGACAGTTGCCTCAGGTGGCAGATTACTGGGGCACCAGAAGGGTGGCAAGATGCCCACCACCGTTGGATCCTTGGAAGCTTTGCAAGGAGAGCCTCTCCTCACAGTCTCTGCAAAGCTTAGAAGAAGCACAAGAGGCAACTCCTAGCAGCCTCCTTCCCCTTCATGCAATGTTCTCTCTAACAGGGATTCCCAGATGTTGTTGACTACAACTCCCAGAATCCCTCACTGCAATGGCTTTTGCTTGGGGATTATGGGAGTTGTAGTGAACAACATCTGAGAATCCTTGTTAGAAGGAACACTGCCCTCATGCCACTCTCAAAGCTTGCAAGGGTTGGTTTTGAAATGTGGCTGGCCCCCATAAAGATGTGGGTCAAGGCAGCATTTGGGGCTTCCCCTCAGGCACCACAAAAACCTTGGGCTGCCCTTGGTGAACTCTCTAGCATCCAATCCTATGCACGTTTTTGAGTTCACCACATCTTCCCAAGATGTGGTGACGGCCAATGGGGTTTAGACAAATGCACAGAGGTTAAGCCTATCAATTAAGGCTATATGGAGGCTTCATTTTCAAAGGCAGTATACCTCTAAATATCAGGTGCTATGGAGCAACAGTGGGAAATGGCTGCTGTTTTCATGCCCTGGTTGTGGGCTTCCCAGAGGCATCTGATTAGCCACTGCAGGGAGCAGGATCCTGGACTAGATGGACCTTTTGTCTGATACAGCAGGGCTCTCCCTATATTTTCAATTAAACTAGTCCTGCTGAGTTTAATAGGAGTTACTCCCACTAAGTGTGCATAGGATTCCAGCCTAGGACAGCAAATACACTTTTCTAGTCAATTCCTGCCCAAAGTATAACCTCATTTCTCAGTGCTGAAAATCTATACACACTGTAGAGATCACAAGGTGCAGCTCTTCTTGAGCTGCACTGCTTCAGAATGCAGATGGGAGGAGCTTGTTTCTGAATACTTCCCCATGAGGGAGGAGAAATCCCTGCACATAGAAAACTAGCACATACACGCCTAGATTCCTTGACATACTAGCTTTCTATGTGCATACTAGCTTTCTTCTTAAAAACAAGACAAGACAAAGCATTAGAAACCTTTCAAAAATGAGATTCCCCCACTTGCGTTCTGGAAGTTCTACTGCTTAGGAGAACTGCATCCTGGAATTCCATTGCATTTATAAACTGGTTCCTAATTTTCACAGCTAAGACTCTATAAGAAGGACTCTGTGCCATAGGGCTTTATCAACATGGCTTCAGTGTGGTACATTGACCACAAACTGATCTATAGAGTAACCAGTGCCAGTCAAATAGAGCAGAACACCACAGAGATGACAAAGGCAGAGTGACTCCTCTCATCCACATTGTGTGTTTTTGCTCAACAAATAGCTGCTTTCAACTGGATAATGGAAGTTCAGGGCTGTTTGTCACTCTAGTCTGTCTCGATGATCTGAGCACTCTGCAGAAATTTTGCAGAATTTCTTTCCTAGGTAGCATGAGTGGTGGCATTGGCAAGGATTGAACAGGATTCTGGGGGTGTGCACGGAACCGCCACACTGCGGTCCGGCACTGGGGTGGGGGGGTAGCTTTAAGAGCGGCGAGAGGGTTTACTTACCCCCCCGCGCCGCTTTCCCGCTCTGGCGCGGTAACGTTACGAGTAATTGGGGCGGCAGGATACCTCCCTGCCACCCCTTCCCTGATCTTGCTCTAAAAAAACTCCCAGTAGTCCTTTGCGCGCATGCACGTTGTGCGCGCGCTTCACGTCTCTGACATTAACATTACGGCGCCAGAGCGGGAAAGCGGCGGGAGGGGTAAGTAAACCCTCCCGCTGCTCTTAAAGCTACCCCCCACCCCCGAACCGAACCACCCAGGTCCGGACCGGTCCGGTCTGGCCCGTAGGCCTTTACAATGGCCTCCGGACCAGTCCGGGCCCATCCCTACAGGATTCTCCATGGGTGCCTGTAGTAGCTGCAGGACATATAGCTGCTACAGGCACCTGGAGGTTCCTGAACATGTGGATGTTCATACACAGACCACTGTGTGAACATGGCTCCTGTCCTGGGTGAATTCCCTGATATTCTAGTAAGGTGCACTACTCTGACACAACCTCTTCCCCACATCTCTGAGCCATTATACAGTTTCTTCTCCTGTGTGGGTATTCTGGTGTGCAACAAAGTCCGATATGCCAAGAAAATTTTTGTCACAGTCTAAGCATTTATAGGAGTTCTCCCCCATATGGGTTTTCTGATGCCTGATTAACACTGAACGCCGACTGAATCCTTTCCAACAGTCTGTGCATTTGTATGGTTTTTCTACTGTATGACGTCTCTGATGTCTATTAAGGCATGATTTGTCACGAAATTTCATGCTGCAGTCTGAACATCCGTATGGTTTCTCTCCCGTGTGGATTCTCTGATGCCCAGTGAGAGCTGCACCCTGAGCAAATCCCTTCCCATAGTCCATACATTCGTATGGCTTGTCTCTCACGTGGGTTCGCTGGTGTCTCATGAGGTGCGCGCTTTGATTGAACATCTTCCCACAGCCTGAGCATTTATAAGGCTTCTCCCCTGTATGGCTCCTCCGATGTGTGATGAGGTTCGCGCTCCGACTGAACCTCTTTCCGCAGTCGGAACACTTGTATGGTTTCTCTCCCGTGTGGATTCTCTGATGCCTAATGAGATTCGATCTCGCAAGAAAGCTTTCGCTACAGTCTGGACATTTGTATGGTTTCTCACCAGTGTGGATTCTCTGGTGTCTATTAAAACTCGATTTAGTGCTGAAGCTTTTCCCACACAAAGTGCACAAACTCCTTCCCTTTCCTTTGTGTATCTTTCGTTGGAGGGTTTTCTCGCAGACTGAGTCACCTTGCCCAGCAATGGTGCTCCCCCTCCATTCTTCCCTCCCCTCCTCTTGCTTTGATTCACCTTGATCAACAAAACTCTCTCCCAGCTCTAGATGATGGGTTCTTTTCAACAACGTCCCTCGGGGCTCCCCATCACGGTCACTCACCCATCCATCACCACCTGGAACAACAAGAGGGCTATGATAATTTCAGGAGCGGAAAATGCAGATTCAAGAGAGGCAACAGGGGGAAATGTCCTCTCAGTTACTGGAGAGGAAAATGCAGACTGGCTTACACACCCCTCCAAAGACTTAGGGTCAGCTGACACATGTCTCTGTACATGGAGGTTCCATTTGATAGTATGGCTACTAGCCATGAATAGATCTCCCATGAATGTCTCTAATCCCCTCATTACCCAATGAAATCAACTGGCTCCATCTCAGCCTAGAGGGAGGTATTGAGTGCCACAGAGCTTTGTCCTGTTCAACATTTTTGTAAATGGCTTGGAGGAGGGAGTAGATGGGATGCTTATCAAATTTGCAGATGATACAAAGCTGGAGGTGAGATAGGCAAGAGTCTCTCTCAGTCCTATCTGGAGATGCCAGGGAGGGAACTTTGTAACCTTCTGTATGCAATGAATTGAAATGACAAGGAAGCAGATTTAAGCAAGACATTAAGAATAATTTCCTCTAAGGCATGCACACATGCCTGTGCTCACAAGTTTTTTGATGTCCGCTCAGTTAATTTTAGATCCTGCTCAGGTTGAATCAGGCCCCATTCTAAATTCATGTGTGCACACACTACCTTAAAACACCCACCCAGAACAAAACTCATTCCACACACAGATGAAAAAAATTAGAGAGAACACTGGATACCAGGGATTGAACCTGGGACCTTCTGTACGTAAGGCAGATGCTCTGCTACTGAGCTACAGTTCCATTCCCTAAGGGGATTATTTTACAGCCAGTGTTCCCTCTAAGTGGGATTCCCAGATGGAGTTGACTACAACTCCCATAATCCCCAAGCAAAGGCTATTGCAGATGGGGATGCTGGGAGTTGTAGTCAACAGTATCTGGGAATCCCTCTTGGAGGGAACACTGCTTACAGCAGACAGTGCTCACATGTGTCACCCATCCAAATGCAAAACAAGGTGGACTCTGCTAAGCAAAAGGGACAGTTCATTCATACTCACTACCACAAGGCCAGTTCTCCTCCCTAACTGAAGCACTGTAAATCCTTACCTGGTACATCAGCATCCTTCCCACTCTGTCTTTTCACTTCTCGGATGAGCCACCTCTGAGCAAGTTCCGATGACGTTTGCTCAGCCTCCAGGAAATTCACAGATCCTTCTTTGATCAATCCCAGCACCTAGAGCAGCAGTGAAATTTTTATTCAAAGCAGAATCAGATAACTTTGTTGCTAAATAGCCATTGTATTAACCCCAAATTTCAGGCAGGGAGCAGCTCCGAGGATTGTCTTGAACCTAAGAACGGCCCTGCTGGATCAGGCTCAAGGCCTATCTAGTCCAGCATCCTGTTTCACACAGTGGCCCACGAGATGCTTCTGGGGAGCCTACAGGCAAGAGGTGAGGGCATGCCCTCTCTACTGCCATTGTTCCCCTGCAACTGGCATTTAGAGGCATCGTGCTGCTGAGGCTGGAGAGTGGAAACAAAAAAGAATTTACTAATATGTACTGACTGACATCCAGAGCGAGCAGAAGCAGATGCTCCAGGGAGAAATGCACACACTGCAGAAAGCTTTCGTGGCTGCTTTACAGCCGGCATAAATAGCACTTAGCAATAGCAATAGCACTTACATTTATATAACGCTTTATAGCCGGAGCTCTCTAAGCGGTTTACAATGATTTAGCATATTGCCCCCAACATTCTGGGTACTCATTTTACCGACCTCGGAAGGATGGAAGGCTGAGTCAACCTTGAGCCCCTGGTCAGGATGGAACTTGTAACCTTCTGGTTACAGGGCGGCAGTTTTACCACTGCGCCACCAGGGGCTCTGTGAGGGAGTGTAAATTTTGATGCTTAGCACTGCCTCCAGAAGTGCCCTGTATCCCGAAAATATGTCCCTAAGGGCTGTGCAACCCTCTGGGACATATTTACAGATGATACAGAGCAGTTCCAGAGGCAACATAAAGTGTCGAAAACCACTGCCCATGGGGGGAGCAGCAGTAGTGGCAAAGCTTGCCACAGCAAGATGTGTCTCCCTGGCACTGTTCCCTCAAACAGCCCCAGGATAGTACTTCCAGTGACGCTGGTGTCTATCTTGTGTTTCTTTTTAGATTGTGAGCCCTTTGGGGACAGGGAACCATCTTATTTATTTATTATTTCTCTGTGTAAACTGTCCTGAGCCACTTTTGGAAGGGCAGAGACATGAGTTTTGAGTGGTAGACAAATATGCTAAATAAATAAAATGAATAAATAAACAGTAATTGATCAATCCTTCCTGAAGCAGAGGCACAGGAGAATTATCTGTCCTCAGAAGAGGCTAACTGTTGCATCTCTGATTGACTCTCTGCTCAGCTCTAGTGTCCTTCCAATAAGCCTTCCTTGGGAAGCAGGTAGTTATGTAGACCTGCAGTCAAATCACTCTGGATGCAAAATCCTAGGAAAATTAACTCCCTGCAGGGTAGGCTGCATCTCTGCTACATCTCTGCATGATTTATGGTTCTGGGCATTTGCCTCCTTCCAATCAGCCTTCCTAATTCGTCATTAGGAAGTGACTAATTCTGCATTGGTTGTGATCCGATGATTAAACCATGCTTGATGCAGAGAAAGGAGAATTACTTGCCCTCAAAGGAGGCTGCCTGTTGTATCTCTCAATGAGTCTCTGGCATGGCGTCCTTCTAATCAGCCTTTCTTGATAATTCTGTTTCTGCACCAAATGTGACTGGATGATAAAATTCAATTACCTGCTTTCAGGTGTCGGTGTTCTGAATTTGTTTTATTTACCTCCTTTGAGTTTTAAAGCTTTGGTTTTTCGAGTTTTTATGGTATTTTAAATTGTACTAAATAAATACATAAATAAATGAAAAAAAAATTGCAACAGTGACTTGCACAGGGTGATGGTGATGAGGTTTTTCTGAGTGAACATAAGAACGGCCCTGCTGGATCAGGCCTAAGGCCCATCTAGTCCAGCATCCTGTTTTACACAGTGGCCCACCAGATGCTCTTACTCTTTGAAATATAATCCAGAAAAAAGCCTGCTTTGCCCTTCAGAACTGGGCGACAAGGATTCTGCAGAATCATAAGGCCCATTTGCAAGTTATGAATGGCTCTTCAGCTGAATTATGTTCAACACTCATACGCGTGTAAAGTATGCATAGGTACAGATTTGTACTCAGATACAGTCATTCACATGTTATGCTGAATGCAGATACATTTGCAGAAGTACAAATGGGATTACATTTCCCATCTGTATCATGCATTTGAAAGGCTTGTTCACTTCTAAAATGAGCACAGGTACAGTCACTCACGCAAACACGTGTCCGAGTGTACAGGCTTCTGTACACTTGTACAGCATGACGTCTGAACTGGGCTATTGTGTCTCAGAGGTTAGAAGGGAAAGGTGTTCTAGTTCAAGTTCCCACTCAGTGCAGGAAACTGCTACAGAATCCCTGCCCAGCCTCTGTTTGAAAATCCCTGCTGGGACATTTAATGTCTATTGGGACATTAAAAAATACAATAAAAATAAAAACTATACACCCCCCCCATCTGTCTCTATATATGATTAATTATAAACTATAAACACTATTCTGGGACAAAACCCTCTCACCTCCTTCCTCTGCCTCTTTGCCGCTTGCTGACTCAGCAGGAATTCCTCCGCCAGGGCCACTGCCTGAGTGCAGGTTTCTGGACCACTTTCCTTGACCCGCTTCTGCATTTCCTGGGGCAGGATGGTCAGGAACTGCTCCAAGATCAACACCTCCAAGATCTGCTCCTTCGTCTGCTTCTCTGGCTTCAGCCACTGATGACAAAGCTTGCGGAGCTGGCTATAAGCCTCCCGAGGCCCCTCGGCCTCCTTGTAGCAAAATCGCCTGAACCGCTGCCGCTCTTTTTCGGTGCTGAGGGAACGTTCGCTCTCTTCCTTCGCTTTCCCAGAATCCCTTTCATCTCTGGAGTCCAACGGGTCATATGTCTGCTCAGCTGGATCCTGAGGGCTTTCTAGGAGTTGGGCCTGCTCTTCTGTAGCCTGCTGGCTGGTATCTGCAGGCTCTTCAGCGGAGACCAGTGACGTCTTGGCATCTTCCCAAGGAACTGGCCCTGGCACCTGTGCGCTCCCCATCCCCGATGGGGCCGACTGGACTGCTTTCAGGAAGTCTTGCCACTGGGTCTCCCAGCTCTGTGACAACAGCCCCTCCTCGGGTTCCTGCTTAACATATTTTGGTGGCAGCCATTTTGGAAACTGCCTGACTGTCTCCACTTGGACAATATGGAGGGCTTCTTCTCCTGGTCCCTCCGATCCTGACCCTGGCTTGGCTCCTGCTGCCTCTCCCCTCTCCATTTCCTTCTCAGGCTTCACACCTCTTGCTCTGGGCACAGCCTGGGACCGGCGACCCAGGGCTGAGGATTCTCCCCGCTGAACTTGCAGGGTCTGATACTACCTTAGTTTGGTCCCTCCATCACTTTCTAGAACGCTGTGAAAGCATTCAGCTGCTAGCTCCGAGCCCAGAATTATATTGGCACAAAAAGACAGTGCCAAAGATTAAATGCTGGGGTTCCTTCAGGGCTGCTTCACATTGTGAGGGTCTGCGGTTAGAGGCTGGTGACTTTGCTGTCAAAAGAATATTTTTCCCTGCAGAAAAGAGACACAAAGTGGGACAATGCAGCAAATACTATTATTATGCATATTAATAATGTTACTTTAAATACACTTATATGGATTTTTATTGATGTCCGGTATTCTTTTTTCTTGATGTCTGGTATTCTACCACCTTGGAATACTCTTTTTTGAAAGGCAGTATCTAAATCTTTGCATTTCTATTTCCAAGAAGGGATACAAATGTAATGAATACATAAAACCTATGATTTGTGATTGCTTGAAAGCTTTTTTGGTGGTGTAAGGCTGTTTAAATCCTGATTCCCTCTTTGCATTTGGGTTTCCAATGGGTGAAATGGGGCATCTCCCTAGGGAGCCCATTGGACACAAAGAGACTTTTGGTCCGGACATCTGCATTCAGCAACTCATAGAGGGGAGTCTCCCACCGGTCTGGAAATATGCTTTGGGACAGGATAAAGGCAATCTGGCATTGTAGAGCTGGTGGAATTTCAGTTCCTCATTATGACTGCCAACTGAATAAGGGAATAGAAATTGCTAAGAAGGAATTATGAACCTTCTTGAGCACCAAATAGCATGGATAAGTGCTACTTGAGCACAGATAGGCCCTGCTGAAGCAATCCAGTGGCAAGAGCATAAATCAGGGGTTCTCAAACTTGGGTCCTCAGATGTTGTTGGATTACAACTCTCATCATTCTCATGGATGATGGGAGCTGTAGTCCAGCATTATCTGGGGACACAAATTTGAGAAGCTCTGGCATAAAGGATTAAAGTACTCTTTCTTAATCAGAGCAAAAGGAGGGGACCTCTCCTGGGCCAGCTGTACAGACAGTTCTTCTGCACCTGGTGAGGAACTGAGTTTCACCCTTCAAGGAGGGACCATAGCCCACTGGTATTACATGCATAACATCCCAAATTTGATCCATCTCCAGTTGAAAAGGAGCTCAGGTAACAGGTGCCTAGAAAGGACTCTTTGCCCAAGACCCTAGAGAACTGCTACCAGTCAGAGCACACAGTCCTAAGGTAAACAGACCCTGCTTGACTCAGTAGTAGGCAGCTCCATATGCTCCAAACAGATTTCCAGGGAAGGTTCAGAGCTTAGTGGTAGAGCATGTGTTTTGCATGCACTACATTTGAGGTTTGACGCCCTCCTCCGGGGCATCTCCAGATAGGGCTGAGAAAGCTCCCAATTCGAGACTCCTGAGAGCCGCTGCCAGCCAGTGTAGAAAATAATGAGCTAAAGAGACCAAAGGTATGATTCAGTAGAAAGCAGCTTCATTTATGCCTGAGCCACTGCCACAGTAGATTGCACTGGGCTAGATGAGTCAATGCTGTGGCTCACTAAATGGAAACTTCACATGTGCATATCAGTCTGCTTTAATTTGGAAAGCAGTAATAACTCAGGAGTAGGGTGCACTCTTTCCATATATCAGGGGTTCTCAGACTTGGGTCCCCAGTCATTGAAAGACTACAACACTCATCATCCACAGCCACCATGAAGGCTGTGGATAAATGGGTGTTGTATCCAACACCACCTATGGACCAAAGTTTGAGAACCCTTGCCATGGAGATGCCAGTTTGCACCTCCAATAAAACAGGTCTCAAGGTTGGGGAAAGGTCTCCACACCTCGAGATGCAGCTACTAACTGTGATTTTGAGTGTGGACTCAGAAGTAGCCCTTTATTTTCAATTAGTTAATCAGGGCAGGGAACACAGCTCAGTGGGGAAAGCACCTGCTTTGCATCCAGAGAAGCTGCTACCTTCACCCCTTGACAACTCTTTTTACAAGGATATCTCAGGCAGGAAAGTCTATGACCGTGGAACGCTGCTGCCAGTCAGAGCAGGCAGCCTTGAGCTGGCTAGACGGATGCTCCGACTCAACAGAAAGCAGATTTCTATGTCCACATGCTGGCCATGTGCTCCTCTGTTCCTTAGCAGCTCCTCAGGCAGCAGTTTTCTGCCTCTCTCTCCTAAACCTCACCCATTCCTCCCACTACCTCTTCCACCCGAACACACCTTCAACTCGCTGCTCCCCCGATGCCTGTAGCCTTCAGCTTCTCCTAAAGGAAATTCAAAAGCTCAGTTTTGCAGAAGAGGCAAGACAGGAAGGTACTGTCACTATTGACATCCCCCTTCTCAATTTCCTGCCCCTCTAGGAAAAGGAGCTCAGTCGCTTTAACCACTGGAGGACTAAGGAAAAGTGTTAGAGTCTCTCTACGCTGGCAGCCTCAGTTACAATTATTGTTTCTCAATGCATGCAGAGGTTTTCGTCCCTGGTGTTTTGCATATATTGTCTCCTTATCCAGGAGACCGAGGTGGCTTGCTAGAAGGAGAGAGAAAGGGGGCATCCAGATGGAATGAGGAACTGGAGAAGCGGGCTTCATTCTCCAGGGAAGTTTGGAGAAACTGTAGTTGGATTTGCTTCTGATAACGGGTGAGTATGATGAGGTGGCCCTGACTGCAAGCCAGCATGCTTAGTGGGTAGATCATTGTCACCTTAATTAGGGAGACCTGGGTTCAAATTCTGCCTCAGCCATGAAACTCACTGTATCTTGGTTCAGCTAGTCTCTCTCTCTCTCACCCTAACCTACTTCGCAGGGGATATTGTAGGGGATAGGAACAAAATTATGTGCACTGCCTTTTGCTCCTTATTGGAATGGGTGGATGCAGATGAGTTTAGCGAAGGCCCCCAAACATAAAATCTCTCTTTACACTTTTCAGACATGCCTGGAGAGGGGAGCTGGTCTTGTGGTAGCAAGCATGATTTGTCCCCATAGCTAAGCAGGGTCTGCCCTGGTTGCATCTGAATGGGAGACTTGATGTGTGAGCACTGCAAGATATTCCCCTCGGGATGAAGCCGCTCTGGGGCAAGCAGAAGGTTTCAAGTTCCCTCCCTGGCTCCTCCAAGATAGGGCTGAGAGAGATTCCTGCCTGCAACCTTGGAGAAGCCGCTGCCAGTCTGTGAAGACAATCCTGAGCTAGATAGACCAATGGTCTGACTCAGTATATGGCAGCTTCCTCTGTTCCTAGCATTGTGGCTTCTCTGGCTTGAATCTCACCTCTGCCATGAACTCTCAAGGCAAGAGTTCTCATGGAGGAGAAGCCTATCAATGGCTACTAGTTTGAGGTCTAGTATAGGCCATCTCCAGCTTAAGAGCCTCTAAATACCAGTTGCAGGGGAGCAACAGCAGGAGAAAGAGTAAGCCCTCACCTTTTGCCTGTGGGCTCACTAGAGCAGTGACAGAGGGAGGCCAGCGGCAGCCCAGGTTCAACTGCCACCACGGCCCCCCAGCCCCACCACCTGCATCGAATGTCGGACGCAGGGTGTGATTAGCCACGCCCTGTGTCAGACGTGGGGGTGGTGGGTGTGTGGCTTAGCTCCCGAATGGGGCCGCGCAGCCCCTCTTGGGAGTAAGACTGCATTGGCAGCCCAGGCCGGAGCGACTCTCCCTGCCTTTTAAAGGCAGAGAGAGCCGCTCCAGCTGCGCTGCCAACGCAACACGCGCTGATCTAACTCCTGAATGGGACTGTGCTGCCCTGCTCGGCAGCATAATCTGCCCTAACTGCATTGGCAGCATGGCCAGGAGTGACTCTCCCTACCTTTAAAAGGCCAATTTAGCTCATTTGGGAGCAAAATCACCCCCACCCGTGTCTGACGTCAGGCGCGAAGGGGTGTGTCTGGGGCCACCCCCGCGGCAGCCTGGGTTCTTTGAACCCTTTTGCCCAATGGTGGCTCTGCCCCTGCACTAGAGGCATCTGGTGGGCTACTGTGTGAAACAGGATGCTGGAATAGATAGATCTTGGGCCTGATCCAGCAGGGCCGTTCTTAGGTTCAGGACAATCCTCGGAGCTGCTCCCTGGCTGAAATTTGGGGTTTATAATACTTACCTTACAGCATGGGTTCTCAAACTTGAGACCCTCGTGTTATTGGACTACAACTCCCATAATGCACATGGGACAGGAACTTCTTAGTCATTGCCCCCAGGCTTTGGAATGTTCTCTCGATGGATTGGACATCTCTTCCTGCCTTGAAGAGGTAGGTAAAGACCTGGCTTTTAACTCAGGCTTTTCTATTTTAGTGTGCCTTTCTCACTCTTCCTGCTGCTTTTGTGTGCTGCATTTTTACTGTTTTATTGGTGGTGTTAAACTTTTATTGATTTTAAAAAATAAATGCTGAACTGCTTAGGGATGCCTCTGTAAAAAGAGCTCTTTTCAGATGTTTCTTAAAAGCCTGAGAGGGGGAGCATGGCAAAGCTCTTCTGGGAGGACATTCCAGAGCCAAGGGGCTACAACCCAAAAGTTCCTCTCTCTAGTCTCCGCAAACCAAATTTCACTGAAAATTAATATGAAGTGCTTTGAATGCTGAAAACTGCTATACAGAAGTTATATGTTAACAATTATGTTAGGACAAGTTAATTTTAGCCCGTTGAATAACGGGCGCTAGGAAAGGAAGGGGCCCATATTCGCCCTCCCGCCCGGCTCCGTCGCCACCAGGCCTCGGCCGGCTTCCCCCGCCGCTTCTCCCCCATGCCCGGCTTCAGGCCCCAAATTCTCCCTCCAGGCTCCAGCGCGGCGGCGGAGCCTTGGCCAGCTTCCCCCGCCGCCTTTTTCCCCCTCATTCAGCGGCCGGGTGGACTCTGGGGGCGCCGCTGCCGGCCTCCGCGGCTGGGCCGGGCCATTCGCGGTCGGCTCTGTGCCACCGGCTGCTGCCGGCCTCCGTGCTGCCGCCGGCCTCTGCTCCGTCTTTTTTGGCCGAGGCGGCGGCTCTGCCGCCGCCTTGGCCAGTTTCCCCCGCCACCGCACACCCGGCCTTTTCGGGGCGGCTGCTTCTGGCCGCCCAAGATGGCCGCCGGTCGTGTCTCCCTTGCACTGTTCTGGGCATGCGCTTCGCGCATGCCCAGTACAGGCCAGGGAGGCACGAACACACGCCTTGGTGTCCACAGACGGACACCAAGGCTTTTATTACAGAGGATAAGCATTGCTCTTAGCACTGCAGTAACCTCTTCTGGCCACTAGAGACATGATGAGATATTAATAGGTCTGTTTTGGTCAGTAAAGTGTCAGTTCGAATTGTTCAGTTGTTATTGAAGGCAGGCTAGTGCCTGTTTGGGTAAGTTGTTTAGTGGCTCCCTCTTAGTATGCGATGTTTAGTTTCTTAATAAATCTTTCTTTGTTTTTTGAACTCAACCTAATGTCTCCAGATAATCTCTTGGGCTGGACCTTTTTACCACCAGAGCATACTCTGCTGTGTGAGGGTTTTAATGTTTTTCCTCCCACTCCTCAACAGTTTGCTACATCTCTAAGGAGGTCAGAACAGTAGACATGGCTTCTCACCCTAATTTTTCCTTACGACAGCCCTGTGAGGTAGGCTAGGAGTAGGTGACCAGTCCGGGGCCACCCAGTGAACTTCATGGCTGAGTGGAGATTTGAATCTGGGTTTTTCAAATCCAATACTTGGTCTGCAGCTCATCAGATATGGTGCTCAGTGTACTGGCTGACATCCAGACTAAATTACTCGTGAATATTCCATTGATATTAATGGGACAGGTTGATCATCATGATTAACTTGTCCCATTAATTTCAGTGGGACTACTCCGGATGTCAGCCACCTTAAAGTGGTGCAGTGGGGAAATGTTTGACTAACAAGCAGAAGGTTGGTGGTTCAAATCCCCGCTGGTACTATATCAGGCAGCAGCAATATAGGAAGATGCTGAAAGGCATCATCTCATACTACACGGGAAGAGGCAATGGCAAACCCCTCCTGTATTCTACCAAAGAGAACCACAGGGCTCAAAATAGACTTGTCAGCACACTTTACCTTTACTTTGGATGTCAGCTATCACTGGAAACAAGTGCAATTATGGTGCCTTTAGGAGAGCTTTGATCTTAAGAAATCAACAGCTGAAGATTTTCAGGGCTTAGTAATGATGGGGCTGTAGCTCAGCAGCAGAGCATCTGTTTTGCTCGCAGATGGTTGCAGGTTCAATCCCCGGCATCTCCAGGTAGGGATGGGAAAGACCTCTGCCTTAAACCATGGAGAGCTGCTGCCAGTCAGTGTGGCCAGTACTGAACTAGATGGACCAAGGGTCTGACTCAGTCCAAAGCAACTTCCTGTGTTCCACAGCAGACTGTTGCTAAAGGGGAAGTGACCAGGGCTGATACAAAAGCTGACAATCCTAAGTATAATGGACTGTTTTAAGTTCAGTTCAGTTTATTGCGATCTTTGATCAAATACACAATCCAGATCAAATAAATCTACCCTGAGGGTAGATATCAATATAAACACATACATGCATGTACATATAAAAATCAGTTACGTAGAAGATTGACATTAAAAATATATAGGATAAAACAAAATTAAAAAGAAAAAGGAGGGACGATTACAATTGACCGTTTTTGACACACCATGAGCGAATTTTAATCACAGCCATACAGAATTTGGCTACTGAGACATAAGTGTGTTTATCAGAAAGAAATAAGTTTATATAGAATTCATCTTAATAGTCAGGGTATCTAAGAATGAGAGGAGCAATATATTTGGAACGCAGCTTGCGATAGAAAAAACAATACAGAAGCACATGGCCAACTAGGCTTGTGCCCGAAACGTTTCAGAGGCCATTATGAAGGCCTCCGAAATGTTTCAGCACTGGGGGCAGTTTCGGCGCCGAAACGCCGACGGGGGTAGCACTTTAAGGGCGGGGGAGGGTGTACTCACCCCTCCCGCCGCATTTCCCCCACCGGCGCGCTGTTGATTTTGAGCCCCTTGGGGCGGCAGCGTTCCTCCCTGCCGCCCCGTTTCCCCCATCGGCCAGAAGTCGCGAGCGTGCATGCGCCTGTTGTGCGTGCGTGTGCACACGGCAGAAGGGCGCATGCGCACTCGCCACTTCGGGCCACTTCCGGCCGACAGGGGAAACGGGGCGGCAGGGAGGAATGCTGCCGCCCCAGGGGCTCAAAATCAACAGTGCGCCGGTGGGGGAAATGCGGCGGGAGGGGTGAGTACACCCTCCCCCGCCCTTAAGGTGCTACCCCCCGTCAGCACCGAAGATTTTCGTGCACATCCCTATGGCCAACTGTCTCAATATTCCCACTTCCACAAGGACACAGTCTCGCCAAATAAGGAACTCTCCTATACCAACCTTCTAGTATTGCAGAGGGCAGCACATCCAGCCGAGCCAATGTCATGGCTCTTCTGTGTGCTGGATATATTGGGTCATACAGGTATTTAACTGGTTTTTGTGAGGGCTTGGTGGCTCCAAATCTTACAAGGCTTGGTGCCTGGCTTAAATCTGTCTGGCGTTCCATATAAATAATAATACACCTCTTAAGGATCTCCATAGCGTTATCATAGCCCAGAGGGAGAAGATATTCCATTGGCAGCCCATATGATTTTAGCTTTTCAGTAATTAGATGCATCCAATCAGAGGGATGTTCATCCTTAAAAAATTAGGGGAGCTAGGTCAGAAGGGGAATAAATAAATTTCAACCAAAAGTTGAAGATATAAGTCCAGGCACAGGACTCCGAGCTTGACAAGCCCGCTTCCAAATGCAACTTAGCATTTTACACACAGCAGGGGGTTGAAAAGATGGCCCCAAGGAATTTAGACTGGACCCTCTCAAGTGGACAGAAATCACTGTATATACAGATCTGAGAGCTATAGAGAAGCTGTGGAGACTGTTTTAAGAATAATTAACGTTTCCTGATGTCTAAGAAATTTGGCTTTTTATGACAATAGATTAGTTTGATTATGTGTACAGTTTTATGCCTGTGCATTTCTTGTTGGCATATTATGATCTGTAGTCAAGATAATAAATAAACAAACTGCAACATACAGAACTGGAGATGGGGAAATCTTATTTAGGTCACTGTCAACATTTTATAAGGGTATCTGAGTTTACAGTCATACACCAATTTATGTTGGCTTATTGAAATTTACCGTATCTTAGAAGTTGGTTTATGGGGGTTCTCAAACTTGGATCCCCAGATGTGGCTGGACTACAACTCCCATCATCCCCTTCAGCCATTGTGACTGGGAATGATGGGAGTTGTAGTAGAACAACATATGTGGGCCCAAGTTTGAGAACCCCTGATTTAAGAGATGAAGAATTATCTGTATGAAACCTTTATCAGGAGTTAATTTGCAGGAACTTTAGGGGTAAAGCTATGCCCTATTCCGGTACTCTCCCAAACCTGGTAGATAAAGTACATTAAAACTAGAGAGTATTTCCTCTTTTGTTTTCTAATGAAAACAACAAAGTGTCATGTGTGACTTCTGAAAGGCTAGCCTAGAGGTGACCACCTGAAGTTCTCCAGCTGTTGCTGGACTACAGTTGTCACTCTACATCTGTAATTTATTACAGCTGAATTGTGGTATCAACTTTTGTGAATTAGAGCGGGGTCTCAAACTGCAACCCACCAGTTGTTCTTGGACTACAACCCCCATCATCCCCAGGCACAATGGCCAGTAACCAGGGATGAGAGTTGTAGGCCAACATCTGCAGGAGGGCCACACAGTTTGAGTCCCTTGGATTAGTGTCCTCCCTGGCTTCTCCAAGACAGGGCTGAGAGAGATTCCTGCCTGCAGCCTTGGAGAAGCCGCTGCCAGTCTGTGGAGACAATACTGAGCTATAGACCAATGGTCTGACTCAGTATATGGCAGGTTCCTATGTTCCTAGAGTCAGCTTTGTGCATCTGAAAGCTTCTTTCACTATCATTGTGTTACATAAAATGTGTCCTGCTGGTCCTGAGTCAGACCAAATGTCCAAAATCCTGTATCCCATTTTCCACAACGGCCAGCAGGATGCCTTTAGAGAAGCCAGCATAAAGAGCATGGCAACAATAGCCCTCCCCTGCTCTCCACAACTGGTGTTCACTGCTACACTGCCTCTGAACCTGGAGGTTCCATTTAGCATAGTCCTACTGATAGACCCCTCCATGTATGTGTCAAATCCATTTTTAAAGCCATCTTTAAAACCGCTCTGAGCCTTTTGGAGGGGCGGTATAAAATTTTAATAATAAATAAAAAAATAAAATCTGTGATCCGTCACATATCTTGTGGCACTGAATTCCATAAATTAAGGATCTGTTGTGTGAAGAAGTTGATAGTAATAATAATAATATATATATATATATATATATATATATATATATATATATATATATATATTTGTATCTTACTCCTCCAGTACAATACTGCTTGAAGTTGGGGCAGCTCCCCAAAATAACAAAACAATACAACAGATAAAACAATATAAAATAATAAAATTCCAATTAAACCAGATGTATAATTTAAAAATTAAAAAAAACCATTAGATTACAAACAGCTAATAAAAGTTTAAAAGCCTTTCTAAAAAGATGAGTTTTCAGGTATTTCTTATAACTTTGCAAGAAGGAGCATGGTGAAGCTCATCTGGGAAGACATTCCAGATAGGGATGTGCATGAACCTGTTTGGAGGCCTTTTTACGGGCCTCCAAACAGATTCGAACACTGGCTGGTTTGAAGGTTCGGCGGTGTGTGTGTGTGTGTGTTAACTTTAAAGGCGGGGGAGGGTGCACTTACCCCTCCCTCCTCTTTTCCACTGCCGGCACTGACTGGAAAACACGTCTGGAGGGGCGGCAGTGTAACTCCCTGCCACCCCATCTGCTCTTCGGACCAGAAGTAGGCAGAAGTAGCGTGCACACATCAGGTGGGTGTGCAGACGTACACACGCTTGCTACTGGTTTTCCAGCCAGCGCTGGGTCGGGGGGAAGCGTAGGGAGGGGTAAGTGTACCCTCACCCGTTGCACCCCCCCCCCCCCCCGCTGTTGAACCGGTCCTCCAGTTCCATGCACAATCCTAATTCCAGAGTCAAGGGGCCACAACTAAAAAGCCCCTGTCTCTAGTTGCTTCCAAATGCATTTCACTGTTCTAAATCTGCTTCCAGTCTTTCATTGGTTAACCCTAATTCCTAATATTATGGAGAGAAAGGGGAAAAACCCTTCACTTGCTCCATCCTGGGCATAATTCCATAAACTTCCAGCATAGGGGTTCCCAAACTTGGGTCTGCAGATGTTGCTGGACTTCATCATTCTCTGCCGCAATTGTGGCTGGAGATGATGAAAGATGTAGTAAAACAGTAGCTGGGAACCGAAGGTTCGGAACCCCTGTTCTGCCATGTCCCCCTGAGACACACTTTAGTGTCTCCTTGCAGGGAAGACACGCCAACCAATTTTACTTGCCCTTCCCTGCAAGGCTGCACCTTTTCCAGCTGTACAATGCTGTAATCTTTAAGGAACTATAAGATTCCTTGTTTGTTCCGGCTGCCACTACAGACCAACACAGAGAACTTCTTGGAATCTGGTTTCTGGTGAAATTCTCTCCAAGGGTTAAACTGACCGAGTCTGGATTCCTAGTGTGGCTTGTAGGAAGGAGGGTTCTAAACTGTTTGAAGTCACTTCCTGCTTTTCACCCTCCTCCTGTGGGAAAGATTCCAGTGTGGGGTCAATGGCTGGGAGGGATCTGGTGAGTTTAAAGTGTATTTGCTTGCAGAAAGCGGGGGAAGGCAGCGTTGTAGTATAGGGGTGGTGGAAAAAGTAATGGGACCCACATTTGCTCTACAGATAAAGAGACATTAAGCCCAGCTGGTTAACAGAAAGGGTGATGCAGAAAAATGCAGAGGCAGCTGTTGATTGTGTGGATATGGGGCAGGGTTGGTGGGGGTAAGAAAAGGCAGCGAGACTCCCCCCAACCCCCCATTTGACCCAATCCAGGGAACTGGCTTGTGTAACAGACCCATCTCAAGTTTTTTCGACAAATGCCTGGATGACAGGATAACTAGGGGGCTTTTAGCCATGGGAACAATGTAGAATCAAAATAGGCTATAAATATTCAAATACCAGCATATTAGTGTTGATTATTATTTAAATACTGGTTCTTAACAAAAGTCCTGAAAGCCGTCTACCTCCTGAAAGGATTGTGAAGACGGTTCCCTGTTCTCAAAGGGCTTCCAATCTAAAAATAAACTCTAGGGAGACACACTCCAGCAACAGCCACTGGAGGGATGCTGTGATTGCCAGTTGCTCACCCCCTACTAAACACAAGAAAGCCACCACTTGAAAAGGTGCCTCTTAGCCAGGTTAACTGGGGGCATTTCCCAAACTGTGTGCCACAACAGGGCCTGAAGATGATGGTGATGAAGATGATGATGATGATTACATTTATATCCCGCTCTTCCTCCAAGGAGCCCAGAGCGGTGTACTACATACTTGAGTTTCTCTTTCACAACAACCCTGTGAAGTAGGTTAGGCTGAGAGAAGTGACTGGCCCAGAGTCACCCCGCTAGTATCATGGCTGAATGGGGATTTGAAAAAACCCAAAGGAGACCCCAGTAACAGCTACTGAAGAAATGCTATGCTGGAGTAATTAATAATTGCTCTCCCCCTGCTAAATATAAGAGAGCTGTCACTTTAAAAGTTGCCTCTTTGCCCAGTTAGCAGGGGGATTCTCAAACTGTGGTCCACAAGAGAGCCTGAATGTGGTTCCCTGCCCCAAAGGGGATCACACTCTAAAAGGAAATTCAAGAGAGACACCAGCAGATTCTGGGCTGGGCTGGATAGAGACGGTTGCTCTCCCTCTGCTAAATAGAAGAAACTCGCCTCTTTAAAAGGTTCCTCTTTGTTCAGTTAGTAGGGGCAAATGTTATTAATGTTATTTAGAATATTGATCTACTACTTTCCAACAAAAAAGGTTCTTAAAGAAATTTTCGTAGTGAAAATTGTGAAAGGAATGAAGAAACTGTGCCAATGGTAATCATCAGCTAAAAATACATGAAGGTGGGATTACTTTCAAGCAACTTATGTTTTTAACTGTGAAAATTACTTATTTGTTAATGTTGTAGTACAATTCCCATCACCCTCTGCCGCAATGGCAGGTGTTCTGGCAGGGAGTGATGGGAGCTGTAGTCCAGCAACATCTGGCAACCCACATTTGAGAACTCATGTGAAGGAGGAACATCTGCTTTGAATCTATACAATACAAATCTAGATTCCTACTTTTTAAATAATACACTTGTACAGTGTGTTTTTGAGTGTGCAGAGTGCGTCATATGTATGATCTTATTGTTATCCTTACAGCAGTCCTGTAAGATGAGTAAATGTAGTATCATAATCATCCCCATATTGTGGCTGCAGCCAAAGGCCACCTGGTGAATTCATAGAAGACTTATTTACTTATCCCACATTTCCTCCAAGAAGCTCAGGGGGGTAAATACCCCCTATTATGCTCTCGACAATCCTGTGAGGTAGGATAGGCCAAGAGAGAACAACTGGCCCAAAGTCCCCCAGTAAACTTCATGACTAGGTGGAGATTTGAACCCTGGACTTCCAGGCTCTGAGTTCGACACCCGAACCACTGCGCCACACTCGCTTTCATGGACAAATCTATTTCAAACCAGGAGAGTGTTGATGTGCTGCTTAGTCTTTTAGCCACGATGGCACATCAGCTCTCTTTGATGACCAACATCCTGACTAGTGATGTGCTCACAAATGGAGACTGCACTAACGCAAGGCTGTTGTGCTAACTCAGGGGTCCCCAACAGGGGGTTCTAGGGGTACTTGAAAGTCTCCCAGGGGATACTCAGAGCCCTCCTGCCTCCCAATGCTGCAGCTGTCTCTTTCTTCTCCATCTGAAGGTTGCCAGCTTGAAGCCAATCCGTCCTCAGCTATGTGCCCACTGGAGGAGGGGAGGAAAGAGGTTAAAGACCTTCCTTCTGTGCTCCTGATGGGCTGGCTATGTGCTGAAGCTCAGCATACCTCAGCCTGACCGACAGGCTTCAGAAAATTAGCACCCCCTTTGGAATTACAGGAGTACCTTATTATTCATGTGGGTTTTGTTCCCACAGATTACCGTGGGTAACGAAATTGCAGATAAAGAGTAATTGATTATATGGGATCATGGGGCTTAGGTTCCCAGATGGGGGGGAAAACAACCCAAAATTGCCCCTCAAAACACGAAAACGGGCCAAATAAAATGCCCTGCTGTGCTCTGCGGGCCTTCAGGAGTCCAAGATGCCTCTCACAAGTCCAAAACTCCCTGAAATTTGGTGGGAGATCGCATTTTGTTTTGTTTTACAAATGAGCCGGCGCTCAAAATGGTGGCTGGAAATAGAATTTTAAAACTGGCTCCCGTGCTCAAAATGGTAGCTGGAAATAACCTCTGAGGTCATTTCTGGCCACCCCCTTGACCCACAGATATGTGGAATTAACCCCTTTGGGGCCTTTTTTCTCCCCACGTATGCCGAGGTTGGGTGATCTTTACTTGACCACAGATACGCGGAACCACGGGTGGTGAGTCCGTGGATAGTGAGGTAAGCCTCACTAATGGGACAAATAAACTTAATATCAGAGGGAGTACCCTTGAGTAAGAGTCACCTTAAGTGGCACAGCGGGGAAATGCTTGACTAACAAGCAGAGGGTTGCCGATTCGAATCCCCACTGCTGCTATATTGGGCAGCAGTCATATAGGAAGATGCTGAAAGGCATCATCTCATATTGTGCAGGAGGAGGCAATGGTAAACCCCTCCTGTATTCTACCAAAGAAAACCACAGGGCTCTGTGGGCGTTAGCAGTCGAAATTGACTTGGCAGCACACTTTATTTTACTCTTGAGTAACTTAGTTTGGATGCAGGTCCGTGACTGAGGTAGCCTGTCTCATAACTGTAACACTTAAATTTGTGTGTACATACACTCACTCACTCACTGCAAAAACCTCTGTGGGATACCTGAGCTGAAGGTTTGTGACAGAAGGGGTACGTGTGTGTGTGTGTGTGTGTGTGTGTGTGTGTGTGTGTGTGTGTGTGTGTGTGAAAGACAAGAAAGATTGGGAACCCCTGTGCTTGCCAGCTGCACTCAGTCTGCAACTGGCGTCCCAGACTAGTGTTGTGCTTGTGCAAACATACTTGCATGTGTGCAGCAAGGCACCCAACCTGTGGCATGCCTCATATGTTCTGCAGGGAGCTTTCACCTATTAGCAGAATTCTGAAATTCTCCGTAATATAGCTCAACTACGCACTCTTCTTGTCCTAGCACAACTTTGTTGTTTGTGCCAGCACAGCTTCAGGATGTTGGCCACTGTCTCTTAATGGACAAGAGCTCTGCCTCTGTGCATCTCTGTGCTGGGAAAAGCTTCT
This sequence comes from Hemicordylus capensis, assembly GCF_027244095.1. Lineage (NCBI taxonomy): Eukaryota > Metazoa > Chordata > Lepidosauria > Squamata > Cordylidae > Hemicordylus > Hemicordylus capensis. The sequence continues at coordinate 246,837,798 of NC_069658.1, read as the reverse complement.
GCCCTTGAAGTTTGGCGGTGGGTGGCCTGCAGTCAGCCTGGGTTTAACATCAATCAGATCGTTCCAGAAATTACAAATCCACATCATTTTATTGATTGTGTTCCCAGAGCGGAAGAACAGAATACGTGTTTACAAGTAGCAGCAACAGCAAATTGAAGCAAAAAATATCATTTGATGTTGCTCGCTAGAGAACTCCTGATTGCATCTAACATTCCCCGCTCTCCTTTTGCAGCATTAATCCCTTTCTAAAGGACCTGGGCTCCTACCCCAAGCTGCTTCTTCCAGGTCCCTGCCTGCTTCCTCACTCGCTTATAACCGTGACTCAGCAAGCTCTTCTTTCTAGTAAGTATCATGCATGCTCCAGCTGTCCCAATTTTTTTACCTTTGGGGGATTCCTTGTTAGAACATAAGAACAGCTCTGCTGGATCAGGCCCTAGGCCCATCTAGTCCAGCATCCTGCTTCACATAGTGGCCCACCAAATGTCTCTGAGAAGCCCACAGGCAAGAGGTGAGGGCATGCCCTGTCTCTTGCTGTGGCTCCCCTGCAACTGGTATTTAGAGGCATCTTGAGGCCTAAAGCCCTCAGACTAGTAGCCACTGAGAGCTTGTTCATGCGTTGTTCGTGTGAATTGCTAGAACTGAACCTTTCTTTTTTTAAAAACCAATTATTTCTCAAAAAAGACACACAAATACAATTAAAACATCATAAAAACATATAAAAGATCCCACATAAATAAATTCACAAATTAATAAGAATTGCACGTGCTACATCATGATTAGGTCGGTTTAGAGAACATATGCACACACCAGGGGAGTAGGGAAACTCCCGGTGGCCCAGGGACAAAGTTGTTCTGGGGGTTCCCCATGTGCTCCAGCACTGAAGCCACGCTTCCCAGCCCCGCTGCTGCGCTCCCTCCTCTATTTACCTGTGGCTGTGGTGGGTGGGCAGGCTTCTTAGGGCGCCAGCTTCTCTCCAGCTGGCGTGCGGGCCTCCCCATTCCCTGGCCAGCGCACTGGCTTCTCTTGTGCCTGCGTGTGGGCCTCCCCATTAAGTAGGGAGAGCGTTGTGTGCCATCACGGCACGCAATGCTCTCCCTACTCAATGGGGAGGCCCACGCGCAGGTGCAAGAGAAGTCGGTGCGCTGGCCATGGAATGGGGAGGCCTATGCGCCGGGAGATGGAAGAAGCCCAGCCGCCACCACTAACAAGAAGGGGGAAATGGTGGAGGGCGAGGCAGTAGCGCGGGGGTGCACGGGGGCGTGGTGGCAGGGACCTTGTGGGCCCCTTGACTCTCCAGGCCCAGGAACATTTGCACCTCCTCGTCCAATGGACGCTACACCCATGGCACCCATGACACACGAGAGAGAGTGTACACATCTGGAGAAGGGAGCTGGTCTAGTGGTAGCAAGCATGAATTGTCCCCTTTGCTAAGCAGGGTTGTCTTGGTTTGCATTTGGATGAGAGACTACATGTGTGAGGACTGTAAGATATTCCCCTTAGGGGATGGGCCATAGCTCAGTGGAAGAGCATCTGAATGCAGCAAGTCCCAGGTTAAATCCCTAGTATTTCCAGAAAGGGTTTGGAGAGACTCCGGCCTGAAATCTTGGACAGCTGCTGCCAGTCAGTGTAGACATTACTGAGCTAGATGGAGCTGACACAGTATAAGGCAGCTTCCTATGTTCCTACGTAATGTCGTTTTTCTTTATTCCATCAGGTTAAGAATGCAGTTGATTCATAAACAAAATCAGGTTTTTAAAAGAACATTCTTACAAAATATGAATAGCCTTTCTGGACTAATTTTACATGGTTAGAATTTAAAGGTAAAATCTGCCGTCAAGTCGATTCCGACTCCTGACACCCACAGAGTCCTGTGGTTTTCTTTGGTTGAATACAGGAGGGGTTTACCATTGCCTCCTCCCATGCAGTATGAGATGATGCCTTTCAGTATATTCCTATATCGCTGCTGCCCGATATAGTCAGTCAGTCAATCAATCAATCTTTATTACGGTCACAGACCAGCATAAAGTATAAGGGTAATTATATGTTAAAAGTGAGATTAGATAAAAAATGACTGCATATAAAATAGTACATATTAATACTAAAAAGACTAAGAATTCTAAACAGACTAAGCCAATGTTAAAGTATAAGGGTGATTACATGATAAAAGTGAGATTAGATTAAAAAATGACTGCATATAAAATAGTACATATTAATACTAAAAAGACTAAGAATTCTAAAAAGACTAAGCCAATGTTAAAGTATAAGGGTGATTGCATGATAAAAGTGAGATTAGATAAGAATGATTACATATACTAAAAGAACTAAAAGTACTAAAAATAGTAAATAACATGAGGGCCTAAACGCCTAAAAGGTAGTAAAAGTAATAAAAAATGCATTAGGTCATATATTTCTGTCTTCTCATGTCTTTTATGACCCGAGTAATAAAACTGAAAAAACAAAGCCAGATTGAAGGTTATAAGGATCAGTAAAAAGGAGGCGTGTGAGCAATTGCAGGGTCTGAGAGTCAGGGTCTCAGGGTCACTGAGAGTCAGATTAAAGCTGATAGGGCTCACTGCCTGTCATCCGCCGATGAATACTTGCATTGCAGCCCCACAGTACCTGGCGACGCTATATGTGATGGCCGGCTTAGAGTCAGAGAGTAGCAAAGAGCTATAGAATTGGCTAGGACGGCCTGGATACTTGCTGAGCAATGGAAAGACGAGGGAGGCGCGGATGTCTCCATAGAACAAGCAGTAGAGGAGAACATACTTCCTCGTTTCAATCTGCCCTAGGCCACAGGGGCATAGCCGCTCTGCAAATGGGGTCCTTCTGTAATGGCCTTCTAGCACTGCTGAAGGGAGGCCATGACAGCGAGCCAAAGTGAACGCCCTTCTGTGCTTAGGAACCTCCAGTGGGGTGAGGTATGCTGCTGGAGAAGCAGAATATCTAAGCCCGTCACTGATGTGGAATTTTGGGGCACTGCTGAGATTGGTTTGGCGCTCAGTGTCTGTAATGCGCTGCTTGATGGTTGCTTTTGCCTGATCATAGCCAATAACTGAGCAGGGTCAAAGGGGGGGGAAACTGCCCGATATAGTACCAGTGGGGGATTCGAACCAGCAACCTTCTGCTTGTTAGTCAAGCATTTCCCCGCTGAGGGTGACTTTAATACACTCCAACAATTTGTAGTGAACTACAAGCTTTGAAGCTGCTTTATACTGAGTCAGACCCTTGGTCATTCTCACTCAGCGCTGTCTACTCCTACTGGCAGCTGCTCTCCAGGGTCCCAAGCAGAGGTCTTTCCCAACCCTGCTATGTGATTGCTTAAGTAGAGAGGCCAGGGATTGAACCTAGGGCATTCTTCATGCAAAGCCTGTGCTCTGCCACTCCTCTAGGGCCTCTCCCTGAGGATGGACCTCTATCAGCCCTCTTTGGTATGCGAAGCATTACAAACAGGTCTCTCTTTGCAGTTGCGAAATGCTGGAGGGTGTGGAGTGTTTCTGATGGCTGGTGTTTAGCTCTCTCTCCTACAAGGAAAAATCTTCTCCGACTAGCTGCCTCTGTATATAATTTTGCTCATGCAATAGGAGAGGAGATGAATAGGTCATCTCAAGAGGAGAGCTGGTCTTGTGGTAGCAAGCATGACTTTGTCCCCTTAAGCTAAGCAGGGTCTGCCCTGGTTGCATATGAAAGGGAGACTAGAAGTGTGAGCACTGGAATTTTCCTCAGGGGATGGAGCCGCTCTGGGAAGAGCAGAAGGTTCCAAGTTCCCTCCCTGGCAGCATCTCCAAGATAGGGCTGAGAGAGATTCCTGCCTGCAACCTTGGAAAAGCCGCTGCCAGTCTGTGTAGGCAATATTGAGTTAGGTGGACTCAGTATATTATTTATTTTATTTATTTATTTAACATATTTTTATACCATCCAAAACTTACATCTCTGGGCGGTTTACAACAAGATAAGATATATGGCAGCTTTCTATGTTCCTGTGTTCCTAATATTTGCCTGCCTAGTGACAGTGCTGGAGAAGAACCCGTTGACTTTATGGAATAAAAGCAGTGTCCTTCCTGCCCCCCTCCTCTCCCCCCCCCGCCGATTCAAACAGTCTTTGCCCTGAGGAAGAGGATGAGGGCAGAACAAGGCGATCCTTTGGCTGTGGGTCTGCAGTTAGAAGCTGCAGTAGAGCGTGAAGTGACAACAGAAGAGCAAGATACAGCAGGCCTCCAAGGAGCAGGAAAAGGCCCTCACACCATCCAGGCTGGGTGCAGCAGAGGATTCTGGGAAAAGAATGGGGATGCAGACTTGGCTAAGGACACAGATGCACAACAGCCTCCAGCGGTGAATCCAGAGTGGCAGACAAAGGAGCCGCTCCTGAACATGGAATTGCCGCACTCAGTGAGGGGAAGCAGCTTGGGAAACTGTACTCCAGTTGTGGCCCCAGCAGATTTCCCACTGAGGCAGCAAGAGGAAGAGAAGCGAGAAATTCAGGTGAGTCTGCTACATCCTGGCATATTTATTTATTTATTTGACATATTTTTATACTGCCCAAAACTTACGTCTCTGGGCAGTTTACAACAAGATAAAACATTAATTAGAAACAAAAACAAATTTAAAATACAACAATTTAAATTTTTTCAAACAATATTCTAAAACAACATTAAAAACCATCAAAACAGTATCAGTTAAAAGCCTGGGTGTCATTTTCAAGGAAATATCCTCTTCCATAGAACATGCCATAGGTGAAAAGAGGGACATTTTCATGGATGTCTTATGCTGCTATGCTTGCTGGTGTCTATTTTATGACTCTTTTTGATCTTTGGGGACAGGGATCCATCTTTATTTTTATTTCTGTCTGTAAACCACTTTGGGAACTTTTGTTGAAAAGTGGTATATAAATATTCATCATCTTCATCTTTATTATTAGTGGCTGGCACACAGACTAAATTTCTCATGAGTAGTTCTAGTGAAATTAAGTAGTTAAAAGTAACTCCTGAGTAATACTACTGGGTAACAGTCTGGCTGTCGGCCACTATTATTACTGTAATCTATATGCAGGCCTACCCAGAAGAATAATTATTTTGGGAGTAATTATTTGCAGATCATATTATACATGTATGTGTTCTTATATGGCCGGATTATTGTTAAATTTCTTACATAAAATGTAAGTATGTTTAACTTGTTAGGTAAGTAAGATAAGTGAAGATGTTAATCATCTTTATGTTACCCAGGGAAAATATTCTGCATATTTTGTTCCACTGGTGAACTGCTGAAAGTCACTCTCTGAGTCTTTTACTCCTTCCAGATCATTTTCTAACCTTTATTTCCTGGCATACAGATTGGGATTACAGATTGTTGCTGGCATACAGATTGGGAATGGGTGGCCAACCCATATTTATTCCAGTCCATTGACCAGAAGATAAAAACCAGTACAAAGTCAGAAGTTAATACTTCTGCATAAGGACATGACTTGACTATGACTACTACAAATATATATTTCTCTTAGGCATACCCATCGCTAATCCCATTTGTGGCAACTCTCGCAAGAGATCGCGAGCAGCTGCTGGATAGTGACGGGGACGGGCAGGAGGGAAGAAAATGGCAGCGGCAGCAGCCGGGACAGGGGACCGATGGGGGGAAAAGATGGCAGCAGTGAGCGGCTGGCCAGCCGGTCGGTGGGTGGGCAGACAAAATGACAGTGGCGGACAAAAGGAAGAAGGCAGCGGAGGCCAGGCGGGAAGAAAACAGCGGTGGGTGGGAGAAGCGGCAGCAGGCGGGGGATGCGGTGGGGAGCAGTGCGGGTAGGAAGGGAACCGTGTTGGGAGCGGCGGGGAGGGGATCAGCGGCGCAGGCACAGATGCTCAATTAACCAATTAACCAATTTAAAGCAACCTGGGGACCCGACATTGAGAATAGCTGGTGCACTGTAGACAATGCTGAGCTAGATTGACCTATGGTCTGACTCAGTATATGGCAGCTTCCTATGTTCCTATGAACCTAGGGCCTTTTGCATGCAAAGCAGATGCTTTGCGACTGAGCTATGGCACATCGTATTTAATCCCAAATTAAAAATGCTTTTTCTGCCATGCAGTTGCATGCATGCACACAAACAAAATCTGTCTATGAAAGGGGCTAAGACAGCAGTTCTCGAATGTAGATCCCCAGATGTCATTGGATTACAGTTCCCATCATCAACTCTAACCACAATAGCCTTGGATGAGAATGAAGGCCCGATAACTGCATCTTGTTTCCAATAGTAAGAAAATAAGGCTTCTCACCAGGGAGGAGAGCTGGTCTTGTGGGAGCAAGCATGACTTGTCCGCTTTGCTAAGCAGGGTCTGCCCTGGTTACATATGAATGGGTGACTAGATGTATGAGTCATCGCCCAGCGACATCTGTGGACCCAAGTCTGAGGACCTCTGGGCTAAGAAATGAATCTGAAAAAGTGGTCAAATGTGGGGGGAAAACAACAACAAACCATTCATTATAACAACATGCTCCATGGCAAAATGGCATTTTAAAAAAATTACATGCATAGGTGACAAATTTAGGCCAGGAGTCGAGCCAAAAGCCCCATGGAACTGAATGGCCTCTGCCTGGTGGCTAAAACCCAACTGGATGGGGTCCCAAATGAGCGACCCAGAGTAGCAGCTTTCCACAGCCTGGGTGCTTCAGCAAAGAAGGCCTTACTCCATCCTCACATCATCTGTCTCTAGCAGTGAGAGGACCTGAAGGAGGACTTGAGTGGAGGGGCAGCTTCAGGTGGAGGCCATGGCCAGGAGTGCTTTCTGTCCGCTTTGGCTGATTCGACAGCTGTGCCCATTCCTTGAAGAGGATTACCTCAAAACAGTGGTGCATCAGCTGGTAACTTCCCGGCTTGACTGTTGCAACGTGCTCTATGTGGGGCTGCCTTCATACGTCTTCTTCACATGGTGGAACAGTGAGAACCGGTGGGACACTGTTATCCCTGGGTATAAACTCTATAGAAAGGACAGGGAGGGGTGCCTTGGAGGAGGGGTAGCACTGTATGTTAAAGAAGGGATAGAATCTAACAAGCTAGAAAACCTAAGTGGACTGGAGTCCTCCACAGAAACCCTGTGGGTGACTATACAAGGCCGGAAAGGAATCGTGCTACTGGGGACGTGCTATCGCCCTCCGGATCAAAATGCCGACAGTGACTGGGAGATGCAGGAGGAAATCAGGGAGGCGTCAAGGAGAGGCAGGGCTGTAATTATGGGTGATTTCCACTACCCACACATAGACTGGGTAAATTCACATTCAGGTCAGGACAAAGAGGTCAAATTTCTAGATATGCTAAATGACTGTGCCCTAGAACAGTTGGTCATGGAACCGACCAGAGAGAAGGCGACCTTGGATCTAATTCTGAGTGACACCCAGAACCTGGTGCGTGATGTCAGTGTCATCGACCCTTTAGGGAACAGTGACCACAGTGCCATCAAGTTCAGCATACGTGCACGGAGAGAATCACCAAGGATGTCAAACACAGACATTTTGAATTTCAGAAGAGGAAACTTCTCCAAAATGAGGAGTATGGTGAAAAGAAAGCTGAGGGGGGAAATCAGGAGAGTCACTTCGCTCCAGAATGCATGGAGTTTACTCAAAACCACAATACTAGAAGCCCAGTCAGCTTGTATACCCAAAAGGAGGAAAGGTACCACTACGTCCAGGAGGATGCCAGCGTGGCTAACGGGTACCGTCAAAGAAGCCATAAAAGGGAAGAAGACTTCTTTCCAAAATTGGAAGGCCTGTCCAAACGAAGAGAACAGAAAGGAATACAAACTCTGGCAAAAGAAATGCAAGGTGACAATAAGGGAGGCAAAAAGAGAGTTTGAGGAACATTTAGCCAAAAGTATCAAGGGGAATAACAAAAACTTATTTAAGTACATCAGAAGCAGGAAACCTGCCAGGGAGGCGGTTGGGCCATTAGACAATGAGGGAGTGAAAGGGATTATTAAGGAGGATATGGAGGTTGCAGAGAAACTGAATGAGTTCTTTGCATCTGTCTTCACGGCAGAGGATACTGAGCATATGCCTGTTCCTGAACCAGGCTTTTTAGGGATGGAGGCTAGAGAGCTGAGTCAGATAGAAGTGACAAGGGATGATGTTCTAAACTGTCTGGAAAAACTGAAAGCTAACAAATCACCAGGGCCGGATGGCATCCATCCAAGAGTCCTCAAAGAACTCAAATGTGAAATTGCTGACCTCCTTGCCAAAATATTTAACTTATCCCTGAAATCGGGCTCTGTACCAGAGAACTGGAGAGTAGCAAATGTAACACCGATTTTCAAGAAGGGATCCAGGGGCGATCCGGGAAATTACAGGCCAGTTAGCCTAACGTCAGTTCCGGGCAAATTGATGGAAAGCATCCTCAAGGATAACATTGTAAAGCACCTAGAAGAACAGGCCCTGCTGGGAGTGAGCCAGCATGGCTTCCGCAAAGGTAAATCTTGCCTCACCAACCTTTTGGACTTCTTTGAGAGTGTCAACAAGTATGTGGATCAAGGTGATCCAGTTGACATAGTCTACCTGGACTTCCAAAAAGCTTTTGACAAAGTTCCTCATCAAAGACTCCTGAGGAAACTTAGCAGTCATGGGATAAGGGGACAAGTACATGTGTGGATTGCTAACTGGTTGAAAGACAGGAAACAGAGGGTAGGTATAAATGGAGAGTTTTCACAATGGAGGGAAGTAAGAAGTGGGGTCCCCCAGGGATCTGTACTGGGACCGGTGCTTTTTAATTTATTCATAAATGATCTAGAAGCAGGGGTAAGCAGCGATGTGGCCAGATTTGCAGATGATACCGAATTCTTCCGGGTAGTGAAATCCAAAATGGATTGTGAGCAGCTCCAAAAGGATCTCTCCAAACTGGGGGAGTGGGCGACAAAATGGCAAATGCGGTTCAATGTTAGCAAGTGTAAAGTGGTGCATATTGGGACAAAAAACCCCAACTTCAAGTATATGCTGATGGGATCCGAGCTGTCTGTGACGGACCAGGAGAGGGATCTTGGGGTTGTGGTTGACAGCTCGTTGAAAGTGTTGACTCAATGTGCGGCAGCTGTGAAAAAGGCCAGTTCCATGCTAGGGATCATTAGAAAGGGGATTGAAAATAAAACGGCTAATATTATAATGCCCTTATACAAAACTATGGTGCGACCACACTTGGAGTACTGCGTACAATTCTGGTCACCACATCTTAAAAAGGACATTGTTGAACTGGAGAAGGTACAGAAGAGGGCAACCAAGATGATCAGGGGCCTAGAGCACCTTTCTTATGAGGCAAGACTACAACACCTGGGGCTTTTTAGTTTAGAAAAAAGTCATCTGCGGGGAGACATGATAGAGGTCTATAAAATCATGCATGGCATGGAGAAAGTGGAGAGAGAGAGATTCTTTTCCCTCTCACACAACACTAGAACCAGGGGTCACTCCATGAAATTGATTGCCAGGAGGTCTAGGACCAACAAACGGAAGTACTTTTTCACACAACGCGTGATCCACTTGCGGAACTCTCTGCCACAGGATGTGGTGACAGCCAACAACCTGGATGGCTTTAAGAGGGGTTTGGATGACTTCATGGAGGAGAGGTCTATCAATGGCTACTAGTCTTTGGGCCACCTCCAGCCTCAAGAGCAGGGTGCCTCTGAGTACCAGTTGCAGGGGAGTAATGGCAGGAGAGAGGGCACGCCCTCAACTCCTGTCTGTGGCTTCCAGTGGCATCTGGTGGGCCACTGTGTGAAACAGGATGCTGGACTAGATGGGCCGTGGGCCTGATCCAGCAGGGCTGTTCTTATGTAGTTTGGAAACTTCAGTTAGTTCAGAATGCGGCAGCCAGTTTGGTCTCTGGGGCAACCGAGAGAGACCATATGATACCTGTTTTGAAACAGTTATACTGGCTGCCGATTTGTTTCTGGCCCAAATACAAAGTGCTGGTTATTGCATTTAAAGCCCTGATTGGCTTAGGTCCAGGTTACCTTAGAGAGCGCCTTCCTCTGCATGATCCCCACCACACATTAAGGTCATCTGAGGAGGTCCGTCCCCAGTTACCACCAGTACTTCTGGTGGAGACTCAGAGCCGGGCCTTCTCTGTAGCTGCTCCTGGGCTGTGGAATGCTCTCCCGGCAGAAATCTGTAATCTGACCTCATTGTTGACCTTCAGGAGAGCCCTTCAAACCTATCTGTTTGGCCTGGCCTACCAGGTTTTTTAAACTGTTGTCTATGTTCAGCCTGGTTCTCCAGGGTTTTTAATTGTTTAAATGTTAATTGATTTTATGGTGGTTTTCATAGTTTTGATTTTGTTTGTTTGTTTGTTTGATTTTTAGACCGCCCTTACAATTTTAATTGTTAATTGACTTTAATTGTTTTTGTTTTGATGTAAACTGCCCTGAGCCATTTTTGGAAGGGCAGTATATAAATCGAATGAATGAATAAATGTAAGATAAAGCAGGGTTCATATTCTTCTGCTTGAACATGGGATCTTGCTTTTTTTTCAGGTTCAGGGACCATTCGGGGAATTGGCTGCAAGTTTTCCTGAGGCAGGGAAGGGTCCTTTGGATGCTTGGCAGACACCACCAATCAGGGCAAACGCACCGGAAAATGACAGAGAAGCAACTTCGCCGGGTAAGGATGGCTGATGCTCAAGATGTTGGATGCTCTGGATTTGACAGGAGCTAGGGCTGCAGCTCTGTGCAGAGCATGTGCTTTGCATGCAGGTCGTCTCCAGGTAGGACTGGGAAAGACTCCTGCCGGAAACCTTAAGAACATAAGAACAGCCCTGGGGGATCAGGCCCAAGGCCTACCTAGTCCAGCATCCTGTTTCACAGAATGGCCCACCAAGATGCCTCTGAGAAGCCCCCAGGCAAGAGGTGAGGTGGAGAGCCTCTGCCAGTCAATGTAAGCAATACTGAGCAAGATTGGCCCATGGTCTGACGCAGTATAGAGCAACCTAAATAGCTTCAGGATTCCTGAATGTTTAGTGAGATTTTGTGGGGATGGTTGTAGCTCAGTGGTAGATCATCTGCTTTGCATGCAGAAGGTCCCAGGTTCAATTCCTGACAGCGTCTTCAGATAAGGCCAGGAGAGACTCCTGCCTGGAGAAGCTGCTGCCAGCCAGTGTTGACAGTACTTAGCTAGATGGACCAGTGGTCTGACTCGGTATATTATTATTATTTTTTATTATTATTATTTTACATTTATATCCTGCTCTTCCTCCAAGGAGCCCAGAGCAGTGTACTACATACTTGAGTTTCTCTTTCACAACAACCCTGTGAAGTAGGTTAGGCTAAGAGAGAAGTGACTGGCCCAGAGTCACCCAGCTAGTTTTATGGCTGAATGGGGATTTGAACTTGGGTCTCCTAGTCCAGCACTCTAACCACTACACCACGCTGGCTATACAGCAGCTTTTATACAGTGCTGGTGCCCTGACTAATGGTGTGCTTACGCAATGAACAAAGTTAAGTTCACACAAAACTATCACGCAGCTGTGCAGAATTATGGGACTCTCGGAATTGCGCTCTTGCACAAAAGTTCCCTTTAAAGCACTTTTTAAAATTTATTCAATTTCTATACCGCCTTTCTTAAAGTGGCTCAGAGTGTTTAACATGAAAATCAAAAGCATTTAATAAAACAATTAAAAGAACAAACATATTAAACCAGATTAAAATTAAAACTGTATCCTTAAAAGTCAGGCTAAAAAGATGGGTCTTTAAGGCTCTCCTCTTATGAGGAGTTCCACAGGTTGCACACCTGTTGTGTAAGCACAAGCATGTTTGCACTAGTTCAACACTAGCCTAAAATGCAAGCTCCAGACTTCGTGTGACTAGCTAGCACAACATCCTTGCACAAGAGAACCATTAGTCTATTGCCATTAGTCTGTTATGTTAACTGAGCAATGCAGCACACTCTTAAAGTGGTAGATCTCTTATATATAGCAGGGGGGAGGAAACAGGCCCTATCCCGCCCCAGCACAGCATCCCTCCAGTGGCTGTTGCCGGTGTCTCCTTTATTTTTCTTTTTAGACTGGGAGCCTTTTGGGGACAGGGAGCCATCTTTATTTTTCTACGCAAATCTCTTTGAGAAGTGGTGTTTAGATATAATCATAATCATAATTAATTAATTGAAAATAATTAATTAGGATATTGGCCAGTGTTTTTACACAAGGTTGTGAAATACAAAATACCATCATTTTTGTCTCTCTTGCAGGAATGGCATCTGAGACAGGTTTGAAGTCATTTGCCTTTTGTGGTGGTGTGGAAACAGCCATTGTGGAGCATCAGGTAGGGGGAGGCTCATTAGGGAGACATCTCAGGTGCTTCCTTTTGTTACCTGAGCCAAAAAAGCATGGACGCCTATCCTTTCATTTCTGGTGCTGCAAGAGCTGGACTTGTAGCAAGCATGACTTGTCCCCTTTGCTAAGCAGGGTTGCATATGAATGGGAGACTTGATGTGTGAGCACTGTAAGATATTCTCCTTAGGGGATGGAGCCGCTCTGGGAAGAGCACCTGCCTGCTTGCATGCAGAAGATTCCAAGTTCCCTCCCTGGAATCTCCAATAAAGAGCTGAGAGAGACTCCTGCCTTCAGCCTTCAAGAAGCTGCTGCCAGTCTGTGTAGACAATACTGAGCTAGATGGACCAATGCTCTGACTCAGTATATGGCAACTTCCGATGTGCTATGTTCCTAAGAGGCCTGGTTAGGGGACTAGAAGTGTGAGCACTGTATGATATTCCCCTTAGGGGATGGAGCCGCTCTGGGAAGAGCATCTCGGTTCCACGTTCCCTCCCTGGCAGCATCTCCAAGATAGGGCTGAGAGAGACTCCTGCCTTCAGCCTTGGAGAAGCCGCTGCCAGTCTGTGTAGACAATACTGAGCTAGATGGACCAATGGTCTGACTTGGTATATGGCAGCTTCCTATGTTCCTAAGATGTCAATATGTATACATAAATTGAAATACAACAAATGTAAAAACAGAATACAAACTATTTTACAGAATAAAAACAATTAAACAGTTTAAAATTAAGTTTAACTAAAAGCCTGAGAAAACAGATGTATCTTGAGAGTCTTTTAAAAAGCAATCCGAGATGGAGAAGCTCTTATTTTGTCAGGGAGCATATTCCAGAGCTCTGGGGCAGCCCCAGAAAAGTCCTGGTCCTGAGTTGCCACCAAATGAGCTGGAGGCAACCGTAACTAGACCCTCCCCAAAGGATCTTAATAGACCCAACAGACCTATCCCACTTTACTTTGCTTTTGGGGGAAAATAAAAGGGGCAAATGTTCTTACTTGACTTGGGAGTTATATTTTTGAGGAGAACGTGTTTTTAAGGAAAGTAAACTTAAGGGATCACCCGGCATTCTGTGTGTGTGTGTGTACTTGGCAATGCCTGGACCAATATGAACCAAATTTGGTACAGCTGTGGTGAGTGACACATGACTGATTGATTAAGTGCTGTCAAGTCGGTGTCAGCTCTTAGTGACCACATAGATAGATTACCTCCAGGATTATCTGTCTTCAACTTGGCCTTGAAGGCTTCTCAGTGGTGCATTCATTGCTGTCGTAATTAGGTCCACCATCCTCTTCTTCTCTTTCCTTCAACTTTTCCCAGCATTATAGACTTCTCAAGGGAGCTGGGTTTTTGCATAATGTGTTCAAAGTATGATAGTTTGTCTGGTCATTTGTGCCTCGAGTGAAAATTCTAGATTGATTTGTTCTAAGATCCATATGTTTGTTTTTCCCAGCTGTCCATGGTATCCTCAAAAGTCTTCTCCAGCACCAAAGTTCAAATGCGTCAACACTTTTTCTATCTTGCTTCTTCAAAGTCCAGCTTTCACAATCATAGAGTGTCGCAGGAAAAACCATTGTCCAAACGATTCTATTCTTTGTAGGTATAGACACGTCACGGCATCTAGGGACACCTCAGTGGCGTAGTTTGTTATGATGTTATCCTCCCCGATTCAAGATGGTGGATGCATGAATGTTTGAGGCGCAATTGGGAACCAACTTGGACCAAACTTGATACAGTTGTAGCAATAGCGAAAGGAAAGTCAGCAGATTAGTTCTTACCAGAACTTCTTGTTCTTCTTTCAGGGACCAGTGACCTTTGAGGAGGTGGCTGTGCGTTTCACTGAGGGGGAGTGGGGCCTGTTGGATCCAGGCCAGAGAGCTCTGTACAGAGAGGTTATGGTGGAGAATTATGGTAATGTGGCCTCTTTGGGTAAGGATTCGTTTATTCTTTGTTGATAGATCGTTAGAGGTGTGAATTGCTCTTGTGGCATTTTAACTCTTGCTTACTAGCCCAAGAGACATCTTTGAAAGTGGCAACTCTCTTTAACAGGATGGAGAGCAACTGTTCCTGTTCAGCCAAGTATAGCGTCCCTCCCAGTGGCAGCTTCTGGTGCCGCACTTGGGTTCTTTTTAAATTGGGAGCCCCTTTGGGATAGAGGATCAATTACTCCGCCAAATGGGCAGGGGCACTTCTTCAAAATGGTGGCTGTTATATTTAGCAGTGGTGTGGGGAGCAAGTGTCCCTGTTGAATCCAAAATAGACCAGGGTTTCCCAGCCTATGGTACTCCAGATATTGTTCAGCAATGTCTGGAATACCACAGGTTGGGAACTCCTTTTAGACTGTGAGCCCCTTAGGGATAGAGAAACCTCTTCAGATCCTCTTGTGGCAAACAGTTTGAGAATCATCCTTCTAGCTGGGCAAAGAAGCACCTTTTGAAAGGGCAGCTTTCTTATATTTAGCAGAGGGAGAGCAGCTGTCCTTATTCAGCCGAGAATGGGTTACCTCCCAGACTGAGATCCCCTTTGGGTAGGAATGTGCAAACAGGTTCGATGTCTAACCGGTTCAGTTTGACAGTTCGGGGATCTAACTGAACCACCCCTTTTGGTCCGACCCTGGACCGAAACCCACTCACCCCCCGGCTGTTCGGGGGGTTCATGAGTCAATTAAAAAAAATTAAATTAGTGCTTACCCCCTCCGGGGGGCTTCTGAGCACACGGCGGGGTCCGTGGAGGTTCCCCCTCCCCCTGTCAGCCTCGGAGAAGCCCTCAGCAGGGGGTAAGTACTTAAAAACAATTTTAAATTGACTCGCGAACCCCACCAAACCAATCCCAGGGGTGGGGTTCGATGGGGGACAAAAACGAACTGGCCCAGTCCTCTTCGGGTCCAATTCGGACTTGACCCAAACTGGGCCAGCCAGTTTTGTGCACACCCCTACCTTTGGGGCAGGGAGCTATCATGCCTCTTTCTATGTCAGCCGCTTGCCCCATGTAGCCTCATGTCTCCCACAACCTTAAGAAAAAGTGGGTCAGCTAGGTAGGTGGGTCCCACCAGAGCCGGCCCTATTTATCAGTGTACTGTAAATGAAAATGTGTGTGCAGGCCACAGCAGACAAGCAGCATCAAAAAAGAGGCATCCTTTGTGTGAGGGAAGGGGAATACTTCTTCTGAAGTGGTGTCGGCTACTCATTGGGTTTTTTGGTAAGTTTGGGTATTAAAATAATGAACACATGTATTTAATGCTTGCTATCTGATTAACGACATTAAGTGAACAAGAGGATTTTAATAATCTATCAGATTAACGAATAAAGACTGCAGCCTGAATGCCAAACAGGCATTTCAAGTGACCTGGGCAAGCATTGACCAGTGGTGATGTAGTAGTTAGAGTGCTGGATTAGGACTGGGGAGACCCAGGTTCAAATCCTTATTCAGCCACAAAGCTCACTGAGTGACCTTGGGCCAATCACTCTCTAGCTCATTTCACACATTGCATTCAACACTTGTATGAGTGTACAGTGTACACAGGTACAGATCTGTACACAGCTACAGTTATTCAGACATTATATTGAACACCGGTACAGCAGTATACTTCTTGTCTATACTCTACATTTGAGGGGTCTGTACCCAGGTTCACTTTAAAAATGAACGCAGGTACAGTCATTCATACAAATACATGTAGAAGCATGCGGACATCTGTACACTTGTAAAACATAATGTCTGAACAGAGCTTTCTCTCAGCCTACCCACCTCGCAGGGTGGTTGTGAAAATGAAATAGAATTGGGGTGGGGAACGATGTTTATCACTCTCAGCTCCTTGAATTAAGAGTGGTTTAGAAATGTAACAAAATAAATAAAGAGGTATATTAGCCAGTGCAAGATGGGGATTTCTGGTTCAACATGGTGCTTCCTCACCAGTTCCATACCTGCTTGCAGAGATCTTGGCTTCCTGCATTTTGCCCTTCACAAGGAATCACAGAGACAGGCTGGTTTAGAACTATTGATTTGATTTGATTTTAATCGAAAGAGCCAGAAATAATTGCTCTGCTTTTGTTTTCTTCCTCAGAAGGACCTCCTGCTGCCAAACCTGATATCATCTCCTGGCTGGAAGAAAAGGAAGAAATATTTGACCAGAACTCTGAAGAAGGTAAGAGCTCAACATGCAGCTTGCTTATTTGTGTAGTCGGGCCATTTATGGTTGTTTGGAAATTCTGGGGTTTCCTCAGTAGATTAGACTGGTAGATTTCTCCCCCCCCACCCCGCCTCCTCTTCTAAGACTAATTGAAAGTGGAAGTTGATGTTAGGAAGCAAACCTGGAGTTCTCAACTCCATGTTTGCTTTGTAACGCTAATGTGAGTTACCTCAGCAAAACTCTGGGCCAGTTCAGACAATCCTGTACTGCCTGCCCCCACCCCGAATCAGCCCATATGGTTAAGAAGGGGGACATGCCACGAGCACACCCAACCTGTCATCTTTCCTGGATGTGTTGATTTAAACTACTGGTGAAAAATGTCAAACATGCAGTAGCATTTAGGACAGAGACTTGATTGCAGAAGCAGGAAGGCCAGCCAGAAAAACATTCAAATAATGGAAGGAAATCATAAGAGAATGTATTAAAAGTTTGGCTGTTGAAAGAAAAGAGCAAATATCGATCAATAGAGTCTGTCCAATATGTAATGTTCTCTGTCCCCTCACTACAAATCTCTGGAAAAGGTTGTGGTATGAAGCTGTATTATTCTCTCATGTTCTTCTCAGGCTTGATTCCAGCAGGTGATGCCTGCAGGGATGAAACAGACAGGGGAAGAGTCGAGCTGCCATTGAAAGGCAGTGAGGGGGAAGAGGTGGAGGAGAACCCTGGAAGTAGAGACTGGGCAAAGATGGGGGAAGAGGGGGAAGAGTCTGGACAAACAGAGATGTGGCAGAAGAAACTGGGAGGTACCTAATTATCTATCTATCTATCTATCTATCTATCTATCTATCTATCTATCTATCTATCTATCTATATCTACTTATATTGATTGATATTAAAAGATTGATATCCTCCCTTCTGACTTATAACAACATAATAACAGCCCTGCTGGATCAGGCCCAAGGCCCATCTAGTCCAGCATCCTGTTTCACACAGTGGCCCACCAGATGCCTCTGGGGAGCCCACAGGCAAGAGGTATGTGCATGCCCTCTCTCCTGCAGTTGCTCCCCTGCAACTGGTAACTGCAACTGGTAACTGGAATTGATCTTCAAGAATAGCTTCAGTCACAATTGGCAGTTTTATTTCCAGTCCCCTTCCAATGACCCCTAGCATGGAATTTGCATTTTTCACAACTGCCGCACATTGAGTTGACACTTTCAATGAGCTGTCCACCACGACCCCAAGTTCTCTCCCCTGGTCAGTCACTGACAGCTCGGATCCCATCAGTGTATATGTGAAGTTGGAACATAAGAACAGCCCTGCTGGATCAGGCCCAAGGCCCATCCAGTCCAGCATCCTTTTTCACGCAGTGGCCCACCAGATGCCTCTGGGGAGCCCACAGGCAAGAGGTATGTGCATGCCCTCTCTCCTACTGTTACTCCCCTGCAACTGGTATTGAGGCATTGTGCCTCTGTGGCTGGAGATGGCCCACACCACCAGACTAGTAGCCATTGATAGACCTGTCCTCCATGAATCTGTCTAAGCCCCTTTTAAAGCCATCCAAGCTGGAGGCCATCCCACATCCCATGGCAAAGAATGCCACAGATTAATTGTGCGCTGTGTGAAAAAGTACTTCCTCTTGTTGGTCCTAAATTTCCCAACCTTCAGTTTCATGGGGTGACCTCTGGTTCTAGTGTTGTGAGAGTCCATGATGTCCATAATCTCTTTTTAAAATCACAAGATAATGGCCAACATGTTGTACAGGCTTATGCCGGTCGTTCCAGTCAGCCCGTGCTGCTGCAGGTGTCTACATAGTGAACACAGGAAGCGGCTTTATACCAAGTCAGACCATCGGCCCATCTAAGTCAGTGTTGTCTACACTAACCAGCAGATGCTCTCCAAGATTCAGGCAGGAATCTCTCTCAACCCTACATGGAGATGCCAAGGAGTGAACCTGGAACTGTCTCTTCCCCTGAACTAGGGCCTCATCCCCTAAGGGAAATCTCTTACAGCAATCACATGTAGTCTCCCATCCAAATGCAAACCAAGCCAGACCCAGCTTAGCAAAGGGGACAATTCATGCTTGCTACCACAAGACTAGCTGTCCTAAGTTATGCATCTGCACTCTGGAAATGCATCTTCTGAAACACCGGAAATTGTACTCCAAAAGTGCCAGTGTGCAACTCTTAGGCATTAGTACAAAAGCGCTCTTGCACAAGACCGCTGGTGCTTCTTTAGACACCCACAGCAGTGTAAGCTGATTGGAAATGCAAGACTGTGCAACACGTTGGCCAATATAAAGCAATTTATATTTAATTTATATTTAACTAAAAGATAACAGAACAACAGAAACTAGCAGAATAAGCAATATTCCTCTCTCCAGACTTTTTTTATTGTGTAAATTAAAAGAAAATTAAAAACTACAAATAAAGAACAGACGTTTCGATGTACAGACATCAATTTCAGTGTTCCATGTCTCACTGTTTAAAATCCACACTGAACAATGCCTCTTAAAGTAAGCATCTTAGAGTCTGAGCAGTGTATGCTCAAGAGAAAGATAAGGGAAGCATTGTATTTAGACAAGTTACAGCTGGGGGTCAATGGTAAGGAAGAATTGAAATTTTTTTTAAAGTATATAGGCTATTAAAGGGTAAGCAGTAATTTAGTTTACACACTCCCATTTTTCCCCCTTTCATTTTTCTCGCAGAAAAATGACACTAACAGAGTTAGTTACAGTAACAGAGTTAATGACACTAACAAATGACACTTAACACTAACAGAGTTAGTGTTAAGCAGGCAAAGCTGTGAGTCATAAATTTCCACCTTCCCCCCCCCCTCCTAACCGCCCCCGCTTTCCCCCCACATGCTAATCAGGTGCCTCATTAGATTTAGGGAGAGCATCTGGGATATAAGTGTGCGGATTTTAAACAGTGAGACATGGAACACTGAAGTTTGTTTTGTTTGTTTGTTTTATTTTATCTCATTTTTATACTGCCCAAACCATGAGTTCTGTACATCAAAATGCCTGTTCTTTATTTGTAGTTTTTAATTTTTAATCCACACAATAAAAAGGTCTGGAGAGAATAAAATAGTGAAGATTCATTATGCACATTGCATCGCCAGTGTATAAACTCTAAGCAATATTGTTAAAAACTGTCCAGTTAAATGTTTGAAAATTCTGTTTGAAGACCTCCAGCAAAGGAGAGTCCGCCACTTCATGAAGCAGGCAGTTCCACTGCTAAATCAGTCTTACAGTTAGGAAATCCCTCCTAAGGTCTAGCCTAAATCTGCTTCCTTGCAATGTCGACCCTTGATTCTAGTCCTGCCCACAGGAGCAACAGAGACCAAATCTGCCACTCCTCCTCTGTGACAGCCCTTCAGATATTTGAAAATTACTTTACTTATTATATTTGTATCCCACTCTTCCTCCAAGGAACTCAAGGCAATGTACTGAGTTTTCAAGATCCCCTCTTCCTTGCCACGCCACCTCCAGATGACGGGAGAGTGATAGCCATCAGGGTAGACAGCCTTCAACAGGAAGGTCTTGAGTTGGAAGAATCGCCCGAGGCATTACCAGGAGGCTCCCAAGAGACCTTTTCCATCGTGACTGAGGTTCCTGAGAGTAAGTATGCATTGCAGATAAGTCAGGGGAATAACCCAGGCTTAATTAAGAGAAGAACAGCCCTGCTGGATCAAGCCAAACGTCCATCTAGCCCAACTTCCTTCTTCACACAGTAGCCACCCAGGCACATCTTGGAAGCCTACAAGTTGGGTGGGGAGGGAGGGAGAGAGCAACTGTCCACTCCTATTGGTATTCCATACTAACTGGTGTTCTGGGACATGCTCCCACCCCACCAATCCTTATGGAAATATATAGCTGTCAAGGTTAGTTGTCACTGCTAGTCCCGTTCTCCATGAATTTGTCTAATCCCTTTTAAAAATCATCTAGATTTTTAAATCCTACCACTCGTTCTCTGGATCCTTGCCAAACTTGGCTGCTTCTATCTAACAGGGAGAATGTTGGAGGTGGCCTAGTTAATATCATAAATACATCACTGAGGGAGGGGAGGGTGCGTCCTTGTCTGAAGGAGGCAGTAGTTAGACCGCTTTTTCCCTGGACCCTTTAGCAATGGATAATTACAGTCCAATTTCCCTTGGTTGGGCAATGAGATTAAAAGGGTGGTGACTGAACAGGTCCAGGCAGTTTAGGAGGAAACTGATTATCTAGATCCATTTCAAACTGGCTTTAAAGCTGGGTATGGGGTTGAGATAGCCTTGGTCGGCCTGATGGATGACCTTTACCGGGGAATCGACAGAGGAAGTGTAACACTGCTGGTTCTTTCAGATCTCTCAGCAGTGTTCAATACGATCGACCATGGTATCTTTCTGGATCGCCTGGAGGCGTTGGAGATGGTGGCACTGCTTTGCATAGGTTCTGCTCCTATCTCTTGGGTAGATTCCAGATGGTGGAACTTGGTGACAGCTGCTCCTCAAATTAGGAGCTGTTATATGGAGTCCCTCAGGACTCCATTCTGTCACCAATGCTTTTTAATATCTACATGAAACCGCTAGGTGAGGTCATCAGGAGGTTTGGTGCTGGGTGATATTAGTATGCTGATGACACCCAAATCTACTTCTCCTTTTCATCTTCATCATCAGTAAATGGTACGCATACTCTAAATGGCAGTAATGGGCTGGATAAAGGTTAACAAATTGAAGCTGAATCCAAGCAAGACGGAGGTGCTCATTGAAGGGGCTCAGAATTTGAGGGATAAGTTAGATCTTCCTGTGCTCGGTGGGTTTACACTCCCCTGGAAGGAGCAGTTGCACTGCTTGGGAGTACTCCTGGACCCAGGCCTTACCCAGGTATCTCAGGTGGAGGCCATGGCCAGGAGTCCTTTCCATCAGCTTTGGCTGATTAGAAAAATGTGTCCATTCCTTAAAGAGGATGACCTCAAAACAGTGGTGCATCAGCTGGTAAGAACATAAGAACAGACCTGCTGGATCAGGCCCATGGCCCATCTAGTCCAGCATCCTGTTTCACACAGTGGCCCACCAGTTGCCACAGGGAGCCTACAGGCAAGAGTTGAGGGCATGCCCTCTCTCCTGCTGTTACTCCCATGTAACTGGTATTCAAAGGGATCCTGCCTCTGAGGCTGGAAGTGGCCTATAGCCCTCCGACTAGTAGCCGTTGATAGACTTCTCCTGTTGATAGACCTCAAGCCTGGTAATCTCCAGACTTGACTTTTGTAATGCGCTTACCTGGGGCTGCCTTTGTACATAGTTTGGAAACTTCAGTTAGTTCAAAATGTGGCAGCCAGATTGGTCTTTGGGGCAACCCAGAGAGACCATATTATTCCTGGTTTGAAACAGTTACACTGGCTGACGATATGTTTCTGGGCAAAATACAAAGTGCTGGTTATTACCTTCTAATAAGAGCCCCTAATAATACAAAGTGCTGGTTATTACCTTCTAATAAGAACTGCTGTGTAAGAGCCCCTGGTGGCGCAGTAGTAAAACTGCCGCCCTGTAACCAGAAGGTTACAAGTTCGATCCTGACCAGGGGCTCAAGGTTGACTCAGCCTTCCATCCTTCCGAGGTCGGTAAAATGAGTACCCAGAATGTTGGGGGGCAATATGCTAAATCATTGTAAACCGCTTAGAGAGCTTCCAGCTATAGAGCAGTATATAAATGTAAGTGCTATTGCTATTGCTAAAGACCTGAATGGCTTAGGTCCGAGTTATCTTAGAGAGCATCTTCTCCTACATGATCCCCACCACACGTTAAGGTCATCTGAGGAGATCCGTCTCCAGTTACCACCAGTTTGTCTGGTGGCGACAAAGGTGGTCCTTCTCTGTAGCTGCTCCTGGACTGTGGAATGCACTCCTGGCAGAAATCTGTAATCTGAGCTCATTATTGACCTTCAAGAGAGCCCTTCAAACCTATCTGTTTGGCCTGGCCTACCAGGGCTTTTAAATTGTTGTCTATGTTCAGCCTGGTTCTCCAGGGTTTTTAACTGTTTAAATGTTTTAACAGTTAATTGGTTTTATAATAATAATAATAATAAATAATTCGATTTCTATACCGCCCTTCCAAAAATGGCTCAGGGCGGTTTACAAAGAGAAATAACAAATAAGATGGCTCCCTGTCCCCAAAGGGCTCACATTCTAAAAAGAAACATAAGACACACACCAGCAACAGTCACTGGAAGTACTGTGCTGGGGGTGGATAGGGCCAGTTACTCTCCTCCTGCTAAATAAAGAGAATCACCACGGTAAAAGGTACCTCTTTACCCAGTTAGCAGGGGATTAACTTTGCCCAGTTAGCAGTTTGCCCAGTTATGCTGTTTTTACAGTTTTGATTTTCATGGTTAATTGATTTCAGTTGTTTTTATTTTGAGGTAAACTGCCCTGAGCCATTGTTGGAAGGGTGGTGTATATAAATCAAATCAATAAATTTAATTATTATTATTATTAATAATAATAATAATAATAATAATAACAACAACAACAACGGATTGGTGGCCATTGCAGCAACAATTCCATAGTTTAACTCCATGTTGTATAAAGAAGTACTTCCTTTTGTCTGTCCTGAATTTCCCAGCACTTAGCTCCAACAGGTGACCCCAGTTCTAATATTATGAAAGAAAGAGGGGAAACGTTTCTTGATCCACTTGCTCCATACCATGCATAATTTTATACAGCTCTATCATGTCCCCCCTTCTTAATTAAAAAGGCTCAAATGTTCATTATGTGTAAGCAGCGAGTCAAAGCATTAAAAAAAATTGGGCTCCAATCTGGTTCAGCTTCACCAGTGATCTTTAATGGTCTGCTTCAGTTTCAGCTGAGCGAATGACTGATATCCAGAGCATCTTTTCCTGGTAGCAGGAAAGAAAGAAGGGAGAGCTTATATGGTCGTGGAGAGCTGACTCCCTACATACAGGTTCAATCTGACTCCCTGTATGTTTGAGGGGAGTCACAGCTGTGGGTATGACTCTGACAAAGTGGGCTCTTGACCTTCTTTTGCCCTCTGATCCAGTACAATGCCTTATCTGTTTGTACCATCAAAGCAGGCAAATGTTTCAGTTGCCTCTGAGGCCTGGATCGCACTGAAGTGATACTCCTCTCTGGGACTGGAGACGAGAGATGGGAGCTTACAAGATGGAATGCTTCTTCACACCAAAGGAAAACCATTCTTCCCACACTCAAAACTAGCATGTTGGTAAAAAGGCTAGGCCCGAACCCTTCCTTTGATACAGTACTTTTATGTGTGCAGTGAAACTCTAGTCTGGAGAAGCATTGAGTCCATGTGAGTCTTCCCCTACCATCCAGACACAGGTTTACCACCTAAGTAAGAACTAGGCCTCAGGCCTTTCAAGGATTTGTAGGCAGGACAATTTCTCAACTCGTGGTTTGTTCTCTCTCTCTCTCTCTCTCTCTCTCTCTCTCTCTCTCTCTCTCTCTCTCTCTCTCTCTCCTCATTTTGCTGACCCTTTCTAACTGAGCAGAGTCACCTTTTAATGTGGTAATTCTCTTTACATTTAACAGTGGGAAAGCATCTGTCCCTATCCAGCCCCAGCACAGCATCCCTACAGTGGCTGCTGCTGGTGTCTACCTTGTGTTTCCTTTTAGGACAGTGAGCCCTTTGGGGACAGGGAACCATCTTATTAATTTATTATTGTGTTCTCTATGTAAACTGCTTTGGGAACTTTTGTCAAAAAGCTGTATATAAATATTCCTTGTTTGCTTGAGCCTTTATGTCCCCCGTGTTCTCTCTTAGATTTTTATCTTTTTTTCAACAGGCGATGGTTGGGAGAGTGAGAGTGAGTGGGAGCCCTGTGAGGTGTTGTCGGAAGAAACAGAGGATGAAGAAATGGATGACAACTTCAGAAATCAAGATGGGCCAGAGAGGAATGAGGAGAACTCAGCAGAGGAGTGGAGAAATCAGTCTACCAACTGCCAGGGTAGTGACTTCAGTGGAATGCCAGTCCAACAAAAAATACACAAAGGCAAAAGAAAGAATCAGTGCAAAGTGTGTGGGAAAAGCTTCACTCGTAAGTCAAGCCTTAAGGTGCACCAGAGAATCCACACAGGGGAGAAGCCTTACAAATGCACAGTCTGTAGCAAAGGCTTCTGTGATAAAACCAGCTTTCTTAGACATCAGAGAATCCACACGGGAGAGAAACCGTATAAATGCCCAGAGTGTGGAAAGAGCTTTAATCGGACCACAAACCTTATTACCCATCAGAAAACCCATGTGGAGACACGGGAGAAAACCTTCCACTGCTCCAGCTGTACCAAGAGTTTTTACAATAAGTACAGTCTTAAAACACACTGGCGAAGCCACACCGGGGAAAAACCGTATAAGTGTTCCAGCTGCAGTAAGAGCTTTTGCGATAAATCCAACCTCGAGGCACACTGGCGAGTGCACACAGGGGAGAGACCGTTCGAATGCTCGGAATGTGGGAAGAGCTTTAGTGACCGCAGAACACTTCTTCGACATCAGAGGATCCACACCGGGGAGAAACCGTACAAATGCACCGAATGTGGAAAAAGCTTCAATGACCTTGCGACACTGCTCCGGCATCAGAAAATCCACACAGGAGAGAAGCCTTATAGGTGCACAGAATGTGGGAAAAGCTTCAACCAGAGCTCACACCTTATCCGACATCAGGCCACGCATGACACGCAGCGGCATAAAAACAAGTCACGAGGAGCAAAAGCTTCTGTCGAAACCAATATCTTTTTGGACATTGGCAAATTCACACAAGAGAGCTACTACAGATACACTCCTTCTGCAGAAACCTTTCACTGGCCGCTCCCATCTTACACAGCCTCCACAGATGCAGGAGAAGGGACCATTCCAAATGTCTGGACTATTTCAGATACTTCTGTGGGTGATCAAGCCATTCTAGTTATGAAGGAGTTCACTGAGGACAGGAGCTTGACACTATGAATGCTCAGAGTGAGAGAAGTTTTAGCCAGGCCTACCATGAGGCATCCTAATCCACTTAAGCGAGAAGCCGTAACCAGTGTTTAAACTCTCTTAAGAATAGATGTGTTTCCAAGCAGGCGTCTCTTGATCCAAAATAGGCCAGTCTTCTACAACTGGGTTTGATAGCAAGGACTGATGAAAGCTTCATTTGGGAAAAGACAAAGGCAAGATTCTCGGGGGCGGGCGGGCAGCGGGGAGATAACTCCAGTGGGGAAAGCAGTTCTTTATACTTCACAAGCTGGAACTCTTCCTGCTTGGCTTAGATCGGCTATCAATAACTGCTGTAAGAATTCTTAAAGGGTTCCTTTATGATGTATGTCTTGGAGAAGGAAAATACATGGATCAGCCAGCATAAAAAATATTATTTTGAATGATCTACAATCAAAGGGTTGAATGCTTTCTCTTTGGCTTGCATAACTGAAAATTATCCTGTTTTCTCAGAGCAGAGGGAAGCAGACAAGGCCTAAAGAGATTTAGCAATTTAATGAGTGACAATATGAGATGCTGTCCCTGGAAAATCCTACAAGAATTGGGCTAGTGTGAACAACTCTTCCCCCTGATCCTCCATTTTTGAAATTGGGTCCTGAATGACTTAGTGGAGTAAGGCAAGATTTACCGGGATCTTTGACAAACACCAAATTCTCAAAGGATGTTCAGACAGGTTGGTTGTTCTTTGGTGTTTGAAAATATAGACTCATAGGTTGAATACAGATTTTCCACAGCAAAGGTCAACAAGCAGATGGGGATATCATCTGAGTAAAGACTGATTTTCCGTGTTGTACAGGATGAAAAGAAAGTTCCCTTTTAGAATCGCATTTTGGTGAAGGGTGACTGGAAATGCGCCCATTAGGTTCACATGCTGGTGGACTGAAAGATGGTACACAATGTTTGGTGCTTGTTTTTTTAATTGACGGGAGTCACAAAGATAATTACAAAACTTGCTGGATGTCCAGTTTTCTTAAATATTATGAGTTATTAATAGCATGGAGCAGAAATGTCAGACATGCAAGTGAACTCTCTCTTGATCAGGGAATGGCTAAAACCCAGATGGGATAACATGCTATGTTGAACTTTGGAAAGGACAGAAACTCTTTTTCAGAGAACAGGGTTCCATTCATTCTGTTTTGGAATAAGAGGCAAAATATATTCCTAAAAATGCCCTGCTGAAATGGTGAGCTGTGGGATAGGTATGCATGTATATATGACATCTCTTATTGTATTCCCTAACATACTGGCATGCTTTTGGATAGTCTTGGCAACAACCCAACATAGAGTTAAGCAGCTTAAAGCTCCATTGATTTCAATGGGCTTCATTGGGTTTCATTTTGTGTTGATTTGTGGCCATTGAAAACCAGAACTCTAAGAGAGATGTAGATGTTGGGAAATGACCCAGTTGGAGGTCAAAGTAATAAAGATCTCCAGAATTCTGGGACTGCAAATAGTGCAGGGGTTCTCAGTCTTGGGTTCCCAGATGTTGTTGGACTACAGCTTCCATTTGGCCTTGGGCCGTTGTGGTGGGGGGTGATGGGAGTTGTAGTTCAATAACGTCTGGGGACCCAAGGTTGAGAATCTGTGCCTCACTGGTAGTAAGCACAGTCAGCTCCAGGGGAATTTCCTGTCCAAGGAAATGTATAAGGGAAGCAGTTCCTCCTTCCGTATCAAAGCAACAGATCAGTGCAAAGTGGAATTCAACATTCTTTAAGTGACAAAAAGCCATGTTCTGCGATGTTAACTTTAGAGAGAATATGTTCACTACAGACTGGTGCTTTGTTCTTGATCGGGTTAATTGTTGGTATGGGGTTCATCTTTATTTTTTTTTTTTAAGCATGAAAATTGTATTGGTTATTTCAGACATTCTCAACCTTGGGCCCCAGATGTTGAAACATCTGGAGACCCAAGCCTGAGAATCCCTAGGTTATTTGATACTACTCAACCAAATTTATGAAATACTAATACTGCTCACTTGGGCAGATGGACACTAAGCCTTTGATTGAGGCCATGCCTCCTGCACTCTTTTTAAGTACTCTAATTTGTAATATAGACTAGAGCAACAATAATAGAGGGAATTGGGGTAGGGGATGTATTGGATGTTTTGTGAGCATTACACAGGGGCAAGTGAGCACAAATAGGGCTCTAAGAGGAGAAGATTATTTTCTGTGTCATTGTGAGTTAGATCAGAGGTTCTCACACTTGGGTCCACAGATGTTGGTGGACCACAACTTCCATCATACCCAGCCACAATGGCCGAAGGCCATTTCTGAAAGCCATTGTGGCTGGCGATGATGAGAGTTGCGGCCCAGCCTCATCTGGGGACCCAAGTATGAGAATCTCTGAGTTAGATTAAGGCTGCAGTCCTATGCATACTTCCTGGGGAGTAAGTTCCATTGAAATAAGTCTGGCTGACCTCCAGACTAAATGAAGCACTGGTGCTTCTGAAGAATCCAGCTAATTCAGCTGTTCCGCTCATGCAACAGAAGGGGATGAATTTCAACAACCTCCCCTTCCCCTAGAAGAGCTCTGTCACATACCAAAATATGTCCCAGAGACTCGCATAGCCCTCAGGGGAATATTTTTCAGGTGGCACAGAGTGCTTCCCGGGAAAGGGGAGGTTGTCGAAATTCCTATCCCCAGGGTAGTGTTAATCTAGAAGTACAGATTTTTCTCCCATAGCATTGGTGCTTCACTAATTAGATTGCCAGCCTGTGGGATTTATTGCCAAGTAAACATGTGTAGGCCTGTAATCTTTTCGGTACTGTGATATTAAATCGTAAAATATAAGTTTCCTGGTTGTGTGTCTTTAAAAATTTTAAAGCACAGAAGTTTCTCTCATGCATGGCCCTTGCAATTTTTTTTTTAAAAACTGTCTCATCTATGAGAATTAAGTAGGGCTAAAGCTGGGGAGGAAGGTGATCTCAATGCCTGGCATTCTTTCACAGCCTAGCCTCAGGAAGCTGCCAAGGCTGCTGCACAAGTAAAAGGCAGCCCCAGGGCTGTGGCCCGTCTCTGTAACACAGCATGCAGGCACTTGCTCTGTGCTAGCTTCACTGGAAACAATGGAAGTGGTGTGAAGCAAGTGCCTGCTGTGCTATTTTAAAGTGATTCGCAGCAGCCTCGGGGCTGCCTCTTAGGTGTGCAGCAACTCCAGTGGCTTCCTGACACAGAGGTTAGACTGCACAGAATGTCAGCCAACAATTTTAGACATCTCCAGGTCCGTCTTGGTAAATGCAGACATTTTAAATGAGATGAGTGAGAGTGGTGTTAGGTAGTTCTTTGAAAGGCACACAGTGTTCTTAGAGATGTACCAGCAAACATAAGGAAAGTCTGCCCATGCTCTGCCTGTTGTCCTTTACTGATGGTACTCAGTAGGACTTGAGATTTACTGGGAAATGTTAGGAATTATTGTCTCCTTAAGCTTGTTTTGGAAACTCTGAGCCCAGCCAATGGTAAAAGTCGTTCTTTGTCTATAAACAGTGGAAACAAGGGTGAAGTTTGATCATTTACCAAAAGCTCTTGCTGAGCTTAAGATTCTCCGGTAAATTTTAGAATTTTCTCGGATTGCCATAACATTTCTCCCTAAGCTCTTGTAAACTTAACAGTTGTTACAAAATGTCAACATTGGTCAAGTTTCTGATTTTATTACTGTATCACACATATTATGTATTGCTTTAGACTTTATTTTAGATTTTTGCTTGTAACAATTTAGTATTGTTCATACTCAATTATTATTGTGACCTGTATTGTATTGAAACCTTCTTATTTTGACCTTGTCATTTCATTTTTGTTTAATATGCGTGTTTGTGATGCTGTTGAAATGCAGCACACTGGAGTACTTTACCATGCAAATCGTTGCAGTGTTAATATACAGTGAAAGTAAACGAAAGCAGATGGGAAAAGGAAGACTCACCTAAGGATGCCTCTGAATTGCCTGAAAAAGGTCTTCATCTGGAAGATACCATTCTGAAAACGCTGCAACATTTCCAAGAAATCTGAATTTGCAGTTGTAAAGGCCTTGTGCTTTGGCTTTGTCCTCTAGGTGTAAATGTCCATTAGGGTGTGAAAGCACTTGTCTACTGGTCTGTTTGATCATTCAGGATCTCAGATCAATGGGAGCTCCTTCTCCAAATTAATTCCTTATTACACTTGCCCTAGTGTGTATGTGTGTGTGGTTCTTTGTTTTTATTTAATAGCTGGATGTTATAGGGGCTGCCTTTATTATGCATGGTTGCTTTAAGAGGATCATACTGTATACATATTTTAGTGTATTGGCAAATGCTTTGCAAATAAACTGGAATGAATGCTAATTTCTTTCCAGGAGGTCCAGCATTAAAAATGGAATATTATTTACATGCTCCTCAGAATTTGGAATTTCATACCAAAACTAGCTGTGGAGCTTTGGGGAAATCTCCTAAATCAAATAGGTCCATGTTTTAGAGTAGGACAGGCTTGTTACCATGTTCCACCAAGTGAATCACTTGAATACAATGTTTGTTTTGGTGGTAGTAGGGTTTTTTTGGTGGTTGTTTTTAAAGGAACATAGGGTTCAGACCATTGGTTCATCTAGTTCAGTATTGTCTATGCTGACTAGCAGCAGCTTTCCATGGTTTCAGGCAAGAGTCTTACCTAGTCCTACCTGGAAATGCCAGTAATTGAATCTGGGGCCTTCGGCATGCATGGCAGATCCGTTTCCACTGAGCTAAAGCTCATCCCCAAAGATGGCATACATGGGTCTCCTGTTCAGGCACTGATCACACCAAGAGCTGCTTAGCTTCGGCAAGTTGGCTGTATTGTGTACCCTTAGACCATGCTCTGGGACCGAAACTGTATTTCACTTTTGAACAATGGCAAATTCAGCAGCACTTGAAGTGCCAGTAGTGTTTCTGATGCCTGGTTTCTGCTAATCGCCATTCCCTGCTCTTCTAGAATGAGGCAGGAAATGAACCTGTGTTGCACTATAGGGTTATTTCCTGTCTCATTCGAGGCAAAACAACAACAAAAAGCTATTTAAAATTATATCTTTCTCTTTAGCTACCATGCACCATTTGGGTGAGTAGAAAAAGCAGTACTGTACAACCATCTAATGAATGAAAAATGATGATGATGGGAGTTGTGGTCCAACAACACTTGTGGGCCCAAGTGTGAGAACCCCTGATCTAACTCACAATGACACAGAAATAATCTCCTCTTGGAGCCCTATTTGTACTCGCTTGCCCCACTCTGTGTGGAGCCTGAATAAATAATCAATTTGGAACATAGGAAGCTGCCATATACTGAGTCAGACCATAGGTCCATCTCGCTCAGTATTGTCTTCACAGACTGGCAGTGGCTTCTCCAAGGTTGCAGGCAGGAATCTCTCTCAGCCCTATCTTGGAGATGCTGCCCGGGAGGGAACTTGGAACCTTCTGCTCTTCCCAGAGCGGCCCCATCCCATAAGGGGAATATCTTACAGTGCTCACACTCTCACTTGCTGTACACCCCACGTGGCTTACATAGAGCCACCTACTGAGTTCATGGCAGAAGTGGCATTTGAATGGGGAAGTCACGGGCTGGCATACAGAGCAAGGACGCACTGGGGCAGCAAGAGAGCGGCCTAATGGAGCTTCCCAACTGACTGTACCAGTGTGGCTGGGAAGCAGCGGTTTTTGACATCCTCCCCTTCCGCAGGAAGCCCTCTGCCACCCAATCAGTCCCAAAGGGGTGTGCAACCCCAGGGACACATTTTCAGGTGGCAGAGAACAGAGGGCTTCCTGGGGAGGGTGTCAAAAATTGCCACTTTTTCCTCAGCACGCTGCAGTTAGTTGGGAAGGGCTATGAGCCTGCTCTTCTCACTGCACCGGCGAATCCTTGCTCTATATGTCCGTCAGCCTCTATGCTACCAGTGCTTACATATCAAAAAGGACTGAAGCTCAGCCATCATCTTTCACACTGCCTTCCTCCTCAAGTCATTCCGCATGAACCAATTAGCAAAGGTCTCCTCCCTCCTGCTATTCCACACAAACCAATTCCTTTTCCATTCCTGCCTCCTGCTTAGCCTGGCTAAGTCACCTAGCCAGCATCTCCCAGGCCTGACCAGTAAAACCATTTTTAATTTTTTTAAAATATACATTTTATATCCCACTCTTCCTCCAAGGAGCCCAGAGCGGTATACTACATACTTGGGTTTCTCCTCACAACAACCCTGTGAAGTAGGTTAGGCTGAGAGAGAAGTGACTGGCCCAGAGTCACCCACCTGAATGGGGATTTGAACTCGGATCGTCCTAGTCCAGCACTCTAACCACTACACCACACTGGCTCCATAATCTCAGATCGCTACTATGCACCAGATCCTGACACACTTCTGCCATAACACACCAAGGTTTTGTCTGTCTCCTAGTGTTCTTCTCTGCCACAGGGCCCGCAAGAGGCTATTATTTTTCAAGTCCAAAGTTGGCAGCCATTTTCTTAAGGCATGTCATCCATTCATGAGGCCAGCTTGGTTAAGGCAAGGCTCAGGCCTTCTCTCTTGCAACACCCATTCTGTGGAACACTCCTATGGAATGATTGTACCACCAGTGCCTGAAGACACAAGATTTTCCCTACCCTCAGCAGAAATAGATTTTGGAATGCAGGCTAGATGACATACTGTGTAACATTCCAATCTGCCTTCTAATGGAACACAAGAATTGTACAGACACAGCTGTGTGATGGGTGGCTATTAGAAATAGGGTCCTCCATTGTGCAATTCTGTTTGTGCAATTTTTGCACTTTGCATGATGGCTCTTGCACAACTGTGCACATGTGCCATTACAAGGCAGATGGGACAAAGGAAGCTCCTTTACACTGAGTCAGTCCATTGGTCCATCTAGCTCAGTATTGTCTACACAGATTGGTGGCAGCTTCTCCAAGGTTGCAGGCAGGAGTCTCAGCTCTATCTTGGAGATGCCGGGGAGAATACTTGGAACCTGCTGCACGCGAGCATACCGATGCTCTTCTCAGAGCGGCCCCATCCTCTGAGAAGAAGATTTTACAGCGCTCACATGTCTCTCATTCAAAAGCAAACCAGGGTGGACCCTGCTTAGCAAAGGGGGACCATTCAAGCTTGCTACCACAAAACCAGCTCAACCTTGTGCTGTACATCAGCCAGGCCTATCTATATAATTAATTCACTTAGCTGGCCATGTGTGGAGATGCGTGGCTGGCTTTTGCGGCAGAACTCTCGCGACATGCTGCGAGAGTTCCCAGCATTGGGCGGGAGGACGTTGAAGGATGATGGCCAGGCCCAGCCGTGGTGAGGAGGCAGTGGCGATGGCAATGGAAGCTGCCTGCCCGGCCGGCTGCAATGAGGCAGCAGTGGCGGCAGTAATGGAGATGGCGGTAATGGAGGCAGCCAGGCCCAGCCGCAGTGGGGAGGCGGTGGCGACAGGCCCGGCCACGGTAATGGAGGCAGCAGGGGGCATGGCCTGGCTTGGCCCCAGTGGCGGTGGGCCCGGCCGTGGTGAGGAGGAGGCGGGGGCGGCCCCTCCACCAGGAAGAGGAAGAGGGCAGCTGAGAAGGTGTGAGGGAAGGGGGAACTGCCGGCCCCAAAGAGTGCACAGATGCTCTGTGCGGTGTCGGCTAGTTTAAATATCTTTCTGCTCCTCTGTTTAAGGAACATTTGAGCAAATGTACCATGTCTTCTGCAGGCTAAAAGCTGGGGCTTCATGATTTTTTAAAAGCTAACAAACCAAGGAAAAGTTTAGTTCTGTTTACTTCAGTCTAGTTTATTCATTTCAACACCATTGGCTGTCAAACAACAGGAGTTCAGTAGCATCTTAAAAGATTTCACAGATTTATTGTGACATAAACTGGTGGACTAGAATCTTCATCACTGTAGAACATAGCCCAGAGCTACATAGAAGTGGTAGACTTCTGAAGTGATAGTTGGGACTGTACCACTCCAGACTGCAAGTGGGGGGATGTCATGTTTTAAAAGCTCTTTCTTCACCTTCTCCACAAATCCATCCAAGTTAAAAATGAATAGAGCAAGGAGAAAGGTTCTAGCCTCACCAGAATGTTCAAAAATGGCCCACCCCAACTGAAATCTAAAGTGATATATCCTATTCTACTATCCATCTCAGAACATTCTCACCTCATCCTTCAGTACATGTAGAAGGATCAGAGAGCTAATGAGGCTGAGAAACTTCCCATGGATAGATGAGCAGGAAGGGTAATTGAGGTGGATTCCCCTTCTCTTTAAGATATCCCATCATACATAGCTTGTTTAGCAGGAAATATTCTAAGCCAGCGGTTCTCAAACTTGAGTCTCCAGGGGCAACTGGACTACAACTCCCATCATCCCCTGCCACAATGGCCAAAGAGTAATGGGAGTTATGGTCCAACCACTTCTGGTGACCCAGGTTTGAAAGGGTTGCTCTAAACCAGGGCTGCATAACTTCGACTCTCCTGAAGATGTTGGACTACAATTCCCATCATTCCTGATTATTGCCGCTGTGGCTGGGGATGCAGTCCAACAATAGCTGAAGAGCCAAAGGATGCCAGTACTTTACGAGACCATACAGATATAATGCCTAGATTACCCCTATTCATAAGCACTCGTACAATCGGTGTACACTGGCTGGTAGGATGAGGGAAATTACTCAAAGTAGTCCCAATAAAACACAAAGACAAGTTAGGACTTGCCCAACTTGTCCTTTTAATTTCAATAATCCTGCTTTGAATAATTTTGCTCATCATGTAGGCATATACAGAGCTGCGCATACATAGTTATTTGCATTTTATCACTGAACGTGCATACAGCAGTACACTTTCTAACTGAACCTGCATCTGAGGAGCCTGTATGCAGTTTCACTTTCGAAATGAACACATCATTCACAGAAAAACATGTACATTAAGCATGTATGTTTAAATAAGTACTTGGAGTGTGTGCAGGGTGGTCAGATTAACCCATAAGCTAAAGAGATGCACCAAGAGGACACTGGGATATCCGTGGAAGAAGTCACAATGGGCACAATCGCGATGTGTCCCCTTCCTAATTACGTGGGCAAGGATGGTAGCATCCATACCAGCCCTAAGAAAATTTGTTCTCTGATAACTTCTCTAGGAAGAGTTATTCTCTGACAGCATCTTTGCCAACTTCTCTCGCTTATGGATTTCCCGATGTCTAATGAGGTTTGGGCTCTGGTTGAAACTTTTCCCACAGTCTGTGCACTTGTATGGCTTTTCTCCCGTGTGGGTTCTTTCGTGGGTAACCAGGTGCGCGATCTGCGTGAAGCTTTTCGCGCAGTGCAAGCATTCATATGGCCTCTCTTGGGTATGAGTTCTCTTGTGGCTATTAAGGTGTGAGCTCCGGCGGAAGCTTTTCCCACAGTGCGAGCATTTGTATGGGCTCTCTCCTGTGTGAATCCTCTCATGGATAATCAGGTATGTGCTCCGGCTAAAGCTTTCCCCGCAGTGGCCACACTGGTAAGGTTTCTCCCCCGTGTGGATTCTCTGGTGTGTAATGAGGTTGCTGTGACAATTAAAACTCTTGCCACACTTGAGGCATTGGTACAGCTTGTCCCTTGTGTGGATCTTCTGATGTGCAATGAGGCTTGACTTGTCACAAAAGCTTTCGGCACATTGGGGACATTTATACGGTTTCTCCCCTGTGTGCATTCTCATATGGCTGATGAGGCTCGTGCTCTGACTGAAGCTCTTCCCACAATCTGAACATTTGTGCAGCTTCTCCCCAGCATGGAGTCTTTGGTGCCTCAGGAGACTCGACTCATCGCAAAAGGTCTCCCTGCACTCTGTGCATTTGTACGGCCTCTCCCCAAAGTGCATTTTCAG
This sequence comes from Hemicordylus capensis, assembly GCF_027244095.1. NCBI lineage: Eukaryota > Metazoa > Chordata > Lepidosauria > Squamata > Cordylidae > Hemicordylus > Hemicordylus capensis. Next base: position 246,802,591 of record NC_069658.1, on the reverse strand, counting down.
ATGGGTGATGAGGTGTTGGCTCTGCTTGAAGCTTTTCCCGCACTCTGTGCATTTGTACGGCTTCTCTCCAGTGTGGATCCTCTGATGCCTGATCAGGCAGGTCCTCTGATTGAAGCTCTTCCCACAGTCTGAGCATTTATAGGGTTTCTCTCCCGTGTGGATCCTCTGGTGTGAAATGAGGCATGTGCTCTGTTTGAACCTTTTCCCACAATTGAAACATTTATATGGCTCTTCCCCAGTGTGGATTCTCTGGTGCCTGATCAAATTGGACCTATGACTGAAGTTTTTCCCACATACATGGCATGGATTCTGCCTCTCTTCAGTGGTTTTTCTCTCTTGGTCTGTGACATCTTGGAAGTCCCCACTTAGGCTGGCAGCATCTTTGCCTCTCCCATCCTCAATTTCCTTTCTTTCTTGCCCCATAGTTCCATCCTGCTTCCCAGGGTCTTCATTCAGAGATTCAGGTTCATTTCCTTCCAGTGACATCTTCAACTCTTTGCTCTCTTTCTCTTGCCCCCGTTCATCAAGTACTAGAAGAGAGAAGGAGAAGGCTTGTAAAAGCACCAGTCATTAGGATTTCAGCTATTATATATAGGTATAAAGACACACATGCACTTGTGTCTGTAAAGCAATAACTCATACTCAGCCATGCACATTTCTTCTAGCCCCTGTAGATTACCCCTGGTTAGATGACCTCTCACATCCTAGTACAGATGGACCTCACTATTTGCGGTACCACTATTTGCAGTTCTGTGTATCCACAGTCTGAAAATATGCACCCAACCTTGGCACACGCGGGTACAGAAATGGTTAATACCCTTGTATCCGCAGTTCAGAGGTTGCCGGAAATGACCTGTGAGGTCATTTCCAGCCATTATTTTGTTTAAAGGAGCCATTTTGTGGCTCTTCTGTTAAAAAACAAATTTAAATTTTAAAAAATCACTACTATTTTTTAGGAAAATCTCCAAAATTGGGTGGGTTGGAGGGCATTGCTGGACAGTTTAAGACCTGTTGAGCACAGTACAGCACTTTTTTGCTCCTGTTTCTGCCATTGTTTTGCTGTTTTTTGCCCTACAAGAACCTAAACCCCCAGTTCCCATAGACTCAATGCCTCATTATTCGTGGTTTCGTTATACGTGGAAATTGGCAGGAATGGAAACCACTAGGATAACAAGGCCCACCTGTATTAGATGTAGGCTATATCAGGAAACTTTAAGTATGCAAGGCTCCAATCCAAATAATAAGAACTAGTTCTGGGCTGGGCGCAGAGCATTTGCACCTCTCGTTTCCCCCACCCACCGCTGCCATTTTGTTTCCCACCTCGCCCGCCTGTCACCACCGGTACATTTTGTTCAATATTGTCTACACTGACTGGCAGCAGCTCTCCAAAGTTATAACAGGCATGAATCACTCGCAGCCCTATCTAGAGATGCCAGGGAGTGAACCTTAGACCTTCTACATGCAAGCAGACGTTCTCCCACTGAGGTATGGCTCCATCCCCTAAGGGCAATATCTTACTGCACTCACATCGGAGTCTCCCATCCAAATGCAAACCAAGACAGACTCTGCTTAGCAAAAGGGACAATTCATGCTTGCTACCACAAGCATGAATGGTAGCATATTGGTTTGCATGAAAGGTTTCACAAAAAAACCTAACTTCACATATACACTGATGTGGTCTGAGTTGTATGTGTGATTGGGAGAGAGATCTTGGGGTTGTGGTGAACAGCTCATTGAAAGTGTTGACTCAGTGCACGGCAGCTGTGAAAAAGGCAAATTCTATGCTAGGGATCATTAGGAAGAGGACTGAAAATAAAAATGCTAGTATTATAATGCCTTTATACAAATTTATAGAATAGCCACATTTGGTATGCTGTGTACAGTTCTGGTCACTGTACCTTAAGAAGGAAGGCCGGGAAATTTAGGACCAACAAAAGGAAATCCTTTTTCACACAGCATGTAATTAATCGATGGAATTCTTTGCCTTGGGATGCGGTGATGGCCACTAGCATGGATGGCTTTAAAAGGGGCTTATACAAATTCATGGAGGATAGGTCTAACAATGGCTACTAGTCTGGTAGGCCACCTCCAGTCTCAGAGGCAAGATGCCTCAATCCCAGCTGCAGGAAGCAACAGCAAGAGAGAGGGCATGCCCTCACCTCTTGCCTGTGGGCTTCTCAGAGGCATCTGGTGGGCCACTGGGTGAAAGAGGATGCTGGACTAGATAGGCTGCCTTGGGCCTGCTCCAGTAGCGATGTGCTTATGTTCTATGTTATGTAAGACCAGCTCTCCTCCCCATCTCCTTATACTCACATTCCAAGATGGATCACTCATACTTTGCTGCTCCAGTGGGAATTTCCTAGATTCTGTCATGTGTTGGCATGTATATTAGGAATAAAATCACTCTTGTGTTTCTTTTTTCCTTCAGCAAGGCCTAGAGATGGCGATCTACAAACTCTACTAGTGCACTTCAGTTGTTTTAATCTTAGGTCCTAAAAACAGCTCTTCCTTCTCAAACATAACGATTAGTGAGGGGATTAAAAACCTGCGCTAAGGAAGTTATTAGAGGTGGACCTTGTTACTTGTGGTCAAGACATCCGTGGTTTTAAACGGGTTAAAAACCACATATCCGCCATTCCTAGGTGGTCAGAAATAACCTCCAAGGGCATTTCCAGCCACCATTTTATGGCACGGAGCCATTTTGTGGCTCTTTTGTGGGGGGAGTGATTTTTCTCTGGAAAATAGCAAAATGTTGGCTTTTGTGGAGCATTGCTGGACTGTATGTGGACACTAGTTGTGTATCAAGAGAGGACAGGAATTCTGACATGTTTCTCCAAGTTATAATTCTGTATGGTCATGAGAAACTTGGTAGAAAAAAGGTAGAAATTTGGATGGATGTCAGGTTGCCTTTGGTTACCCCACTTGACCCTTTTCTTACTTTCCAGTTTATAAGTAAACAAGTGAATTTTGGCCCGTTAAATAACAGGCGCTAGTAACAGGCGCTCTGGGCCCCCCCGCCGCCATTCCCCCTCCCGCCGCCGCCAGCCTGCATGCCGCGGCCGGTCTCCCTGCCGGGCAAGGGCCCCAAAGTCTCCGCGGCGGCCGCCGCAGACCACCCACCCGCCCTCCCAGCTGCCCGATTCCTCCTTACCCGTAAAAGTCCCTATTTTGAGAAGAAGAGAGGAGCTCGCAAGCAGACCTCCTCTCTCTGAAAAGCCTCTTCCCGAACTGGCACTTTGGGCGCAAAGGACGCCTATTGCGTCCTTTGCGTCCATAGCGCCAGTTCAGGCAGAGCCTTTGCACAGAGAGGAGCTCTGTTTGTGAGCTCCTCTCTCCCACTCAAATTATGGACTTTCATAAAAGGGTAAGGAGGACTCGGGCAGCTTGGAGGGCGGGCAGGCGGGCAGCGGCAGCAATTAGATTGGGACAGCGTTTGGGGCAAAATGGCCGCCCGTGGGGCCGGGAGAGGAGGACTCGGGCAGCTGGGAGGGAGGGCGGGCGGGCAGTCAGCAGCGGCGGGGGGAATGCAATTTGATCATTTTGGCCACGGCCACAGTATCCTCTTCCCTCCCGCGTCCCAGAGTGCCGCCCAGACTGCCGTCCCCGCAGGCCAGATTGCTGTCCGCCCCCGCCGTCTTTCCCTTCCCAGTGTCGGCAGCAATATAACCGTAAGCATGGCCGCCCACTTTCCCTTCCCTTCCCAGACGTCTTTCCCTTCCCTTCCCTTCCCAGACGCGGCAGCAATATAACCGGCCAGCATGGCCGCCTGGTGTCGGCGGTCGTGTCTCCCTCGGTCTGTTCTGGGAGACACAGACACAGACCCCAACGTTCAAAAGGCACGGACACTCACTTAGCTCTTTATTATAGAGGATACAAAGCTCCTTGAAACCTTTTCATGAAATCCTGTGTAATCTGTGTTAAATTTTCATGTCTTCCATTTAGTCTATGCTATAATGCTGACATATGCTGTACTAGAAGCTATAGAAGTAAAATATTATTTGTACAGAAATTGCTCTCTCGAGTATTTATCTTTAAAGATTGTCATTACAAGACAATAACATCAGGGACCTAGAGCACCTTTCTTATGAGGCAAGGAGGCTACAACACCTGGGGCTTTTTAGTTTAGAAAAAAGACGACTGCAGGGAAACATGATAGAGGTCTATAAAATCATGCAAGGTGTGGAGAAAGTGGATAGAGAGAAATACTTCTCCCTCTCACATAACACTAGAACCAGGGGTCATCCCATGCAATTGATTGCCAGGAAATCTAGGACCAACAAACGGAAGTACTTTTTCACACAATGCATAATCAACTTGTGGAATTCTCTGCCACAAGATGTGGTGACAGCCAACAACCTGGATGGCTTTAAGAGAGGTTTGGATAACTTCATAGAGGAGAGGTCTATTATCAGCTACTAGTTGGAGGTCTATAGGCTACCTCCAGCCTCAAAGGCAGGATGCCTCTGAGTACCAGTAGCAGGAGAGAGGGCATGCCCTCAACTCCTGCCTGTGGCTTCCAGCGGCATCTGGTGGGCCACTGTGCGAAACAGGATGCTGGACTAGATGGGCCTCCTTGGGCCTGATCCAGCAGGGCTGTTCTTATGTTCTTAACATGAACCCATGCACAGTGTAATTTCTGAACTGGATCCTTGCGCACCACCGTTTCCTAACATAGCTTACAGCCGGGCTGCTTGGTAGTCCAAAAGCAGTAGTCCCCAAAACAGTAATTCAAAAACAGATGATTTATTCATAGCTATGTAAACCGCTTTGGGAACTTTTGTTAAAAAGCGGTATATAAATATTTGTCGTATCTGTACAACTCCCATCATACCCAGCCACACTGGGTTATGGGAGTTGTAGTCCAACATCTGAGGAGGGCTGAGGGACACTCACCCAGTGAGTTGGCCTCCCCTTCACCCTCCTGTTTGACCTGTTTGCTTAGCTGCTTCTGTGCTGATTCAGAGGACACTCCCTCCTCCCCATCTGGGAAATTCATAATCTCCTCCTGGAACGAGCAGGAAATCATTTTAATAAGAGATACTCAAATACATTATTTTAAAGACGTTAATAAACTGGAACAGCTTCAGAGCAGACCAGCCAAGGCAGTGAGGATCTGGAGACCGTCCTGTGAGGAACAGCTGAAGGAGATGGGTATGTTTCGCCTGCAGAAGAGAAGACCAAGGATGGATATGATTGCTCTCTTCAAATCTGTGATGGTCTGAGACACAGGAAGAGGATTGGACGTGTTCTCTGTTGCTCTCTGAGGGCAGGACTAGAACTAAGGGGTTGGAATGACAAGGAAGCAGACTCAGGCTAGATATTAGGTGGTACTTCGAAACAGTAAGAGCTGTTCAACATGGAACAATCTGCCTCATACCGTGGTGGGCACTCCTTCACTTCCAAGCAGAGTCTGGGCAGCCATCACTCACAGAGGCTGTAGCAGTTTCCTGCACTGAGCAGCAGGTTCGACTAGAAGACTTCTAGGTCCCTTTCAGCTCTAATATTCGAGGATTCTATTATTTGAGAAGGAGGAGTGGGTTTGTTCTCTGTTGCTCCTACAGGAATGGCTAGAACCAATTAGTTGAAATTAGGAAGCTGCCATATACTGAGTCAGACCACTGGTCCATCTAGCTCAGTGTAGTCTACACAGACTGGCAGTGGATTCATCCCATACTAACTGAGCAAAGAGGCACCTTTAAAAAGTGGCGATTCTCTTGTGGGAGAGCAACTGGCCCTATCCATCCCCAGCACAGCATTCTACCAGTGGCTGATTCTGGTGTCTGCCTTATTTTTCTTTTTTAGACTGTGAGTCCTGTGGGGACAGGGAGCCATTTTTATTTATCTATTTGTATCTATGTAAACTGCTTTGGGAACCTTTTGTTGAAAAGCGGTATATAAATATTCTTCCTATTCGTATTCTCCAAGGTTGCAGGCAGACATCTCTCTCAGCCCTATCTTGGAGATGCCAAGGAGGAAATTTGGAACCTAGGTGCTCTTCCCAAAGCAGCCCCATCCCCTAAGAGGAATATCGTACAGTGCTCACCATGTAGTTTCCCATTCAAATGCAAACCAGGGTATACCCTGCTTAGCAAAGGGGACAAGTCGGGCTTGCTACCACAAGATCGGCTCTCCTCCCATAAAACTGCACAGAAATAGATTCTGGTTAGACATTAGGAGTTTCTTAGCTGTAAAAGGCATCAGACAGTGGAACAGCCTGCCTCACACAGTAGCGGACTCTGCTTCTTTTGCTAGAGAGCTGTAAACATGCTGGACAGCCATCTGCCAATGATGCTGTGTAGGTTCCTGCACTGGAGGTAGGGGTGGTTCTACACCTCTGAGGCAATGCTGCCCCCCATGTGCACAGCCTCCTCTCCCTCTGTCCCCTTTTTAAAGAGGGGGCAAGAGGATCTTGCCACTTTGCTGGCACCCCAGTAACCTGCTGCCTCAGGGGACCACCTCACCTCGCCTCATGGAAGGGCTGCCCCTAGCAGGGGTGGGACTATAACACCTCCAGGGTCCCTTCCGATTCTAACATTCTATGGCTCTAGGATGCAACAGAAGGTCTACATGCTATCCTCTCTAATAAAACGCTTGGTGTCCGTCCGTGGACGGGCACCAAGCGTGTGTTCGTGCCTCCCTGCCCTGTTCTGCGCCTGCGCGAAGCGCAGGCGCAGAACAGGGCATGGGAGACACGCTCGCCGGTACCCGGCGGACATCTTGGGCGGCCAGAAGCGGCTGCTCAGAAGAAGCCGGGAAGAGGCGGCGAGGGAAACGGCGGGGCCAGAAGCGGCCGCCGCGAAGATAGGAAAGAGGCGGAGGGGAAAGAGGCGGCGGGGGAAGCCGGCCGAGGTGGTGGCGGAGCCGCCGCCGAGGCCTGGCGTCGCCGCTAAAGCCGGCCAGGGGGAAAACTTTGGGGCCCGACTTCCCCACACTAGAGCCCGACATCCCCGCACCCCTCCCCCATGAACAAGGGCCAACATGGCCCAGGAAAATGCCACCGCGGCGGCCGCCGCCAACCGCCCTCCCAGTATCCCGATCCCGCCTTCCCCGCTCCCCCACACATGAACAAGGGCCAACATGGCCCAGGAAAATGCCTCTGTGGCCGCCGCCGCCAACCACCCACCCAGCTGCCCGAGACCTCCTTACCCAAAGAAGAACCAACCCCGACGACCGAGGAAAAAGGAGCTCACAAAAAGAGCTCCTCTCTCGGCAAAGACACTGCCCAGACTGCCGCTGGGCGTCCTTTACGCCCAATGCAACAGTCCGGGAAGAGGCTTGCCCGAGAAATGAGCTCTGCTTGCGAGCTCCTTTCTCCGTCGCGTTCAAAACAGTGAGTAAAGTTGCCAGGTTGGGGGGGGGGAGCGCAAGACTCTTCTGGGCAGGGGAGAGGGGGAAGGGGGGAGGGCAAGTGGGGGAGGGGGGAGGGCAAGAGGGAGGGTTGGAGGGGGGGCAAGAGGGAATGGGGCAGGGAGGAGGGCAAGAACGAGTGGGGCAGGGGGGAAGAGGGAGGGCCAAGAGGGAGTGGGTCAGGGTGGAGGGGCAAGAGGGAGTGGGGCATGGGGAGGGGAGAGGGCAAGAGGGAGTGGGGCAGGGGGGAAGAGGAAGGGCAAGAGGGAGTGGGGCAAGAGGGAGTGGGTCAGGGGGGAGGGCAAGAGGGAGTGGGGCAGGAGGAGGGGAAAGGGCAAGAGGGAGTTAGGCAGGGGGAGGGGGAAGGGAAGGGCAAGAGGGAGTAGGGTGGCAGGAGGGACTGGGGCAGGAGGCTGACAGGAAGGGGAGGGTGTGAGCGGGGTGGGAGGGGGAGGAAGAGAGGCCAGAGTGTGGGGCAGGAGGGAGGGTGGGACAGGAGAGACAAACAAACACACACACACACACACACACACACACAAAGAAAAAAAAGATGAAGAACACATAAAGGGGGGTAAAAAGGCTAGCGCCCGTTGTTATAACGGGCTTAAAAATACTAGTCAACAATAAAGGCTCCCTGCCCCTCAACAAGCTGAGGGCCACATCCTAAACAGCCTTGGACAAGAGAGGAGAGCTGGTCTTGTGGTAGCAAGCATGACTTGTCCCCTTAGCTAAGCAGAGTCTGCTCTGGTTGCCTATGAATGGGAGACTAGAAGTGTGTGCACTGTAAAGTATTGCCCTCAGGGGATGGAACCGCTCTGGGAAGAGCATCAGAAGGTTCCAAGTTCCCTCCCTGGCAGCATCTCCAAGATCGGGCTGAGAGAGATTCCTGCCTGCAACCTCGGAGAAGCTGCTGCCAGTCTGTGAAGACAATGCTGAGCTAGATGGACCAATGGTCTGACTCAGTATATGGCAGCTTCCTATGTTCCTATCACCTTAAGAACTAGGGTTACTGACTCTGACTGAAGCTGTTCATAGATATTTTGTACTATAGATAGTAACAGCAGGAGAGAGGGCATGCCCTCAACTGCTGTAGGCTTCCAGTGGCATCTGGGCCACTGTGTGAAACAGGATGCTGACTAGATGGGCCTTGGGCCTGATCCAGCAGGGCTGTTCTTATGTTCTTATTTCCAATTCCGTCCCCGTCCCCCGTCCCCCGCTTTTTCACAATATCTGCGAATATGCAGGAAGGATATTTGGATCCCCTTGGGGCAACTATATAAGGCAGAGTTCTCAAACCTGGGTCCCCAGATGTTGCTGGACTACCACTCCCATCACTCCCTGCCACAGCATTGTAGCAAGGAATGATGGGAGTTGAAGTCCAATACCATCTGGGGACACACATTTGGGGACACCTGATATAAGTGGGGGGGGGCGATTTACTGATTTCTGACACAATGCCAGCATTATCTGGATTAGCTCTGAGCTACTCTGGATAAAACCCAGCCCCCTCACCTGCTGTTCTCTTCTCCCAGTCTCTTGCCACATCAAGAGGATGAAATTTTCTGGCAAGGTCACTGCCTGAGCTCCCGACTCTGGACCGTGTCCCTTCACCCAGCTCTGTATTTCTTGGGGCAGGATGGCCAGGAGCTGCTCCAGGATCAACGACTCCAAGATTTGTTCCTTGGTGTTTCTTTCCGGCTTCAGCCACTGGTGGCAAAGATACCAAAGGCGGCAAAAGACCTCCCGGGGCCCCTCAACCTCCTCATAGCAGAACTGCCTGAAATTCCTCTGTGCTGATAATATCTTCACTGTTAATCTCTTCTTTTACTTTCCCAGGGTCTCTTTTGTTGTTCTGCCTGCTATAGTCTTCTTGGGCTGTTCTGTTACAGCTTACACTCCTTCCTGTACAATACCTGGAGGAAGCTGCCCCTTCACAGGAAGTCAAGCCAACCTTCATATCACCCTGTGACAGTGGCACACACTCCTGAGGCTCTCCCCTGCCAGAGCGGGGAGGCTGTGCTGTCTTCAGAAATGCCTGCCACTGGGATTCCCAGCATTGTGGCAACCCATCCTCTGCTCGCCATCCTGGTGCTGGCGTCCGTCTTGAATGCCCTAGGTGGCCGACAAAAAGGGCATCTCCCATTCCATTACACATGCTCTCTAGTTAAGAACAGAAGAACAGCCCTGCTGGATCAGGCGCAAGGCCCATCGAGTCCAGGATCCTGTTTCACACAGTGGCCCACCAGATGCCGCTGGAAGCCTACAGGCAGGAGTTGAAAGGGGCATGCCCTCTCTCCTGCTGTTACTCCTCTGCAACTGGGACTCAGAGGCATCTTGCCTCTGAGGCTAGAGGTGGCCTATAGCCCTCTGACTAGTAGCCATTGATAGACCTCTCCTCCATGAAGTTATCCAAACCGCTCTTAAAGCCATCCAGGTTGTTGGCTGTCACCACATCTCGTGGCAGAGAATTCCTCAAGTTGATGATGCGTTGTGTGAAAAAGTATTTCCGTTTGTTGGTCCTAGATTTCCTGGCAATCAATTTCATGGGATGACCCCTGGTCCACACCTGTTGGTGCCTGCTCCTCCATTTTCATTCCAAGGTGAACTTTCTGGAAATGGACGCCAAGGGCCAGCCCTTCTCCAGCCTCGGAGGCCATTTCCTCTTGCAATGGGCAAATGTTGCTCTGCTTCTGCCCCTTTACCTGCAAAGGGGCAAAACTGACCACGGTGGTATATAGTTATGTCAGGAAGGCTAGACTAACCCTTTCACCCTGCAGGTAGTTTTCTGCTTGCAAGGAGGTTGCTCCACGACAGAGCATTCAATCATACATCCCCCACACACACACCTGCAGCCTCAAATGCTACAATCCCAAAACACTGTTATAATTTGATTGTGTTATAAAGGAACATAGAAAGCTGACTTGTACCAAGTCAGACCATGGGTCCATCTCACTGAGTATTGTCTGCACTGACAGGCAGTGAATCTCCAAGGTTTCAGGCAGAAGTCTTTCTCAGTCCCCCGACCTGGCGATGCTGCCAGCAATTGAACCTGGGACCTTCTGCATGCAAAGCAGAAGCAGATGTTCTTCCACTCAGCTTCGGAATGCATGAACTGGCCCCAAATCTCATTTCATTCGGAGAACTGCACAAGCAAGCATGCAAGATGAAGATGCATCCTTGCCACAAACCATCAGGCAGTCCGTGGTATCCCAACCACTCCCAGTTTCCTCCCCGCCTCCACAAAAAAGGCTCCACCTTTCCCACATCTCCCTAAACGTGTACCTTTGATTTCGAACAGGTTTCTGCACCCTTCTGCTGCTCCTTTGAAAGGACGCTCGCAAGACCACTTTGCAAAAAAAAAAAAAAAAAGTGGGGGGAGGAACAGGAAGGTGCACTCAGGATTGGCATCCCCCCAAATTTCGTCGCCTCTCTAGGAATTTGGAGCTCTCTGTGCAGCCTGAGCAAAGAAGGACCCGAGACACCCCCTTTCTTCCTCGTCGCAGCAGCCTTTGTGCTTGCCTGCCTGTGTGTGCTTTTCTAATATACCCTCCTGACTTTTAAAAATCAGCTGAAGACAGGAAGCAGCAGAGTTGAATGAATGCAAAAGGTGGAAGAGATCCCTCTCAACATATAACAGAAAGTTAAGTGGTCTTTGGTATGAGAATTGGAGCGCACCACACATGTCCCTAACTTTGCTTACAGAATATTGGAGAGCAGGGAAATGCTTGACTAGCAAGCAGAAGGTTGCCGGTTCAAATCACCGCTGGCACTATATCGGGCAGCAGCGACATGGGAAGATGCTGAAAGGCATCATCTCACACTACGCGGGAGGAGGCAATGGTCAACCCCTCCTGTATTCTACCAAAGAAAACCACAGGGCTCTGTGGGCGCCAGGAGTGAAAATCGACTTGATGGCACACTTTACCTTTCACTGCCTAAAAGGTAAAAGACAACCACAGGGCCCTGTGGAGTCAAAAATAGCTCCTATCCAGGAGTCAAAACCGACTCAACAGCACATTTTTAACCACCTAGAGCTTTTAGGAATGGGCTTCATAGACATGTAATTATTAATAATCAAATAATTAAAGGATGTTACAAATTGCAGATTGGGGTTCTTCCATCATACCCATCGATGGCTGATGCGGCACACAACATTACACATGTGGTGGTGTTAACCAACGGGTTACCAGGGGCGTAACTATAATAGGGCAAGGGGAGACAGTTGTCTGGGGGCCCACTGCCTTGGGGGCCCTCCAGAGGCAAGTCACATGACTGACTCCCCCAGCCGCTCACCCTCCCGGGCTTCCTTCAGTTGTATTCATCCTCCGAAACTGATGTGAGTGTTAAGACCTGGAGCTACCAGAACAGCATGTCTTTCTCTAGTACCATTAAATGACTTGCATCATCCACAATTTACAAAACCTTTAAAAAAATAATTTAGGATGATGTTCTATTGTGGCACATGGTTATATATAGGATATATATAACTATGCTTTTTGTTACCACTATACCACTATTCAGCCTCATTTAAGATTTCTTTATTTCATGAGCTGAGCTTCAGTGAGGGGGGCCCATTTCAAAATCTTGTCTCTGGGCTCCCTCCAACCTTGCTACGCCCCTGCGGGTTACTATCTACTTGGTAGACAATAGCCAATTTTTGTACGTACCAAGGAGGAGAAAACTTTATAGTTCAAAGAAGCTTTATTGAATTCTGCAGAGTTAACAAAGTGGCCGTCTAGGGGATAGCTCCCAAAGACAAGACGGACCTAAGATGGTGTCCGTCCAAAGCTTTTATACAACTAGTATTTTTAAGCCCGTTTAAATAACGGGCGCTAGTAGGGTTGCCCCACTCTCTCTTGCCCCCCGCCTCCGCCGCCTTCACCACGCTGCCGGCCGGGCCGCCCCCGCCAGCGGGCTTAGTTTTCCCGCCGCGGCCACTGCCGCCAGCGGGGCCAGTCCTCCTGCCCAGTAGTGGGCCCGGGCCCAGCCTTCCCCTCGCCTCTGCCGCCATGGCCACGCTGCCGGGCCGGGCCTCCCCCGTCTCACATCTGCGGCCGTTGCCGCCGCCTCTGCTCTCCCCGGGCTTTCCCTTCCCTGCGGTTGGGCTGGACCGCTGCCACCTCTGCCCCCCCCCCCGCAGTCCTCAGCCCACCGCTCTCCTCAACATGGCCGCCTGGTGCCTGCGGCCGTATCTTCCTCGGACGTTCTGGGCATGTGCTCCGCGCTCCGCACGCACATGCCCAGAACGGCCGAGGAAGACACGGGCGCAGAGACATGGGCGCACACCCTGGCATCTTATTATATAGGATTGATACATCTGAATACATCATCATTCACAACAAGCCAGCCAGGTAGTCCGGCAGTACAACTCCATATTAGGCCAACAGGCTTACAATACTACCCTTATTAAAGGAGTGCTTATGCAGCCTCTAGGAGGCAGTTCGGATACCAGCATCATCACCTCTCCTGACCAGCAGGCCAGAACAAAGCAAGGCGTAGAGAATACATATTATGTTGCAAGTTACAAGGTCTGCTTAGTATGAGAACCAAAGCATACTAAGCAGATTCTTTCCCACTGACATACATTCAGGAATACAAGATGGAGGGGACTCTTGCTCTCTTCAGCTACCATCAAAATGGTGTAGCAAGAGCTCAGTTCTCCATTAACTATATAGCCTAAGATCAATACATATAGATCAATATGAAATGCTTAGATTCACAGGTAACAGTGGAATGTACGGTTTGCGCTGTTGTGCAAGTGCAAACATTGCACAGATGAAGTTGCACAACAGTGCATCCATTATACGGCTGCACTGTGTGCAACTTCATTATTGCACAATTTTTGTGCATGCACAACAGCACTCTTGTGCAACTTCGTGCACATTGCATCTCACCATGTACATGTTGCACAGTATGTCAGCTATCACTATCTCTTCCTTTTGCTCAATGTCCAACCTGAAGGAGAGTCCTGCTGCACTCGAAAAGAGTCCTACTGTGCCTCAGTGGCATTGTTAGGGTCAATTCAACACATGCTCCCAGTTTGGCCTTAATAAAGGTATTGTTTTACTGTCCTTGTGTGAAACATAAATATGAGATAGTTTGCAAACATCTGTTTTTAACATTTATAGATAAAAAAAGCTTATTAAGTGGCCCATCAGGACCCCAAGGAATTTTCAAGTGGTCCGTGGAAAAAATGGTATAAGAATCTTTGACCTAAAGCAGGAGTTCTCAAACTTGGGTGCCCAGATATTGTTGGACTACAACTCCCATCATCTCCATCAGGCCATTGTCGCTGGGAATTATGGGAATTGAAGTTTAACAGCATCTGGCACCCAAGTTTGAGAACTGCTTAAAGGAATTAGAGCAGGCTCAGGAAAATGTGGAATTGGAAGCTGCCATCTACTAAGTAAGGCCATGGAGGGCTACAAACTGTTGACTCTCCAGCTACTGTTAGACTGCAACTCCCATCATCCCTATTAGCCACTGTGTCTGGGGATGATGGGAGCTGTAGTCCAACAGCAGGAGGGCCAAAGATGTTCACACCTGGACCACTGGTCAGGGGTGGCTCCCTCATGAAACAAAGTGAGGTGATGGCCGCAGGCAGTGAGTGTGGACACCTCACGCAGAAATCACCCGCCTGCCTGGGGCCACTGCCCTCACCTCACCTCCGCCGCCACCCTTCCTGAGCGCTTCCCCAGCCCTCACCTGGGGTCCCACCCTTTGCCAACAACTTTGGTGCTGAAGAGACAGCGCAAGAGGGAAAGTGAGCAGCAATAAAAAGTAGGTTTCATAACACTAGAACCAGGGGTCATCCCATGAAATTGACTGCCGGGAAATCTAGGACGAACAAACAGAAAGTACTTTTCCACACAACACATAATCCACTTGTGGAATTCTTTGCCACAAGATGTGGTGACAGCCAGCAACCTGGATGGCTTTAAGAGGGGTTTGGATAACTTCATGGAGGAGAGGTCTATCATACCCATCGATGGCTACTCGTCAGAGGGCTATAGGCCACCTCCAACCTCACAGGCAGGATGCCTCTTGAGTACCAGTTGCAGGGGAGTAACAGCAGGAGAGAGGGCATGCCCTCAACTCCTACCTGTAGGCTTCCAGCGGCATCTGGTGGGCCACTGTGCGAAACAGGATGCTGGACTAGATGGGCATCCTTAGGCCTGATACAGCAGGGCTGTTCTTATGTAGGTTCCCCGCCAGCTGATGAATCAATTGTTCCAGCTCTGCCAGAACAAGAATCTCTGTTGCTTTGCTGCAGTATTTGTGCATGTGGGAGCCAGGGGCATAGGTGTGGCGCCCTGGGCAACCACTCTCCTCACTGATGGCATGCGCTGTCTGGTAGAATAATTCCCCACAACAGAGATCCTTATTTTTGAGCCTTGTTCATACAAATAGTGGATAAAATGATACGTCTGTTTCTCTTCCACTTAAGGCACAGTAAAGGTGAGGGAATTACATAGGCTGACAGACACCACAAAGAAAAACAAAATCTCTGCACCTGGAAATCTAGTGTATCAGGGAAGAAGCTATGCTAGAAACCTGTTTGACGTGATAGATTTTTTACAGCAGGGACTTCTCACTCTTTGTATGGCAGAGCATTTATCATGTAGCTCCCACCTCCAGTCTGATTTGGTACAATCCACACTCTGGTTTACCATTTTGCCTGCTGTTTGTATAAATTAGACCCCTAATGTAAGCTCTTATAAATACAACTACTACTACAACAATAGGTAAAGTGTGCCGTCAAGTCGGTGTCGACTCCTGGCAGCCACAGAGCCCTGTGGTTGTCTTTGGTAGAATACAGGAGGGGTCGACCATTGCCATCTCCCGCGCAGTATGAGATGATGCCTTTCAGCATCTTCCTATATCGCTGCTGCCCGATATAGGTGTTTCCCACTATCTGGGAAACATACCAGCGGGGATTTGAACCGGCAACCTCTGGCTTGCTAGTCAAGTCATTTCCCCGCTGCGCCATTAAGCTTATTAGGTTTAATTGTTGGGGGAAATCTTTCCCGCACTCTAAGCATGTGTAAGGTTTCATTCTTGCACGGACTCTCTAGTGATGGAAAAGACTGGCTTTCTTACCAAAACCTTTCCCACACTCTAAACAATGATATGGCCTCTCTCCTGTGTGTGGACCCTCCGATGGTATACCAGGCCAGCGCTCCCAACGAGTTTTCCACACTCCAAGCACTTGTAGGTCTTCTTGCCCGTGTGGATTCTCTGGTGTCGCACAAAGGCGGAGCAGTCCACAAATTTTTTCCAACACTGAGCAGTTGAAAGGTTTCTTGTCCATGTGGACCCTCAGATGGCTGGCAAGGTCTGAACTCCCAGTGCAGCATTTCCCACACTCCAAGCACTTATAGGGCTTCACTCCTGTGTGGACACTCCGATGTTTCGTGAGGCTTGCTTTTTGAACAAAACAGTTCCCGCACTCAAAGCATTTATAGGGCTTTTCTCCCATGTGGACTCGCCCGTGTATGACCAGCCTTGATTTCGGAGCATAACTTTTTCCACACTCTGGGCACATGTTCTTTTTTCTAGCATCACCTACTGGAATAAATGGCAGGTACTCAGAGCAAGGGAGAGAAGGAATCTCAAAAAGTAGACAGAATAAAAGCAAATTGTTAAGACCCTGATGAGTTTTATATGTTTCACATTTCATTTATTGATTTCAAGTACAGACCACCTTTCAAATGAAATGTTACCAAGGCAGTTTAAAGCACAACATAAACACAACCATTAAAACAGGAAGTTAAAGACTAAGAACCTTAAAAGGCTTGGGAGCAGGGGTGGTCAAAGGTATTGCAGCATCTGAAGTGAGATGTCAAATGCTGCTGTGTTCCATGCCTCTACTGGGAGCCACCTCATTTTCAATTTGACCCTCCTGACTTTCCCTTTCAACTTCCTTCTTAGCAGTCCCCTCATTTTTAAGAAGTTTCTCAAAATTGACCCCTGACTTGGCCCCACCTCTCTCTCCTCCTGTCCATGTGATTGGCTAAGCATCAGCCAGCATTTCCCTTACTGCTGAGCCTATCAGGCTGCGGGAGGGATAGGCTGATTCTGAGCACCTACCCAGCCAGTCACATGGAGAGAAGGAGGGAGGGATGCTGCCTGACACTCCTCCCTCCTCCCCTCTTGGAGAGGGAGCCAGTGCAAGCAACTCAGGGAGGCAGAAGACTTTGAAGTACCCCCAAGGTTCAAGTACTCCTGGCTGAAAACCCCTATCCTAAGGTGCAGTTAAAAGACCAGTGGCAGTCCTCCCCTGCTGCCACAAGGTATGAGGAAATGAAAATTTCTCCAACCAAATCCTGGAAACTTATCTGGGGTGCATATAGAGTCTTGTAAATTTTATTAATGTATTCGATTTCTATACCACCCTTCCAAAAATGGCTCCAGGCGGTTTATGTAGAGAAATAACAAATAAATAAGATGGATCCCTGTCCCCAAAGGGCACACAATCTAAAAAGAAACGTAAGATAGACACCAGCAACAGTCACTGGAGCTACTGTGCTGGGGGTACTGTGTTGGGGGTGGATAGGGCCAGTTACTCTCCTCCTGCTAAATAAAGAGAACCACCATGTTAAAAGGTGCCTCTTTGCCAAGTTAGCAGGGGTTAGCAGATAAATGCTTTCTAAGCATGTGCATGAGCAAAATTTTGAATGGGATATATTGTTTTTATTTTATATTATGTTTACCTCACCACTCCCATCTGTCCAAGAACCAAGACAGCAGGTATCATCAATCCAATTGCTTTAGCCTGCCTCATTTAACCAGAATGAGAGCCAATAGAGGACACAACAGGAGTTACAGGAATTCAATACTTTATTGAATCATTTGAGCATCAGCAAATGCAGGATATTCACTATTTACCTGGAAGACCGACTAGGGTTCCCCCCACAAGTAGTGTAATTTAACTGGAGGTCATCTTTAATTCAAGGCCCTTTTCCCTTCAGGTAGATATGGTATCTAATACTGGTGATGTCTGTACACACAAACGCACACGTTTTTGTGTGAATGACTGTACCTGTGTTCATTTTAAAAGTGAAGCTGGATGCAGGCTGGGTGAAACTGGGTGCAGTGAAACTCGGTGCAAAAATATGTCCTGCTGTATCTGCGTTCAACATAATGTGTGCATAAGGGTACCTGTGCGCACTGTATACTAATACGAGTATTGAACATAATGTGCAAACATACATTGCATGTTCAGTATACCTGTGTGCAGATCTGTACCACATAAAAGCCCTATCCAGACTTACTTTATTTCATTCATTCATTCATTCATTTAATTCAACTGGTGAATGAAGCCAGATTATTATGTTGAACACAGGTACAGATCCATACACAACTACCCAGCAGCCCATGGTCCTCCAACTGGTGAATGAAGCCAGATTATTTCCCCCGCTCACCTCTGCAAACCAGAGGGAAATAGAGAGCTGAACCAGGTTTTCTGGTACGAGGAGAAGAAAAATCCCCCAGTTGCCAGTCCTCTGGCCAATAGATAAGCCAAAGCTACTACTATTAAGTACAACTACCACGACTGATAAACCACTTTTCAACCAAAAAACCCCCAAAGTTCTCAAAGTGGTTTACATAGCACAATAATAAGAAGGCTCCCTGTCCCCAAAGTGATGGCAGTCTAAAAAGAAAAAAAGTAGACCCCCAGCAACTGGAGGGATGGGGGCGTAAGCTCAGCTTTGCGTGCACAGAAGGTCCCAGATTCAACCCCTGGCTTCTTGAGGAAGTGGTGGGAAGGACCTCTGCCTGAAACCCTGGAGAGTGGCTGTCAGTCCGTGTAGACCATAACTGAGCTAGATGGATCAAGGGTCTGACTTGGTGTAAAGCAGCTTCCTTTGTTCCTATGACGCTGTGCTGGGGTTGGATGGAGCCAGTTGCTCTCCGCCTGCTAAATGTAAAGAGAATAATGACTTTGAAAGGTGCCTTCTTGCCCGGTTAGCAGGAGTGCTGCTGTTCCTGCTGTGCTGTTTTTCCTGGGAGATAACATGACTTCCCAGCATGCCTCAGTCCAATGTCTGTGGGCACATTGTCCTTCCCCTCACCACTGCCACCACAGAGCAACCACCAGTTGGTTGCAACACTGTAGGGCAAGTTGCTACCCATTCCTTATGTTCACAGGGAAATAACGCTGGGCCGTCCCTTCATCTTAGCCCAATGAAGACTAAGGTCTTGGAGATTCCCAAGCCAATGGCTTCTCTTATGTGGAGAAAACATCTCTTTAAGAAGGAATTTGGCATTTCAGATTTAAAAGAGCATATTTTCAGGTTCTATCCCAAATGGACTTTCTGATGCATCAAAAGATTTGATTTTTGGCCAAAAGATTTCCCACACTCTGTGCAGTTATAGGGTTTCTCTCCCGTGTGGACTCTCTGGTGCCTCACAAGGTGTGATTTTTGGCCAAACGATTTCCCACATTCAGTGCAATTAAAAGGTCTCTCCCCTGTGTGGATTCTCTGGTGATTCACAAGGTTCGATTTGTCAGCAAAACTTTTCCCACACTCCCCACAGCTGTAAGGTTTTTCACCTGAGTGGATTCTCTGGTGCCCACTGAGGTGTGCTTGTTGAAGGAAACATTTCCCACACTCCAAGCACGTGTAGGGTTTTTCTCCCGTGTGGATTCTCCAATGTTTCACAAGCTCTGATTGCTGAGGGAAACCTTTCCCACATTCCAAACAGGTATAGGGTTTCTCTCCAATGTGGACTCTGTGGTGTATCACAAGGGCTGAACACTGAGCAAAAGATTTTCCACATTCCAAACAGTTATAGGGCTTTTCTCCGGTGTGAACCCTCCGGTGGTTCACGAGGTCCGATAGTTGAGGAAAACATTTCCAGCACTCGGTGCATTTATAAGGTTTTTCTCCCGTGTGGATCCTCTGGTGAATCACAAACGCTGACTGCTGAGCAAAACATTTCCCACAGTCCAAACATTCGTAGGGCTTCTCTCCTGTGTGCAGCCTCCGGTGACTCACAAGGCATGATTTGTACGCAAAACATTTATCACATTCCCGGCACTTGTAGGGTTTCTCTCCTGTGTGGGCCCTCCGATGCACAATGAGTTTTGATTTGTAAACAAAACACTTCCCGCACTCCCAGCACTGATATGGTTTCTCTTCCAGGTGGACTTTTTGGTGGCTCACGAGTTCAAAGTGTTGAGAAAAAATTTTCCCACATGCCAAGCAGTTGTATGGTTTCTCTCCTGTGTGGATTCTCTGGTGTCTAGTGAGGGATGATTTTCGAGTAAAGCATTGACCGCACTCTAGACATAAATGCTTCCTCCTGAAGTGACCTGCAAGAAGGACAGAGAGACACAGATAAGATTCACTCCTGTGCCCAATGAAAAGAAATATCAGAAAGCAGATGGAGAGATAGGTGGAAAGAAAGAAACCATGAAGACCCTGCCAGACTTGAAATATCAAGGAATTATGTTCCTTCTTCCCTCAATTCATCCTGTTATTCGCCAAACTTATTCACATGTTATGCTGAAGATACAGTGACTCACACATTATGCTGAACACAGGTACAACAATACACTTGCTATCTGTAACCTGCATTTGAGGGGTCTGTACCCAGATTCACTTTTCGTGCAGTTACAGTCATTCACACAAGAACTTGTACAAGTGTTCATAAGAACATAAGAACAGCCCTGCTGGATCAGGCCTAAGGCCTATCTAGTTTAGCATCCTGTTTCACACAGTGGCCCACCAGATGCCTCTGGGGAGCCCACAGGCAAGAGGTGAAGGCATGCCCTCTCTCTCCTGCTGTGGCTCCCCTGCAGCTGGTATTGAGAGACATCGTGCCTCTGAGGCTGGAGGTGGCCCACAGCCACCAGACTAGTAGCCATTGATAGACCTGTCCACCATGAATCTGTCTAAGCCCTTTTTAAAGCCATCCAAGCTGGTGGCCATCACCACATCCCATGGCAAAGAATTCCACAGATTAATTATTTGCGGTGTGAAAAAGTACTTCCTCTTGTCGGTCCTAAATTTCCCGACCTTCAGTTTCACGAGCTGACACCTGGTTCTAGTGTTGTAAGAGAGGGAGAAGAATTTCTCTCTATCCACTTTCTCCACCCCATGCATGATTTCATAGGCCTCTATCATGTCTCCCCACAGTCGTCTTTTTTCTAAATTAAATAGCCCCAGGTGTTGTAGCCTTGCCTCATAAGAAAGGTGCTATAATAATAATAATAATAATAATAATAATAATAATAATAATAATAATTCAGTTTCTATACCCTTGTATTCTAGGCCCTTGATCATCTTGGTTGCCCTCTTCTGCACCTTTCCCAGTTCTACAATATCCTTCTTAAGATACGGTGACCAAAGCTGTACGCAGTACACAGTACTCCAGATGTGGTTGCACCATAGATTTGTATAAGGGCATTATAATATTAACATTACACAAAAGTATGCCCATTACTTTCAATGGGCATACCCTTCTGCCTTATCATTTGTACAATATGTACAACTTGAGTACATGCAACGTTACTGGGTGGGCTCCTGTACCCTTGTCCGGTATGGCAGTCATTGTATCAGTGTAAATGTAAAAGCTGAAAAATAAAAAGTTGGCGAGTGTAACATAGCCAACACTAAACAGAGCCAGCGTGGTGTAGTGGCTAGAGTGCTGGACTAGGACCGGGGAGGCCCGAGTTCAAATCCCCATTCAGCCATGAGACTTGCTGGGTGACTCTGGGCCAGTCACTTTTCTCTCAGCCTCACCTACTTCACAGGGTTGTTGTGAGGAGAAACGTACGTTTGTAGTACACCGCTCTGGGCTCCTTGGAGGAAGAGTGGGACATACATGAAATGAATGAATGAATGAATGAATGAGCTAGACTCTCTCAACATACACACACAGCAAAATTTACAGTTTCAGGCAGCATGGTATAGTGGTTTGAGTGGTGGACTAGGATTGGGAAGACCCAAGTTCAAATCCCCATTCAGCCATAAGACTCACTGTGTGACTCTGGGCCAGTCAGTTCTCTCTCAGCCTAACCTACCTAACAGGATTGTTGTGAGAAGAAACATAGCCATGTATACCACTCTGGGCTCCTTGGAGGAAGAGTGGGATATGAATGTAAAAGTAAAATAAATGAATGAATATTTGTCATTGGCTCTGAAAATTAAATTTAAAACTTTTTTTTTCATCCCAACTCTCTTACCGGAGTGGATAACAGAGACCTCCACTTCATCCAAACTCTGAGAATCGAGGACCCATGGATCCTCCCCTCGTTCCAGCCGGGAGATTAGGTCAGGTTTGCAAACTGGAGAAGTGTCTTAGGAAAGAAAACAACAGAGAACATGATGAGATATTCAGCTGAATTCCTAATCTGTCACTGACACACACTGAAAGGTCTACAGATGTTGGCGGGACTAGGCAACCGATCATTTGTTTCTACTGGCCAGTCTGCACGGCACTAGGAAGCTCAGACTGGGAAATATAGCACAGGGCAGCCAGCCTGAGGCTCTCCTGATGTTGTTGGACTACAACTCCCACTGCATTGCATTCCACTGCAATAGACATTGTGGCAGGGAATGATGGGAGTCGTAGTCCACCACCAGCTACCCCCAGAGCCTCGCCTGGGCACTCTTGTGCTAGCAGCAAGGTTAAGAAGCCTCACTCTGCAAGGCAGGGACAGCTCTCGGGCAGAGGGAACAACAGCAGCACCAGCCAGATAGTGGCTGGAAGATTTAAAAGTCCAACTCAAACTGCTTCCAAAAAAAGTCCAAGCAGCAAGGAAGAGCAGGTCTTCTAGAGAGAAGCAAGTTCTTGCTTTGACTTGCAGTACTAATTCATGAGATTCTAATGTTGGTAGCAGTTTTAGAAAGGCGGTCCTTACCCAACGAGGCCACATTGCCATAATTCTCCAGCATGACATCCCTGTACAAGGCTCTTTGGCCTGGATCCAAAATGCCTGCCTGTTCTTCTGTGAAATAAACAGCCACATCTTCAAAAGTAACCAGGCCCTGCAAGAATAAAGAGGCCTCAGTCTCTTCATAGCATCTCAGCCACAGGCAAGGAAGCTGTCTGAGAGAATTTTGGAACATAGGAATCTGCCTTATACTGAGTCAGACCTTTGGTCCATCTAGCTCAGTACTGTCTACCCAGACTGGCAGCGGCTTCCCCAAGGCAGGCAGGAGTCTCTCTCAGCCCTATCTTGGAGATGCCAGCGAGGGAACTTGGAACCTTCTGCTTAAAGCATGCAGGGGCTCTTCCCAGAGCAGCCCCATCCCCTAAAGCAAATATCTTACAGAGCTCACACGTCTCCCTTTCAAATGCAAACCAGGGCAGACCCAGCTTAGAAAATGGGACAATTCATGCTTGCTACCACAAGACCAGCTCTCCTCCCATCCCATCCAACAAAATCTGGGAACCTAAGCTTGGGAACCTCCAGTATAAACTACTGATGGTAACAAAATTGTAAAGGTAAAGTGTGTGGGTTGTCTCTGGTAGTATACAGGAGGGGTTCAGTGTTCCCTCTAAGGCAGGCATCCCCAAAATGCGGCCTTCCAGATGTTGCTGAACTACAACTTCCAGCATACCCAGCCACAAAAAATTGTGTCTAGGGATGCTGGGAGTTGTAGTTCAGCAACATCTGGAGGGCCGCAGTTTAGGGATGCCTGCTTTAAGGTGTGCGTGTGTGCTCACACAATTTTGATGTCCCCTCAAATATTTTTAGATCCCACTCAGGTTTAATCAGGAAGGCCCCACTCTGAATGCCTGTGCGCACACACTGCCTTGATATTGCCGCCTAGAACATTGGAGGGGTTTACCATTGCCTCCTCCCGGGCAGGATGTGATGATGCCTTTCAGCATCTTCCTATATCGCTGCTGTCCGATAGAGGTGTTTCCCATAGTCTGGGAAACCTACCAGCAGGGATTCGAACCGGCAACCTCTGGCTTGCTAGTCAAGTCGTTTCCCCACTGCGCCATTAGGTGGCTCAACAAAGTTGTGCCATTGTACAAATGAGATACTAAAAAACACTTCAAGCAACCCAAGAACACAAGAAGCTATCTTTTACTGAGTCACACCTTGCTCCATCTAGGTCGGCATCGTTTCACTGGCTGGCAGCAGTCCTCCTGGGGGCTTTTCCAGTTATGGATTCTCCTGAAGAGAACTGAAGCGACCATCTATTGAGTCAGACCCTTGGGTCCATCTAGCTCAATACTGTCTACTTCAGAGCTGCATACCTTCGGCTCTCCAGCTGTTGTTGGACTACAACTCCCATCATCCCCAGCGGCCAATAGTCAGGATGATGAGAGCTGTAGGCTAACAGCAGCTGGCGGGCTGAAGTTCTGAAGCCCTAGTCTACTCTGACTGGCAGCAGCATTCTAGGTAGGGGTCTTTCCCAGTCCAAGGTAAAGATGCCACAGATTGAAACTGGGGCTTTCTGTATGCAGAACAGATGCTCTGCCACTAAGCTATAGCCCCATTCAAAAATCACGAAGACAATCAACATGTTTTCTCAACTGTCCAACAGCTAGATTTCAAGTGGTATATTTCTCACCCCCACTCACATCCTTTAATCTAGACTGTGTCTGGAGCGCGAACTAGCATTCCATCTCCACAGTGCTTCTGAGCACCAGCAGAAATCAGGAAGGGATGCTTTGCTGCATCTCTCTCTGAGCCAAGTTTCTTTCGATGTTTTCCGTTTCTTTCTAGATCATCAGCTGGCCCCCAGGAATCTCTTACCAGCATTGGCTCTGCTGCAGCCCTTTCCCTTGAAGGCAGAGATAATCCAGATGGGAATAAGAATGACATTCTGCACTTTGGGAGCTGAGGGCAAAGCAAAGGAGAGATGGAGAGAGGAGATATACTAGGACAAATTATTATTATTAATTATTATTTACATTTTATATCCCGCTCTTCCACCAGGGAGCCCAGAGAGGTGTACTACATACTTAAGTTTCTCCTCACAACAACCCTGTGAAGTAGGTTAGGCTGAGAGAGAAGTGATTGGCCCAGAGTCACCCAGCAAGTCTCATGGCTGAATGGGGATTTGAACTCGGGTCTCCCTGGTCCTAGTCCAGCACTCTAACCACTACACCACATTGGCTCTAACCACAAATGACAGTTGGAATGCATTGGTTCCTTGTGAATGGCCATAACAGCAGCGACCAAGCCCTGAGGCTCTTCAGCTGTGGTTCGACTACAACTCCCATCATCCCCAAAGCCAGCCACAACAGCCCTTCCACCCGGCTCACAATGCACATGGAACACCAAGGACACAACAGCAATAGCCACTGGAGGGATGCTGTGGGGAATAGGGACGATTGTTCTCTCCCTGCTCAAGATATTTGAAAACTACTACTTGAGAGATGACAGTTTGCTCAGATTGCAGGAGGACTTTTACATTATTTCACATACTTCCAAGGCTGGATGCTCTGCACATGTTCAGAGGTAAATTTACAATTATGATATGCATATATCTGCCAGCAAGGAGGCCACATGTCTACTCAGGATCTGCTGTTGTGCTCCAAAAAAAACCCCACAAGTCACATTCTACACACACACACACACACACACACACACACACACACACACACACACACACACACCTACCTATAAGACTCTGCAATTCAATTCAATGCATCTCTCTAGAAGCAAATCCCACTCCGTTTGCTCTCCAGTGTTTGTTTTTTTAAGAAAGGATAGAATTGCAGCCTAAGACAGGTTTCCCCCTCAAACCTAGGTCCAGATGTTGTTGGATTACAGCTCCCATCCCCCCAAAGGCCACTGTGGCTGGGGAGGATGGGAATTATAGTCCTATAACATCTGGGGATCCAGGCTTGAGAACCCCTGATTGCCCTAAGGTGGTCATATAAGAAAAGCCCTGCTGGATCAAGCCCAAGGCCCATCTAGTCCAGCATTCTGTTTTTCATAGTGGCCCACCAGATGCCTCTTGGAAGCCCACAGGCAAGAGGTGAGGGCATACCCTCTCTCTTGCTGTTGCTCCCCTGCAACTGGTTTTTAGAGGCATCTTGCCTCTGAGGCTGGAGGTGGCCTATAGCCACCAGACTAGTAGCAACGGATAGACCATGAATTTATCTAAAACCCCGCTTAAAGCCATCCAGGCTGGTGGTGGCTGTCACCACATCTGGTGGCAGAGAATTCCATAGGTTGATTATACATTGCGTGAAAAAAATACTTCCTTTTGTCGGTCCTAAATTTCTTGGGAATCAATTTCTTGGCAATCAGTTACCTATGGCTAGACAGGATAAGAGCTAACCCTACCCACTGCAAAGCAGTGGATTTTCAGCAAGCCAAGCAGTGCACAGTATGGCGATAAAACAGGCTCACTGGCTAGTCTGTTGCTCAAGCCGCTGTTAAAAGCACTGCTGCTAAAAAGTTGGCAATCTTATACCTCAATCCCTTCCTCACCATTGGCTTGCCTCCACTGCCTGCAGATCTGCTGCAGCCTGAGTTCATGTCCTTCCAAGCTATTGTTTCTGGCTCTGTCCCACCAATACCAGCACCCATCCCAGCCAGCACGGTTGCTTTTTCATCTGTACCCAGCACTTACCAAAGACCTGCCTTTGTGCTCCAAACCTTCTGACAAGTCAGATTCAATCTGGCAGCCGGAAAACCAAAGGGCTGCTTGGGTTTGCTGTCCTCCCCCCTCCCTTCCTGTTTGAATGCAAGGCATTCTGGGAGTTATAGTTTTCTTTTGCTTGCCAGCAGCTGTACTCTGTCGGTCTGTGGCTGCTGTGCCTTTTTGGGAGCGAACCTTAGTGTGTCTAATAAACCATCGGCTTTGCATGAATTTCCGCATGAATTGGTGCGAAAGTGACCTTGTTTGTTTTTGAAATATGTGTGCTATTTATTTGTTGTTTTGACCCAACCGTTTTTATTTTTTGTTACAGTGGGATAGAAATTGATCTGCAGGCTAAACGAACCATGCCCAGCACAGCGGTTGACCACGCCAGGAACTCCTGCTGACAACACCCCTGGAGGACCCCCTGGACCTGGAGAAGACCCTCCGCCATCAAGGACCCACGCCCAGAGGCTGCAATTGGCAGAAGAAGACTGGCACGGCCCTGCTGGCCACACGCAAGGTGAGGCTGGGATCTGTCCCTCCCTTGGACCTTTTGGACATTCCTCTCACTGAACTCTTTTAACCGGACTCTACCCAAACTCGTAGGAACTCACGTACAGTCCTATATTCTCACTACCATTGCAACCACACATTAGTTAGTACGCGGCCGTGTTTTATCGGGAAATTCTATTCACTGTTGCTTTTGTAAACCATATGTTAAACATTCTCTAATAAAAGTCAATCTGCTTATTACTACTACTACTACTAATAATAATAATAATAATAATAATTCGATTTCTATACCGCCCTTCCAAAAATGGCTCAGGGCGGTTTACAAAGAGAAATAACAAATAAGATGGCTCCCTGTCCCCAAAGGGCTCACATTCTAAAAAGAAACATAAGACACACACCAGCAACAGTCACTGGAAGTACTGTGCTGGGGGTGGATAGGGCCAGTTACTCCCCCTGCTAAAAAAAGAGAATCACCACGGTAAAAGGTGCCTCTTTGCCCAGTTAGCACAAATTTGGCCGTCCAGCTGTTTTCGAACTACAACTCCCCTAATCCCCAGCCACAGTGGCCAATAGTCAGAGTTTATGGGAGTTGTAGGTCAACATCTGCAGGAGGGCAGAATTTGTACAGCTCTGCACTACTATTACTACTACTTATATACCGCTTTTCAAGAAGAGTTCTCAAAGTGGTAGCTATCTGATAGGTCCCCCCCCCCTTCCTTGGTCATCTGTTTTGTAATGCTGTAATGTTTTCTTTTAAAAAATGATTTGAACATTTTAATTAGTTGCCATGCCCCCCGAAATTCCGGGTTTCACCTGGATTTTAAGCATCTATTGCTTAGCCCACCAAGATTCACCCAGATTTCAGATTTCATTTAAATGAATAAATAAATAAAGCTAAGCTCTAGCCCTTGTGGAAGTGGAGTTATGGAGCAAAATGTGCAGTCACTATTCTGCTCCAAAAATATTTTCAAGCTGATTTACATAATATGCAAATTAGGCACCTGGATTTGGAAAGCCAGAATATGGGAACCCTAATTTTAATGGATGTTCTCACACGCTTTTTGAAAGATGATAGATAGCACATCGAAGTGGGAGGTGAATTTGTAGCCCCAACCCTGCAGATATCCATGGTATTTTCTGGAAAGCAGCCAGTCCCCCCCCCGGAAAACCCACATCACTGAGTGGGGTGGGGATGAACTAGCTTTCATGCCCCTCCCCTCTGAGCTCATTTCAGTTATGGATCCTGGCTGAGAGATATGTGGTTTGGGAGTCGGGATTCATGGAATCAGAAGTCGGGGCTGAAAGAGACCTTTGAAGCCGCTGCCAATCTGTGAAGACAATACTCAGCTAGATAGCCCAATGGTCTGACTCAATATATGGCAGCTTCCTATGTACTGCTCAGTGCAAGAACCTCCTACAGCATTCCTGACAGTCTGATGGCCATCCAACCTCTGCTTGAAAACCTCTAGTGAAAGAGAGCCCACCAGACAGGCTATTTCAATGTCAGGTAGCCCTTACAGTTAGGAAATGCCTCCTAATTACTGGCCTAAATCTGCTCCCTTGCCATTTCAACCCATTGGTTCTAGTCCTGCCCTCAGAAACAGCAGGGAACAAGTAGGGATGCTGTGGCCTCCCTGGATGGATGGAGCAGGGGGTTGAACTAGAAGACCCTATGTGATGAAATGGGGCGACTATGCTTTCCTGTGATCTACCCTCAGTAGAGAGATTGCTCTGATCCCAAATCTAGGAGCACGCCACTCCTTCAGGGTAGGCTGCCACCAGCTGAAGACTGATCTAAAGCCACTGACCAGGCTTAGACAAGGCTCCAACAACCTAGAGCTGTCTGGACTTACAGGCACTGTACAGCCAGAGTCCGCTCAACCCAGTTTTAGGCAATATATTATTCAGGAGCTTCTCCTGCACACCTGAAAAAGCAAAGCAAGGTTGGCAAGGCAAAGTTTATTTATTTATTTATTTATTCATTCTTTCATTCATTCAATTTCTATACCACCCTTCCAAAAATGGCTCAGGGTGGTTTACATAGAGAAATAATAAATAAACAAGATGGAAAGTTAAGCAAGTTAGTTTGATGATTTAGGCTTACGCTGGCAACAAGAACAGACAAAAGCACACGTTCAGAAAGCTTAACATTCACATAAGGAAAGACAATAATATGAGGTTCAGGAACATATTTTTTTCATAAGGTGTATCTAAAAGAAAAGTCATGAAGTTAGTACTGAGAGTTCTAGCACACACAAGGTGCTCGGCTGAGACAAAGATCACCATGCCGGGTTGATTTGTTTGGCAGGGGCCACCTTGGTTTGCATTTCAATGGGAGACTACGTAAGAGCACGTTTCCTTCAGGGGGTGGAGCCGCTCTGGGAAGAGAGTCTACATGTTTGCTTGCATCTCCAAGAGAGAGCTGAAAAAAGCTCCTGCCTGCAAGCTTGGGGAAGCCGCTGCCAAACAATACTGAGCTAGGTGGAGATGACTTGGTATAAGGCAACTTTCCTATGACCTGATAGAGAAACCTAAGGGGCAAATGCCTTCGCCATTGTCTTGCTCAAGTGCTCCCTGACTGGGGACACGTGAGCGATGGCGACTCCAACCAGAAAATAATCCCTGGAGGAAACGAATGATCCCGGAGACTGGAGGTGGAGTCAGCGAAGAGACTCCCCTAGGAGTGGGTGGGATTCTTTCCTTAGTGCTCTTCTCTCCTCTTCCTCCCCCCACACTCTTGTCCTCCTCCTGGGGACACTGAAAAGCACCAGCAAAAATAGAGGCTACTGCTAAACACCTTCAGCCTCCACTCCAGAGCTGCCTTAAGGAACTCGCTGCAACCTGAAGGTAAGAGGCCTCCTTTCCCCAACACCTGGCGTGTTCATCCCGAGACCTTCTTTTGAGGTGTATTGCAGGGGGACTCCCGGGCGCCGTCTTCCATGCGTCAAGAAAAAACATTGCCCTATGCCCCGGATTTCCAAAGCACAGACCGGCGGGCTCCGGAGTCCGGCCCGCTTGTGCTCAGCGCGTCCCAGCCTATCACAAGTGGAAGGCTGCGGCTCCTCCTCTTCGCTGCGCGCGGTCTTCTTCCCGGGAGCTCAGCCGACGGCCAGGTAATTAAGATGGGAGTGAGCATGCAAAAGAGCAACATATACACTGAGTTCAGCAGGTATTGGATCAGCAGCGCTCCCCTCCTGCCCCCCCAAGGGCAGCCAGCTGCACGGCTGGCTGGAGACCGAGCAGGTTGAGTTTCTCCCTGCCCAATCAGTGGGGCGGCTCTTTCCCGCCCAGGCTCAAGCCCCAGAGGCTGGTGTGTCCTTAAAAAAACTCCGGCAAACCCCACCCCCCCAACACACACACACCGACACACACACGAAACCTTTTATGGGGTATTTTGGAAGAGCCACAGCAATGCAACAGATGAAAACAAAACCGATTTCATTGGGGATGAGTTTTGATGCAGGTTTCCTTGTTGCTCTTGGCTCCCCTCCCTCTCTTTCAAGTGCCACCTGCTTCCCCCCACCCCATATTCCGTGATGTAGCTTCTCCCCCCACACTTTCTCCCTCAGCCTTCCTTTTGGTCCCTTGCCACTGTTGTTCTTTCTTAGTCTTCCTCCCACATTGCTTTCATTAATAATAATAATATTTCTTTACCACTCAAAACTTTGTCTGGGTGGTTTACATTCATTGAAAACATTAAAACCCCAATATTTTTTCCTAATAGAAGATAAAATATTATTTAATAATTATTAAATAATTAAATTATTAATTATTAAGATTTTAAAATTCAGCCATCCCAGGTCCTTGGGAAGGACTCGATGTCTGGATAAAACAAACCAGTCAATAACACCTGTCTTACTGTGTAAATAAATAAATAAATAATAATAATTTCTTTCCCACTCAAAACTTTGGGTGGTTTACAATCACTGAAAACATTAAAAACATTAGAAACCAAATATTAAAAAAATAAAACTAAAAATCTAATTAAAACCCTGGGTGAATAAATGTGTCTTTAGAGCCTTTTAAAAAGTTGCCAGAGATAGAGAGGCTCTTATTTCAGTAGGGAGCGCATTCCAAAGTTCAGGGGTAGCAACAGAGAAGGCAAACCTCTCCAGATGATCTATATTAGGAAAATAGTAGAGATTTGACTTTGAGGGCTGGACAAGGAGAACAAAGGCAGCATCTTGTTACGGATAAATTATCTCTGTGTAGCAAAAAGCATATATGCAGTAGTGTATGTTGTGTAGTGCAAATGCATCTTTTTGGCCTTTCACACAGAATCTCTCTGAGAGAGGAGAGCTGGTCTTGTGGTAGCAAGCATGACTTGTCCCCTTATCCTTAGCTAAGCAGGGTCCACCCTGGTTGCATATGAATGGGAGACTAGAAGTGTGAGCACTGTAAGATATTTCCCTCAGGGAATGGAGCCGCTCTGGGAAGAGCAGAAGGTTCCAAGTTCCCTCCCTGGCTTCTCCAAGATAGGGCTGAGCGAGATTCCTGCCTACAACCTTGGAGAAGCCACTGCCAGTCTGTGAAGACAATACTGAGCTAGATAGACCAATGGTCTGACTCAGTATAAGGCCGCTTCCTCTGTTCCTATGGCGTATCCACTATATTGCTGGTAGAAAACCAAGAAATAAATGCCCAAATAAATTTATGACAATCTCCTTCCTCCTCTGAGGTCTTGCTAAGGGTAAAGGCAAAGTGTGCCATCACGTTGATTTTGACTCCCGGCGCCCACAGAGTCCTGTGGTTTTCTTTTGGTAGAACACAGGAGGGGTTGACCATTGCCATCTCCCGCCCAGTATCCCCTGCAGCTGTGGTGCTGCCTGCCTCATGTGCCCCTGACTGATTAGTAGGGAGGCACACGGGAAGCTAGTGGCATTGCAGTTTGCAAAACAAACAAACTTGAAGGAAGGACCTGAGGAGGAGACAAGAAGGAGAGAAGCTCCAGAGCAAGCAGGGTAGGGGCCCAGCAGCGGGCCAGTCTCCGGGTGGGGGCCAGGGGCAGAATATGAAGAGCCAGCATGCGGGCTTGCACAGCTGCTCAAGCCTCTTTCTCACAGCCCCTCCCCCCCACCTGTAGCCACAGGTGAGCATGATGAGCCATAATTGACACCCCAAACAATGTTCCTTGGCACCTCAGCCCTGGCCGATCTATTTTCACAGTACTTCTCCTTAGCTGAAAAGAAATGCCTTCTGGGTCATGTTACAGCCTTCCACTCAGGTAGCAGAAGAATGCATTAGCATTTGCATGCGAATTGTTTGTCAGTTAAAGAGACACAGGGGGCCAGAGTGTTCAGGAATTTATTTATTTATTTATTTATTTATTTATTTATTTATTTATTTATTTATTTATTTATTTATTTACGGTACTAGCCGACCCACCCACCCCCGCACTCTTTGGGGCCGGTTACCTCTTCCCCCCTCACCTTCTGCCACAGTCGCCGCTTCCTAACCACGGATGGCCCGTGCCAGGCCCAGCCGCCTTTCCTCCCCACCGCCACTTCTGCCCTCCCCCCACCCACTTTCTTTCCCTCCTCCTGGGCCTGCCACCTCCCGCACCGCTGTCATGGCGACCAATTCTCCTGGGTGCGCCTCAGGCAATCAGGTGCCTCCGCTGTCCAGCCAACCAGCTGCGCGCTGGGACGCACATTCCAAGGCACACCCAGGAGAATTAATAATATAGATTTTATCAAATTTGTACACCGCCCCAAACTTTTGTCTCTGAGCGGTTAACAATAGCATAAAACAAGTTAAGAACATATACAAAAACTTAAAACAATTTAAAAATTTAAAAATAAACTAGAGATTAAAACCTAAAAAATTTAAAAACCTGAGAAAGCTTATCTGAAAAGATGGGTTTTTAGGTGTTTTTAAAAAACTGCCAGAGATGGGGAGGATCGTATCTCAGCAGGGAGCGCATTCCACAACCTCAGGGCAGCGACTGAGAAGGCCCATCTCTGTGTAGCCACCAAACGAGTTGGCGGTAACTACTGGCAGCCAGTGTAGCTCCATCAGTAAAGGAGTAATGTGGTCTCTCCGAGATGACCCAGAGACCAGCGTGACTGCCGCATTCTGAACCAACTGTAGTTTCCGGACTATGTACAAAGGCAGCCCCACGTAGAGCGCAGTACAGAAGTCAAGTCTGGAGGTGACCAGCAGATGTACCACTGTTTTGAGGTCATTGAGCTCGAGAAATGGGCGCAGCTGGCGTATCAGCTGGAGCTGATAGAAAGTACCCCTGGCCACCGCCTCAACCTGAGAAACCAGGGAGAGGTGTGAATCCAGAAGTACTCC
Organism: Hemicordylus capensis; assembly: GCF_027244095.1. NCBI lineage: Eukaryota > Metazoa > Chordata > Lepidosauria > Squamata > Cordylidae > Hemicordylus > Hemicordylus capensis. The sequence goes on along the minus strand of NC_069658.1, from coordinate 246,769,865 downwards.
CAGACTGCGAACCTGTTTCTTTTGGGGAAGTATGACCCCATCTAGAACAGGGAGACCAAAATCATCTCTGACCCTGCACAATAAGTACCTCCAACTTATCTGGATTCAGTTATTCTCCCTCATCCAGCCCATTACTGCTTCCAGGTAGGCATTTAGGGAGGATATGCCAGCTTCTGAAGAGCTCGATCCTCCAGCAGGGAGCAGGCTGGCAGAGAAGTTTCTTGCTGTCCCAAAGTGAAGACAAGACAACTCTTTGTGTATGTTTTTAAAATATCATTTAACTTTTATAACAATTACTTTTCAGCTCTTTCCAGTATGAAACATACTTTTTTGCTTTAAAAATCCATTCATTGATTGCTCATTGGTGCCGAATGCTGCATGCTTTAGTTACTGAGAAAATGGAGGCTTTTTTGGTTGGTGACTGCTGGCATACACTTTACCTTAAAAAATACCTTAACAAATGCAAAATGGGACAATACATGCTCTGCCTTGAGTGGAAATTCAAGGCAGAGCTGAAAGATTCCTGCAAAAAGGAGTCTTGCTGATTGAAAGCCCAATCCTGCACAGTGTGCGTGCACTCAGAAATAAATCATATTGAATTGGCATAGTTGTAACCAAAGAAGCTTCATATACTGTACTTAAAAGCTGGTCTTGTGGTAGCAAGCATGACTTGTCCCCTTAGCTAAGCAGGGTCAGCCCTGGTTGCATATAAATGGGAGACTTGATGTGTGAGCACTGCAAAATATTCCCCTCAGGGGATGGAAGAGCAGAAGGTTCCAAGTTTCCTCCCTGGCAGCATCCCAAGATAGGGCTGAGAGAGATTCCTGCCTGCAACCTTGGAGAGGCTGCTGCCAGTCTGTATAGAGACCATACTGAGCTAGATAGACCAATGGTCTGACACAGTATATTACAGTTTCCTATGTTTCCTAAGTTCAGCTTTGTTAGCTGTTGTATTAGTTGTAACTGTGGTTGGGATAGTTAGCAGAGACATGGGGCCAGGAGAAGGAGAGGAAGGCAGCAAGGGGCCCATTTTAAAATCTTGTCTTCAGGCCCTATTCAACCATGGTACACCCCTGTGAGATGATGCCTTTCAGCATCTTCCTTGCTACACTTTGTTTATTCTGCAGGTGCTTTCATCATGAACAAACGCAGATACCCAAGTGGGGATGCAAAAGAGAAACCAGCCAGCTCTTGCAATGAGGTGCTTGAAAAGCAACAGAGAACTGTGGAGTTCTGGCTGGACAACAGATCTGTACCAGCTACTGCTTCTACATCAGGAATTGAGACAACTTGTGAAGTAAAGGAAGAGCCTTTGGAAGCTACTGTTTCTTCATCACGAGTTGAGTTGGCTTGTGAAGCAGCGATAAACAGGCCTACAAGTACTGATGATAGAATTTGTTTGCCTGCTGGCCTTGACATAGATCTAAAGGTACACATAAAGACTGAAATCGAAGATGACACTGTAGGCCTAGATCTGAAACACCCAGGGGAAATATCTCCACATCTGCAATTGACACATGATCCTGGCACTTGGCCTTCTGAGATAAATGACAAAACTAGGTGTTTTTTGATAGGAAAAGGTCCTCATCAGGATCTAGAGAAAGATTATTCCTCCTATAAAGATGCACATGGCAGACAATTCAATGCGAGTTGGTTTCACAAAGTGCTTGCAAATGGTGAGAAGATACTTAGAAGCTGGTTGATCTTCAGTGAAAGGAAGCGGGCTCTGTTTTGTTTTGCTTGCCTCTTATTCACGGATAAATCCAAACCTCTGGCTGCTTTTGCAGATCTTGACAAGGGTTTTACCAACTGGAAACATTTGAGTACAGCAATTCCCAGTCATGAAACGTCCAGCTTGCACATGACTTGCATGGTAAAATGGACAGAGGTGTCTTACAAGTTAAAATCAGGTGCCACTGAAAGTCAGTTGCAAGCTCAGATGAACGACGACACCATGAAATGGTGCACAGTCCTGGAAAGGCTGCTAAAAATTATTTTGTTCTTGTGTGAAAGGAACCTTTCCCTGTGGGGAGAAGTGAAAAGGTTTGGCGAGCCTCGCAATGGTAACTTTTTAGGATATGTGGAGTTTATAAGTAAATATGATCCTGTTTTGGAGCGATATGTTAATTACGTAAAGGAGTCTCCAACCAGGATGGACTCACACTTTTCAAGCAACATCCAAAATGAATTTATAGCTACTTTAGCAGAGACAGTGAAAACCACCATAGTGGCTGAAATTAAAAAAAGCAAATACTTTTCAGTGATGATTGATTGCATGCCTGATTTTTCTCCCACAGAGCAAACCAGCAAAATCATCAGGTATGTGAAATTGGTAGGTGATAACTGGACAGTTGAGGAGTCATTTTTAGGCTTTTATGACTGCAAGGGCAAAAATGGAGAGAGCCTGGCAGAGGATTTAGAAGCTGAATTAAAACAGGAAGGACTAATATGGGATAACTGCCGAGGTCAGTGCTATGACAATGCATCAGATGTGGTGGAATTTAATGGAGTTCAATCAAGAATTTTGGCTAAATATGGATCATCGTATTATGTCCCTTGCTTTGTATACAGTTTAAATCTCACAGGAGTTCACGCGGCATCACTCATTCCACAATTTCCCACATATTTTGGCACTTTGCAGCGACTTTTTGAATTGTTTTCAATCTCAAATTATTGTTGGGATATCATGAGAAAAAATCTGAAAATTTCTATGAGGCAAGACAGCTCAGCACGGTGGTCAGCAAAAATGAGAGTTGTAAGAGCTGTCTCCATGCAGTTGCCTGAAATCCTCAACACGCTCACTGCCATCATGAATGACACACACATGCCTCCTGAGTCAGTGTATCAGGCAGCATCGATAAAGCAGCAGATGTCAAAGCGCTCATTCATAGTCATCAGCTCGGTGTGGTGCCAGATTTTAAAAGAAATAGACCGAGTGGATGTAAAGCTGCGCTCCAAGAAAATCACTTTAACAGCTGCATGCGGTCTTCTTAAAACGTTAATTGATACTGTGCACGGCATGAGATGTAAAAAAAAATTTGAAGCGATACTGAAATGTGCCAAAGAAAAAGCCAGAAAGGTTGAAGTGGCCGCTGAAAGCCTTGAAGAAACAAAGAAAAGAAAACGCGTAATGTTTTTTGAGGAAAATTCAGATGATGAGGCCGATACTTTATTTGAAGAGGACACATTCTCTATTGACACCTTTTACAGAACGGTGGATAACATTGTCAGCGAACTGGAACGCCGTTTTAACGCTATGCAAGACATTGAGGAGAAGTTTTCAGTGTTAACCATGGAGACTCTAGAAAGGGTGAGCAAGGCAGAGTGTTTTCAGAAGTGCATGGTCCTTTCTCAAATGTACCCACAGGATCTATGTGCCATATCTCTCTCTGAAGAGCTTCTTAGCTTTAAACATTTCATTAAGACCGTCTGTCCAGAGGCAACAGACCCATTGGGTATCCTGAATGTCATTGCCAAACATAATTTGAGAGATATGTTTCCTAATATCGACAGTGCTCTGCGCATTTTCCAGACGCTTCCTGTATCAGTGTCTTCGTGTGTGCCATATTTTCGTAAACGGAGGCAAATAAAGAATTACCTGAGAGCAACTATGACTGAAGAGAGATTGAGCAGTCTGGCCATCCTATCCATAGAAAGCAAACTAGCAAAGGAAATAAGCTTCAATGCTGTTATTGAGGAATTTGCTGCGAAAAATGACAGAAGACTCCCCATTCATTGTAAGTAGGCTATATTTGGGTTGAATGAATGAATGTGTGTGTAACTCATGCTGTTTATTGCCATAAGTATGATCAGCAGCAGTGGTAAAGGAAAGTATTGAAACAAATCTGTCTGTACCTGCCAGTACAGAGCAGAGCAAATCCCTCCCCCACTTAATTGTTGTTGGGTCATGCTCAGTAGAAACCCTCTCAGGTGTGGGCTATAGACTCTCAAAAGGTTTTGGGAGCTTGTTCTAGCCCAGGGACGCACAACTTAAATGTCCCAGTGGGCCAGAACCAACCATGACTTGGTGTGTGGGGGCCAAGGTCAATTTTCAGCACATTAATCACTACGTTGAATGTATCATTTAAAAGATAATGGAAAGCAGTTTTAGTTACTTGTAGATCCCGCCCCCGCATTAAAGAACCCTTAATTTTTAACCAAGGATAATGGCCAGAAAATAAGCTTTATTCTTGTCGAGTCAGTGGGGTACCTGGAGTGCATACCAGCCCCAAATACATGTTCTCTCTTCTTCCAGCCTCAGAGGCACAGTGCCTCTCAGTACCAGTGGCAGGGGAGCAACAGCAGGAGAGAGGGCATGCACATACCTCAGAGGATTCCCAGAGAGATCTGGTGGGCCACTGTGTGAAACAGCATGCTAGAGGAGATGCTAACCCCTGCTAACTTGGCAAGGAGGCACCTTTTAATGTGGTGATTCTCTTTATTTAGCAGGGGGAGAGTAACTGGCCCTATCCACCCCCAGCACAGTACCTCCAGTGACTGTTGCTGGTGTCTGTCTTATGTTTCTTTTTAGGCTGTGAGCCCTTTGGGGACAGGGAGCCATCTTATTTATTTAGTATTTCTCTGTGTAGACTGCCCTGAGCCATTTTTGGAAGGGTGGTATAGAAATCAAATTAATAATTGATGGGCCTTGTGCCTGATCCAGCAGAGCTGTTCTTATGTTTCCTCCCCCCCCCCAAGCTTTTAGGCTGCAGTCATAGGCATGCTTACTGGGAACAGCCTCACTGGGTACACTGTATTTCCTAGTAAAAAACACACAGGATGGTGCTGTAAGGTGGATTCCAGCTCCTATGATGCCTCAGGATATCCGGTGGGGGGTGGGGCAGTAAAAGACTTCCCACAGGCCAGATCTAGCCAGAGGCTTCATTTGGGGGGTGGATCTTGGGGCGGGCGGCATGGGCCTCCAGTGAATAGCTCAGCCCCGAATCTCATTGGCCCCCTCTCTCCTCCATGCCCTCTTCCAGAAGGGAAGGGCAGCAGTGGAGGCACCTGCAAAGAGCATGGGAGAGAGCTCTTGGCCTCACCAAGCTCTCTGCTGCTTCCACCTTCATTGGCTTTGTTTTATAACATTAGAGACTTTAACAACATATGCAATTATTCTACCCCTTTTGATAATTAAACTCCAACAAATTATCAAAAGGGGTGTTGTGGGCCTGGGGCTCAAATCTCTTATTTAAGCCCCAGGCCCACAACACCCCTTTTAACCTAGTAATGCCCCTGGTTCTAAAGGTAAGTGTGCTGTTGAGTCAATGTTGACTCCTGGCAACCACAGAGCCCTGTGGTTGTGTTGGGTAGAATACAGGAGGGATTTGCCATTGCCATCTCCCGTGCAGTATGAGAAGATGCTTTTCAGCATCTTTCCTATATTGTTGCTGCCCGATATAGGTGTTTCCCATAGTCTGGGAAACATACCAGGTGGAATTCGAGCCGGCAACCTCTGGCTTGCTAGTTAAGTCATTTCTCCACTGCGCTATTAGGTGGTTTGCACCCCTGGTTCTAGCAACAATCAAAAGAGAGCTTCTCCAGAAGAGATGAAGGTCTGCAGATAACCTATTTTATGGGTCTTCCTCTTATGTATTTGCAAGTGTGTTCCAAGTTAACTCAGGGAATGGGGAATATGTTTGAGTTGCGGTAAAATGTTGTTTTGATTAGGGGCCCAGCATTGTGTATAGTTTCTTTACAAATGGAAGACAGCACCTTTTAAATTAGCTAATATTTTAATGCATGAGTTTTTGTGGATTATCATCCACTTCCTCAGAAGAGACATGGAAGGATGGTCAGTTACAGGCAGGTAGTGACAAACATACTATCTTAAGAGCATAATAAGGCCGTTCACGTGGTCAGAAACTAGGTAGAACAAGTGCCCTACCCAACTTTGGGAGCTGTCCCCACCCCCGATTTTCCTCCTACCTTGTTAAAGTGCTGGGTTCAAGATTGGGTAGGACAATGCCATCTTACCCAGCTCCTCTCTCACATTATGGGAGAAGAGCTGGTCTTGGGGTAGCAAGAATGACTTATCTGCTTTGCTAAGTAGAGTCCGCCTTGGTTGCATGTGAATAGGAGTCTACATGTGTGAGCACTGTAAGATATTCCTCTTAGGTGATGGGGCCACTGTGGGAAGAGCATCTGCATACAGAAGTTTCAGGTTCCACTCCCTGGCATCTCCAAGATAACCGAGAGAGACCCCTGCCTGCAACCATGGAGAAGCTGCTTCCAGTCTGTAGACAATATTGAGCTAGACTGACCAATGGTTTGACTTGGCAGAAGGCAGCTTCCTATGTATGTGATCACTCCCCTTTCCTCAGTTGTTTGCTCACACATGATCGAACATCACACACAGCTCCCAAATCTCTGCCTGCTAACAGTCCTGTGAACGGCCCTGATATCTGTCTGTACCTGGGCCAGTTTCTTGATCCATGTCCACTTCAAATGGCTAGTCACTACCTGTATCTTTGTCAGTATCTGCCTGTAACTGGCCATGCTTGCTTTTACCCTGCATCTGAGGAAGTGGGTTATAGCCCATAAAAGCTCATGCATTAAAATATTTGTTTTTAAAGGTGCTGCCTTATTCTTTTTTTAAAAATTTCTATAATTGACTAAAACGGCAGATCAGATTTATTCTTACACAATTATGTCCTTTAAAATTATTGAACATTGTATGTGAAAATATTGAGCTGTATGTTATGTTCAGAAGAAAGCTCTGGGAGCTTGTCCTAGCCACAAGCAAAAGAGAGCTGCTTCAGAAGAGCAGAGGAGGCTTGCAAAGAACTTATTCTATGGGCCTGGTTTTTATTTTATTTTCAGAGATCCAGGATCTGCAATCAGGCCTGCACATCTATTGCACCTTTACTAAACCAGAGAATTTGAGAACATGGGATTACAAGACTGGGACGAAAGAGCAATAAGGCTGTTTGCATTCAAATCTACAAGTGTGTATGCAATTGTGTGCATCCCTGTGGGTGCTGAAGAGAATGGTGATTTCCTGTTAAGTTGTATGAGACCCGTATGACACTTGTCTGCCATGAAGCAATAGCCGCAAGATCATCAGATATATATATACTGGGGAGTCACGCAGGTTGATTCCATGCTTTGATGTAAGTATGGAAAGTTGTGTTTCAAAGATAGGGTCGTTACTATTGTATTATTTTTATAGATTTATTTTTATAGATTTTGTATAGACTTAGAGACGATAATGCAACCACAGGTGGGAGTTCCACTGTCAGAGCTGGACTGAGCTTCCCCACTCCATAAGGAAGAGAGGGCTCCACATGCTTCTCCTAATTGTGCTGATCTTACAGTTTACCAGCGAGTAGGCTGGCTCAGATGGTTCTGAATAGGGCAGGAGACCCGTCCCACCCTTGTTCAGGAGCTGTGTGCATTCCGGTTTTCTGCTTGTGTGCAAGGGGGAAACAAGGTCGGAGGCGCCAGCAGTGATTGCTAAGTAGCAGCTGGGCCAAAGTAGCGGTATGCAGCTCTTTCACAAGGTCAGAGGAAAAGCCCTCCAGCCCAGCTGCTGCCAGCACCTCTGAGCTTGCTTTTCCCTCGCACATGAGCAGAAAACGGGAGCATGCACAGCAGTGTTCCCTCTAACAGGGATTCCCAGATGTTGTTCACTACAACTCCCAGCATCTACGCCTGCAATGGCCTTTGGCTGGGGATTATGGGAGTTGTAGTTCACAATGTCTGAAAATTCCTGTTAGGGTGAACACTGATGCACAGCTCCCAGATTAGGGTAGAACAGGCTGCTTACCCTATTCATAATCCTAAGAGTGAGCCTAATGTGTGTTCCATGTTCGGTGCTGCAGGTTTTCAGTTAACAAGCAAGCCACGTGTTGTTGTTGTTTACAGTTCTCAGAATGGTGGGTTTGGCCTATGTTTAGGAATGCATCAGCAGTGAGCATTCTACGGGCTTCGCTCTACTGCATAAATGTAATATCGTGGTCAGTGAACCGAACTAGCTTTCCATCATGAAACCCAGGTTATGTATGTGGTTACAGATTTTTTTAAAAATAGTGTTTGTAGAATAAAAAATCAGAATTCCCCAACTGTTTTGCTGTTGTATGCTTTACTCTCATCAGGACCGTGGGACTTCTAAGTACACATGCAGAGCTAGGTGAAGCAGAGATGAAGCTATATGGAAAACGGCACTTGCTCTGTTTGGGTGAATCAAGCTGCTGTCATAGGCTGGGACAAAAAGGGAGTAACCCTATTTAAAATGGTGAGGCTGTACTCACTTGGAGCCTAACCCAGTTTAGGGACGCCCAGCCTGGGTTAGGCTGCGTGTGAGGAACACTGGGATTGTGCCCATTCCCAGCGGGCAGCACTGCCTAAGGGGTAAAGTGTGCCATCAAGTCGATTTCGACTCCTGGCGCCCATAGAGCCCTGTGGTTTTCTTTGGTAGAATACAGGAGGGGTTGACCGTTGCCTCCTCCCGCACAGTGTGAGATGATGCCTTTCAGCATCTTCCTATATCACTGCTGCCTGATCTAGTACCAGCGGGGATTCGAACCAGCAACTTTCTGCTTGTTAGTCAAGCATTTCCCTGCTGCGCCATTTAAGGTGGCACTGCCTAGCCCTACTGTTTACCCCAGCTGTTAGCCAAGATTAAGGGACCAAGCACTCCCTTACCCCAGGCTAACTATTTGTGTGTTCATTGGGGTTATGTTTAGGTTCATTGGGGCTATGCTGGTGGGTCAGGCAGCTTTACTTCCATATGTTGCAAAGGGGGCTTCCTTACAGCCAGGATCTTCTGAGGTTTGGTCCCCAAATGTATTTGTAATGCTAGGTTTCACTCCTGGGTTGTGGAAAGTATAACAAAAGTGCCACTGAGCATAAGCAAAGTTATTTCCCATCATAACTTAAAATAAAAGAATGTTAAAATTTGGAAGGGACCTTGGAGGTTTTCTAGTCCACCCCCACCCCACTCAGAGCAAGAATCTTCTACAGCATCCCTGACAGATGGCTGTCCAGCCTCCTTTTGGAAACCTCCAGAAAATGAGAGCCCACCACAGCATGGGGCAAACGATCAAGCAACTCTTCAGTTAGGCATTTTCCTTAGCACCTAGCTCAATCTTCCTTCCTTGTCATTTCCACCTCTTCTAGTCCTACCCTCAGAAGGGAGGAGGAGAGCTGTTCCTGTGGTAGCAAGCATGAATTGTCCCCTTTACTAAGCAGGGTCCACCCTGGTTGCATATGAATGGGAGACCACATGTGAAGATTTCCCCTCAGGGGATAGGGCTACTCTGGGAAGAGCACCTGCCTGCCTGCATGCAGTAGGTTCCAAGTTCCCTCCCTGGCAGCATCTCCAAGATAGGGCTGAGAGAGATTCCTGCCTGCAACCTTGGAGAAGCCGCTGCCAGTCTGTGTAGACAATACTGAGCTAGATGGACCAATGGTCTGACTCAGTATATGGCAGCATCCTATGTTTGTAGGAGCAACAGAGAACAAGCCTGCCTCTTCTGTGTGACAGCCCTTCCGATATTTGAAAATGGCTAGCTTATCCCCCACTGAAGTCTTCTCTTCTCCAGGCTGAACTTATACAACTCCTTCAGTCGTTCCTCATATGACTTGGTTTTCAAACCCCTCGCCATATGCCAGGAGGAGAGCTGGTCTTGTGGTAGCAAGCGTTAATTGTCCCCATTGCTAAGCAGGGTCTGCTCTGGTTTTCATTTGAATGGGAGACTACAAGTGTGAACACTGTAAGATATTCCCCTCAGGGGATGGGACCACTCTGGGAAGAGCTTCTGCAAGCTTGCATGCAAAAGGTTCCAAGTTTCCTTCCCAAGATAGGACTGAGAGAGACTCCTGCCTGCAACCTTGGAGAAGCCGCTGCCAGCCTGTGTAGGCAATACTGAGCTAGATAGACCAATGGTCTGACTCAGTATATGGCAGCTTCCTATCTTTGTAACCAGTGTATTAATGTCATTCAAACTGGTATCAGAAAGCACATGCAAACAACCACACACACTCATTTTATACAAATTCAACATTTTTATATAAACAGAAACCATAATATGCAAATTATGCTAGAATTCTTTCAGCCAAATGGGGCTTCCACTAACCCTCAGAGAAGCAGCACGGTTGTTCATTGAGATTTTATTTCTGGCAGTTTCCCCTCGAACAGTCACAACACTTGGATTTAGTGCCCTCCTTCCTCACTTTAAGCAGCTTATTTTGTTCAAAGCACTTATGAGGCTTTCTTTCACAAGATTAACATCGCTGCAGTGTAAGTTTATACCATGGCTTGTGGCTGAGAAATTCTAATCATTTACAATAAATCTGAACACAAATATTTAATTTCCAGTCTATATATGGAATTCACTCCTCTCACCTCCACACATACAGGTGAAACTCGAAAAATTAGAATATCGTGCAAAAGTTCATTAATTTCAGTAATGCAAATTAAAAGGTGAAACTGATATATGAGATAGACGCATTACATGCAAAGCGAAATAAGTCAAGCCTTAATTTGTTATAATTGTGATGATCATGGCCTACAGCTCATGAGAACCCCAAATCCACAATCCCAGAAAATTAGAATATTACATGAAACCAATAAAACAAGGATTGTAAATAGAACAATATCGGACCTCTGAAAAGTATAAGCATGCATATGTATTCAGTACTTGGTTTGGGCCCCTTTTGCAGCAATTACTGCCTCAATGCGGCGTGGCATGGATGCTATCAGCCTGTGGCACTGCTGAGGTGTTATGGAAGACCAGGATGCTTCAATAGCGGCCTTCAGCTCTTCTGCATTGTTTGGTCTCATGTCTCTCATCCTTCTCTTGGCAATGCCCCATAGATTCTCTATGGGGTTCAGGTCAGGCGAGTTTGCTGGCCAATCAAGCACAGTAATCCCATGGTCATTGAACCAGGTTTTGGTACTTTTGGCAGTGTGGGCAGGTGCCAAGTCCTGCTGGAAAATGAAGTCAGCATCCCCATACAGCTCGTCTGCGGAAGGAAGCATGAAGTGCTCCAAAATCTCCTGATAGACGGCTGCGTTGACCCTGGACTTAATGAAGCACAGTGGACCAACACCAGCAGATGACATAGCTCCCCAAATCAACACAGACTGTGGAAACTTCACACTGGACTTCAAGAATCTTGCATTGTGTGCCTCTCCATTCTTCCTCCAGACTCTGGGTCCTTGGTTTCCAAATGAGATGCAAAAGTTGCTCTCATCAGAAAAGAGGACTTTGGACCACTGAGCAACAGACCAGTTCTTTTTTTCTTGAGCCCAGGTAAGACGCTTCTGACGTTGTTTGTTGTTCAGGAGCGGCTTGACAAGAGGAATACGACATTTGAAGCCCATGTCCAGGATCCGTCTGTGTGTGGTGGCTCTTGATGCACTAACTCCAGCCTCAGTCCACTCCTTGTGAAAGTCTCCAACACTTTTGAATGGCCTTTTCCTGACAATCCTCTCCAGGCTGCGGTCATCCCTGCTGCTTGTGCACCTTTTTCTTCCACACTTTTCCCTTCCACATAACTTTCTATTAATGTGCTTTGATACAGCACTTTGGGAACATCCAACTTCTTTTGCAATTACCTTTTGAGGCTTTCCCTCCTTATGGAGGGTGTCAATGATGGTTTTCTGCACAACTGTCAAGTCAGCAGTCTTTCCCATGATTGTGATTCCTAATGAACCAGACTGAGAGACCATTTAAAGGCTCAGGAACCCTTTGCAGGTGTTATGGATTGATTAGCTGATTGGAGTGGGACACCTGGAGCCTAGACTGTTGAACCTTTTCACAATATTCTAATTTTCTGGGATTGTGGATTTGGGGTTCTCATGAGCTGTAGGCCATGATCATCACAATTATAACAAATTAAGGCTTGACTTATTTCGCTTTGCATGTAATGCGTCTATCTCATATATCAGTTTCACCTTTTAATTTGCATTACTGAAATTAATGAACTTTTGCACGATATTCTAATTTTTCGAGTTTCACCTGTACCTTCATCTTCCTCTGCTTCTTTGGTCAACTTGGTTGATTTGTTATGATGTCACAGAAATATTTACAAAAATTCTAGCTGCTCAAGATGAAAATGTAAGGAATAGACTGTTGGCAAACTTGGCAATATCGATGAGTGATGCAATTCAGCAGCCTTAGCGAGCCAGGGGTGGGGGTGGAAGACACAGGTTATTTTGCCTGTTTTGCATAAAAACAAAACTGATGGTATGCAAAAATGCCAGTTCTGACTCAACCTCCTTTCCCAATATAAGAAGCTCAAGACAAGACAGTACCTAAAAGTAATCTTGGTGATAAAAGCAATTATTTGCTGACATGTATTCAACTTTCCTCTGACACTAGAAAAGTGTCTGTGTGGGAGGGCAGGGAACTTCCTGTTTAATAACAATGTTCTTAGATATTATTTAGAATAATTATATAAAGCTTCCCAACAACAAAAACAACAAATCTCAAAGCAGTTTAGATTGCAAGAGGAATGAGAAGGTGTTTCGCTGTTCCATACAAACTTACATTCCAGAAATCTCATTTGAATGGGAGACTACATGTGTGTGCACTATAAGATATAAGATACAGACCATTGGTCCATCTAGCTCAGCATTGTCTACACAGACTGGCAGCAGCTTCTCCCAGACATGGGAGAAATAGATTTGGATGTATCAACATACTGTTAACACCCCGCACCAAATCCCCTGATGATCTCTCCCATCAGCTTCATGTAGATGTTAAAGAGCATCGGAGACACTATGGAGACCTGGGGGATGCTATATAGTAATTCATGTTTTGAAGAACAGTCTCCAAGCAAACCATCTGCCTGAGAGGTAGGAGTGGAACAACTGCAAAGCAGTGCCTCCCACTCCCAACCCTCTCAGATGATCCAGAAGGATACTATGGTCGATAGTATCGAAAGCTGCTGAAAGATCCAAAAGGGCCAACAGTCACACTCCCTCTGTCCATTCCCCACTGGAGACAATCTGTCAGGCTGACAAGGCAGTCTCCACCCCATAGCCTGCCTGAAAACCAGTTTGAAATAGGTCTAGATAATGCGTTTCCTCCAAGACTTCCTGGAGCTGGGAGGCCACTGCCCTCTCAATTACCTTGAGGGTGTTTGTCCTGCAATATGCGTAGGTCCTGAGACCACTTGGGATAGGCCCATAGTGGTCATGGCCACTATGAACATCTGAGCTGTCTTGGATAAATTGGTCTCAAAGTGAGCACAGAAGTCCCCCACCACCATAAGCCTGGAAGACACTAAGACCAAGCCCGAGACCAAGTCCATCAGCTCAGTTAGGGACTCTGTTGGGCAGCAGGGCAACTAGTACACCCACAAAAGTCCCAGTCTATCCCTGGTCCTTAAACGTAAGTACACACATTCAATATGATCCAATATTTCCACAGTGATCCAGGGCCGGACTGGGGGTACTGAGAGGGTGATGGAATGTATGTGGGGAGGGTGCCCGGTTTTGAGCAGAATGGGTAATTAAGGGTGGGAGTCACGGCACAGGGGCACCCTGCGGGCGGGGTGCACTGGGAATATGCCCTGTTGCCCTGTGGGGCAGTCCAAGCCTGCAGGGATCCTGGTAAGGGAGATGTTATTCCTATAGACCACAGCCACTCCACTTCCCCACCTGTCTCTTCTCACCTGCTCCTCAACAGAGTATCCTGGAGGGAGAAGCTGAGAACAGATGGGGCCACCAGCCTCTCCCAACCAAGTCTCTGTGATACAGACCAGGTTGGCCCTTTCATCCAGAATCAGATCATGGAGTAATTTTGGTTTATTCTGGACTGACCTGGCACTGCAAAGGAGCAAGGTGAAGCTCTGTGAGTAGTTGGCACTGCTCCCCAAAGTCAGAACTGGCAGGAAAGCCAGAAGGGGAAACGGCTATTAGGTTTCTGATTTCCCTTCCTCTGTAATAGCCTGCTGACCTGCCAACATTACTTCTAGGGTTTTTAAATCTGTTTTAATATTCTAACCCGATGTTGGGGCTTTTAATCACTGTAATTGTTTAATTGTTGTTTTAAAATGTTTTAAAATTGTTAATTATTATATTGTTTTTAATGTTTTAGCTCTTTACTATTTAAGTGGTTTGTTTTAATTGTAAACGGCCCAGAGCCATTTTGGAAGGGCGGTATACAAATCAAATCAAATCAAATCAAATCAATCAATCAATAAATATTCACCACCACCACCACCACCAGAATAGCCATCCCATAATCAATGGACAGGTCCCCTGTCTCCTCATTTCACGACAAGCCTAGACACATTGTAGACTAATCTCACCCAGGAGTCAGACAACAGAAGCTACATAAACTATAGCTATATAAGTAAGTAACCAACAGCTTCATATTAACAGAATAAGAAATTTTACATCAGACCTGAATTTCTGGAGAGTTTTATTTCAGGACAAGAAGGAAGCAAGGGAGGCTGTTTTGCTTTGTGAGAGAAGAAACTGGAGAGAAATGCAAATTTAAACCAAAACAGTTTAAATGGTGTTCAGAAACCTTTTTCTTTCTGCATCATCTGCAAGATAAATCCCTTTCCCTAATGCAGGGGTTCCCAACCTTGGATTCCAGATGTTGTTGGACTATAACTCCCATCATCCCTTGCCACAATTACTGATCAACTCACATCAGTAATTGTGGCAAGGGATGATGGGAGTTATAGTCCAACAACATCTGGAATCCAAGCCTGGGAAGTCCAACATCTGAGGACCCAAAGTTGGGAACCTCTGAATCAGGCTGTCTTGGGTTCCCCCCACAAGACCCCAGAGCATCAATATTCTGCCTCCCTTCTCCTTGAAACTCAGATCTCGTTTACACCTCCCCGTTTGCCCACTTAGTGTACCTTTAATTAATTCGTTCCATGGTCCTTTCAGGCACATGATCATCAGCCTCCAATCCTCGCAGAGAAAGCTTGTTACGCAGCTGAGTGGAGCAGGAATAAGATTTCACTACCGACATTCCAAATTTTCCAGCCTCTCTAGGAATCAGTCGCTGCTGTTGACTTACTTAACCCTTAGAAGACCAGCATGTATATTACAGGTCAGTGTGTGTGTGTGGATATTCCCCAGACCAGCCTCAGTTTGAACATACATGCTCCAGCATCCGTAGAGCTGGAAAAGGTGCAGAAGAGAGGAACTAAAATGACCAAAGGGCTGGACCATCTTCCTTACAAGGAAAGGTGAAGGTGCTTGCAGATTTTTAGGCTGAGGGAGCGGGGGAGTGAGTAGTGGGGGACATGATAGAGGCTTGTAAAATTATGCATGGTGTGAAGAAAATGGATAGAAATAAACTTCTCTCTCTCTCTCTCTCTCTCACTCACACACACACACACACACAGAATAGCACTTACATTTATATACCGCTCTATAGCCGGAGCTCTCTAAGAATAAAGAAATAAATACATGAATGAATAAATAAATAAAATTTATACAAATATGTATACACAACCTGCCAGCTGAGGAGAACACTTTCTGCCCAAAGACAAGCTTACCCAGGCGTTCTCAGCCTTGGGTCCCCAAATGTTGTTGGAACATTTAAATTATTGTAATATTTTAACCTTTTTATTATTTTGTTGTAAACCGCCCAGAGACTTGCGTTTGGGGCACTATACAAATATGTGAAATGAACACCCGACCAACACAGAAGAACGCTTCCTCCTACTGAGTCAGACCCTTGGGTCATCTTGCTCAGACTCCGCACTGACTGGCAGCCCTTCTTCTGGGTTCCAGAGAGAAGCATTTCCCCAGCCCTGCTTGAAGAAGATGCAAAAGCTCTCGACCACTGAGCTACTGGCATCCCCATGGGGATTAGACCACAACTCCCATCATCCCCCAGCGACAATAGAAGGACCAAGACATTTGAGAATGGGGGTGGGAAAGGGGGAGGGGCCTTTTTTCTTGCCCGCCCTCTCCTGGTGGGACGCTGGTTTTTGAATATCTCCGCCCTTCGAGGAGGGAGGTTGTGGTTGGAAGAACTGCAGGAAATTCTCGGGGCAGGGTTGCGCATGAAAGCTACACGGAAGGAGGAGGAGGAGGAGGAGGAGTGGGTGAGTTTCGGAAGCGGGGGGCAGCGGGGGCGCTCATCATCACCTGGGGGGGTGCGTATTTTTAGAAAGGGCGCGGGAGCGAAACTAATGAATCAACGTGGTTCGTTCGCGTAGGTAGGGCATTAACAAAGAGTTTGGCGGCACCTTCAAGACTGCTGCGTTTATTGCTTGTAAATAAATGTGCGGGCTACAGTTCACTTCATCAGATGTGATGAAACAGGGGCGTAGCAAGGTTGGAGTGGGCCCAGAGACCAGATTTTAAAATGGGGCTCCCTCTCAAACTCCAGGGCCTCCACACACCCCAGGCCCCCAAGGATTTAAGTTTGATATTTCAAAATAACTATGCTGCCTAGGAATACATTTCACTGAATACACACACAGACACATCACAGTGTATAGTGATATACATTGAGTACTATATATCTGTGCTACTTTTAATGCCTAGAACACACTAGAAACACTAATTATTAAAATGGGACCCTCGCTGCAGATTAGCAAAGGAGACTTTCAACCATGCAGTGTGAGCCTATGTATGTTTTCTCAGAATTTTGAACAAATTCAGTCAAGTTTGATTGCAGGAGGTTTTTCACAGGAGGCTTTTAAAGCCCTTTAACACACATCTCCTCTGGAATGGAGGTGCTGCATTCACATGTTGGCCAGATTGACCCTGAAGTCCCTGCGAGTTATTGGGGAGCAGTTCACACACAAGAAAAATAAAATAAAAGCACCACACATGCTTCACAGTTCTCACTCAGACCTTCTGGGTTGCAAAACAACTTGAGCATAAGTGCATTTATAAATAAATGCATGAATAAATAAATATAATATTGTTTGTTTCAGAAGTTTTTATAATTTTCTGTCATGAAACAAGCCACTTATAGGATTTTTTAGATAGTTTTTTTTTAAGCCAGCAAATTTTCCAAGCTGTTTTAAATTAAATATTAAGAGACTTCTCAGTCTCTCCCCAGCTCCATAGCAAAGCCCTATGGCAAGCAGATCACTATATACGGGTGTGTGTGGGGGGGGTGACCACAAAAAGAAGTTCACATTCTACCTGGCAAATGCTGGGCTGGGCAGAGGGTCTGCTGCAGAGAGCTGTGGGGGCCTGCCTGCCTCCTTGCTTGCTTGCTTGCTTGGGGCCTCCCTGCAAGCCTACTCCAGTTCAGGCTTCAGGGAGGCCTACACGGAGGCCTCTCTGGAAGCCCTGCCCACCCGCCTATCAACTGAGAGGCGGGGAGAAATGGAGCTCTTTGCAGGCAGTTTGCCTGCTGCTTAGCTTGCCGCCCAGGAGGACCAGCAGGAGAGAGGGCAAACAAGGCAAGTGGCTGAGGGGCCTTGGGGCTGGGCAGGGGGCAATGGGGAGTCATGTGAGGTGTCTCTGGGGAGGCCCCCAAGGCAGTGGGGCCCCCAGGCAACCGCCTCCCCTTGCCCAATAGTAGTTACGCCCCTGTGATGAAAGTTTCTGCTCCAGTCAGTGTCTTCGGTTTTAAAGTGGCACAAGACCCTTTGTCGTTTTGACTGCAAGAGACTAACGTGGCCATTACTCCCCGGAAAGATGAGAAATTACTGGCCACAGAAAAGGAAGGGGCACAAAAAGGGGTAGGAGGACATCTTGGACCTGGAGAATGCTGGGGCATCACTTGAGATAGGACTTCTAGTGAATGGCTACACACACGCTTACTCAGAAGTAAGTCCCACTGAGTTTAATAGGAATGACTTCCAGGGAAGAACGCATAGGATTGCAGCTTAAGCTCCAGAATGTTCTTTCTCTTCCGCTACCAGTTCTCAGCCTGTTACATGTGCACTAAGGAAGAAAGTGCTCCTGAGCACATGCAGAGTGCAATCACTCCCAACCCATGGCTGGGCTCTGAAACAGGATTGCCAACTTTATTTCTCCTGAGCTGGGACTTTTTGTCAGTGAGGACAGGAGCAGAACCAATAGGTTGAAATGCTAAAGAAGCAGATTTAGGTTAGACATTAGGAAGGCTTTCCTAACTGTAAGGACTCTTTGACTGTGAAATGGTCGGCCTCAGGCAATGTGGGCTCTTCGCCAACAGTTTTCAAACAGAGGCTGGATGGCCCTCTGACGGGGATGCTGTGGCAGTTTCCTGCTCTGAGCAGGGGGTTGGACTAGAAGACCTTCAAAGTCCCTCCTAACTCAAAGATCCTGTAATCCTATGGATTAGCAAGTGATAGAGAGAATGTTATAATGACACTGCTACCCCTACCCTTCCTACAAGGAGCTCAGAGCAGGGTACATGGTTCAAGGACAGGGAGAGCGAGCGTGGTGTAGTGGCTAGAGTGCTGGACTAGGACCGGGTAGACCTGAGTCCAAATCCCCATTCAGCCATGATACTAGCTGGGTGACTCAGGGCCGGTCACTTCGCTCTCAGCCTAACCTACTTCACAGGGTTGTTGTGAGGATAAACATAACCATGCACACTGCTCTGGCATCTTTAGAGGAAGATTAGGATATAAATATAAGCAAATACATTTTATTCTCACAGCAATGCTATGAGGCAGGCTAGACTGAGAAAGAGAGAGTGACTGGCCTAATGCCGCTCGGTGAGCTTCCTGGCTAAGTGGGGGTTAGAACCTGGGTTTCCCTGTTTACTACACCACACACACGCTATCTTTACAGTTCTACTATTCTGTGTAAATCTTTGTCTTCTGATTTCTCAGTATTAAGATGTGCTGTTAAAGGCACAGTACACAGATGGGTAGTTTATCTGCAGGTGTCAGGAAGTGTTGGCTCAGTTCACCTGCCAGATGGTTCCTTGAGCGATGTTGGTACATTAACCATCAGGATTTTTCTCACTCTCAGGCATCATTTTTCATGGATTAGTGCAGGGATTCTCAACATTGGGTCCCCAGATCTTATTAGACTTCAGCTCCCATAATACCCAACCAAAGGCTACTGCGGCTGGAGATCGTGGGAGTTGAAATCCAATAACATCTGGGGACCCAGCATTGAGAATCCTTGGACTAGTGGATCATCCCCTGCTAACTGAGCAAAGAGGCACCTTTTAAAAGTGGTGATTCTCTTTATATAGCGGGGGAGAGCAACTGGCCCTATCCATCCCCAGCACAGCATCCCTCCAGTGGCTGTTGCTGGGTCTATCTTAAGTTTCTTTTTCAGTTCATGAGCCCTTTTGGGATAGGGAGCCTATCTCTCTCTCTCTCTCTGTTAACTGCTTTGGGAACTTTTGTTGAAAAGCGGTATATAAATACTCATATTTCTATTTATATTTCCTGAGCCCTGGTTAGGGATAGGACAACACACAGTAGGTTATCTTTTTCAGTCTCTCTGGTCAGTTGGCTAAGCAATCCTGAATTTGTATTCAGCCCAGAATTTAGCATGTGAAGAGAGGAATTTCTTCCCCCAGGGTTTCGCCTGAGTCAGACAAAGAGATAGCAAAAGACCAGGGAGAAGGACCCCATTGTACATAGGCTATTTCCTGACTGGGGCATCTTCCATTTCAGGCAGAAGCAGGCACTTTTATATGGGGAAGGTGTAAAAGCAGGAACTGGATGGGTAAGAGTGACCCCTTCAGAATCAAGCTGGATTCTCCGAACAGCAGGATGTGTTAGAGTCATTTGAGAACAATGTTTTAGAACTGAAATCTTGCCGATATTATACTTCTGTTAACAAATTCACAGCCAAAAACGGGACAGCCTGGGATGGCCATTTCGTAAACAATGTTTTTGCCGCAAACAGCAGGATGTCTTAAGTACACTGAGTGTTATAGGGCAGCTCTGGGCTGTAGCAGGATGCGAAGGGGTTAATTCAAACATAATATTGGAAATATTTCAGTTCTCAAGTGTCTCTAACACACCCCACTGTTTTGGGAGTCCAGTTTGGTTTTTAAGGGGATGTTCTGGCCTGTTCCACGCCAGCTTTTACTGTGTGTCTCCTTTTAATGTCCCCTCAGGCAGAAGTGGGAACTGCCCATCAATGGAAACAGCCCCCTCCTTATTTTTCAAATATCTGTGACCTGGCCAAACCTCCAGGGGTTAGCCTGGAGTCTCCAGGAAATCCATCTCCAGGTGACTCTTGAAAACAATCCAGGAGACTAGAATGACTTGAGAATGGCAGAGATGGGGATATTTCCAGGAATCCTTTCAGTCTGAGTTGGCAACCTGAATAGATGGGCTGAGCTGAGAGAGAATGATATATAGCAGCCCGGCCATGTAATTCACTGTTAATATGCTGGACAAGGACCGGGGAGACCCGAGTTCAAATCCCCATTCAGCCATGAGACTTGCTGGGTGACTCTGGGCCAGTCACTTCTCTCTCAGCCTAACCTGCTTCACAGGGTGGTTGTGAGGAGAAACTTAAGTATGTAGTATACCGCTCTGGGCTCCTTGGAGGAAGAGCGGGATATAAAATGTAAAATAAATAAATAAAATAAAAATAATATTGCAGGTGGGTGAGGTGGGGGTCAGGCTGAGGCTGAGAGTGGCATAGAATAATCTGGCAATGTAATCCAGTGTAAAAATTGCCGTGAGTGCCTCATACTAAGCAGAAAGACAGGAGGGACATTGTTTAAATACCGTATTTTATGGACTATAAGACTCACTTTTTTCCTGGAAAAATATCCGCCAAAATTCAGGAGCGTCTTATATGTTTTAACAGTTTAATATGTTAAAACTCTGAAAAACTGGATTAAAATTAAGGTGCGTCTTATAGTCCGTAGCGTCTTATAGTCCGTAAAATACGGTAAATAAATAATGCAGGTTAGGTTGAGACAGAGAGAGTGGCACACAACAACCCTGCAAAATAGTCTACTGGTATGTCTTTATTAATATAAAGGTAAAATGTGCCGTGGAGTCAGTGTCGACTCCTGGCGCCCACAGAGCCCTGTGGTTGTCTTTGGTAGAATACAGGAGGGGTTTACCATTGCCATCTCCCACATCTGGGTGAGATGATGCCTTTTAGCACCTTCCTATATCGCTGACGCCTGATATAGGTGTTTCCCATATTCTGGGAAACACACCAGCGGGAATTACCTAGCTAATTTCTGTGGGTGTTATAATTCTAAGCATTTGTTCTGTATTTTAATAATATTTGCATTCATGCATACATGGTGATGTCTCCTGTTAACCACTTTGATTTTTTTTGTTAATAAACGAAGCAAGCATGTTTGAACATAATTTTCATAATCTATCAAAAATCAAGTAAGTGTGTGTGTGTGGGTTCACCATGCTTTTTTGTGAATCCTTCTTTGGATATAGGGGAACAAGCTTAATCCAGGTTATGGTAAATTCTTTGTTTCACACTTCCTGTCTTTCCCCTCCATTTCCTGTGATCCAGGGATGTCCATTCAGGCCTCCCAACTCAAGCTAAAAGAGGAATCTTGTGCCTACCTCAAACCTGAAGAACAACTGTCCATCTGGATCAAGCTAGAAGAGAAACAATTTCAAACTAGAAAACAGTCTATCCCTTCAGATGAAGCAGAAGGCAAGCAATCTGTCCTGGTCATTCTAGAAGAGGAATAAAGCTGGAAGCACCCACTCATCTCAGGCTGGAAGAGATCAGGCTAGAAGATAAGTGATATTATGTCCAGATCATTCTAGAAGGAGCTGGTCACCCAAATCAAGGTAGAAGAACAGCTGACTGTCCAGAACATGTTAGGAAAGGGACATTTGTCCAACTCGAACTAGAAGAGGAGCCATCCACCCAGATCAAGCTAGAAGAGAAACCATCCACCCAGAGCATGCTGGGAGAGGAGCCAGCCACCCAGATCAAGCAAGATGAGGAATCATCCATCTAGAACGTGCTAGAAATGCGGCCGGACACCCATAAAATGCTAGAGGAGCCAGCCACCCAAATCAAGCTAGAACAGGAGTTGTCTGTCCAGAACATACTAGAAGAGAAGCTGTCTACCCAGAACAAGCTAGAAGAGGACCCATCCATCCAGAGCATGCTGGAAGAGGAGCCAGTTATCCAGAGCAAGCAAGAAGAGGAACCACGCATCCAGAAATTGCTAGAAGAGAAGCAGCCCACTCAGATCAAGCTGGAAGAAGAAATGTCATTCCAGAACATATTAGAAGAAGAGCCACCCACCCTGATCAAGCTAGAAGAGGAACCATCCCTCCAGAGCATGCTAGAAGAAAAGCTGCCTGCCCAGATCAAGTTAGAAGAGGAACAATTTGTCCAGAACATGTTAGAAGAGCCAACCACCCAGATCAAGCTAGAGGAGGAACAATTTGTCCACAGCATGCTAGAAGAAGAGCTGTCCTCCCAAATCAAGCTAGAAGAGGAACCATATGTTCTGAATATGCTAGAAGAGGAGCCGGCCACCCAGATCAAGCTAGAAGAGGACTTATCCATCCATATCAAGCTAGAAGATGAGCTGTCCACTCTGTTCAAGCAAGAAGAAGAAACATCCATGCAGATCAAGCTAGAGGATGAGTCATCTGTCCAGAACATGGTAGAAGAGGAATCATTTGTCCAGGTCAAGCTAGAAGAGGAACCATCTGTTCAGGATTTTCAGTACTGTGAGGAAGGTAAGATCGATGGATCCCTTTGTTAAAGTGAGTATGACCAGCTAGATAGCCGTAGTGGCATAGCTGAGTCTATGTTTAGCATGTTAGGTATTTTCAGGGTGCTATCGTATCCCCACACCCAATTGTCTCTCCTGGCTAAACACAACCAACTCCTTCAACCACAGGCCTTGTTTTTCAGATCTCTGCTAACCTTCATTGCCCTTTTCTGAATCATTCCAATTTGTTGACATCCTTTTAAAAGTGCTGCACCCAGAACTGGACACAGTACTCCAGATGAGGTTGGCCTAGTATGGAATAAAGTTGAACTATGGCTGCTTGTGACTTGGAAACAATGTTTCTATTAATTCAGCCTAAAATGGCATTTTCTGTTTTTGCAGCTGCATCACGCGGCTGTTCCGCTTGTGCTCAACTGCAGCCCCAAGATCCTTTTGACATGTGCCACTGCTAAGCCAGGTGTTTCCCACATCCTATAGCCATGCGTTTCATTTCTCCCCTAAATACAGAACTTTCAATATGTCTATTAACTTTGCAATATTCTTGGCTCTAGTATAATAATTCAATTCAGATATGTATATATTTTTTAAAGGGCAAACGCCTAGTGGAAAAGAAGTGTCTTCAACAAGATTTTAAAGGCTGGAAGGACAGAAAGCATGAGTTGTCCCCTTGGGCTAAGCAGCACCTGCCTCGGTTTGCATTTACTGTCTGCTGTAAGATTTTCCCCTTAGATTATGGAGATGTTGCTTAGAGGCAGAGCATCTGCTTTGCATGCAGGAAGTCCCAGGTTCAATTCCTGGCATCTTCAAGTAGGGCCGGGAAAGACTCCTGACTGAAACCTTGGGGAGCTGCTGCCAGTCATTGTAGACAGTACTGAGCTAGATGGTTCGTATTGGTCTGATTTTCTATAAAGCAGCTTCCTATATTTCCACTAGCACATGAAAGTGCTCATTTGTAGTATGCCTCATAATGAGGCACATTTTCAGGGAACCTTTGCACAAAAGGTAGCCACGTCACGGCTGGATTACTATAACGCGCTCTACGTGAGGCTGCCCTTGAAGAATATCCGGAAACTGCAGCTAGTGCAAAATGTGGCAGCTAGGGTTTTATCTGGAGCTGCCTGGTGGGAACATATCATACCCATTTTGAAAGAGCTGCACTGGCTACCAGTTTGTTTCCGGGTCCAATTCAAGGTGCTGTTTTTGACCTTTAAAGCCCTTAACGGTTTGGGCATGGGATACCTGAGGGACCGTCTGCTCCCAAGGGTTGCTGCCTGCTTGAAGAGGTCATCTGAGGGGGCTCTGCTCCGGGTGCCGACAATGAGGGGGGCTCGGTTGTCATGCACGCGGGACAGGGCCTTCTCTGTTACTGCCCCCGGACTCTGGAATGCTCTCCTGGTGGCTATTCGCTCCTCGGTCTCCATCAGAGCTTTTAGAAAGAGTGTAAAATCTTGGCTTTTTGCCCAGGCTTTTATTTGATTGTCTCTGCTGCTGCTCTTTGTACTCTGTTTTGCTTTTATGCTTTTGTTTTAAATTTTTAATCAGATTTGTTTTATATTTTAGCTTAATATTTTAATTGTGTCTTTTTTACAATCTTGTTTTTAAATTTTGCTGTAAACCACCTTGGGATTATTTTGATGAAAGGCAGTATATAAATTTAAAAATCAATCAGTCAATCAATAAAACGGCAATTTCAAGCATCCTCAGAAATTTGCACAGCTACATGATCTTCTTGGTGTTGTGATTAGTTAGTCTGTATGCGGGCTACCATGTTAAGAGAAGTGGAAAGCAGGCTCCATTAGATCTACTTAGAACTACTAGTTCTTTCTTTCTCCTGAACAGGAAATAGAACCTCAGATTCTCTAGTAGCTGAGAATTCTGAAGAGAGTCCTCATGGGTGGGGTGCAGAACAGGTGAGACCTCACAGGATTTTACTGGGTGGACCACAGAGTGATGTGTCCCTGATTCCTGAGATCCGCAAAGGCGAGCATAAATCCATGAAGGAAAAGCAGCTGGCACAGCAAAGTCAAGAATCTAATCAGAGAACCCACTCCAGAGAGAGTCTGCATCAATGCCCAGAGTGTGAAAAGAGCTTTCAACTGAAAGATAAGCTGCTGCAACATCAGAGAATCCATGCAAGAAGAAAACTTTATAAATGCCTAGAGTGTGACATAAGCTACCCACGAGAGAAGTTGCTTATGGTACATCAGAGGAACCATATGAAAGTATTTGGATGCGCTGAGAGTGGAGAATCTTGCTACCAAGAAGGGTCTCTTTCAGCAGATCAGAGGACCCACACCAGGGAGAGAAGTTGCTTGTGTCCAGAGTGTGGAAAAATGTTCTATGACAATAAAACTATGAATAGACATCTGCTTACGCACAAGGAAGAGAAACCCTATACATGCTCCAAATGTGGGAAAAGCTTCCGACGAAAGAGTGGTCTTCTGACACATCAAGCAGTGCACACAAAAGAGAAACCTTATGCATGTCCTGATTGTGGGAAAGGTTTCTGCCATAAGACAACACTTGTATCGCACCAAAGAATTCACACTGGAGAGAAACCCTTTGTGTGTCATGAGTGTGGACAAGCCTTCCATGCAAGTTGGTCACTATCCAGACACCAAAAAGTACACACTGCACAAGTGTTCTATGAGTGCCTGGAGTGTAAGAAAGTCTTTCTTCAAGAGAAATCGTTTTTTATACATCAGAGAATCCACACTGGAGAGAGACCATACGAGTGTCCTGAATGTGGAAAAACGTTCTGTGCCGAATCAGCAATGAGGAGACACCAGACAGTCCACTTAACAGAGAAACTGCATGAATGTTTAGACTGTGGAAAAAGCTTCCGGTGGAAGCAAAATTTTCTCAGACATCAGAACGTCCACACCAGTAACAAACTCTATGAATGTCCTCAGTGCAGAAGAACCTTCAAATCCAGAGACGCATTAAATAAGCACCAAATAATCCACACAGAAGAGAATGCCCAGAGTGTGGAAAAACCGTATCAATGCCCAGACTGTGGGAAAAGCTTTCGATGGAAGGAATATCTGTCATCACATCAGAAAATCCACAAAGAAGACGCGCCCTATGGATGCCTGGAGTGTGGGAAATGCTTTAAACGGAAGTATTATCTTGTCTTGCATCAGAGAACACATACTGGAGAGAAACCTTATGAATGTCCTCATTGTGGAAAAGCTTTCCGAACAAAAGGTGCATTGAATGAGCATCAGAGCATCCACACTGGGGAGAAACCATACCAATGCCTGGAATGTAAGAAAAGCTTCCGAAGTAAGGATCAACTTGGTTCACATCAGATAATCCACAAAAATGAGGCCCTTTATGGATGTCTGGTGTGCGGGAAAGGTTTTCGCCGTGAGAGTCTGCTTGTGTTACACCAGAGAATTCACACCGGAGAAAAACCATTTGAGTGTCCTGAGTGTGGAAAAACCTTCCATGACAGAAACATACTGAAAAGACATCAGAAAATCCACACAGGAGAGAAACCCCATGAATGTCCCGTGTGTGGCAAAAGTTTCCTACGAAGTTACTGTCTCACTGAACACCAGAGAATCCACACTGGAGAGAAACCCTTTAAATGTTTTGAGTGTGGAAAAGCATTTCGGAAAGGGAAGATGTTGACTTCACACCACAGACACCATATAAGAAAAGAAAGTCATGAGGAGACTGAATGTGGAAAAAGCTTTCCAAGTAAGAAAAATCCAAATACACACCAGCAAATACACACAGGAGAAATGTTAAAGAGTTACTCTGATGTAGAACCTTCCATGAATGTTGAGGACTCAGATGGACTGGAGAGTCCACACAGTGAGGACAGTGTGTCTCTTGCGGGACAACATCTGTGAAGAATGAAGAGAGTGTTTAAAAATCAGAGGATGAAGATGGGAATGAAATTGGGTAAAGATGCCATTAATGGTGGGCGGGCGGGGGGACTATTTCTGATTTAAAATCTATCTAAATTGGGCAAATATGAATGTAGTCTCTGTGATGTCCCACCCTGAGGTTTTGAGACGTTAGAATATCAGCCCACTGCCACCGCTTGAGGACAGTTTCAGCCACCACCCTGATACCTCAAGCCTCTCAGAATCGCTCTACTGTCCTGGCCCAACAATTCCTGTCTTCATGTAGATATTGACAATTAAGTTGCCAGTTCAGATGTACTACAGCCAAGGATTTATTCTTGTTTAAAATAAAATACAATTCTCTCTTCTACACAAATCTACAAAAGGCATGCCTACCAACCAGTAGCAGCTACCCTCTAACTCAAGGGTTCTCCAACTTGGGTTCCCAGATGTTGCTGAACAACTCCCATCATCCCCAGCCACAATGTCTTTTGGGGGTGATGGGAGATGTAGTCCAACATTTGAGGACCCAAGTTTGAGAAACCCTGCTCTGACTTTAATGCTCCCAGACTCTCTCACCCCGTCTTCATACGGAATCCCCACTGTCCGATCACAACAGTGCTTTTGCTGCTTGTACTACAATCAGTACAAAACCTCCAGTTTAACTTTATATTTTACACAAAATTTTTGCTAATTGCAATTCTAAAGCAGAACAAACACCATTTTGTCACAGTCTCCAGGTCTGTTTTTAGATGAGTTCTTGTATTTAGTTTTAAGGTTTCCGTGCTTTGTATATTGGCGTGGTTTTTCTCTCTTTTAACACGTGAGCCCTGTGAAATTCCTCACAAGACTATGAGATAAGGGGCTGAAAAACAAAATAAAGAAATAATACAAAAGAATGTGTCCTGTTATGTCACACCAGAAGAACACAAGAACAGTCCTGCTGGATCAGGCCCAAGGCCTATCAACCCCAGCATCTTGTTTCCCACAGTGACCTACCAAATGCCTCTGAGAGGCCCACATGCAAGAGCTGAGGGCATCCCCCTGTCTCCTGCTGTTGTTCCCCTGCAACTGGTATTTAGATGTATTAAGTGACCTATAACCACCAGACTAGTAGCCATTGATAGACTTGTCCTCCATGTGTGTCTAAACCCCCTTTAAAGCCATCCAAGCTAATGGCCATCACCACATCCTGTGGCAGAGAATTCCATAGATGAATTAT
The DNA here is from genome assembly GCF_027244095.1 of Hemicordylus capensis. Lineage (NCBI taxonomy): Eukaryota > Metazoa > Chordata > Lepidosauria > Squamata > Cordylidae > Hemicordylus > Hemicordylus capensis. Next base: position 246,742,248 of record NC_069658.1, on the reverse strand, counting down.
GCACTGAAAAAGGACTTGCATTTGTTGCTCATCAGTTTCATGGGATGACCCCTGGTTCTAGAGGGATACAAATTTCTCTCTGTCCATACTCTCTACTCCATTTTGCATAATTTTATACACCACTTTCGTGTCTTTTAGTTTGGAAAAGAATAGTCCCAGATGCTGTAGCCTTGCCTCACAAGGAAGGTGCTCCAGCCCCCTGATCATCTTAGTTGCCCTCTTCCGCACCTTTTCCTGGTCTACAATATCTTAAGATATGGTGACCAGAACTGTATGCAGTACTCCAAATATGGCCACACCATAGATTTGTATAAGGGCATTATAATATGAGCACGTTTATTTTCAATCCCCTTCCTAATGATCCCTAGCATGAAATTGGCCTTTTTCACAGCTGCTACACACTTAGCCGACACTTTAAACAAGCTGTCCACCACAACCCCAAGATTTCTCCCCTGGTCAGTCATTGACAACTCAGACCCCATCAGTGTATATGTGAAGTTGGGTCGCTTGTTTTCACTGAACTGCATTTTCCATTTTGTCACCCACTCACCCAGTTTGCAGAGATCCTTTTGGAGTTCCTCAATCTGTTTTGGATTTCACTACCCTAAATAGCGTGGTGTCATCTTCAAATTTGGCCATTTGGTTGTTTCCCCCAACTTCTAGATAATCTATGAATGAGTTAAAGAGCACTGGACCCAATACAGATCTGTGGGGGAACCCCACTTCTTACTTCCCTCCATTGTAAAAACTGTCTATTTATTCCTACCCTCTGTTTCCTATTCTCCAGCCAGTTACCAAACCACACATGACCCTGTCCCATTATCTCATGGTTGTTTACTTAAGCGCCTTTGATGGGGAACTTTGTCAAAAGCTTTTTGGAAGTCCAAGTATACTATGGCAGCCAGATCACCTTTAGCCTCAAGCCTGTTGACACTCTCAAAGAACTCCAAAAGGTTAGTGAGGCAAGACTTGTCCTAGCATAAGCCATGCTGGTTCTCCTTCAGCAAGGCTTGTTCTTCTATATGTTTTAATATATAGAAGTTTGTTAAATATGCTTAACATATGTTTAACATATAAAAGTCCTTAAGTATGGTTTCCATCAATTTACCTTGCACAGTAGTTAAGGTAACCAGCCTGTAGTTTTCCAGATGCTCTCTGGATCCCTTTTGAAAATCAGGGTTACATTTGCTACTTTCTTGTCCTGTGAGTATAGAGCCTGAACATCACCTCAGATTGGCCCAGTTCTTTAGCCTCCAAGCCTGAGAAGCTCAGTTCCAGAGTGAGTATATGATGCCCTCATCATCTAAGATTCATTTGAAACATCAATCTGAGCCTACAAACCGAGACACAGAATGTCAGTGTCCTGAATATGAGGAAGGCATTTGTAATAAGGGGAAATGTTGATTAGACCAGGGGTTGAAAACCTTGGGTTCTCATGTTGGACTACAACTCCCATCATCCCCAGCCACAATGGCCAAAGGCCACTGATGAATCCTTTCAAAGGAATCTTGGATTTTTCAAATGAATCTTAGATGATAAGGGCATTTTTATTTAATTTATATACCATCTGACTCCACAGGCTCTAGTTAGTATGAAAAGGATTATTGAGGTGCATAAAGAGATTGCAGAGAATCTGAATGAGTTTTTTGCATCTGTCTTCATAGTGGAGGATACTAACTATATACCCACTTTGGAACTGAGCTAAAGGCCATTGTGACTAGGGATGATGTGAATTGTAGCTTAACAATATCTGAGGACCTGTGGTTGATGACCCCTGGATTGTGCAGATGTGGTCATACTTTTGATGTGACTGTTATGGTGTCTGGCCATTATTGGATGGTGGAAGAGGTTTCCTAGCAAGGGACAATGTTCTCTCTAAGGCATGCACGTGTCCGCGCATTCCCTTTTTTCATGTCCGCTCAGTTAATCTTGGATACTGCTGAGGTTGAATCAGGAATGCCCCACTCTGAATGCATGTGTGTGCACACACATGACCTGTGCCAGGTGTTTTTGGAGACAAGGGGGAGAATGGGGAAAGAAATATGTGGAATGGGAATATGTTAAGTTGGGTGTGGAAATGTTTCTGCTAATGAACGTTTGCATAAATCAAGCCTTGATTTACCCCTTGATGGGGTTGCACTCCCCTTGAAAGAGCAGGCTCGCGTTTGGAGGGTCATCATCACCTCTCGGTTGGACTATTGCAATGCGCTCTACCTGGGATTGTCTTTGAAGACAACTTGGAAGCTTCAGCTGGCTCAAAGTGCTGCAGCCCGGCTGCTTATGGGCAGCAAAAAAATGATCATGTTTCACCTTTGTTAAGGTCGCTGCATTGACCGCCAGTTCACTTCCGGGTCCAATTCAACTTGCTGGTTATCACATGTAATACCCTTCAGGGCTTGGTGCCTGTGTACCTTCAGGGCCGCCTCTCCCATCCAACTTCAACCCACCCTGTGAGGTCATCTCAGGTGGGCCTTTTCAGAGTTCCAGGCCCAGCGGAGGAGGTATGTGGGGCCTGGGCTCATGGGAGGGTCTTCTCTGTTTCAGCCCCCTCCTTATGGGACACTCTGCCTCCTGAGATTTGTAATGCCCCTTTCCTTCTGTCCTTTAAGAAGATTCTGAAAACTTATTTATTTAGCCAGGCTCTCAGTTGTTAGTGTGTAGGGGCGCTCCCCCACCTTTCTTTTTTCTTTCTTTCTTTCTCTCCCCGCCCCCTTGTTTTAATTTATGTAAACTGCCTCGAGTCTAAGGAAGTCAAGCAGTCAATAATTTTATTTTTTATTCTATACATTTATATCCCACTCTCCCTCCAAGGAGCCCAGAGCGGTGTACTTACTCTTGAGTTTCTCCTCACAACAACCCTGTGAAGTAGGTTAGGCTGAGAGAGAAGTGACTGGCGCACAGTCACCCAGCAAGTCTCATGAATGAATGGGGATTTGGACTCGGATCTCCCTGGTCCTAGTCCAGCACTCTAACCACTACACTCACACTGGCTAAATGTGCTAAAAAAATAAATAAAATAAATACCTGTTTTATATTCTTGTGAGCTCAGTTGCTTTTTGTACCCTCAAGAACCCATGTGTTAAAAATACTGCCTTTGTCATGGTGTGTATGTATGTGTGTAGGGGGATGATGCTTAACTTGCTGGGGGGGCGGGGTTTCCAAAATCCTTTGGGTTCCGCCTCCAAAATCACCTGGGTGTGCCTTTGCTCATCAGCCAAGCAGGCGAAAAATACCTGAACGTTCCATGTCCAGACATCTGGAGTTCGCATATCTGAGTCGCCTCTTAAGCCCCATTCAGACGTTATGCTGTGCAAGTGTAGCGATGTCTGTACACTGGTGCATGCACCAGACGCACAGTTCTCAGCCTCCTTGCTTTTCAAGTGAGGCACTGGAAGGGTTAAGCCGAGGATGCTCTGGTTCCTAGAGAGGCTCAAAAGCGCCCAGGCCTGAGGGGCGGAGAATGTAATTGAAGGCTGGCCTCTTCCTGTCTTCCCTCCCAGATAGGAAAGCGCTAGAACAGCAGGAAGTTAGCCGCCTACCTTTGCTGCGGGCCTGGCAGATTAAGGCGGTGGGGTGCAAGGCGCTGTGAGTTGCATGCAGGCAGGGGGCAGAGGGCTTGAGACAAAAGCGGATGACGGGAGCCGGAGGGAGCGAGCCCTGCTGGAAACGCTTCCAGGTTTCCTCCCCGCCACGTTCCAGTTCTGTTCGCTTTGGACCCAGATGTGTCACAGAGCGGATCGTAGATCGCGTCTGGAATTGCAGGCTCAGTTTCAAAGGGGCACATCATAATGATCGGAAATTGTTTCTATTACAAATGTGAAATCCAGCAGTTGCAGGGAAGTGACAGCAGGCGAGAGTTATTGCCTCCCTGTCCTGCGTCTAAACTTCTCGGGGGGGGGGGGGGTCTCATTGACTACCGTTGGAAGCAGACTACGAGGTTAAATAGGCGTTTGATCTTGCCAGGCTCTTCTTATGTTTTAAATGGAATGCAACTTGTTGGAGAAGAAAGGGGTGGGAGGTGTTTAAGACGGGGGTCTTCTAAAGTTGTAAGACCTACATGTTTGCTTTTCTTAACAAAATGCCCAAGCTGTGCCATTGAACCATCTTCCTGCCACGTTATATTAACTTATTGAGAATATTTATAAACCGCTTTGAAAACAGAAAGAGTTCTCAATGTGGGTAGCACAGAAAAGAGTAAAGAGGGTAAGAGTAAATGTGACAGTTTTGCTTAAATAGGTAACATATGCAGCTATTTATGCATTTTGTGCATTTCTAGTGGTGAAGAAAATATCCTTTTGATATATGTTATCTATAGTTGGTTGCAGCCTACATAATACGTGTGTGTGTGTGTGTGTGTGTGTATATATATATATATTTAAAATGATGATGTTTGTGGCTGGGGGGGTGGGCAAAAACAGAAATGGAAGTGACACATTTTTTTGTATCTGCTACAAGCACCACAGATGAAATTAAGTGGATGTTTAGTGAATGGGTGCTCTGTGCACAGGTGCAAAGATGTTGCTGCTGTTTCATCAAGGCATTCAGATCTCCTGGTTGCTTTCAAGAGTCAACTGGAGATGATGTTGATTCTTGGAGACCCCAGATGGTTAGCAGCTCATCTATAGACTCATATTACCCTAATTATTACACAATGGGATAGCCAAGCTGAAGATCTCCAGATATTGTTAGACTACAACTCTGGACATTCCCAGCTGCAATAAAATGTTTATTGTGTGAACTGCCCTGTTGTTTTGCTTTCAGGGTGCTCTGTCAGTCCATGGAGTCATTTGTTTATTCCGGTTTATTGTCTCTTTCCTTCAGGGAAACCCTCGACTTGCACTCTGAAATCTCACTGATTCCTGCAGCAACCAGTTCTTTGACTGGAGCTCTTCAAAATCTGCAGCATCGCCAACAAATTCAGTTGTGCCACTTGTGAGGAGTCGGGCAATGTGGCTAGACATGGAGATGTGAGATGTGTCTCCCCTCTCAAGGTGTGATTAGTTGCCAGGATAGATGCAGATTCCTCCCAGCACCCCACAGTGTCACAGTCATGGAGATGCAATTGCCCACATCTTGAATAAAAGTGTTACCAAGATCAACCTAGCTACACACTGAGAAGTTGGCTACAAATACTTTATTTTTTTAACTTGAGTGGCTTGCTATAGTAACATTCAAGTATCCTTGTGTTTGTAGCTGTTGTACTTCCAAGCCTTATAGAAACTGTTTCCTTCACCATATGCGAAACCACTTCCTACCAAGTCTGGGCAGACAAAATGGCTGCTGAATTGATCAAAAGAGTTGTAAGTTCCAGACTGCCTCTCCTGCCCAACTTCGACCTGCCCTGTGAGGTCATCTCAGGTGGGCCTTCTCAGAGTTCTGGGCCCAGGGGAGGTACTTGTGGGGTTTGGGCTCGTGGGAAGGCCTTTTCTGTCGCAGCCCCCTCTTTGCCTCCTGAGATTCGTAATGCTCCCTCCCTTCTGTCCTTTAAGAAGCTTTTGAAAACTTATTTATTTTGCCAGGCATTTAGTTTTGTGTGTGTGTGTGTGTGTGTGTTTCTCCTTGTCTTTGTTGTTGTTTTAATTTATGTAAACCGCCTTGAGTCTAAGGAAGGCAGGGGGTCGATAGATAGATAGAATGTTCTTATTCTTGGCTTAGAGTTTGCCATGGTCTTTCTCTTGGCAAAAGTCCTGTGCCTTGATTTGCTGCGTACAAGAAAAAGCGGGGACACGGGCACTAGAACAAACAAATAAAAGGAACCCGTGTAAAATGGGCAAGGTACAAAAAATGCAAAGGCACAGTGGAAAATGAAGAAATACTGTATATAATCTCAAACTAAAGGCATCCAGAAATCAGCAGTGAAAAAAATACAACAATGTAGACTATTACAAACTCCCCAATGGCAAAAAAGCACTCCCAAAGGAACAATGGTACAATAGTGCAAACACTGGTAATGTAAACAAACTAATGTGAAGCTGCTGATGCCAGTTTGCTGAAAGTCCACCCTCCAACATGGATAGGTATTTCCCTCTGCATAGTCCTTGGAAAATCTGAAAACTAAGCACTGGAGTCTTGAAGCTTAAATGAAGACTTGAAAACTTTCTTGTAGCTTGAATGAAGACTGGAAACTGAAGAACTTGACAGACTCTCTAGATGATAGTCTGTTTCACATACATCTTCATCAGCAGTTCCTAATGCCTTATTTGAGGAAAAGCCTTGTCACAAAAGTGCCTGCAAAAACATGCTATAATCCTTGTAATAGTCTACATTGTTGTATTTTTACCCATTTTACCCGGGTTCCTTTTATTTGTTTGATTTGCTGCATGGCATGCCAGAATGTAAGAGGCACAGCTTTCCTCCCTCACTACATCTCATGACAACTTTGTTGCTGTATCAGGCAAGGGTTCATATAGCCCACAGTTTGTTTCCAGCAGTGGAGTTCCAGGTAGATTGCCTCTGAACCTGCAAGTTCCATTTGGCCATCACAACTATTAGCCATAGTAGGCCTCTTCTCCATTCAATAATTCTAATCCCCTTTCAATGCATCTAAAGTAGTGGCCATCACCAAATCCTGTGGCAGTGAATGCTGCAAATTAATATTGTGTTGGGTAATAAATAAGTTTCTTATTTTAAATATAAAATGATTTAACAATTTAATTATTTAAAAATAAATGACTTGTTTAATACAACAACAAATATTTATATATTGCTTTTCAACAAAAGTTCCCAAAACAGTTTACATAGAGAAATAAATAAATAAAATGGACCCCTGTCCCCAAAGGGCTCACAATCTAAAAAGAAACATGATAGACACCAGCAACACACTGGAGGTACTGTGATGGGGGTGGATAGGGCCAGTTACACTCCCCCTGCTAAATAAAAAGAATCAGCATGTTAAAAGGTGCCTCTTTACCCATTTATTTATTTATTTTTATTGTTAGCAGGGGGCGGTTGTTTATTATTTATTTTAAATATTTCTGTTCCTCCCATCCCACCCACTGCTGCTGGGCAAGCAGCAGGATAAAGTAGCAGGCAATATCATAAAGGACTAAAACTTGATTAAATCCAGTTTTAAAGGAGAGTTTTTCAGGAGAGGCAGACAAAAGAATTTCCTTTATTTTGCTTCTCCTGGCACTTCAGGGAAGACATTTCAGATTCTTCCTTTCTCCTTTTTGGAATCTGTCACCCTTTTGTTATGCACAATTCTGGTTAATAGTCCAGATGAAGTTTCTTTCATTGGAAGCTAATGGTTGAGAGAGATCTGGAGATTTCTCTTAAATGTTGGTCATAAGAGCTTGGAAGGACCTCCAGGTCCAGGTGTTAAGTGTGTCTGTAAAGAAAAACCCTACCTGTTTCTATGTGAATCAGGCGTGATGATCCACCACAGGTGGAATCTGTGGCCCATGTGTTATTGTTTTGCTGTTTCTCTTAAAGTATTCACAAGCAATTAGCTACATGATAGGAAGCTGCCTTCTGCTGAGTCAGACCCTTGGTCTGTCTATCTCAGTATTGTCTACTCTGGCTGGCAGCAGCACTCCAGGGCTTCAGACAGGAGTTTTTCCTGGTCATATCTCGAGATGCCAGGGATTGAACCTGGGACCTTCTGCATGTCAAGTATGTTCTTCCACTGAGCTAAGGTCCTTCCCCAAAAGGCTATCAAGACAAGGAGAGGGATACAAACTCTTCAAAGATTCTTCAAAGACCCCAGCAATATCACACAGAGGCTTCTTGATGTAGAAAGGCAATGCGGTCCAATCCAGCTATTACATCAGCTATTTCCTGGCAGAAAAGTCCGCCAAAATTACTTTAGCAATCAGTTGAAATAAGGTCCCAAATGATTAGCCCAGGGGCGGTTAATGAGGATTGAGTAACACATTAAGCTTGGCTGATGAGAACAATTTGTTAGGGAGTGGCTAACCAAGTTTTTGTTGTTGTTGTTGCTGCTGCTGCTGCTTATCTTCTATGTTTTACCATTTAAAAATATTTGCATGTTTTGTACTATTCTGTATTCATCTCTGTAGGTGCATATTGCTGTACTGTACAATATTCCATGGGCCAGCTGGACAGCCAGGAAAATAAACAAATGGATCATTGAACAAATTAATCCAGAATTTTCACTCGAGGCACAAATGACCGGGCTCAAACTATCATATTTCGGACACCTTAAGTGAAAACCCAGCTCCCTTGAGAAGTACACAATGGTGGGAAAAGTTGAAGGCAAGAGAAGAAGAGGACAACCAGCAGCAAGGTGGATGGACTTGATTACGACAGCAATGAATGCACCACTGGGAGACCTTAGAGGCCAAGTTGAAGACAGATCATCCTGGGGAGAATCTATCTATGTGGTCGCTAAGAGTCGACACCGACTTGATGGCACTTAATCAATCAACTATAAATATTTAAATAATAAATTATTAAATACTATTTCCTCTGTTGTTAGTTCTGTGTTTTTAAAATATTGGTTTTATTGCATGTGCAAGAAAAGTGGGATATGTATTTTTAAAATTTGTATTTTAATACATATTTGTAGTGATGGTCAAGTTGACAAACTATATTAAAATGCTGTAAGGCACTAGCAGACAGTGCCGTATATGTATGTGTATACATATACATATACACACACACACACACACACACACACACACACACACACGCATACATACATACACAAAATAAATAAATTCCATACAAATATGTATACACAACTTGCCAGATGAGAAGAACGGTTCATGCCCAAAGACAAGCTTACCCAGGGGTTCTCAGCCTTGGGTCCCCAAATTTATTTATTTATTACATTTGTACACCGCCCCAAACTGTCATGTCTGGGCGGTTTACAATAGTATAAAACAAGTTAAAATATATACACAAAATTAAAAAAATGTAAAAATCAGCCACAAATTAAAACCTTAAAATTTTAATTCCAAATGTTGTTGGAACATTTAAATTATTGTAATATTTTAACCTTTTTATTATTTTGTTGTAAACCGCCCAGAGACTTGCATTTTGGGCACTATACAAATATGTGAAATGAACACCCGACCAACACAGAAGAACGCTTCCTCCTACTGAGTCAGACCCTTGGGTCATCTTGCTCAGACTCCGCACTGACTGGCAGCCCTTCTCCTAGGTTCCAGAGAGAAGCATTTCCCCAGCCCTGCTTGAAGAAGATGCAAAAGCTCTCGACCACTGAGCTACTGGCATCCCCATGGGGATTAGACCACAACTCCCATCATCCCCCAGCGACAATAGAAGGACCAAGACATTTGAGAATGGGGGTGGGAAAGGGGGAGGGGCCTTTTTTCTTGCCCGCCCTCTCCTGGTGGGACGCTGGTTTTTGAATATCTCCGCCCTTCGAGGAGGGAGGTTGTGGTTGGAAGAACTGCAGGAAATTCTCGGGGCAGGGTTGCGCATGAAAGCTACACGGAAGGAGGAGGAGGAGGAGGAGGAGTGGGTGAGTTTCGGAAGCGGGGGGCAGCGGGGGCGCTCATCATCACCTGGGGGGGTGCGTATTTTTAGAAAGGGCGCGGGAGCGAAACTAATGAATCAACGTGGTTCGTTCGCGTAGGTAGGGCATTAACAAAGAGTTTGGCGGCACCTTCAAGACTGCTGCGTTTATTGCTTGTAAATAAATGTGCGGGCTACAGTTCACTTCATCAGATGTGATGAAAGTTTCTGCTCCAGTCAGTGTCTTCGGTTTTAAAGTGGCACAAGACCCTTTGTCGTTTTGACTGCAAGAGACTAACGTGGCCATTACTCCCCGGAAAGATGAGAAATTACTGGCCACAGAAAAGGAAGGGGCACAAAAAGGGGTAGGAGGACATCTTGGACCCGGAGGATGCTGGGGCATCACTTGAGATAGGACTTCTAGTGAATGGCTACACACATGCCTACTTAGAAGTAAGTCCCACTGAATTTAATAGGAATGACTTCCAGGGAAGCACGCATAGGATTGCAGCTTAAGCTCCAGAATGTTCTTTCTCTTCCGCTATCTCAGCCTGTTACATGTGCACTAAGGAAGAAAGTGCTCCTGAGCACATGCAGAGTGCAATCACTCCCAACCCACGGCTGGGCTCTGAAACAGGATTGCCAACTTTATTTCCCCTGAGCTGGGACTTTTTGTCAGTGAGGGCAGGAGCAGAACCAATGGGTTGAAATGCTAAAGAAGCAGATTTAGGTTAGACATTAGGAAGGCTTTCCTAACTGTAAGGACTCTTTGACTGTGAAATGGTCGGCCTCAGGCAATGTGGCCTCTTCACCAACAGTTTTCAAACAGAGGCTGGATGGCCCTCTGACGGGGATGCTGTGGCAGTTTCCTGCTCTGAGCAGGGGGTTGGACTAGAAGACCTTCAAAGTCCCTCCTAACTCAAATATCCTGTAATCCTATGGATTAGCAAGTGATAGAGAGAATGTTATAATGACACTGCTACCCCTACCCTTCCTACAAGGAGCTCAGAGCAGGGTACATGGTTCTAGGACCGGGAGAGCGAGCGTGGGGTAGTGGCTAGAGTGCTGGACTAGGACTGGGGAGACCTAAGTTCAAATCCCCATTCAGCCATTATACTAGCTGGGTGACTCTGGGCCAGTCACTTCTCTTTCAGCCTAACCTACTTCACAGGGTTGTTGTGAGGAGAAACGTAAGTATGTAGTACTCTGAGCTCCTTGGAAGAAGAGAGGGATATAAATGTAAAAATAAAATTAAAAGAAATAAAAATAAAAGTTCTGAGTTCAAATCCCTATTCCGTGGGTGACTCTGGGTCAGTTACTTATCTCTCAGCCCAGCCTACCGCACAGGGTTGTTCTGAGGATAAACATAACCATGCACACTGCTCTGGCATCTTTAGAGGAAGATTAGGATATAAATATAAGCAAATACATTTTATTCTCACAACAACGCTATGAGGCAGGCTAGACTGAGAAAGAGAGAGTGACTGGCCTAATGCCGCTCGGTGAGCTTCCTGGCTAAGTGGGGGTTAGAACCTGGGTTTCCCTGTTTACTACACCACACACACGCTATCTTTACAGTTCTACTATTCTGTGTAAATCTTTGTCTTCTGATTTCTCAGTATTAAGATGTGCTGTTAAAGGCACAGTACACAGATGGGTAGTTTATCTGCAGGTGTCAGGAAGTGTTGGCTCAGTTCACCTGCCAGATGGTTCCTTGAGCGATGTTGGTACATTAACCATCAGGATTTTTCTCACTCTCAGGCATCATTTTTCATGGACTAGTGCAGGGATTCTCAACGTTAGGTCCCCAGATCTTATTAGACTTCAACTCCCATAATCCCCAACCAAAGGCCACTGGGGCTAGAGATCGTGGGAGTTGAAGTCCAATAACATCTGGGGACCCAGCGTTGAGAATCCTTGGACTAGTGGATCATCCCCTGCTAACTGAGCAAAGAGGCACCTTTTAAAAGTGGTGATTCTCTTTATTTAGCGGGGGAGAGCAACTGGCCCTATCCATCCCCAGCACAGCATCCCTCCAGTGGCTGTTGCTGGGTCTATCTTACGTTTCTTTTTCAGTTCATGAGCCCTTTTGGGATAGGGAGCCTATCTCTCTCTCTCTCTCTGTTAACTGCTTTGGGAACTTTTGTTGAAAAGCGGTATATAAATACTCATATTTCTATTTATATTTCCTGAGCCCTGGTTAGGGATAGGACAACACACAGTAGGTTATCTTTTTCAGTCTCTCTGGTCAGTTGGCTAAGCAATCCTGAATTTGTATTCAGCCCAGAATTTAGCATGTGAAGAGAGGAATTTCTTCCCCCAGGGTTTAGCCTGAGTCAGACAAAGAGATAGCAAAAGACCAGGGAGAAGGACCCCATTGTACATAGGCTATTTCCTGACTGAGGCACTTTCATAGGCCATTTCCTGACTGGAGCATCTTCCATTTCAGGCAGAAGCAGGCACTTTTATATGGGGAAGGTGTAAAAGCAGGAACTGGATGGGTAAGAGTGACCCCTTCAGAATCAAGCTGGATTCTCCGAACAGCAGGATGTGTTAGAGTCATTTGAGAACAATGTTTTAGAACTGAAATCTTGCCGATATTATACTTCTGTTAACAAATTCACAGCCAAAAACGGGACAGCCTGGGATGGCCATTTCGTAAACAATGTTTTTGCCGCAAACAGCAGGATGTCTTAAGTACACTGAGTGTTATAGGGCAGCTCTGGGCTGTAGCAGGATGCGAAGGGGTTAATTCAAACATAATATTGGAAATATTTCAGTTCTCAAGTGTCTCTAACACACCCCACTGTTTTGGGAGTCCAGTTTGGTTTTTAAGGGGATGTTCTGGCCTGTTCCACGCCAGCTTTTACTGTGTGTCACCTTTTAATGTCCCCTCAGGCAGAAGTGGGAACTGCCCATCAATGGAAACAGCCCCCTCCTTATTTTTCAAATATCTGTGACCTGGCCAAACCTCCAGGGGTTAGCCTGGAGTCTCCAGGAAATCCATCTCCAGGTGACTCTTGAAAACAATCCAGGAGACTAGAATGACTTGAGAATGGTGGAGATGGGGATATTCCCAGGAATCGTTTCAGTCTGAGTTGGCAACCTGAATAGATGGGCTGAGCTGAGAGAGAATGATATAGCAGCCCGGCCGTGTAATTCACTGTTAATATGCTGGACAAGGACCGGGGAGACCCGAGTTCAAATCCCCATTCAGCCATGAGACTTGCTGGGTGACTCTGGGCCAGTCACTTCTCTCTCAGCCTAACCTGCTTCACAGGGTGGTTGTGAGGAGAAACTTAAGTATGTAGTATACCGCTCTGGGCTCCTTGGAGGAAGAGCGGGATATAAAATGTAAAATAAATAAAATAAAAATAATATTGCAGGTGGGTGAGGTGGGGGTCAGGCTGAGGCTGAGAGTGGCATAGAATAATCTGGCAATGTAATCCAGTGTAAAAATTGCCGTGAGTGCCTCATACTAAGCAGAAAGACAGGAGGGACATTGTTTAAATAAATAAATAATGCAGGTTAGGTTGAGACAGAGAGAGTGGCACACAACAACCCTGCAATATAGTCTACTGGTATGTCTTTATTAATATAAAGGTAAAATGTGCCGTGGAGTCAGTGTCGACTCCTGGCGCCCACAGAGCCCTGTGGTTGTCTTTGGTAGAATACAGGAGGGGTTTACCATTGCCATCTCCCACATCTGGGTGAGATGATGCCTTTTAGCACCTTCCTATATCGCTGATGCCTGATATAGGTGTTTCCCATATTCTGGGAAACACACCAGCGGGAATTACCTAGCTAATTTCTGTGGGTGTTATAATTCTAAGCATTTGTTCTGTATTTTAATAATATTTGCATTCATGCATACATGGTGATGTCTCCTGTTAACCACTTTGATTTTTTTGTTAATAAACGAAGCAAGCATGTTTGAACATAATTTTCATAATCTATCAAAAATCAAATGTGTGTGTGTGTGTTTTCACCATGCTTATATTCTTTGAATATAGGGGAACAAGCTTAATCCAGGTTATGGTAAATTCTTTGTTTCACACTTCCTGTCTTTCCCCTCCATTTCCTGTGATCCAGGGATGTCCATTCAGGCCTCCCAACTCAAGCTAAAAGAGGAATCTTGTGCCTACCTCAAACCTGAAGAACAACTGTCCATCTGGATCAAGCTAGAAGAGAAACAATTTCAAACTAGAAAACAGTCTATCCCTTCAGATGAAGCAGAAGGCAAGCAATCTGTCCTGGTCATTCTAGAAGAGGAATAAAGCTGGAAGCACCCACTCATCTCAGGCTGGAAGAGATCAGGCTAGAAGATAAGTGATATTATGTCCAGATCATTCTAGAAGGAGCTGGTCACCCAAATCAAGGTAGAAGAACAGCTGACTGTCCAGAACATGTTAGGAAAGGGGCATTTGTCCAACTCGAACTAGAAGAGGAGCCAGCCACCCAGATCAAGCTAGAAGAGAAACCATCCACCCAGAGCATGCTGGGAGAGGAGCCAGCCACCCAGATCAAGCAAGATGAGGAATCATCCATCTAGAACGTGCTAGAAATGCGGCCGGACACCCATAAAATGCTAGAGGAGCCAGCCACCCAGATCAAGCTAGAACAGGAGTTGTCTGTCCAGAACATACTAGAAGAGAAGCTGTCTACCCAGAACAAGCTAGAAGAGGACCCATCCATCCAGAGCATGCTGGAAGAGGAGCCAGTCATCCAGAGCAAGCAAGAAGAGGAACCACGCATCCAGAACATGCTAGAAGAGAAGCAGCCCACTCAGATCAAGCTGGAAGAAGAAATGTCATTCCAGAACATATTAGAAGAAGAGCCACCCACCCTGATCAAGCTAGAAGAGGAACCATCCCTCCAGAGCATGCTAGAAGAGGAGCCAGCCACCCAGATCAAGCAAGAAGAGGAATCATCAGTCCAGAACATGCTAGAACAAAAGCTGCCTGCCCAGATCAAGTTAGAAGAGGAACAATTTGTCCAGAACATGTTAGAAGAGCCAACCACCCAGATCAAGCTAGAGGAGGAACAATTTGTCCACAGCATGCTAGAAGAAGAGCTGTCCTCCCAAATCAAGCTAGAAGAGGAACCATATGTTCTGAATATGCTAGAAGAGGAGCCGGCCACCCAGATCAAGCTAGAAGAGGACTTATCCATCCATATCAAGCTAGAAGATGAGCTGTCCACTCTGTTCAAGCAAGAAGAGGAAACATCCATGCAGATCAAGCTAGAGGATGAGTCATCTGTCCAGAACATGGTAGAAGAGGAATCATTTGTCCAGGTCAAGCTAGAAGAGGAACCATCTGTTCAGGATTTTCAGTACTGTGAGGAAGGTAAGATCGATGGATCCCTTTGTTAAAGTGAGTATGACCAGCTAGATAGCCGTAGTGGCATAGCTGAGTCTATGTTTAGCATGTTAGGTATTTTCAGGGTGCTATCGTATCCCCACACCCAATTGTCTCTCCTGGCTAAACACAACCAACTCCTTCAACCACAGGCCTTGTTTTTCAGATCTCTGCTAACCTTCATTGCCCTTTTCTGAATCATTCCAATTTGTTGACATCCTTTTAAAAGTGCTGCACCCAGAACTGCACACAGTACTCCAGATGAGGTTGGCCTAGTGTGGAATAAAGTTGAACTATAGCTGCTTGTGACTTGGAAACAATGTTTCTATTAATTCAGCCTAAAATGGCATTTTCTGTTTTTGCAGCTGCATCACGCGGCTGTTCCGCTTGTGCTCAACTGCAGCCCCAAGATCCTTTTGACATGTGCCACTGCTAAGCCAGGTGTTTCCCACATCCTATAGCCATGCATTTCATTTCTCCCCTAAATACAGAACTTTCAATATGTCTATTAACTTTGCAATAGTCTTGGCTCTAGTATAATAATTCAGTTCAGCCATGTAATTATAGCCTTCCTTGCCTTACCCAAATATGCATGGAATTTTGTTTATTATGGTCAAATTGCATAATTTTATAAACCAGGAGTTCCCAACTGTGATATTCCAGATGTTGCTGAACTACAACTCCCACTATCCCCAACTACAATTTATTGTGGCTTGGAATGATGGGAGTTGTAGTTCATCAACATCTGGAGTACCACTATAAACCATATAAATGCTATAAACCATTCTCTGAGCTGAAGTATATTTTGGGCATTTCCATCCAACACTCTTGCCACCACAATATAATGGAATACCATTTCCTCATCTCTAGGAATTATCCCTTGCAAAAGTGTCAGCAATCAACCCTTTGGGTCTGAATAGAACTTAGCTTACAGAACCTGATTTGATATCTTCATAATTTGTGGCCAATAGGTTCTTGCCTTCCTATATGTTGTCCTACCTGTTTCTTATGTTTCCATTGTTTTTAGCCTACTTTTGAAAGGGCAGAAAGCTTATAGGATCACTGCATCTGCATCTTGTCTGTGTGTCCCTCTCTAATAGCGTTTGCATTTGCAGTCTGATACAGAACAGATTCACAGCACATGGGAGGAGGTCTTAGCAGACTCTGGTTTTGGTTTTTGCTGATCTGTCATGTTGTCTCAGGATGGTGGCCACTCGAAATATAGACAAAACCCCTTTGTAAGCCATGTGCTGACTGTCAGATAAAACTAAATTCATAGCACATAGAGCAGAGCCTAGATAAGAGTCACTACCTGACATCCAGAGTAACAAGATGCTGGTGCAAATATGTTGTGCCAGTGCAGGGGGTCCCAACCAGGGGTGATTGAAAGGTTTGTAAGGGGTGCTCAGAGCCCTCATTCCTCCCTGACTCACTGTGATTGGAACACAACTCCGTTGCCTCCCAAGCAAAGAGCTTGGCTATTACAGTAACTGGCTTTCATCTAGATTAAGTTACTCATGAGTAGTACTACTGAAATTAGTGGGACAAGTTTCTTTGTCCTAATACTTCCAGTGGGTGTTCTTGTGAGTAACTTTGTCTGGATGTAAGCCAGTCTCACAAGATTAGTTACATTTAACTTTAAATGACTGTTGTGCTAGCTTGCCAGAACAAGTCTGGAGCTTTTGTTCTAGACTAGTATGGCACTAATGCAAACAATTTAGGGGAAGAGACCTGCTTTTGTGCTAGCAAGTATGAATTGTCCCCTGGGCTAAGCAGCATCTTCCTTGGTTTGCATTTGAATGGGTAACTACATGTGAGCACTGCCTGCTGTAAGATACAGTTGTCCCCCACCAGCCACGGATTTATGTAACGCACTTTTAAGTATACAGGGATGGAATTTTGTCAGTGGTCTTTCTTCCCACAACTTGAATATGTGTGAGTTATAACCCAGTTTGAAGTGCGAGAAACGCAAAAGAGACTGAGGAGAGAAGCAGAGGAGAGAGAGAGAGAAGCAGAGGAGAGAGAGAGAGAAGCAGAGGAGAGAGAGAGAGAAGCAGAGGAGAGAGAGAGGGAGAGAAGCAGAGGGAGGAGAGAGGGAGAGATGGAAGAGAGAGGGGGGGAGAGAAGTGGAAGAAAGAGATGGAGGAGAGAGAGAGGGAGGGAGGGAGAGAAGTGGAGGAGACAGAGGGAGAGAATTGTGTGTCTGTTTGTGTGTGTATGTGTGCGTGCACCTGCATGGACACGCATATGTATCTTTGTGGGGGGAACTGAGGAGAGAAAGGTTGTGTTTTATAAGCTTAAGGGTGTTTTTTTTTTCCTTTTTTAGGGAGAGGGAGAGAAGAGGAGGTGAGACAGAGAGAGTTGGAGGAGAGAAAGAGAGAGGGAGAGAAGCGGAGGAAAGAGAGAGAGAGAGAGGGGAGCAGAAGTGAGAGAGAAAGAGTTAAAAAAATGGCTCCAAAACGTGTCAGAAAGGGAGAGGAAGGTGCTGTGGCTAAGCGGCCAAGGCATGTCATGTCCCTGGGTGACAAAATCAAAGTCCTGGACTGCCTGAGAGAAGGCCAAAGCAGCAGTATGGTTGGAAGATTGTTTGGGGTCAGCGAATCGACTATCCGCAACATTAAAAAAACTGAGGCTGCCATCAGAGTCAGTGTTGCCAATGGGACCCCGTCCTCTCGAAAAGTTTCCTACATGCCACGAGACCCCAACATCGAAAAGACGGAGAAGGCCCTGAACATCTGGATGGAGGACCAGACCCAGAAAAAGTTTCCTCTCAGTGCCCGCATGATCTGCAACAAGGCAAGGAAAATCTACAGGCATTTGGTAGAGAGCTCCGGAGAGGGAGACCCAGAGAAGTTTCAAGCCAGTAAGGGCTGGTTTGAGAACTTTAAGAAGCGGTTCAGCCTGCACAATGTGAAGCTTAGTGGGGAGATTGCCTCTGCAGACCAGCAGGCCGCAGCCACTTTTCCTGCGGAGCTGAAGAGACTAATCCAGGAAAGGGGCTATGTGCCCGACCAGGTGTTCAATGCAGATGAGACGACACTCTTTTGGAAGAGGATGCCTGACCGCACCTTCATTGCCAAGGAGGAGAGAAGGGCTCCAGGATTCAAAGCTGCCAAGGACAGGCTGACCCTTCTGTTCTGCTCAAATACCTCCGGTGGCCTGATGGTGAAGCCCATGCTCGTCTACAGGTCCCTGAATCCACGGGCACTGAAGGGGAAAAACAAGAACCACCTCCCTGTCTTCTGGAGGGCGAATGTGAAGGCCTGGGTCACACGCACCATCTTCATGTCCTGGTTCAACGATTGCTTTGTCCATGAGGTGGAGCGCTACCTGAGGGAGAAGAACCTGGTTTTCAAGGCGCTGCTGCTCTTGGACAATGCCCCAGGGCATCCTCCAGACCTGCTGCTTGCCCACCCCAATGTGGAAGTGGTTTTCCTGCCTCCAAACACCGCGTCACTCATCCAGCCTCTGGAACAAGGCATCATCCAGGCCTTCAAGCGTTACTACTCCAGGCGCAACTTCGAGCACATTGCCGACCTGATGGACAGCAACCCTGACCTGACCTTGAAGGAAGCGTGGAAGGGCTACAACATCACCCACGCTTTGACCATCATCAAGGAGGCGATGGACGAGATCAAGGCCAGCACCCTGAATGCCTGCTGGAGGAAGCTGTGGAAGGAGGCTGTGAAGGATCCCAGTGCTGTGCCTGCTGTGGAGGAAGAGGTCGGGAGGATTGTGACTTCTGCCCGACGACTTGGTGGCGAAGGATTTGAAGACATCCAGCCGACTGAAGTTGCAGAGCTCCTGGAGTCACACTCTGAAGAGCTCACGGAACAAGACCTGGAGGCCCTGATCAAATCATCCAGTGATCAGGAAGAAGAGGAAGACTGCAGGGCCACAGCGAAGTTGATCCTGGGAAAGGTGAACAGGTTCCTCAAGCATGCCTCTAAGCTGGCAGACGAGGCAGTGGACATGGACCCCTTCATACAGGGCAGCCTGACATTCAGGCAAGGACTGAACGAACTTATCTGCCCTTATGCAGAAGTCCAAAAAGACCTGAGGAAGATGATGGCACAGCCAACCCTCCTAAACTTCTTCAAAGGAGTGCATAGAGAGCAATCCGGCACTTCAGAGCAGCCTGGTACTTCAGGGAGCAGCTGTCGACTGCTTGCAACTGTGGACACGGAAGAGGAGGAGGAGGAGAAGGAGGAGGGTGTTGGTGAACCCTCTTCTCTATAAAATCCTCCCTGAGCCCCACCCCACCCACCCCGATTACACCTCACTTCACCCCACAAAATCCCTCCTACCCCCCCCACTCCTCCTCATGACCATCTGCATAGCTGTCAGGTAGGAGAAGCTTTTCATTCAGATTTCTTGTGTTTGGGTGATTTAAAGTGAATTCAAGTAATTTTTGTGTGTTTTCAATTTTTTCCTTCCTATTTCCTGATGTTCAGTCTGCTCATTCTTCATGGTGACTCTTGGTGATCTTAAGTGAATTTAAGTGATTTTTGGTGCTTCCAAATTTTTCCTGAGGTTCAAGCTACCCATTCTTCTTAATGATTCCTGGTGATTTTTGGTGCTTTCCCAACTTTTCCTGCCTTATTTTTGAGGTGCATTTGTGACTGCGGTTCCCCTAACCCTCTGATTCCCATAGACTTCTTAGTCTTGCCAACTGTGATTTTGCCAACCGTGGGGTTTTGCGAGAATGGAACCCTTGTGGTTGATACTGGGCTGACCCTTGTAGTTGACAAGGGACAAATGTATATTTTGGGCATTTCCATCCAACACTCTTGCCACCACAATATAATGGAATACGATTTCCTCATCTCTAGGAATTATCCCTTGCAAAAGTGTCAGCAATCAACCCTTTGGGTCTGAATAGAACTTCACTTACAAAACCTGATTTGATATCTTCATAATTTGTGGCCAATAGGTTCTTGCCTTCCTATATGTTGTCCTACCTGTTTCTTATGTTTCCATTGTTTTTAGCCTACTTTTGAAAGGGCAGAAAGCTTATAGGATCACTGCATCTGCATCTTGTCTGTGTGTCCCTCTCTAATAGAGTTTGCATTTGCAGTCTGATAAAGAACAGATTCACAGCACATGGGAGGAGGTCTTAGCAGACTCTGGTTTTGGTTTTTGCTGATCTGTCATGTTGTCTCAGGATGGTGGCCACTCGAAACATAGACAAAACCCCTTTGTAAGCCATGTGCTGACAGTCAGATAAAACTAAATTCATAGCACATAGAGCAGAGCCTAGATAAGAGTCACTACCTGACATCCAGAGTAACAAGATGCTTGTGCAAATATGTTGTGCCAGTGCAGGGGGTCCCAACCAGGGGTGATTGAAAGGTTTGTAAGGGGTGCTCAGAGCCCTCATTCCTCCCTGACTCACTGTGATTGGAACACAGTGCAGACAATGAGGGGGGCGCGGTTGTCGTGCACGCGGGACAGGGCCTTCTCTGTTACTGCCCCCCGGACTCTGGAATGCTCACGGTGGCTATTCGATCCTCGGTCTCCAACAGAGCTTTTAGAAAGAGTGTAAAATCTTGGCTTTTTGCCCAGGCTTTTATTTGATTGTCTCTGCTGCTGCTCTTTGTACTCTGTATTCCTCTTATGCTTTTGTTTTACATTTTTAATCAGATTTGTTTTATATTTTAGCTTAATGTTTTAATTGTGTCTTTTTTACAATCTTGTTTTTAAATTTTGCTGTAAACCACCTTGGGATTGTTTTGATGAAAGGCAGTATATAAATTTAACAATCAATCAATCAATCAATCAATCAATCAATAAAACAAACAAACTGCAATTTCAAGCATCCTCAGAAATTTGCACAGCTACATGATCTTCTTGCACTGGTAGAACTAATGGTGTTGTGATTAGTTAGTCTGTATGCGGGCCACCATGTTAAAAGAAGTGGAAAGCAGACTCCATTAGATCTACTTAGAACTACTAGTTCTTTCTTTCTTTTGAACAGGAAATAGAACCTCAGTGGATTCTCTAGTAGCTGAGAATTCTGAAGAGAGTCCTTGCTGGTGGGGTGCAGAACAGGTGAGACCTCAAAGGATGTTGCTGGGTGGACCACAGAGTGATGTGTCCCTGATTCCTGAGATCCGCAAAGGTGAGCATAAATCCATGAAGGAAAAGCAGCTGGCACAGCAAAGTCAAGAATCTAATCAGTGCCTGGAATGTGGATTGATATTTAACAAAGCCACACCATCCTCTACAAAAAAAGGCCTCGTGTGTATCGATTGTGGGGAAAGTTTCCAACAAAAGTCTGAATTCATTAGACACCAGCAAGTCCATAAGGCTAAAAAGCCATATGAGTGCTCAGAGTGTAGGAAAAGCATCCCGCAGAAGGGTCGCCTTCTGAAACATCAGAGAACCCACTCCAAAGAGAGTCTGCATCAATGCTCAGAGTGTGAAAAGAGCTTTCAACAGAAAGATAAGCTGCTGCAACATCAGAGAATCCATGCAAGAAGAAAACTTTATAAATGCCTAGAGTGTGACGCAAGCTACCCACGAGAGAAATTGCTTATGGTACATCAGAGGAGCCATATGAAAGTATTTGGCTGCGCTGATAGTGGAGACTCTTGCTACCAAGAAGGGTCTCTTTCAGCAGATCAGAGGACGCACACCAGGGAACAAACTTGTTTGTGTCCCGAGTGTGGAAAAATGTTCTATGATAATAAAACTATGAAAAGACATCTGCTTACACACAGGGAAGAGAAACCCTATACATGCTCCAAATGTGGGAAAAGCTTCCGACGGAAAGATAACCTGCTGCAACATCAGAGAATCCATGCAAGAAGAAAACTTTATAAATGCCTAGAGTGTGACGCAAGCTACCAACGGGAGAAGTTGCTTATGGTACATCAGAGGAGCCATATGAAAGTATTTGGCTGCACTGAGAGTGGAGAACCTTGCTACCAAGAAGGGTCTCTTTCAGCAGATCAGAGGACCCACACCAGGGAGAGAAGTTGCTTGTGTCCTGAGTGTGGAAAAATGTTCTATGACAATAAAACTATGAATAGACATCTGCTTACACACAAGGAAGAGAAACCCTATACATGCTCCAAATGTGGGAAAAACTTCCGACGAAAGAGTGGTCTTCTGACACATCAAGCAGTGCACACAAAAGAGAAACCTTATGCATGTCCTGATTGTGGGAAAGGTTTCCGCCATAAGGCAACACTTGTATCGCACCAAAGAATTCACACTGGAGAGAAACCCTTTGTGTGTCATGAGTGTGGACAAGCCTTCCGTGAACGTAGGTCACTCTACAGACACCAAAAAGTACACACTGCACAAGTGTTCTATGAGTGCCTGGAGTGTAAGAAAGTCTTTCTTCAAGAGAAATCGTTTTTTATACATCAGAGAATCCACACTGGAGAGAGACCATACGAGTGTCCTGAATGTGGAAAAATGTTCTGTGCCAAATCAACAATGAGGAGACACCAGATAGTCCACTTAACAGAGAAACCGCATGAATGTTTAAACTGTGGAAAAAGCTTCCGGAGGAAGCAAAGTCTTCTCAAACATCAGAATGTCCACACCAGTAACAAACTCTATGAGTGTCCTCAGTGCAGAAGAACCTTCAAATCCAGAGACACATTAAATAAGCACCAAATAATCCACACAGAAGAGAATGCCCAGAGTGTGGAAAAACCCTATCAATGCCCAGATTGTGGGAAAAGCTTTCGATGGAAGGAACATCTGTCATCACATCAGAAAATCCACAAAGAAGACACGCCCTATGGATGCCTGGAGTGTGGAAAATGCTTTAAACGGAAGTATTATCTTGTCTTGCATCAGAGAACACATACTGGAGAGAAACCTTATGAATGTCCTGATTGTGAAAAAGCCTTCCGAACAAAAGGTGCATTGAATGAGCATCAGAGCATCCACACTGGGGAGAAACCATACCAATGCCTGGAATGTGAGAAAAGCTTCCGAAGTAAGGCTCAACTTGGTTCACATCAGATAATCCACAAAAATGAGGCCCTTTATGGATGTCTGGTGTGTGGGAAAGGTTTTCACCGTAGGTGTCTGCTTGTGTCACACCAGAGAATTCACACCGGAGAAAAACCATTTGAGTGTCCTGAGTGTGGAAAAACCTTCCATGACAGAAACATACTGAAAAGACATCAGAAAATCCACACAGGAGAGAAACCCCATGAATGTCCCGTGTGTGGCAAAAGTTTCCTACGAAGTTACTGTCTCACTGAACACCAGAGAATCCACACTGGAGAGAAACCCTTTAAATGTTTTGAGTGTGGAAAAGCATTTCGGAAAGGGAAGATGTTGACTTCACACCACAGACACCACATAAAAGAAGAAAGTCATGAGGACTCTGAATGTGGAAAAAGCTTTCCAAGTAAGAAAAATCCAAATACACACCAGCAAATACACACAGGAGAAATGCTAAAGAGTGACTCTGATGTAGAACCTTCCATGAATGTTGAGGACTCAGATGGACTGGAGAGTCCACACAGTGAGGACAGTTTGTCTCTTGCGGGACAACATCTGTGAAGAATGAAGAGAGTGTTTAAAAATCAGAGGATGAAGATGGGAATGAAATTGGGTAAAGATGCCATTAATGGTGGGCAGGCGGGGGGACTATTTCTGATTTAAAATCTATCTAAATTGGGCAAATATGAATGTAGTCTCTGTGATGTCCCACCCTGAGGTTTTGAGACGTTAGAATATCAGCCCACTGCCACCGCTTGAGGACACTTTCAGCCACCACCCTGATACCTCAAGCCTCTCAGAATCGCTCTACTGTCCTGGCCTAACAATTCCTGTCTTCATGAAGATATTATTGACAATGAAATTGCCAGTTCAGATGTACTACAGCCAAGGATTTATTCTTGTTTAAAATAAAATACAATTCTCTCTTCTACACAAATCTACAAAAGGCATGCCTACCAACCAGTAGCAGCTACCCTCTAACTCAAGGGTTCTCCAGCTTGGGTTCCCAGATGTTGCTGAACAACTCCCACCATCCCCAGCCACATTGGCTTTTGGGGGTGATGGGAGATGTAGTCCAACATTTGAGGACCCAAGTTTGAGAAACCCTGCTCTGACTTTAATGCTCCCAGACTCTCTCACCCCATCTTCATACGGAATCCCCACTGTCCAATCACAACAGTCCTTTTGCTGCTTGTACTACAATCAGTACAAAACCTGCAGTTTAACTTCATATCTTACACAAAATATTTTGCTAATTGCAATTCTAAAACACCATTTTGTCACAGTCTCCAGGTCTGTTTTTAGATGAGTTCTTGTATTTAGTTTTAAGGTTTCTGTGCTTTGTATATTGGCGTGGTTTTTCTCTCTTTTAACACGTGAGCCCTGTGAAATTCCTCACAAGACTATGAGATAAGGGGCTGAAAAACAAAATAAAGAAATAATAAAAAAGAATGTGTCCTGTTATGTCACACCAGAAGAACACAAGAACAGTCCTGCTGGATCAGGCCCAAGGCCTATCAACCCCAGCATCTTGTTTCCCACAGTGACCTACCAAATGCCTCTGAGAAGCCCACATGCAAGAGCTGAGGGCATCCCCCTGTCTCCTGCTGTTGTTCCCCTGCAACTGGTATTTAGATGTATTAAGTGACCTATAACCACCAGACTAGTAGCCATTGATAGACTTGTCCTCCATGTGTGTCTAAACCCCCTTTAAAGCCATCCAAGCTAATGGCCATCACCACATCCTGTGGCAGAGAATTCCATAGCAATAGCAATAGCACTTACATTTATATACCACTCTATAGCCGGAGCTCTCTAAGCAGTTTACAATGATTTAGCATATTGCCGCCAACATTCTGGGTACTCATTTTACCGACCTCGGAAGGATGGAAGGCTGAGTCAACCTTGAGCCCCTGGTCAGGCTCGAACTTGTAACCTTCTGGTTACAGGGCGGCAGTTTTACAACTGCACCACCAGGGGCTCTTAGATGAATGATGCACTGAAAAAGGACTTGCATTTGTTGCTCATCAGTTTCATGGGATGACCCCTGGTTCTAGAGGGATACAAATTTCTCTCTGTCCAAACTCTCTACTCCATTTTGCATAATTTTATACACCGCTTTCGTTTCTTTTAGTTTGGAAAAGAATAGTCCCAGATGCTGTAGCCTTGCCTCACAAGGAAGGTGCTCCAGCCCCCTGATCATCTTAGTTGCCCTCTTCCGCACCTTTTCCTGGTCTACAATATCTTAAGATATGGTGACCAGAACTGTATGCAGTACTCCAAATATGGCCACACCATAGATTTGTATAAGGGCATTATAATATGAGCACGTTTATTTTCAATCCCCTTCCTAATTATCCCTAGCATGAAATTGGCCTTTTTCACAGCTGCTACACACTTAGCTGACACTTTAAACAGGCTGTCCACCAAAACCCCAAGATTTCTCCCCTGGTCAGTCATTGACAACTCAGACCCCATCAGTGTATATGTGAAGTTGGGTCGCTTGTTTACACTGAACTGCATTTTCCATTTTGTCACCCACTCACCCAGTTTGCAGAGATCCTTTTGGAATTCCTCAATCTGTTTTGGATTTCACTACCCTAAGTGGTTGTTTCCCCCAACTTCTAGATCATTTATGAATGAGTTAAAGAGCACTGGACCAATACAGATCTGTGGGGGACCCCACTTCTTACTTCCCTCCATTGTGAAAACAGTCTATTTATTCCTACCCTCTGTTTCCTATTCTCCAGCCAGTTACCAAACCACACATGACCCTGTCCCATTATCTCATGGTTGTTTACTTAAGCGCCTTTGATGGGGAACTTTGTCAAAAGCTTTTTGGAAGTCCAAGTATACTATGGCAGCCAGATCACCTTTAGCCTCAAGCCTGTTGACACTCTCAAAGAACTCCAAAAGGTTAGTGAGGCAAGACTTGTCCTAGCATAAGCCATGCTGGTTCTCCTTCAGCAAGGCTTGTTCTTCTATATGTTTTAATATATAGAAGTTTGTTAAATATGCTTAACATATGTTTAACATATAAAAGTCCTTAAGTATGATTTCCATCAATTTACCTTGCACAGTAGTTAAGGTAACCAGCCTGTAGTTTTCCAGATGCTCTCTGGATCCCTTTTGAAAATCAGGGTTACATTTGCTACTTTCTTGTCCTGTGAGTATAGAGCCTGAACATCACCTCAGATTGGCCCAGTTCTTTAGCCTCCAAGCCTGAGAAGCTCAGTTCCAGAGTGAGTATATGATGCCCTCATCATCTAAGATTCATTTGAAACATCAATCTGAGCCTACAAATTAGACCAGGGGTTGAAAACCTTGGGTTCTCATGTTGGACTACAACTCCCATCATCCCCAGCCACAATGGCCAAAGGCCACTGATGAATCCTTTCAAAGGAATCTTGGATTTTTCAAATGAATCTTAGATGATAAGGACATTTTTATTTAATTTATATACCGTCTGACTCCACAGGCTCTAGTTAGTATGAAAAGGATTATTGAGGAGCATAAAGAGATTGCAGAGGAGCTGAATGAGTTTTTTGCATCTGTCTTCATGGTGGAGGATACTGACTATATACCCACTTTGGAACTGAGCTAAAGGCCATTGTGACTAGGGATGATGTGAATTGTAGTTTAACAATATCTGAGGACCTGTGGTTGATGACCCCTGGATTGTGCAGATGTGGTCATACTTTTGATGTGACTGTTATGGTGTCTGGCCATTATTGGATGGAGGAAGAGGTTTCCTAGCAAGGGGCAATGTTCTCTCTAAGGCATGCACATGTTCACGCATTCCCTTTTTTCATGTCCGCTCAGTTAATCTTGGATACTGCTGAGGTTGAATCAGGAATGCCCCACTCTGAATGCATGTGTGTGCACACTTGATACACACTGGGTGGCCAAGTGTGATTATGACCTGTGCCAGGTGTTTTTGGAGACAAGGGGGAGAATGGGGAAAGAAATATGTGGAATGGGAATATGTTAAGTTGGGTGTGGAAATGTTTCTGCTAATGCACGTTTGCATAAATCAAGCCTTGATTTACCCCTTGATGGGGTTGCACTCCCCTTGAAAGAGCAGGCTCGCGTTTGGGGGGTCATCATCACCTCTCGGTTGGACTATTGCAGTGCGCTCTACCTGGGATTGCCTTTGAAGACAACTTGGAAGCTTCCGCTGGCTCAAAGTGCTGCAGCCCGGCTGCTTATGGGCAGCAAAAAAATGATCATGTTTCACCTTTGAGGTCGCTGCATTGACCGCCAGTTCACTTCCGGGTCCAATTCAACTTGCTGGTTATCACATGTAATACCCTTCAGTGCTTGGTGCCTGTGTACCTTCAGGACCGCCTCTCCCATCCAACTTCGACCCACCCTGTGAGGTCATCTCAGGTGGGCCTTCTCAGAGTTCCAAGCCCAGCGGAGGAGGTATGTGGGGCCTGGGCTCATGGGAGGGTCTTCTCTGTTTCAGCCCCCTCCTTATGGGACACTCTGCCTTTTGAGATTCGTAATGCCCCTTTCCTTCTGTCCTTTAAGAAGATTCTGAAAACTTATTTATTTAGCCAGGCTCTCAGTTGTTAGTGTGTAGGGGCCCTCCCCCACCTTTCTTTTTCTTTCTTTCTTTCTCTCCCCGCCCCCCTTGTTTTAATTTCTGTAAACTGCCTCGAGTCTAAGGAAGTCAAGCAGTCAATACTTTTATTTTATTTTTTATTCTTTACATTTATATCCCACTCTCCCTCCAAGGAGCCCAGAGCGGTGTACTTACTCTTGATTTTCTCTTCACAACAACCCTGTGAAGTAGGTTAGGCTGAGAGAGAAGTGACTGGCCCAGAGTCACCCAGCAATTCTCATGAATGAATGGGGGTTTGAACTCTGGTCTTCCTGGTCCTCGTCCAGCACTCTAACCACTACACTCACGCTGGCTAAATGTGCTAAAAAAATAAATAAAATAAATACCTGTTTTATATTCTTGTGAGCTCAGTTGCTTTTTGTACCCTCAAGAACCCATGTGTTAAAAATACTGCCTTTGTCATGGTGTGTATGTATGTGTGTAGGGGGATGATGCTTAACTTGCTGGGGGGGGCGGGGTTTCCAAAATCCTTTGGGTTCCGCCTCCAAAATCACCTGGGTGTGCCTTTGCTCATCAGCCAAGCAGGAGAAAAATACCTGAACGTTCCATGTCCAGACATCTGCAGTTCGCATATCTGAGTCGCCTCTTAAGCCCCATTCAGACGTTATGCTGTGCAAGTGTAGCGATGTCTGTACACTGGTGCATGCACCAGACGCACAGTTCTCAGCCTCCTTGCTTTTCAAGTGAGGCACTGGAAGGGTTAAGCCGAGGATGCTCTGGTTCCTAGAGAGGCTGAAAAGCGCCCAGGCCTGAGGGGCGGAGAATGTAATTGAAGGCTGGCCTCTTCCTGTCTTCCCTCCCAGATAGGAAAGCGCTAGAACAGCAGGAAGTTAGCCGCCTACCTTTGCTGCGGGCCTGGCAGATTAAGGCGGTGGGGTGCAAGGCGCTGTGAGTTGCATGCAGGCAGGGGGCTTGAGACAAAAGCGGATGACGGGAGCCGGAGGGAGCGAGCCCTGCTGGAAACGCTTCCAGGTTTCCTCCCCGCCACGTTCCAGTTCTGTTCGCTTTGGACCCAGATGTGTCACAGAGTGGATCGTAGATCGCGTCTGGAATTGCAGGCTCAGTTTCAAAGGGGCACATCATAATGATCGGAAATTGTTTCTATTACAAATGTGAAATCCAGCAGTTGCAGGGAAGTGACAGCAGGCAAGAGTTATTGCCTCCCTGTCCTGCGTCTCAACTTCTCGGGGGGGTCTGATTGACCACCGTTGGAAGCAGACTACGAGGTTAAATAGGCGTTTGATCCTGCCAGGCTCTTCTTATGTTTTAAATGGAATGCAACTTGTCGGAGAAGAAAGGGGTGGGAGGTGTTTAAGACGGGGGTCTTCTAAAGTTGTAAGACCTACATGTTTGCTTTTCTTAACAAAATGCCCAAGCTGTGCCATTGCACCATCTTCCTGCCACGTTATATTAACTTATTGAGAATATTTATAAACCACTTTGAAAACGAGAAAGAATTCTCAATGTGGGTAGCACAGAAAAGAGTAAAGAGGGTAAGAGTAAATGTGACAGTTTTGCTTAAATAGGTAAAGTATGGAGCTATTTGTGCATTTCTAGTGGTGGGGGAAATATCCTTTTGATAGGTAGGCTGCAACGGACTATATATAACATATAGTACATGTATATATATATTTTAAGATGATGTTGTTTGGGGGTAGAGGGGTGGGCAAAAACAGAAATGGAAGTAACACATTTTTTGTATCTGCTACAAGCACCACAAATAAGATTAAGTGGATGTTTAGTGAATGGGTGCTCTGTGCACAGGTGCAAAAATGTTGCTGCTGTTTGTTTTGGCTAGTGCAGTGTGTACTGGACTGGGTGTCTGACTTGAACCTAGGAAACCCGGGTTCAAATCTCCACTCAGTCCCAAAATCTACTGGGTGACCTTGTGCTTGTCAAAGTCTCACAGTGCATCCTACCTTGCAGGGTTGTGGTTAGGACAAAATGAGTTAAGAGGTGACCATGAGCACTACATTGAATACTAGTCTTGGGGAGCAGAGAATGTTATTAGGGGAGCGAGGATTTTGTTATATACCAAATACTTAGAGATAAGGAAATTAACGAGTCTCCTCATTAATTGGCTGTATTGATTTCTGCAGCTTGTTCTGGGGCAGAGGAGTGAATGAATAAGGCTTCGTGAAACAACTGAGGCTTTAAAA
Organism: Hemicordylus capensis; assembly: GCF_027244095.1. Lineage (NCBI taxonomy): Eukaryota > Metazoa > Chordata > Lepidosauria > Squamata > Cordylidae > Hemicordylus > Hemicordylus capensis. The sequence goes on along the minus strand of NC_069658.1, from coordinate 246,712,690 downwards.
ATAATTCAAGGTATAGGGCCATAATCTACAATGACTGTATAGTCAGAAACTTTGATGTAAAGTTACAGAATGGCGGATGGGGGGATGAGGAATATTTGTGTGGGGGGGGTAGCTCTTTGGTGGGAAGGGCAGGATAAAAATGGAGCGAAACAAAACTATTAAGTGTCTAAAATACTCATAAGGACTTTGTATGAAAAGTAAAAGGGGCCCCCTCCAAGGCAGGCCTACATTCTAATTGGACATTATGTATAAGAGGGAGGAAGGGAGGAGGAAAATAGGCAGATTTAAGTGCTGATTAGTGTTATCAACTCTAACTGAAGCTATTTCTGGAGACACTGCCCTCCCCCCGTATTTTTCACAGCATCAAGGCATTCAAATCTCCAGATTGCTTTCAAGAGTCAACTGTAGATGATATTTTATAGATTTTAAATTAGATTTGTGTTATATTTTTAGCTTAATTAAAAATATTGTCATTTTTATTGTATGTTTTTTAACTTTTGTAAACCGCCTTGTGATTGTTTTTAATGAAAGTTGGTATATAAATTTAACAATAAAATAAAAATGTTGATTCCTGGAGACCCCAGATGGTTAGCAGCTCATCTATAGACTCATTTTACCCTAATTATTACACAATGGGATGGCCCAAGCTGAAGATCTCCAGATATTGTTAGACTACAACTCTGGACATTCCCAGCTGATTGTGTGAACTGCCCTGTTGTTTTGCTTTCAGGGTGCTCTGTCAGTCCATGGGGTCATTTGTTTATTCCGGTTTATTGTCTCTTTCCTTCAGGGAAACCCTCGACTTGCACTCTGAAATCTCACTGATTCCTGCAGCAACCAGTTCTTTGACTGGAGCTCTTCAAAATCTGCAGCATCGCCAACAAATTCAGTTGTGCCACTTGTGAGGAGTCGGGCAATGTGGCTAGACATGGAGATGTGAGATGTGTCTCCCCTCTCAAGGTGTGATTAGTTGCCAGGATAGATGCAGATTCCTCCCAGCACCCCGCAGTGTCACAGTCATGGAGATGCAATTGCCCACATCTTGAATAAAAGTGTTACCAAGATCGACCTAGCTACACACTGAGAAGTTGGCTACAAATACTTTATTTTTTTTAACTTGAGTGGCTTGCTATAGTAACATTCAAGTATCCTTGTGTTTGTAGCTGTTGTACTTCCAAGCCTTATAGAAACTGTTTCCTTCACCATATGCGAAACCACTTCCTACCAAGTCTAGGCAGACAAAATGGCTGCTGAATTGATCAAAGGATTTGTGAGTGTTCCGTTCCAGAATGTTCTAGAAGAGGGCGTGGCCCCCATCATGAAACCAGAGGAGCATGCCCAGGCACGGCTTCTAGAACCGGAAGGGGAAAGTACGGCCCCTCGTGTCATCCAGGTTGGGACCATTGGGGAATTTCTAGGTTGGGTGGCCCCCCAAGAGTTGACTCCGGGACCAGAGGAGGGATTGGCCCAGCGCTGGGAAACCCAGTGGCAGGAAGTCTTGAGGGCGGTGCAACCCCTTCACTCTGAATGGGGAAGTTCACAGCAGTCAAAACTTTTGACAGGGGGCAATATTAAGATCTCTTCTGGGACAATTATTGATACCAGCCAGTGGTCCAGAGGAGAGGAGGTTACCCACATCCTGGTGGACAACAACAGAGACATTCTACAGGCCTTTAACTATCCAGGTGTTCGAGAAAATGGAACAGAGAAGGAAGAGATCATGAGAGCAGAGAATGCCATCACGACAGAGATGCAGCGTCAGCATTTCAGGCAGTTCTGTTATCAGGAGGCCAAAGGACCCCGAGAGGCTTGCGACAACCTTCGGGAACTTTGTCAACAGTGGCTGAAGCCAGAGAGATGCACAAAAGAGCAGATCCTGGAAATGTTAATACTGGAGCAGTTCCTGGCAGTCCTGCCTCAGGAAATGCAGAGTTGGGTCAGACAACGTTATCCTCAGGCCTGCTGCCAGGCAGTGGTTCTGGCAGAAGATTTTGTCAGGGGGCAGCAACAAGGAGCCAAGGTGAGATAGAGTTTGGATTGTGATTGTCTCCTTCCACCCTGAATTTGCATTGATTCACATCATTGTTTTGGATGGAAATTGTATAAAGCTGCCGCCTGCTGAGTCTGTCTAGCCTAGTATTTCCAACACTGACTGGCAGCGGATCTCCAGGTTTTTTTTAGGCAGGAGTCTTTCCCAACCCCACTTGGAGATGTCGCTGCCACCTGTTGAGTCAGACCCTTGGTCTATCTAGGTCATTACTGTCCACACTGACTAGAAGCAGCTCTCCAAGATTTTAGACAGGGTTCTTTCCCACCTCCACCTGAAGATGCTCCCAGCGATTAAACCTGGAACCTTCTGCATATCAAGTGGGTGCTCTACCACTCATCTGTAGGCCCATGTGTTGAGCTCTGTTCCTCAATATTAATGTGGTGAGAGAGTTCTATGGAAACACCCACCTTTTTAATAAGAATGTAAGCTTTGCCACACTGTGGAAAAAGAGGGCCAAAGGAGATGCATACCTCAAGCATGCACTTAGGAACATAGGAAGCTGCCATATACCGAGTCAGACCATTGGTCCATCTAGCTCAGTATTGTCTACCCAGACTGGCAGCGGCTTCTCCAAGGTTGCAGGCAGGAATCTCTCTCAGCCCTATCTTGGAGAAGCCGGGGAGGGAACTTGGAACCTTCTGCATGAAAGCAGGCAGATGCTCTTCCCATCCCCTAAGGGGAGTATCTTCCAGGGGACTTGGAACCTTATGTGTGCAAGCAGGCAGGTGCTCTTCCCAGAGCGGCTCCATCCCCTGAGGGGAATCTCTTACAGTGCTCACACATGGAGTCTCCCATTCAAATGCAAACCAGGGTGGACCCTGCTTAGCAAAGGGGACAATTCATGCTTGCCACCTCAAGGCCAGCTCTCCTCCTCCCTGGCTTAGAGGCACTGACTTGACTGGATTTCTTCCTGCTCTTTTAGGTGTTGAGGCCATGCGAGGATTTAGTGGTGGTAGTCTCCCCCGAGGCAGAATGGTCTCCACTGGGCTCCCAACCAAAAGAGACCCGGTTGGAGGATGATCCGGCTTCCAGCTCATCAGGTAGGCCCTCTCTCTGTTAATGGGGAGGGGTGTGTCACCATCCCCACCAACCCTGAGTGGTGTGACTTGGAACCTCTATTGCACTGGTGAAGCTGAGGTACTGTCCAGCACGGCAAGGGAAACTAATGAAGCTGCTTTGTGCTGAGAGCAGCCCTTGTTCCAGGGATCCTAAAATTTAGACTTGGTTCACTAAGTAAAGTAAAGTTGTGCTGTCGAGTCGGTGTCGACTCCCGATGACCACAGAGCCCTGTGGTTGTCTTTGGTAGAATACAGGAGGGGTTTACCATTGCCCTCTCCCACGCAGTATGAGATGATGCCTTTCAGCATCTTCCTTTTATTGCTGCTGCCCGATCTGGGTGTTCCTCCATAGTCTGGGAAGCATACCAGCGAGGATTTGAACCGGCAACCTCTTGCACGCTAGGCAAGTCATTTCCCCGCTGTGCCATTAGCCAGCCATTATTTATGGTCACCCTTAATCCCCTCTCTACCCGCAGATCCTTTGCTGGCACCCAAGTAGAGGCCTTAGGAAAGAAGTGGGTCTTCTCTCATTTTCGCTGGGATATGGTGATGGTAAGAGAATGGGAGCCCTCTCCTACGGCTCGGGAAGGATTCCTGCTGTCTCTTTATTTCTCTCCCAGTGTAGCAGGTTTCCCCCTGAAGTGGGTTGGCACAGGATCTTGTGACACTTTCAGGCTCCCATGGTGCCTCTGGGCTAGGACTGCCCAGTTCTGATCCTGTCTCGCTCCTTGAACAGGTCTCCACAGAGCTCCAGCACTTCTTAGCGTGTTTTCTCTTTTTCCTTCTCAAATCCTCCTAGTTTTGTCCCCCCCTCTCACTCTTCCATCTCCTCTTGCTTCCCTGTTTTTGTTTTTGTTTTTTTAAAAAACCATTACCGTTTGTTCCTACATTCGTTTCCCCCCACTTTCCTTTCCCTTGAGTCTATGCAGTGGGCAGCGCCTACATTCTTCCTCTCTGAGGCCTCGGCACCGGTGCCTCCCGGGAGACACCCTGGCGCGTGTTTGGAGGCATTTGGATCCCTCCCACACAGACTCTTCATCCAGGAGGGTGCGGCTCACTGCGGCACAAGCTGCACAAAGTTCCCGAGAAGAAGACTCCTCGCCGCCTCGAAGAACCTCCCTGGTCACCATTCAGGTGCTGGTACACTGGGAGTTAGAGCGCAAAGAACCGCTCAGTGTGGACCGGGCCTCACCTGCTACCCACAAGCCCCGGGTACCCGATTGAGCCGGAGATACAGCTGGAGCCTAGTGAGGGCGGCCTGCAGCCCCAACCCCACAGGGTACAAACTCCGCCGCTCCTGCTGCCTCCAGAGGACATCAGCGTGATGAGAACGCCGGTGATGCTGTGCTCCCCTCTGCCTGCAGTCCTCCCGCCACAGAACCTAGATCAAGGCGTGGCCCCATTTTGGACTTTTCCTGACCACCATCCCTACATGGAGAGAATTCCCTCCCCCCCCCCGCCCGGAGCTCTTTCTGGATTAGAGAGCTGGTTGCGGCCGAGGTCCGGAGGGCGGGCATGGCGCCTTCACTTCCACCCGCTGCACCTCCGTTAACAAGCCACAGCCGCCTCCCTCTGTCCTTCCGGTTGCACCAGCGGCGCCTGGTGTAAATCCTCCTCAGCCAGTGCAGCCTGCCATTCCTGCCTCGGAAGCGCTCCCGCTTCAGCCTCAGCCCGGAGCTTGGTGAGAGGTTGCAGAGAGCTCACCATCATCGGTGCTCTCCAGCCCGGCCCACCGCCCAATCCCAGCCTGTGAGCATGCCCATTTCCTACCACATGCACTAACCAGAAGGGTGGAGGTGCCGATCACCCAGGTAATTGGAGAGTGCAATGCAGGTACTCCCCTGATGGAGAGGAGAGCTGGTCTGGTGGTAGCCAGCATGACTTGTCCCCTTAGCTAAGCAGGGTCTGCCCTGGTTGCATATGAATGGGAGACTTGATGTGTGATCACTGTAAGAGATTCCCCTCAGGGGATGGAGCCGCTCTGGGAAGAGCAGAAGGTTCCAAGTTCCCTCCCTGGCAGCATCTCCAAGATAGGGCTGAGAGAGATTCCTGCCTGCAACCTTGGAGAAGCCGCTGCCAGTCTGTGAAGACAATACTGAGCTAGATGGACCAATGGTCTGACTCCGTATATGGCAGCTTCCTATGTTCCTATGACCTCCATGATCACTCTAGGGGTCTAAGGGGGCGCAGCAGGAGTCTCCACCATGGTGCAGAAGGCGCATTAATTCCCTCCCAGCATACATGCCACCTACCAAGGTGAACTAGACAGCTTTACAGCTGCGACGTGAGTACCCTCCAACACGCTCACCCCCTACATGTCCACTCAGCACCATTTTGGTACATTCATTATCTGTTTCTCCACTGGGGGGGGGGCAACACAGGGCCCACTGACCGTGATATACTGGCTGGTGCCCTGCTTACCACAGTCCAACGGGCAGTGCCAGCAGCCCCTCTGGCCAATCCCCCTAGTCAGCACAGCTTTTCCCACTCTTGTGCCCTGAGCCAGGTCACACTCTGAGACTTCTACCTCAGGATCCCAGGATTCCACACTTAATGGTCATCAGACGCTAACCAGGAGTCAGCAAACTCCCCCCCCCAAAACTATTCAAACATGAGGACTTTTAAATTTTGTTGGCAAAAACATGTAAGACTCTGCAAACTAACCCAGAGGCGGTGGGATCTAACATCACTGAAACATTGGCCTCCGAGGTTTTCCCAGCCACTTCACCACATGCTAAAACTGTTGTTCCTTCCCCCACCTCTTCAGAGACATTATCAAGGAAGGGTGGGAAGCCCCCACATCTTCTGAGGGTCTTGGCACTCTACCTAAATGATTCTACAACTTACCTGATGACATCAACGCTAAGTTGGTCATAACACTGGCTGGTGCACCCATGGCAACCCTCATTTCTGGGGTGGTTTTGGCAAAGGAAGGTGAGGAGAAGCTCAAGGCACCTGAAGACAAGGGGAGTGATGATCTGCTACACAGATCTTGTGACGCTTCCACGTCTGCACTCAAGGTGTCTGCCACAATGTCAATATTTGCCAGAGCATCCTTCTTATGGGCCAAAGAGCTTGTTAACCAGCTTACCCCTGGCCAGGTCAAGCAAAGCCTCTCTAAAATCGCTAAGGCTGCGGCCTTTATGGAAGATGCTAGCCAGACAGTATGCAGTTCTCTGCATGCGCCATTGTGTCAGACGTCTCGGTCCACAGAGGCCTCTGGCTTGAACCATGGGGTGTGGATTCTCAATCAAAGATAAACCTGGCATCTTCCCCTTTCCAGGGGTCCAAGCTATTTGGGGCAGCCCTCAACTCAGTCCTGGTCAAGACAAAAGGCAAGAAGAAAGTGATGCTATCCTCCAAAACTGAATATAGGTGCCCCTTCAGACAGAACACCTTTTTTTATCCTAACAGAGGCTTCTACAACTATAGAACAGAACATCCCGTGCCAACTGGCGCCAGTCTTGGAACCCAAGGACTTGCCAACCAAACAGGCAGAGTCAGACTAACCGCAGTTCACCAGACCCTTCAATAAGCGACAACAGCAACCAACACCACCATGATGCCACCTCTCCTCTGGTGGGGGGCAGACTCACAGACTTGCCCTTCCAGAGAAACCAAGACATCATACTCCCATCCTTCTGCCCCTCACCCGTTCACCCGAAAGAGGTTCTATGGCACAAACTGGATAGGAGGAGAGCTCTGAAAATCTACACAGAAGGATGAAGGACATACGCAGACTGGATGCTCTGTTCGTCTCATTCCAACCAGCATCAGTCATATCCAAGGCAACATTGGCCAGATCAAGGCCTGCACAACGTTAGTGTAGGAAGCACTGCATCTTCCTTCACCGCCCACTGCACCAGGAGTGCAGCCACGTCAGCTGTATTCTCTGCCAACACTCTCATTGAAGACCTCTGCAAAGCAGCCACCTGGACATCGTCGTCCCCATTCGTGTGACTCTAAAAACCATCATTCTACCAATCCTCTCAAGCTGTGCTTGGGCGTACAGTGCTCCAGCAGGTGGTCTCTTCCTAACATCTTTCTCAATCTGTACTACCTAACAACACTGCCCACACCCCCTGAGATTACCGCTTTGGTATGTCCCACTTAAAGGGATACCCTCCTACACTGGGGGAGAAAGTAACATTGGTAGTCTTACCGTGAAGGTCCTTTCTTCCCAGTGTTCAGAGGGTATCTGGCCCACCTTGCATCGTGGGTGATTGGCCTTCATCTCTTTTTCTGTAATTTGGTTTCATCGGCATGTTGTAACCTACCTTCCATGTCATTTCCTATGCAGTATTAACAGGTCTTTCCCTTCTCAGTTCTCTCATGTGTGTTCTTTCTGACCATTGCTGGTCATATTGTCTTATTATTGCACACAGCTGATGTTCTATATTAATGTTTTTTCTCCTACGTTACATTGTCCTGCCACGTTCGCTGTATGTTTTTGCTGGAGTCTCTTCTTTCTGTTAGCATCGTCGCAAAACATTCACGAAATGGGAGCCTGAAAGAGCCACAAGATCCTGTCTGGGAGCAAGTGGGCATGACAACCCACTTAAAGGGATATCCTCCAAACACTGGGACCTTCACGGTAAGACTGCCAATGTTTCTTTCTTAAAGATGGCAGTGGAAATGAGACCTATGAGGTGCTGGGTGTCCTGGTTAGGACTGAAGCTTAATTTTAGTTTTCAGTTCATAATTCAGGCGTGAGGGGCAGGCAGGGGCAAGCTACTTGTGGGGGAGGATTTGCCCTCCTCATCCCCCTCTGACACTGCCTAAGAACAAGGGTTCCTTCTGGTTCTTGTCCAGCAAAGCTCCTTGCATATTATTATTTTTATTAGTTCCTTTGTAATGTACCATTTAAAAGTCTCAGTTCCAACACAATGTATGTTACCTCTTTCTTTCATTAGGTGTTTACATATCCACACACGCACACCCCATGAAAACAAATCCTTTTTCGATTATTATTCTCTCCCATCTCTCATTATATTTGTGTTACTCAGAGTTGGTTCAGACATCCATCTGTACACATGTATGAAGTATGGACCTGCAACAAAATGTTGCAGTATATCCCCAGTGTGTGTGTGTTTAAAAAAAATGAATGTTGTGAATTTATTGTGTCTGTAATGATCAGCAGGTTAACAGATTTAGTGTACAGGAGAACCTTGGTATTCGCAGAGGTTCCATTCTCCGTGATTACCACGGATATGGAAACCGCAAATATGGAGTCATTGGGGCAACGGGATCGTGGGGGTTCGGTTTCCAGAGGCCAGAAAATTGCCCATAACCCTCCCCCAAAGGTTTGAAAGGGGCAAAATAAAGTGCCCTACCATGCTCTTCGGGCCTCCAGCAACTCCCCCCCTGAAGTTGGAAACCATCAGTTTTTAAAGCTTATTTTCCATGATTTTCTGCGGGGGGTTTCAAATAAAAAAGCCACAAAACTGCTCCGTTTTACGAAATGGTGGCTGGAAATGACCTCCGCAGTCATTTCCGGCTGCCTCCGACTCGCGGATATGTGGAATTAACCCCCTTTGCTGATTATTTCCTCCACGGAGGGAGCGGTGGTTCTCCTGTACAACTGCCCCCTCTGTTCCTCAGGAAAGTTCACATACATACAGTTCTTTGCGGTGAGGTTAAACCCCCCTACCAAGAGCTTAGATGTGTCAAAACCCTTCCCCCTCAGAAACACAAAATTGTGAAATGGCTGGTGAGAATACCAAAAAGTTTTAGACCCCTTTGCCCCTCAGAAGCAGAAGGGTTGTGACGGCCTTGAGCGGGTATTCTTCAACTGATTTATCTGTGAGTCACCCCAAGTCTGTCAGTAACTCTCTCTCATCTGCAGGCACTCCAGTTATGTGTTCCTAAGGATCATAACATTCCCAGCTCTTTCTTAAATAGAAAGTATCTTCTATTTGCGGCAGCCAGATTGGTCTCTGGGGTAACCTGGAGAGCCAATATTATGCCTGTTTTGAAACGGTTACACTGGCTTCCGATATGTTTTCGGGCAAAATACAAAGTGCTGGTTATTACCTTTAAAGCCCTGAGTGGCTTAGGTCCGAGTTATCTTGGAGAACGCCTTCTTCTGCATGATTCCCACCGCACGTTAAGGTCATCTGAGGAAGTCCATCTCCAGTTACCACCGGTTCATCTGGTGGCAACTCAGAGGCGGGCCTTCTCTGTAGCTGCTCCTGGACTGTGGAATGCACTCCCGGCAGAAATCCGTAATTTGAGATCATTACTGTGAGAGGAGAGCCCTTAAAACCTCTCTGTTTGGCCTGGCCTTCCAGGGTTGTTAAATGATTGAAAAACTGTTTTACATTGTTTTCAATTGCTGCCCTGATTTTTTCAAGGGTTTTTTAGCTGTTTGAATTGTTTAATTGGTTTTATTCTGTATTTATAGTTTGATTTTAACTGTTAACGTTTGAATTGTTTTTTTTAATTGTTGTAAACCACCCTGAGCCATTTTGGAAGGGCGGTATATAAATATAAATAAATAAATAAATAAATAAATTTCATACTCTTATTGTGGTCCCCAAACCTGACTCTCTCTTTCTTCTGCCACAGGGAAAGATAGATGTCTGACTGTTTACCCAGTTTCACCCAGCAAGGAGACTGTGAGTGGGAGTAAGTCTCGAAATTCTCAGCAAGGAGGCTCTGAGTCTCCAGTACATCTGGGGATGCCATTGGGACAGCCTGAAAGCAGTTACAGGCTGGAGCAAGAGCATGAAATGGAGCTGACCAGGTGCTGGGACGAAGACACTCGCTGCAGCGATGGTGTCTACGAAACTGTTGTTCGCCTTGAAGAACATGGGCATTGGTGCCTCCGATGTGGCGAAAGCTTCCAGGATGCATTGGAGCTGATTAGACACGGGAGGATCCATACGGATGACAAGTGTCCCGAGTGCCCAGAATGTGGGAAGAGTTTCAGGGATGTTTCCCACGTCCTTCGGCACCAGACGGTCCACACGGGGGAGAGACCTTACACGTGCTCAGAATGTGGGCAGGGCTTCACTCAAAAACCCGCCCTCAAGCGACATCTGAGAAAACATCTGGAAGGCAAAGGCTTCACAGGTTTGGGATGCTAAATACATCACAACTTTGTGGTCTTCATGATCTGCTGTTGATTAGTTGTTGTTTTTTAATATAAGCCAGCCTAGGAGCAGAGTAAAAATATCTGGTTTTATTGACTAATTCACAAGATAAATTGTTAATCGCCTTGCTATAGCTGCTAAATTTATCAGTACTAACTGGAAGAAATCTGGTCACTTTCCGACCAAACTTCGTCTAATAAATTAATGGAGCATGATGGTAATGGTGGACAGAATATCCGGTCATCTTAAGGCAAGCCAAACGATGACAGTGTTTTTATTCTGAGATGGCAACCTTTTCCTAGCTTACCTGGAGAACAATAAGCACATTTTGAATGCTTCTAGCATAGTGCCGCCTTATCCTTAATAGAGCTGCCTCTAGGCTGCTTCATTTATAATTTAGGCAGAAAGGGGCCTTCTAACAGCATTCCCTGTAAAAGAAATTCACAGATGGTTTTTGTCTACAACTGCCAGGATCCCCAGCTGTAATGGCCTTTGGCTGGGGATTATGGGAGTTCTAGTCAGCATCCGGGAATCCCTGTTACACGGAACACTGCCTTCTGGCTAGGTCTGCCTGTATTTGCTTTAGCACTTTCTTTAGGTGCATTGATATAGTTGGGAATAGACTATATTCCCACAGCGGGCACGCACGCGTCGGATACTTCCGATTAGTTCCAGTAAAGGGGGCAAACAGGGTGGCAGGTTGGTCCCTAAAAATGGAGCACTGGCGGGGGAAGAGCGGCGGGCGGGGTAAGTGCACCCTCCCCGCCCTTAAAGCAGCAGACACACCCCGCCTTCGAGCCTCCCCTGCACATCCCTAGTGTGTAGTGGTTTGCATATCGGGCCAGTTTGGATGAGACTCTGACTGCCTCTTTTGAACGTGTGAGGGAGGAGCAGATGTTCCACTCAGCACCAGCACCTAATCGCATGGTTTATCCAAACCACTTCTGAATGCACAATTTTAATGTGAGACTAACGTCTTATTTAAAAGAGCATGTTCGAGAGTTCAGATGAAGCCCGTTGAGATGAACTGCCCTACCCCAGGGATTGGGTGATAGTGGGTCAGAACATCGGATAGGGGACAGGGAGGACACATCTGCCCTGATTAAGTCTTATATGGCTCCCTTCTTCCAGGAATTAATCATTGCATGGGCTGTGTCTGCTCATTTCATTTTCTCCTCTGGCCAAAACAGATTTTGTGAACTTTGAGCACCAGAAGATTCCTACGAGTACCCGGAAGATTCACGCCAGTGCTCGCAAGCGTCCCGAGTGCCTGGAATGTGGGAAGAGTTTCCGGGACGTTTCCCAAGTTCAGCGGCACCAGACAGTCCACACGGGAGAGAAACCTTTCAGCTGCCTTGAGTGTGGGCAGGGCTTCACTCAGAAGCCGGCCCTCAACAGACACCTGAGAAAACATCTGGAAGGCAAGCATTACACAGGTAGGAGCCGAGTGGGTGTCATGGATGGGGCTGTAGCTCAATGGTAGAGCAATTGTTTGGCATGCAGAAGGTTCCGGGTTCAGTCCCGGATGTATCCAGGTGCGGCTGGGGAAGGCCCCTGCCTAGAGAGCTGCTGCCAGTCCGTGTAGACATGATTGACCAAGGATCTGATTTGGTAGAGGGGAGCTTCCAATGTTCTGTGCAGAAAAGAAAAAGCACAATAAAGTCAAACTCACAGCAAATGAGAGTACCAAGTATACCCAGGGTGCAGGGCTGGCCCCAGGAATTTTTTTTCTGTGTGACCTAGACAAAGTTTGATGATACTGCCCCCGCCCCAGCCAAGAAGTGCAAAGCCCCAGCTTTAACTTCAGCTGTTAGGAACATAAGAAGCTGCCATATACTGAATCAGACCATTGGTCTATCTAGCTCAGTATTGTCCTCACAGACTGGCAGTGGCTTCTCCAAGGTTTCAGGCAGGAATCTGTCAGCCCTATCTTGGAGAAGCCAGGGAGGGAACGTGAAACCTTCTGCTCTTCCCAGAGCAGCTCCATCCCCTGAGGGGAATATCTTGCAGTGCTCACACTTCTAGTCTCCAAATCATATGCAAACAGGGCAGATCCCACTTAGCTAAGGGGACAAGTCATGCTTGCTACCACAAGACCAGCTGAGGTTGGGCCAACTTTTGTTTTTATCTTGTGTGGTAGAGGGTCATTGAGGGAAAAGAGTTGAGGAGCTTGGAACTGGTCTGATGCCCCCCTTCCTCTATTCCAGGCCTGCTCAACTTGGGCCACACAGCTGTTTTTGGACTAAAAGTAAAGTGTCCTGTCAAGTCTATTTCAACTCCTGACGCCCATGGAGCCCTGTGGTTTTCTTTGGTATACAGGAGGGGTTGACCATTGCCTCCTCCCATGCAGTATGAGATGATGCCTTTCAGGATCTTCCTATATCACTACTGCCCAATATAGTACCAGCGGGGATTCGAACCACCAACCTTCTGCTTGCTAGTCAAACATTTCCCTGCTGTGCCACTTGGCTTGCAGCCAAGCCAACGGTCGTGTGCACCACTTACTTCCTGTTTGGGGTCCGGGCAGTTGAGAAACCGGGATGGAGACTTCTGCGTGAGCAGCCTCAGCAGTCACAGAGCAGAGGGAGGGGGTGGGCAGAGAGGGCACTGAAAGGAGAGGAAAGCACGCGAGAGATCAGCCAGATGGAGGGAACTCTGCCATTCGACTTCCACACAGGGAGGGAGCTCTGGTGCTGGTAATGAAACAGCAAAACTTCTCTCTCTCTTCCGTGGGAGGGTGGGCGGGCAGGTAGGCGGCAAAACTGGGCTGCTGGTATACAGTGGCATGGGGTGGCGCCTGCTACTTAATTCATATACTAGGGTAGTTGGGCAGCCACTTGTGCCCACCCAAGGATTCGTGCTCCAGGTTTGCGTACTTGACAGGCTGGCCCTGCCAAGGTGTAAATTGTAGGGGGAGAGAAACTGGCCTATAATACCTAAAGGGATGCCTGCTCCTATCTGCGTATTTATTTATATTTATTTATTTATTTATTTACATTTATATCCCGCTCTTCCTCCAAGGAGCCCAGAGCGGTGTACTACATACTTGAGTTTCTCTTTCACAACAACCCTGTGAAGTAGGTTAGGCTGAGAGAGAAGTGACTGGCCCAGAGTCACCCAGCTATTATCATGGCTGAATGGGGATTTGAACTTGGGTCTCCCCAGTCCTAGTCCAGCACTCTAACCACTATACCACGCTGGCTCTCTGGTATGTGACTAGATCAGCTAAGAGAGCACAGCTCCACATGTCACCAACATCTGCTGAAGCACAGTGGTCAAGCATGTAGGACAGGGCCTTCCTAGTGGCTGCCCCAGCTCGCTGTCAGATGAGATCCACATATCACTCTCCCAGTATTTCAAAGGAGACTGAGGACTGTTGTTTTTACTCAGACTTTTGTTTAAGGGGTATTCCCCCACCCCCACCCCATTTCTCTGATTTCTGAGGCTGTGTGTCAGTTTTTAATGTACCTCCAGTGACTGTTGCTGGTGTCTATCTTATGGTTTTTTTTAGATTGTGAGCCCTTTGGGGACAGGAGCCATCTTATTTCTTTATTATTTCTTTGTGTAAACCACCCTGAAGCATTTTTGGAAGGGGGGCAGTATAGAAATTGAATAAATAATAATAATGTGCCTTTAAAATGAAATTTTATGATTTACAGTTCACTGCCATGGGGTTCTAGGATGAATGGCAGTATATAAAGGTAAATAAATATACTGTGATTCTCTTCTGGCTTTTTTTCTCTTTCAGTAATCAACGGGGAAGTTCAAGAGGATGAAACAAATGTGTCCTTTGCACCTGCAGCATTGCAGCACAGATTGTCAGAGACGTCCAACATAGATGTCTCTGAAACCTTTCTGACTGGGTACATTGCAGAGGATTGGTCAGTGAGGGCTCATCACGTCAAACATACGCCAAGGGTGGATGGAGGCCCCCAATCCGTGAAAAGAAACCTGAGTCGCAGGGGGCAAAAGAACTACTGGTGTTTTCTCTGCTATAAAGGCTTCCGGGACAAAGCAGACCTGGTTAGACATGAGAGAATCCACACAGGAGAGAGACCATATGCATGTGCGGACTGTGGAAGACTATTCAGTTACACATCCAGTTTGTACAAGCACCAGTTAATCCACAAGCGGAACAATCCACAGGAGACCAGTTGATCCACAGGCAAAATGCTTTTCGAACTCTGCAACGAGCTGGGAAGATGTGGGGCTTCAGAGAAAGAGTGGGCAAGGGCCAAGGAGATGGGGAGGAAGATGTGGAGAAACTCTCTCTAATATTATAGGGAGGTGAGGAAATTGACCCTCTTTAAATATAGGCCAGGCAGTATTGATAGCACTGGACCGCCAGGCTACGTGCCCGGAATAATTTCTTCAGTACCCCGAATGTACTCTGTGCTGCCTGACAAGCCTGTCGTACTTACATTAAGAGACTGGGTGTCTCACTGTTAACACTCCCCTCTTAACACTGCCCAATCTCTGCATTCTCTGCAGGCCTCCCCCCGCCCCACAGTGTGATGGCAGCCGGCAGCACCCTCTGTACTGTCCAGACTTGTGCTGCTAGCTGAAGCAAGAAGTCCTTGTCGTGGCCGCGTGTGAAGCTGAGCGGCAGGCTGTGGTCCTCTCCTCTTCTGTCCTCTCCCACCACCGAAGAGCAAGCGTTAGCTTAAGGGAAGCATGCTGAGCTTGCCGCTGCTTACAGGCAGAGGAGCAAAGATGAGGGAGAGCAAAGGCCACCTTTGCGGGGAAGACTATGGAGCGAGGCCCTGTGGCTGCTTTGAAAGACCAGTGGGCAGCAAGCAGACTAGTCAGTCATGGCCAAGCTCCATTTGCATTAATGAGACAAGTTAGTAGGGATGTGCGAACCAGTTTGAATTCGAACCGGTTTGAATTCGAACCAGGGTGGTTTGAAGGTTTGTATTTGAACTGAACCAGCCATCAGGTTCGAGCTGCAGGATCGAATTTGAACAGAACCAGGGGGTGGTTCGATTTGAACCTGTTCAGACATCCAAAAATTGGTAGGATGGTAGCTGGCACCCAGGGGTACCTGCCACCCAAACCCCAAAGCAATCGGACACTCGTACGATTTTTTATGAATTTTTGAAAATTATTTTTATTTTTTTCTCATAGGGTATAATGGGACTCGAACCAGGCCATTATTCCTTATTGTGGAGCACCCATGGGTGCCAACAACCACCCAAACCCTGAAGCAATCGGACAGTACTACAATTTTTTATGAATATTTGAAATATTTTCAATTATTTTTCTCATAGATTATAATGGGACCAGAACCAGTCCATATCCCCTATTGTGGAGCACCCAGGGGCACAAAAGCGGGGTGGGTGGTAGACAGACAGGGGTGCGTACCACCCACAAAACCCCAAGGCAATTGGACACTCCTCTGATTATTGGTGAATTGTTAAAGTATTTTTGAATTCCTCAAAGGGAATAATTAGGATTGCAGCAAATGTATAGCTTCACGTCAGGGGGAAAGGGGTGGCCTAGAGTGGGTGGTAGGTGGGTGGTAGTGCCCGGGGGGGCCAGGAAGCTATCAGAATTATTTGAAAGGAATTGGGCAAAGGGCTGATTTTTAAGAGATTTTTGAAGTTTATGTGTCTTTAAGGTTAGCAATGAGAGTGGATTCATGGTTTGTCATTGAAAATCTTATATGCTACCAAAGAATCTACACTCAGAACACTTCAGAAACAACAAAACCCATTACCCCATGGGTTAGCAACCCATGGAGGTGGTTGGCACCCTCTTTGCACTAGACCACCACTCACTCTGGGCCACCCCAGCACCCCATAAGTGGCTTTAAGGTTTTTCTCCATAGGGAAGAATGGAGGTTTCAGCAGCCCCATAAGTGCACTTGGGGGGGGGGTGCTGGGGTGGCCCAGAGCGAGGGTGCCAACCACCTCCATGGGTTGCTAAGCCATGGGGTACTGGGTTTTGTTGTTTCTGAAGTGTTCTGAGTGTAGATTCTTTGGTAGCATATAAGATTTTCAATGACAAACCATGAATCCACTCTCATTGCTAACCTTAAAGACACATAAACTTCAAAAATCACTTAAAAATCAGCCCTTTGCCCAATTCCTTTCAAATAATTCTGATAGCTATCTGGCCCCCCTTGGGCACTACCTCCCACCACACTCTGCTCTTGGACACCCCTTTCCCCCTGACGTGAAGCTATACATTTGCTGACACCTCCATGCTTCTTTATGGAGAAAAACCTTAAAGTCACGTAAACTTCAAAAATCACTTAAAAATCAGCCTTTTGCCCAATTCCTTTCAAACAATTCTGATAGCTTCCTTGCCCACCTTGGGAACTACCACCCACCACACTCCACTCTAGGACACCCCTTTCTCCCCAACCTGAAGCTATACATTTGCTACAATCCTCATTATCTCTATGAGGAATTCCAAAATAATTTTAAAATTCACCAATAATCAGAGGAGTGTCCGATTGCCTTGGAACTTTGTGGATAGTAGGAACCCCTGGTTGTCTACCACCTACCCCACTTGTGTGCCCCTTGGTGCTCCACAATAGGGGATATGGGCTGGTTTGGATCCTATTATACCCTATGAGAAAAATAATTAAAAATATTTCAAATATTCATAAAAAATCATAGGGGTGTCTGATTGCTTCGGGGCTTGCATGGTTGTTGGCACCCATGGGTGCTCCACAATAAGGAATAATGGGCTGGTTGGAGTCCCATTATATCCTATGAGAAAAAAATAGAAATAATTTTCAAAAATTCATAAAAAATTGTATGAGTGTCCAATTGCTTTGGGGTTTGGGTGGCAGGTACTCCTGGGTGCCAGCTACCATCCTACCAATTTTTGGGTGTCTGAACCGGTTTGAATTCGAACCAAACCAGGGGGAGGTTCAAGCAAAATCAAAACTGAACCACCCCCTCCTGGTTCGAACCTGGTTTGAATTCAAACCGAACCGGGCAAACCAGTTTTGTGCACATCCCTACAAGTTAGTAGTGGCCACCTGAAGTTCCGTTGATTTCTGTAGGACCAGATGATGACCACTATAGAAGTTTTCTAAACGGCAGTAAAAGAGGCAATAAAAACAGCTCATGAATAAATATAAGCGTACGGAGAATCCAGACCCTCTTGCAGATTCCTTTGGTCTTTTCTAATGGGAGCAGGCAGGGAGGTCATATGGGAAGAAGGTTCCTGGTGTTATTTATACTGCATCCCCTTCTGGCTGGGATTTGCTTTTTGTGGTTGACTCAATTTGTCAGAAAGGTTTGAAAAGGGGTAGGTTCACTGTGGGTTAATCATGATAAATTGTGATCATCTTCCATCAGATCCTGGAAGAAAAGGCAAGAGGAATCTTCAGGAGGGTTTGGGTTCTCTGCTTTATATGTTTGCAAGTTCAGTTTATAATGTCTCCTTATTGCCATGTAGAAAAAAATCAGTCTGGATGATGCTACCCAGTGTAAGTATCTTCAGTTGCTCCCTCTGAAAATATTTCCTTTAGTGGTGGATTTCTTTGGCGGCAGGAGGTCTTCATTTTTCTTTATATACCGGATTTTATATATGTTTTTTAAAACAGTAGCAGTGCAAGCCTAAAGAGGTATATGCAGAAATTAGATGAGACCTACTCCTAGGTAAGTATGTATAGGATTACAGCCTACTCTCCCTGGAAATCTTTCATTTAGTCCAGGGTTCCCAATCTTGTGTCTCCAGATGATGTTAGACTACAACTCCCATCATCCCCAGCCACAATGGCCTTTGACCATTGATGGAAGTTTATGGTCAGCACCATCTGGGGGCATAAGGTTGGGAACTCCTGCTTTAGTGATTGGTTTCTTTAGGGGATGGGGTAGTTTGCTTTTCTTTACATACCAATTTCTCATTTGGGGGTCTGAGCCAGGCCTGGGCCCCAGATCTTCTAAGTACTTAGCAATGTCCCTGATCGTGTGATTCATCCCAACCAGCCAACTTGTCATCTCCAGTTTGCCCCCTGTAGTTGTGTAAATATATGTAAAGCAGCTTTTGTAGGACTGACAATTAAGATATTAGTGACAACAGCACTACACATCGGAGACACTTGCAAATAGAATTGCCTTGCTCCGTTTAAATAAAGACTTGGTTGGTTCTACTTGCGAGTGTGCTTTTTGTATAACTAGGCCTTGGGTACCTTAGGGACTGCTTGCTCCTAGCTGACTCAGGCCCCCATAACACAGTCAGTGGGGAGGCCTCTGCTCTGCGTGAAGCCTGTTTGCAGAATCCTGTCTAGAGACTGCACAGGACAGGGCCTTCTCTTTGATTGCCCCCAGACTGTGGAGCTCGCTGTCAGATAAGATCTGCAGGGTTCCCTTATTTGTGAACCAGGAATCAAACCATTCAGTGTTTGGGCTTGGTTTCACTTAAGGATCATCCACACTCTTCAACTCTCTGGTTCAGACACTAGCTTTAAAAAGTGGTCCAGTATCTAGTTCAGGCATTTTGAACTAGTTTTGAACTGAGAAACAGTGCATGCAGATTAATGTTAAACTGGTGAATTAATTGCTGTTTGTAGAATCAGCAAGGGCTTCTGAATTCCAGTTGTTTAACAGCAACAACAAAACCCTCTTTCCCCCCACTTCCTAAATTAGGTTGTCAGAATCCTCAATCTGTAATAACTCAAACCCTGTCCAGACATTTGTGTTGAACATGTACAATGTACACAGGTACAATGTACACAGGTACAGTTATTGCTGAACACAGGAACAGCAGTACACTTCCTATCTGAACCATGCATTGGAGGGAACTGTACCCAGGTTCACTTTGAAAATGAAGGTATGTATAGTAAGAACATAACATAAGGACAGCCCTGCTGGATCAAGCCCAAAGCCCATCTAGTCCAGCATCCTGTTTCACACAGTGGCCCACCAGATGCCTCTGGGAAGCCCACAGGCAAGAAGTGAGGGCATGCCCTCTCACCTGCTGTTACTCTCCTGCAACTGGTATTTGAGAGGCATCCTGCCTCTGAGGCTGGAGGTGGCCTATAGTCACCAGACTAGTAGCAATTAATAGACTTTTCCTTCATGAGTCTGTCCAAGTCCCTTTTAAAGTTGTTCAAGCTAATGACCCTGGCAGATAATTCCATAGATTAATTATGCCCTGTGTGAAAAAGGACTTCCTTTTGTCGGTCCTAAATTTCCTGACCAACAGTTTCATGGGATGATCCCATGAAATATCCTATGCACTGTTTGAAAAAAATAATTCCTTCTGACATTTCCTGACAATCAGTTTCATCTCCCTCAGGGCTCCATATTGTCTCCACTGCCTTTTGACAGCTAGAGGAAACCACTGGGAGAGATCATCAAGAGATTTGGTGCATGGTGTTATCTCTATGATGACACCCAAATCTATTTCTCCATGTCAGCATCATCAGGAGAAGGCCTAACCTCCCTCAGGGCCTGCCTGGAGATGGTGATGGACTGGATGAGGATAAGACAGAGGTACTTCTTGTGTGGGGTCGGAACTTGGGAGACAATTTTGATCTGGATGGGGTCACACTTCCCCAGAAGGAACAGGTACTCGGTCTGGAAGTGCTTCTGGATCCAAACCTCTCCCTAGTGTTGCAGGTTGAGGCAGTGGCCAGAGGTTCGGCCGATATGCCAGCTGCGTTCATTTCTTGAGATGCATGACCTCAGAACAGTGATGCATATGCTGGTAACCTCCAGACTTGACTACTGCAATGCACTCTATGTGGGGCTGCCTTTATACATAGTCTGGAAACTGCAGTTGATATAGAATGCAACAGCCAGGTTGGTCTCTGGGTCATCTTGGAGAGACCATATTATTACTATACTAAAAGAGGTACATTTAGCTAATGGTGAGTTTCTGGGCAAAATACAAGGTGCTGGTTATAACCTAGAACGCCCTAAACAGCTTAGCCCCTGGGTATTTAAAAGTACGTCTTATTTGCCATGATCCCCACCACCCATTGAGATAATCTGGAAAGCTTCGTCTGCAGTTGTCACCAATTCATCTGGTAAGCTACTCACCTTCTCAGTTGCTGCTCTGAGGCTTTGGAATGCACTCCCTGCTGAAATAAGAGCCTCCCCATCTCTGATAACTTTTAAGAAGGCAATTAGGACACATTTGTTCACCCAGGCTTTTAATTAGACTTAGTTTTTAACATTGTGGTAAATTTTATTATTTTCATGTTTTAATTTGAACTGTTTTATTGTAAACTGCCCAGAGGCATACGTTTTGGGTGGGGTATAAATACGCTAAAAAAAATATGGGATGACCCCTGGTTCTAGTGTTGTGAGAGAGGGAGAAGAACTTCTCCCTATTCACTCTCTCTCCACCATGCATCTTTTTATAAACATAAGAACAGCCCTGCTGGATTAGGCCAATGCCTATCTAATCCAGCATCCTGTTTCACACAGTGGCTCACCAGATGCTGCTAATTAAACATGTTTAATTAGATTGGGGAAAGTCTTGGATATAAGAGTGTGGATTTTAAATGGTGGGATATAGAACACTGAAGCTGACGTCTATACGTCGAAATGTCTGTTCTTTGTTGCAATTCCTTCTCTTTATGTGTTAATTTACACAATAAAAAAGGTCTGGAGAGTTTTGTAGCAGATCCATCATTATAGATCCATCAGTCGCCATTATATCAACTATTTATAGAGATATTCAAAAACCATCAATTCTCCAAAGCACTTCCATCTTAAAATCACTGAAGCCCCGAGGTTAAAAACCCAGCTTTGGCATCTAGCCGTACATTTTGATAACCCAGTTTCTCTCCCTGCTCCTCTCCTGTTAGAAAATTTACAATTTTTGTAACAAGCAGGGCCATTCTTCAGTAACCTTTCCTTTGGATGGCTGGATGTTTTATAAACATTTTAGCTGAGTGTTATCTCAGTCACATTCTTTCTTGGCAGGCACAATTTCTTGTGTCTTCAAGTAACTAGGAGAAAGATCACATTCCTTAGAAGAGTTTCTAGGGCACCAACAAAGAGCTAGGGAAAACAACTATGCTTTCAGCTATACAGTGTCAGAAAAACACATACCATATTACTGTATACTGCATACAAGAATAGAAATTGGGCAGCTCAGGTTCATTAAAACAAAAGATGAACTTGTCACAATACCAGCCCCAAAGCCCACAATATGTGACATAACCAACTCTCTGCATTATGTGAGAGAGGGGCAGCCACCTTCAGAAATCATAGGAACATAGGAAGCTGCCTTATACCAAATCAGACCCCTAAGGTCACAAGAACAGCCCTGTTGGATCAGGCCCAAGGCCCATCTAGTCCAGCATCATGTTTCACATAGTAGCCCACCAGATGCCACTGGTCTAATAGGCTCAATATTGTCTATGCAGATTGGCAGCAGTTTCTCCAAGGTTGCAGGCAGGAGTCTCTCTCAGCCCTGTCTTGGAGGTGCCAGGGAGGGAACTTGGGATCTTCTGCATGCAAGCAAGCAGATGCTCTTTCCAGAGCAGCCCTGTCCCCTAGAGGGAATTTCTTACAGTGCGCACACATGTCTCCCATACAAATGTAAACCAGGGCAGACTCTGTTTAGCAAAGGGGACCATTCATACTTGCTACCACAAGACTAGCTCTCCTCCAAATCTGTGCTTGGGCCGGCATTTCATCTACTGCAGCAGGAATGGTCAAGCTGAGGCTTCCTAGCTGATCGTCTCTGGTGAGGAGGGTATCCCATAAATGGTAGACTACTAGGGGTGTGCACGGAACCGCCAACTGCGCTCCGGCACTGGGGTGGGGGGGTACCTTTAAGAGCGGCGGGAGGGTTTACTTACCCCTCCCGCCGCTTTCCCGCTTGGCGCCGTAATCTGCAAAGTAATTGGGGCGGCAGGACAACTCCCTGCCGCCCCTTCCCCGACGTTGCTTGCAAAAAAACCCAGCAGTCCTTTGCGCGTGCGCAATGTCGGGGCAACGCCGCGCAAGCAACGTTGGGGAAGGGGCGGCAGGGAGTTGTCCTGCCGCCCCAATTACTTTGAAGATTACGGCGCCAAGCGGGAAAGTGGCAGGAGGGGTAAGTAAATCCTCCCGCCGCTCTTAAAGGTACCCCCCACCACCGGACTGGACCACCCAGTTCTGGACCGGTCCAGAGGCTTTTTTAATGGCCTCCGGACCGGTCCAGGCCCATCCCCATAGACTACCACTAGAAAGGACCCATCCCTCCTTGCCACACTGGTGAATGCATCATCATCATCAGCCCGTGAAAACAGAATCAAACCCAACAAAAAAATTCAACAGGACAATTAAAGGATGATTAAAACAGCAAAGAAGAAATATCAAGGATCCAGAAGAGCTGGCAAAAGAAAAAAAGAATTGAAAAATGATTAAAAGAATTGCATCTGAAGCTGTACAGTCTTCAACTCTCGGCTCTCTCTGGGGAAACAGTTCTAAAGCTCTGAGCCACCAGATACATCCCTACTCTTCACATTGCTGCAAGTAAGGATTGGGTGGGCCAAAGCTCAATAGCAGAGCCACTGCTCTGCAAGCAGTAGGTCCCAAGTTCAATCCCCAGCCTCTCCAGGAAGGGCTGGGGAAAGCCCCCACTTAAAACCCTAGAGAACTGCTGCCAGTCCGTGTAGACCAAGCCTGCACAACGTAGCCCCCCCAGCTGTTTTTGGACTACAACTCCCATAATCCCCAGCCACAGTGGCCAATAGGAGTTTCAATAGCTGTAGCAGTTTCCTGTACTGAGCAGGGGGTTGGACTAGAAGACCTGCCAACTCTAACATTTTGTGATGTTAAGCAGTTCTCAAGTGCAGCCTGACCCACACTAGGTACACCCAGCCCGGGTTAGGCTGTGCGTGAGAATCTACTGAATCAGGCCTGATCCTGGTGGGCCAGCCAGCACCGCCTAGCCTGGCTTTTAAGCTCGGCTGTTAACTGAGGTTAAGGGAGCAAACGCTCCCTTACCCCTGGCTACCTAAGGGAGCAAACGCTCCCTTACCCCTGGCTACCTGCTCATGTGTGAGCACGGGCTGCTCCATATAGAGATGGGTGTCTAGAGTGTCCATCGCTTTGGTGAATCTCCCAATGCAGCGTGTGTGTTGCACACTGCATTGTGGGCTTCACAGAGGCCAGAACAAGAGGTCAGTCATCCCTGCTCTGTGCTGCATGGAACAGGACTGATCCTTCCAAGGATCATTGGGTGGGTGGGTGGAGGCAAGGTTTGGGAAGACCACTCAGCCGCTGCTGCAATATGGGGACAATAATTGCTCATTTTACAGAAAAGCAGCAAAGAGTCTTGTAGCACCTTAAAGATGAATGTTGTATAAAAATATACATATTTGATAATTATTTTAATTATAGGTTTATACTATTGTATTATATAGTATTCTATTTATTATATAATTATTTTGTATGGTTTTCTTGCGTCTATCCAATAGTTCATGGGAGGCTGCCTTGTACTGAATCAGAGCCTCTCAAGCTGACAAAGGTGATTTGCCTATTGGCAGCTAGTCCTCAGTGAGGAAAAAAATGAGTTGGCTGAAGGGAGGACGAAGAAGAGACGGGGAAGACAGTTGGTATGGGAGTAATTAATCTGATGAAACAAAATGGTGGTGGTGGGGGAATCCCACCACATGCCTTCGACCAGTGCACCAATGCACTGGCAGAGCCACCATAGTGCGAAGGGATCCGAATAACATGGGCCGCCGCACTTCAGAGACCGCGCCTCGTGCCCCAGCCACACCCCCAACGTCAGCTGTCGGGCGTGGCTGGCGCTCTTACCCCCCTGAACTTCCCGGCCAAAGTCCAGGGCCTTCACACCTCCTGGCGGCCTCCAACTCCTCCTTTAGCTGGATAGCTGAGCATTTCCTCTGCTTTATATATTTGTTATTTATTTATTCGATTTCTATTCCACCCTTCCAAAATGGCTGAGAGCGGTTTACAGGAGAAATAACAAATAAATAAGATGCCCCGCTGTTCCCAAAGAGCTCACAGTCTAAAAAGAAACATAAGATAGACACCAGGAACAGTCACTGGAGGGACGCTGTGCTGGGGATGGAGAGGGCCAGTTACTCTCCCCCTGCTAAATAAAGAGACAGAGAGGGGAGTAGGGAAAGAAATGTGTGGGGATGGGAATATGTTAAGTTGCCTGTTGAAATGTTTGTGCTAATGTATATTTGCATCAATATACCTGTTTTATATTCTTACATTCTTGTGAATTCAGTTGTTTAAGAATCCACGTGTTTAAATACTCTATGTGTGTGTGTTGTGTGTGTGTAGGGCGGCCTCCAAAGCAAGGGGGGGCGGGGCTCCAAAAGCCTTAGGTCCAGGTTGCAAAATTACCAAGGTGCACTGATCTGCAGCCGCAAAATCTTAAACATGCTGACCACCGCCAAAGCTGAGGAGCGGATTGTTCTCCAGGGCCGGGTGTTTGTATGGGTTAAATGCGCGGAGAGGCTCTTCCTAGAGAGGACGTGGGCGAAGCTCTTCTGAGCTCTATGGTGCACAGCGGATAGAAACGGGGGCGGGACGTTTCCTTCCTGGGCGATGCTTTCTCGTGGCTTGGCTTTTTCTAGCTGCCCCTCGGATTGCCCGGATGAATGCTGCTGGTAAGGAGTACAGTTTGATGTTTTGCATGGCATGATGGCGTGGCTGGCCATTGCACGGCACGGCCAAGCGCCTTTGCCATTCTTATCCCTGCATTGGCGCTGCAGCCAGCTGTAGTGGCCGTTTTTGTGCACCTTGTTCTGTCTGCCTGCAGATGTAGGATGCTGTTGGTGAATAGGCGGGGTTGTAGTTGGCCATTGGAAGGGAGACCCCGCTTGTAGGCAGAGCATGCAGAAGACGGTCCCAGGTTCAATCCCTGGCATCGCTACGCAGCACTGAGAAAGAGTCCGGCTGTCTGAAACCCCGGAGAGAGCTGCTGCTAGTCAGATTAAACGGTACTGAGCTAGACCGCCCAAAGTCTGACTCAGTATGTGGCAGCTACCTATAAAATAAACCATTAAGGAAATGATTGTGGGAAGGCTAAAAAATTTGAGGCTTTTCATTTCGGAAAGAAGATGATTGGGACACACACACGCACAGTCATTCTCACTATGGACGTTGCCAAGATGATGCATGGTGTGGAGAAGGTGGAAAGAAATAAGTTCTTCTCCTTCTCTTTTAGCACTAGAGACTGGGCTCACCAAATAGTTTGCAGATTCGGGACAGGCAGTACTTCCTTGTACCATGCAGAATTACAAGACTCAGTGCCACAAGTGATAGCCACTTGTGGTGATCACATGGTGGCGATAGCCACTGGGTGGCTTAGGTGGCTTTAAAAGGGGATTAGACAAATTCTTGAAGAAGTTTGCCAATGGTTACTAGCCATGGTATTAAAAAGAAACCTTCTAATTCAGGGGCAGTCTACCACTGCATGTCACCTTAAGTGACACGCAGTGTCACTTAAGGTGACACTTAAGTATCACTTAAGGTGACACTTAAGTGTCACTATCAAACAGAAGGTTGCTCGTTCGAATCCCCACTTGTACTATATTGGGCAGCAGTGATATAGGAAGATGCTGATTATTTATTTATTTATTTATTGCATTTATATCCCGCTCTTCCTCCAAGGAGCCCAGAGCGGTGTACTACATACTTAAGTTTCTCCTCACAACAACCCTATGAAGTAGGTTAGCCTGAGAAAGAAGTGACTGGCCCAGAGTCACCCAGCAAGTCTTGTGGCTGAATGGGGGTTTGAACTTGGGTCTCCCCAGTCCTAGTCCAGCACTCTAACCACTACACTACACTGGCATCAGCATGATGCTGATGGTATCATCTCACACTGCGTGGGAGGAGGCAATGGAAAACCCCTCCTGTATTCTACAAAAAGAAAACCACAGGTCTCTGTGGGCGCCAGAAGTTGAAATCGACTTGACGGCACACTTTACCTTTACCTACCACTGCATACCAGTTACTAGGGCCAAACAATGAAGAGATTCAGTGTTGGCTCTGCTGGCGATCCTGTTGATGTCCTAGTGGAGAATTGGAACAGCAAACTCAACGGGGCAGTAGACATGATCGCTTCTAAGCGTCTTCTCCGACCCGCTTCAGAACTGGCCCCTTGGTATACAGAAGAACTACGGGGGCTGAAGCGGCAAGGTAGACGACTGGAGCGCAGGTGGAGAAAGACTCTGCTTGAATCCGACAGATTGCAACATAGAGCTCATTTGAAGAACTATGCTCAGGCGATACGTGCGGCAAAGAAGCGATTCTTTTCTGCCCGTATTACATCCGCAAGTTCACGTCCGGCGGAATTGTTCAGGGTTGTGAGAGGGATAGTGAGTGCCCCTCCTCCCTTGAATCAGAATCTGGAAACATCTACCACCCGCTGTGGTATTTGTGGGATAATTCTTTGTGGGGGAAATCTCTCGTATTAGGGCCGACTTGGATTTCGTCTCCACATTTACTTCAGTATCTGATGTGGAGGTATCCAGTGACTCTTCTTATGTGGTTAGGTTGGATCAGTTCTAGTTTGTGACTCCTGAGGATGTGGACAAGCTGATTGGAACGGTGTGGCCCACCACCTGTCCTCTTGACCCTTGCCCGACATGGCTTATACTATCTGGCAGGGAGGTTGTTGTAGAAGGCCTGGTAGAGATCATAAAAGCATCTCTGAGGGAAGGTAGGATGCCTCCTAGTCTTAAGGAGGCAATTATTAGACCACTTCTAGAGAAGCCTACCTTGGATCCCTCAGAGCTGAGTAACTACAGGCCTGTCTCCAACCTTCCGTGGCTGGGCAAGGTAATTGAGAGGGTGGTGGCCTCTCAGCTCCAGACAGTCTTGGAGGAAACGGTTTATCTCGACCCATTTCAGACTGGCTTCCGGGCTGGCTATGGGGTGGAGACTGTCTTGGTCGGCCTGATGGATGATCTCCAACTGGGAATTGACAGAGGAAGTGTGACTCTGTTGGTCATTTTGGACCTCTCGGCGGCTTTCAATACTATCGACCGTAATATCCTTCTGGAACGTCTGAGGGGGTTGGGGGTGGGAGGCATTGCTTTGCAGTGTTTCCACTCCTACCTCTCGGGCAGATTCTAGATGGTGTCCTTTGGAGACTATTGTTCTTCAAAATCTGAACTTTTGTATGGTGTCCCTCAGGTCTCCGTATTGTCTCCGTTGTTGTTTAACATCTACATGAAACCGCTGGGGGAGATCATCAGGAGATTTGGTGCAGGATGCTATCAGTATGCTGATGACACCAAATTTCTCCGTGTCAGCATTATCAGGAGAGGGCATAACCTCCTTAAAGGCCTGCCTGGAGGTGGCAATGGGCTGGATGAGGTATAACAAACTGAGACTGAATCCAGATAAGACAGAGGTACTCATTGTGCTGGGTCGGAACTTGAGAGACAATTTTCATCTGACTGTTCTGGATGGGTTCACACTTCCCCAGAAGGAATATGCAGTCTAGGGGTGCTTCTGGATCCAAGTCTCTCTTTGGTGTCCCAGGTGGAGGCAGTGGCCAGAAGTGCCATCTATCAGCTTTGGCTGATACGCCAGCTGCGTCCGTTTCTTGAGATAGACGACCTCAAAACAGTGGTACATCTGCTGGTAACCTCCAGACTGGATTGCTGCAATGCGCTCTATGTGATGCTGCCCTTGTACGTAGTCCGGAAACTACAGTTGGTTCAGAATGCGGCTGCCAGGCTGGTCTCTGGGTCATCTAGGAGACACCATATTACTCGCGTACTGAAGGAGTTGCACTGGCTGCCGATATGTTTCTGGGCAAAATACAAGGTATTGGTCATAACCTATAAACCCCAAACAGCTTGGGCCCTGGGTATTTAAGAGAACGTCTTCTCCGTTATGAACCCCACCGCCCACTGAGATCAACGGGAGAGGTCCGCCTGCGTTTGCCACCGGCTCATCTGATGGCTACTCAAGGACGGGCCTTCTCTGTTGCTGCCCCGAGGCTTTGGAATGCGCTCCCTAGTGAAATAAGAGCATCCCCATCTCTGACAACTTTTAAAAAGTCTTTGAAGACACATCTGTTCACCCAGGCTTTTAACTGATATTGTTTTGATTGTTTTAATGTTGTTTTTAGAATCTATATATATATTTCTCCTGGGTGTGCCAGGGAAAATGCGTCCCGGCAGCCCAGCTGATTGGCTTGGCTGCAGAGGCACCTGATTGGCTGGCACACCCAGGAGGAGGAGAATTGGCCGGCTGCGAGCCAGGGCCACTGGCAGGCCCGGCCTGGCAACGGGTGGTGGCTGCGGGTCCGGCCACAGCGAAGCGGTGGCGGGCCCAGCCGAGGGCCGAGGTGGTGAGGCGGGCGGCCGGCCGGCAGCCGGCCCCGATACCGGGGCAGAAGGTGGGGGTGGGGGGAGAGGTGGCTGGCCTGCTGCTGGCCGCAAAGACTGGCAAGCGGCGGTAGCGGGCATGGCAGGCCGCAGAGGCGGCACTGGGTGTGGTGGGCCTGCCGGCGGGACAGGCCATGGAGGCGGCTCTCGGCCAGGCGGCTCCAGGACTGGCCGCCGAGGCCAGGAGGAGCCCATGGGAGACTGGGGTGGGAGGGAACTGCGCGCCGCCCGGGAGGAGGAGCGGTGGCGGCAGCCCAGTAAGTAGAACTTTTAAAAATGCAGGGGGAGGGGGAAGGGCAAGAGGGAGGGGGCAGGGGGAGGGGGAGGGCAAGAGGGAGTGGGGCAGGGGGAGGGCAAGAGGGAGTGGGGTGGGGGGAGGGGGGCAAGAGGGAGTGGGGTGGGGGGAGGGGGCAAGAGGGAGTGGGGCAGGGTGAAGGGAGGGCAAGAGGGAGTGGGGCAGGGAGAGGGGAGGGCAAGAGGGAGTGGGGCAGGGGGAGGGCAAGAGGGAGTGGGGCAGGGGGAGGGGGAGGGAGGGGAAGAGAGAGTTGGGTGGGAGGGAGGGGAAGAGAGGCAAGAGTGTGGGGCAGAAGGGAGGGAGGGAGAGTGGGGCAGGAGGGAGACGGGAACAGCCTGCCCCCAAAGAGCGCACAGATGCTCTGTGCGGGTTGGCTAGAAGTGTTTTGAAATTCTAAATTTGTGTTTTAAATTTCTTGCTTTTAAATTTTTTGTTTTTGTTTTTAATGTTTTACTTTTAATCTTGCTGTAAACCACCCAGAGACGTGAGTTTTGGGAGGTATGAAAATATGTTAAATAAATAAATAGATAGATAGATAGATAAAAATATTCAGCCCAGCATAGCATCTCTTATTTGTGCCTTCTTTGTGTTTCTTCTTAGGTTGCAAGGGCCTTTCGGACAGGGAGCCATCTGCATGCTCTTAAGTATTTCTGTCTGTCTTGCCTAGTCCCTCGCCCAGCAGGCAACCAACAGACATCTTCTCGTTCCTATGAAACATTCCCCTGGCAAATATTCCCTTTAGTAGAACCATTGAACAATCTCCATAGGACCATGGGGTCAGCCTATCTGTGGAAGTATAGCTGGCTCCTGGGCAATTCTCCAGCATTTCCAATGAAAATGCAGGGCTTGAAGAGTGAGAGATAAATACAGTTGCCTGCAATAAGGTTATTGTCTCTCAGGAAGACAATATGGCTGCCAGTGAGGAGGCCAAAGGAGCTCTGTGTTTGCAGTTCAAGGCTGGACTAGAAAAGAATGTACAGACCAGGGTCAAAATGGAGGCACAGGATCTGTCAGGACTTGAACACAGGACTGGATCCAAGAGGGAAGGAAGACGTCAAGGTGATGTCAAGGTTGCGAGCAACCAGGCTTTCTTGAAATGGGAGGCACCACCTCAGCTGAAGGAGGAACTGGGTGATGAAAAGCATCTGCCTTGTTTAAAATCGCAGGAGTTCCTCAAGGTTATGCACTCCGTTCCCTCACCATGGCGCAACCCCCACGCACTTGGGCCCACACTGTGGCGTACCATGAAGGCTTTTTCATCCTCCTTGGATGAAGTGGCTGATGCTTACCAGTGGCCCCAAGGTGCGCAGGACCTCAGTAGAAATGTCTTGCAAGAATATGGAAGGTTGGAGGCCAGAAACAGAGATGATTGGAAGGCAAGGGAAGAGGCTCTGGGAGGTGACTCTACTGCCATTACAGATGTGCAGCGCAAGCTCTTCAGGGAATTCCGCTACCAGGAAGCCAAGGGGCCCCGTGAGGCCTGCAGCCACCTCTGGCATCTTTGCCATCAGTGGCTGAAGCCGGAGAGGCACACGAAGGAGCAGATCCTGGAACTGGTGATCCTGGAGCAGTTCCTGACTGTCCTGCCCCAGGAGATGCAGAGCTGGGTTGTCCAAGATGGCTGCCCAGAGACTTGCATGCAAGCGGTGGACTTAGCAGAGGGTTTCCTGCTGAGGCAGCAAGAAGCCAAGAGACCAAAGCAGCAGGTAAGGGTCTTCCATCAAAGGCCCAGTGACCATGGGGGTTATAGATTCAGACATTCTGTGCAATCACATGTACAATCCTTATGCAGTGCATACACTATGCAAGGTATGCCTGTGCTGCATACACTTTATACAGATTGCATGTGCATTGAACATAATGCGCTGTTGAGGAGGCTGTTGAGGTTCATTTGTAAAATCAACACAGGTACCGCCATTCACCCCAAAGCATGTATGATGGTACAGACATTGCATGCACATATAAGATAATGTCTGAACAAGGCTTTGGTATTGAGGAGGTAGTGAAACTTTCACAGATTGAGTCTAGAATCACAGAATGTTGGCATTGGAAGGGATCTTGGTCTTCTAGTCCAATGCCCTGAGAGCAGGGAACTGCTACAGCATCTCTGGCAGGTGGCTGTCCAGTCTCTGCTTGAAAACCTCCTGCGAGGTTTTCTCCTCCTCCTCCTCCTACACCACCACTCAGTGTTCTCTCTAAATTTTTTTCCCATCTGTGTGCACAGTGAGTTTTGTTCTGCGCGGCAGTCTCAAGGCAGTGTGTGCGCACATTAGGGATGTGCACGGAACCAGTTCGGAGGCTCTTTATGGGCCTCCGAACCGGTTTTAAGAATCGCCTGTTCCGCCGGTTCGAAGGCGGTGGGGGTGCCGCTTTAAGAGTGGGGGAGGGTACGTCATACGTCACGGCGCACGCGTGGCAGCGTCAGAGACGAGCGCGCAGGGCGCATGCGCGCCACTAGCGCTCGTCTGTGGGCTTTAGGAACGACGAGGGCAGCATTGGAGGCATTTTAAGACAACGACAGGGGCAGGCAGGGGCGGCAGAGAGGAACTCTGCCGCCCCAAGAAGATTCCTTGATCGGAACAGCGCCGGAGGGGGAAGAGCGGCGGGGGGGGGTAAGTACTACCCCCCCGCTTAAAGCGACAGGCCCCCCCTGTGCCGGACCTCCGGATCGGTCCGGCGTTCTATGGAATGTTGCCGGACCGAACCGTGCACACTCCTAGCCCTGTTGGCCGATTATGGCCGGAAGTCCCCAACGCACCTGCGTGCGCCAGCTCCTCCACCACCATTCAGTGTTCTCTCTAGTTTCTTTCGTCTGTGTGTTGAATGAGTTCTGTTCTGGGTTGCGGTATCAGGGCAGTGTGTGTGCACCTGCATTCAGAGGGGGGCCTTCCCAATTAAGCTTGAGCGGGATCTAAAATTAACTGAGCAGATATTAAAAAAAACTTGTGAGTGCATATATGTGCACACACCTTAGTAGGGACACTGCCACCACTGCATGGGGCAGATTGTTCCACTGTCATGCCGCTCTTACTGTTAGGGAATTCCCCCTGAATCGGCTTCCTTGTCATTCCCACCCATTGCTTCTAGTCCTGCCCTCAGCAGCAACAGAGAACAAGTTCCCTCCTCCTCCAAACTGAAAGCCCTTCAAATATTTGAAGACTGCTACTGTCTGTTGCGATGCGGGTGGCAGTGACCTGTCTTGATCATATCTGTCATCTCCTTTCCCAGCCCATATTTTGAAGGCTTTCTGGGGAGAGATTGACTACTCTGGTGTGTGTCCAAGCATTGCATAACACACCAGCCTTTCTGCTTCAGGCCCAAGATCTGTCTAACCTGTTTTCTGTCTCAAAACAGAAGGGGTTAAATACATTTTCTTGAGGGCTTTTCCGGCCGCCTTGGAGGGGGTGGCTGATGTGTTACCCACAGGCCTGAGGTCCGCAGACTCCACTGGAGAAGCCTCCCAGGAATTCCAAAGCTTGGAGGCCAGAGATGAGCCTCTGTAAACAAACTAGATAGGGACACAAAAGAAGCAACAGAGAAAGGGGAGGGAAATCAGGCCGGGGATGAATCGAAGGTTGTTTCAGTGAGGCGTACTTACATTTAGTTCTAGTCAGGAAACTATAGGAAATGAAAGCAACAGAAAAGTTCTTCCCTCAGACAAAAGTTGCAAGGGGACAGGCAGAGCCAGGAGCCACATTTCCCCCCGCTGGTGCTCGGTTTTGTTAAGCGTATCTTCCTGCCGCCCTGTCGCCGCATTTCCCAGAGGTGACCAGAAGTAACAGACGCGCCTGCGCGCGCCGGGCACATGTGCGCGCCCACCTGCAATGTGCGCGCACCCGTTCCCTCTGTGCACTGTTACTTCCAGTCACTTCCGGGAGACGAGGCGGCAGGGAGGCATGCTGCAGCCCCGAGGGGCTTTAACAAAATGGAACGCCGGCGGGGGAAATGTGGGAGGGGTAAGTGCACCCTCCCCTGCCCTTAAAGATGCACCCCCTGCCGATCGAACTGGTTCGGAGGCCCGTAAAGGTTCTCCGGACCGGTTCCGTGCACATCCCTACTTGCTGTACCCCTGCTAGGCATCATTTGTAAACCTTGCCAGAAAATGGTGCACAAGAATATGCCAAATAAGAACAGAGTGATTTATTGTTATTAGCATCACATATAATTCATGTAATAGTAAAGATTATGGGGAACATGGGTTGGCATTTTGATATATACATAAATTTAATTTTATGTACGCGGGGCGGGCAAGCCACCTAATGGCGCAGCGGGGAAATGACTTGACTAGCAAGCCAGAGGTTGCCAGTTCGAATCCCCACTGGTGTGTTACCCAGAAAATGGGAAACTCCTATATCAGGCAACAACGATATAGGAAGGTGCTGAAAGGCATCATCTCATACTGTGCGGGAGATGGCAATGGTAAACCCCTCCTGTATTCTACCAAAGAAAACCACAGGGCTCTATGGTCGAGTCAACACTGACTTGACAGCACACTTGACCTTTACGGGGGGTGGAGGAAAAGGTTTGGGTCCTTAGTCTTCTGAAATATGAATATATTTCCATCCCACTCTTGCATGGGGCTCCCAATAGTCTCCCATCCAGGGTGCTGGTCAGATCCATGTGCTAAAGCTTCGCTTTAGCACTGCTGCAGCTTTGGGGTGTTTCAGCCACTGAGCTCTACTTCTTTATCGTTTCATTTTTCTTTGGTTGGTAATACTTATGAAGGGCCTTTCATTTCATGTAGAAGTTGATGTGTGCCTGATTGAAGTTGTTCTAAACATCTTGGTTCACTGTGGGTTGGACTAGAAGAACTCCAAGGTCCATCCCAACTCTTAAGTTCTAGGGGTCATAAGAACAGCCCTGCTGGATCAGGCCCAAGGCCCATCTCATCCAGCATCCTGTTTCACACAGTGGCCCACCAGATGCCTCTGGGGAGCCTACAGGCAAGGGGTATGTGCATGCCCTCTCTCCTGCGGTTGCTCCCCTGCAACTGGTGGCAATTGCACAATGTTGAAAGATTCTGCACAAGTTGAAAGCCCAATTCTACTGATGGTGCACATGCTTCCATAGGCTTCCTTTCTATTGGGATTTTATTCTCTAGCCACATGCTGATTAGAAACCTCACACCATGTTTGCAGCATCAGCTGCCGGCCAGCACTTACATGCTGAAAAGAACCAGCAGTCGCCACTAAAAGAAAGGAAAGATTGTGCCGTTGAATTAGTGTCAATCCCTAGCGACCACAGAGCCATGTGGTTTTCTTGGTAGAATACAGGAGTGGTTTACCATTCCTTCTCCCATGCAATATGAGATTATGCCTTTTAGCACCTTCCTACATCGCTGCTGCCTGATATAGGAGTTTCCCATATTCTGGGAAACATTCCAGCGAGGATTCGAACTGACAGCCTCTTGCTCCCTAGGTAAATTACTTCCCCACTGTGCCATTAGGTGGCAGTTGCCACTAAAGTAGTATTGAAAAGGGAACAGGAATGCTAATACTGGCCAGTAGGTGGCACTGTGAAAATTGTGCAAGATCTTCAATCAGCTTGTGACCAGAGAATAAGATCCCAATAGGAAGGAGCACAGAAGCCAATGGGAGCATGTGTACTGTCAGTAAGACTGCACTTTCAATATGCACAATTTATTGCCATCTGCAAGGACTCTAGGTTAGGTCATTAATTTTAACATTAATTAATTAAACATATTTATATGCCGCCCAAAACCTGCGTCTCTGGGCTGTGTACAGTAAAAACAATATAGATTAAACTAAAAATGATTAAAACATTAAAATCATTTAAAACCAAACACTAAAAGTATTAAAACTATAAATCTAATTAAAAACCTGGGTGAACAAATATGTCTTTGGTGCCTAATATCTGCTTACAGAAAATAAAGATAAGAGGGTTTTTTTGAAATTAAAAATCTGTAAAGAACAGAAACATAAAATAGCTGAACAGAGAGGTTTTGCCCTTGCAGGATGCTGTGGGCAGGGATTCACTGTCACACCTGTGTTCTGTGAGCACCCAGCAGCTGCTGGCAGTGCTGAACAATCACTTAGCAATAGTGAATGTGATCCTCTTCCATTTCAGGTGCTGACGCTGCTCCAGAAGACGGCTTTGAATTTTCCTCCAGCAGCAGGTGCTTCTGGACAGAGGCGGCTGTGTACAGAAGCTAAACAGGAGGAGGGTGCATCAGCCTGCAGTCCAGGTGAGATTTAGGCACACCAGCATTTTCAGATCTGGCTTCAGTTCTGCTGCCATCTTTTCTCGCTGCTTTGAGATACAAGGACTGCCCCTGTCCTCTGCAGTCTTTCAACCTAGGAGTAAGATGCACTTGTACTGAGTTAAAAACAACCCCGCTTTTCCATCAGATTTGTCATTTAAGGTAGCTTTAGATGCTTAAGCTACCTTATATAAATGTATATATAAATATGAAACGTAAAATAAATAAAAAATAAATTAAAAACCAATCTGAAGCCAAGAACAGAAACAAATTAAAATAAAGTCCAGGGGTGGTTTTTTTTTTTAGAACAGTAGCAACACCAAACGTAGGTCCACTTGTCGGGAGTTCTCCCCGCCCCGCCCCCCCCCCCGCGAGACAGGGTTGTGTACCCAGCCAAACGGCAGGGTGCCAAGGGAAGCCAGGGGCTCCAAACGCCAAGGCGACCCCAGGAATGGCCTCTCAGGAGCCAGGGAGGGCGCGGAGAGACATGCAGCAGCTGCTGGGGGATGGGCAGGGACAGCCCAGGCGACGGCAGCTTGGTGGCAAGGGAATGGCCACGATCTTAACTCCACAGCTTTAAATGGGTGCAGGGATATTAAGGAAGTGGGTGGAGTTAGAGACAAGTCCCTTTGGGGAGCCAGGGGTTGGCTGGCCACTGCATTTGCCCAGCCAGGGAAGGCAGAGCAGGTTGGAAGTGGGGAGGAGTGTCTCAAATGCAGGGCTCTATTTAAGGCAGACAAGATCAGTCGGGACGGGCGTGTGGGTCTGACCGTCTCCTGGAGAGGAGCTGACCACGGTCAAAACCAGCTTTAGTAAATGTAATAATAGAAACCTAGGCAGCTGCCTTATACCAAGTCAGACCATTGGTCCATCTAGCTCAGTATCATTTACTCCAACAGTGGCTCTCCAGGGTTTTAGAGAGGAATGTTTCTCCACCCTACTTGGGGATGCCAGATGTTGAACCTGGGGCTTTCTGCATGCATGCAGAACAGGTGCTCTCCCACTGAGCTACGGCCCCATCCCCTAAATGGCTTGTGCTAAGAAATAAATCTTCTTTTAATTCCTACCTATCAGTTTCGTTGGATGATCCTGGGTTTCAGTATTATTTGAGAAGGAGATAAACATCTCTCTATGCACTTTTTCTACACCATGCATAATTTTATAAACTTCTGTCTGGTGTTCCTTATAACAGGGATTCCCAGATATTGTTGACTACAACTCCCATCATCCTCAGCTGCAGTGGCCTCTGACTGAGGCTTATGGGAGTTGTAGTCAACAACATCTGGAAATGCGTTACAGGGAACACTGCTTCTGTCGTATCCCTGCAGCTGTCCTCCCCCCCCCATACCTGCCAAACCAAAAAGCCCCAAACACTTCAGCCCAAGAGTACGCAACCTGAGGTTCTCCAGCTGTTGTTGGACTACAACTCCCATCACCTCCTGCTGCAATTTGTTTTGTGAGGAGAGGAGAGCTGGTCTTGTGGTAGCAAGCATGACTTGTCCCCTTAGCTAAGCAGCGTCCGCCCTGGTTGCATATGAAAGGGAGATTAGAAGTGTGAGCACTGCAAGATATTCCACTCAGGGGATGGAGCCGCTCTGGGAGTTGCAGTTCAACAACAGCTGGATAGCTTCAGGTTGACCACCCCTGATTTAGCCCTTTCCTTGTATGGAAGATGCCCCAACTCCTTAATTATTTTTGTTGCCTTTCTCTGCAAGCGTTCCTGCTCTCCAGTACCCTTTTTTAGATGAGACAAACCAGAGCAGCACACAGTATTGCAAATGTGGCTGCACCTTTAAAAAGAAAAGTCTCCATGTTTGTTCCAGCAGGTGACAGGTGGGCAAATGAGAATAAAGAAGTGAATCCTCTACTGGAAAATCCCGACCAGTTGAAACTTCCATGCCAGGAAGATGGTGCACCACCTGAGCGTCTGAATGGATCAGAGAAGGGAAATGAAAGCCACCTGGAAAGGAGTGTGGTCAAGTCTGTTCTTTACACCAAAGGGAAGGAGGACCTAAAAAAAAGCATCACCCAGCAGAGACTCCTCAAAGACGATAAGCGGCATAAGTGTGTAGTGTGTGGGCGAGGTTTTAGTCGGCCCACAGGCCTCACTGCACATCAGCGCATCCACACAGGCGAGAAACCCTATAAATGCTTGGAGTGTGGGAAAAGCTTCAGCCTGAAGTCCACCCTTGTGGCACATGCGAGAACCCACACCGGAGAGAAACCGTACACTTGCACACACTGTGGAAGAAGCTTCACCGTGAGCTCGGACCTTACCAGGCACTACAGAACCCACACAGGAGAGAAGCCCTACAAATGTTCAGAATGTGGGAAATGTTTTCGGCAGAGCTCCTCTTTCACCAGTCACCTGAGAATCCACACGGGAGAGAGACCGTTTGAATGTTCGTGCTGTGGGAAAGCCTTCACGATGTGTTCAGACCTTACGAAACACTATCGAACCCACACAGGAGAAAAGCCCTACAAATGTTCGGACTGCGGGAGAAGGTTCCGGCAACATTCCTCTTTCACCAACCATCTGAAGAGCCACCGAGGAGAGCTTCCGTTCAAATGTTCGTACTGTGGCAAATCTTTCAGTGTGAGCACGTTCCTCATTCGACACGAGCGAATCCACACAGGTGAAAAACCGTATCAGTGCTCGGATTGTGGGAAAAGTTTCGGACACAATTCGCAACTGATCTCACACAGGAGAGTTCACACAGGGGAAAAACCCTACAAATGTCTTGAGTGTGGGAAGATGTTCACTGCTAGCTCTCTCCTCAGGGGGCACCAGAGAATCCACACAGGTGAAAAACCATATAGCTGCTCAGTCTGTGAGAAGACATTCAGCCTGAGGTCAAACTTTCGTAGACATCAGAGCACCCATACAGGGGAGAAGCCATATAAGTGCTTGGCCTGTGCAAAAGCCTTCATTACAAGCTCAGACCTCCTTGCACATGAAAGAACCCATGTGGGAAAATAATTGTAGAGATGCACAGGTTATGGGATTTTTATTTTTTAATGTATTAAGTCATTTGAGTATCCATTTAACCACAGAAATAACCAGTGGCTGACATAGAGCAAGGATTCACTGATGCAGCCAAAGCACAGCCTAGCACAACTTCCCAGCTAACTGCACCGGTACAGCGGGGAAGTGGCCTTTTGGATGCCCTTCTGTTCCCCAGAAAGCCCTCTGTGCCAGGGTGGATTTGATTTAAATCAAACTGATTTAAATCACGATTTAAATCACTAGCAGGGTGGATAAAAATAAAAAAAATCTGATTTAAATAAAACAAATTGGATTTTTTTATTTAAATCAGATTTTTTTGATTTAAATCGGATTTTTTATATTTTTATCCACCCTGCTAGTGATTTAAATCGTGATTTAAATCGTGATTTAAATCAGTTTGATTTAAATCAAATCCACCCTGCTCTGTGCCACCCGAAGAGATGTCCCTGAGGGTTGCACAGCCACTTCTGGGGAAGGGGAGGGCATCAGAAATCACTGTTTCCTTTAGCACTGGTGCAGTTAGTTGGGAAGTTCCATTCAGCTGCTTTCTCGCTGCACCATTGTATCCTTGCTCAGCTGTTGTGAGGGATACCTGTAGCAAGAAATTTGGATAGTTCTTTCCCTTTTTGTAAAGGGATTGTTGCTTGGTTGGGGCTCAAAAATCACATTGTTAGTAGCAGCATTCCCCCCCCTACCCCCAAGCATAGCTGGTTCATGGGACTGGATGTTTGCAACAAGACAATCAGTGAGTTACTCATCTTATATTGGCACTTTCTTGAATGCTTGTCTTCTTGATTGGACTGAACACATCCTGTCTAGTTTGCACCATGCAGGGTCATTTGGTGATGAGACTTAGGTTTGCATCCTGCTAAGCCACGGTTCTTGGTTTGCATTATCCAACTGTGTCCCTGGCTTGAGCACAGTTTCAGCAAAGAGTGAGTGAGTGGATACCTGATCACAGGTTTAAAGTGTTCTCAGCCAAGCTTCATGTGTTTCTGGGCATCACTGATGACCCCTGGCTCTGACTGTGTTTTGTCTTCCTCGTTTCTGAAGTAGGGTGCACATTAGAAGAATAGCCATGGTGAGATGAGCCAAAACTTAAGGGGCGAGGAGAAATAAACTACAACCTTGGCTGCAGAAAACACGTGAACCTGCCTTACACGAAGAGGCTGTTCATACCCGCAGCCAAGCCTGCTCTTGGCTGTGCATGTGAACGGCCGGAATTGCAGCCGATCCCAGCGGTGCTTCAGCGGCAAACCCGCCCGCATAATCCGCCTCCTAAACGAGGTTAAGAGAGTGAGTACTCCCTCAGCCCTGTTTCCCCAGTCATCTGTAGTGCTTGCTCCTTTTAGCCGGTGCTGCTGGGATCCGCACACTGCACCGCACACTTGCGCGGTGCATTATGGGATTTCCGGGGCCAGAACGACACGTCCCGGCCCCTGACTCTCTGTGTTGCCTGGGCCAGCGGAGGGTCATCTGAGCATGCGGGGAGTGCAACCAGCAACAGAGGAGCCGTTGTCCTAAGGGAAGGCAAGTTCAAGCATACTTCCCTGCCGCCCGCCCACTGATCGTGAGAAAGGGCTCTTAAGTCAGACCATTGGTCAAATACTGTCATTCATTCATTCATTCATTCATTCATTCTGTCTCCTCTGATTGGCAAAGACTGTCAGAGGTTTCAAGCAGAGGGAGGCCTTTCCCAGCCCTCTGTCCTGAGACCCTTTAACTGGATATCCTGGGAGACCTTCTGCATGGAAAGCTTGAGCTTTGCCACTGAGCTATAGCCCTTAGTGATTAAAAGGGTCTATACAACTAAAGAGAAACTCCTGCTCTCTCCCCAGTGGCGTTGGTTTGATATGCTAAGTTAACCAACCAAGCCGAGACCAAGGGATTAGTCCTCTTGAAGGCTGAAAGTTGCCAGCCGCTGGGACTTAAGGCAAGTAAGAGCCCTGATGGCCACAGAATGAAAGGCAGAGAAGAAGATGATCCATGGGTGCAAAAATAAATATTTTATTCAGAGATCTCAGTGCATTTTGAGCTATAGTCCTTTATCAGGGGATTGTAAAGAAAGCAAAGAGAAACACAAATATGGAAATGTAAACACAAAGGAAAAACTATTTGAAAAAAATAAGCAACAAAGCTACAGCATCCAAATAGGAAATAACAAACAATTGCAAATAGTAAAAACAATCTTTAAAACATGCCCCAAACATGAAAAATATAAAACAAACATTATAGAAAAATGAATATGTCCCTGACGGTTGTGCAGCCCTCAGGGACATATTTTCGGGTGGCACGGAGGGCTTCCTTGAGAAGGGGGTCAAATATTGCCACTGCATCGGTACAGTTATTTAAGAAGTTCTGTTAGGCTGCTCTCTTGTGTTTAAATATTCATGTTCCTCCCTGCTTGCTTTATGTAGTCCCCTGATGAAGAGCTGTAACATGTTGGGATCTTTAAGTAAAATACTTATTTTTGCATCAATGGATCACTTTTTCTATGTCCAAAATGCACGGATCAGAGGTTGAGACATGAAGCCGGGTCCCTAGGCTTACCCTTACTAAATTATGACTTGCCTCATGGAATTTTCATAAGGAGAAAGAACATTAAAAATGATTCATTAAAAGGGTTGTAATTGAACGCTAAGGTGGTGTTCAAAGTATTTTATCCTATGCAACCTTAACAAGGTGACCTGCACAAGAACTGTGAGTTTAATCATATTTCCCACTTACAAATTCCAGCTGT
Source organism: Hemicordylus capensis (assembly GCF_027244095.1). Classification (NCBI taxonomy): domain Eukaryota; kingdom Metazoa; phylum Chordata; class Lepidosauria; order Squamata; family Cordylidae; genus Hemicordylus; species Hemicordylus capensis. The sequence continues at coordinate 246,671,931 of NC_069658.1, read as the reverse complement.
TGCTTGTGTGTTCCTTGGCATGCCCATAAATAGGGCACCGTTTTCTGTGAATGAATGGATATAAATCTATATATCTCATATAGAATATCCAATGCCACATTTCCCTCTCCGAAATAGAGGCACCTAGAGTGCCACGAGGTAAGAATATCAAATTAATACAAACCAAAATATTGACAGTAACCACAACAAAAAATTAAAGGAGAATTTTAAAAAAATCTTAAATTTTTAAGAGGAGGAAAGTGTAAAAGACAAAAATAATGAAATTTAAACCTTGCTAAAATGACGTTTTCAGAGGTTGATAGAACACTGGCAAGAAAGAGAGTGTCCTAACCTCCTGTGGTGGCTTTATAGCAGAACCTTGCCTAACCTCTTTTGACAGCTTTAGGGCAGATCAAAAATTATGATGAAAAGAGGATCTGTAAGTACCTCCCGCATTGCTGAAGAATCACTGAAGACAGAAGCCCTATTCACAGATTATGTCCAATGCATGTACAATCTGTGTACACTATGCACATGTACAGATCTGTATGAACATACAGCTATCCACGTGTTGTGTTGGATGAGGTATGGCAGTACACTCCCAATCTGTGACCTGCATTTCATTAGTCCAGTACCATAGTTCACTTTCAAAATGAACGCAGGTACTGTCATTCACATGACTGCCAGCAGGGTAGGTGAAGCATCCAACCTGGGTAGGAGAGCTGGGCACACTCCCGATTTTCGGTCACAATTTTTTTTTTAGTGCAAATATTAAGGTAGGAGGCAGCGAGAATGATCATGTGCGAGGCAGCAGATGGGTAGGACAAGCACACCCTAGAACATAAAGAACAGCCCTGCTGGATCAGGCCCAAGGCCCATCCAGTCCAGCATCCTGTTTCACACAGTGCCCCACCAGATGCCACTGGGAGCCTACATGCAGGAGTTGAGGGCATGCCCTCCTGCCGTTACTCCCCCGCAACTGGTACTCAGAGGCATCCTGCCTTTGAGGCTGGAGGTGGCCCACAGCCCTCCGACTAGTAGCCCATGATAGACCTCTCCTCCATGAAGTTATCCAAACCCCTCTTAAAGCCATTCAGGTTGTTGGCTGCTACTCAGATTTCTTCCCCAGCATTTTATTGAAGTGGGAGGAAAAGCCATTTGACCCAGCTGCCACCTCACACATGATCACCCCACACACACCTTAAGGATTGCAAGCATGTGACTGAAAATCAGGAGTGCACCCAGTCAGGTGCGGAGGGAGGCCAGTGGTGGCCTGCCTGCTGTTGCAGGCCCTGATGTCAGACACAGGGAGCAGTTAGCCACAACCCCTGTGTCTGATGTCAGGCCTGGGGACGTGGTTTCGCTCCCAAACGGGGCCGCACAGTGAGCTAAGCCACGCCCTCATCATATGGGGGGCATGTCTGGGGCACAAGGCGCGGCCCCTGAAGGGTGGCGGCCCGGGTTCTTTGAACCCGTTTGCTCAATAGTGGCTCCGCCCCTGCACTCAGTTCTCTTACGCTGGGCACTTCTCCTACTCTGCCAGCAGTTGTGTGAACAAGCCTGTTGTCTGAGCAGGGCTACAAAGAAATACATATGACAGCAGATGGGCAGGGAGGCAGTTGTGACTGACACAGCCTGGAATCCTCTGCTAACTAGGGCAAGAGGCTCTTTTTCAAGTGTCCGCTCCGCTGTTCAGCCCAGCATAGTGCCTCTGCAGTGGATATTCCTGGTATCTTTTTTAAAAAGGATTATAAAATATATGTAAATTAAAAATTATATATATAAGTGCGTTTGGGGCAGGGAACCATTTTATTGTTCCTTTTGCTTTGTAAACCGGCACAGCATCCCTCCAGTGGCTGTTGCTGGTGTCTATCTTATGTTTCTTTTTTAGATTGTGAGTCCTTTGGGGACAGGGAGCCTGTTTGTTTGTTTGTTATGTAAACCGCTTTGGGAGCTTCTGTTGAAAAGCGGCATATAAATATTTGTTGTATTTGTAAACTTCTTTGAGCCCTCTTTGTGGTGGTGGTGGTGGTGGGGAATGATTTATAAACATCCATAATAGTAAAATAATAACTGGGAGATCCATGAAATACTTCCAGAGAAGCAATGGCTTGCTTGCTGCTTAGCACTCCGCTGATCCAAGAGCGGGGGGGGGGGGGCACATGCTGGTTCCATGCAAGTCCAAAGCCTGTCCATGCTGGAAGCAAGCTCAGAGAGGCTCCATGGCTCCTGAGAATTGCATAATCGCTGATGCAACTATTTCCCCATCATTCCTACTGGAAGAACCTTTGCTTCAGCGCTGATGCTATACTTAGGAGCCATGGAGCCTCTCCGAGCTTGCTTCCAGCATGGACGGGCTTCCAACTCTCATGGGACCAGCATGCAGACCTCGCTCTTGAATTGATGGAGCGCTGGGTAATATGTCAGCCAACATCCTGTATTGCCTCCAAAGGATCACAAGGCCTCATTTAAAATTATGTTTCATCTACACGGTTATTGCCAAAATTCCAGGAAAAATACAGGAGCAACAAAATCTTAATATATGTGGTTATCTGACAATCCACCAAGTGGACTTCCACCAAATTCTCATTGGAGTTTCCTGTGAGCCACAGCAGATGGTGCCAACTAAAATAAGCTGGCTGTATAATTTTAGATATGTCAGAAAGAATCCAGAGACTGGCTAAGTGACATGGAGACTGTTTCTGATTACTGTCCATATCCCTAAATATATACTTATTTTAGAGAGACGTTGTCGGGTTTGTGGCTCTGAAGGGATTTCTTAGTCTGTCTGTGTCCCGTGGTGTCCTATTCTGAGCTCTACGCTGCAAATTAAAATAGGCCCCATGTCTATTTATGCAGGCTCCAAGTAAATAGACTGAATATATTCAAGATGGGGGATTTCCCCCATCTGTTGTTGACGTTACCAGCTTGCTAAAAACGCTGCCCCAAATGCATTTTAATTTTTTCATGTTGCTGCATACAAAGAAATCCATTTCCTACTGCATGGAGCAGAAGTAAGAAAACCTCACCTCACTTGCTACTAGAAGCAGTGGCTGGCTACCAAGTCCAGTCGAAATGGGCTGGCCCCCTGGCAGGGGCATTGCTAAGCACTTGAAAGATCTGGGCCCACAGTCCCTCTTCCCATTTTGATAATTAAACATTTCCATGCTTTCTGGGTCAGGGACAGGCAAAGGAGGTTTAGAAGCTCCTGGTGGCTCCTGGGCTTATCTGAAGTAGCACTCCAGGCCTCTGGGCTTGCTTCTGCTTCCCTTCCCTTCCCGCCAATATGGAAAACCTGCTTGGCTGGCTGAGTGAAGGCATGGCTGCACCATTTTAAAATCTCTCTTCAAGTGCTCAGGATCGCTTTTACTTTTTCTCTTATTTCTTCCCCCACAAAGCAGCCTCTCTTGCTCCCCTCCACTCCTGCAGCAGAATTCTCCTGACATTCAGGGGTTTTGATGTTAAAATCCCTTTTTCTCTTGATGTACATTCTTGTACAGGCCGCCATTTTGTGACTGGCTCCACTGCCCCAAGCAGCCATATTATGAGCTCTACTTTCTCAAGCTGCTATTGTGTTCTGGTTAACTCCCAAGGTTATCCACACACACACCCGCCCTGCCACCCCACCCCCAAAGCTCCTGAAAGCCTTAAACCTGCCCACTTCTGCCCCAGGGGAATCCATTGCTTTCTTCCATAGATGACCAGGCGATTTGGTCTTTTGCTCTGATCAGGGTGGCGTTCCATGGGTGGGGACTCCTGTCGTTGTTGTTGTTGTTATTTTACATTTATATCCTGCTCTTCCTCCAAAGAGCCCAGAGCGGTGTACTGCATACTTGAGTTTCTCTTTCACAACAATCCTGTGAAGTAGGTTAAATCTTCCCATTGTCATGGATGGATCACCATTTGGTTCAGATAGAACTACAGCCTTGGCCCACCTCTGCAGGGGTGAAGGACCTATTAGGTTGGTCCGACCAAGGAGGTTATTGGATCCAACAGAATTCCAAGAAGCCTTGGAAGGGTTTAGGGTTGGCTCTGCTAGTGATTCTGTCAATGCTCTGGTGCAAACATGGAATAATGAACTCACTAGAGCAGTTGACACAATCGCTCCTAAGTGTCCTCTCTGACTTTCTTTAAAGAGAGCCTCGTGGTATTCGGATGAACTGCGGGTGCTGAAGCGCTGAGGTAGATGACTAGAGTGCAAGTGGAGGAAGACTCGCATGAGTCTTATAGGGTACAACACAGAGCACATTTGAAGATCTATGCTCTGGCAGTGCAGGTGGCAAAGAAGCAGTTCTTTTCTGTCTGCATTGCTTCTGCAAACTCATGTCCAGCTGAATTGACTAGGGTTGTGAGGGGGCTAGTATGTGCCCTCTCCCCTTTGAATTTAAACTTGGAACAATCAGTCACTCGCTGTGACATTTTAAATGATTTTTTGTGGATAAAATTTCTTGCATTCGGGCCAAGTTGGATTCCACGGTTACCACAGAGTCTGCTGTGGAGGTGTCCAGCAACTCCTCTTATGGAATTAGATTGGATCATTTTCAGTTTGTGACTCCTGAGGAAGTGGACAAACTGTTTCAGAATGTGCGTCCTACAACCTGTTCTCTTGACCCTTGCCCAACTTGTCTTATCTCATCTGATAATTATATTGTCAGAGAGGGACTGGTAAATTTTATAAATGCTTCTCTGAGGGAGGGCAGGATGCCTCCTTGTCTTAAGGAGGCTATTATCCGACCACTTTTGAAGAAAGCTGCATTGGATCCCTTGGAGTTAGCTAATTACAGACCTGTTTCTAACCTTCCATGGTTGGGCAAGGTGATTGAGCGAGTGGTGGACTCTCAGCTTCAGGCAGTTTTGGAAGATGCAGATCTAGACCCATTTCAAACTGGCTTTTGTGTGGGCTATGGGGTTGAGACTGACTTGGTCAGCCTGATGGATGATCTCCAACTGGCTATCGACACAGGGAGTGCAACTTTGCTGATCCTCTTGGATTTCTCTGTGGCTTTAAATACCATCAACCATGATATCCTCCTGGACCACCTGAGGGAGGTGGGATTGGGTGGCACTGTCTTACAGTGGTTCCACTCCTACCTCTCTGGTAGATTCCAGATGGTGTCACTTGGAGACTGTTGGGGTGTGTCCGAATCAAAATGGCCTCCAAATGACGTTTAAATTGCCCAAATCAATTTGGGTCGAATTCTGGGTGATTCTCCTCAACCCCAAATCGGGCCCTCTATTTTGAGGGAGATTCTATATGAGGTCAAATGTGCATATCACTCCTGATTTGACCTGAATCAATCCAATGGCGAATTGAATGGCACGCTATTAGGAGCAAATCCTGCCTTCACCACGTCAGTCACCCGCTTGCCTTGCTGCTCATGGTTGCAGCAGGGCTTGTCTGAAGAGGGAAGAGCCCTCCCTGTGATGGCGGATTCACTCTCGCAGTCAACAGATGTGCCTGCCAACACGGGGAAAGCTCTTCCCTCTTCAGACAAGCCCCGTCGTAACCGTGAGTGGCAGGGCGTGTAGATGGGTGATATAGAGGGGGCGGGACTTCCTCCCCCTTCACCCTGCTGTTCATGGCTACAGCGGGGCTTTTTAATAACATCTGAAGGGAGACTAAATTTAATCCAGGATCAGTTTGATTCTGGGATCCCGTGATCTCAAGATCAGTTTTGATCTGATCTTGGTCTTTTGATGCATTTTTCTTACAGAATCCAGTGATGCTCTGGGGCCTTTTAAATTGGACATGGTTTAGGGCTTCATAATCCAGCCCTGGCTCTGTGTATTTAGCAACCCTGCTTCTCAAGTGGTCCAAGGTATTGTGGCACCTGAGGTGAATCACCAAATGCTGCCCTGCCTCACATCCCTGGTAGGCTCTTGAGTTTGGGGAAATTTCAGTTCATTGCTGAATTTTACCATTTGTTAAACCCGGGACCACCATGTGCTGAAGGTTTGTGAGGTATGAATGAAATAAAATAAATGCATGTATGCATGCAGGTGGGTGCACTAGTGGTATTCTCTCCTTCCCTTGAGTTCATATTTTTTGGTGGGTCGGGGGAGATGGACACCACCGCAAATTGCTTGCTTTTGCTCTCAGGTGCATATTTCCCAGAATAGGGCATTTGAAGGCTGAAATTCTAGGCATGCTACCTGTGAGTACACCCCATTGAATTAAGTGGTGCTTACTCTGGAATAAACAGGTATAGGTGGGCTGCAGGGCAGGCATCTGCAAGGGAGGGGGTGCAACCCATGGACAGGCCCTGTCATGTTATTTTAAATACGCATTGCCTGAGCATCTAACCACAGGTGTTGTATTCTGAAAACAGCTGATGCAGCCACTTTGTGGAAGCTCACGCAAATCTAGGTGGCATTAACAGAGGCCTAGTGTCCAGATCACAAGGAGGAATTGTTCCACTCTATTCTGTGCTGGCCAGGCCTCACTTGGAATATTGTGCCCAATTCTGGGCCCCACATTTAAGAAAGATGTTGATAAACTGTAATGGGTTCAGAGGAGGGCAACCGAGATGGTGTGGGGTCTGGGAAACTAAGTTCTATATGAGGAATGGTTGAAGGGGCTGGGCACACAGCTCAGAGAACACAAGATTAAGGTGATCGATGCCCGTTCTCTTCAAATATTTGAAGGACTGTCGCATAGAAGAAGGAACAGGCTTGTTCTCGCTTGCTTCTGAGGGCAGGGCTAGAGCCAATGGGTTGGAATGTATTTATTACATTTAATCCTGCTCTTCCTCCAAGGAACCCAGCATTTTGTACATGGTCATATTTATCCTCACAACAACCCTGTGAGGTAGGTTAGGCTAAGAAATAAGTGACTGGCTCAGTCAACCAGTGAGTTTCAAGGCTGAATGGGGATTTGAACTCAGGTCTCGCCAGTCCTAGTCCAACACTGTAACCATTGCACCATGTGACAAGGAAGCAGATAGCGGCTAGGCGTAGGAGGGATTTCCTAACTGTAAGAGCTGTTCGGCAGTGCAACAGTTTGCCTTGTGCAGTAGTGGGCTTCCCTTTGCTTGATGCTGGACAGAAGCTGGATAGTCATCTGTCATGGACTGACTGAGCAGGGGGTTACTCTAGACTCTAGAAGACCTCCAAGATCCCTTCCAACTCTCAGAATAATCGAATTTGATTTGAGACTGGTCAGTGCCTGAATAGGAAATTGCTGGCAAAGCTTGTGTTTACTCCCTTGAATTCCACCTAGGAGGGGCAAGTGGAATATAAAAGCAATAAATATTCCACAGATTTGGAAACACTTGTTTTGCAACTGATGGATTTTTCTATGCAACATTTTTAATCAGACGGGCAGAAATTCAGTAGGTGCCACTTCCCCTTTCCACCGCAGCATGGAGAGGCACGGAGGTGGAAAACTCTGCTTTTGGATTTCTGCTTTGACTAGCCTCTGTTTTGCAATCCTGACCTGACCATTAAGGTGCGGTTCTTTTGCCTCCTGTCCCTGCTTCTTTTGTTCTCAAAATCCTGCAGATTTCTTCAAGCTGATGCTAGTCAGAGTCTGTGGCAACGTCTTTTAAAACTGTATATTTTAATTCTTCCTCTGAGCAACTATGCTGGAGAGAAAGTATCATTTTGAAAGAATGCTGCATTTACTTTGTTTCCAATGAAAGGTATTGTCTAGCTGTTAAATCCCTCCCTTAAAACCCTCGCCTTCCGCCTAGACTAGGCTTTCCCCCCCATTTCTGCCCTGCCCACTGTCTATTAACCCTTTCCTATCCTCTATCTTTCTGGTTCTTTAATCCAGAGAAGAGAAAACAATGAAAACACCAGAGAATCCACTTTCTTTGATGCACTTGTGCTCTGGGTCGAAATTAAAGGGCTACAGTCAAACAAAAGGAAAACAGTTCTAGTCCAGACATTTAAAAATATTTCTTTCTTGTTCCTTCACATGAGGTGCTGGACGGGTTAAACCGATAGAGGACTGTGTTTCCCAGAGAGGACAAGAAACTTGAGCTCTAAGAGCCTCTTAATACTCAAGGCCCTTTGCTGATGGGAGGAGAGAGAGACTGTCGGTCTGGATCTGGAGTTCAGTTTTTTTTTCTCAATAGAAGCAGCACCGAAAGAAGAAAGAAATGCAAAGGAGGCTACACGGAGGGTAAGCGATGGGGGTGCAAGCCAAGGGAGGTGCATCTCCCCAGCAGATAAAAGTAAGAGGAGAGGCAGGAAACTGCCAGGAGAGGCATTCTGACCTCCCCCCTCGCATCAGGGTGAAAAGGAGAGGTTTTGTGTGGCTGATCCCTGCTAAGCATGGCCTCTCTCTCTCCGCCTGGACAATGGCAGAAGCTGTGGCTGATCCCAGATCAAGTACCAGGCACAGGAATTATTTCTTTTCTCTTCTCTCTCTTTTTGCCCCTTTTCAAAACTAGGGAGATTCTGGCTTTTCTGTTGCCCTCATCTAGAATAACTGGACCTTTTATACCGTAGGCATACGAAGAGAAGGCACCTGAACTCCTGAATGGATTGGATCCTGAACTGCCACCACATTTTCTGGCTCTGTACGTTCCCACATTCTTTGCAAGGGATGTGTAAACACACTCTCTGGTGTGAAACACTCCCTGCTATTAGAAAAGCAGCACATCAGCAGAGCAAGGTTCAAGCCTAGAACCGTAGCAAAATCCTCTCTTTCTCCCTGTTGTGCTTCTTTTCCCAACATCTGGACCAAGAGGGCACTTGTACAACAAGCAAAGTTGTGCACCCACAAAAAATGGCATAGTTGCACAAAATCCCATCATTGTGCCCTTGCGTATATGATCCCTGCAATGGATAGAAGAAGAGGCTTCCCAGCAGGAGGTGCACCACAGGTTGTGCACTTTGCTGCACATGTACATGGATGTTTGTGTGAGGGCAACATTAGTATAGAATGCAGGCTCCTGCCTTAGCAAAACTAGCTTGCACAACAGCCTTATGCTAGTGCAACACATTTGCACAAGCCCTTCAATAGGCTGGATGCGAGCCCTTTTTCATTACTAGGGCTATAATACGTCATAAACCATTGTGATTTTGTTATTAAAAACAATTTGGCTTGACTAAAAAGGTACTCAGATTAATGAACAGCAAAGTCTTAAAAATTGTACTTTAAAAAAAAAAAGACAAAAGATTGCTGTCAATTAATTCAAGTGGTAAAAAGGTACTTGGGTTAATGGACAGCAAAGTCTTAAAAATTGTACGTATTTCTAATATGTGCTCCTAAAAACCACAGAGGGTTATTATCATCTTAAGACACATTCTTCCCTGTGTGTAGGGAAACAGGAAATGCCTCTTTTTAAAAAATCTTGGCAAATATGACACCATCTTCCAAAGAGTTTGTGTGTTGCTTTACCCCCCACCGCGTGCAGAGTTAGGCAGATTTAATCAATAAACTATCAACAATCAACTAAAATAATCAACTATTGGATGGTTTAATCAATTGAAATTTCTTTTCATCAGGTGGCAGGTGTATGTGTGTGTGTGTGTGCGCGCGCGAGGGATTTGCACAAAACCAGTTTGCCCAGTTTGATTTGAATACAAACCAGATTTGAACCGGACAGGGCATGTTCAGGCTTGGCAGCTCTTGAGCTGGACCTGGCCCGGTTCAAATTAGAACTCATTTAGGCCCGGTTCGAGGATGGCGGGGTGTGTGTGTTAAAATTGGGGTTTTAAAATAATGACTTACCGCCCTCACAGCACTTTGGCCACGGTGGGGGGGGGTGGCGTTCCTGGCAGCTCTCCTTCCCCACACTGGCCTCCCTAGGCTGTTTTGGCCCATTTGGGGGATGTTCCTGCCCTCTGTGTGCATGTGGTTGCCATTTGGGGGGTTGCCGCCCATGCATGTGGGCCAAAACCTGGCTGCCATATGTGCAGAGGGCCAAAATGGCCCTCAAATGGGCCAAACTAGCCCAGGGAGACTCAGGGGGAGGCCAGCAGGTGGAGGGGGAACTGCTGGAGACCCCCCTGCCCCGGCCACTGCTGCATCCTTGAGGCCACCATAGCCCTTGGCAGCAGTAAGTCATTACTTTTAAAAACCAATTTTAACGCCCTCCTCACCCCCCTGGAACTGGGCCAAAACCGGCCTGTGGGTTTGGTTCGACCTCGGACCAAACCGGACCCAGTTCAGTCCGAGGTTGAGCATCTGGACCACCGGTTCAAATTTGAACCCGTTTGCACACCCCTAGTGTGTGTGTGTAAACAAAACACATACACACCCACACACCCTTAAGAGCCACCACCAAAACACCAGGCAAATATGGAGTTTTGTAACTGATTTACAAAGCTGGATTACTGTAACGCACTCTAAGTGGGGCTGCCCTTGAATAATATTTGGAAACTGCTGCTAGTGCAAAATGCAGCTACTAGGATTTTACCTGGAGCTGCTCACTGGGTCACGCCATCACGCCAATTTCGAAAGAGCTACACTGGCTGCCAATTTGTTTCTGGGTCCAATTCAAGGTGCTGGTTCTGACCTTTAAAGACCTTATTGGTTTAAAGCCCTTAACAGTTTGAGCCCTGGGTACCTGAGGGACCATCTGATCCCAAAGGTTGCTGCCCTCTTGAAGAGGTCGTCTGCAGGGGCTCTGCTCCAGGTGCCGACAATGGGGGAGTCTCAGCTGTCGTGCACACGGGCAGGGCCTTCTCAGTTGTTGCCCCCAGACTCTGGAATCTGCCCGCTCCTTAATCTCCCTCACTGTTTTTAGAAAGCATGTGAAATCCTGAGGTTATTCTCACGATGGGGGAAAACCAGGCTCCTTTCGTGGGTGGACCCAGTGTTTCTCCGGCAGCTAGCCCACCAAAGTAGCCCTCCCCTTAACCCAGGTTAGCGCAGCGTACCGCTAACCCGGGTTTTCTGATCATGTGCCACCACAGCTCGGCTCCACGCTGCAGCGACACACGAGGAGACCTCTGCCGGGAGGCTCAAACAAGCCTCCCGGTCCCAGGGGTCTCCCCAGAATGCCCTGCACACTTGCACGGGGCATCCTGTGTCTTCTGGGAGCCGGGAGGCCCCTGATCCCCCACCTCCCCAACTGGCTCTGTGACAGAACTGGTAATCATGTGGGTGGCCAATTGGCTGCCCAGGGAGGGCTCGGCGATTGTCTGTGGGGTGGGGTAAGTTAACCCACTCTCCCCGCAGACCCTCTGGAAGGTCTTCTCACCGATCGTGAGAAAAGCTTCCTTGGCTTTTTACCCAGGCTTGTATTTGATGGTTTCTGTTGCTGTGGCTTTGTATCTTTTGTAATCATAATGTGCTTGTTTTTTTAATCTTTTCATCAAATTTATAGTTTTATATTTTAGCTACTATTTTAATTGTGTAATTTTTGTAGTCTTGTTTTAACCTTTGTGTGAACCTGCCTTGAGATTGTTTTAATGAAGAGCAGTATAGAAATTTGTTTATAAATAAATACATAAATAAATAAATAAAATTAAAGTATTTGTACCCTGCCCCTCAAGTTCAATACTAGGAAGATAGGAAGCTGCCGTATACTGAGTCAGACCATTGGTCCATCTAGCTCGGTATTGTCTGCACAGACTGGCAGCAGCTTCTCTTGGGGCAGCTCACAAAGAGTAATTCTATTACCAACAATTTTAAAGCCTTCTGATCAACTAAAAAGATGACATCTTGTTTTAAAAGAAAATAATAAAATCACTTACAAGATTAACCCATTAAATGCTGCTGCCCTAGTATACCTATTGGGGTGGCACAAGGTATTGTGAACCGCCCCAAGACTTTGGTTTGGGGCGGTATATAAAGGTGTTATATAAAAAGATAAAATAAATAAAGACTATTGTGATGCCTGAGGCACGGCACAAAATGCTGCCTTTCCCCATGACCTTGGCAGGGGCCAACCCCTTTCAAAACCACCCCTTGCCAACTTTGAAAGTGCTTGGAGGTGCGGAGAACAGGAAGGTTGCCGGCAGCCTCCTCTTCCCTCCTCGTGCTTCTTGCAGTCTTTGCAAGGAGGGTGAGGAAAGGCACTTGCAAAGTTTGAAAGGGTGACATTTGTCCCTAGCCATCTGCTGCCTGAGGGGTTTGCCTCACCTTGCCCATGAAACATAGAGTAAACGGACCTTGCATTCTGCAAGCAGAGAGAGGCCTTCCTAGCTGCTACTTGAGCAAAGCAGCACTTTTTAGAAGTGACGATTCTCTTTATTGAGCAGGGGGAGAGCAACTGGCCCTTTCCAGCCCCAGCACAGCATCCCTCCAGTGGCTGTTGCTGGGGTCTGTTTCTTGTTTAGATTGTGAGCCCTTTGGGGACAGGGAGACATCCTCTCTCTCTCTCTCCCTATGTAAACTGCTTTGGGAACTGTTTTGAAAAGTGGTATATAAATATTCGTTGTATCTATTTTTGTATGCCTTTCCTGTCACGGATCTCCTGGTGCCCGACACTCCACTCTATGCACAGTTTAGCTTACTGGAGACAGCTCCATCTAACTCAGTATTGTCTACACTGACTGGCTGTGGCTTTCCAAGGTTTCAGGCAAGAGTCTTTCCCAGTCCTACCCAAGGGTGCACCTAGATAATTTGGGCGCCCGGACCACCCAGCCGAGGCCCCCCCACACACAGAATGACCCCCCCAACACAAGGCCCCCCCCAAACCTCCTCTAGGGGGCCCATCGCCAAACCGCCATTTGTTTTGTTTTGTTTTAATCATTACCACAGCCAAGGGGTGACTGTGGGGGTGTGTGTGGAGCAGTCCTTTTCCTCTCTTCCCCCCTCCCCTGGTGGGGGTGGGGGCCGGAGCGATGCTGGGTGTGTCTGTTCAGGCCAGTGTCTTCTTCCAACTGCAAAGTGCGCCTGCACCGTTGACGTCATGGGCTTGTGATGATCTCAACTGTGCAGGCGTGCCTTGCAGTTGGAAGATGATGCTGGCCCAAAAGGACAGGCCCAGTGTTGCTCCAGCCCCTGCTGGGGGAGGGGGGGAAAGACTGCACCGCTCCGCCCCCCCCATGGCCACCCCTCGGCCCGGTAATGATTAAACAAACAAAAACAAAGGGAGGCTTGGCGGGGAAGGCGTCAGGTGGCCTCTGGAGGCCCCCGGCCATTTAGAGGCCCCCTCGGACCTTGGAGGACCAGACCAGGTCCCCAAGGTCCAGTGGTTAGAGTGCCTCTTGTCCTACCTGGAGATGCTGCCAGGGATTGAATCCGGGACCTACTGCATGCAAAGCAGATACTCTGCCACTGAGCTGCGACTCCTGCTCTGGCTTGAAATACTGGCCTCTTTTATGAAGTAGATTTCATACTCCTGATGTTTGCAGCAAGGATCCGTTTTTTACATACTCTACAAATCAGGGCTTCTTTAATAAGGAAGATAGATAGATAAACTTTATTGTGGTCTTTGACCAGTACATTGATAAGGAAGGGAAATGTCAGCATTCCAGGGGGGCTGGGAAAGCTAAGTATTGGCAAGTACATATCCCAGGACTCACTGAAGGGATTTTAACTATTTGCAAGATACACTTTGAGTCTTCTCTCTTGAATGAGAGAGGGAGAAAGAGATACAGAAAGAAGGCCAGTGTCCAGGTAATACTTCCCCCTCCCCAACTAGCCCATGTGATTAAGAAATGGGGTGTATCTTTCCCAGACACTCTGACATCCTCCTGACACATTCCTTTATTGCGTGGTGGGCAGTTTGTCCTAACCTACATGCTTCCCTTAAGCAAGAGGGGGACCTTTTGGATGCTTTAACTGAGGAGGATTGCTAAGATGGATTCCTGTTTTCATTCCCATTCTCCAGGTAGACGGCCCTGTCAGCAGCCATCGAGCACTTCGCCGTGGAGAATTTCTGTGTGCGCTCCTGAGACAAAGATACCCCTCATCACTGCCTTTGCTACCAACTTTAAGCACAGAGAAAGCCAAGGCCAGGCACTCCCCAAAGCCTCTGTATTTGCAGAGAAAAGAGTGTGAGAGAAGGCCTTGTGGTGAGGCTGTCCCAAGATGGCCGCAAAGCGCAGAGCGACCCCTAGCCTTCAGTTCCAGGGCCCCTTGGAGCAGATGGCTCGGCGGGGGATGAAAATGGAGGATGAAGAGGAGGAAGCTGAGAATGCTGAATTGGAGGAAGGGTGGAGAAGAAAAGGAGAAGCCTCTCGCAGCTCCCGCGAAAAAGATGGAGGGCTCCCCAGAGGCAGAGCAGCACAACAGAAGGAGCACCATAACACAGGGCGCTCCCCTCGCTCTGGGTGGAGGAACCCTCGGCTGTCACGGACTGCCGAATGGGAAGACAGACAAGGGTTATCGCCCTCTCTGGAGGGGCCAGCGGTTGCCCGCCAGTGGCCCAGAAGTGGACGGGCCAACCGGCACCCTCCAAGCCTCAGTGGGGATGCCCCAGAGACCCACAATAGTTTGGACTCTGGGGAAATTGGTGAATCTGGTATGGTGAAAGTGAAGGAAGAAGTCCTAGGAGACGACTCCATAAGCATGGAGATGAAGCGCCAGCGTTTCCGGCAGTTCCGCTACCAGGAGGCTGAGGGCCCCCGCGAAGTCTGCAGCCAGCTCTGGTATCTTTGCCACCGGTGGCTGAAGCCAGAGAGGCACACCAAGGAGCAGATTCTGGAGCTGCTCATCTTGGAGCAATTCCTGGCCATCCTGCCACCGGAAATCCAGAGCTGGGTCCGGGAACATGAACCGGAGACTTGTTCCCAGGCGGCAGCCTTGGCAGAGGATTTTCTGCAGATGAAGCGTGATGCTGAGAGGAGGGAACAGCAGGTGAGGGAATAGTTCATCCTTCGAATCAGGGGAGAGCAGGGAACATAGACATTTACTGTCTGAACAGATTATGCCATTCAGTCTAATTATCAACATCAATTCTCTGTGGAACAAAAACACATAAAAGTTGGTTTTGTTTCAAGCATCTTGTTGTTGTTGTTGTTGTTTATTATAGCTCAGTAGTAGAGCATCCATTTTGCTTGCAGAAGATCCAAGAGTCAATCCCTGACAACTCCAGGTAAGGTTGGGAAAGACTCTTGCCTGAAACCCCGGAGGCGACCTGTTGCCAGTCAGCATAGACAATTCTGAGCTAGATGGACCAATGGTCTGACACAGCATAAGGCAGCCTCCTGTGTTTCTAATGACCTATCATGAGTGCCACCTCAAGCAATTTGGAAAGGCAGGATACCAATTAATAAAATATTGTTCCTTCTAGCTCAAAGTGCCTTCTGGAAGGTTGGAATCATACATAGTGTGAGGACGTGGCATCTTGAGATGGGGCTGAAGCTCACTGGTACAGCATAGGCCAGGGTTTCTTAACCTTGGGCCCCCAGATGTTGTTGGACTACAACTCCCAGAATCCCCAGTCACAAAGGCCATGTCTGGGGATTCTTGGAGTTGTAGTCCAACAACATCTGGGGGCCCAAGGTTAAGAAACCTTGGCATAGGCTATGCATCCAGGAGCAGTCAGGTTCAATCCCCAGCATTTCCAGATAGGGCCAGGAAAGACCCCTGACTGAAATCCTGGAGAGCTGCTACCAGTCAGAGTAGATAGTTTAAAGCTAGACGAACCAAGGGTCTGACTCAGTAGAAGGCAGCATCACAGATTCATCAGCAGCATCCATAGCTCAGCCATAGAGCACCTGCTTTGCACGCAGAAGGTTGGGCTCAATCTTTAGCAGCATCTCCAGGTATGGCTGGAAAAGACCCCTGCCTGAAACCCTGGAAAGTTGCTGCCTTTCAGTGTAGACAAGATTGAGCAAGATGAACCAAAGTTTGGATTCAGTAGAAGGCAGTTTCCCATGTAACCCGTGGGAACAGTCTGTAGCTCAGTAGAGCACCTGCTTTGCTTGCAGAAAGTCCTAGGTTCAATCCCTGCTGTCTCCAGACAGGACTAGGAAGTTCCCATCTGCAACCCTGGACAGCTGCTGTGGGTTACTGTAGACCATCCTGAGGTAGATGGACCAAGGGTCTAACTCACCATAAAGCAGTGTGCTATGTCCAACTTGGCCTTTGCTTCTGAGTTTTAGACTAAACCGGATCCTTGGTGCTGTTTTCAGGTGCTAGGACTGTTTGAAATGGACAATGCGGATTCTCCTGAGGCTGAGCAGCCTTCATCAGACACTGGGCCAAAGCCCCTATTCAGAGAAGCCAAGCAAGAGGCTGATGAAGAAGAGGCCAGCTCTCTGGGTAAGCATTTGGCCGTTACTTATTTGTTTTGCTTATTGATTCAAGGTATCTGGTTCTGGTTCTTGGACTGAACTTCAACCATGACACTTTTCCTCCTGGCTGCCTGTGAACCAGGTTGCTGCTCTGCAAACAGCAAACCACTAAGTCTCTAACAGCCAACACTTGCACAAACAGGGAGTTTGGGGCCTCTCTCATGGGCCAAGATGATGGTGTTTGGTTCCATTGCCCAGATTTCTCTTGAAATGACATCCTCTAAAGTGTTTGCAGACCCTCTCTGTTTTGTGTCATCCGTTAATAAGATACATCTACAGTCCATTCCTTCACCCACACATATTGAACAGCGGACTTGAGAATGGGCATAGCTACCATTGGGGGGGGGGAGGGATGGGTGTCCAGGGGCCACAATATCTACGGGCCACCTGCCATCTCCCCTGCCCTCCCTTCTAGCACCCCTGCTTTGTGTGCTCAACCCCGCCTCGCAATGGCCGCTCTTCAGTCATGATGCCTTATCACTGTGCCGGCTCAGTGAGACACCGATGCCAATGTGAACAAGCATGCATTGAAGAGGCTGCCTTTTGTTGCTGGGACGAGGGCAGCCCTGCCTCACCAAGCTGGCATGACTGGCACAAAGTTGGGACTGAGCGTAGCCATCAAGTTGGCCAGATATGCTCACAACCCAACAGGTAGGCACACCCACCACCACTGCCCAATGAAGGTGGGGGCAGCATCTCCTAATCTTGCTCCAGACCTTGCTAACCCCTTGGCCCTAGGTGATCCTCTGCTAGAAAAGTCTGAATGCTTTTTTTTTGCCTAGGTGAAATGATCTTTCATAAACACTTCTGGTAGCATACCTTCAAGGCTGATGAATGCCAGCAGCTTTTCAGTATCTTAAAACCCACAGTTCCTTCCCACTCAAAGCAATGGAGATGGCCTACCATCATTTCAAGGCATGTTAACTGTTTAGGGAAGCAGGGACAACATGCTTCCTTTTGAGATCTTTCAGAACAAGGGCCATAGAGGGTGGGAAAGTTTGCTGCAGTTTTATCAAATAGCAAAAGCCAACTCAGCTGATGAGTTGTGTTATGAGTGCAATGGCCCTATATAGAAGGGCATCTCTCTTTAAAAAAAGAAAGAAAGAAAAACACAGAAGAGGTCCTAAACAGGTCCTTAGTTCTGAGTGTAATCAGAATATCTCCCCCTCCCCCTCCTTGATCCTACAGGGACGCTTGGGCAGGTGGAACCGCGGGCAGGTGGCCCCCTTCCCCTCTACCCAGAGGAGGGTAGCTCTGATGATGAGGGCCTATTGGACCTTGTCTATGCAGCCAACCTTGAGATCCACAGCAGGCGGCCACCCCGACGGACCCGCCTCATCCGGATGCGCACCCACGAGCTCCAAGTGTCCGATGAGGAATGCCTGACCCGCTTCCGACTGGACCGCCAGGCCATCCAGGACCTGTGCACCCTGCTCGCACCCTACTTGGACGGGGCCTCTGCAAGCCGCAGACACATCCCCACCCTACAGAAGGTCTTGATAGCCCTCCAAGTTCTGGGGACTGGCTCCTTCCAGCGGATGACGGGCGACAACCTCCGGGTGTCCCAGTCTTCTGTTAGCCGCTGTCTGGATGCCTTCCTGGAAGCCATGCTCCGCCATGTGCATGAGCACATCACCTTTCCTACCACCGACTCGGAACTTCGCCGCACCCGGGAAGCATTCTTCGACATTGCGGGCTTCCCGAACGTCATCGGGATTGTAGACTGTACTCACGTGCCCATCATAGCGCCAGCGGACATGCCGGCACTCTACCGCAATTGCCACAATTTCCACAGCCTGAATGTGCAGGCCACCTGTGATGCGTCAGGGTGCTTTACCCATGTATTGGCGAAGTTCCCCGGGAGTGTCCACGATGCCCGGATATTCCAGCTGTCCCAACTGCAGAGGCTACTGGAGTCGTGGCCTGAAGGGAAGGGATGGCTCTTGGGTGAGTGTTTGGGGGTAGTGTGGGGAATGCTGTTCTGAGGGGAGGGCCACAGTGAAGATTGCACCCCATGAGATGGCCGCACCAGGGTGCTTTGTTTTGCTCACAATGTGTCCTTTTCTCCACAGGCGACTGTGGCTACCCCTTGCGTCCTTTCCTCATGACACCTCACCCCGATGAAGGCCCAGAACCTGTAGCACGATACAACGCTACCCACGAAACGACACGGATGGTGGTGGAGAGGGCCTTTGGGCAGCTCAAGATGAGATTCCGCTGCCTCCACTCCACTGGGGGCCGGCTGATGCTACGCCCCGAGAAGGTGGCCAAGGTGTTTGTGGTGTGTGCCATGCTGCATAACATGGCCCTGCGGCGCCAGCTGCCCATCATCAATGGTGGACAAGGGGTGGACACCGAGGTCCCTGTGCCTCCATATCTGGAAACTGATGGTGTTGTAGAGCAGGATCCACGGGGGGCAGATGTGCGGGAGCAAATAATCAGCACTTATTTCTCACAATAAATCCAACTTTCAATAGATAGCTTTTGGCTGGTTGTGTGTGTATGTCCTTCGGGGTAAAGGATGCTGGGAGGAAACCTAAACCTATTGTGTTGTATTAAGCTCTCCACTCCCACCCTGTGGTTGAAGCTTGGTCTTGTGGGGTTTCCCCCCAAATGAATGTCCTTGGGCTGATGGAGGGCCTGATAGACCACAACACTTGGAGAGGTGGGGTTGGATCATATTGGCTAGTGACTCTGGCTTTGGGAGTTTCATATCTTACCTTGTGGCTAGGCTCACTTGAATGAGTTACCCTAATCTCGTGCCATATTTGGGCATTACTAAACTTTGCTCTAAGTTGTCTTTTTGAACATACTGATTGAGGGGTGAGGAATGTGAGGAGTGAGGAAAATAAACCAAAGCTACCACTCATTGTTATAAGGAGAGTCTCTTTCCTAATAATCTTTCTTCATCAATTTCGAAATCTGAAAAAGCAGCATCCAAAGTAAGCTAGTCAGGGTTAAATCCAACGGCAATTAATGGGACTTAAGTTAATCATGACTAACTCGTTTCATTGATTTCAACAGTGGTTATAATCATGACTATAGGCTGGATACTGCCCAGTATTTTCACTATCAACAAGAACAAACCAAAACCAAAATGGTATCAACAAATATGCCATTTCAAAACACATTGATATGATCAGAGATCCAGTCTGAAAAATTTAATTTCAACTCAGCCCAGTCAGACTCAGTTATCTATGGTTCTTATTGTTAGAAAGCAAACCAGAGTAGGTTTTGCTTGGCAGAGGGGGAAGGATTAAGGTGGTTTCCAGCTGGCAATAAAGTGCGGGATCTGTAAACTTTTCCCAAGCATGGTCTTACTTGCTACGCAGAAGCTCTTTCAAGCTTCTGTGCTCCCTTCCAGCTTGATCTTTCCCTCTGTGCACATGCCAAGAAGGGACCTTGTGCCATTTTTACAGCTTCACCTGC
The DNA here is from genome assembly GCF_027244095.1 of Hemicordylus capensis. Classification (NCBI taxonomy): domain Eukaryota; kingdom Metazoa; phylum Chordata; class Lepidosauria; order Squamata; family Cordylidae; genus Hemicordylus; species Hemicordylus capensis. The sequence continues at coordinate 246,652,377 of NC_069658.1, read as the reverse complement.
TGGCCATCTTGCATTCTGAGAAGAACCTATCCATTTTCCTCAGTCGCTAGAAAAATAGTAATTAGAAAGGGCTGGGTCTTCTTGGAATGCAAGAGCTGACCAGCAGGTGGCACTGTGAAAAACACACAAGATCCCTGCTTGGCATGGGTAAAGAGAGTAAGAACATACTAGGAAGGACTGCAGAAGTCTGCAGGGGCATCTGTACAATGAGCAAGATCGCTCCTGGAATCTGTGCAAAAGCCTATTACCATCTGGAAACTCTCTAAATTCCCATCCCAAGTGAATATAGAGAGGTCAGTCACACAGTCAAAAACTGTATTCTACCAGGTTTGGGAGCTGTGTGTGCTCCTAATTTTTGGTTGTGTGGAAGCAAGTTAGGAGGAAAACCTGGGTAGAAGTGATTGTGTGGAAGCAAGATAGGAGGAAAAGCTACTCAGGGTTTCTTCCTACCTTGCTTCCACACAATCACTTCTACCCAGGTTTTATTTTTACCTTGCTTCCATATAACTGAAAATTGGGAGAACACACAGCTCCCAAACCTGGGTAGAATACAGTTTTTGATTGTGTGAATGACATGAGTATTGCATTTAATCAAATTAAGCACAAAGAAGAGGGTGCTGGCGAGTATGTGAAGCATTCAAGACTGTGTGCCTTTACAGCTATTCATCTATTAAACCAAGGGCTCTCAAACTTGGGTCCTCCCCAGCAGTTTTTGGACGACAACTCCCGTCATTCCCAAAGGCCATTGTGGGAGTTGTAGTCCAATGGCATCTGGGGACCCAAATGTGAGAATCCCTATAGTAAACATTTGTCCCCCATGTGGAAAAGGTAAAGTTGTGCCGTCGAGTCGGTGTCGACCCCTGGCGACCACAGAGCCCTGTGGTTGTCTTTGGTAGAACACATGAGGGGTTTACCACTGCCATCTTCCGTGCAGTATGAGATGATGCCTTTCAGCATCTTCCTATATCGCTGCTGCTCGATATAGGTGTTTCCCATAGTCTGGGAAACATACCAGCAGGGATTCAAGAAAGCAACCTCTTGCTCCCTAGGCAAGTTACTTCCCTGCTGTGCCATTAGGTGGATTCCCCCATGTGGTAGGGCACATGCTTTACAGAAGATCCCGGATCCAGTCCTGGCCTCTCAAGCTAAAAGGGTACTGGGGTGGGGAAAACCTCTGCCAATTGCCAGTCAAAACAGACGCTATTGGGCTAGCTAAGGGGTTCCCAACCTTGGCTCCCCAGATGTTGTTGGGGGGCAGCCATTTGCCCCTCTTTCCAGGAGTACTGAAAGTCCTGTCTCCCCTGAGAGGAAGGCAAGAAAGGAGGTGAACATAGGCCTTGTCCTCAGCTCCTGAAAAGACCAACAGCCTGAGGCAACGTTTGGTTAATCTTCTGTCCTTTCCTTGTTTTTAATATTGTAAACTGCTGCAGAAAGGAGGTATAAGAATGCAGCCAACAAATAAATAAATAATAAAGTGCCGCCGTCCCCAGCCACAATGGTTGATGGGGAGATTAGGATCGGCGTCTGCTATCCCACCAGGAGGTACAGCTCTCGAGACTTGGGGGATAAGGAGAAACCAGCTCCCAGCACCATGTGTATGTTGGGGAGAAGCAAAGCCTTTGAGATGGACAGGGATGGAATCTGGAAGCGGCTTCCCAGTGTGCTCTGTGCTCCAGAGAGAAGAGAACAGGAGGGAGGAGAAACTCCACCTGCTTTCCTGCTCTGCGTGCTTCCGTAGCATTGCCCAGCTTGCCCTTTTTATTTCAATGGGACTACCTGGAGTAATTTTACTCATCATGAGGCTTTACAGACAGGTCTGTTACCCCAAATCCCCTCCGGAAGAGAGTTCGGCACACCAGCCAAACTTACCCTGAAGTACATTTGAAATCCTTGGAAGCACTCCACACACAAATCGGGCTTTATCTTGCAAATTCTAGCTTATCTCGATGTATTTCTGGGTTTTAAAAATGCTGATTTTAAGCAGGTTTATCTGAAAACGCCAGAGCAAATAGGGAGAGACACTGATGTAGAATCATTAACATGAGAAGAGGGATACAGTCTTTAGGAACGCAGATACAGGCTTCAGAAATATCTCTCCTCCACCCCCCATTGGCTAGAAGGAAAACATGGAGGCATGCAATGTGGAAAGGTAAAGGTAAAGTGTGTCGTCGAGTCAGTGTTGACTCCTAGCAACCACAGAGCCCTGTGGTTGTCTTTGGTAGAATACAGGAGGGGTTTACCATTGCCATCTCCCACGCTGTAAGAGATGATGCCTTTCAGCATCTTCCTATATCTCTGCTGCCCAATCTAGGGGTTTCCCATAGTCTGGGAAACATACTAGCGGAGCTTCAAACTGGCAGCCTCTGGTTTGCTAGTCAAGTCATTTCCCCGCTGTGCCATTAAGTGGCTATGCGATGTGAACCTGCACCAAAATAAAATCTGAGAGCAGAGGGGAGGGGTTGCTTCCCTCAATGCCACGAGTGTAATTTGAAGTGGCTTCGCTCAACATTTACCCCGCAGCATGAGGCCATGTGCGAATAACTCCCTGTCATCATGTCAGCGATGGTGTAGTAGTTAGAGTGCTGGACTAGGACCGGGGAGACCCGAGTTCAAATCCCCATTCAGCCATGAGACTAGCTGGGTGACTCTGGGCCAGTCACTTCTCTCTCAGCCTAACCTACTTCACAGGGTTGTTGTGAAGGAGAAACTCAAGTATGTAGTACACCGCTCTGGGCTCCTTGGAGAAAGAGCGGGATATAAATGTAAAAATAAAATAAATAAATAAATAAATAAATAAATAAATATTATTATACTTATAAACCCCTTTTTCACAAAACTATTCTCAAAGCAGATGATGAGAAAAAAGCAGGTTGGCTCCCTGCCCCAAAGGAACTCATAATCTAAAAAGGAGAAACAAGGGAGACACCAGCAACAGCCACTGGGAAGGACGCTATCCTGAGCTGAATAGGGACAGTTGCTCTCCCCTTGCTAAATATAAGAAAGCTGCCATTTGAAAAGCTGCATCACATGTCCCAGTTGGCAGGTGTGATGCCCAAACCATGTGTCACAAGGGGGCCTGACCCCAAAAGGTTCTCTGACCCCAAAGGGCTCACAATTTAAAAAGAAGTACAAGTTAGACACTAGCAGCAGCTACTGGAGGGATGCTGTGCTGAGGCTGGATAAGGCCAGTTGCTCTCCCTGTTATATATAAGAGAGGCAGCACTTGAAAAGCTGCATCCTGGCTCTGTTAGCAGAGTTATAAATATTATTTAGAATATATTTATTCTACAAATACAGAATTTTGTGGAAAGCTCTTTTCCACAAAAAATGTTCTCAAAGCAATTTATGTAGCAAGAGGGATGACAGGATGGTTCTCTCTCCCAGAAGGGCTCACGTCAGGATTAAAGAACACAAGGGAACACTAGGGGACACTAGGAAGAGACACTGGGGGGACATTGTGCTGGACTGAATAGGGACAATTGGTCTCTCCCCATGCTAAATATAAGAGAGCAGAGCTGCCATTCCAAAAGTTGCCTCTTGGCCCAGTCAGCAGGGGTGATTTCAAAACTGTGTGCCACAAGAATATGAACATGACGAATATTTACGTACCACTTTTCCACAAAAGGTCCCCAAAGTGGTTTACAAATAGATAGATAGATAGATAGATAGATAGATAGATAGATAGATAGATAGATAAAAACTAGCTTAACCCATGCAGAGCATCTGTGTGCTAGTACTTGATTGCTTCTCTCACCGCCTGCCACAGCCCCCTCATCTCAGAGATCTCCCCACCCTCACGTGAGCTGCACTCCTGCTCCTCCTCCTCCATCCCTTTACTCCATCCCCCTCACCCCAATTGGTCACAGTTGCAGCGTTGCTGGTGTCTATTGGCCAAGCTGCAGCCCCCTATCCCCAGAGACCTCCTCACCCGAGCCCCACTCCTGCTACTCACCACAGGAGCAGCAGCAGTGGTTGACTGGGCCCTTCCTTGCTGCTGCCACCACCACCACAGCCGCCCATTCCCCTCAGGCCGCTGACAGGCTTGGGGCCGGGCCCATCCCTCACCCTTCCTTCTTTCTCTCTTTCCCTCCCTTCTTTTTCTCTCTCCTACACTCGCTCTTCCCTTCTGTCTTTCTTCCCCCTCCCTTCTCTCTCTCTCTCTTTCTCTCCCACTTTCCCTTCCTGAGTTAACAGATCTTGTTCCCTCATCTAATTCACACAATGGCAGCCTCCTCCTGAAGGGTCTCTTTCCTCCCTCACGACCCCTCTCTTCGCAGACCTCTGCCTAATAATAATAATAATATTTCTATACCGCCCTTCCAAAAATGGCTCAGGGCGGTTTACACAGAGAAATAATACATAAATAAGATGGATCCCTGTCCCCAAAGGGCTCACAATCTAAAAAGAAACATAAGACAGACACCAGCAACAGTCACTGGAGGTACTGTGCTGGGGGTGGATAGGGTCAGTTGCTCTCCCCCTGCTAAATAAAGAGAATCATCACAGTAAAAGGTGCCTCTTTGCCAAGTTAGCAGGGGTTGGCAATTATCCTTTTATATAGATAGATTCCTCTCCTCTACAATCAAGAACATCTTCCGACCAGTAACAGTTGCATTCCAACTGACCTTAACCATCACAGGCTCCTCCTCCCTATTTGTGTATGGAATCCCCAGTGCCCAATCATCATGGTGCTTCTGCTCTCACAGGCTCCTCCACTCTATCTGCATATGGAATCCCACTGCCCAAACAGATGCTTCTGCTCGCGAACTCTCACGGGAGCTGCCATGCATGGGATTAGCCAGGGTTACGCCTTAGAGAATTAGAGAGAGAGAGAGAGAGAGAGAGAGAGAGAGAGAGAGAGAGAGAGAGAGAGAGAGAGATGGCTCTCTGTCCCAAAGAGCTCACAATCTTTAAAAAAACCCATAAGATAGAAATCAGCAACAGCCACTGGCAGGGCCACTGAGAGTGGGTTTGGGTACCGGTTAAATAAAAATTTTCGGGCCAATGGCACCCAAACCTTTTTCTCCATGTCAACATCATCAAGAGAAGGTATAACCTCCCTCAGGGCCTGCCTGGAGGTGGTAATGGCGGGATCAAGGATAACAAACTTAGACTGAATCCAAATAAGACGGAGGTACTTATTGTGCGGGGTCAGAACTCGGGAGACAACTTTGATCTGCTGTCTCTGGATGGGGTCACCCTTCCCCAGAAGGAACAGGCACACCATCTGGGAGTGCTTCTGGATCCAAACCTCTCCCTGGTGTCTCAGGTTGAGGCAGTGGCCGGAGGTGCTTTCTATCGGCTTCAGCTGATATGCCAGCAGCATCTGTTTCTTGAGATAAACTACCATAGAACAGTGGTACATACAGTGGCCTCCAAGGGTCCAGTGGGGCCTCCAGGGTGGGCTCAGGTCGTCACCCTGTGCCCGCCATGCTGCTTCCGCACCGAACTGCCAACATCTACCTTAATTTTAGCCACCAATGTGCGCGGCTGGGGGGCAGGGGGTGAGCCGAGCAGGCCTACCCCCGCCCCATGGCGGAGGGTGGCGTGGCCGCTGGGCCTGCCCGTCTGGCCCAGCAGCCCTTGAAAATTGTGAGGTGCTCCAGCGTGCCAGTGTTCTGCTCACCCCCCGCCCCCCGGTCATGCACATTGGCGGCTAAAATTAAGGTAAATGTAGGTGGTTCAGCACAGCGGGGCAGCAGAGCGGTGAGCACAGGGTGGTAGCAGAAGGCCGCGCCAAAATGCAAGGGGGCCTCATTGTGGGAGGGGCCTCATGGCGGGGATGGGATGGGCACCAAAATTACTTAGCTAAGGGTAAGGGGACAAGTCATGCTTGCTACCACAAGACCAGCTCTCTTCTCTCAGAGAGATTCTCTGTGTGAAAGGCCAAAAAGATGCATTTGCACTACACAACATACACTACTTCATATATGCTTTTTGCTACACAGAGAAAATTTATCTGTAACAAGATGCTGCTTTTGTTGTCCTCAGAGGCATATCTAGGGGAAATGGTGCCTAGGGCAAGCCCTGAAATTGCACCCCCTGTCCAAACAAATGACACCCATCTTTCAGATAACTTTACCATAATATCCGCTGAAAAATACAAGTCAAGCTCGTTAATCTTTTAATATTTCAAAAACTATTTAGCAGTGGACGTAACCAGACAAAAAAATGCTGGAAAACTACAAATTTCAGTATGCTGGGGCTCATGAAATACCCTATGTGGACGTGTACTTGGGAAACTAAACAGAAGTTCCTGTCTAATTCTCTACTATGCATTGTAGCATCACTATTACATAAGTTTTTAAAATAAATGGAGAATTTGACTTTTCCCAGATACTCTGAAAATAATTAAAGGATATGCAGAGTAAACTGTGTCACTGCTTGGAACATATTCTAGTATTTCAGAAAGACAGTTAAAATGAGAGAAAGAGAGTAAGAAACTCCCAGTGGGCCTTAATACTAAGGATTTCACACAGATTCAAAGACAAGCTCACCATTAATAGCCATATTATTAAGATATCACATTTAACTCACTTATCACAAGAAGCAAAGTAAGAGCAAATGAATACAATGGTAGCTCATAAGCTTCAGCTCAGTATTCACAAGCCCTGATTCTCTGTACATAGTGCCAAACTGAATATGTGTACAGTGACATATTATTTTAATTAATTTTTTTAACCTGTAGCCCATTTGGGGAGCTTCCTAAAGGCCGTGGGGGGGGGTGTCTGCAAAAGTTCCCCCTCCCCCCACCAACCTCTTAATTCACTGCCACAGCCCATCCCGGGCTGATTTTCAGGCCTGTTTGGGCCTGCAAAGATCAGCATGATGGCCATTTTGGAGATCGCCATGCATGTTCAAATGGCCTCTGCGAGGCCTGGCAAGGCCTAGGGCCTCGCAGGGACCATTTGAGCATGTGCGGTGGCCATAAAATACATTTTTTTAAAAAGGCAGCTGAAAACAAAATGGCCACCGTGCATGCTCAAATGGCCTCTGAACGGCCTAGCACCTCGCAGAGGCCATTTGAGCATGTGTGGTAGCCATTTTGTTTTCAGTGGCCATTTTTTAAAAATTCATTTTTTAAAATGGCGCCCCCCTTCAAGTGGTGCCTGGGGCATGTGCCCTGCCTGCCCCATACTAGATACGCCCCTGTCCACAGAACATTCCAAGTGGCAATTTTTGAGATTGCACAGACCCCGGGGACATATTTTAGGGATATACAGAGGACTTCCTGGGGAAGGGGAGAGCATAAAAAATGGTCTTGTCCCTGCTGCACTGGTGCAGTTAGTTAGGAAGTTCTGTTATGCTGCTCTCTTGCTGTACCGGTGCACCCTTGCTGAATTCATCAGCCAATGTTTCTAAGAAGCTATCTTCAATTATATCTTTAATTTCCCACAAACCTGCCCTGGACCTACACCATGGACCCCCCGGTTAAGAACTCACAGTCTACAGTAATTGAAGCCAGTGTTCATCACCATCTCTTGTGTCAGTGAATTCCAAAAACTAATTGTGGAATACTTTTGTGGAGAAATACTTGTTTCTTTCCATCCCAGGCTAGATCACACCCCAGTCTTATCTAGCCCAGCATCCTCTTTCCTCTCTTTCAACTCTCCCAACAACCTTTCTATCAAAATCCCTTGCAGGAATCAATGGGCAACATCCAGACCAAAGGAATCATGACCAAGTCCCATTGAAATCAACAGGACTTCAGTTAGTCTGGATTGACTTCTCTCATTAATGCAGATGGTGCTTTGTCATGTCTATTTCCTAACTTGCCTACATTTCCTAACTCTAAGAACTGTTCAACAGTGGAACTGTCTGCCTCATGCAGTAGTGGGCCCTCTGTCACTGGGTGCTTTCAAAAAGAGGCTGGAGGGTCATCTGTCAGGGATGCTGCAGCAGTTTCCTGCACTGACTAGAAGACTAGGGGTGGACTAGAAGACCTCTAACGTCCCTTCCAGCTCTAATATTCTATGGGCAAGTTTTACATCTGCTTCTCTAGTAAACACAAATAAATCTTATGTTTGTTTGACTAAGAACAAGAAACAACTCCCTTTCCTCTTTCTCCTTTCCCTCTATTTTCTTTCTCACTCTACCCCCACACTCTCTCTATAGGATCCTCACTGGGATGAACTTCTAAATAACATAACATAACAGATTATTAGATAGAACAGAACAGTGAGCTCACACACAGCACCAACGCGGAGGTTCAGCCAAGTGGTCAGAGTGCCAGGAGTGTGCGCATGGCCTACCTCCAGTCTCGGGAAGAATATGCCAAGATTGACAGGTTCGTACAATATGCCAAGACTCGGCATATTCTGCCCTGCTTGCAGAATGGAACTGTAATTAAGATTTGAAGAGGTCAGGTTCCATACTGCAGGCAGAGAAGAACTGGCTGAGATAGCTGGGCTCATACGACATGCCCATCTTGGGATATCCTTCCTTGTACATGAGCCAGGTCAGTACCATCTGGCAGAATGAATGCTCATTATGATTTTTGACAAGGTCTTCATCCTTAGAGATGGAAAATAGGTGATAACCACAGAAATCACCATCAGCCAATTACAAAAAGCAGCTTTACTGGGAACAGCCTATATTCTGTGACGATATCTATAACAACTGACAATAAAATTCAGCCATCCCAGGTCTTTGGGAAGGACTCAATGTCTGGATAAAACAAACCAGTCAATAACACCTGTCTGACTGTGTAAACAAGAAATAATAATAATAATAATAATAATAATAATTATTATTATTATTATTATTATTATTATTATTATTATTATTATTTGATTTCTATACCGCCCTTCCAAAAATGGCTCAGGGCGGTTTACACAGAGAAATAACAAACAAATAAGGTTTACACAGAGAAATAACAAACAAATAAGGTGGATCCCTGTCCCCAAAGGGCTCATAATCTAAAAAGAAACATAAGATAGACACCAGCAACAGTCACTGGAAGTACTGTGCTGGGGGTGGATAGAGCCAGTTACTCTCCCCCTGCTAAATAAAGAGAATCACCACGGTAAAAGGTGCCTCTTTGCCCAGTTAGCAGGGGTATAGCATTGCAATACTTTAAACTTTTAGTGTGTGAGCATGCTTCTGTTGTCCTGATGACCATTGGACCTGCGGGGGCCAAGTGTGAAATGGTGTTTTAAAAGCTTTTAAAACGGTGACCCTCACTATTTTTCAAGTGGCGGCCACTTCAGCAAAACACTGCAGTGTGATACTGTGCTGACCACTGTGCCATACTTCTTTTCTCAGTGCTAGGAGGGCCCTTTAAGAGAGACAGAGTCCTCTCTTAAGAGCTCTAGAAATAAAGCACTGGGAAGGCTATACTTCCCAGTATACTGTGCATGCCTTCCAAGGTGGTGCAGGATAGGGGTGTGTGAACTGGTCCGGTTTGAACCCCAGTTTGTTTGTTTAAAATATTTATACCCCACCCCTCCAGTACATTACTGCATGGGGCGACTCACAACATTTATAAAATAATTACAATATAAAATCAGACTAATAAAATTAACCAAATTAAACAAATTAAAAATCCAAGCTAAAACCGCAATCAGAATAAGCTTTTAACATTTCAAATTAAATTATTTTGAAAGCTAAAAGTTAAGAATTATAAAAGCAAAAAACTAAGAATTATAAGAGTTTGACAAACCAGGGCAGTTCAAGTAGACCGGACCTACTCGAAGGCCCAAACCAGGCCGACCCGGGCTACTCTGGAGGAGGTCGGAAGGGGTGGGGGGGTGGGAGCTGCCCCCACCCCTGCTGCTGCTGATTAAAGTAAGTAGCCCTGATTACCCTCCTGTACCCTCTAGCTCTAGGAAGCCCCCCTGCCCCTTTACTCTTAAAGGAGAATTCTCACTGGATTCCTCTTTACAAATAGATGCCTGAATCGGTCCATGAATTGGTCCAAACCAGTCTGGCGGTTGAACCGGACCAGGCCGGTTAGAATCCGAACTGAACCAGCCTGGCCGATTCCATGCACATCCCCAGCACAGGGGCTCAAGAGGGTTCTGTTTCTCTAATAAGAGCCCTCTGATGGTAGGCAAAGTGCAGTATGCATGGTCACTTCTGCATAGTTCCAGGGAGACGGTGCAGAGTATTCAGCTTTGGCTGAAGCTTCACAAAGGCCCACTAAATAATTACTTGGGGATCTTAGGGCTGATGGGGGCTGCCACTAGCCCCTGGGCCTTACCATGAAGAACACTGTTTTAAAAGTTTAAAAAACACAAAAACTGACAATCAATGTTGCCAGGGGAATGGAAATGAAAATCGGCAAGAATGTTTTCCAAAGATTACCCCATGGAGAGAATACAACCATTTGTTCATTGTTAAAGGTAAAGTGTGCCATAGAGTTGGTGTCCTGGCAACCACAGAGCCCTGTAGTTTTCTTTGGTAGAATACAGGAGGGATTTACCATTGCCTCCTCCCGCGCATGAGATGATGCCTTTCAGCATCTTATTTATTTTATTTTATTTTATTTTATTTAACATACAGTATTTTTATAAAGCCTAAAACGCAAGTTCTCTGGGCGGTTTACAACAAAACAATAAAAACAACCAATAAAAAGATTAAAACATTTCAACAATTAAAATGTAAAACATTAAAACTATTGCTGCTGCCTAATATAGGTGTTTCCCATACCAGTGGGGATTCGAACCGGCAACCTCTGGTTTGCTAGTCAAGCCATTTCTCCACTGCGCCTAACTCTTTCCTCTGTGCAAAAATGACTGTAACTTTACCTTAATCGTATGGGGGTAGGGATAAAGAAGGAGTGATAACACATAGAAAGCGGTAAGTGCAACAATGGTATCACCTAAATCGTTGCCAAACATCACTAGGAACCTTCATCCCCTGAGATGGTACTGTACTGATGGCCAAAATGTGTGGGTGTGGCTCATGGACTATCCTGAGGCCAGAAGTAGGGCACACGTGTATTCCTCGGCTTTGGCTGCTCAGCAAAATTCCAGGCTATGCCTCAGCGCTATGCGTGAACCTGATGTTATGAACTAGTCTGGGTTTTGCCCAGTTCTTGTTTTATACACTCTATTTATTGATCTTTCCTAACTGCCCCAAAACGTGAGAACCGATTTCTCTCCAATGTTTGTTTGATTCCTTCTTTGACTGTTGCGTGTCATGATTCCTTCTTTTTTCTTTTTCACAGCAAATGATGTGTGGTTGAGTGAGAAAGAGGAGGAGGAGGAGAAGCATCAGCCCCTAAGGCTGGAGGAAATGGGGCCACATGGGATGCTATGTGGAAGAGATACACAGGATGCTTCCCAGGCTTATGAACATGGAGAGGCCTCTGAAATGCAGGAAAAAAGACAATCTGTCCCTGCTTTGGACATCTGCAAGGTTACAATGCCAAAGAGTAAAAATAAGAAAAACGCAAAATCCAAGGAACCATTTTGTCAGAGCTTAGGCCTTAAAAGGCACCAGAGCACCAACACAGCAGAGAACCCAGATACCCGTTTGGACTGTGGCGAAACCTTCCATGAAAGGTCCAGTCTTCTTATACACTCTAAAACTCACACGCAGGAGAAACTGTACAGGTGCTTTGACTGTGGGAAGAATTTTAGTAAGAAGTCACGCCTTAATAACCACCGGAGAATCCACACGGGAGACAAACCATTTAAGTGCTCTGAGTGTGGGAAGACATTCCGGGTGAGCTCATTCCTGACCCTTCATCAGAGGATCCACACTGGTGAGAAGCCATACTCCTGCCTCGATTGTGGGAAAGCGTTCCGTGTCAAATCGTGTCTCAGTGCCCATGAGAGAACCCACACGGGCGAGAAGCCATACAAATGCTCCTATTGTGGGAGAAGCTTCAGTGTGAGAGCAAGCCTGATTGCCCATGAGAGAATCCACACGGGTGAGAAACCCTACAAATGTTTAGAGTGTGGCAAATGTTTCTGTCGGAGTTCAGATCTTTTCATCCATCAGAGCAGGCACACAGGTGAGAAACCATATCAGTGTTCTGTCTGTGGGATAAGGTTTGGTGAAACATCGAAGCTCATTACGCACTACAGGATCCACATGGGAGAAAAATCGTACAAATGTTCAGAATGTGGGAAGAGCTTCAGTCAGAGCTCATACCTCAATAGCCACCAGAGAATCCACACTGGTGAGAGGCCCTACAAGTGCTCCGAATGCGGGAAAACCTTCAGAGTGAGTTCGTGCTTTAGGAAACACCAAAGAATACACACGGGAGAGAAACCTTTCCAGTGTCCTGTATGCGGGGGAAACTTCAGCGTAAGCTCACGTCTCAATGTGCATATGAGAATTCACAGTGGAGAGAAGCCACACAAGTGCTCAGTGTGCGGGAAAGCATTTGGGACAAGGTCAAATCTCAGTAGGCACCAGAGAATCCACACTGGAGAGAAACCTTATGAATGTTCCGTCTGTGGCAAGAGCTTCCGTGGGAGCTCTAGCCTCATGGCGCATCAGAGGACGCACACAGACGAGAAGCCATACAGATGCCTGGACTGTGGGAAGAGCTTTCGCCAGAGCTCCGATCTTACTACTCACCAGAGAGTCCACACTGGAGAAAAGCCATATGAGTGCTCTGTGTGTGGGAAGAATTTCAGCCAGAGCTCCAACCTGAGGAGCCACCAAAAAACCCATGCAGGAGCAAGTAGCTAGGACAACCACACAGCTAAGCATTACTTTTCTACATTAAAAGGGCCATTTAACAGATTGCCTACTCTTTCGCCTGTCCCATAGAGGAGTAAATACTACTACTACAACAAATATTTATATACCTCTCTTCAACCAAAGTTTTCAAAGCGGTTTACATAGAAATATAAATAATACATAAATAAGATGGTCCCCTGTCCCCAAAGGGCTCGCAGTCTACAAAGAAACTTGTTAGACACCAGCAACAGCCACTGGAGGGATGCTGTGCTGGGGTTAGATAGAGCCAGTTGCTCTCCCCCTGCTAAATATAAGAGAATCACCACTTTTAAAAGGTGCCTCTTTGCTCAGTTAGCAGGGATAAATATCTAATCCCACCTTGGCTATTGATTTTTTTTGCAGATTTCCACAAGCCAACAGTACAATTGAAACAAACAGGGAGTTATCACTATAGAAATCCAAGGATCAATGACTTTTATAAAAGTACTATTTCAGTGTTTTAAACAGGTGCAGATACCAAAAGAAAGCTGAACCATAAGCCACTGGCTTATCTCCTCTCCTGCTTCCCAAGTAGATCTGAAGAAAGACCCCCCTGAGTCTGTTTTATCTGAACTGAAATTTAAAGAAAACCAAAGCTCTATCAAATTTAGAGATACATACCATATTATTCAACTGTTCCTATTATTAGAAACAGGCTAGGAATCAGCATTTCAGCTTAAACCTTTTACAGCCAAGTTTCTAGTCCATAAGAGTGAAAGTGTGTGAGCAAGGCCTAGTAACATCTCAAAATCTGTTGTGTGTCTGTGGCATTGGACTGACCAAGAGGTTTAGTCTTCCAAGGAATGAGGGTGAGAGAACTTCCTTCACAGTTGTTTGTTTGTTTGTTTGTTTATTACATTTATATCCTGCTCTTCCTCCAAGGAGCCCAGAGCGGTGTACATGGTTATGTTTGTCCTCACAACAACCCTGTGAGGTAGGTTAGGCTGAGAGATATGCGACTAGCCCAGAGTCACCCAGTGAGTTTCATGGCTGAATGGGGATTTGAACTCGGGTCTTCCCAGTCCAACATTCTAACCACTGCACCATGCTGGCTCTGAACCTTGCAAAAGGTTTGGCTTCTCTGACCCTTGCAAAAGCAGAATAAATTAACCAGAAAGGGCACACAACACACATTTCCTTGATCTGTTATATTTATGCATTCGGAGGGATAGCCATGTTGGTTTGTTGCAGCAAAAACTACTAAGCAGGCAGTATTGTATTCAGGGATGACTCCAAAAGGTAGCCTGGGTTTCCTCCCACAAATATTTCCTGCTCCCCTTTTCATTCCCCCATCCACCAAACTGGAACTTTACAGCAAAATGTCAGATGATACAGTCATAGCATATTGTGGTCCTATAGCCTGGATAAATCATTTTTTAAAGGCCCCTGTTATTTAAAGAAGCCTCGTTCACTCACTCTTCTACCCCAGAACAAGCAGCAGAAGCTGGTGTGGTGCAGCCAGATAGGACATAAGAACCAAACGACAGATCCTGATAATATCCCCCAAAACAACAAAAACCACTAAATATGTGATTCCCACTGAGAAGTATTCATCATCCAACATAAAAGCAATAGAAAGACATTGATTGATTCAGTGCCATCAAGTTGGTGTCGACCCTTAGCTAAATCATCTAAAATCATAAACATACCATGGTTTCAGATCCTGGTTTGCTGATCCCAAACCAAACACAGTGAGCCTCTTCTCACAATTAGTGAGAAGGGTTCCAGAAGCGGGCTGTGGGGAAGGCGGGTTATACTTACCTTCCCCGCAGACGATCCATGGGCTCCCTTAGCCTAGTTTTGCACGCATGTGTGAATAGCCTCAATGTGTGGCAAAACTCGGGTTCAGACATAATGCGTAAACATGGTTTAACGAAACAAAACTGAGCCGGGTCTCAAAATCAGTGAGACCCGGTTTCTGCAGCAGAAGCCTGCTCTCCCCGCTCATGATCAGAGCGGAAGCGGACACGATTGCCAGCTCCATGACAGAGCCGGTGGGGGCTGGGGAGCTTGGGGGCCACGCAGCCCCCGGAAGCTACAGTATACCCTGTGCAAGTATACCCTGTTTTACGCCTCCCCTCGGGTGGGGTGACCATTCATGAGTAGCTGCAGCGCGGAGCCACATCTACTTACGATTGGGAAGCCTGGGTTTGTGGAGTGCTCACCCCAGAAGTGATTTCTGCAAAGGTGGATGGATACTGAGTTAGACTCTTGGTTCCATCTAGCTCAGTCTTGTCTACACTAATTGGGAGCACGTCTCTAGGATTTCAGACTGGTACTTCCCAGCAGATCCAGGATTGAACCTGGGACCCAGAGGCGCTCTTACCCATGGCCTTCGGGGCTGAAGTCCAGGGCCTTCCCAGCCCCTGGGTCCCCCCAAATCCTCTTCAGTCTGCTCCAGGTTGTATGGTCGCCCAGCCAAGCATGATGATGCTTAATTTGCGGGGGGGGGGGGGGGCTCCAAAGGCCTTTTAGGTCCAGGCTCCAAAATTACCTTGGTGCACCTCTGCTGGGACCACCTATTGCATGCAAAGCAGAGATTCTGCCACTGAGCTACTGATCCCCATGCTTCTGAATTTTCTGATCACTCCTGATGTTGTAGAAGGTTGACTGGAGAGAGGCCAGCCCAGACCAGGGAGTCCTCCAGAGATACAACAGGCAGCCTTCTCCAAAGGTGAGCACTCCTGCTGTGTCTCTGCCCCTGGAGCAATCAATCTGATTACCTGATGCTGATGCAGAAAAGTTGGAAGATCAGTCAGCTCTATGCCACGCGGAGGCTGATTGGAACTAGGCCAGAGCAGGCAGTCATGCAGAGACACACTGGCCAGCCTCTTCTCTGCTTTGGGCTCACAGAAGTCCTGAACTCTGTGTGGCATTTGATTCCTCTGGCCTTTTTCTGGCCAGAACAATTGGGGGGGGTGTGCCCCCTCGCCCCCCCGCACCCCGCCAGTAGGCCTCCCCTTGCCTAGTACATTCTTTTGGGGATGATAGAGTTAAAGCCACAAAGCTCCCCATCCCAGAGAGGACAGAGGAAGTAGGGAACGATGAGAAGGCGCGGGGCGGCGTGGGCGTGGCGTGTTCAAAACAGGGAAAGGCCGTTATTTCTTGCCAAAGGTGAGCAGAGTTGCTTTGGTATTGAAGTTCTGTCTTGCAAGGGAAACAGAGAAAAGGACCCAGATGTAAGCCAAATGCATGCAGAGGTGAGCTGGTGGAGGACAGTGCGTGTGCATGTTTTTAAATTCCATTCTCACTCCTTTTCCAAGGAATTTTCAATACGAAGCCCTTCAGATTTCCAGCCTTGCTTTCCATGGTCGTTAGAGGATTGATAGCAGTTCATGGAGACTCTAGGCCAATCTTGATGTACATCAGGCTGGCGTAATTGCACTCCACTATTTTATGTTCACAACAAACCTGCAAGGTAGGGTCAGGCTGAGAGAGTGGTTGGCCCAAAATTGCCCAGGGGCTGAGTGGGCTTTTGCACCTGGGTCTCCCAAGTCCTAGTTTCATACCACTGTACCCCATACACATGCACCAGGGCTACACAACGTTGAAACCCTCCCCCCCCCAACTGTTGTTCGACTACAACTTTCATCAGCCACAGTGGCCAATAGTAAAGGATGGCAAAAGCTGGAGGCCAACATATGCAGGAGGGCCAAAGATAGGCAGCCTTGATATACATATTTGTGTGTCCAGTTTGTGTTCCGTTTGTATTTGCAAGTACAAATTATTGATTATTTTAAAATGTGTGTATACTGCTGTTCAGCCCAACTGAACAGTGTGTATACTGCTGTTCAGTGGTTCATGTAGCAAAACGTGGAAGAAAAACACTTAGCATTTGCATTGTACTTTTTAAAAGTATGGAACATGCTTCGTGGGTTTATCTTGTTGTATGAGCAATGCTGTAAGGCAGCAGCCTTGTAGTAAAAATAGTATCCCCACTATTGTGACTAAGGGGGAGCGTCTTGGCCCTAAGATCACTCGGTGAGTTCACGACAGAGGAAACTGCCTTATACTGAGTCAGACCCTTGGTCCATCTAGCTCAGTGTTGTCTGTTCTGATTGGCAGCAACTCTCCAGGTTTTCAGGCTGGAGGCTTTCCCAGCTTTACTTGGCATTTTTCACACAGCAGGCTTTACCACAGGTTTACTGCGAGGCTTTACTGCAAACTCATTGTCCCAAAAAACCAACACAAGAAGTGGATTTTTTAACCCACAATATCAATTGGGCTACATTCCATTGCACAATGAAAAACCCAAATTGTGTGTGACATGCTCCCCAATAGCTTGCAGGAACTTTGGGATAAATCTGGCCGATATGTGAATGCACACTCTCCATTCCAGAGGAGATGCGAGCTAGAAAGCTTTAAAAGCACTGTGTGGAAAATGCCCTGGAGAAACCCGGGATTGAATCTGGAGCCTTCTGCATGCAAAACAGATGCCCTAGCACTGAGCTGTGATCTCATCCCCACTGTTTCTGATTCTTACATGTAAAGTTCTACACAGTCCATGCCCATGTGCACCGTGGTGCAAATGCTGGCAATAGAAAGTAGTCTGCAGGCACCAGGCTACTAATCCTAATGGAATTAGGATGGCAGGGACATAGGAAGCTGCCATATACTGAGACAGACCATTGGTCTGTCTAGCTCAGTATTGTCTTCACAGACTGGCAGCGGCTTCCCCAAGCTTGCAGGCAGGAGTCTCTCTCAGACCTATCTTGGAGATGCTGCCAGGGAGGGAACTTGGAACCTAGATGCTCCATCCCCTAAGGGGAATATCTTACAGTGCAAACACTTCTCGTCTCCCTTTCGTATGCAACCAGGGCAGAGCCTGCTTAGCTTAAGGGGACAAGTCATGCTTGCTACCACAAGACCAGCTCCTGCTTTATGAAATCTTTTTTTCAGGTCTTCCCACTTGTGTATATATAGATAAGTGAGTAAAATGCCCACCTTCTTTATCAAACGTTAAAGAATAAAAAGCAAAGAGATTCAAACGAATATAAAATATACGTACCTTAGATGTGGCTGGTATATTTCAAAAGGATCGTGTAACCAGAGGCCAGAATCTCTCTCTCTGTTGTTTTTTCTCCTTCTTGCTTACATTCGTTTACCTCAGGGAGAAGCCCATTGTGTTCTTCTAGAAGGCCATCACTCCCTGTCTTCCCTGTCTCCTAGAATTTTCTGCCTTGATTGCTGGTTGCTGTGGGGACCACCCAAGAATGAAAATGGAGGAGCAAGACTCAGCCGGAAATAGCCTAGGCTTGATATCACACAGAGAAAGAAAAGGCCTTCTAGTCTCCCAGGCTGGAAGTATCCGTGAATTCTTTCAAAGGATGCCCATAAGTCAGGTGAAACAGGAGGAACCAGATGAGGGCCTGCTTCAGCGCTGGGAAGCCCAGTGGGAAGAGTTTCTGAAGACCATGGAGTCTCCTCACTTAGGCTGGGGGATTCCACAGTTGTCAGAAGACCCCACACCCTGGGTTGACACAAAGGGATTTCTGGCCTCCTTTGAGCAAGTGGCTAAAGCTTGCCAGTGGCCCAAGGAAGAGTGGGTGACCCGACTCTTGCCAGCTTTGAGTGGAGAGGCTGAGCAGGCCTTTAGCAGGCTGGAGGGCAGGGACAGAGAGGATTATGGGAAAGTGAAGGCAGCCATCTTGCGAGGGGACGCCATCAGTAGAGAGAAGCAACGCCAACACTTCCGGCATTTCTGCTATGAAGAGGCTGAGGGGCCCAGAGGGGCTTACAGCAGACTGCAAGAACTTTGCCATGGGTGGCTGAAGGTCGAGAGACACTCCAAGGAGCAGATTATGGAGCTGCTGATCCTGGAGCAATTCCTGGCCATCCTGCCCCTGGAGATCCAGAGCTGGGTGAGGAAACATGGCCCAGAGACCTGCACCCAGGCGGTAGCCCTGGCGGAGGATTTCCTGAAGGTGCAACAAGAGGCTGAGAGAGAGGGAAATCAGGTGAGAATATTGTAGCCTGATATGTGTGTGTGGCCCAGAACCAGTGAGGGTGTCACCCTGCTCGTTCCAGTACAAGGGTGTGCAGCGCCCTGTATCTATAACTTTCAAGAAACCCTTCCGTTTGAATTTCTGTGGCATCGAGTGCTGCTGGGGGGAGCTTTTTCCTTAATGCAGCCAGACTCAAACCACTAGATGAGGCTGCAGCTGAGTGGCAGAGCCTTGTGTGCAGAAGGTCCCCAGTTCAATCTCTGGCATCTCCAGGCAAGGCTGAGAGAGCCTCCCGCCTGAATCAATGGAGAGCCATTGCCAGTCAGTACAGAGAATACCAAGCTGGATGGACCAAGGCTCCAGGTTTCTATAAGGCAGCTCCCTATGTTCTAATTGGGGAAGCAGGCTGCTATACACTTGATAGAGGAAACCCAGATTAACTTGCATCGGACTTCGCAAGCACGTGTAATTTAGGGTCTTGCCCTGCTGTAGCAAGGCCACTGAACCTGGGGGTTTGCTCCATTCTGAAGGCCTCCCCCTGAAAGAGTCCCTCTCTGCTGTTGCAGGTGGCATTTGAGGAAGCAGCTGTGAGTTGCTCTGAGGCAGGCCAGGCTCTGGCTGAAGTTGAGCAGAGGCAGCTGTGCACAGGGACCAAGCAGGAAGATGTCGACGGGGAGGTCAGCCCCTTGGGTAAGAAGGGAGTGTGGGTGCCTTTTGATAGCTGGATTGTTGGGGACGCAAGACAGTAGGCCTCAGTGTTGGGATATCCCATTCCTACAAATGCGACTCCGACCCCATCCCCGCTGCAACATGGAGGCCAGCTCCACACAATACCTACAGTTTCCAGCACCAGGATATCCTCTTGTATACGATGGTGTTTCTCAGCCCTTTTAGTAGAAGGTTCCCACTAACCAGTGTTCCCTGTACCAGGGAATCCCAGATGGTGCTGACTACATCTCCCATCATCTCCAGCTGAAATGGCCTTTGGCTGGCGATGATGGAGTTTGCCCGGGAATCCCTGTTACATGGAACACTGCCCTTAGCTTCTAAAAAAAAAGTAAGTAGTATAGTACTTCCATCTTAATAATTTAAGTTATTAATTAAATTAAACAGTATCTCCCCATTTTCATCATCATCATCATCCATTTTCCAGTGGATGTTCTCTTTATATTGAGTAATATGTGCCAGGATGTGAGAAATCAACTTGTGGAATTCTCTGCCACAAGATGTGGTGACAGCCAACAACCTGGATGGCTTTAAGAAGAGTTTGGATAACTTCATGGAGGAGAGGTCAACCATCGGCTACTAGTTGGAGGTCTAACGGCCACCTCCAGCCTCAAAGGCAGGAGGCCTCTAAGTACCAGTTGCAGGGGAGTAACAGCAGGAGAGAGGGCATGCCCTCAACTGTCCTGCCTGTGGCTTCCAGCAGCATCTGGTGGGCCACCGTGTGAAACAGGATGCTGGACTAGATGGGCCTTCCGCCTGATCCAGCAGGGCTGTCCTTCTGTTCTTATGTAGGTGTTGGAAGGAGGGCTGTGTATATAGGGTCATGATATGACGGATGTCTGATATGGCGTGAGTCGATTTGCCACCCTTTACACCAGAGTTGCACAACTCGAGTATGTACCTGAGCTAGAGGTGATGTTGGCCAGAGGTGATGTTGGCCAAATTATTGCTGGGAAATATAAAGTGCTATATGTTATGTGGTGCATCAAATTATTTGGCATTGTTTTGAGAGGGACAAGCCAGAGAGAATGGAAAAGAGGGCATGATAGAGAACGGCAGGGCTGGGGGAGAAAAAGAGAGCAAGTGAGACTAATTCTGGGCAGTAACCAGCAGCAAAGGCAAGCAGGCACTCTTGTCTCTCCTCTTTGCTAGGCCTTTTTCTCCTCTCCCCCTTCTCCCATACTCCCTGGCTGGGTCTTGTGTACCCCCAGGAGTTTGCATACCACACACTGAGAAGCTACATTCTAAAAGCTCCATATGGAACCGGAGCCCGTGGGGATGGCTGGGGAGGCACAAAGGAACAGCCAGGAACAGTAGTCCCTTCTAGTGCTTTCCCCGATGGGAGAAAATGCTGAGAGGAATACAGTTCCCAGATGCCCTTGTATGCCTTCCTGGCCATCCCCTCCCCAAGGCTCCAGTTCTGTAGAAGAGCCCCCCCCCCATCCCCTGTGGCACTAGAAATGGCAGATTCTGCTTAAAACTAGCCACACTGGAAGCACCTGAATCCACACAGCTCCAGAGGGGGGTTGGGGTGGGATATCATACATACTTAATACTTAATAATTTGGCATTCCGAAATGCAGGCCTATGTGGGCCTTCTTGGTCCTTGCCTCCAGATTTTGGAGTGCTGTCCCAGCAGATGCCCTCTCTTTGGCCTCCCATGATGCCTTGTCAGAGGCAAACAGAAGACCTTACTTTTTTGCCCAGGCATTTGACCCTTGGAGGATGCTGCTCTTTTTCTTTGTAATGATGTTCATTTGGATGTACTTTTTCTGGTGGTGGTGATTTTTTGTTAATGGGTTTTTTGTGTGCGTGATAGATTTTATTGCCGTTGTGTGTTAATGCAATTGTTGTGTAAACTACCTTGGAATAATTTTATGAAAGGCAGCATAACAATCTATCAATTTATCTAAATAAATCTTCTAAAGCTCTTTGATGGGCTGACCTCCTCTGTGGCTTCTTCCCTCCTTTTCAGGGAGCTCAGGGGCTGTTCTTTCATTAGAATCCCCCTGCTCAGTTGAAGTCATCAGGTGGGAGGGGTTCCTGACTTGGTAGAAGGCCGCTCCCTGCGTTAATCTGGAGCATCTGCAGCTCAGTGAGAGAGTATCTGCTTTGCATATAGAAGTCCCAGGTTGAATCTTCAGGTAGGGCTGCGTGCAGAGCTACTGCCAGTCAGTGGCTGTTGGGGTGGGCTCAGGGTAGCTCTCGGCTTATATATGAAGTAGCTCCAGGCATTGGGACGTTCTTCCCCTTGCCTTCTCTTCTAGCCAGTATTGCAGGTCTGAGTGGGAGCATGGCCATGCCATTTTAAATCTCTCTCTGGGTTCTCAGTGTTGCTTTTACTTTATCTCTCATTCACTTCTCTCAGTTTTATTCCCCCCCACAAGCCAGCTGTCTTGCTCTCCTCCTGTTCTACTCAAAGACCTATTTTCCTCCTCTTCCTGTTCTCCATTTTCTGTCATCCATCCCAGGGAACAACTAATATTGTGCCTTTTTCTCATATTTCTGCTAGGTCAAGGATGGCTCTCCGTAGATGTAGGAGAGGAATACAAGCCTGAAGATTCAGAACGAGCCGAGCCACCTGAAACGTCGATGGTGAGCGCAGCTGAACCCATTCCCCCAGAAGACCTCTCCGAGAGTCTGCACAGAGTAGAGTTCCATCCAGGAGCCTATGCTGGGGAGAGGGTGGACAGATCCATTTCTTATGGAGCCGTTTACATGGACCTTGGAGGAATTGCAGTCCAGCAAAGAATCCATACTGGTAAGAGGCAAAACCCCTACAGTGCGTATGGGAAGAGCTTCAGCCATAGCTCAGGCCCTGCTAAATACAAGAGAATGCGCAAAAGAGGAAAACCACATAAATGCCTGGTGTGTGGGAAGTGTTTCCTTTACAGCTCTGGGCTGGCAACTCATCAACGGATCCATACCGGAGAGAAGCCATACACCTGTTCAGAGTGTGGGAAGACCTTCATCTGCAGCTCGGATCGAAACCGCCACCAGAGAACCCACACGGAGGAGAAACCGTATGAATGCTTGGATTGTGGGAAAAGGTTCCGGCAGCGGTTTAGCCTTAGCAGGCATCGCAGGATCCACGCAGGCAAGAATCCATACGCATGCCCAGAACGTGGGGAAAGTTCTGTGGTGAGCTGATACCTTTCCATAGATCAGGGGAACATTCGCAGAACGGAATCCATAATGATGAATGGACTATGTGAAAAATCGGGGGGGTGGTGTTTGTGTGTGAGAGGAGGGCGTCAAAAGGGGGAAATAACCCATTTAACAGACGGTTCCATCAGTCCATTGAGGCTGATTGGGACTCTGGATGCAAACTGGAGAACATCTGATGATGACTGGAGAAGTTATCATTTTCGTGGCTGTTTAGTAGTTGAGAAACCTTTGAGAAGAGCCTTCTTGGATAGTAGGGATTTCACAGTAACTCTCTCAAAGCCACAAGCCACCTTCTTTTGTGCTGTGTTTTTTCTGTACACCTCAGCGGCCATGACTGGAAAAAATGATGTGACTGTATTTTTTCAAAGACCGTGGATGCGTTCAGAGATCATGTGGAACCTCAGTTTGTTTTAACCAAGGTTTGTTTAAACCATATCAAGAAGAAGGCACCTGCTTCACAGGATAGTTTTCTAAAAGCAGAGGTTCTGCTGTGTAGGAATGCGGAAGAGCATTGCATCATGGGAACCTTGCCTGCAGTCTTGAGTGATTCAGATTTACCACCTTGGTAAATCTGATACAGACAGATTTACCACCTTGGTGAGAATTGGACGAAGTTGACATGCTGTGGACAGCATCCAGACAAGTTAGTTGTAACTAAGCCTCACTGAAACAAATGAGGCAAGTCAGTGACCAACTTGTCCCATTAATTTCAGTGGGACTTGGTCATGATTAACTTAGTCTGGATGCTGCCCTATGTTTCTTGAATGGCACCTAGCAAAATGTAAAGATGTATTTGAGGGTTTTTCTCCTCCAAAAGTTAATCTGACCAGCACTGAATTTTAAACCTATTTCATTTCTCTAGTCTCTCCTGTGACATTAACTCTTCACAGTCTGGTTTGGACTTGCATTGTAATCTGTAGAAAGTTTGTGTTTTCGCTGATGGTCCTCTTTTATCTAGACTATTAATAGACATTAATAGCAATAATAATTTTTATTCATGTACCTTTCCTCCCCCAGTTAGCTGGTGCTTAGGAAATACTTGACATAGAAATAATAGTAGACCGAAGTATCACTTTGAAAATCCCTTTAGAGCTATGTTACAAGGGAGGAATTAGAAGTGGGCCTACTGTAAGTGCTTAGACCAGAGATGTCCAAACTTTGTTTTTGCAGACCACTTGAAACTTTTTTGGGATCCCAGGGCACCCGGTTTTTGGTTTTTGGTTTTGTTCTGCAAATCAAAGCACATAATTCAGGCATTCTCAAGCTTAATATGCTTGTTAGAAGGATGTATAGCTCAGTGGTAGAGCACCTGCTTTGTGTACAGGAGGTCCACGGTTTAATCCCGCGTATCTCCAGATAGGGCTTGAAAAGAGTTCTCCTGAACTGGAGAGCTGCTGCCAGTCAGACTAGATCTACACTGAGCAGAAGGTTGGACTAGAAGATCCCTAAGATCCTTTTTCAAGTGGTCTGAACTGTATGTGCAGCTGCCCCTGTGTTAAAGACTCTGACATCCAGTGCTGCTTAGATTTTTCCCTAACTTAGTAAAAGGAATGCATTAGTAGAGCTGGTCCCCTTTTATAGCCCTCTTTAACAAAACCTCCAACCTCTTTGAAGCTTTGCTGCCATGAGGAATGGCTCAGTTGTTTTTTATACTTTTCACTGGTGAAATGCCCTGCTTTTTTAATTTTTTCTTTATTTTAACTAAACAAACAAGAAAAGATAATAATGATCAATATGAATGATGACATCGTTCTATTTACTTATTTATCATATCTATATACCGCCCAAAACTTATGTCTCTGGGAGGTTTACAATAAAACAGTAGAAATTAAAACATTAATAGAAGTTAAAATTTCACACAATGTTAAAAACTGTCAGCCTAATTAAAAGCCTGGGTGAACAGATGTGTCTTAACCGCCTTTTAAAAAGTTGTCAGAGATGCAGGGAGGAAAATTACAAATCAGGAGACCACAAAAACCCCTTAATCATTTACATAATGAGGCTACTCTCATGCGCAGTGGAAACTGGGCGAAGGGAGCCCAGCCTGGTTTCCACCGTGTGTGTGAACCTCCGGGAGCCATGTGGCCCTCTGCAGCAAGCCCACTGAATTCCCGCCCCCCTTTAACAAGGTTAGAGGAGTGAGTCCTCTGCTAACCCCGTTTCTCCGATCGTGTGTTGCTGTGGAGTGACTCCGCGCCGTGGCAGTTCACGAGGAGACCCCCGACTGGGAGGCCACAACAAGCTAGGGATGTGCACGAACCGGTTTGCAGGCCATGTTGGAGGCCTGCAAACTGGTTCTCTTGTCCAGTGGTTCAATGAACCACCAGTGGTGTGTGTGTGTGTGTGTGTTGCTTTAATGGCAGGGGGGTTGTACTTACCCCTCCCGCCACTTTCCCGGCGCTCCAGTTTTAAGCCAAATCTTCGAGGTGGCAGCGTTCCTCCCTGCCGCCTCTGCCCCCTTGTTGCTGTCCAAACCCCAAAGTAACACGGGCGCATGCACCCACCACGCACATCACTCTGATGGGCGCGGCAGCAGGCACATGCGCCCGTGTTACTTCCGGGGTGGACAGCAACAAGGGGGCAAAGGTGGCAGGGAAGAACGCTGCCACCCCGAAGATTTGGCTTAAAACTGGAGCGCCGTAGGGGGCAAAGCGGCGGGAGGGGTAAGTACAACCTCCGGCCCTTAAAGCAACACGCGCACACACTGATGCCGGACCGCGCCTCCACGGTCTGTGCACATCACTACAACAAGCCTCTCCGCATCGGGGGCGGGGGCTCTCCAGAATGCCCCGTGCACTTGTGCGGGGCATGCTGGGAATTCCTGGCCCCTGATCTCCACCGCCCCAACCGGCCTGTGATGGAGCCGATAATTGTGTGGGCGGCCGATCAGCCACCCAGGTCGAGCTCCCTGTTCATCTGCAGGGAGAGCGGGTCAAGCCTGCTCTCTGCACAGAACCCTCTTAGGCTCTCCACACTGCTTGTGTGGAGAGCCTTAATATAGAAGTAATGCTAATTTTTATACTGGGTGGGGAACAAAACCTTCCAAGGATTTTTCTCATTAAACTGCAAACAGTTCATTAGCTCGCTAAAAACTCATCCTCTTTGCCATTCTGTTGAATTAAAAAACCAATTCATATGTCAACAGGGAACTCATATCAGTTCTAAAGTTGGAGGTCAGAAGTGGATTTGTCCTTCCAGTGCTGTATAATAGTCCTTTTAGTAGCTCCACATGCTTGAAGGATCCATAATTCTTGATGAAAGGATAGATTCCATAGACTTGGTATATGCCCCCCAAAAGCACATGAACATCCTTACCAAAGATTGCGGCAAAGTCCTATTAATCATCTTATGCATTTCAAGAGAATTGCCTTGCTTGTGGGCTTTTTAGGAAGCATCTAGCTGACTATAGTTGGAAACCAGATGTTGGTTTTAGAAGCTAGCTTGGTCTGTTTAGAAAGGCCGTTCTGTTCATGGTAGCTGGGCATCTACAGTTCCAGTGTGATGTAGTGGTTAGAGTGCTGGACTAGGACCGGGGAGACCCGAGTTCAAATCCCTATTCAGCCATGAAACTTGCTGGGTGACTCTGGACCAGTCACTTCTCTCTCAGCCTAACCTACTTCACAGCCTTGTTGTGAGGATAAACATAGCCGTGTACACTGCTCTGGGATCCTTAGAGGAAGAGTGGGATATAAATGTAAGTAAATAAAGTGCCCCATCCTCTCAGGCAAGGAGGAATCCCAAATGACAACCTATCTTTACATTGCAGTTTGGGAAAGAAGATGAACCGGAGTCTCTTTGTAAAAGGTCATCTACCAGAGGCAATGCACAACGGTGCGCGCACACACACACACACACACACACACACCTCTTCTGTTTTTCTTTGCAGCTGATTTGGCTAAATTTCTACATCACTCCCTCATTCACATCAGGACTCTTTTCTTTTTCATTCCAACAGAACACAGACGAGTGAGTGGATGTGAAAAGAAAAATAATCTACCTGACAGCCCTCAGCAAGTGGAATACGGGGGGTCTTGGAGAAGAGTTATGGGGATGAACACTTTCCAGGGTCATGAACAGACAACTGCTTCTGAGAATCAGCACAGGCCAAAGAGGCAGCAAAGGAGCAGAATCTGTAAATATCGTTTGTGTGAGGAGAACAAGTTGCTCAGTGAAACCACACTGAGGCAGAACCAGATACCATCCACTGTATCTAGGCAAGGCTTCAAAGAACGCCCAGGCCTTCAAAAACCGGAAAAGGCCCAGTGTGCAGCGTCTGGGAAACGCCTCAGTCACAAGTACAGCCTTTTGAGGCGTCAAAGAGTCCATACCAGGAACAAACAGCATAAGTGTTCTGTCTGTGAGAAAAGTTTCAGTCGTAATTCTCACCTTATTTCCCAC
Source organism: Hemicordylus capensis (assembly GCF_027244095.1). Classification (NCBI taxonomy): domain Eukaryota; kingdom Metazoa; phylum Chordata; class Lepidosauria; order Squamata; family Cordylidae; genus Hemicordylus; species Hemicordylus capensis. Next base: position 246,625,462 of record NC_069658.1, on the reverse strand, counting down.
CAGAGAACCCACACAGGGGAGAAGCCACATAACTGCTCATACTGTGGGAAGGGCTTCAGCCATAAGCCCAACCTTATTAGACATAAAAGGATCCACACAGGGGAAAAGCCACACAAATGCTCTTACTGCGGGAAGAGCTTCACACAGAGCTCCCACCTTATTCTGCACGAGAGAATCCACACAGGGGAGAAACCATATCGTTGCTCGGCCTGTGACAAGAGCTTTACTCGGAATTCATTTCTTACTAGACATAAAAGAACCCACACAGGAGAAAAGTTGTAAAAATACAATGTGGGCAGAGCTTTACACACAAGTCACAGCTGGCTAGAAATTCGAATCATGGCGTTTTAGAGTTGGGATGGGCCTTGGAGACTGTTTGGTCTAGCCCGCTTCAATGTAGGGAAACTGCTACAACATCCTTGACAGATGGCTGTCCAGCCTCTGTTGGAAAACCTCCAGCAAAGGAAAGCCTCCGACTGCATGAGATGGACTCGTGCATACCTGTTGTATTGTTGAATACCTGTTGTATTGTTTTTATGCCTGTTTTTATATTTTTTAGCTTGATGTTTTTATTGCCTTTTTACTGTATGTTTTAACTTTTGTAAACCGCCTTGGGGTTGTCTTTTAACGAAAGGCGGTATATAAATGTAAAAATAAATAAATAAATAAAATTGACTATTCTACTGTTGTACAGCTCTTACAGTTCGGAGATTCCTCCTGATGTCTAGCCTGAATCTGCTTCCTTGTGACTTCAACCCATTGGTTCTAGTCCTGCTCTTAGGAGCAACACAGAACAAGTCCACTTCTTTTTCTGTATGACAACTGTTGTATCTTCCTTTAATCAGCCTCTTCAACCATTCCTCACAGGGCTTGATTTCCAGACCGCTCACAGTCTTTGTTGCCCTCCTCTGAACCTGTTCCAGTGTGTCAATAGCCTTCTTAAAATGTGGGCCTCAGAATTAGAAACAGTATTCTGAGTGATGTCTGACCAGTGCAAGATAAAATGGAACAATTACTTTTTATGATCCGCATACTATGCCTCTGTTAAAGCAGCCTAGGATTACATTAGCCTAGCCTAATGCCTAGGATTGCATTAGCTTTTTTTGGCAGCTTCATCACACTGATGGCTCATGTTCAACATATTTACCATGACTACATCTAGGTCCCTTTCACATATACTACTGCCTAGCCAAGTCTCCTCCATCTTGTATTTATGCATTTGATTTTTCTTTCCCAAATGCAGGATTTTACATTTGTCTCAGTTGAACTTCATGTTTTACATTGTAGATTTCATGGCAAAGAAAAGCAACAGTCATCATGTGGCTTCAGGGGAAAGCTTTTGTCAAAACCTCTTCCTTAAGAGGCAAAAAAGACCCCACTGAGTGGCGGATTAATATATATGCAGGTGTATTTTCATGGATGTGCACTAGAGACCCAATGCATCCATTCTCCACAGAAGGTGAATGGATCAAGATTCTAGAGTCCTTGGCACCCTCTGTGCACTAGGCCACCACTAACTCTGGGCCATCCCAGCACCCCACAAGTGGCTTTAAGGTTTTTCTCCATAGGGAAGAATGGAGGTTTCAGCAGCCCCATAACTGCACTTGGGGGGTGCTGGGGTGGCCCAGAGAGAGGGTGCCAACCACCCCCATGGGTTGCTAACCCATGGGGTACTGGGTTTTGTTGTTTCTGAAGTGTTCTGAGTGTAGATTCTTTGGTAGCATATAAGATTTTCCAATGACAAACCATGAATCCACTCTCATTGCTAACCTTAAAGACACATAGACTTCAAAAATCACTTAAAAATCAGCCCTTTGCCCAATTCCTTTCAAATAATTCTGATAGCTTCCTGGCCCCCCTTGGGCACTACCACCCACCACACTCTGCTCTAGGCCACCCCTTTGCCCCAGACGTGAAGCTATACATTTGCTGACACCTCCATGCTTCTTTATGGAGAAAAACCTTAGTCACGTAAACTTCAAAAATCACTTAAAAATCAGCCTTTTGCCCAATTCCTTTCAAACAATTCTGATAGCTTCCTTGCCCACCTTGGGAGCTACCACCCACCACACTCCACTCTAGGACACCCCTTTCCCCCTGACGTGAAGCTATACATTTGCTGCAATCCCATTATTCCCTATGGGGAATTCCAAAATAATTTTAAAGCACCAATAATCAGAGGAGTGTCCGATTGCCTTGGAACTTTGTGGGTGGTAGGCACCCCTGTCTGTCTACCACCCACCCTACTTTTGTACCCCAGGTGCTCCACAATAGGGAATAATGGGCTCTTTCGGGTCCCATTATACCCTATGAGAAAAATATATAAATAAATTTCAAAAATTCATAAAAAATCGTATGAGTGTCCGATTGCTTTGGGGTTTGGGTGGCAGGTACCCCTGGGTGCTAGCTACCACCCTACCCATTTTTGGATATCCGAACCAGTCTGAAACGGTTCAAATTTGAATGGAACCAGGGGGAGGTTCGAGCAAAACCAAAATCGAACCCCCCTTCCTGGTTCAAACCTGGTTCGGATTCTAACCGAACTGGGCAAACCGGTTTTGTGCACATCCCTAGTTGGGACCAGTGTTTTCTGTAACAGGGATTCCCAGATGTTGCTGACTACAACTCCAGTGGTCTTTGGCTGGACATTATGGGAGTTGTAGTCAATAATAAGAATAAATTCCCCAATGTGTCTAGTTAAACTTGACCCTATCCTTTCTGCTCACTTCCATATAAGGAACTTCCAGTTGATTCCCAGCCCAAGACTATTGGTCTCCCCTTTTCCTACAGTAGTTGCTGATTAGACCACTCAGAGGCCTCCAGGGAAGAACTAACACACCCCTCCCCTGCTCCTCCATAGGCTGTTGTCCAGTAAACTCTGCCCCTCACTCTGGATTGGGCCACAAGGATTTGATTCTCCCGGGCTGTCTTCCTTATTTGGAGAAGCCCACCTTCCAAGCAGTTACTCTGAGGCCTAGTCCTCCCTCAGACCTGACTATCACTACACCCTGAGACAGGATGCTTCTCTCTTTGTGCTCTCCCTCCTCCACACCTTCCCTTTTTTGGAAGTGGGAGCAGGCCAGCACTTTGAGGCCTTGTTGCCCTCAATAATCTTCTGCCTGAGGTGACCACCACACCTTGCCTCAGGGATGAGTCGCCCCTGCTCTGCATGTACCTCCACTTTAGGGAAAGTATCTGAGGTGCCAAAAGTTAAACCAAACCTGAGTCTAAAACCCAGGAAGGTTTGAGTGAACTGACCTGATCTGTTAATTCTTGGTGCCTGAACCACAATCAGACTCCTTATAATCCTTGGAGGCCTTCGGGAGAGCCTCAAAAGACCCATCTTTTTAGCCTGGCTTTTAATATCCAGTTTTAATTTTAATCTACTTTTAAATGGTTTCTTATTTTAATTGTCTTTTTTTTTAATGTAAACTACCCTGAGCCACTTTAGGAAGGGTGGTATATAAACTGAATGAATGGATAATATAAAGCAAGAGGTGCTACCTAGTTCATAAATATGTGGTTCAATAAGTCACACTGTTTCTGATTGTATCATTCATGGTTTATTTTTCTAATGTTTTTAAAATTATGTTGTACATACTCTGTAAGAAAGTTTAATAATAAACAGTTCAAGAATAAATACCACATATTTTCTCACATTAAGTATGTACAGTTCATAGAGCAAGCAAAGAGTTTGATTGCTTTCTTCATTAAATGTACCTAAACAGATTACAAAATGGCTCAAAATCTGAATCGGTGGCAGAATCGCTTTTTAAAGCTAATGTCATATATTTTTTCCTCAAGTTAAACATGTGTCTATCTATCTATCTATCTATCTATCTATCTATCTATCTATTTTATTAAAACATTTTAATACCTCCCAAAACTTACGTCTCTGGGCGGTTTACAACAGAATGCATCTGTTTTGCATGCAGAAGGCTCCAGATTCAATCCCTGGTATCTCCAGGGCATTTTCCACACAAGCCTGAGGAGCATGAGGAGAAGGAGGCAGTCAGCAGGCAGAGGGCTGTTGTGAAGCAGCTCTTTGCTGAGCAGTGGCAAAGAGCTGCTCCCATGGGTGGCACCTGTGGGGGTAGTGGGCATCTTGATGCTTGAGGTGAGCAATTCACCTCTCCAGATGAAAGGACTGCTCCTGGATGAGCGCCCTGTTCTACACTTGCCCTCTAGATCCTCTATTCACTTTAATAGCCTGTCTGTAGTGTCCCCAAATGATTGTGGTGGAGCCATATTGGCCTTGTCAACTTTAGTTCTCAGACTTGGTATGATAAGTAGTGAAGCTATACTGGATTTTGCCTTGGCCTCAAGCTCGCCAAGGGCGGATTCTCCAACCAACTCAGCCTGGCTCCACCAGGGATGATATTGCTACCCCTATCTTGGTAGATGCCAGGATGTGGATGGGGAGAAATCAGTGCTGTGCAAGCCTCCCCGCTCAACAGTGGTTGATGTGATATCCTTGTTGTAGATGATAAAAAGCTGAAGATGAGCCAGCAGCATGATACACAGGGGCGTAGGGGCAACAGAGCAAGGGGGGATGAGCATCCCTAGACCCTGTGGCACACCTACGTAATTTTGGCACCCGGAACACCCCTGCCGTGAGCCCCCCCCCATGCCGTGAGGTCCCCCGGCATTGGGAGGGTGTTTCCTGACACTACTCTGCGCAGCCCCGCCAAAATTTTCCTCAATGTTATCCATCAGTGTGTGCACCTGGAGGCAGCGGGGTGGAGGGTAAGCCGAGCAGGCCTCCCCCTGCCCCGTGGCGCCTGCAGCTGCGGGATGAGCAGCCACTGAGCCTGCTCGTCTGACTCAGTGGCCCTTGAAAACTGTTCAAAGGCCACTGGGCCAGATGAGCAGACCCAGTGGCCACTCTACCCACCGCTGTCCGCTGCCACGGGGCAGGGGGAGGCCTGCTCAGCTCCCCCTGCTTCCCGGCTATGCACATTGGCAGCTAAAATTAAGGTACATTTTGGCAGTTTGGCAGCGTGGGGCAGCAGTAGGGTGGGCATGGGGTGGCAACAAGAGGCCCCCCAGGACTCTTGGAGCTCCCCCGGACCTTGGAGGCCACGGACTGGGGTCCCAAGGTCCAGGGGTAAGAACGCCTCTGCCAAGGCCTTCAGTGTCTGGGGGACCACTGAGACCACTGAGGCACTCGCTTGCCCCTCCCTCACCCAGCCAGAAAACAAAACACTTGCCAGTTGGGAGCACAAGGTCCCCTTTCCTGCCCAGCGCACCAATTTACAATGTCATGGGGGCTTTGGCTGGATCTTGTCCCTATGCCCCTGGTGATATAACTGTGAAGAAAATAGCATTAACAGAGGCATAGTGTCCAGATCATGAGAGATAATTGTCCCACACTTTTCTGCACTGCTCAGACCTCCCTTGGAGTACTGTGTTTAGTTCCCGGCCTCACATTTTAAGAAGGGCATTGTTAAACAGGAAAGGGTTCAGAAAAGGGTAACCAAGATGGAGCGGGGACTGGGAACCAAGCCCTACAAGAAGTAATTGAAGGAGGTTGGTATGTTTAGTCTGGAAGAGAAGACCAAGGAGAAAGATGATAGCTGTCTTCAAATATCTGAAGTGCTTCTGAGGGCAAGACTAGAACCCGGAGTTGAAATTACAAGGAAGCAAATTTAGGTTAGATGTTAGGAAGAATGTAAGAGGTGGAAGGTGTGCTACAAGCAGTGTGGGTTCCCCTTTGCTGGAGGTTTTCAAACAGGCTGGATGGCTATCTGTCAGGAACACTGTGGCAATTTCCCTGCACTGAGCAGAGGGTTGGTCTAGAAGACCTCCCAGGTCCCTTTTAGGTCTAAAATTCTATGATTCTATTATTATGCAGAAAAATTGAGGATGCCATTTTTCTTGGCATGCAGATGTACAGTGTGGAAAGCTTCACCTGTTGAACTTCTGCCTGTTGAGGCAAGTTGAGGAAACTTAGCAGTCGTGGGATATGGGGACGTGTGGATTGCTAACTGGTTGAAGAACAGGAAACAGGGTAGGTATAAACAGAGAGTTTTCACAATGGAGGAAAGTTAGAAGTGGGGTCCCCCAGGGATCTGTATTCGGACCAGTGCTTTTTAATTTATTCATAACTGATCTAGAAGTTGGGGTAAGCAGTGAGATGGCCAGATTTGCAGATGATACCAAACTCTTTCGGGCAAGGAGAGGGATCTTGGGGTCATGGTGGACAGCTCATTGAAAATGTCAACTCAATGTGCTGCAGCTGTGAAACAGGCCAATTCCATGCTAGAGATCATTAGGAAGGGGATTGAAAATCAAACTGCTATTATAATGTCCTTATACAAAACTATTTCAAGTTTTGTATAAGGATACACTTGGAGTACTGCGTACAATTGGTCAACGCATCTAAAGAAGGACATTGTAGAACTGGAAAAGGTGCAGAAGAGGGCAACCAAGATGATCAGGGTCTTACAGCACCTTTCTTATGAGGCAAGACTACAACACCTGGGGCTTTTTAGTTTAGAAAAAAGACGACTGCGAGGAGACATGATAGAGGTCTATCAAATCATGCATGGTGTGGAGAAAGTGGAGAGAGAGAAATTTCTCTCTCACAAATAACACTAGAACCGGGGGTCATCCAATGAAATGGATTGCTAGGAAACTTAGGACCAGCAAACGGAGGTACTTAATCAACTTGTGGAATTCTCTGCCACAAGATATGGTGATAGCCAACAACCTGGATGGCTTTAAGAGGGGTTTGGAACTTCAGGGAGGAGAGGTCTATCAATGGCTACTAGTTGGAAGGCTATAGGCCACCTCTAGCCTGAATACCAATTGCAGGGGAGTAACAGCAGGAGAGAGGGCATGCCCTCAACTCCTGCCTGTAGGCTCCCAGTGGCATCTGGTCCATGGGCCTGACCCAGCAGGGCTGTTCTTATGAGTTGCTCTTAAAATGCACAGGAGCAGGGCCAAGTGTAAATGGGGGTAATTCCAGGTGCTTGTAGATATGCTTGGTAGCTGCTCTGCCTCATCCATATTCAAGGGGAGACCATGCAATATGGAAATCGTACCAAATACAAGGGAAAATGGGATTCCTAATAAAAGTGAAAAACCTGACGGGGGTGGGTGGGGACGAAACCTTCATCTTCAAACCTATGGTTTCCTTCATATAGAAACGAAATAAAATCTTGGCTGACATCCTGATTAAATTACTCAACCGAAGTCCCACTGAAATTAACTGGACAAGTTAGTAATGACTAAACTATTAGTAAAACTAATAACTCAATGGGTTAATTAATTAACCCACTGAGTTATTTAATTAATTCAGTAGAAGTCACATTAAAATTAATGGGACAAGTTAGTCATAACCTGTCATGACAAGTTAGTAAAAGGATCAGTTAGTCATAACTTGTCATGACTAACTTGTCCTATTTATTTCAATGGGACTCCCGTGATTCAGTAATTTAGTCAGAAATGGTCAGCCACTATATGTAGGGTTGCCAGTGCCAACCAGGATTGGCCTGAAGTCTCCCGGAATATCGGCATCCATCTCCAGCTGACTCTCGAAAGCAATCCTGGAGTTTTAATGTGAAAAATATCGGGGGAAGGCGAAGAAAGAATCTTCAGCATTGGCAAGCCTCTCTGTAACTTCCTGTTTTCAGGCTGTGTCTGTCTTCCTGCGGCGAACTACATTTCCCACGATCCTTTGAGCGGTGGCACCCAGCAGCTCCCCTAAATAAGGACTGCAGTCGTAACAGCTGAGCATCAATGGCGTTTATTTATTTCCTAAGAAAGGCAACTAGCATGAAACTGAAAAGCGTTCAGCAGGGGTGTAGGTAGGGACGAGTGGGCCCGTGTTCAAATTAATGCATAGTTGGGGGATGAGACTCCCAAGCCTAGAGATGAGGAAGGGGAGGCAGAAGGCGGGCGATCAAGCAGCCAGCCAGCCAGCCAACCAGCCACGCTCCACCGACTCACACCAGACTGAACCTGCATATTCAGCAAGTCCTCTCTTCTGAGAGAGCGGTGCACAAAGGGTTAAGCAGCAAGGGCTAGAGATTCCTAGCAAGGCCCCAACCCTGATCCAAGGTGGGGGTGGGGGCAGGATGTGATCTGGGGCATCCCCTTCCTGGCTTGGCTCCTCCCCCAGAATCTGCCTTTTGAACATGCATGCCTAATTAGCCTCCCCAGAGAGGTTGGGGGAAAGGGCTCTCCACGCGCGTGGTGCTGATCTGTGCTGGGGGCAGGAGGAAGGCGTGTGGCTGGAGGGGCCGGGTGAGTCGCGGGCGGGGGCGCGATCCGAGGGCAGCAGCACTTCCAGAGAGGAGAGGCGCAAGAAGAGGCGGGTCCGGACTGTAGGAAAGTGGGGAGGCAGAGGGGCTGGGAGGAGGAGCAGCGCGTCGGGGTCGGAGGCAGGAAGGGAGGCGGCTGGTGGGCGTCGTGGGGGGAGCTGCTTCCTGGAAGCTCCACTCCAGGACGTTGAGGGCTCCTGGCAGCAGCTCCTCGGGGATGGCGGGGCTGCCTCCCAAGCAGGAGACCCCCAAGTGGGGAGGGAGACGGTCCTAAAAGGCCCATTCAAGCATCCCCAAAGGGTTTTGCTGGGAATGTGGATGGATGGAGATGAGGGGGCTGCCAACTCTTACCAAAGCGATTCCTGGAGACCTCCCCTCCCCGCCCCCCCGCCCCAATATTGCACATACACACGCTATCTTGTTCACAACATCCAGCCATACAGAGGTCTCCAGATTGCTTTTCCAGAGTGCCCTGGAGACGGATGCCGATCGCTGGAGACTCCAGGCCACTCCTGGAGGCTTGGCAACCCCAGGACCCCTATATAATTATCTCTTGTGTAATTATTTCTCTAGATGTGCGAGGCGGGCGGAAATGCATGCGTGGGGCGGGGGCAGGCCCGGGCCCAGGCTTCGTCGCGGGTAGAATGGGGAGGGGGAGGTGCAGAAGAAGAGGGCGGCGGGGAGAGGCGGCTGGGCCACCAGGAAGAGGTGGGCAGCGGAGCCGGGCCACTGAAAATAAATCACCCGAGATGTGGTTCCTTTTCACTGCATTCAGCCCATCAAGGGGATCCTGAATGTGGTTTTCATCCCATTCTGGCTCTGTATATTGTTTTCCTTAGTTGTTTATTTTAAATGCCAATATTTCTCTTGCTACCACAATCTCTGCTCTTCTGCTGCTTTTTCCACTCACTCCCCTCCTATTTATTTGTTTATTTGTTTGTTTGTTTGTTTGTTTGTTTGTTTGTTTATTTACTTACTTAACTTGTCTACCGCCCAAACTTTCGTGTCTGGGCGGTTAACAATGACATAAAAACAATTAAAACAAATACAAAAAGTTAAAACAGTTTAACAGTTTTAAAACAGCATAAAATTAAAACCTACAAATTAAAAAAGCTGAAAAAGCTTGGGTGAAGAAATGGGTCTTCAGATGTTTTTTTAAAATAGTCAGAGATGGGGAGGATCGTATCTCAGCAGGGAGCACATTCCACAATCTCGGGGCAGCAATAGAGAAGGCCCGACTCCGTGGAGACACCAAAAGATTTGGCGGTAACTGGAGAGTTGGCGGTAACTGGAGACGGACTTCCTCAAGTGACCTCAGTGGGCGGTCCTAAGCCGTTTAGGGCTTTATAAGTTATAACTAGCGCTTTGTATTCTGCCCGGAAATCTATTGGCAGCCAGTGTAGCTCCATCAACAAGGGAGTAATGTGTTCTCTCCAAGATGACCTGGAGACCAACCTGGCTGCCTCATTCTGAACCAACTGAAGTTTCCGAACTACATACAAAGGCAGCCCCACCTAGAGCACATTACAGAAGTCCATTCTGGAGGTTACCAACAAATGTACCACTGTTTTGAGGTCATTGATCTCAAGAAACAGACGCAGCTGACGTATCAGCCGAAGCTGATAGAAAGCACCCCTGGCCACCGCCTCAGCCTGAGAAACCAGGGAGATGTGTGGATCCAGAAGTAGTAGTTTAGTTTAGTAAAACTTTATTTTGGTCATAGACCAGCAATGGATCCAGAAGTACTCCCAGACTGCAAAACTGTTCCTTTTGGGGAAGTGTGACCCCATCTAGGACAGGCCGGTCAAAATAGTCTCTGGAGTTCTGACCAGAGAACTTTAATAAATCTCTGCAATTTCTCTGCTCCAATATCCTTGCCTTTTACCTTGCAATGTAGATTGTAAAGTCCACTGTATTTGTCTCCCGAGTACTGTACAGCACCTAGCACATAGGGGCAGAGGAAAATCCTCATGTACGGAATCCAGCCTTTAACACCTCTGGCTGATATTCTGACTAAATTACCCAATGGAAATTCCATTGAAATTAATAGGGCTATGACTCCGCCGTGACTAACTTGTCCTATTAACTTCACTGGGATTTCTCTTGAATAATTTAATCAGGATGTTAGTCTCTGTAATTTTAACCATGATGTGGCTCTGTATTTTTTCCCTTAGCGATTCATTTTAAATGCAGCTATCTTCCCTTCACAGCTCTCCTGCTGCCCATCCGACTTCTGCTCACTCGTTTTGAGAACATAAGAGCAGTCTTTGCTGGATCAGGCCTAAGCCCTAGCTAGTCCAGCATCCTGTTTCCCACCATGGCCCACCAGATGCCTCTTAAGAAACCCACAGGCAAGAGCTGAGGTGGGGGCATGCCCTCTCTTCTGCTGTTGCTCCCCTGCAACTGGTATTTGGAGGCATCTTGCCTTTGAGGTTGGAGGCGGCCTGTAGCCACCAGACTAATAGCCACTGATAGACCTGTCCTCCAGGAATTTGTCTAAGCCTCTTTTTAAAGCCATCCAAACAAGTGGTCATCACCACATCCCGTGACAGAGAATTCCATAGTTTAATTATGTGCTGTTTGAAAAAGTACTTCCTTTTTTTGGTCCTAATCGTTAGGGATATGTCAAATACATATTTAATTATAGAAGTATGGACCTGCAACAAAATGTTACAGTATATCCCTCATGTGCATGTGTTACCATGAGCCTGTGCCTGAGCATGGTGAATGTTTTTGACACCTTTCAGAAACAGAAGAGGATGTGACAATCTGAGGGAGTCCTGAAATATCTTCAAGCGGAAATATTTCCTACACTTCTTGCTCAAGCCCCCTTCTCGCCTTCTTGCCACTGAGTTCCATTAGCTTTGTCTAACTGCTTGACTGTTAACTGGCCTCATAGTCTGTAAACATTCCATCCCATTGACTAATGTGGGGGTAAGTTTTGGGAGAGAGTTGGTCTCTTTAGGTCTTTTTTTCTTCAAATTTTTGTGAAATTGATATACCTTCAGGTTATCCCGAGTCTGCTGGTGCCTGCAAGTATTCCAGTTATGTGTCCATGAGGATCATAATTTTTTCAGCACTTTCAGAAATAGATATATTTATATTTATATTTCGGTATGATCCCCATATATCTTGGTATGCTTGCCATCGCTCATTGACGTCATCTGGAGAGGTAGGTTTCCAGTTAGCACCGGTACGTCTGGTGGCGACTCGGAACCGGGCCTTTTCTGTAGCTGCTCCTGGTCTGTGGAATGCACTCCCGGCAGATATCCACAGTTTAGGCTCGCTGTCAGCCTTTAAGAGAGCCCCCCAAACTTATTTGTTTGGCCTGGCCTTCCAAGGCTTGTAAACAGCTTGTTGCTGTTTTTAAAAAGTATTTTAATTGGTTTTAAATGGTTTTAATTGTTTTTGAATTGTTTTAATATTGTTTTTAGCATTATGTTTTTAATTGTGTGTTTTTATGTTTCTAAAGTTGTTGTATACCGCCCAGAGCCTCTGGATGGACCGGTTTATAAATGTAATAATAAATAATAAATAAATATAAGAGAGATCTAAAACATTTATTCCCTGTACCTTCATGTAGCCTCATAGCAGCTTACAATTCTAACAGTATCAAACCAATACAAGATTACGACAAGATATATTTACTCACCCCCATGTATTGTACAGCACCAAGCACAGGGGTGGGGTCTAAGAAAACTCTTTGAATATGAAAAAGCAAGGGAGGTCTGAGAATGTTGTCAAAATGCTAGTGTGGTAAAAGTAAATATGATACAAACATTTGTACAGATATTTATATATGACTTTTCAACAACAAAAAATCTGAAAGCAATTTACATAGAAAAAGTTGGTTCCCTGTCCCAAAAGCGAACAACCTAAAAATAAACACAAGGTAGCCTTGACAAGGTAGCCGTTTCCCCCCTCCGGCACTCCATTTTTCAGTGAAATTTTCGGGGCAGCAGTGTTCCTGCTGCCCCAGCCTCCTTGTTGAACAGTAAAAGCAGAAGTAACTTCCGCGCATGCGCTCGCTGCTGACGCGCATGCACACAACACAAGGGGGCGGGGGCAGCAGGGAGGAACACTGCCGCCCCGAAAATTTCACTGAAAAATGGAGCGCCAGAGGGGGAAAAGCAGTGGGAGGGGTAAGTACAACCCCCCCGCCCTTAAAGTGAGACCAACCCCCGGCGTCGGACCGCCGGTCCGGGCCATTTGTGAACCAGTTTGCAGGCCTCTAACATGGCCTGCGGACGGGTTTGTGCACATCCCTAAAGGATAGTGAGAATGGTAGACAAAAAGCCAAGGTCAACTTCCAAAGAGATACAAGCTGAACTCCAAGGTCAAGGTCCATCAAAAGCACCATCCGTAGCTTTTTGAATGACAGTGGGCTCAATGGAAGAGGACCCTAGAGGATTCCACTGTTGAAAGAAAAACATTAAAAAAGCCAAACTGGAATCTGCTAAAATGCATATTGACAAGCCACAATGCTTCTGGGAGAATGTCCTTTGGACAGATGAGACAAAACTGGAGCTTTTTGGCAAGTTACATCAGTTCTATGTCCACAGACGAAAAAATGAAACTTTCAAAGAAAAGAACACCATGCCTACTGTGAAACATGGAGGAGGCTCGCTGCTTTACTGCGTCTGGCACGGGGTGCCTTGAGTCTGTGCAGGGAACAATGAAATTTCAAGACTATCAAGACATTCTGGAGCGAAATGTACTGCCCAGTGTCAGAAAGCTCTGTCTCAGTTGCAGGTCATGGATCCTCCAATAGGATAATGACCCAAAACACACAGCTAAAAGCATCCAAAAATGGCTAAGGACAAGACATTGGACTATTCTGAAGTGGCCTTCTATGAGCCCTGATTTGAATCCTATCGAACATCTATGGAAAGAACTGAAACATGCAGTCTGGAGAAGGCACCCTTCAAACCTGATACAGGTGGAGCAGTTTGCTTAGGAAGAGTGGGCCAAACAACCTGTTGACAGGTGCAGAAGTCTCATTGAGAGCTACAGGAATCACTTGTTTGCAGTGATTGCCTCTAAAGGTTGTGCAACAAAATATTAGGTTAAAGGTCCCATCATTTTTGTCCATGCCATTTTCACTTGTGTTATTATTTGAAATATTCCATTGCATCAAAACTCTAAAGCAAAGTGATTTTTGTTAAATGCAGAATAAACAATGATGGGTGCGATTTACTTTTGTCAGTTTCAAGTTATTTCAGAGACAATTGTGGGTTCTTCTTTTTTGTGGAGGGGTACCAACACATTTGTCCACATGTGTATGTCAGAATATGCACTTTTTGAACACCACTCGTATGCGTTTCTGTAGCATTGTAGAGAAGTGTGCTTCAACTGGTAATCTATCCTGTTCCAGGCAGAGGCTTTGACGGAGCTGCGTTCCAGCTGAAGCAGGTCTGAGTGAAGGCAAAAGTCTTGGTCGGGGATTTAGCCCTTGGACAACTCGGAGAGAAAACAAGAGTTAGGGAAAGGGCTTAGAACCTCAGACAGCTCCGAGGAGAGGCAGGAGAGACTGAGCTGGAGCCTAACACCAGAAGAGGTAGGATATTGCTCCAGCAAAGATCTGTCGTGTACTGGGGGTCTATCTAGGTTGCTGGTTGGTAAGAGTGCTTGTCCACACTAGTGACAGGAATTGCCAGTTGTTGTTGACTACAGCTCCCAGCATCTCCCAGCTATAATGGCCTTTGGCTGTGGTTCAGTGTTCCCTCTAAGGCGTGCACACACAATTTTTTAAATGTCCACTCAGTTTTTTAGAACCCACTCAAGATGCCCCACTCTGAATGCATGTGTGCTCACACTGCCTTGATTCTGCTGTCCAGAAAAAAACTCATTCCACACACAGATGAAAAAAATTAGAGGGAACACTGTGGGCCTATGGGAGTTGTAGTCAACAGCAACAGGGAATCCCTGTTACAGACAACACTGGTCCCCGTCCTTTCTCTGGAAGGAACCTTGTGCCGTTTTTCAGACATGCCTCCAGCAGTGTTGGGTGGACTCAAGTCTCCCAAGTTGGAGGAAGAAGGCAAAGTCCTATTTTTGGACCATGCAGGGGCACTGGATTCAACTCCTAGGTTCTCTTGGTGTAGTGGGTTCTGGCAAAGCCGGGTGTGTGTGTGTGTCCAAGATTGTGGGAACCTCCCGGTCTTGTCCCCCAAGTCTTTCGCCTTTTCTCCTGATGGCAGAGGGGGACAGACTCTGCTCCTTGGAACATCATAGGCCAGAAATATTATACCTATAAGAACAGACCTCCTGGATCAGGCCCAAGGCTCATAGTCCAGCATCCTGTTTCACACAGTGGCCCACCAAATGATGCTGGAAGCCACAGGCAGGAGTTGAGGGCATGCACTCCCTCCTGCTGTTATTCCCCTGCAACTGGTACTCAGAGGCATCCTGCCATTGAGGCTGCAGGTGGCCTATAGCCCTCCGACTAGACCTCTCCTCCATGAAGTTATCCAAACCCCTCTTAAAGCCATCTAGGTTGTACCTTTGATGAAGGCAGAGAAAATAGTGGCTTGCCTGGCCCTCCCCCAACATCATTTCATAACTGTTCAGCACCCTGCTGAAGAAGTAGTTCCAAAACTCTAATACATGTTATTCCCAAGAAGGTCTCATGTTGGACTAGGACTGGGGAGACCCAAGTTCAAATCCCTGTTCAGCCATTAAACTCACCGGATGACTCTGACTCACCTAATGACTCTTATCTCTCAACTTAACCTACCTCACAGGGTTGCTGTGAGGACAAACATAACCCTGTACACCACTCTGGGCTGGGCTCCTCAGAGGAAGCCTAACAAATAAATGTCGGCAGTTACCATTGGCTCACCTGGTGGCTACTCAGGGAGGGGGCCTTTTCCATCGCTGCCCTGAGGCTTTGGGATGTGCTCCTTGTGGAAATAAGAGCCTCCCCATCTCTGACAACTTTGAAAAGGCAGTTAAGACACATCTGTTCACCCAGGCTTTTAATTAGACTTACAGTTTTTAACATTGTGTTACATTTTAAATGATTTTAATGTTTGTTTGTTTTTTCCAAATTCAATTTTTATTAATTTTAACAACCGTAATATTATCATTCATTACAAATACACACAAAAAAGGTGGACTTCCCGCTCACATTTCTTCGTGGATCATCAACTATAAAATTTACCCTTGCTATAATAATAATTCAAAACATAAATTCAAACCCTTACAAACATAATTAATCTAACCAACCTGCGATTTTTACTAAATTTCAAACCCTGCTGTCAGGTCCATAGTAGGAAAATAATTCTTTAGATACAACAAAAATGGTTTCCAATTTTCTTTAAAACATTCCAAGTTTTGATCTCTTAATAGTGCTGTAAGTTTTGCCATCTCCGCATATTCCAAATTTTTTATCAGCCAGTCTTCTTTTGAAGGCAGTTCACTGGTCTTCCATTTCTGTGCATATATAATTCTAGCCGCTGTAGAGGCATACATAAAAAATGTTAAATTAGTTGTAGAAATTGCACCTTGTGTTATTCCCAGCGGCATACATAAAAAATGTTAAATTAGTTGTAGAAATTGCACCTTGTGTTATTCCCAGCAGTAAGGATTCTGGCTTCTTAGGAAATGTCATTTTAAATATTTTCTTTAATTCATTATATATCATATCCCAATAGGCTTTAGCCTTCCCACAGGTCCACCACATATGAAAGAATGTGCCTTCAAAATGTCCACACTTCCAGCATTTGTTTGAAACATTTTTATACATTAATGCCAATTTTTTTGGTGTCAGATACCATCTATACATCATTTTATAATAGTTTTCTTTTATAGCATAACATGCAGTAAATTTTAAATCATTTCCCCATAACTTTTCCCAGGCTGCCATTTCTATATTACGCCCCACATCTTGAGCCCACTTTATCATAGTCGTTTTAACCACTTCCTCTCTTGTCTCCTCCAAAAGCAACAGTTTATACATTTTAGATACTAATTTTTCATCATTTTGACATAATTCCTTCTCAAAATTTGAAGTCTGGTCCTCAAATCCGACTTTAAGGTCTTTCTTATACATCTCATTTAACTGATAATAGTGAAACCAATCTCTAACCAAATCTTGTATTTCAGTTAAGCTTTTTAACTTACAATCCTTTTCCTGAAAATGTAACAAATCCCTATAGGTACCCCAGCACATTTGCATATTTACTTCTTTACGTGATAAGGCTTCAATCGGAGATACCCATAACGGAGTTTTAGGTTCAAACCAATTTTTGTATTTTAACCACACCCTCATTAAACTCCTTCTCACATAGTGGTTCAAAAAATCTTTATGTATTTTACTTTTTTCATACCACAAATACGCATGCCATCCAAACCTTCTGTCAAATCCTTCCAAATCAAGAATTCTAGGGTTTCTTAGCGTTATCCATTCTTTTAACCATGTCAAACAAACAGCATCAAAATATAACCTTAAGTCTGGCAAGGTAAGACCACCTCTTTCCTTTGCATCTGTTAGATTCTTAAAATTAATTCTTGGTTTTTTCCCCTGCCAAACAAACTTAGTTATGTCCTTCTGCCACTGCTTAAAACAAGTTAAAGTGTTAATTATGGGAATAGTCTGAAAGAGAAACAACATTTTAGGCAAGACATTCATTTTCACCACTGAAATTCTTCCCATTAAAGATAAATTCATTTTAGACCATCTTTGTAGATCAATTTTCACTGAATTCCATATTTTGACATAATTATTTATAAACAACAAGGAGTTGTGATTTGATAACCAGACCCCCAAATATTTAACTTTCTTCTCCACTTTCAACTCACTTATTTCAGAGAATCTGCCTTTAGCTTTCTGATCCATATTTTTAGTAAAAACCTTAGTCTTGGTCTTATTTATATAGAATCCAGCCAGCTGACCAAATTGATTTTAATGTTTTAATATTTTAATTTTGTTTTAATTTGTGCTGTTTTAATGTAAACCACCTAGAGACATAGGTTTTGGGCGGTACATAAACATGTATACATACATAAAATGTAAAAATAAATAAATATTTTTGTGGAATCTTAATTTAAAAAATGCTATTAATAGTTCCATCTCCTCAATTTGCACAGTTTCACTGTGGGGGGTTGTTGTTTTTTGTTACTGCACTTAATTAATGGTGACTGATATTTAATGGAATTATCAACAACTGGATATTTTGCTAAACTACTACCTGCATGGTCACAGAATTTCAGACAGTAGAACCAACAGCCCCGTTCATACATTATGTTCAACTCACATAACCTATGGGAAAAACACAAGTTCAAATGCACACATGATTTGCATGAGGGATTCCATAGGGCAGGGGCCACCACTGAAAAGGCCCCATCCTGCACAGTCATCAACTGAACCTTAGATGGAGGAAGTATCTTCTTCCAGACTGAGCCCCAGGGTCTCTACTGAGGCAGAGATCTGGTGCCTCAGAGATCTGGCACGTGCAGGGGTGGGTGTGGGTGAGGGGCACAGACCTCAGCTAGCTGCAAGGGGGTCAGGAACTGTGTTCCCTGTAACAGGGATTCCCAGATATTACTAAGAACACCCTTGCTAGATCAGGCCCAAAGACAATCTGTTTTCCACAGTGCCTCTGGGAGATCCCAGGAAAGAGATGGAGGCATGCCCTCTTTCTAGATGTTGCTCCCCTGCAGCTGATATTCAGAAGCATCCCCAGCTGAAAGGGACTTTGGTTGGGGATTACTGGAGTTGGAGTCAACATCTGGGTATCCTTGTTATTGGGAACACTGGTCAGGAGTCTCAGATAGTTCCAAGCAGGAACACAAGAGAGCTGCAGGAACTTTGGTTCTTCATATATATAACTATAACTATATAACTATCTATATCTATATCTATCTATCTATATATCAGTATATAACTAAATAGCAAAAACAGCAGGAATAGGCTAGCTATTTACTTGTGTTTGTTCTTTTCCCCTCTGTTCCCCAAGGAAAAGCACATCGCACCAGTTACATCATTGTCATTTCTTCTAGAGTTCTTGGTGCTGCCGTGTTATCTTTGTGAGGTCACACAACAATGAAAATGGAGGAGCAAGACCCCATCGCCCTTACCTTAGGGGAGGGATCAGGCAGAACAGGAGAAACCCCTCATCTTATTCAGGTTCAGAGTACTGGGGAAGAGGTTAAACAGGAATCAGATGAAGGGACGCTTCCACACTGGGACCCACAATGGCAGGAGTTCCTGGAATCCTCTCACGCCGGCTGGGGAGCCCCGCAGTTACCAGAGGAACCTGCCCCATGGAATGACACTACCACTTTCCTGGCCTCCTTTGAGCAAGTGGCCGAAGCCTGTCAGTGGCCCAGAGAAGTGTGGGCAACCCGACTCCTGCCAGCCCTCAGTGGAGAAGCCGAGCAGGCCTTTAGCAGGCTGGATGCTGAAGACAGAGAGGATTATGGGAAGGTGAAGGCAGCCATCTTGCAAGGAGACACCATGAGAAGGGAGAAGCAACGTCAACACTTCCGGCGTTTCTGCTACCAAGAGGCCGAGGGGCCCAGAGGGGCTTACAGGAGACTGCAAGAACTTTGCCATGGGTGGCTGAAGGTCGAGAGACACTCCAAGGAGCAGATCCTGGAGCTGCTGATCCTGGAGCAATTCCTGGCCATCCTGCCCCCGGAGATCCAGAGCTGGGTGAGGGAACATGGCCCAGAGACCTGTTCCCAGGCAGTAACCCTGGCTGAAGATTTCCTACTGAGACAGCGAACGGCCGAGAGACAGGAAAACCAGGTGGGACTGCTTCACAATGTTGTTCCTGTGCGGGACAGAGGAATCAGCCCTCGACTGAGTCAGGCCTTTGATCCATCTGTTTCAGTATTGTCTACTACACCACAGTGACTGGTAGCAGTTCTCCAGGGTTTCAGGCAGGAGTCTCCCTAGCATTGCCTGGAGATGCCTGGGAGTGAACCATGCTGAATAGTTGCTGCCAGTTAGTGTAGATCACACTGAGCTAGATGGACCAAGGCTCTGATTCAGTAAAAGGCAATACATTCATTGGGACCATCCATAGCTCAATGGTAGAGCACAGACAGAACATCCCAGGTTCCAGCTCTGCTTAGGGTTAAGAAAATATCTTCCATGAAATCCTGGATTGCTGATGCCAGTCAGTCTACACTCCTGCCTGAAACTCTGGAGAGCTGCTGCCCTTCAGTGTAGTACTGAGGCAGTGGCGGGGAGACAGCCAGGCTCTTCCTTCTTGCTGTCCCATTCCCTGTTGCTCCCCCAGCAGCCCTGTCCCTCCCTGCTGAAAGAAAGCCCTCTTCGTTGCCATTCCAGGCCCTGCCGTTATCGGCTGCCCCACCCTCTGAGCAAGAGCAGACTCCAGAGCGTGAATCCAGGAGGAGGTGGCTGCGTGGGGAGCCCAAGCAGGAGGGTGAAGAAGGAAATGGTGAGTCCCTCGTGTTATCCAGACCTGCTCAACTTAGGCCCTCCCGCTGTTTTTGAACTACAACTCCCATCATCCCCAGCCACAATGGCCGAGAGCCAGGGATTATGGGAATTGTAGGCCAACATCTGCAGGAGGGCCGAAGTTGAGCAGCCCTGTAAATTTATCCCCGTATTGTAGGTGGGGGGAGGCAAGAATGGTTTACTAAAGACCACCCAGCAAGTTCATGTTGCTACCCCGATCTAGTAAGGCAGCAGCAAAGAAATGGCTGTCGATCCAGCAAAGGCTGGCTGCAAATAAAGCGGGGATGTCAAAGCCAGGACATCCCCCCTTCTCCCTGGAGCTCAGGCTGGCCTTGATTCCAAGCAGGTGCCTCAGTCGGCCTAACCCTCTTCCTGAAGAGGCCCATTAGGATGGAAGTCCGAGCATTGGGAGGGAAACACTTTGCCTCCCGTGTTGGAATTCGCAGGCAGTAGCCCAGCATTGCCTCTTCTTTTGGGGTCCCGGGAGCAGTGGAGGGCATTCTAGGGAGGGGACAGGAGCCATTTTTGGTGGTGAAGGGGCACTGGGTCCGAGGAGAGGCTACAGTTGATGGCTGCTCAGGGTCTGTTTGATCCAGGAGATTTCTTTGCAGCCTGGGGGTCTTGGCTCCCGGAGGTCCTCCAAGTGGTCTTCTCCAGGCTGGAATTCGGGGGTCTTAAAATTCTCTCCAAAGGTAAGAATTACATTGTTGGGTCAGACTCAAAAGGGCAGGGGAAAGGACCCAAAGGAGCAGGGACCTAGAGCTTTTACCCTAGGAAGAAAGGCTAAGCAGAGAACTATAAAAACTAAAGAGGTTTGGCATTGTCCCGACAGCATTGGCCAAGGCGGGAAGAAAAGCACTTTTACAAAGCATATTGCCAAGGCGGGAAGAAAAGCCCTCGGAGCCTGTGCATATTATTTATTATTATTATTATTATTATTAAATTGATTTATTAATAGGCTCCCATATAATACGAATATGATAAATATTTATAGGATCACTTTCCCTGCCTCCAACCTAGCTTTGAACTCACACTCGACCAAAAATCAGGGGTGCACACAGCTCCCAAAGCTGTTTGTCCTGCCTAGTTAATGTTCACAATGACACCTGTCTGCAGTGTGCAAGCAGAGCAGGTAAGGGAGAGGTGCATGGGTTTAGGCTGACCCAGCAAACCATAGTTTCTTAGGTCAACTAAACCAGCCCTTTGTCTTGATCTCCTTGTATTCCTTTTTACTTCCTTTTCTTCCCTCCAAGATTTCTTCTCTACTTGGAACAAGGATCCTCTCTTTTTCTCTCCCATAGAAACTGAAAGCATAAGAGAAACTGTGGTGGAGAACTTCCTGCTGGAAGGCCTTCCTTCAGAAGAAGCATTGGAAAGTTCACTAGGAGGATTCCGAGAGAATATTTCCATCCTGACGGAGCTGGCTGAGAGTGAGTACGATATGATATGATTAGACAAATATTTATATACTGCTTTTCAACAAAAGTTCCCAAAGTGGTTTACATAGATAAATAAAAATAAATAAGTAAATCAATAAATAAAATGGCTTCCTGTCCCCAAACACCTCACAGTCTAAAAAAGAAACATCAGTATGCTTAGGTGAAGCTGCCTTAGACCGAGTCAGACTCGTGGTCCGCCTCGGGCAGCACTGTCTACATTGTCTGGCAGCACCTCTCCTGGGTTTCAGGTAGGGGCCTTTCCCAGCTCTTCCATACAAAACAGGTGCTCCACCCATGAGCTATGGATGCTCCTGATGAACATATTAAGCTGCCCTCTACTGAGTCAGACCATTGGTCCATCTAGCTCAGTATTGTCTACACTGACTGGCAGCAGCTCTCCAGGGTTTCAGAAAGTAGCCTTTCTTAGGGGTGTGCACGAACGGTTCGATAGCGAACTGGTCCACTGTCAGTCAGGCTGTTTTGATTGTGAACCGGACCAGCCTTCAGGAAAGACTGAGATCGAACCGGATCCAGCCCGGTTCATGGCAGTATTTGTTGGTTTGAACGGCTATGTGTATGTAACAAGTTGCTTGTGATAAAGGGGATAAAGCAGTTTCTTGTAATAAAGGGGTCGATAAAGCTTAGGTGGCCAGTGAGGGTTTGTGCAGAAGGGGCAGTGAGAGCAAAGCACCTTTAAGATAAATGAGACAGTGCTGGCAGCTTACTGGAAGCAGCATCCGCGGTGTTGCTCTCCACAGCAGCCCGGCCATCAGCCTAGCTGTGGGCCCGGCACTCACTCACATTTCCTCCTCTCATGCCAAGACCTTAACATTTACTCTTAAAGGTTTCTCGCTCTTGCCACCTACCACCAGGGCCGCCTGCCCTCACCAGCCACCCTAAGCTTTATCCCTTATATTACAAGCAACGTTTTATGCACATAGCCGCTCGAACTGGTGAACCGGTTAGTCCAAGTTTGGACTGAACCATGGAAAACGGTCCACGCACCCCCCTAGTTTTTCTTTCCTAGCCCTATCAGCTTCTCTCACCCTTATTATTATTTCAAATTTCATGGTCAAATGAACAATTGCCCTTTATGCCTGCAGGGTTTGTGTGTGAGCATGAGGATGAGGCAGAACCCTGTGAGATTTCTGCAGAAAGAACTGATGATCCAGAAGTGGAGGAGGACTCCAGGAATCCAAATGGACCCAAGACACAGCAGGAAAAAACAGCAGAAGCAAAGGAGAACAGGGGGAATGCATGGGTTGTTTGCCAGGTCAAAAGTTGTCATGAAACTCCAAGCCAACAGAAAATACAGACGCCAAAGAGAAATTGCCAGGGGTCCGGGAAAGGCTTTGCATCTACAGCAGGGCTAAGGAAACATCAGAGAGTCCACACAGGAGAAAAACATTACCACTGCGTGGAGTGTGGCAAGAGCTTCCACACAAGCACCCAGCTCACATTGCACCAGAAGATCCACATGAGGGAGAAGCCGTACAAATGCCTGGAGTGTGACAAGAGGTTCATCAGCAAACCGGCCCTTATTTCACATCAGAGTATCCACGAAGGCAAAAAGCCCTACAGATGCACCAAGTGTCGCAAGAGCTTCAGCTCAAGCACGTGCTTGATTGAGCATCGGTGCACGCACACTGACGTGAAGCCGTACATGTGCCTGGAGTGCAGCAAGACCTTCAGGCGGAAAGACCATCTCGTTCTGCATCAAAGAATCCACACGGGGGAGAAACCTTACCACTGCCTGGAGTGTGGCAAGAGCTTCCGCACAAGCACCCAGTTCACGTTCCACCGGAGGATCCACACGGGGGAGAAGCCCTACAAATGCCTGGAGTGTGACAAGAGGTTCATCAGCAGAAAGGAACTTATTTCTCATCAGAGAATCCACGAAAACAAAAAGCCCTACAGATGCTCCAAGTGTCACAAGAGCTTCAGCTCAAGAGCGTGCTTGATTGAGCATCAACGTGCGCACACCGTGAGGCCGTACGTGTGCCTGGAGTGCGGCAAGACCTTTAGGCGGGGAGACCATCTCGTTCTGCACCAAAGAATCCACACGGGGGAGAAACCGTATCAGTGCCTGGAGTGTGGCAAGTGCTTCAGGCAGGCCTCCAACCTCACTTTGCATCAAAGAATCCACACAGGAGAGAAGCCCTATCAATGCCCGAAGTGCGAGAAGAACTTCAGCAGCAAATCAAGCCTCACTTTTCATGTCAGAATTTGCCCCAAGGCAAAACGCTATAAATAATTGGAGTGTGGAAAGGACTGTATGCAGGCATTCACCTACAGAATAGATATATCACACAAAGAAAGCTTTTTGCTGGTCAATGACCGAATAAACTTATAACTAACAAAGAAAGCTTTGCCCATGCACAGAAGAACTACCCTGTTTATGCAAATGTGAGACAGGAGGGCAGTTCACAGGACCATCAACTGGGCAGGAGATGAGTCTTACCCAATTTTGGGAGCTGGGCATGCTCCTGTTTTGTGATCATTGTTTGATACAAACAAGTTAGGTGATGAGGAGTAGAGGTTTTTCCATCACATCTCTAGTGAGGAGCTTGATTTTCTGTCAAGCCCCAGCTGAGTAGGAGAAATGGCCTTGTGGTTACAAGCATGAATTGTCCCCCGTGCTAAGCAGGATCTGCCCTGGTTTGCATTTGAATGGAAGATTATATGAGAGCACTCTAGCTTATTCCCTTAAGGGGATGGGGCAACTCTAGGAAGAGCAGAAGGTCCCAATTTCCTTCCCTGGCAGCATCTCCAAGATAGGGCTGAGAGAGACACCTGTCTTCAGCCTTGGAGAAGCCACTGCAAGTCTCTGTAGACAAGACTGAGCTAGATGGACCAATAGTCTGACTCGGTATGAGGCGGCTTCCTTTGTTCCTGTGTCTTGTTCGGAAGCCGGGGATAGAATCTGTGTACGGCAGCGGTTCCCAACCAGGGTTCCTCCAGATGTTGCTGAACTACAACTCCCAGCATCCCCATCTACAATTTAATGTTGCTGGGGATACTGGGAGTTGTCGTTCAGCAACATCTAGAGGAACCCTGGTTGGGAACCACTGGGGAGTACATGTCCGTCTTCTCCAGCTTGGGCGTGATAGACGATCAAGCTCCCAGCTACCTAGCCTTGTTTTTATCTAACACACAACTGCAAAATGGAAGTTCGCCCTGCTTCCAAAACTGCTTCTCCTACCCAGTTGTGTGAACTGACTCTAGGTTTTTTTCAAGTTCTTCAATGTTAGAAATCAGGGTTGTCTTAAATTGAGAGACCGCATCCTTTTGGGTAAATACAGGTAACACCTGTATTTAAGCTCTATTTTTAAAGGGGGGCTTCTCAGAGTCATCTTCTATTTGGGTAGTTACGGTATCACGGACCGTATATTAGCCAGCAAAGAATCTATGCATCAGGGAACCTGTATAGATGCTTGTATTGTAGTATATTTGTGATGAAGCCAGGCCTGACCAAAGAACTGGGGGATCATACAAGTGCCTGTAGGGGAGTGAAATCAAAGCAGAAGAGACACCGAGGGGAAGGACAAATGTTTGAAAAATTCTCAGATGGTATTCTGTTGCTGCTTCTGAGAATACGTGGTTTCTCATAGAAAAGGTATGGTCACTAGCTAAATAAACTCCTGCTAATGGGGCAAAGAGGCACATTTTAAAGTGGTCTGCTTAGTGGGGGAGAGCAACTGACCCTATTCAGTCCAGTACAGCTTCCCTCCTGGTGTCTCCCATGTGTCTCTTAGTAGATTACGAGCCCCTTGGGCAGGGAATGAATGACCCTCCTACCTGGGCAAAGAGATATCTTTTAAAGTGGCGGCTCTTATCTTTAGCAGGGGGGAGCCACTGTCCCTGTTTATAGCCCAGCATCTCATCCTTCCCAGTGACTGCTACTGGTGTCTCCCTTGTGTTTCTTCTTTCGCAGGAGGTGAGCAACTGTCCGTATTCAGCCCAGCCCAGCATTTCTCCCAGTGGCTATTGCTGGTGTCTCCCCTTTTTTGACTGTGAGCCGCTTTGGGACAGGGCACCATTTTCTTATTCCTCTTGCTCCGTAGAGAGCTTTCTTTTTTGTTGAAAAGTGATATATAAATACACATATTAAAAATAATAATTAATAATTTCTTTGATTTGCTTTCAAAGTTGACATGTTTTCAATTTCACCTGTTAGTTAAGGAAGGAGCAGATTTCTCTTGTATGTAATACAGAAGACTCAGAGTCCTCTATATTGCAAATGCACCTGCTTGAAGGTTTGTAAACAATAAAATGTTAAATGTTTCACCAAAGGATGTGTTCTTTAGTCTGTTGTAGATGTTTGGGACTCTCTCTCTCTCGCAGTTCCTCTTCCCAGTGAGAAGATCTCCTGAAAGCCCAAGAGACTTCACATTGGGACTTCAAGTGGTTCTCAACTGCTTGTTTGAAATCACTGTCCATAAGGCCCCTTACTAAGTTCAGATTTGATCTTCCTGAGGACTAGTAACACTGAAGCATGTTTAAAGACAGATATTTCCATTTATTGGGAGGAAACCAGCTTTAGTATTGTTCAGAGTGTTCATGAAAGCGTCCCCCCACTCTTGTGTATTTAAACACAGTGTAGCCAGTGAGGTGTTGTCACATTGGTTCTTCGACGTGGTCTCTGTGCTTTACACGAATGGGCTTTGCACCTCCACAGAGACCTCGTCGGAGCTTCCCAAACTAGATACCAGACTTTTGGCAGTAACCCCGCCTCTTCGGTATATAGGCGGCTGCGCGGGCTTCCCTTTCCAGTCTGTCTTCATCCGCAGACAGATCGACATCGTTGGAGACCTTCTCTCGCTATTGTTAAGTACCAGCTTCCAAATAATTTTTCCCTTACTTTTATTTTAGTATGCCCACTAGCGTTAGCATTTTTCTTTCTCCCCGGTACACCCCCCCCCCACCCGCGCGCCTTCGGGCTCGGCGCTGTACAGCTTTATTCTTCAATCGGCCTATGGCCAAGACTACAACATTTAAGCAGTGTGGTCGCTGCAAAGCTAAAATCCTATCTACCGGCGGCCACAAACTTTGCCTCTTCTGTTTGGAAGAATCCCATAAAGTTGAGTCCTGCTCCCACTGCGCTGCGTTCACGAAACAGGCTTGGAAAAATCAGGCCTCCCGCCTTCGTTCTTGGCTCTGGGAACAGGCCTTAAAATTCTCGGGCTCAGCAAAATTGAAACCGACCATGCAAGCGTCGACCAGCAGCTCTCCTTCAGCCCAGGGCTTACAGCCCATTTCCTCCCCTCCGGGAATCGTTGTAGTCACTCCGGAGGCTAGTTTACCCGTCGATCCCGATGCTCAGGCTTCAATGTCTGTACTGAAACCTTCGATAGCGGTGTCAATTTCGAAGGCAGTGTTCATCGAACCGCGATCGGCCCAACTTCCTAAAAAGAAAAAGAGGAAGAAGGACCGTCGAGTTCGTGAGGAAGTTCCTCCAAAAAAGAAACACCGGCCGGCTCACGATACTGAACGCTGATCTCGTACCCTCAAAACTGAGACTATTCTCGATGCAGACGTGGTATACGCCTCTAGCCCTCATGATCCCGTCTACGAATCCGAGCAGGAATCGGAACCGGAACAGATCCCACCAGAACAACCTAGAAGGTGGGCTAATCAGCAGCTAGAAGTGGCTCTAGATGAGCGCTACATGAGGCAGTTGGAACAAGAATCGGACTACTACTATGCTGACCAGGAGGCTTCCTTCCAGCATCGGACAGTGAGCGCCCTTAGAATGACACGAGACAGGTCCGCTTCTCCCCTTCCATCGGGATCGACGTCGTCGGTACCGAAGTCATGCTCGGGATCTTCCACAATTCCACCTCCAGTTCCACCTCGGAACACATCTCTTCTACACGCCCCCCCCCCCCCCCGGGTTCCACCAAGGAACTATCCTACTCAGGCAGCTACAGCCACTGTAACCCCGGATACTAGACCTGCCTTTACCAGACTCAGGGCTCACATCCATCCCTCTCCGGTTTCTAGAGATTCTTCTGATTCCTCTTTGGATGAAGAGGGCCCAGACTCCTCCACTTCAGATGGCATTTCACTGGATTCATCCCCACTGACGCTTATTTTGGAACCCAGGCCTAGCTTGCCCTCAGTAGATTTTAAAATATATGCCAATTTCATCTCTAGAATGGCATCATCCTTGGGGGTTCAGTTTTCCCAGGGAGATAAAACAGATCAAGATCCTTTCTTTCAGCTAATTGAAGAGGATGCTAGAGCATCAGTCTCTCTTCCCCTAAACCCCTCCATTTTGAAAGTGGCCGAGTCATCTTGGCACAAGCTTCCCTCCCTCCCTGAAACGTCCAAGAAGCTTTGCTTGACAACTTCTACAAGACCCATGCCTTGGAGGACCAAGATGACTCCTTCCTTAAACAACATCCTTCCACTAACTCCATAGTCGTGGAATCATCCTTATCCAGATTTCGTGGGTACACCTCCTCTTCTCCGCCTGACAAGGAGGGCAAGAAACTAAACACCTTCAGAAGGCATCTAGATTCCATCTCCTCCCTCCTTACAAGGGAGGCTAATTATCAAGCATACTATGCCCAATACCAATCTTTTTTATGGGACCATATTGCCTCCTTTCTGGATCACCTGCCAGAGGAACAACAGGGCCCAGCATGTGTATTCCTTCATGAGGCCACACAGGTTTCTAAACAAGAACTCCATGCTATCTGCCATGCCGCTGAGTGCACTGCTAAAGTGATGGCAACATCTGCCCTTCGAAAACACGCCTGGCTACGCTCTTCGGGCCTCACCCCTCATGCCAGGTCCAGAATAGAAGACCTTCCATTCGATTGTGCTTCTCTGTTTGGAGAGAAAAAGGATGACACTCTTCAAAAAGTTCAAAAACTCTGCAATACGGCCCGTTCCATGAGGCTTCAGCAATCCTCATGTCCCTACAGATCCCAAAGATGGCAGCAACAACAACTATACCCTTCCAGATCTCTACAGTTTCAGCCTCAAGACAAGTCCTTTCGTTCTCCCAGGTTCCAACTGTACCGAAAGAGATCCCGGCTCGAAGTAGCACCAGCGGCCTGGAACCTCACAACCTATGTCCAAGTGACAATGACTCACTATCTCCCCCATTACGGGGAACCTGGCTCTCCCCCTACATCTCCACCTGGGAGAGCATCACCATGGACTCTTGGGCACTAACCATTGTGAGAATAGTATATGCCATAGAATTTGCGTCTACCCCTCCATACAACCTGCCGGTTTCAACTCCAGCCACCACAGCCCTTCTTGCAGAGGTCAACTCTCTCCTCACAAAATCTGCAATAGAAAAGGTGTGCAACCCACACTCCCCAGGATTCCATTCAAGATATTTTACAGTTCCCAAGCCGGACAGCTCCCTCCACCCCATCCTAGACCTCCGCAATCTCAACGCATATGTCACTTACTGCAGATTTTGGATGGTTACCATCCCCACTATCATATCCCTCTTTCACAGGAACCAATGGTTCGTATCAGTCGATCTCCGCGATGCATATTATCACATCACCATCAGACCTCAGCACCGCCATTACCTCCGCTTCCAAATAGCGGACACCACCTACCAGTTCTGAGCCCTTCCCTTCGGGCTAGCATTGGCGCCGCGGGTATTTACCAAGTGTATGGCCCTGGTGGTTGCGTACCTACAACAAAACAATATTCAACTCTTACCGTTTCTAGACGATTGGCTCATAGTAGCAGACAACCTCCAGTCACTCCTGAAAGACCTACACACGGTCACCTGCTTCCTATCCACCCTGGCCCTCAATGTCAACTACGAGAAATCCAAGCTTCAACCCTCCAGGACAACAGAATTCCTCGGCATCCTATTCGACTCTATCCATGCCTGTATATTCCTACCTCACTGCAGAATTCAGGCCATTCTGGACCTCTCCACCCACCTTCTATCTCACCTTCTTCAACCAGCTCGCACAATCCTGCGCTTACTAGGCCATATGGCTTCGACCACATACGTCCTCCCACATGCCCGCCTACGGGCAAGAGTGCTTCTGCACTGGTTCCTCTCGAACGTCTCTCCTCACACAGACTCCCTAATGTGATACCTGTCCGTTCCTCCAGTGGTCAGACTCGGTCCAATGGTGGACCAACCTAGCCAATCTCCAGGTTGGTTCCCCCTTCCAAGCCCCCCGCCACTCCCTCCTGCTCACCACAGATGCCTCCATGGAAGGGTGGGGAGCACACACCAAGGACCATAACATCCACGGCCTCTGGTCTCTAGAAGAGGCCTCCCACCACATCAATTACCTTGAGCTCCTGGCCATCTTCAAGGCCCTGAAAGCCTTCCTGCCTCTTATCATCCACTCACATGTTTTGATCCAAACGGACAATACAACTGCAAAAGCATACCTGAACCGACAGGGAGGCACATCTTCCACTGCCCTGCTGTTTCTCTCCATCGATCTCTGGATGTGGTGCATCCAGCATGATGTCACTCCTTGGGCAGTCCACATTCAAGGAGACCACAACACTACTGCAGACAGACTGAACAGGACTCACACGGCCTCTCACGAATGGCAACTACACCGCCCAACGTTACTGTCTCTGTTCAACCACTGGTTCTTCCCAGACATCAACCTCTTTGCATCAGAGGAAAACACACAGTGTCGCCAATACTGCTCCAGGTCAGGCATCGGCCTTAACTCCTTAGGAGACGTGTTTGCCCTACCATGGACAGGCCTCCTAGCTTACGCCTTTCCTCCAATTCCTCTTCTTCCTCGAGTTCTTCAGAAGATTGCACAGGACTCCCCACGTTGCATCCTGATCGCTCCCTGGTGGCCCAGGAGGCCCTGGTCCCCCCGCCTCCCCAACTGCTCCTATCGTCGCCTAATAGCCTTCCCGCACCTCCTCTCTCAGCAGCAGGGTCGTCTTCTGCATCCAGACCTCCAGCGCCTGAACCTCACGGCTTGGCGCCTCATCCCGCCCTCTCACTGAACCTACAACATGTCCTCAACGCGGCCCGTAAGCCTTCCACCATCACTTCCTATTCACATAAGTGGACCCGTTTTCTAAAATTTCTAGCTGAGTGCAACATTCCCATGTGGAGCACATTCTCTGTGGAGCACATCTGCTCCTATCTTCTCTCTCTGAAAGAGTCTGGACTTAAAATCCCTTCATTAAGAGTACACCTGGCAGCCATAGTGGCCAACTCCCCGGCCGCTACGCCATCCTGGTTCCAGAATCCTACTGTTAAACACTTCCTCAAAGGCCTTACTGACCTTTATCCAGACCTACCAGTGATGGCCCCATCGTTGGACCTCACCCTGGTACTATCCGCTCTCATGTACCCACCATTCGAGCCCATGGCTACAATCTCCCTGGACCTACTGCTGTGTAAGGTGGCCTTCCTTACAGCCATCACTTCCGCCAGGCATGTCAGCGAACTCAGAGCACTGGGGGTAGATCTGCCCTACCTTACCTTCCATAAGGAAAAAGTGGTGCTTTGCCCTGACATCGCTTTTCTACCTAAAGTTGTCACCTCCTTTCATCGCTCTCAACCCATCTCCTTACCTGCATTCTTTCCTGAGTTGTCCTCTGACGCCAAACGTCGTTTTCACTCTCTCGATGCCCGCAGGACGCTGGCATTCTACATGAATTGAACATCCTCCCTACGTGGATCCAATTCTCTCTTCATTCTCCATTCAGGACCCAATAAGGGCAAACAGGCATCAGCACAAACTATCTCCAGATGGGTGATTCGCACCATCTCCCTTGCATACCAGCTTTCCAAGAAACCTCCTCCACCCTCCATACGAGCACACTCAACGAGGGCGGTTGCGGCTTCTATGGCCTTCGACCGGTCTATCGCTTTGGAAGTCATCTGTCAAGCGGCCACATGGGCTTTGAAACACTCGTTCATTTAGCACTATGCCCTAGACGTCCAAGCCAGAAAAGACATGGCATTTGGCAGGGCGGTGCTGCAATCCATGATCCTGCCTCCAGGTGAGCACGGCACGGGTGCAGCTTGCTATGCGCCCATTCGTGTAAAGCACAGAGACCACATCGAAGAACGACAAGTTGCTTACCTGTAACTTGGGATCTTCTAGTGGTCATCTGTGCTCTTACACGCCCACCCATCCTCCCCTCTACTCATGTCTTTTCTGCTAGTCTCTTTCAGAATTGTGGACTCAGAAGACTGGAGAGGGAAGCCCGCACAGCCGCCTATATACCGAAGGGGTGGGGTTACCGACAAAAGTCTGGTATCCCGCTTGGGAAGCTACGACGAGGTCTCTGCGCAGGCACAAAGCCCATTCGTGTAAGAGCACAGATGACCACTAGAAGAACCCAAGGTACAGGTAAGCAACCTGTCGCTACACCAGGGTGGCAACCTTTTGCATTGCCCACAAAAATAATTGAACAACTTTGGCAGGGCAGGAAAAGATTGCATTTCCCATTCAACTCCACTGGTTGAAACCTAATGTTAACAGTTGCATCTTTACATCTGATGACATGATTGCTTTTCTCCCCTAACTGGGATAAGAATAATGCTTGACATGATGGACTTGTACTCCCTCTCCATCCCTCCACCCACTCTGTGTCTTTGCTACGGAAGAACTATATGGAAATGCTGAGAAACAAAACATCGGCATTTCATTTCTTTCACCACTATGCATATAATATTTATTTATTTATTTTTACATTTATATCCCGCTCTTCCTCCAAGGAGCCCAGAGCGGTGCACTACATACTTAAGTTTCTCCTCACAACAACCCTATGAAGTAGGCTAGGCTGAGAGAGAAGTGACTGGCCCAGAGTCACCCAGCTAGTTTCATGGCTGAATGGGGATCAGAACTTGGGTCTCCCTGGTCCTAGTCCAGCACTCTAACCACTACACCACGCTGGCTCCTATCATAAACCCTAATCTGGGTTTCCTCTATCAAGTGTATAGCAGCCTGCTTCCCCAAATAGAACATAGGGAGTTGCTGGAGGGTTTCAAACAGAGGCTGGATGGCCATTTGTCCTATAATATCACACATTTCTATCCTATAATATCACACATTTGCTTTGCAAATAATATCACACAAATAATGTATCACACACTCCAATTAGGAGCCGGCCGCTTGCCACTGAGTCAGGGAGGTGGGAGAGGACAGCAAAGAGAAGGCTGTTCCCCATCCAGTGGGGCTCTCCTTCTGCACGAGCTCAGAGACATTCCCCCCCCCATTCAATTAAAGCTATACTCATGGTCCAGTTATTGTCTCCTTGAGTTTTGTTGCCACTGTTTTATTGCTAAATTGTAGATTTTTTTAAAAAATAGAGCTTTACTATTACCGGCATTTGTTTGGTCGTAATTGTTCATGGCCCAGAAAGTTTTTGGCACTCGGCTTTTAGCTCGCATCTGCTCCAAACAGGGCCACAGGGGTCTTTCCCAGCACTGCCTAAAAATACTGGAGCTTGAACCTGTGACCTTCTGTATTCAAATCTGATGTGCTCTACCTGTCTTATCCAGACTGGGAAAGGACCATGCCTCTGTGGAAGGGCAGCTGCTTCACATGCAGAACATCGCAGGATCAATTGCTGGCATCTCTGCACAGGCCTGAGAAAGACCCAACTGGAGAGCTGCTGCCAATCAGTGTAGATAAAATTACAGCCCCTGAGCTCCCTGAAAAGGAGGGAAGAAGCCACAGAGGAGGTCAGCCCATCAAAGAGCTTTAGAAGATTTATTTAGATAAATTGATTGATCATTATGCCGCCTTTCATAAAATTATTCCAAGGTAGTTTGCACAACAATTGTATTAACGCACAACAGCAATAAAATCTATCACACACACACAAAAAACCCATTAACAAAAAATCACCACCACCAGAAAAAGTACATCCAAATGAACATCATTAAAAAGAAAAAGAGCAGCATCCTCCAAGGGTCAAATGCCTGGGCAAAAAAATAAGGTCTTCTGTTTGCCTCTGACAAGGCATCATGGGAGGCCAAAGAGAGGGCATCTGCTGGGACAGCACTCCAAAATCTGGAGGCAAGGACCAAGAAGGCCCACATAGGCCTGCATTTCGGAATGCCAAATTATTAAGTATTAAGTATGTATGATATCCCACCCCAACCCCACTCTGGAGCTGTGTGGATTCAGGTGCTTCCAGTGTGACTAGTTTTAAGCAGAATCTGCCATTTCTAGTGCCACAGGGGATGGGGGGGGGCTCTTCTACAGAACTGGAGCCTTGGGGAGGGGATGGCCAGGAAGGCATACAAGGGCATCTGGGAACTGTATTCCTCTCAGCATTTTCTCCCATCAGGGAAAGCACTAGAAGGGACTACTGTTCCTGGCTGTTCCTTTGTGCCTCCCCAGCCATCCCCACGGGCTCCGGTTCCATATGGAGCTTTTAGAATGTAGCTTCTCAGTGTGTGGTATGCAAACTCCTGGGGGTACACAAGACCCAGGCAGGGAGTATGGGAGAAGGGGGAGAGGAGAAAAAGGCCCAGCAAAGAGGAGAGACAAGAGTGCCTGCTTGCCTTTGCTGCTGGTTACTGCCCAGAATTAGTCTCACTTGCTCTCTTTTTCTCCCCCAGCCCTGCCGTTCTCTCTCATGCCCTCTTTTCCATTCTCTCTGGCTTGTCCCTCTCAAAACAATGCCAAATAATTTGAGGCACCACATAAGATATAGCACTTTATATTTCCCAGCAATAATTTGGCCAACATCACCTCTGGCCAACATCACCTCTAGCTCAGGTACATACTCGAGTTGTGCAACTCTGGTGTAAAGGGTGGCAAATCGACTCACACCAGATCCGACATCTGTCATATCATGACCCTATATACACAGCCCTCCTTCCAACACCTACATAAGAACAGAAGAACAGCCCTGCTGGATCAGGCGGAAGGCCCATCTAGTCCAGCGTCCTGTTTCACACGGTGGCCCACCAGATGCTGCTGGAAGCCACAGGCAGGACAGTTGAGGGCATGCCCTCTCTCCTGCTGTTACTCCCCTGCAACTGGTACTTAGAGGCCTCCTGCCTTTGAGGCTGGAGGTGGCCGTTAGCCCTCCAACTAGTAGCCGATGGTTGACCTCTCCTCCATGAAGTTATCCAAACTCCTCTTAAAGCCATCCAGGTTGTTGGCTGTCACCACATCTTGTGGCAGAGAATTCCACAAGTTGATTTCTCACATCCTGGCACACATTACTCAATCTAAAGAGAATATCCACTGGAAAATTGAGATACTGTTTAAATTATTAACTTACATTATCAAGATGCAAGTACTTGAAGTACAAGTAGTAAGATGTAAGTTTTGGGCAGTATAAAAATATGTTAAATAAATAAAAATAAATAAATAAAATAGATTAAATGGAAATACTGTTTAAATTATTAACTTAAATTATTAAGATGTAAGTACTATACTACTTACTTTTTTTTTAGAAGCTAAGGGCAGTGTTCCATGTAAGAGAGATTCCTGGGCAAACTCCATCATCGCCAGCCAAAGGCCATTTCAGCTGGAGATGATGGGAGATGTAGTCAGCACCATCCGGGATTCCCTGGTAAAGGGAACACTGGTTAGTGGGAACCTGCTACTAAAAGGGCTGAGAAACACCATCGTATACAAGAGGATATCCTGGTGCTGGAAACTGTAGGTATTGTGTGGAGCTGGCCTCTAAGCTGCAGCGGGGATGGGGTCGGAGTCGCATTTGTGGGAATTGGATATCCCAACACTGAGGCCTACTGTCTTGTGTACCCAACAATCCAGCTATCAAAAGGCACCCACACTCCCTTCTTACCCAAGGGGCTGACCTCCCCGTCGACATCTTCCTGCTTGGTCCCTGTGCACAGCTGCCTCTGCTCAACTTCAGCCAGAGCCTGGCCTGCCTCAGAGCAACTCACAACTGCTTCCTCAAATGCCACCTGCAACAGCAGAGAGGGACTCTTTCAGGGGCAGGCCTTCAGAATGGAGCAAACCCCCAGGTTCAATGGCCTTGCTACAGCAGGGCAAGACCCTAAATTACACGTGCTTGCGAAGTCCGATGCAAGTTAATCTGGGTTTCCTCTATCAAGTATATAGCAGCCTGCTTCCCCAATTAGAACATAGGGAGTTGCTGGAGGGTTTCAAACAGAGGCTGGATGGCCATTTGTCAGGGACACTGTGGCAGTTTCCATGGTCTGAGCAGAGGGTTGGTCTAGAAGGCCTCCAAAGTCCCTTCCAGGTCTAAAATTCTATGATTCTATTATTATGCAGAAAAATGGAGGAAGCCATTTTTCTTGGCATGCAGATGAACAGTGTGGAAAGCTTTCCCTGTTGAGCTTCTGCCTGTTAAGTTGCTCTTAAAATGCAGAGGAGCAGGGCCAAAAATGAATGGGTTAACTCCAGGTGCTTGTAGATACGCTTGGTAGCTGCTCTGCCTCATCCATATTCAAGGGGAAACCGTGTAAAATAGAAATCGTACCAAATACAAGGGAAAATGGGATCCTGATAAAAGTGAAAAACCTGACAGGGAAAGAAAGCTGACCTGGTTTCCTTCATATAGAAATGAAATAAAATATTGGCTGACATCCTGACTAAATTACTCAACCGAAGTCCCACTGAAATTAACTGGACAAGTTAATAATGACTAAATTATTAGTATTAAACTAATAACTCAATGGGTCAATTAATTAATTAATTAATTAATTAATTAATTAACCCACTGAGTTATTTGTTTAACTAAATAAATGGAAGTTACATTAAAATTAATGAGACCAGTTAGTCATAACTTGTCATGACTAACTTGTCCTATTTTTTTCAATGGAACTCCCGTGATTTAGTAATTTAGTCAGAAATGGTCAGCCACTATATGTAGGGTTGCCAGTGCCAACCAGGATTGGCCTGAAGTCTCCCGGAATATCGGCATCCATCTCCAGCTGACTCTCGAAAGCAATCCTGGAGTTTTAATCTGAAAAATATCGGGGAAGGCGAAGAAAGAATCTTCAGCATTGGCAAGCCTCTCTGTAACTTCCTGTTTTCAGGCTGTGTCTGTCTTCCTGCGACGAACTACATTTCCCACGATCCTTTGAGCGGTGGCACCCAGCAGCTCCCCTAAATAAGGACTGCAGTCGTAACAGCTGAGCATCAATGGCGTTTATTTATTCCTTAAGTAAGGCAACTAGCCTGAAACTGAAATGCCTTCAGCAAATCAATGCACAGCTGGGGGGTGGGACTCCCAGGCCTAGAGATGAGCATGCAGGAGAGCGAGCAAGCAGCCAGCCAGCCACGCTCCACCGACTCACACCAGACTGAACCTGCATATTCAGCAAGTCCTCTCTTCTGAGAGAGCGGTGCACAAAGGGTTAAGCAGCAAGGGCTAGAGATTCCTAGCAAGGCCCCAACCCTGATCCAAGGTGGGGGTGGGGGCAGGATGTGATCTGGGGCATCCCCTTCCTGGCTTGGCTCCTCCCCCAGAATCTGCCTTTTGAACATGCATGCCTAATTAGCCTCCCCAGAGAGGTGTGGGGAAAGGGCTCTCCACGCGCGTGGTGCTGATCTGTGCTGGGGGCAGGAGGAAGGCGTGTGGCTGGAGGGGCCGGGTGAGTCGCGGGCGGGGGCGCGATCCGAGGGCAGCAGCACTTGCAGAGAGGAGAGGCGCAAGAAGAGGCGGGTCCGGACTGTAGGAAAGTGGGGAGGCAGAGGGGCTGGGAGGAGGAGCAGCGCGTCGGGGTCGGAGGCAGGGAGGGAGGCGGCTGGTGGGCGTCGTGGGGGGAGCTGCTTCCTTGAAGCTCCACTCCAGGACGTTGAGGGCTCCTGGCAGCAGCTCCTCGGGAATGGCGGGGCTGCCTCCCAAGCAGGAGACCCCCAAGTGGGGAGGGAGACGGTCCTAAAAGGCCCATTCAAGCATCCCCAAAGGGCTTTGCTGGGAATGTGGATGGATGGAGATGAGGGGGCTGCCAACTCTGACCAAAGCGATTCCTGGAGACCTCCCCTCCCCGCCCCAATATTCTCCCTCCCTCCAAGCTTTTTCCCAACATCCAGCCATACAGAGGTCTCCAGCACCCCTTGGCATTAGGAAGAAGTCACCTGAGAGGTGGTTCCTTCTCACTGCATTCAGCCCATCGAGGGGACCCTGAATCTGGTTTTCATCCCATTCTGGCTCTGTATATTGTTTTTTCCAGAAAAAAGGAGGGGGAAGTGATAGTCTGCTAGCTCCAATCTGAGTGGGACAATCTGTTTTGAATAGGACAACTTTTTCAAGGAATAAATATTTACTACAGAAAAATATTATTGCTTAAAATTCAAAATACTCAAATCTTATACACTACAGAGACATAATGTTTTATACAATACAGAGACATATTCTCTGTATTGTATAAGACAGGGATTACAGAATACAGTGTCATAAGTTTTGGGTGGTATAAAAATATGTTACACACATAAATGGAATAAATTACAATGTACAAAATATAGAGTACCAAAAACAAAATATGAAATAAAAATAAAGCAAACCTACGCATATTAAATATAAAAAGCACATTCAGATTCATATAGATATATGAATTCTAATACATTGCATAGAATATCGCAGTTATCTCATTAATCCCCAGATAAATTAAATTTAAAGAATAGAGCAAACTAACCCTTAAGTAATCAGAGGGGTCATCTCCAGAAGCCAAGCCCAAAATTTTCTCCATTTTTCTTTAACTAGGGTCTCTTTCTCCATCCCAGAGAAAGTATTTAACCTACTCATAAAATGCACAGAGGATTCACTGTTGCTTTCTTGTTGCTGGGTAACCTCTCTTGTCCTTTGTATTTGTATGGCTAAAATAATGTGTCATTCTAGATAGGACAGCACAGGACGTGCTTTTCCTCCACCCGTGATATAGTGCTGGGTGCACAATGTGTGTTGGCTGCTCCCATCCTACCCAGATCACAGCTAGCAGACTTCCTTCTCCTCCTGCTTTGATTCTTGCCAACATATGACATTTTCTCGGTAGTGTGCATGGGGCTTGGAGGCTGGATGGATGTTCCCCCTACCCTGATTTTGGTCTTGAGAATGAGCCCACAGTATAAAGAGAATCACAACTTCGAATGTTGGGAGGAGAGCAGGTCTTGTAAGCATTAATTGTCCTCTTTGCTAAGCAGGGTCTGCCTTGATTTGCATTTGAATGGGAGATTACATATGAGCACTCTTAGGATATTCCCCTTTGGGGATGGGGCTGTTCTGGGAAGAGTCCCAGAGGGCTGAGAAAGACTCCTGCCTGTAACCTTGGAGAAACTGCTGCCAGTCTATGAAGACAATACTGAGCTAGATGGACCAATGGTCTGACTCTGTATAAGGCAGCTTCCTATGTTTCTATGTAGCTTTTTGCCCAGTTAGCAGGGACTGACATCTGATTCCCATCACAGTTGCTTGTTGCTTTACTTTATCTCTGTTTTGTGAGTTGTGAGAAAAAAATGATACTGCTCCTATGAGGGTTGTTCAAAAAGTCCATATTCTCACCCACATGTGTTCAACCACAGTGTTCAATTTTATTTTTATTTTATTTTTGCAGATTATGTTGTTGCATGTTAAGGCACTCAATATCATCTTCCTGCGTATAACTTGTTGTTGTTGCAAATGGTCTTCTGAGGCAAATTGGTAAATTTGTGAAAAATGGAAAAATCTGAACTCCGGCCAGTGATAAAGTACCTGTCCCTGAGGAGGTTCATGCCGATAAGCAGCAAACTCTGGTGGAGAATGCACTAACCTATTTGACCGTTGTGAAGTGGCAGAGAGAATTCGGGTTTGGCCGATAATCATGTGGAGATGGAGAATGCACAGGATGGCCCTCAACATCCACCATGCAGAAAAACATCAACAGTGTGTGTGATCTCATGATGCAGGACAGGAGAATGGCAGTCAGGACAATTGCTGACTCCATGGGCATCTCAGTTGGTAGCATCTATTCCATCTTGACAGTTTGAATTCCCTATTCCCCAGACCTTGCCCCTAGTGATTTTTATGTGCTTTGAAGAATGAAGGGACACCTTCATGGGATGAAGTGTTCATGGGATTCTGAGGTCATGATGGCTATTGATGGACGACTGGAACAAAGATTTTTTTTCCAGAGGGATGGAGGCACAGGTGGAACAAGTGTATTGCAGTCAAGGGGGATGACACTGAAAAATAAACATTAGAACACACAGATCTGAGTTGTTCATATATGTCAGAATACGCACTTTTTGAACACCACTCATATGCGATTCTGTAGCATTGTAGTGTATTGTGCTTCATTGTCTCACTGGTATGAGTGCATGCTTCATTGTCTCACTGGTAATCTATCCTGTTCCAGGCAGAGACTTTGATGGAACCACATTCCAGCTGAAGCAGGTCTGAGTGAAGGCAAAAGTCTCGGTGGGGGATCTAGCCCTTGGACAACTCGGAGAGAAAACAGGAGTTAGGCAAAGGGCTCAGAACCTCAGACAGCTCCGAGGGGAGGCAGGAGAGACTTAGCTGGAACCTAACACCAGAGCAGGTAAGATGTTGCTCCAGCAAAGATCTGTAGTTTACTGGGGAGTTATCTAGGTTGCTGGCTGGTTAGAGTGCTTGTCCCCACTAGTGACAGGATTCCCAGATGTTGGTGACTACAGCTCCCAGCATCCCTCAGCTACAATGGCCTTTGGCTGGAATTCAGTGTTCCCTCTAAGGCGTGCACACACAATTTTATGTCCGCTCAGTTAATTTTAGACCCCACTCAAGTTGAATCAGGAAGGCTCCATTCTGAATGCACATGTGCTCACATTGCCTTGATACTGCTGCCCAGAACAAAACTCATTCTGCTCACAGATGAAAAAAATTAGAGGGAACACTGCGGGCTTATGGGAGTTGTAGTCAACAATCTGAGAATCCCTGTTACAGGCAACACTGGTCCCCATCCTTTCTCTGGAAGGAACCTTGTGCCATTTTTCAGACATGCCTCTAGGAGCACTGGGTGGACTCGAGTCTCCCAAGTTGAAGGAAGGAGGCAAAGCCCTATTTTTGGACCATGCAGGGGCACTGGATTCAACTCTTTCAAGGTTCTCTTGGTGTAGTGGGTTCTGGCAAAGCCGTGTGTGTGTGTGTGTGTGTGTGTGTGTGTGTGTGTGTGTGTGTCCAGGATTGTGGGAACTTCCCAGTCTTGTCCCCCAAGTCTTCCGCCTTCTGATTGCAGTGGAGGATGGACTCTGCTCCTTGGAACATCATAGGCCAGAAATATTATACCTTTGATGAAGGCAGAGAAAATAGTGGCTTGCCTGGCCCTCCCCCAGAATGAAATCATAACTGTTCAGCACCCTGCTGAAGAAGTAGTTCCAAAACTCTAATACCAGTTATTCCCAAGAAGGTCTCATGTTGGACTAGGACTGGGGAGACCCAAGTTCAAATCCCTATTCAGCCATTAAACTCACCGGATGACTCTGACTCACCTGATGACTCTTATCTCTCAACCTAACCTACCTCACAGGGTTGCTGTGAGGATAAACATAACCCTGTACACCACTCTGGGCTCCTCAGAAGAAGTGTAGCAAATAAATGTTGGCAGTTGCAACTGGCTGACCTGGTGGCTACTCAGGGAGGGGCCTTCTCCATCACTGCCTTGAGGCTTTGGAATGTGCTCCTTGCGGAAATAAGAGCCTCCCCATCTCTGACAACTTTGAAAAGGCAGTTAAGACACATCTGTTCACCCAGGCTTTTATTTAGACTTACAGTTTTTAACATTGTGCTACATTTTAAATGATTTTTATGTTTTAACATTTTAATTTTGTTTTAATTTGTGTTGTTTTAATGTAAACCACCCAGAGACATAGGTTTGGGGTTGTATAAAAACATGTATACATATATAACATGAAAAAAAATATTTTTTTTGAATCTGCATAACAAAAATTCTGTTAATAGTTCCACCTCCTCAGTTTGCACAGTTGCCCTGTGGGTGGTGGTGGTGGTTGTATTTTGCTACTACACTTAATTAATGGTGACTGATATTTAATGGAATGATCAACAATTGGATATATTGCTAAACTATTTCCCGAATGGTCACAGAATTTCAGACAGAACCAATAGCCCCGTTCATATGTTATGTTCAACTCACATAACCTATGGAAAAAACACAAGTTCAAATGCACACATGATTTGCATGGTTTTTGCACATTTATTATTATTTTTTTTAATTTTGAAAATTTCTGCCCTGCTTTTCTCCACACAGATTTAAGGCAGCTTACTTTTAAAACAACCATGAAAATGTTAAGTTGATGATAACACGTAAAAAAAAAAACCCCAGACAAAACACACAGCATACCAGATGAAGAAATGAACACCAAGAGAGCATTTAAAGTAAGGTTGCACAACTTCAGCCCTCCAGCTGTTGTTGGACTACAACTGCCATCATCCCCAGGAACTGTGACTAGTAGTCAGGACTGATGGGAGTTGTAGTCCAACATCTGCAGAAGGGCTGAAGGAGCTCCAAAATGAAGAGAGGCGTGGAATGGCTTGATGAAAGAACAAAGTCTTTAACTGGCTCGGGAACACCATTGAGGTGGGTGCCAGCGCAAGCTTTAGTGGCAGGGGATTCCATAGGGCAGGGGCCACCACTAAGAAGGCCCCTTCCTGCACAGTCATCAGCTGAAACTTAGATGGAAGAAGTATCTTCTTCCAGACTGAGGCCCAGGGTCTCTACTGAGGCACGGATCTGGTGCCTCAGAGATCTGGCTTGGGGAGGGATGGGGGTGGGTGAGGGGCACAGACCTCAGCTAGCTACAAGGGGATCAGGAACTGTGTTCCCCTTTAACAGGGATTCCCAGATATTGCTAAGAACAGCCTTGTTAGATCAGGCCCAAGGCCTATCGAGTCCAGCATTCTGTTTTCCTCAGTGCGCCACAAGATGCCTCTGGGAGTCCCACAGGCATGCCCTCTTTCTTGCTGTTGCTCTCCTGCAGCTGATATTCAGAAGCACCGCCAGCTGTAAAGGCCTTTGGCTGAGGATTACAGGAGTTGGAGTCAGCAAAATCTGGGAATCCTTGTTATAGAGAACACTGGTCAGGAATCTCGGATAGCTCCAAGCAGGAACACAAGAGAGCTGCAGGAACTTTGGTTCTTCATATATATAACTATATCTATATAACTATCTATATCTATATCTATATCTATATCTATCTATCTATCTATCTATCTATCTATCTACCTATCTATCAGTATATAACTAAATAGCAACAACAGCAGGAATAGGCTAGCTATTTACTTGTGTTTGTTCTTTTCCCCTCTGTTCCCCAAGGAAAAGCACACCGCACCAGTTATTTCATTGTCATTTCTTCTAGAGTTCTTGGTCCTGCCGTGTTATCTTTGTGAGGTCACATAACAATGAAAATAGAGGAGCAAGACCCCATCGCCCTTACCTTAGGGGAGGGATCAGGAAGAACAGGAGAAACCCCTCATCTTATCCAGGTTCAGAGTACTGGGGAAGAGGTTAAACGGGAATCAGATGAAGGGACGCTTCTACACTGGGACGCACAATGGCAGGAGTTCCTGGAATCCCCTCACGCCGGCTTGGGAGCCCCACAGTTCCCAGAGGAACCTGCCCCATGGAATGACGCTACCACTTTCCTGGCTTCCTTTGAGCAAGTGGCCGAATCCTGTCAGTGGCCCAGAGAAGTGTGGGCAACTCGACTCCTGCCAGCCCTCAGTGGAGAAGCGGAGCAGGCCTTTAGCAGGCTGGATGCTGAAGATAGATGGGATTATGGGAAGGTGAAGGCAGCCATCTTGCGAGGAGACATCATGAGAAGGGAGAAGCAACGTCAACACTTCCGGCGTTTCTGCTACCAAGAGGCCGAGGGGCCCAGAGGGGCTTACAGGAGACTGCAAGAGCTTTGCCATGGGTGGCTGAAGGTCGAGAGATACTCCAAGGAGCAGATCCTGGAGCTGCTGATCCTGGAGCAATTCCTGGCCATTCTTCCCCCAGAGATCCAGAGCTGGGTGAGGGAACATGGCCCAGAGACCTGTTCCCAGGCAGTAACCC
Organism: Hemicordylus capensis; assembly: GCF_027244095.1. Classification (NCBI taxonomy): domain Eukaryota; kingdom Metazoa; phylum Chordata; class Lepidosauria; order Squamata; family Cordylidae; genus Hemicordylus; species Hemicordylus capensis. Next base: position 246,582,355 of record NC_069658.1, on the reverse strand, counting down.
TGGCTGAAGATTTCCTACTGAGACAGCGAACGGCCGAGAGACAGGAAAACCAGGTGAGACTGCTTCACAATGTTGTTCCTGTGCGGGACAGAGGAAGCAGCCCTCGAATGAGTCAGGCCTTTGATCCATCTGTTTCAGTATTGTCTACTACCACAGTGGCTGGTAGTGGTTCTCCAGAGTTTCAGGCAGGAGTCTCCCTAGCTTTGCCTTGAGATGCCTGGGAGTGAACCATGCTGAACAGTTGCTACCACTTAATGTAGACCACACTGAGCTAGATGGACCAAGGCTCCGATTCAGTATAAGGCAAGACATTCATTAGGAGCATGAGTGGTAGAGCACAGGCAGAACATTCCAGGTTCCAGCTCTGCTTAGGGTTGAGAAAATCTCTTCCATGAAATCCTGGATTGCTGATGCCAGTCAGTGTACACTCCTGGCTGAAACTCTGTACCCCTGCAGAGGAACATAAGACCATAGGAAGCTGCCATATACTGAGTCAGACCATTGGTCTATCTAGCTCAGTATTGTCTTCGCAGACTGGTAGTGGCTTCTCCAAGGTTGCACGCAGGAATCTCTCTCAGCCCTATCTTGGAGACAGGGGCGTATCTAGGGGTAGGGCAGGCAGGGCACGTGCCCCTGGCGCCACTTGAAGGGGGGGCTGCCAAAAAATGGCTGCCAAAAACAAAATGGCCACTGTGCATGCTCAAATGGCCTCTGTGAGGCTCTAGGTCATGCCAGGCTTTGCAGAGGCCATTTGAGCATGCACGGTGGCCATTTTGTTTTCAGTGGCCTTTAAAAAAAAAAAAGATTATTTTTAAAAATGGCCACTGCACATGCTCAAATGGTCCCTGCGAGGCCCTAGAAGCCAGCGGGGTGAGGGGGAATCTTTGCAAACCCCCCCAGCCTTTAGGAAGCCCCCAAAAGGGGCTACGGGTAATAATAATAATAATAATATAATATAGGACACTGTACACATATTCAGATTGTCTCTATGTACAGAGAATCAGGGCTTGTGAATACTGAGCTGACGCTTAAGAGCTAGGATTGTATTCATTTGCTCTTACTTTGCTTCTTGTGATAAGTGAGTTAAATGTGATGTCTTGCTAATATGGCTATTAATGGTGAGTTTGTCTTTGAATCAGTGTGAAACCCTTAATATTAAGGCCCACTGGGAGTTTCTTGCTCTCTTTCTCTCATTTTAACTGTCTTTCTGAAAGACTAGAATATATTCCATGCAGTGACACAGTTTACTCTGCATATCCTTTAATTATTTACAGAGTATCTGGGAAAAGTCAAATTCTCCATTGATTTTAAAAACTTATGTAATGGTGATGCTACAATGCATAGTAGAGAATTAGACAGGCACTTCTGTTTAGTTTTCCAAGTACACCTCCACATAGTATTTGGGTATTTCATGAGCCCCCACACACAGAAATTTGTAGTTTTCCAGCATTTTTTGGTCCGGCTAAGTCCACTGCTAAATAGTTTTTGAAATATTAAAAGATTAACGAGCTTGACTTGTATTTTTCAGCTGATATTATGGTAAAGTTATCTGAAAGATGGGTGTCAGATGCTTGGACAGGGGGTGCAATTTCAGTGTTTGCCCTAGGCGCTATTTTCCCTAGATATGCCTCTGCTTGGAGAAGCCAGGGAGGGAACTTGGAACCTTCTGCTCTTCCCAGAGTCACTCCATCCCCCAAGGGGAATATCTTACAGAGCTCACACTTCTAGTCTCCCATTCAATTGTAACCAGGGTGGACCCTTCTTAGCTAAGGGGACAAGTCATGCTCTCCCATGAGGAGAGCTGCTGCCAGTCAGTGTAGTAGATTCCTGCCTGGGCTGAAACTCTGGAGAGCTGCTGCCCTTCAGCGTAGTACTGAGGCAGTGGCGGGGAGACAGCCAGGCTCTTCCTTCTTGCTGTCCCATTCCCTGTTGCTCCCCCAGCAGCCCTGTCCCTCCCTGCTGAAAGAAAGCCCTCTTCGTTGCCATTCCAGGCCCTGCCGTTATCGGCTGCCCCACCCTCTGAGCAAGAGCAGACTCCAGAGCGTGACTCCAGGAGGAGGTGGCTGCGTGGGGAGCCCAAGCAGGAGGGTGAAGAAGGCAATGGTGAGTCCCTCGTGTTATCCAGACCTGCTCGACTTAGGCCCTCCCGCTGTTTTTGAACTACAACTCCCATCATCCCCAGCCACAGTGGCCGAGAGCCAGGGATTATGGGAATTGTAGGCCAACATCTGCAGGAGGGCCGAAGTTGAGCAGCCCTGTAAATTTATCCCCGAATTGTAGGTGAGGGGAGGCAAGAATGGTTTACTAAAGACCACCCAGCAAGTTCATGTTGCTACCCCGATCGAGTAAGGCAGCAGCAAAGAAATGGCTGTCGATCCAGCAAAGGCTGGCTGCAAATAAAGCGGGGATGTCGAAGCCAGGACTTTCCCCCTTCTCCCTGGAGCTCAGGCTGGCCTTGATTCCAAGCAGGTGCCTCAGTCGGCCTAACCCTCTTCCTGAAGAGGCCCATTAGGATGGAAGCCCAAGATAGATAGATAAACTTTATTACGATCGTAGATCAGACTGTACAACCCACCCCATTAGGATGGAAGCCCAAGCATTGGGAGGGAAACACTTTGCCTCCCATGTTGGAGTTCGCAGGCCCTAGCCCAGCATTGCCTCTACATCTGGGGTCCCGGGAGCAGTGGAGGGCATTCTAGGGAGGGGACAGGAGCCATTTTTGGTGGTGAAGGGGCACTGGGTCCGAGGAGAGGCCACAGCTGATGGCTGCTCAGGGTCTGTGTGATCCAGGGGCTTTCCTTGTGGCCTGGGGGTCTTGGCTCCTGGAGGACCTCCGAGTGGTCTTCTCCAGGGTGGAGTCCGGGGGTCTTAATATACTCTCCGAAGGTAAGATTTACATGGTTGGTTCAGACCTAGAAGGGCAGGGGAAAGGACCCAAAGGAGTAGGGACCTAGAGCTTTTACCCTAGGAAGAAAGGCTAAGCTATTTGTTCTTGGCATTGTATTATTAATTTATTAATTATTTAAAATATGTATACTCCGCCCCTCCAGAACACTGCTGCTTGGGGCAGCTCAGAACATTACTCAAAAGAAAGAATGTAAAATAAGACTAATAGAGTTAACCCAATTTATGTTTAACAAGTTCAGGCAAAACCACATTTAAAATTACAATTTAAAAAAATAATTCAAATGAAAAGTTATTTTAAAAGCAGAGAACTATAAAAACTAAAGAGGTTTGGCATTGCCCCCACAGCATTGGCCAAGGCAGGAAGAAAAGCACTTTTACAAAGCATATTGCCAAGGCGGGAAGAAAAGCCCTCGGAGCCTGTGTATAATATTATTATTGTTAATAATTCAATTTATTAATAGGCTCCCATATAATACGAATACAATGAATATTTATAGAATCACCTTCCCTGCCTCCAACCTAGCTTTGAACTCACACTTGACCAAAAATCAGGGGTGCACAGAGCTCCCAAAGCTGTTTGTCCTGCCTAGTTAATGTTCACAGTGACACCTGTCTGCAGTGTGCAAGCAGAGCAGGTAAGGGAGACGTGCATGGGTTTAGGCTGATCCAGCAAACCACAGTTTGTTAGGTCAACTAAACCAGCCCTTTGTCTTGATCTCCTTGTATTCCTTTTTACTTCCTTTTCTTCCCTCCAAGTTTTCTTCTCTACTTCGAACAAGGATCTCTCTTTTTCTCTCCCATAGAAGCTGAAAGCATAAGAGAAACTGTGGTGGAGAACTTCCTGCTGGAAGGCCTTCCTTCAGAAGAAACATTGGAAAGTTCACTAGGAGGATTCCGAGAGAATATTTCCATCCTGACGGAGCTGGCTGAGAGTGAGTACGATATGATTTGACAAATATTTATATACTGCTTTTCAACAAAAGTTCCCAAAGTGGTTTACATAGATTTAAATAAATAAATAAATAAATAAAATGGCTCCCTGTCCCCAAATAGCTCACAGTCTAAAAAAGAAACATCAGTACGCTTAGGTGAAGCTGCCTTAGACCGAGTCAGACTCATGGTCCGCCTCGGGCAGCACTGTCTACATTGTCTGGCAGCACCTCTTCTGGGTTTCAGGTAGGGGCCTTTCCCAGCTCTTCCATACAAAACAGGTGCTCCACCACTGAGCTAAGGAGGCTCCTGATGAACATATGAATCTGACTTCTACTGAGTCAGACCATTGGTCCATCTAGCTCAGTATTGTCTACACTGACTGGCAGTAGCTCTCCAGGGTTTCAGAAAGTAGTCTTTCTTAGGGGTGTGCAGTTTGATAGCCAACTGGTTCACTGGTTCAACAGTTGGATAGCCAGCTGGTTCACTGTCAATCAGGCTGTTTGACTGTGAACTGGACCAGCCTTCAGGAAAGACAGATTGAACCGGATCCAGCCCAGTTCATGGCGAACTGGTTTGCCAGTTTGAGCGGCTATGTTTATGTAACAAGTTGCTTGCGATAAAGGGGATAAAGCAGTTTCTTGTAATAAAGGGGTTGATAAAACTTAGGTGGCTAGTGAGTGTAGGTATGGCAGGGGCAGCGAGAACAAAGCACTTTTAAGGTAAATGAAGTGTTGGCAGCTCACCTGGAAGCTGCAGCCGCAGTGTCGCTCCCCACAGCAGCCCAGCTATGTGGTGGAGACCCAGCTGTCAGCCCAGCACTCACTCACATGTTCTCCGCATGTGCCAAGACCGTAACATTTACTCTTAAAGGTTCCTCACCCACCACCAGGGCTGCCTGCCCTCACCAGCCACCCTCAGCTTTATCCCTTGTATTACAAGCAACGTCTTATTCACATAGCTGATTGAACTGGTGAACCGGTTAGTCCAAATTTGGACTGAACCACGGAAAACGGTCCACGCACCCCCCTAGTTTTTCTTTCCTAGCCCTATCAGCTTCTCTCACCCCTATTATTATTTCAAATTTCATGGTCAAATGAACAATTGCCCTTTGTGCCTGCAGGGTTTGTGTGTGAGCATGAGGATGAGGCAGAACCCTGTGAGATTTCTGCAGAAGGAACTGACGATCCAGAAGTGGAGGAGGACTCCAGGAATCCAAATGGACCCAAGACACAGCAGGAAAAAACAGCAGAAGCAAAGGAGAACAGGGGGAATGCATGGGTTGTTTGCCAGGTCAAAAGTTGTCATGAAACTCCAGGCCAACAGAAAATACAGAAGGCAAAGAGAAAGTGCCAAGGGTGTGGGAAAGGCTTTGCATCTACAGCAGGGCTAAGGAAACATCAGAGAGTCCACACAGGAGAAAAACATTACCACTGCGTGGAGTGTGGCAAGAGCTTCCACACAAGCACCCAGCTCACACTGCACCGGAGGATCCACATGAGGGAGAAGCCCTACAAATGCCTGGAGTGTGACAAGAGGTGCAGCAGCAAACCGGCCCTTATTTCGCATCAGAGAATCCATGGAGGCGAAAAGTCTTACAGATGCACTAAGTGTCGCAAGAGCTTCAGCTCAAGCGCGTGCTTGATTGAGCATCAGTGCACGCACACTGACGCGAAGCCGTACATGTGCCTGGAGTGCAGCAAGACCTTCAGGCGGAAAGACCATCTCGTTCTGCATCAAAGAATCCACACGGGGGAGAAACCTTACCACTGCATGGAGTGTGGCAAGAGCTTCCGCACAAGCACCCAGTTCACGTTCCACCGGAGGATCCACACGGGGGAGAAGCCCTACAAATGCCTGGAGTGTGACAAGAGGTTCATCAGCAAACAAGAACTTATTTCGCACCAGAGAATCCACGAAGCCAAAAAGCCTTCCAGATGCTCTGAGTGTCGCAAGAGCTTCAGCTCAAGAGCGTGCTTGATTGAGCATCAGCGCACGCACACTGATGTGAGGCCGTACGTGTGCCTGGAGTGCGGCAAGACCTTCAGGCGGGGAGACCATCTCGTTCTGCACCAAAGAATCCACACAGGGGAGAAACCGTATCGGTGTCTGGAGTGTGGCAAGTGCTTCAGGCAGGGCTCCAACCTCACTTTGCATCAAAGAATCCACACAGGAGAGAAGCCCTATCAATGCCTGAGGTGCGGGAAGAGCTTCATTGGCAAGTCAAGCCTCACTTCGCATCACAGGACCTGCCCGGAGGTAAAACACTGTAAATAATTGGATTGTGGAAAGGACTTTATGCAGGCATTCACCTACAGGATAGATAAATCACACAAAGACAGTTTTGCCCATGGACAGAAGAACTACCCTGTTTACCCAAATGCGAGACGGGAGGGCAGTTCACAGGACCATCAACTGGGCAGGAGATGAGTCTTACCCATTTTCGGGAGCTGGGTATGCTCCTGTTTTGTGATCATTGTTTGATACAAACAAGTCAAGTGATGAGGAGTAGAAGTTGGTGTCTCCCATGTGTCTCTTTCTAGATAACGAGCCCCTTGGGACAGGGAATGAATGACCCTCCTACCTGGGCAAAGAGATATCCTTTAAAGTGGCAGCTCTCTTATCTTTAGCAGGGGGAGAGCCACTGTCCCTGTTTATAGCCCAGCATCTCATCCTTCCCAGTGACTGCTACTGGTGTCTCCCTTGTGTTTCTTTCTAGATTGTATATCCCTTTGGGGGTAAGGAGTTGATTACTCTTGGAACTGGGCAAAGAGACACTTTCTAAAGTGGTGGCTCTCTTATCTTTCGCAGGAGGGGAGCAACTGTCCGTATTCAGCCCAGCCTAGCATTTCTCCCAGTGGCTATTGCTGGTGTCTCCCCTCTTTTGACTGTGAGCCGCTTTGGGACAGGGCACCATTTTCTTATTCCTTTTGCTCTGTAGACCGCTTTGAGAGCTTTCTTTTTTGTTGAAAAGTGGTATATAAATATTCATATTAATAATAACTAATAATTTCTTTATTTGCTTTCTAATAAGTTGACATGTTTTCGATTTCACCTGTTAGATAAGGAAGGAGCAGGCTTTCTCTTGTATGTAATACAGAAGACTCAAAGTCCTCTATATTGCAAATGCACCTGCTTGAAGGTTTGTAAACAATAAAATGTTAAAAGTTTCACCAAAGGATGTGTTCTTTAGTCTGTTGTAGATGTTTGGGACTCTCTCTCTCTCTTGAAGTTCCTCTTCCCAGTGAGAAGATCTCCCAAAAGCCCAAGAGACTTCACATTGGGACTTAAAGTGGTTCTCAACTGCTTGTTTGAAATCACTGTCCATAAGGCCCCTTACCAAGTTCAGGTTTGATCTTCCTGAGGACTAGTAACACTGAAGCATGTTTAAAGACAGAGATTTCCATTTATTGGGAGGAAACCAGCTTTAGAATTGTTCAGAGTGTTCATGAAAGCGTCCCCCCACTCTTGTGTATTTAAACACAGTGTAGCCAGTGAGGAGTTGTCACATTGGCTACACCAGTGTGGCAACCTTTTGTATTCCCCACAAACATAATTGAACAACTCTGGCAGGGTGGGAAAAGATTACATTTCCCATTCAACTGAACTTGCTGGAACCTAATGTTAACAGTTGTATCTTTACATCTGATGACGACAATAGCTTTTCTCCCCTTTCTCCCATAACTGGGTAAGAATAATGCTTGACATGATGCACTTGTTTTGTTTTCCCAACTCACCCTTCCACCCCCCTGTCTTTGCTATGGAAGAACTATATGGACATGCTGAAAAACAAAACATTATCGGCATTTCATTTCTTTCACCGCTATGCACATAATATCACACCTTTGCTTTGCAAATAATATCACACAAATAATGTATCACACACTCCAATCAGGAGCCAGCCGCTTGCCACTGAGTCAGGGAGGTGGGAGAGGACAGCAAAGAGAAGGCTGTTCCCCATCCACTGGGGCTCCCCTTCTGCATGAGCTCCGAGACATTTGTCCCCCCTCATTCAATTAAAGCTATACCCATGGTCCAGTTATTGTCTCCTTGGGTTTTATTGCCACTGTTTTATTGCTAGATTGTTGTAGATTTTTTAAAAATAGAGCTTTACGACTTACTGGCATTTGTTTTGTCGTAATTGTTCATGGCCCAAAAAGTTTTTTACACTTGGCTTTTAGCTTGCATCTCCTCCAAAATGGAGGGTGTGCATTCACATATCGGCCAAATTTACCCCAAAGCCCCTGCAAGCTATCAGGGAGCAGTTCACATCCGATTTGGGTTTTTTTTTATTGTGCATTAGAGTGTAGCCCAATTTTTACAAATCCATTTTTTGTGTTGGTTTTTTGAGGCAACTTTGAACTCGCAGTAAAGCCTCTCAGTAAACCCGCGGCAAAGCCTGCTACCTGGGAAAGCTCCAGGGGATGGGATTTCCAATTTTGGGAACCAAAGATGTGAGATATAAATACTTTAAATAATAATTGATGGCACGGATATTTACATTTAGCTCTATGGGGTTAGTATAACTCTAATTCAGTGGTATTAATAATTAGCCATATAAATGTTTGTAAAATTGAACAAAAGATAGGAAGCAGCTTATACTGAATCAGACCTTTGGTCCGTTGAGCTGAATACTGTCTACAATGAGCAGCTGTAGCTCTCTGGGATCATTCATTCATTCATTCATTCATTATTACATTTATATACCGCCTTTCATTAAAAACAATCCCAAGGCCTGTCTTCTTGACATGCTGCTCGGGGCCTTGAACCTGTGACCATCTCCATACAAAGCAGGATTCCGCCACTGAGCCATGGATGCACCTGATGGATGTTGCCATATATGGAGTCAGACACTTGGTGGACCATCCATTTTGCTCAGTATTGTCCACTCAGAGCACTTGGGTTTCAACCCCTGGCCACAGGGGTCTTTCCCAGCACTGCCTAAAAATACTGGAGCTTGAACCTGTGACCTTCTGTATTCAAATCTGATGTGCTCTACCTGTCTTATCCAGACTGGGAAAGGACCATGCCTCTGTGGAAGGGCAGCTGCTTCACATGCAGAACATCGCAGGATCAATTGCTGGCATCTCTGCACAGGCCTGAGAAAGACCCAACTGGAGAGCTGCTGCCAGTCAGTGTAGATAAAATTACAGCCCCTGAGCTCCCTGAAAAGGAGGGAAGAAGCCACAGAGGAGGTCAGCCCATTAAGGAGTGTTAGAAGATTTATTTAGATAAATTGATTGATCGTTATGCCGCCTTTCATAAAATTATTCCAAGGTAGTTTACACAACAATTGCATTAATACAAAACAGCAATAAAATCTATCACGCACACAAAAAAACCTGTTAACAAAAAATCACCACCGCCAGAAAACGTATATTCAAATGAACATCATTAAAAAGAAAAGAGCAGCATCCTCCAAGGGTCAAATGCCTGGGCAAAAAAGTAAGGTCTTCTATTTGCCTCTTGAAGGCATCATGGGAGGCCAAAGAGAGGGGATCTGCTGGGACAGCACTCCAAAATCTGGAGGCAAGGAACAAGAAGGCCCACATAGGTCGGCATTTCGGAACACCTAATTATTAAGTATTAAGTATGTATGATATCCTGCCCCCACCCCACTCTGGAGCTGTGTGGATTCAGGGGCTTCCAATGTGGCTAGTTTTAAGCAGAATCTGTCATTTCTAGTGTGTGTGTGTGTGTGTGTGTGTGTGTGTGTGTGTGTGTGTGTGTGGTGGGGCTCTTCTACAGAACTGGAGCCTGTGGGGATGGCCAGGAAGGAAGGCATACAAGGGCATCTGGGAACTGTATTCCTCTCAGCATTTTCTCCATCGGGGAAAGCACTAGAAGGGACTACTGTTCCTGACCGTTCCTTTGTGCCTTCCCAGCCATCCCCACGGGCTCCGGTTCCATATGAAACCGTGCCATATGGAACTTGTAGAATGTAGCTTCTCAATGTGTGGTGTGCAAACTCCTGGGGGTACACAAGACCCAGGCAGGGAATATGGGACAAGGGGGAGAGGAGAGAGAAGGGGAGGAGCAGGTGAGGGTCCACGGGTGGGGAGGTGGAGTGGCTGTGGTCTATAAGAATAATAGTTCTCTTACCAGGATCCCTGTTAGAGTGTCGGACCATATTGAATGTGTGTACTTAAGTTTGGGGACCAGGGATAGACTGGGACTTCTGTTGGTGTACTGGTCGCCCCGCTGCTCAAAAGAGTCCCTAACTGAGCTGATGGACTTGGTCTCGGGTTTGGTGTTGGAGTCTCCCAGGCTTGTGGTGCTGGGGGACTTCAATGTTCATTTCAGGACCAATTTGTCCGGGGTGGCTCAGAAGTTCATAGCGGCCATGATGACTATGGGCCTATCTCAAGTGGTCTTGGGACTGATGCACATTGCAGGTCACACGCTTGATTTGGTCTTTCACTTTGATCAGGGTGGTGTTCCGTGGGTGGGGAATCCTGTGATCTCCCCATTGTCATGGACGGATCACCATCTGGTTAAGGTTGGACTCACAGTCACACCCCGCCTTTGCAGGGGCGAGGGCCCGATTAGGATGGTCTGCCTGAGAAGGTTATTGGATCCTATAGGAGTTCAAGAAGCCTTGGAGGGATTTAGTGTTGGCTCTGCTGGAGATCCTGTTGATGCCCTGGTGGAGAATTGGAACAGCAGACTCACCAGGGCGGTAGATATGATCGCTCCTAAGTGTCCTCTCCGATCCACTTCAAAACTAGCCCCTTGGTATATGGAAGATCTACGGGGGCTGAAGCAGCGAGGTAGACAACTGGAGCACAGGTGGAGAAAGACTCGGCTTGAATCTGACAGATCGCAGCATAGAGCTCATAAGAAGACCTATGCTCAGGCAATACGTGCGGCAAAGAAGCGATTATTTTCTGCCCGTATTGCATCCACAAGTTCACATCTGGCGGAGTTGTCCAGGGTTGTGAGAGGGCTAGTATGTGCCCCTGCTCCCTTGAATCAGAATCTGGAGCCATCTACCACCCGCTGTGATGTGTTTAATGAATTATTTGTGGACAAAATCTCTCGTATGCAGGCTGACTTAGATTCCATCTCCACAATTACTTCAGTGTCTGATGTGGGGGTGTCCAGCAACTCCTCTTGTGTGATTAGGTTGGATTAGTTCCAGTTTGTGACTCCTGAGGATGTGGACAAGCTGATTGGAACGGTGCAGCCCACCATTTGTTCTCTTGATCCTTGTCCGACATGGCTTATACTATCTGGCCGGGGGGTTGTTGTAGAAGGCCTGGTAGAGATTATAAATGCGTCTCTGAGGGAAGGTAGGATGCCTCCTAGACTTAAGGAGGCAATTATTAGGCCCTTCTGAAGAAGCCTACTTTGGATCCCTCAGAGCTGAGTAACTACAGACCTGTCTCCAACCTTCCGTGGCTGGACAAGATAATTGAGAGGGTGGTGGCCTCCCAGCTCCAGACGGTCTTGGAGAAAATGGATTATCTAGACCCATTTCAAACTGGCTTCTGGACTGGCTATGGGGTGGAGACTGCCTTGGTCGGCCTGATGGATGATCTCCAACTGGGAATTGACAGAGGAAGTGTGACTCTGTTGATCCTTTTGGACCTCTCGGTGGCTTTCGATACTATCAACCATAGTATCCTTCTGGAGTGTCTGAGGGAGTTAGAAGTGAGAGGCACTGCTTTGCAGTGGTTCCATTCCTACCTCTCGGGCAAGTTCCAGATGGTGTTCCTTGGAGACTTGTTCTTCAAAATCTGAACTTTTGTATGGTGTCCCTCAGGGCTCCGTATTGTCTCTGATGTTGTTTAACATCTACATGAAACTGCTGGGAGAGATCATTAGGAGATGTGGTGCAGGGTGCTATCTGTATGCTGATGACACCCAAATCTATTTCTCCATGTCAGCATCATTGGGAGAGGGCATAACCTTTCTAAAGGCCTGCCTGGAGCTGGCAATGGGCTGGATGAGGGATAACAAACTGAGACTGAATCCAGATAAGACGTACTCATTGTGCGGGGTCGAAACTCGAGAGATGATCTTGATCTGCATTCTGGATGGGGTCACACTTCCCCAGAAGGAACAGGTATGCAGTCTAGGGGTGCTTCTGGATCCAAGTCTCTGCCTGGTGTCCCAGGTTGAGGCAGTGGCCAGAGGTGCCTTCTATCAGCTTCGGCTGATATTCCAGCTGCACCTGTTTCTTGAGATAGATGACCTCAAAACAGTGGTACATCTGCTGGTAACCTCCAGACTGGATTACTGCAATGCGCTCCATGTAGGGCTGCACTTGTATGTAGTCTGGAAACTACAGTTGGTCCAGAATGCGGTAGCCAGGCTCGTCTCTGGGTCATCTAGGAGAGACCATATTACTCCAGTATTGAAGGAGTTACACTGGCTGCCAATATGTTTCCAGGCAAAATACAAGGTGCTGGTCATAACCTATAAAGCCTTAAACAGCTTGGACCCTGGGTATTTAAGAGAACGTCATCTTCGTCATGAACCCCACCACCCATTGAGATCATCAGGAGAGGTCAGTCTGCATTTGCCAGCTCATCTGGTGGCCACTCAGGGATGGGCCTTGCTGCCCCGAGGCTTTGGAATGCGCTCCCTAGTGAAATAAGAGCCTCACCATCTCTGACAATTTTTTAAAAGTCTTTAAAGAGGACTTTTCTGTCCACCCAGGCTTTGAACTGATATTGTTTTAATTTAATGTTGTTTTTAGAATATTGGGTTTTTAAAATTTAAATTGTTGTGTTTTAAATTTCTTGTTTTTGTTTTTAACTAACGTTTTATCTTTATTGTTATCTTCTTGTAAACCGCCCAGAGACGTAAGTTTGGGGCGGTATAAAAATATGTTTTAAATAAATAAATAAATAAGATAAGATAAGATAAAATGGAGATACTGCTTAAATTATTAACTTAAATTATCAAGATATAATTACTATACTTCTTAATTTTTTTAGAAGCTAGGGGCAGTGTTCCGTGTAACAGCAAGCATGACTTGTCCCCTTAAGCTAAGTATGATCCACCCTGTTTGCATATGAAAAGGGAGACTAGAAGTGTGAGCGCTGTAAGATATTCTCCTTAGGGGATGGAGCCGCTCTGGGAAGAGCACCTAGGCTCCAAGTTCCCTCCCTGGCATCTCCAAGATAGGGCTGAGAGAGATTCCTGCCTGCAACCTTGGAGAAGCCACTGCCAGTCTGTGCAGACAATACTGAGCAAGATGGACCTATGGTCTGACTCAGTATATGGCCGCTTCCCATGTTTTCCTCCCCACTCATCACTTGAGTTTTGCAACTCTGGTGTAAAGGGTGGCAAATCGACTCACACCAGATCCGACATCTGTCATATCATGACCCTATATACACAGCCCTCCTTCCAACACCTACATAAGAACAGAAGAACAGCCCTGCTGGATCAGGCGGAAGGCCCATCTAGTCCAGCGTCCTGTTTCACACGGTGGCCCACCAGATGCTGCTGGAAGCCACAGGCAGGAGACTTCATGGAGGAGAGGTCAATCATCAGCTACTAGCTGGAGGGCTAACGGCCACCTCCAGCCTCAAAGGCAGGATGCCTCTGAGTACCAGTTGCAGGGGCATAACAGCAGGAGAGAGATTCCTGCCTCCAACCTTGGAGAAGCCGCTGCCAGTCTGTGAAGACAATACTGAGCTAGACAGACCAATGTTCTGACTCGGTATATGGCAGTTTCCTATGTCCCCGCCATCCTAATTCCATTAGGATTAGTAGCCTGGTGCCTGCAGGCTACTTTCTACTGCCAGCATTTGCATCACAGTGCACATGAGCAGAGACCATGTAGGACTTTACATGTAAGAATCAGAAACAGTGGGGATGAGATCACAGCTCAGTGGTAGAGCATCTGTTTTGCATGCAGAAGGCTCCAGATTCAGTCCCTGGTATCTCCAGGGCATTTTCCACACAGGCCTCTGACTTGCAACTCCTCTGGAATGGAGAGTGTGCATTCACATATCGGCCACATGTATCCCGAAGTTCCTGCGAGCTATCAGGGAGCACTTCACACACAATGTGGGTTTTTCATTGTGCATTGGAATGTAGCCTGATTTATATTGTGGGTTTAAAAAGCCACTTCTTGTGTTGTTTTTTTGGGACAATGAGTTTGCAATAAAGCCTCGCAGTAAACTGGTGGTAAATCCTGCTGTGTTCGGAAAAAATGGTTCAAAATCGTTTACAGAATCGCTTTTTAAAGCTAATGTCATATATTTCCCCCCTCAAGTTAAATATGTATCATTTTAATAGAGTTTAATTTTAAGGCATCGAGTTTGATATTGCTCTGCCTGAAATGTATCTAAACCAGTTCAAAAATGGTTCAAAGGCTGGACTGGTGACCAAGCCACTTCTGAAAACTGGTGGCTGATCTTCCACGCAGTGTAACGCCAGTGTTAGGGACCTACCAGGGCTGCTGGTCAAAGGCTGATTCTCCACGTTCAAAAGCAGTGTACCTCTGAACACAAGAAGCTGCCTTATTTTGATTAAAGACTGTTGGGCCTCCAGCTCAGTACACTGAGTGGCAGCAGCCCTCCAGAGCCTCAGACCTTCCCAGACTGCACTACCAAATGCCTTCCACCAGATGCTTCTTTGCTCATTTAGCAGGCACGACTACTGTCAGAAATCATACTGCTTATCCTAGAAGACTAGGTTTGGTCAATGCTTGGGTGGGTGGCTGCCTGGGAACCCTCTGTGCTCTTCCAAACAGTGATTTATTCCCACTTCAGCATACATTCTGATGGGAGATGTAGCAAACCGTCCACATGATGTTCAAGTGCATTGCAAAAGTTCTTCCTGCCATCTGCCGACAATCCATGACAAAAGCCGTGTCTTTTTGAAGTTAGAATAAAAGACACAGCGTTTACATGGATTGTCAGCAGAGGGTGCTAAGCCAAGTCTTCAGTTTAGAATCGGAGTGGTACTGAGAAGACACTGCTTTTCCCTCTGCTTTTTCAGGGATTTTTCAGCAGATGGCACTAAGAACTCATGCAGCACACTTGAACGTTATGCTGATGGCATTACATCTGCCTTGGAATTTGTGCTGAATTTGGAATAAATCACTGTCTGGAAGAGCCCTGCATATGCCATGATGGGAAAAAAGACTGGATATAAATGTAACACACAAGTATGTGAGCCTTTATCAGGGATTTTTCTTTATTGGAATTTGTGCTGAATTTGGAATAAATCACTGTCTGGAAGAGCCCTGCATATGCCATGATGGAAAAAAAGACTGGATATAAATGTAACACACAAGTATGTGAGCCTTTATCAGGGATTTTTCTTTATTCCAGCAGATGATGGGTGGGAGAGTGAGAATGTGGGTGGACCACATGGGATACTGTCAGAAAGAGGCACCCACAAGGAGCTGAAGGAGAGAATTTGGAATCAAGGTAGAGGCTGGAGGAATGCAAGCTTTGCAAGGAGGAGCACGAGGAGAAGGCAGCCAGGAGGCAGAGGACTGTCTTGAAGTATCTCTTTGCTGAGCAGTGGCGGCGGCGAAGAGCTGGTCCCATGGTTGTGGGCCATGGGTGGCACCTGTGGGGGTAGTGGGCATCTTGATGCTTGAGGTGACCAATTAATCTCTCCACATGAAAGGACTGCTCCTGGCTGAGCGCCTTGTTCTATACCTGCCCTCCAACTCCTCTATTCACTTGAATAGCCTGCCTGTAGTGTCCCCAAATGATTGTGGTGGAGCCATATTGGCCTTGTCAACTTTAGTTCTCAGACTTGATATGATAAGTAGTGAAGCCACACTGGATTTTGCCTTGGCCTCAAGTTCGCCATGGGTGGATTCTCCAACCAACTCAGCCTGGCTCCACCAGGGATAATATTGCTACCCCTATCTTGGTAGATGCCAGGATGTGGATGGGGAGAAATCAGTACTGTGCAAGCCTTCCCACTCAACAGTGGTTGATGTGATATCCTTGTTGTAGATCTTAAAAAGCTGAAGATGAGCCAGCAGCATGATACACAGGGGCATGGTGGCCACGGAGCAAGGGGGGGGGAACACAAGTATCCATTGGCCCGGTTGTGCACCAATGTAACTTTGGTGCTTGGACTGCCCCCAAAATTCTATGATTCTATTATGCAGAAAAATGGAGGAAGCCATTTTTCTTGGCATGCAGATGTACAGTGTGGAAGGCTTCCCTTGTTGAGCTTCTACCTGTTGAATTGCTTTTAAAATGCACAGGAGCAGAGCCAAAAAGAAATGGGGTAACTCCAGGTGCTTATAGATACGCTTGGTAGCTGCTCTGCCGCATCCTATTCAAGGGGAAACCGTGCAATAGGGAAATCCTGCCAAATAAAAGCGAAAATGGGATTCCTGATAAAAGTGAAAATCCTGAAAGGGGGAGGGGGAGAAAGCTGACCTGGTTTCTTTCATATAGAAATGAAATAAAAAGATTGGCTGACATCCTGACTAAACTATTCAACAGAAGTCCCTCTGAAATTAACTGGACAAGTTAGTAATGACTAATTTATTAGTATTAAACTAATAACTCAATGGGTTAATTAATTAATTTAATTAACTCGGTGGAAGTCACATCAAAAGTAATGGGACAAGTTAGTCATAACCTGTCATGACAAGTTATTAAAAGGACCAGTTAGTCATAATTTGTCATGACTAACTTGTCCTATTTATTTCAGTAGGGCTCCCGTGATTAAGTAATTTTATTCAGAAATGGTCAGCTATTATCTGTAGGGTTGCCAATGCCAACCAGGATTAGCCTGAAGTCTCCTGGAATATCGGCATCCATCTCCAGCTGACTCTCTAAAGCAATCCTGCGGTTTTCATGAAAAATATCGGGGGAAGGCGAGGAAAGAATCTTCAGCAATGGCAATCCTTTCTGTAAGTTCCTTCCCAACCCCCTCTTTCTTCAGGGCAGGCTGTGTCTTCCTGCGGCGAACTACATTTCCCACGAGACTTTGAGCGGCGGCACGCGGCAGCTCGCCTAAATAAAGACTGCAGTCGTAACAGCTGAGCATCAATGGCGTTTATTTATTCCTTAAGTAAGGCAACTAGCCTGAAACTGAAATGCCTTCAGCAAATCAATGCACAGCTGGGGGGTGGGACTCCCAGGCCTAGAGATGAGCATGCAGGAGAGCGAGCAAGCAGCCAGCTAGCCACGCTCCACCGACTCACACCAGACTGAACCTGCATATTCAGCAAGTCCTCTCTTCTGAGAGAGCGGTGCACAAAGGGTTAAGCAGCAAGGGCTAGAGATTCCTAGCAAGGACCCAACCCTGATCCAAGGTGGGGGTGGGGGCAGGACGTGATCTGGGGCAACCCCTTCCTGGCTTGGCTCCTCCCCCAGAATCTGCCTTTTGAAAATGCATGCCTAATTAGCCTCCCCAGAGAGGTTTGGGGAAAGGGCTCTCCAAGCGCGTGGTGCTGATCTGTGCTGGGGGCAGGAGGAAGGCGTGTGGCTGGAGGGGCCGGGTGAGTCGCGGGCGGGGGCGCGATCCGAGGGCAGCAGCAGCAGCAGCAGCACTTGCAGAGAGGAGAGGCGCAAGAAGAGGCGGGTCCGGACTGTAGGAAAGTGGGGAGGCAGAGGGGCTGGGAGGAGGAGCAGCGCGTCGGGGTCGGAGGCAGGAAGGGAGGCGGCTGGTGGGCGTTGTGGGGGGAGCTGCTTCCTTGAAGCTCCACTCCAGGACGTTGAGGGCTCCTGGCAGCAGCTCCTCAGCAAGCAGGAGACCCCCAAGTGGGGAGGGAGACGGTCCTAAAAGGCCCATTCAAGCATCCCCAAAGGGTTTTGCTGGGAATGTGGATGGATGGAGATGAGGGGGCTGCCAACTCTCTCCAAAGCGATTCCCGGAGACCTCCCCTCCCCGCCCCAATATTCTCCCTCCCTCCAATCTTTTTCACAACATCCAGCCATACAGAGGTCTCCAGATTGCTTTTCCAGAGTTCCCTGGAGACGGTTGCCAATCTCTGGAGACCCCAGGCCACTCCTGGACGGTTGGCAACCCCAGGACCCCTTGGCATTAGGAAGAAGTCACCCGAGATGTGGTTCCTTCTCACTGCATTCAGCCCATCGAGGGGACCCTGAATCTGGTTTTCAACCCATTCTGGCTCTGTATATTGTTTTTCCTTAGTGGTTTATTTTAAATGCCAATACTTCCCTTGCTGCCACAATCTCTGCTCTTCTGCTGCTCTTTCCACTCAGTCCCCGCCCCTTTAATCAATCTCTTCAATTTCTTTGCTCCAATATCCCTGCCTACATCCTTGCAATGTAGATTGTAAAGTCCGCTGTATTTGTCTCCCGAGTACTGTACAGCACCTAGCACGTAGGGGCGGAGGAAAATCCTCATGTACGGAATCCAGCCTTTACCACCTCTGGCTGATATCCTGACTAAACTACTCAACGGATGTTCCATTGAAATTAGTAGGGCAATGACTCGGCCGTGACTAACTTGTCCTATTAAATTCAATGAGATTTCTCTTGAGTAACTTAATCAGGATGTCAGTCTCTGTAATTTTAACCATGATGTGGCTTTGTATTTTTTCCCTTAGCGATTCATTTTAAAAGCAGCTATCTTGCTGTCACAGCTCTCCTGCTGCCCATCTGACTTCTGCTCACTCATTTTGAGAACATAAGAGCAGTCTTCGCTGGATCAGGCCTAAGCCCTAGCTAGTCCAGCATCCTATTTCCCACCATGGCCCACCAGATGCCTCTTGAGAAACCCACAGGCAAGAGCTGAGGTGAGGGCATGCCCTCTCTTCTGCTGTTGCTCCCCTGCAACTGGTATTTGGAGGCATCTTGCCTTTGAGGTTGGAGGCGGCCTGTAGCCACCAGACTAATAGCCATTGATAGACCTGTTCTCCAGGATTTTGTTCAAGCTAGTGGCCATCACCACATCCTGTGGTAGATAATTCCATAGATTAATCATGTGCTGTTTGGAAAAGTACTTCCTTTTGTTGGTCCTAATCCTTAGGGATATGTCGGATACAGATTGAATTTTACAAGTATGGAGCCTCAACAAAATGTTACAGTATATCCCACGTGTGCATGTGTTACCATGAGCCTGTGCCTGAGCATGGTGAATGTTTTTGACAACTTTCAGAAACAGAAGAGGTTGTGACAGTCCTGAGGGAGTATTCTTCAAGCTGAGATACTTCCTACACTTGTTGTTCAAGCCGCCTTCTCCCCTGCTTGCCACTGAGATCCATTAGCTTTCCCCAACTGCTTGACTGTTAACTGGACTCTGAGTTCCATTGACTAACATGGGGGGCAGTTTTGGGAGAGAGTTGGCCCCTTTAGGTCTTTTTTCCTTCAAATTTTTGTGAAATGGATCTATCTTCAGGTCATCCTGAGTCTGCTGGTGCCTGCAATTGCTTGTTATGTGTCCATATGGATCATAATATTTTCAGCTCTTTCAGAAATAGATATGTGAGAGATCTAAAACATTTATTCCCTGAACCTTCCTGTAGCCTCATTGCAGCTTACAATACTAACAACAGTATAAAACCAATGCAAGATTACTACAAGATATATTTACTCACCCCCATGTATTGTACAGCACCAAGCACAGGGGTGGGGTCTAAGAAAACTCTATGAATATGAAAAAGCAAGGGAGGTCTGAGAATGTTGTCAAAATGCTAGTGTGGTAAAAGTAATTATGATACAAACATTTGTACAGATATTTATACTGCTTAAAAAATAAATAAATCTGAAAGCAATTTACATAGAAAAAGTTGGTTCCCTGTCCCAAAAGAGAACAACCTAAAAATAAACACAAGGTAGCCTTGAGAAATTTTTTTTGGATCTGGGAGTCAGTCCAAACATTTATGAGCCAGGCAAGGGACACTTGACAAAATTACCAGACTTAGTGACAGATGATGTGAAAAGAGAGGGTAAATGGGCTTCTTATTCTCCCTTTTATATCAGGAGAGCTGGTCTTGTGGTAGAAAGTGTGAATTGTCTCCTTTGCTAAGCAAGGTCTGCCCTCGTTGACTTGATGTGTGAGCACTGTAAGAGATTCTCCTTAGGGGATGGGGCTGCTCTGGGAAGAGCACCTGCTTGCTTGCGTGCAGAATTTTATTTATTTATTTATTTATTTATTACATTTCTATCCTGCTTTTCCTCCAAGGAGCCCAGAGCAGTGTACTACATACATAGGTTTCTCCTCACAACAACCCTGTGAAGTAGGTTAGGCACTGGGAACCCCAATGCAGGGGGGCCTAGCAGCAGGGCGGGGCCTCACCGTAGGGGCAGTCCGGGCACCAAAATTATGTAGGTGTGCCACTGGGCCTAGGGATGCTCGTCCCTCCTTGCTCCGTTGCCTCTATGCCCCTGTGTATCACACTGCTGGCTCATCTTCAGCTTTTTATCATCTTCAACAAGGATATCACATCAGCCACTGTTGAGTGGGGAGGCTAACACAGTACTGATTTCTCCCCGTCCGCATCCTGGCATCTACGAGGAGAGCAGGTCTTGTGGTAGCAAGCATGACTTGTCCTCTTAGCTAAGAGCAACAAAAGGCATGTTACTTGCAGACCATCAAATGGTCATCAGCCAATATGGACATGTTGCATCTGTTAGAATTTAGAATTCTAAACATTGCTCTTAACTCCGCAGTAACTTCTTCTGGCCACTAGAGGCATCAGGAGTTATGTTAATAGGTCTCTTTTGGTCAGTTAAGAGTAAAGTAAAGTGTGATGTCAAGTTGATTTCTTTTCTTTCTTTTTTCCATTTTAAATTTTTATTGGATTTTACAATAGCTTTTACATTCAAACTGCATTCATTTATTGAATTCTACACATAGGTAAATATTGACTTCCCGCTTGCCTATCTGCACGGTTCACAAGAACTATACATATAAACCGTTGCTATAATAATTCAAAACATACATACTCCACAATACTACTCGATTTTACCCAACCTAGCCTGCTATTATTACTATATTTCAAACCCTACTGAGAAGTCCATATTAGAAAAATAATTCTTTAAGTAAAGCATAAATGGTTCCCAATCTTCTTTAAAACATTCCAAATTTTCGTCTCTTACAAGTGCTGTAAACTTTGCCATCTCGGCATATTCCAAAATTTTTATCAACCAGTCTTTTGAGGGCATTTTAATGTCTTTCCATTTTTGCACATATACTATTCTGGCTGCCGTGGTTGCATACATAAAAAAGGTTAAATTTCTTTTGGAGAACTCTCTGTTATTCCCAGCAGGAAAGATTCTGGCCTCTTAAGAAATGTCACTTTAAAATTTTTCTTCAGCTCATTGTATATCATATCCCAAAAGGCCTTTGCCTTCCCGCATGACCACCACATATGGAAAAAAGTTCCCTCACATTGTCCACATTTCCAACATTTATTTGAAACATTTTTATACATTAACACTAATTTTTTCGGTGTCAGATACCACCTATACATCATCTTACAATAATTTTCTTTTAAAGTATAACATGCAGTAAACTTTAAATCAGTTTTCCATAATTTTTCCCAAGAGGCCATATCTATATTATGACCCACATCTTGAGCCCATTTTATCATAGTTGTTTTGACCACTTCATCTCTTGTCTCCTCCAAAAGCAACAACTTATACATCTTAGAGACTAATCTTGCATCATTTTCACACAGCTCCTTCTCAAATCTTGACATTTGATCCACAAACCCAACCTTAAGATCTTTTTTATAAATTTAATTTAGCTGATGATACTGAAACCAATTACTAAGGAAATTTTGTACTTCATTTAATTTTTTTTAATTTACAGCCCTTCTCTTGAAAATATAACAAATCCCTATAAGTACCCCATTTAGATTGCATATTTGTCTCTTTACATGCCAAAGCTTCAATCGGAGATACCCATAGTGGAGTTTTACACTCCAGCCATTTTTTTATATTTTGCCCATACTCCCATCAGACTCCTTCTTACATGGTGATTAAGAAAATATTTATGCACATTGCTTTTATCACACCACAAATATGAATGCCAGCCAAACCTTCTATTGAATTCTTCCAAATCAAGTATTCTGGGATTTCTTAATGTTATCCATTCCTTCAACCATGTCAAACAAACAGCATCAAAATACAGCCTTAAATCAGGCAGAGTAAGACCACCTCTTTCTTTAGCATCCATTAAATTTTTAAATTTAATTCTCGGTCTTTTCCCTTGCAAAACAAATTTAGTTATATCCTTTTGCCATTGCTTGAAACAGGTTAATGTACTAATTATAGGAACAGTCTGAAAGAGAAACAACATTTTAGGTAAAACATTCATCTTCACAACTGAAATTCTTCCCATTAAAGATAAGTTCATTCATGCAGCAGGGATTTGAACTGGCAACCTTCTGCTTGTTAGTCAAGCATTTCCCCACTGTGCCACTTAAGGTGTTCAGTTAAGGGTTGCCATATTCTGGCTTTCCAGATCTGGGTGCCTAATTTGCATATTATGTAAATTGGCTTGAAAATAATTTTTGAGCCGGATAGTGACTGCACGTTTTGCTCCATAACTCCGCTTCTACAAGGGCTAGAGCTTAGCTTAAAAAAAAATTAATGAAAGCTGCAATCTGGGCGAATCCTAGTGGGCTGAGCAATCTGAGTGAGATGCTTAAAATCAGGGTGAAACTCAGACTTCGGGGGGGGGCATGGCAACTCTAGTTAAGAGTCAGAACTGTTCAGTTGTTGAAGGCTAGTGCCTGTTTGGGTATGTTGTTCAATCTTTATTTGTTTTTGTTTTTTAACTCAACCTGATGTCTCCAGATAATATCTTGGGCTAACTTCTTTCCTACCAGAGCATACTCTGCTGTGTGAGGACTTTAATGTTTCTCTTCTCACCCCTCAACAGCATCATGATCCAACAAACTTTTGGGTCCAGATCGTGATGATGGATGAAACGTGGGTCCATCACTTTGATCCTGAGACCAAAAAGCAAAGCGTGGTGTGGAAGCTTAAATTGCCAGCCCCCCCCTCCAAGTTCTGTACTGTGGCATCAGCAGGCAAAGTGATGGCTTCCATTTTTTGGAATGTTGAGGGTGTCTCATGGTTGACTATCTGGACCATGGCACCATGATTACCGGCAATTACTATGCCAACCTAATTGGTCAACTTTGAGTGGCAATCAAGCAGAAGAGGTGCGGGAAGTTGCGATGAAGTGTGCTCTTCCTTCAAGACAACGCACCAAGCCACACCTCCCACGTTGCAATGGCTTCCATTCGTAATGCAGGATTTGAACAGCTTGAACACTCTCCCTATTCCCCAGACCTTGCCCCTAGTGATTTTTATGTGCTTCAAAGAATGAAGGGACACCTTCATGGGATGAAATGTTCATGGGATTCTGAGGTCATGATGGCTATTGATTTATGGCTGGACGACTGGGACAAAGATTTTTTTTCCAGAGGGATGGAGGCACAGGTGGAACAAGTGTATTGCAGTCAAGGGGGATGACACCGAAAAATAAACATTAGAACACACAGATCTGAGTTGTTCATATATGTCAGAATACGCACTTTTTGAACACCACTCGTATGCGTTTCTGTATCATTGTAGAGTATTGTGCTTCATTGTCTCACTGGGATGAGTGAATGCTTCAGTGTCTCACTGGTAATCTATCCTGTTCCAGGCAGAGACTTTGATGGAGCCACATTCCAGCTGAAGCAGGTCTGAGTGAAGGCAAAAGTCTCGGTGGGCGATCTAGCCCTTGGACAACTCGGAGAGAAAACAGGAGTTAGGCAAAGGGCTCAGAACCTCAAACAGCTCCGAGGGGAGGCAGGAGAGACTGAGCTGGATCCTAACACCAGAGCAGGTAAGATGTTGCTCCAGCAAAGATCTGTAGTTTACTGGGGGGTTATCTAGATTGCTGGCTGGTTAGAGTGCTTGCCCCCACTAGTGACAGGAATTGCCAGTTGTTGACTACAGCTCCCAGCATCCCCCAGCTACAATGGCATTTGGCTGGAATTCAGTGTTCCCTCTAAGGTGTGCACGCACAATTTTTTTAAATGTCTGCTCAGTTAATTTTAGACCCCACTCAAGTTGAATCAGGAAGGCTCCATTCTGAATGCAGGTGTGCTCACACTGCCTTGATACTGCTGCCCAGAACAAAACTCATTCTGCTCACAGATGAAAAAAATGAGAGGGAACACTGTGGGCCTATGGGAGTTGTAGTCAACAACATCTGAGAATCCCTGTTACAGGCAACACTGGTCCCCGTCCTTTCTCTAGAAGGAACCTTGTGCCATTTTTCAGACATGCCTCTAGGAGCGCTGGGTGGACTCGAGTCTCCCAAGTTGAAGGAAGAAGGCAAAGCCCTATTTTTGGACCATGCAGGGGCACTGGATTCAATTAGGGGTGTGCACGGAACCGCGGAGCTGCGGTCCGGTACTGGGGTGGAACGGTTCCTTTAAGGGCAGGGGAGGGTTTACTTACCCCTCCCACCGCTTTCCCCCCTCCGGAGCGTGTATTCTTGTTACTAATCAGGACAGCAGGATACCTCCCTGCCGCCCCTTTCCGCGCTTGGCTGCAAAAGGCTTCAAGAAGCCTTTTGCACATGCACACGCGCTTCACATCTCTGCGACGTGCGCGGCCACACATGCGCGCACGTCACGGAGACATGAAGTGTGCGTGATGTGCGCACACGCAAAAGGCTTCTTGAAGCCTTTTGCAGCCAAGCGGGGAAAGGGGCGGCAAGGAGATATCCTGCTGCCCCAATAACTAACGAGAATATGCACACCGGAAGGGGGAAAGCTCTTAAAGGAAGCCCCCACCCCAATCCATCAGAACTCCGAACTGCCCCTGTCCGGACTGGTCCGGAGGCCTCCGGACCGGTCCGGGCACCTCACTAGATTCAGAATGGCCTCCAGACCAGTCCTGGCACATCACTAGATTCAACTCCTAGGTTCTCTTGGTGTAGCGGGTTCTGGCAAAGCCGGGTGTTTGTGTGTGTGTCCAGGATTGTGGGAACTTCCCAGTAAGCAGCGAGGAATTAGTGAGTTGGCCAAATTTGCAGATGATACCAAACTCTTTCGGGTAGAGAAATCCAAAACTGATTGTGAGCAGCTCCAAAAAGATCTCTCCAAACTGGGGGAGTGGGTGACAAAGTGGCAAATGCAGTTCAATGTTGGCAAGTGTAAAGTGATATACATTGGGACGAAGAACCCCGACTTCAAGTATATGCTGATGGGATCTGAGTTGTCGGTGACTGACCAGGAGAGGGATCTTGGGGTTGTAGTGGACAGGTCGTTGAAAGTGTCGACTCAATGTGCAGCAGCTGTGAAAAAGACCAATTCCATGCTGGGGATCATTAGGAAGGGGATTGAAAATAAAACAGCTGATATTATAATGCCCTTATACAAAACTATGATGCGACCACACTTGGAGTAATGCATACAATTCTGGTGGTCACATCTAAAAAAGGACATTGTAGAACTGGAAAAGGTGCAGAAGAGGGCAACCAAGCTGATCAGGGGTCTAGAGCACCTTTCTTATGAGGCAAGACTACAACACCTGGGGCTTTTTAGTTTAGAAAAAAGACAACTGCGGGGAGACATGATAGAGGTCTATAAAATCATGCATGGTGTGGAGAAAGTGGATAGAGAGAAATTCTTCTCCCTCTCCCATAACACTAGAACCAGGGGTCATCCCATGAAATTGATTGCCGGGAAATCTAGGACCAACAGACGGAAGTACTTTTTCACACAACGCATAATTCACTTGTGGAATTCTCTGCCACAAGATATGGTGACAGCCAACAACCTGGATGGCTTTAAGAAGGGATTGGATAACTTCATGGAGGAGAGGTCTATCAACGGCTTCTAGTCGGAGGGCTGTGGACCACCTCCAGCCTCAAAGGCAGGATGCCAGTACCAGTTGCAGGGGAGTAACTGCAGGAGAGAGGGCATGCTCTCAACTCCTGCCTGTGGCTTCCAGCGGCATCTGGTGGGCCACTGTGCGAAACAAGATCCTGGACTAGATGGGCCTTGGACCTGATCTAGCAGGGCTGTTCTTATGTTCAGTCTTGTCCCCTAAGTCTTCTGCCTTTTCTCCTGATTGAAGTGGGGGACGGACTCTGCTCCTTGGAACATCATAGAAATATTATACCTTTGATGAAGGCAGAGAAAATAGTGGCTTGCCTGGCCACTAATTAGAGTTCCAAAACTCTAATACCAGTTATTCCCAAGAAGGCTGGACTAGGACTGGGGAGACCCAAGTTCAAATCCCTGTTCAGCCATTAAACTCACCGGATGACTCTGACAAACCTGATGACTCTTATCTCTCAACCTAACCTACCTCACAGGGTTGCTGTGAGGATAAACATAACCATGTACACCACTCTGGGCTCCTCAGAGGAAGCCTAGCAAATAAATGTCGGCAGTTACCATTAGCTCACCTGGTGCAGGGGCGTAGCAAGGTTGGAGTGGGCCCAGAGACGAGATTTTAAAATGGGCCCCCCCCACTCAAAGTCCAGGGCCTCCGCACACCCCAGGCCCCCAAGGATTTAAGTCTGATATTCCAAAATAAGTATGCTGCCTGGAAATACATTTCACTGAATACACACACACACACGTCACAATATATAGTGATATACATTGAGTACTATACATTTGTTTTACTTTTAATGCCTAGAACACACTAGAAAGATGAATGATTAAAATGGGCCCCTCGCTGCAGATTAGCAAAGGAGACTTTCAACCATGCAGGGTGAGCCTATGTTTGTTTTCTCAGAATTCTGAACAAATTCAGTCAAGTTTGATTCCAGGAGGTTTTTCACAGGAGGCTTTTAAAGCCCTTTTACACACCTCTCCTCTGGAACGGAGGTGCTGCATTCACATGTTGGCCAGATTTACCCTGAAGTCCCTGCAAGTTATTGGGGAGCAGTTCACACACAAGAAAAATAAAATAAAATAAAAGCACAAGACATGCTTCACAGTTCTCACTCAGACCTTCTGGGTTGCAAAACAACTTGGAACATAAGTGCATTTATAAATGAATGAATGAATAAATAAAATAAATATAATACTGTTTCTTCCAGAAGTTTTTGTAATTTTCTGCCATGAAACAAGCCACTTATAGGACTTTTTGGATAGTTTTTTTAAGCCAGCAAATTTTCCAAGCTGTTTAAAAATAAATATTTCTCAGTCCCTCCCCCCCCCCCAATCAAAGCCCTATGGCAAGCAGATGCCTATTTTTCCGGGGCAGGGAAGGTAACAACAAAAAGGAGTTCACACTCTACCTGGCAGCAAGGGGTCTTCTGCTGCAGAGACCAGTGGTGGCCACTCTGGCTGCCTCCTCCTTCCTGACTGGCTTGGGCCCTACTGGAGTTCAGGCTTCACAGAGGCCTACAGGGAGGCCTCCGTGGAAGCCCCGCCCACCCGCCGATCAGCTGAGAGGCGGGAGAAAAGGAGCTCTTTGCAGCTTGTCTGCTGCCTGGATTGCCGGCCAAGAGAACAAGCTGGAGAGACAGCGAACAGGGCAAGTGGCTGAGGGGCCTTGGGGCTGGGCAGGGGGCAATGGGGAGTCACGTGAGGTGCCTCTGGAGGGCCCCTCCAGGCAGTGGGGCCCCCAGACAACTGTCTCCCCTTGCCCGATCGTTGTTACGCGCCTGACCTGGTGGCTACTCAGGGAGGGGGCCTTTTCCGTCGCTGCCCTGAGGCTTTGGGATGTGCTCCTTGTGGAAATAAGAGCCTCCCCATCTCTGACAACTTTGAAAAGGCAGTTAAGAAACATTTGTTCACCCAGGCTTTTCATTAGACTTACAGTTTTTAACATTGTGTTAAATTTTAAATGATTTTAATGTTTTAACATTTTAATTTTGTTTTAATCTGTGTTGTTTTAATGTAAACCACCGCATAATAAAAATGCTGTTAATCATTCCACCTCCTCAATTTGCACAGTTGCCCTGTGGGTTGTTGTTTTTTGCTACTGCACTTAATTAATGGTGACTGATATTTAATGGAATTATCCATAGTTGGGTATATTGCTAAACTATTTCCTGAATGGTCACAGAATTTCAGACAGAACCAATAGCACCGTTCATATGTTATGTTCAACTCACATAACCTATGGAAAAAACACAAGTTCAAATGCACACATGATGTGCATGTTTTTTGCACATTTATTTGTTTTTTTTTAATTTTGAAGATTTCTGCCCTGCTTTTCTCCACACAGATTTAAGGCAGCTTACTTTTAAAACAACCATGAAAATGTTAAGTTGATGATAACATGTAAAAAAACCCAAAAGCAAACACCCAACATGCCAGATGGAGAAATGAACACCAAGAGAGCATTTAAAGTAGGGTTGCACAACTTCAGCCCTCCAGCTGTTGTTGTTGGACTACAACTGCCATCATCCACAGCCACTGTGACTAGTAGTCAGGACTGATGGGAGTTGTAGTCCAACATCTGCAGGAGAGCTGAAGTAGGTCCAAAATCAAGAGAGGTGTGGAACGGCTTGATGAAATAACAAAGTCTTTAACTGGCACAGGAACACCATTGGGGTGGGTGCCAACCCAAGCTTTTGTGGGAGAGGATTCCATAGGGCAGGGGCTACCACTGAGAAGGTCCCTTCCTGCACATTCAACTGGACCTTAGATGGAGGAAGTATCTTCCAGACTGAACCCCAGGTTCTCTACTTAGAGGCAGAGATCTGGAGCCTCAGGGATCTGGCCCATGCAGGGTTGGGGGTGTGTGTGGCTAGGGGGCACAGAGCTCAGCTAGCTGCAAGGAGTCACGAATGGTGTTCCCTGTAACAGGGATTCCCAGATATTGCTAAGAACAGTCTTGCTAGATTAGGCCCAAGGCCTACTGAATCCAGCATTCTGTTTTCCACAGTGCCCCACAAGATGCCTCTGGGAGGCCCACAGGCAAGAAATGGAGATACCTCCATCTGCAGGTGATAATCAGAAGCATCCCCAGCTGTAAAGGCCTTTGGTTGAAGATTACAGGAGTTGGAGTCAACAACATCTAGGTATCCTTGTTATCAGGAACACTGGTCAGGAATCTCAGATAGCTCCAAGCAGGGACACAAGAGAGCTGCAAGAACTTTTGTTGTTGTTGAAAATCAGTATATAACTAAATAACAACACCAACAGGAATAGGTTGGCTATTTACTTGTGTTTGTTCTTTTCCCCTCTGTTCCCCAAGGAAAAGCACATCGCACCAGTTACATCATTGTCATTTCTTCTAGAGTTCTTGGTGCTGCCGTGTTATCTTTTTGAGGTCACACAACAATGAAAATGGAGGAGCAAGACCCCATCGCCCTTACCTTAGGGGAGGGATCAAGCAGAACAGGAAAACTCCCTCATCTTATCCAAGTTGAGAGTATTGGGGAAGAGGTTAAACAGGAAACAGGTGAGGGGACACTTCCTCACTGGGACCCACGATGGCAGGAGTTCCTGGAATCACCTCAAGCAGGCTGCGGAACCCCGCAGTTCCCAGAGGAACCTGCCCCATGGAATGATGCTACCACTTTCCTGGCCTCCTTTGAGCAAGTGGCCGAAGCCTGTCAGTGGCCCAGAGAAGTGTGGGCAACACGACTCCTGCCAGCCCTCAGTGGAGAAGCGGAGCAGGCCTTTAGCAGGCTGGATGCTGAAGACAGAGAGGATTATGGGAAGGTGAAGGCAGCCATCTTGCGAGGAGACACCATGAGAAGGGAGAAGCAACGTCAACACTTCAGGCGTTTCTGCTACCAAGAGGCTGAGGGGCCCAGAGGGGCTTACAGGAGACTGCAAGAGCTTTGCCATGGGTGGCTGAAGGTTGAGAGACACTCCAAGGAGCAGATCCTGGAGCTGTTGATCCTGGAGCAATTCCTGGCCATCCTGCCCCCGGAGATCCAGAGCTGGGTGAGGGAACATGGCCCAGAGACCTGTCCCCAGGCAGTAACCCTGGCTGAAGATTTCCTACTGAGACAGCGAACGGCCGAGAGACAGGAAAACCAGGTGAGACTGGTTCACAATGTTGTTCCTGTGTGGGACCGAGGAAGCAGCCCTCGACTGAGTCAGGCCTTTGGTCCATCTGTTTCAGTATTGTCTACTACACCACAGTGACTGGTAGTGGTTCTCCAGAGTTTCAGGCAGGAGTCTCCCTAGCTTTGCCTTGAGATGCCTGGGAGTGAACCATGCTGAATAGTTGCTGCCACTTAGTGTAGACCACACTGAGCTAGATGGACCAAGGCTCCGATTCAGTATAAGGCAAGACATTCATTAGGAGCATGAGTGGTAGAACACAGGCAGAACATTCCAGGTTCGAGCTCTGCTTAGGGTTGAGGAAATCTCTTCCATGAAATCCTGGATTGCTGATGCCAGTCAGTGTACACTCCTGCCTGAAACTCTGAAGCGTTGATGCCAGTCAGTATAGACCCCTGTCTGGGCTGAATCCTTGCAGAGCTGCTGCCGCTCAGTGTATACTCCTGCCTGAACCCCTACAGAGTTGCTGCCAGTCAGTGTAGACTCATATCTGAATCTCTGCAAAGGTACTGCCAGTCAGTGTAGACCAGGCCTGCTCAACTTCGGCCCTCCTGCAGATGTTGGCCTACAACTCCCATAATCCCTGGCTATTGGCTACAGTGGCTGGGGATTATGGGAGTTGTAGTCCAAAAACAGCTGGGGGGCCTAAGTTGAGCAGGCCTGGTGTAGACCAATGCCTGGGCTGAACCCCTGCAGAGGAACATAGGAACATAGGAAGCTGCCATATACTGAGTCAGACCATTGGTCTATCTAGCTCAGTACTGTCTTCACAGACTGGCAGTGGCTTCTCCAAGGTTGCAGGCAGGAATCTCTCTCAGCCTTATCTTGGAGATGTTGCCAGGGAGGGAACTTGGAACCTTCAAATGCTCTTCCCAGAGTGGTGGGTTCATCCCCCAAGGGGAATATCTTACAGAGCTCACACTTCTAGTCTCCCATTCATTTGTAAGCAGGGCGGACCCTGCTTAGCTAAGGGGACACGTCATGCTTGCTACCACAAGACCAGCTCTCCTCTCAAGAGGAGAGCTGCTGCCAGTCAGTGTAGACTCCTGCCTGAAAGCCTGCAAAGCTACTGCCAGTCAGTGTAGACCTGTGCTTGGGCTTAAACCCTGACGAGCTGCTGCCCGTCAGTGTAGATTTCTGTCTGGGCTGAAACTCTGGAGAGCTGCTGCCCTTCAGTGTAGTACTGAGGCAGTGGCGGGGAGACAGCCAGGCTCTTCCTTCTCGCTGTCCCATTCCCTGTTGCTCCCCCAGCAGCCCTGTCCCTCCGTGCTGAAGGAAAGCCCTCTTCCTTGCCATTCCAGGCCCTGCCATTATCGGCTGCCCCACCCTCTGAGGAAGAGCAGACGCCAGAGCGTGACTCCAGGAGGAGGTGGCTGCGTGGGGAGCCCAAGCAGGAGGGTGAAGAAGGAAATGGTGAGTCCCTCGTGTTATCCAGACCTGCTCAACTTAGGCCCTCCCTCTGTTTTTGAACTACAACTCCCATCATCCCCAGCCACAGTGGCAGATAGTCAGGGATTATGGGAATTGTAGGCCAACATCTGCAGGAGGGCCGAAGTTGAGCAGCCCTATAAATTTATCCCCGAATTGTAGGTGGGGGGAGGCAAGAATGGTTTACTAAAGACCACCCAGCAAGTTCATGTTGCTACCCCGATCTAGTAAGGCAGCAGCAAAGAAATGGCTGTCGATCCAGCAAAGGCTGGCTGCAAATAAAGTGGGGATGTCGAAGCCAGGACATCCCCCCTTCTCCCTGGAGCTCAGGCTGGCCTTGATTCCAAGCAGGTGCCTCAGTCGGCCTAACCCTCTTCCTGAAGAGGCCCATTAGGATGGAAGCCCGAACATTGGGAGGGAAACATTTTGCCTCCCGTGTTGGAGTTTGCAGGCACTAGCCCAGCATTGCCTCCACTTCTGGGGTCCCAGGAGCAGTGGAGGGCATTCTAGGGAGGGGACAGGAGCCATTTTTTTGGTGGGGGCGGGCACTGGGTCTCAGGAGTGGCCACAGCTGATGGCTGCTCAGGGTCTGTGTGATCCAGGAGATTTCTTTGCGGCCTGGGGGTTTAGGCTCCCGGAGGTCCTCCGAGTGGTCTTCTCCAGGCTGGAGTCCGGGGGTCCTAATATTCTCTCCGAAGGTAAGAATTACATGGTTGAATCAGACCCAGAAGGGCAGGGGAAAGGACCCAAAGAAGCAGGGACCTAGAGCTTTTACCCTAGGAAGAAAGGCTTACCTGTTTGTTCTTGGCATTGTATTACTAATTTATTAATTATTTAAAATATGTATACTCCACCCCTCCAGAACACTGCTGCTTGGGGCAGCTCAGAACATTAATAAAAACAAAGAATGTAAAATAAGACTAACTAGCCGACCCGCACAGAGCATCTGTGTGCTCTTTGGGGCCGGCTGTTCTCCCCTCCCTCCCGCCCCACTCTCTTGCCCTCCTTCCCTCCCTGCCCTCTCTTGCCTTCCCTTCTCCCATGGCCCAACTCCGTGGCTTGGCCCACCGCCTGGCCTCCATGGCCAGGCCCGCTGCTGCTGCCACCGCTTCTCTCCGCGGCTGGGTCGGGCCTGCCACCACTTGCCTCTGTAGCCGGCTGGGCCCGCCACTTCCCTCCTGGATGTGCCTCAGCCAATCAGGTGCCTCCGCTGCAGAGCCAGTCAGCTGGGCACTGGGACACACATTCTAAGACACAAGGTGAATTAATAATATAGATAGAGTTAACCCAATTTAAGTTAAACAAGTTTAGAGATCAGGCTAAAGCTGCATTTAAAACTACAATTAAAAAAAAAACAATTCTGATGAAAAGTTATTTTTAAAGCAGAGAACTATAAAAACTAAAGAACTTTGGCATTGCCCCGACAGCATTGGCCAAGGCGGGAAGAAAAGCCCTCGGAGCCTGTGCATAATAGGCTCCCACATAATACGAATATGATGGATATTTATAGGATCACTTTCCCTGCCTCCAACCTAGCTTTGAACTCACACTCGACCAAAAATCAGGGGTGCACACAGCTCCCAAAGCTGTTTGTCCTGCCTAGTTAATGTTCACAATGACACCTGTCTGCAGTGTGCAAGCAGAGCAGGTAAGGGAGAGGTGCATGGGTTTAGGCTGATCCAGCAAACCACAGTTTGTTAGGTCAACTAAACCAGCCCTTTGTCTTGAGCTCCTTGTATTCCTTTTTACGTCCTTTTCTTCCCTCCAAGATTTCTTCTCTACTTGGAACAAGGATCCTCTTTTTCTCTCCCATAGAAACTGAAAGCATAAGAGAAACCGTAGTGGAGAACTTCCTGCTGGAAGGCCTTCCTTCAGAAGAAGCATTGGAAAGTTCACTAGGAGGATTCCGAGAGAATATTTCCATCCTGACGGAGCTGGCTGAGAGTGAGTACGATACGATACGATTCGACAAATATTTATATACCGCTTTTCAACAAAAGTTCCCAAAGTGGTTTACATAGATAAATAAAAATAAATAAGTAAATCAATAAATAAAATGGCTTCCTGTCCCCAAACAGCTCACAGTCTAAAAAAGGGCCCAGCACTCACATGTCCTCCGCTCATGCCAACACTCCCTCGCTCTTGCACCCACCAACAGCGCCGCCTGCCCTCACCAGCCACCCTAACTTTTATCCCTTGTATTACAAGCAATGTGTTACACTCGTAGCCGCTCGAACTGGCGAACCGGTTCGCAGACCAGCGGGTCGGTTCAAATTCATACTGAACCATGGAAAACGGGAAATCCCCCCAGTTGTTCTTTCCTAGGCCTATCAGCTTCTCTCGCCCTTATTATTATTTCAAATTTAATGGTCAAATGAACAATTGCCCTTTGTGCCTGCAGGGTTTGTGTGTGAGCGTGAGGATGAGGCAGAACCCTGTGAGATTTCTGCAGAAAGAACTGACGATCCACAAGTGGAGGAGGACACCAGGAATCCAAATGGACCCAAGGCACAGCAGGAAAAAACAGCAGAAGCAAAGGAGAACGGGGGGAATGGATCGGTTGTTTGCCAGGTCAAAAGTTGTCATGAAATTCCAGGCCAACAGAAAATACAGAAGGCAAAGAGAAAGTGCCAAGGGTGTGGGAAAGGCTTTGCATCTACAGCAGGGCTAAGGAAACATCAGAGAGTCCACACAGGAGAAAAACCTTATCAGTGCTTGGAGTGCGGGAAGAGCTTCAGTTGGAGGACACCCTTTTTTGAACATCAGAGGATGCACAGAGGTCTGAAACCATATGTGTGTCTGGAGTGTGGGAGAAGTTTCAATCGAAGAGACCACCTTACTTTGCACCAGAGAACACACACGGGGGAGAAACCTTACCACTGCGTGGAGTGTGGCAAGAGCTTCCGCACAAGCACCCAGTTCACTTTGCACCGGAGGATCCACACGGGGGAGAAGCCCTACAGATGCCTGGAGTGTGACAAGAGGTTCAGCAGCAAATCGGCCCTTATTTCGCATCAGAGAATCCATGGAGGCGAAAAGCCCTACAGATGCTCTGAGTGTCGCAAGAGCTTCAGCTCAAGCGCCTGCTTTATTGAGCATCAGCGCACGCACACCGACGTGAAGCCGTACGTGTGCCTGGAGTGCGGCAAGACCTTTAGGCGGGGAGACCATCTCGTTCTGCATCAAAGAATCCACACGGGGGAGAAACCCTATCAGTGCCTAGAGTGTGGCAAGTGCTTCAGCCAGGGCTCCAACCTCACTTCGCATCAAAGAATCCACACAGGAGAGAAGCCCTATCAATGCTTGAGGTGCGGGAAGAGCTTCAGCAGCAAGTCAAACCTCACTTCGCATCACAGAACTTGCCCCGAGGTGAAACGCTGTAAATAATTGGAGTGTGGAAAGGACTTTATGCAGGCATTTGCCTACGGGATAGATAAATCATACAAAGAAAGCTTTGCCCATGGACAGAAGAACTACCCTGTTTACCCGAATGCGAGACGGGAGGGCAGTTCACAGGACCATCAACTGGGCAGGAGATGAGTCTTACCCAGTTTCAGGCGCTGGGTGCGCTCCTGTTTTGTGATCATTGTTTGATACAAACAAGTCAGGTGATGAGGAGTCGAGATGTGATGGCCTGGGGGGAAAGGGGGAGAAACCTTTGGTTTTTTCCGTTCTTTCCAGGCTTTCAAGTATCTGGTGAGGAGCTTGATCTTCTGTCAAGCCCCAGCTGGGTAGGAGAGCTGGTCTTGTGGTTCCAAGCATGAATTGTCCCCCTTGCTAAGCAGGGTCTACCCTGGTTTACTTTTGAATGGGGGACTACATGTGAGCACTATAAGATATTCCCCTTAGGGGATGGGGCCGCTCCCAAGTTCCCTCCCTGGCAGCTTTTCCAAGATAGAGCTGAGAGAGACTCCTGTCTGCAGCCTTGGAGAAGCTGCTGCCAATCTCTGTAGACAATACTGAGCTAGATGGACCAATGGTCTGACTCGGTATGAGGCAACTTCCTCTGTTCCTATGTCTTGTTTGGAAGCCGGGGATAGGTTCTGGGTAGGGCAGAGATTCCCAACCAGGGTTCCTCCAGATGTTGCTGAACTACAACTCCCAGCATCCCCAGCTACAATTTAATGTTCAGCAACAACTGGAGGAATGCTGGTTGGAACCACTGGGGTAGTACATGTCCATCCTCTCCAGATGATCACACTCCCAGCCTCCTAGCCTTGTTTTTATCTAACACACAATTGCAAAACAGAAGTTCGCCCTACTTCCAAAACGGGTTAAGACACATCTCCTACCCAGTTGTGTGAACTGCCTTTAGGTTTTTTGCAAGTTCTTCGATGTTAGAAATCAGGGTTGTCTTAAATTAAGAGGCCTCTTCCTTTTGGGTAAATACAGGTAACACCTGTATTTAAGATTTATTTTTAAAGAGGGCTTCTCAGGGTCGTCTTCTATTTGGGTAAATATGGTATCACGGATGGTATATTAGCTAGCAAAGAATCCATGCAGCAGGAAACCTGTATAGATGCTTGTATTGTAGTGAATTTGTGATGAAGCCAGACCTGATCAAAGAACTGGGGGACCATACAAGTGCCTGTAGGGGTGTGAAATCAAAGCAGAAGAGACACCGAGGGGAAGGACAAATGTTTGAAAAATTCTCAGATGGTATTCTGTTGCTGCTTCTGAGAATACATGGTTTCTCATAGAAAAGGTATGGTCACTAGCTAAATAAACCCCTGCTAATGGGGTAAAGAGGCACATTTCAAAGT
Organism: Hemicordylus capensis; assembly: GCF_027244095.1. Taxonomy (NCBI): domain Eukaryota; kingdom Metazoa; phylum Chordata; class Lepidosauria; order Squamata; family Cordylidae; genus Hemicordylus; species Hemicordylus capensis. The sequence continues at coordinate 246,546,415 of NC_069658.1, read as the reverse complement.
GGTCTGCTTAGTGGGGGAGAGCAACTGACCCTATTCAGCCCAGTACAGCTTCCCTCCTGGTGTCTCCCATGTGTCTCTTTCTAGATTACGAGCCCCTTGGGCAGGGAATGAATGACCCTCCTACCTGGGCAAAGAGATATCTTTTAAAGTGGCGGCTCTCTTATCTTTAGCAGGGGGAGAGCCACTGTCCCTGTTTATAGCCCAGCATCTCATCCTTCCCACTGACTGCTACTGGTGTCTCCCTTGTGTTTCTTTCTAGATTGTATATCCCTTTGGGGGTAAGGAGTTGATTACTCTTGGAACTGGGCAAAGAGACACTTTCTAAAGTGGTGGCTCTTTTATCTTTCGCAGGAGGGGAGCAACTGTCCGTATTCAGCCCAGCCCAGCATTTCTCCCAGTGGCTGTTGCTGGTGTCTCCCCTTTTTTGACTGTGAGCCGCTTTGGGACAGGGCACCATTTTCTTATTCCTCTTGCTCTGTAGACCGCTTTGAGAGCTTTCTTTTTTGTTGAAAAGTGATATATCAATATTCATATTAATAATAACAACTAATAATTTCTTTATTTGCTTTCTAATAAGTTGACATGTTTTTGATTTCACCTGTTAGTTAAGGAAGGAGCAGACTTTCTCTTGTCCTCTGTATTGCAAATGCACCTGCTTGAAGGTTTGTAAACAATAAAATGTTAAAAGTTTCACCAAAGGATGTGTTATTTAGTCTGTCGTAGATGTTTGGGACTCTCTCTCTCTCTTGCAGTTCCTCTTCCCAGTGAGAAGATCTCCTGAAAGCCCAAGAGACTTCACATTGGGACTTCAAGTGGTTCTCGACTGCTTGTTTGAAATCACTGTCCATAAGGCCCCTTACTAAGTTCAGGTTTGATCTTCCTGAGGACTAGTAACACTGAAGCATGTTTAAAGACAGAGATTTCAATTTATTGAGAGGAAACCAGCTTTAGAATTGTTCAGAGTGTTCATGAAAGCGTTCCCCCACTCTTGTGTATTTAAACACAGTGTAGCCAGTGGGGAGTTGTCACATTGGCTACACCAGTGTGGCAACCTTTTGTATTCCCCACAAACATAATTGAACAACTCTGGCAGGGTGGGAAAAGATTACATTTCCCATTCAACTGAACTTGCTGGAACCTAATGTTAACAGTTGTATCTTTACATCTGATGACGACAATAGCTTTTCTCCCCTTTCTCCCATAACTGGGTAAGAATAATGCTTGACATGATGCACTTGTTTTGTTTTCCCAACTCACCCATCCACCCCCCGTGTCTTTGCTACGGAAGAACTATATGGACATGCTGAAAAACAAAACATTATTGGCATTTCATTTCTTTCACCGCTATGCACATAATATCACACCTTTGCTTTGCAAATAATATCACACAAATAATGTATCACACACTCCAATCAGGAGCCAGCTGCTTGCCACTGAGTCAGGGAGGTGGGAGAGGACAGCAAAGAGAAGGCTGTTCCCCATCCACTGGGGGCTCCCCTTCTGCATGAGCTCCGAGGCATTTGTCCCCCCTCATTCAATTAAAGCTATACCCATGGTCCAGTTATTGTCTCCTTGGGTTTTATTGCCACTGTTTTATTGCTAGATTGTTGTAGATTTTTTAAAATTAGAGCTTTATGATTTACTGGCATTTGTTTTGTCGTAATTGCTCATGGCCCAGAAAGTTTTTTACACTCCGCTTTTAACTTGCATCTCCTCCAGAATGGAGGATGTACATTCACGTACTGGCCAAATCTACCCCAAAGCCCCTGCAAGCTATCGGGGAGCACCTCACACAAGATTAGGGTTTTTAATTGTGCGTTAGAGTGTAGCCCGATTTTTACAAATCCACTTTTTGTGTTGGTTTTTTAAGGCAACTTCAAACTCGTAGTAAAGCCTCTCAGTAAACCCACTGCAAAGCCTGCTACCTGGGAAAGCTCCAGGGGATGGGATTTCCAGTTTTGGGAACTAACGATGTGAGATATAAATACTTTAAATAATAATTGATGGCACGGATATTTACATTTAGCTCTATGGGGTTAGTATAAATATAATTCAGTGGTGATAATAATAATAATAATAATAATAATAATAATAATAATAATAATAATATTTATATCCCACTCTTCCTCCAAGGAACCCAGAGCAGTGTACTACATACTTAAGTTTCTCTTTCACAACAACCCTGTGAAGTAAGCTAAATGACTGGCCCAGAGTCACCCAGCAAGTATCATGGCTGAATGGGGATTTGAACTCGGGTCTCCCCGGTCCTAGTCCAGTACTCTAACCACTACACCACGCTGGCTCTCTTAATATTAATAATATTAATAATTAGCCATATAAATGTCTGTAAAATTGAACAAAAGATAGGAAGCAGCTTATACTGAACCAGACCTTTGGTCCGTTGAGTTGAATACTGTCTACAATGAGTGGCTGTAGCTCTCTGGGAATATATATATATATATATATATATATATATATATATATAATTACATTTATATACCTCCTTTCATTAAGAACAATCCCAAGGCCTGTCTTCTTGACATGCTGCTAGGGGCCTTGAACCTGTGACCATCTCCATACAAAGCAGGATTCCGCCACTGAGCCATGGATGCACCTGATGGATGTTGCCATATATGGAGTCAGACACTTGGTGGCCCATCCATCTCGCTCAGTATTGTCCACCCAGAGCACTTGGGTTTCAACCCCGGGCCACAGAGGTCTTTCCCAGCACTACCTAAAAATACTAGAGCTTGAACCTGTGACCTTCTGTATACAAATCTGAAAGTGCTCTACCTGTCTTATCCGGACTGGGACAGGACCATGCCTCTTTGGAAGGGCAGCTGCTTCACTTTGCAGAACATCGCAGGTTCAATTGCTGGCATCTCTGCACAGGCCTGAGAAAGACCTGGAGAAACATCTGGAGAGTTGCTGCCAGTCAGTGTCGACAAAACGGAGCTAAATGGACCAAGGCTCTGACTCCGTGTTTAAGCAGCTTACCCAATACCTATGAGTCACACCTAGTTTTAAAACTCATCTGAAAAACCTCAGAGCTTGAGTAGAGGGCCTTTCCAGCACCACTGAGCAACCTTTAGGCATCTGGGATTAGGGAAAGAATTTACCAATGAGGAAATGAAGCTTAAAGGGAGGCTTAAATCTTTTGCTTGCTTGCTTCTTCCTTCCATCCATCCCTAAATAAACTGCATCTATGGGCAAGTGGTGTTTTTATGTTTTAGTAGTATACAGTGTCTCAACGGGTTAAAGTGATAGAGCTCCGTTTCCTAGAGAGAACATTCAAAGGCAAAGCGATAGGGGGCGTGCCAAAAGGGTGGCGCCTGTTTTCGTGGTGGCGGCGGCGGAGGCGGCGGGCGCGGGTAGGGGCTGGTTTTGAGTTTGTTGTTGCAGAAACAGGAAGAAGGCGGAGAAGATTTTGCTGCATGAATTGGTGAGTTGCATTTCCAAAGCGGAAAGAAGAAAAGCTGCAAGAGATGCAGCAAACTGGGGGAGAGGAGAGAGAGAGAGAGATAGAGAGAGAGCTTCAACTTTTCCAGTCCTCGCTTTGAGCCATGGGGAGCCTGCTTCCAGCGTGCCACCTCTGCATTAGAGAAAAGCTGCCCCCCTTCTCTGTGCAAAGGCATAACACATGGTCATTGCATTTTAGAGCTGGAAGGGACCTTAGGGATCTTCAAGTCTTAACCCGCTGCTCAGCGCAGGAAACTGTTGCAGCATCCCTGACCGGTGGCCGTCCAGCCTCTGTTTGAAAACCTCCGCAAAAGGAAAGCACACACCACTGCATGAGGCAGACTGTTCCATTGTCCAACAGCTCTTACAGTCAGGAAATTCCTCCCAATATCTAGGCTGAAGCTGTGTCCTTATTAGTTCAACCAACTGGTTCCTGTCTTGTCCTCCATTTTCTAGAATCATGGAATTTTAGAGCCGGGAGGGACCACGGGACCATGGAGATCTTCTAGTCTAATCCCCTGCTTAGAGCAGGAAATTGCTAAAGCATCCTGGACCCTGACAGATGGTTGTCCAGCCTCTGTTTGAAAATCTTCACTGATGGGGAGCCCACAGATGCAGGGGGCGTAACTACTATTAGGCAGGGGGAGGCGGCTGCCTGGGGGCTCCCACACCTCCAGGGGTGCCTCAGAGGCAAGTCACATGTGAAGTGTGTGTGTGTATCAGCGAGGGGCCCATTTTAAAATTTTGTCTCTGGGCCCACTCCAGCCTTGTTACGCCCCTGCACAGATGTGTCTACACACTTGTATGTTTTTGTGTGAATGGCTATCCCTCTGGTTATGTTAAAAGTGAATGTTGGTATAGGTCCCATGAAATGCAGGCTACAGATAGGAAATGGACTCAGAGAGGAGATCTGGTCTTGTGGTAGCAAGCATGACTTGTTCCCGTAGCTAAGCAGGGTCTGCCTTAGTTGCATATGAATGGGAGACTAGAAGTGTGAGCAGTGCAAGATATTCCCCTCAGGGGACGGAGTTGCTCTGGGAAGAGCAGAAGGTTTCAAGTTCTCTCCCTGGCATCTCCAAGATAGGGCTGAGAGAGATTCCTGCCTGCAACCTTGCCAGTCTGTGTAGGCAATACTGAGCTAGGTAGACCAATGGTCTGACTCAGTATATGGCAGCTTCCTATGTTCCTATGACTGCTGTACAACATAATATGTGAATAACTCTATCTGCATATAGATCTTTATACACTGTACACCAGGGCTGAACAACTTTGGCTCTCCTGAAGATGTTGGACTGCAGCTCCCAAAAGCCCCGACATTTGGCCAGTGTGGCTGTGGATGATGGGAGTTGCAGTCCAACCACATATGGAGGGCCAAAGTTGCTGTACACAGATTGTATGTTGATTGAACATTACGTATCTGCCACAAGATGTGGTGAGAGCCAACAGCCTGGGTGGCTTTAAGAGGGGTTTAGATAAATTCATGGAGGACAAGTTTACATTAGTCTGAGGGCTATAGGCCACCTCCAGCCTCAGAGGCAAGATGCCTCCAAATATCAGTTGCAGGAGAGCAACAGCAAGAGAGAGGGCATGCTCTCACCCCTTGCCTGTGGGCTTTTCAGAGGAATCTGGTGGGCCACTGTGTGAAACGGGATGCTGGACTAGATGGGCTTTGAGCCTGATCCTGCAGGATTGCTCTTATGTTCTTATCTGTTGAACATAACATGTGAATAAGGCTTAGGTTATGGTGCTGTCGTCTTTGTGTTTTGCAGAGATTCTCTTCCCTGGGTGGAAAGAGCCGTTGTCTCAGCCTTGAGTTGTTGCCCCTGTGAGCACACATTTGGTCAGACTGGACAGACTATTCTTAGCCTTTTTCCTTGAGACAAGCAGATTGACTCACTCACTTAAGCTAGCTGGATTGTTTTACTACACCAGGGAGAGCTGGTCTTGTGGTAGCAAGCATGACTTGTCCCCTTAGCTAAGCAGGGTCTGCCCCTGTTGCACTTGAATGGGAGACTAGCCGTGTGAGCTCTGTAAGAGATTGCCCTCAGGGGATGGAGCCACTCTGGGAAGAGCAGAAGGTTCCAAGTTCCCTCCCTGGCAGCATCTCCAAGATAGGGCTGAGAGAGATTCCTGCCTGCAACCTTGGAGAAGCCGCTGCCAGTCTGTGAAGACAATACTGAGCTAGATAGACCAATGGTTTGACTCAGTATATGGCAGCTTTCTATGTTCCTATGTTCTATGAGCATATTGCAATGTTCCTGACTCTCTCTCCCCTTTCATCTCCGCAACCCAGTCAATTTCAGTAATGGGATTTGTGTGAAGCAAAAGTGAATTATTCTGTGAGGGATCTTCTCTCCTTTGCTTTGTTGTGTGATAATTCTCCTGTTTGCTATTCTTGGTGCGCTTTTGTGTTCAGCATAGCACTGGCGGGCGGTTAATACTTGATTTCACACACCCTTCTTATTTGTTCAAATGTTAAATTAAATTAATAAAATGTATGGAACTTTGATTTAGTTGTGGGGGTGGTTAATAATATTTGTATGCATACCATATAACTTGAATATCCATAAGAAATGGTATCAGCCAAAAGTGATTGGCATTTTTTCTTCTTATTTGTTTTAATCTAGGCCATGCGCCACGGGAGGAATCTGAAGAGACCGGAAAAGCTTCTCATTTCCTCCCAGACATTATAGGTTATAAACCCAAGTTGTACTTGGATGGAATACATCAGCCTCCTGAAACAATGCATTCTGGGGGTAGTGGGGGATCCCTCACGAGGACTATTCCACATCAGGTGAAGGAGGAACCAGAAGAGACCTTGGCCCAGCACTGGGAAGTTCAATGGCAGGAATTCCTAAGGACAGTGAAGTCTCCTTCTCTGAGCTGGGGGGAACCACATTTGCCAGGGCCCACCCCATGGGAGGATGCAAAGGCCTTCCTGGCTTCCTTTGAGCAAGTGGCTGAAGCCTGCCAGTGGCCCAAGGAAGAGTGGGCAGCCCGACTCCTGCCAGCCCTGAGTGGAGAAGCCGAGCAGGCCTTTGACAGGATGGAAGCCAGAGACCGGGTGGACTATGGGAAGGTGAAGGCAGCCATCTTGCGCGGGGATGCCATGAGCAGGGAGAAACTGCGCCAGCACTTCAGGCATTTCCACTACCAAGAGGCTGAGGGACCAAGAAGGGCTTACAGCCGACTACGAGAACTTTGCTGTTGGTGGCTGAAAGTGGAGAGATGTACCAAGGAACAGATTTTGGAGCTGCTGATCCTGGAGCAGTTTGTGACCATCCTTCCCCAGGAAATGCAGAGCTGGGTTAGGGAACACAGCCCAGAGACCTGCGCCCAGGCGGTGGCCCTGGCCGAGGATTTCCTACTGAGGCAGCAAGAGGCCCAGCGACAGGGAAGACAGGTTAGGCTGTTCTGCTGCATTGTTCCTGGGTGTGATGAGGTCTGTGATGGAGCTCTCTGTGGAGAGAAGGGAACTCCTCCAGGCCTAAAACATGTGGCCCCAAACTTCTGTCCAGGTCGCATTTAAGCTGATTAGACAGCAGTTGTGTCTGTAATTATAAAACATGTTTAATTACACTGTGGCAAATTCAAAATGATAACTATTTATATCTAAGTGGCAGATACTCACTAGGGAGGAACAGATTCAGTGTAACACAGGGGTTGGTAACCTTTCAGGTGTGATGTGCCAAGTCTAGTTTAAGGTTTGCCTGCCAGTAATACTATAATGTTTTGATTGTAAAAATGTCACAGGAGATTGTCCTTCTTCTCCTGGCCCTGATTTCCAACACACAGCTCCTGAAAACCACCTCCAAAGCTGAGCCAGAAAGAAACTCTCTCTGACTCAGCAGTAAGGCTGGTTTCGAGGGTCTGCATGCTGGAAATTGGGGGCAAGGTGCCGCGAGGTAACCCTCCACTGGGGACCTTCTGGCCCTGTAGTCAAAAATTCTATTTCATTCAGCTCTCGGGGTTTTTTCATGGACTGAATGCTGGAAATTGGCTGGGGAATGAGGATCTCCTGCAGGATCTCCTGAAAGCAAGTTGGCTTGCATTTTCTGGACTCCGGCTGTCCAGGAGAAAGGCATTATGATGCTGTCAAGGCTCACGTCCTACCTAATCCCCTGAATCAGTTCAGTCAATCAATCTATCTATTATATTAATTATCCTGGGTGTGCCTTGGAATGTGCATCCCTGTGCCCAGCTGATTGGCTGGACTGCGGACGCAACTGATTGGCTGAGGAGCACCCAGGAGGATTGGTTGCCGCCGCCGCGGCCCGGCCAGAGGTGGCGGGCCCAGCCACGGAGGCAAGGCCCAGGAGGGGGGAAAGAAAGTGGGAGGGGGGCAGAAGTGGCGGTGGGGAGGAGGCGCCTGGGCCCGGAAGCAGAGACTGGGGCAGAAGGGGGAGGGAGGAGAGGTAACCACCGGCCCCAAAGAGTGCACAGATGCTCTGTGCGGGGTTGGCTAGTATATATATAATACGCTAAGGACATAAGTGCCAAGCCCTGCCACACAGTGCTTTACCAATTGGAGGTAACGGAGCAGAAGCACCGTGGTGATTGGACAGTGCGGATTCCATATGCAGATAGGGAGGAGGCGCCTGTGGCACCATGGTAATTGAGCAGTGGGGATTCCATATGCAAATAGGGAGGAGGAGCCTGTGATGGTTAAGGCCAGTTGGAATGCAACTGTTACTAGTTGGAAGATGTTCTTGATTGTAGAGGAAAGGAATCCTATATAATAAAACCCTAGCGTGTGCGCCCTTGTCTTCCCTGGCATGTCCGCCCGTGTCTCCCTCGGCCATTCTGGGCATGCGTGGTGCGCGTGCGCAGAAGAGCCGAGGGAGATGCCGGCGCCGGCCGCCATGTTGGCCGGTTGATCGGCCCGGCTGTGGGAAGGCCGGAGGCGGTGGCCGCGGGACCGGGCAGGCCACGGGGAGGGCAGAGGCGGCGGCCGCGGGACCGGCCCTGCCGCGGGGAAAGCTGAGGCAGTGGCGGCGGGCCCGGCCCGGCCGCGGGAAGGGAAGCGGTGGCCTCGGCCAGAGGAGGCGGAGGGCCCAGGCTGCGAGGGAGGGGAAAAACAGTGGCAGACACACTGCGGTCGAGCCAGCGGCGGAGCCGCGGCCTCGGCCAGAGGAGGTGGAGGGCCCCCCGCCAGGAGGAGGCAGCGGGGGAGGCCAGGGAAGACAGCAGACCCAGGGGAAGCCGGAGCCCTGGGTAAGCGGGCCCTGCTGAGGGCCCCGGCCGGAGGAGGCGGAGGGCCCGGGCAGGAGGAGACGGCTGGGGAGGGCGGAAAAGGCTACTAGTGCCCGTTAATTTAACAGGCTGAAAGACACTAGTCCTCTCTAATAAAACGCTTGGTATCCGTCCGTGGACGGACACCAAGCGTGTGTCCGTGCCTCCCTGCCCTGTTCTGGGCATGCGCGAAGCAGGGCAAGGGAGACACGATCGCCGGCAGCCATCTTGGGCGGCCAGAAGTGGCCGCCCCGGAGAAGCGGCGGCGGGGGAGAGTGACCGAGGCGGCGGCAGAGCCGCCGCCTCGGCCGAAAGAGACAGAGGCCGGGGGCGGAGCGGAGGCCATGTAACTTAAAAAAAAAATTGCTCCCGCGGCCGCCGCTGCCGACCGCCCACCCTCCCTCCCAGCTGCCGAGCCCCCCTTACCCTGGCCGACTGCTGTCGGCCGTAGACAGCCCTCAATTTAAGAGGCAGAGAGGAGCTCGCAAGCAGAGCTCCTCTCTGTGCAAAGCCTCTTGAAAAACTGCCGCTTTGGGCGCAAGGGACGCAAGCGCTCAAAGCGGCAGTTCTTCAAGAGGCTTTGCACAGAGAGGAGCTCCTCTCTGCCTCTTAAATTGAGGGCTGTCTACGGCCGACAGCAGTCGGCCAGGGTAAGGGGGACTCGGCAGCTGGGAGGGAGGGTGGGCGGTCGGCGGCCGCAGCCACGGGAGCAATTTTTTTTAAAAGTTACATGGCCTCCACTCCGCCCCCGGTCCCGGCCTCCGTCTCCCCGGCCTGGCGGGGGCAAGTGCCTGGGCCGATTTGGCCCTTAAAGGGGGGGGGGCGGGCGGCGGAGGGAGGGGGAATGGCGGCGGGGGGCCAGGAGCCCCGTTACTAGCGCCCGTTATTCAACGGGCCAAAATTCACTTGTCTCTATATAAAAGGATAGTGGGCAGGGGTATGTGAAGAGAGCAGTCGTGAGGGAGGAAAGATTCCCTTCAGAAGAAGGGTGTCTGAATTAGATGAGGAAACAAGATGAACATGATCTGTTAACTCAGGAAGGGAGAGAGAGAAAGAAAGGAAAAAGAAGGGAGGGGAAGAGCGAGTGGAAGAGAGAGAGAGAGAAAAAGAAGAAAGAGCGAGGAATGGGCCCGAGCCTGTCAGCAACCTGAGGGGAACAAGCAGCCATGGCGGCAGTGGCAGCAGCAGCAAAGAAGGGCCTGGTCAAGCACAGCTGCTGCTGCCGCCGCTTGGGGCAACCTAGGCCATTGGCGGAGGGAGGTAGGCAGGCGAGGGACAGGCTCAGGCTTGTCAGCGGCCTGAGGGAAACGAGTGGCCATGGCAGTGGCAGCAGCTAGAAAGGGCCCAGTCAACCACTGCTGCTGCTCCTCCTGTGAGGAGGATCAGGAGTGGGGCTCAGGGGAGGGTGGGGAGGTCTCTGGGGTTAGGGGGCTGCAGCTTGGCCAGTCAACGCCAGCAACGCTGCAGCCGCAACCAAGAGTGGTGAGGGGGATGGAGTAAAGGGAAGGAGGAGCGACCAAGAGGGGTGAGGGGGATGGAGACAAAAGGATGGAGGAGGAGGAGGAAGAGCAGGAGTGCAGCTCAGTTGAGGATGGAGAGATCTCTGAGGTGGGGGGGGGCTGTGACAGGGGGTGAGGGGAGCAATCTAGTACTAGTGCGCAGATGCTCTGCGCGAGTTAAGCTAGTAGAATTTATTTCGGTCCCCAAATAATAAACCCGGAGTCAGTTGTGTGCGAATCAGTCTGATTCGTGGAGTTTTAACTGATCCCCAAATGAATGCCCTCCAAAGTTGTGTATATTTATGAAAGGATTTCCATTCTGATTTCCGCCTCATAATGTCAATGAGGCACTTGTGTATGAAGTGGGACAGGACTCTTTTTTAAAAAAATGTGTAACCAGACACACAGTGTTTAGTTCCAAAGGGAAAAGGTGCCATTCAAAAATTCAAGTCATGCAAAAGGTGCATTGTGTTAGATGGTGTGAGAAGCAGTTTCCCCTCTAACATGGCCCCTGGTGGCGCAGTGGTAAAACTGCCGCCCTGTAACCAGAAGGTTACAAGTTTGATCCTGACCAGGGGCTCAAGGTTGACTCAGCCTTCCATCCTTCCGAGGTCAGTAAAATGAGTACCCAGAATGTTGGGGGCAATATGCTAAAAATCATTGTAAACCGCTTAGAGAGCTCCAGCTATAGAGTGGTATATAAATGTAAGTGCTATTGCTATTGCTATTGCTAACAGGGATTCCCAGATATTGACTACAACTCCCATAATCCCCATGTAAAAGTCATTACAGCTGGGGATTCTGGGAGTTGTAGTCAACAATTATCTGGGTAACCTTGTTAGAGGGAACACTGGTGAGAAGTAACTGAGAACAGTGAGAAAAGTCAAAGTGTGTAGCCCAGGCTCCTCTAGCACCCAGCCCCTGATCAGGTGCCCCAATTTCTCCTCCCCCTGCCAATTACGATTCCCGTAGACTCCACTGCTACTCTTCACAGAGTCTTCAACGATAAATAACACACCCCTCTGCACTAGTTTCCCAGTTCTGAGGATTTTCTTCCCTTGTGTAGGCTTCTAAATGTCATGGAATATGACTCTAGGAAACAAAGTGTGTGTGCACAAGAAAATACACAGGTGTGTAGCAGCACCCGCTGCACATGTGAATTACACTTATGTCCCATTGTGCTGTTCTGAATGTTTTTAAAAACACCCTGGAGAGGTGGTACTAGGCTCTTGCATCTAGCCCCCTCAGCACTGTCTGTTTATCTTGAAATGGTTCCTCTCTCGTGTTGCAGATGGCATTTGAGGAAGTGACAGTGAGTTTCGAGGAGGCCAGCCAAGGTCTGTCTGACATTGTGCAGAGGCAGCTGTTTGTGGAGACCAAGCAGGAAGATGGCAATGGAGGGGTCAGCCCCTTGGGTAAGATCCTGCATCCTGGGATGCTTAGAAGCTCCTTCCTAGACTTCCCTCATCTGAGGCTCCTTTCTTCTCCTGAGAGAACTCATGGGCTACTTCCTCTCCTTAGCCTCTCCAGACTCTTTGC